>NC_059328.1:176911044-179311044 GCF_018350155.1 Leopardus geoffroyi | reverse complement strand
ATTGGATTACAGGCATTATGCATTTATGTTGAGTGCTGTGTTATTTTGACATTCTTTTAAGTGATTAACTTTTTCTGGCAGGCACTAAAATTGCTTGCAGATTAACGTGATGTTTGGATCCTTTCTTTTATAATATTTTAGGCTAGATCTAGAATGGCCCTTATTCTTGGGTTGAGTAAACCTTTTGTGTAAAACCTGGCCCTTTTAGGATAGTTACTGAATGCCCATGTATTAATAAGATGAAAAGTAAAACAATACCCAACTGTATGTGTGTTCTAGGAGTTTTCTATAGTCCCACAGTAGTTTTTCTTTGTCAGAAGTTGTGCTTGACTGGCCTCATGGTGTTTCTCCCTATGCATGTATAGAATTGCTATTCAGCCAAACACTCAGGGAAACCTCTTTGCAGATTTCTAGAGCTCTCTCTCTCTTTCTCTTCTTTCCTCTTAGATATTTCACACTGCAAATTTGAGCTCTCTTGACTTCCACAAACTCCAGTCTCTGTCTTTTCAACTCGTTTAAGTACCACCAGATTCAAACATGAAATGTCATTTCTTTTCATTAATGAAGAGATTGAAATATCAGATAATTAAGTTATAAACACATTGGCTTATTTTAATACTAACATTTTAAATAACAGGACAGAATAGAGGAGGATTATTTTTTAGGAAAACCATGGGTCTGATGGGATTTAAGGATTAATAATTTTGTCTTATTTATGGATATGACTTATAAAATAAGTGACTGTAAATGTGATTAAGGACCAAGAGTAATATAAGATGTTCCTAAACTGATAAGTCATATTCTAATGCAAAATTATTTGAATTAAAATGTAATTTTGGAAATCTGATGATTTTTACAAACCTATACATTTTTATTTTTTTATTATTTTTTTAAGTTTATTTATTTATTTTGAGAGAGACATAGCATGAGTGGGGCAAGGACAGAGAGAGAGAGAGAGAGAGAGAGAGAGAATTCTAAACAGGCTTTATGCTGCCAGCACAGAGCCCAATGCGGGGCTCAGACCCACGAAGCCACAAAATCATGACCTGAGCCAAAACCAACAGTCCTACGCTTAACCAACTGAGCCACTCTGGTGCCTCAATAAACCTGTACATTTTTAGATTCAGGTTTTATGCCACCACTTACCACCTGTACAGGTGTTTCTTCCTCCTTCTATTTGTTTTTTGTTTTTTTTTTTAATTTTTTTTAACGTTTATTTTATTTTTGAGACAGGGAGAGACAGCATGAATAGGGGAGGGTCAGAAAGAGAGGGAGACACAGAATCTGAAACAGGCTCCGGGCTCTGAGCTGTCAGCACAGAGCCCGACGCGGGGCTCGAACTCATGGACCGCGAGATCATGACCTGAGCGGAGGTCGGGTGCTTAACCGACTGAGCCACCCAGGTGCCCCTTCCTCCTTCTATTTGAAGTTCATGAATTTTCTATTTAATTACATAAGTACTACAATGTTGATTTATTAATTAATTTGCATTTCTCATTATTTTAATATCAGCAAAAAAAGTTATTAAGTGACTTCCAGGAATATGATAAACAATAGAAATATGATGGAGGTACATCACTGAAAAGTTCACAGACCAGATAAAATTTCAGAAAAGTATCTAGGTAATTATAATTGAGCATCTTGCTGTCAGGGTATAGCAAAGACAACAAGTAAAGTGGCTTTGGAGAGGGGGCTGGACAACATTCTTCTTAAAGGTAACATGAAGATGGGATTTTGAAGAATGAATAGAAGTGGTGTATATATATATATATATATATATATATACACCTACATATATATGTATATATATACATATATGTGTATATACATTGTTATATATATGTAGATATATATTTATAAATTATATATTTATATATGTATGTATTTGTATATAGGCATTCATAATATATGATAATACCAATATATGTTATGTGTATATTTGTATATATAAATTTCAGAGAGAGAGAGATCTATATAGATAGATATCTATTTCTATATGGATATGTGATAATGTTTGCTAAACACATCTTGATAAAGTGGTGGTGCAAATACATAAGGATCCTTTGGAATTCAGTGTTTCACTTTAAGTATCCCAGACTTAAAAATCCATTTACTACCTAGTAGGGTGGTTCTGCCCATTGCAACATTTTTATAGTTACAAGAAAGTACGCGCTGTTTTCAAAGAGGTGCGATTTAAAAATAAAAATCTTTTTACCAAAACGTTGGAGTCAGTGACAACTCTGGAAGCAGCTTCCAGAATTAATATAAATTTCATTAAGGTTAACTCACATTTGTTTTTCTCAACTGTCATGTGAAGGAAATACAGAATTACATTAAAAAGTCTAGATAAGGGGCGCCTGGGTGGCGCAGTCGGTTAGGCGTCCGACTTCAGCCAGGTCACGATCTCGCGGTCCGTGAGTTCGAGCCCCGCGTCAGGCTCTGGGCTGATGGCTCAGAGCCTGGAGCCTGTTTCCGATTCTGTGTCTCCCTCTCTCTCTGCCCCTCCCCCGTTCATGCTCTGTCTCTCTCTGTCCCAAAAATAAATAAACGTTGAAAAAAAAAATTAAAAAAAAAAAAGTCTAGATAAGTGATTAAAACTATAAAGAACTAAGGACAACCAGATAGTAAGTAAAAAGAAAAACCAAATCAATTGACATAAAATATTTTCAAGAACTTCACAGGGTCGCCTAGGCGGCTTAATCGGGTAAGCATCTGACTCTTTGTTTCAGCTCAGGTCATGAACTCACTGTCGGTGAGATAGATCCCTGAGTCGGGCTCTGCTCTCTCAGTGCAGATTCTGCTTGAGATTCTCTCTCCCTCTTTCTCTCTCTCTCTCTCTCTCTCTCTCTACCCATCCCCTGCTCTCTCTCCCTCTTTCAAAAATAAATAAACACTAAAAAAATAATGTTATAGTATTTTCAAGAATTTCATATTTTTTGAGAAGCATAGTTTCTGGCTTTGATAGATACACATGAGCTCTTAGCTCACAGTATCTGAAAGTTTTAAAGTCTTTATTCACAAAACACAATAAAAACCATTGTCCAAAGAGTGCTTCAACCTTGGCCTGTATAAATGGCTTTATTCTGCTCTCATGCAATGGATGAATTGTAGTTTATATGATTAACAGAACTAGAGTGTGAAACAATGAATGAGTGTAACTGCGTATCGTGGGGGAAAGCAACAACAAGATCAAGCCCACTGAAAATGCTTGTGTGATCTCAGAAAACATTGCACTGGCACTCAGGAATCTCATCTGGGCTTTGTCACTGGGCCTGTGTGTGATCTGCTGCCCATCACTGAACTTACCTGGGAAAGTGCTATCTCATCTCAAAGCCAAGGGGGTAGGTCTATATCAGCTCTGTATTTCCTTTGGGCTCTGAAATTCTATGATGAAAAAATTTTTATTGCCTGATGAGTGAATATATGATCAATGCTCAGCAATGTGCTGTGTGAGGTAACATGGAACATTTTTTAAATCTCTAATTAATACCCTAACAATCTTGAGATATACTGAGAAAGACTCTCAAAGTATAAGCATATAAAATACATTTTTGGTAAATGAGAACCCAGGAGATTCTAAGTTATATCATACCTAATACAAGAAATATTCTGAGACTTAATTATAATGATTTACCCAGCAAGGAGAGAAATAACAGAAATCTTTTACAACCCACTAGTCAATAGCAAGACAGAAGTTTACAAATAGCTGCCAATAAATATAATCATAAACTTAACGACATATAATCTTTTCTTTCTCCCTTCTTAAGGAAGTAAACGATAACTGAGAATTAATTCAAGGATAATTCCAAAATAGTTTGTTAAAGTATCCTTCTTATTACTGATGCCAGCTTTTAGCAAATTAAGTTTTTTTGTTGCAAAAGCATGTGCAAATAAAAAGGGATAGAAGCTCTAACCCAAAAAAGAATGCCTGTTAATTGCCTCCTAAAAAAAATACAACAAAGGCCAAGTTACTGAATGTACAGCTGCTGTTAACACTCCATCGTTGAGCTATGATGGACAATACTGGTCCTGTACAGACTCAGGCTGCATTAATGCTGCTCGTTCTGTTTCTGAAGACAAAAAGAATTAAAAAAAGGAAAAGAAAAAGAAAAAAGAATATGAAACAACTTCACTTCTCACTAAGCTGAATCTGCGATCCCATCTGTTGAGATGTCATGCTTTTAGAAGGAAAAAGAAATCAGCCTCGAAAGCAAACCTCCTTCATCCTAATACGATTAAGATATTCAGCAGAAAAACTAGATAAAGTCTTTGGGTTTTTACTCAACTTGAGCAAGTGTAAGTAGTGAAGCCACCATTGTTTAGAAATACCTAGGGCAACTTGCCCTTCTCAGGAAGCGTGTGAATGACACAGTGCGCTGGACCTATAAAAAGTGATGTCACCTCCTCTCCTTGGCACCATTCGAGCAGTGAACGACACATTTTCAGGGTAATAACTAAGAATCCTGCTAAGTTCTCCCATTTTATTAAAGGCAAAGGGGTGATTTATCTGAAACTATCCAATAGTAGCCTCACGTTATTTTTTTTTTCCTTTTAATTTTTTTTCTTTTAATTTTTTTTTCTTTTAATTTTTAAGGAAGGACACGTAAGTGCCCATCAAAACAATTTTACTGGACAGAAATTTGATATAAACACAAAATGCTATTTCCTGATGAAATGCTTACTAGAGAATAACTAATGGGCTAAAAACAGTTTAATTGTAGACTTGATTAATTTTTTTTTAGTCCCTGTTTGTATTGGCTTCTCGAGGGCAATCAATATTGCATTGCTTTAGGATTTATAATATTGGTGAATAATCTGCTCCATAATTTAAAACACAGTCAAAGACACATTGTTCAACTTTAGGAAAAAGCTTTAGATTCTATAATTTCTCAGAATTAAGATTTATCTTATCATTATTGATTATGATAATTTTACATGTTCCAGTAAGGCTTAAAAACAGATGATATATTAATGATTTTGCACTTTATTAAATACAGCTAATTTTATGATACTCTTTTTGTATCAATCTGGGTATAAGAACTTATTATCTTAATGTTCCTATTATCATGACTCGGATATATTCTCCTTCGCAAAAGGAAATATACAAAGGAGACTGAAGGCCTAAAATCTCCATATTGGATACCAGGAATTGGGTAAAGGAGGAATCCAAAAACACTTACAATTGATTAAAACAACCTATGCAGACCCATTAAAAAATGTGCTGAGTACATGGATCTTCTATTCTTTATGCTAGTTAATGAAAGGAACAACTACGACATTCTGTGATGTGAATGAAATTAGAGAGTTTCTTTTTTAACGTGTTCTTACGTCTTTAAATATTTTCTTTATAATAGATAGTGAACACTCATTATGTGCCAGACACTAGACAAAGTCTTTTAGTGTTGTCTCTTATATGTTATTCAGTGTAATTTTCTTTACAACCTTCTTACTATTCTCATTTTTTACATATGAGAAATAAAAAAATAGAGATGTTAAGTAATTGGCACAAAGTCATACATCTACTAAGTGGTGGAACTTGGGACTCAAACCCAGTCTGTATAGAGTTTGATGTATATCCAAGGACCATAGAGTGGTTAAAGATTTTGTGCGAAATGTTTTTCATTAAATAGAGAAAAAAAATCAGAAGCGTCTAAGGACATTGTATGCTAATTATTCCTCAATTCACTTTTTAACTGGTATTCAGGTCATATAGACATTGGAGTCAATGGTCTTGATAATTCTCCAATTTAAAAAAAAATCTGTATTTCTACAATTACATTTGGGTAAGTTTCCTTGACTATAAAAGATCAATGAAAAATTGAAGACTAGCATTTGAGGACAGCTACTATGGAAGTCTTCTGTTTGGGGAAAAGCTCAATAAATTTGTTACTCATTAAACATTAATTTTTTTCCCTAGGGCAATTTAATATGTAATAAATGTAAGCAGAGAAAAAGTTATATACTTATGTTATGCATTATAATCCTTAAAATAGAACATGGGATTGTTTGTAAAAGAGCAAAAATGAATAATTCAGGAAACAAAGCAAATAGAAGAAACTAAATTTACCTATTGCCATAGATATTACCTATAGCAATAGTTTAATGTGGAATATTTGCAATTTTGCTGTTTCGCCTTGGCAGCATTCTATGTGGGTTCAACAAACTTAATGATAAGATAAAAAAACAATGATGCAATATATAAAATATGGTCCAGCCTTTCTTTAGAATTTAGAGACATCTTTTGCATTGATGATCTCACTTGATAAGATGAAATAATGACTATGCTCTCATATTTATCAGGCAAATGGGTATCAGGTGGAATTTTTCAATACAGACCCTGGAGAAATTCTTTATTACAAGGTTTTTTTCAATAGCTGGGGTCAGGTGGTGCAGTCTCTTCCTAATGGTAGAGTCATGATAGAATTTATTTTTATGGAAGGTTAATAGGATGACAGCACAAAAGCTGGAATGGTAAGAGTCAAGTTAGAAAAGCATTTAAGAGAAAAATTGGAGAAAATGATAGCGGGCGTTTTAACCATGTTGAAATTGATAATTGTACATCCACATCAAAATTTCCAAAAGGTGGTTAAAAATACACTTATTTGAAAATGATAAAAATGAAACCATCGATGTAGAATGTAGATATAAGAATCGTTCACTTAGTAGGAACAATTTAATCTTGAAATTAGAGGAAAATACCAGCCTGGAGCACAGAACCAAGAGGAGACAGGAAAGTGAAGCATCCAGTCAAGGATTACTTAAAGGTTGGGCATTTTGATTGCTCTATGCATATGCTGATCTACACTATAATAAATAAGCAATCTTTTTATTGTTCTCTTTGTTTACGAAAGAGGGTGACACTGCTATTATCACTGTGATTCTGTGTCCCACTGACAGCTACCTACTTTATACTTGTTATATTTCCCAAATAAAACAGTTTATTTTACTTCTATATTTCTAAGATTTACTTGCGGCATAGAACTGTTTTCCAGGAAATAAAATCTTGACAAGCCATACAGGAGGCGGTATCTTTGCCTCATAACTGTCCCTTTTACACATTTACTCTCACCCCATTGAAATTGTCCTTCATATGGATGATTTTTATAACATCTCTTCATACGTAATTTCACTTATTTTTACCTGTAGCTTGAGGGTTGCTCCACCGAGGTCTTTAGCTTTGAATCTTAATCTTGTTATTTCTGTACTTGGTTACAGCCTCAAGAGGACACAATGGTGCATTGAAACAGTGTTATGGGAAACAACCTTATGATGGCAGAGAATCAGTATGTGAAGGAATAGACGTGATTCTGCAACACAGTTGGTGTAATAAAAACTACTCTTTACCATTCCCTTGGATGGATGAAATATTTTGACCAGGACACACAGGTAACTTGGCATTAGAGGCAAAGATAAATTTATGGAAAGAACTTGGAGCCTACACGTGTTCTCCTGAGATATAAGACACATACTAAGAAGGGCCACCATCCTAACAGAATTAATGGAAATGTCTAAATCTTTGTCTCTGCTGTTATCAATATGGTGAGTAACTTGACCTCTTTGAGCTTAAATGTCTCCATCTCTTATATAAAAGAATTATATTAGATTATCTTTGTGAATAATTCCATTGACTTCTAATAAGCTGTAACTGCTATAAATAGAGGTTAGAGAGTTAGTTTTATTACAGCATAAAAAAATAGAGTCTATGTAAATAGCCATCACCAAAACTCATTTAGGTAGAGAACAGTACTGTTTAGAAAAATATATCAATAGGTGTTTGATTATAGAAGATAAGACCTTAAGAGTTATTATTATAAGTGAAATGGTTCTAAATAAGACATGGGAAAACATTGTTTATGTCTCCTTGAAAGAAGAAAGATGAGAAAATGAAATTAAACAAGGAATATGGCAAAGGGAATTTATTTTAAGATGAGTCTCTTCTCAGTAACCTCCAAAAGCCATGGGAAAGCCCACTAGAACCATGAAATACTTAACTGTGTAGATTGCTTATAGAATAGATTCAGGGGTTGAATTGTAAATCCTTGCACTATGTCAGGGAGAAGCAGATACAATCCTCAAGAAGCCTGGAGCATAGAATCAGAAAGAAGCATAAAATAGTAAGCTTTTGAAATTCGCAGAAACTGTGGGGAAGGATTTGAATTCCATCACAGATGGAGGAATTGGAACTCAGGCCAAGCCAAACAAAATCTTCAAGAGCAAGAAACCATGATATGACATCTGGCTTACAATTTAAATTATGAGTTGCATCATTGCTCTGCTTTAAGTCTCTTCATTTACCCATTGTCCTGAGAAAAGCATACAAAATCAGTAACATGAATTATAAGGCTACATTTCACTTAGCCCTTGTCTACCAAAGCATCATTGTTCACATTTTTCTAGCTATTGAATTCCTTTTACTAAGCCAGACTCTGTATAAATCGTGGCCCCAATATTTCATCTTTTCTATAGCAAAAATCTACCCCTCCCCATTTCCATTTGACCCTGGATAACAAAGTCTCAGCCTAATTTTTTTTTCCTCCACTTGGACTTTCTTGACCCTCTAAACTAGGTTTGATCTCCATGTTTTATGCTGTCCCAAAACATTTTTTGGTTATAATTCTTTCATACTACTCCTCATACTTGATATTAATTTTATCTTTGTCCTTCCTTCTAAACCATGAGGGCAGAGATCATGTCTATCTTTTTTACCATTTTTTCCACAATATTAAATATGAGCAAAATAAATTCGTACGGAATGACTGATTTATGAACATAATGAATGAATTCAGGTTCTAGGACAGGTTTGAAATCGTCCTTACAGGTTCAGAGTTACACTGTGACAATACCGTTCTTCAATGACAGAGTGGTCACATTTGCTAAATGATAAAAGCATCAGGAATTATGCCACCTGCAAATATCAGTAACCCAAAGAGTAGAGTAGAGAAACCACATTCCATCACTTATTACGTGCATGATAATGTCATTAATCTGATGATTACCCAAATGGATTCAAACATACCAGTTTCTAACCACCCATTCTCTGGTCATTTGCTATAGATTGCTTGATCAATCACTCCAGTTTGTTTGTTTGTTTTTTTTTTTTTTTTTCCATGAGGAAAACTAAAGAAGCCCTATAACTGGCCTGCCTACTCACTTAAAACCCAGTTTACATCCAGGAGCCACAGGGATCGTTTCAAAACATAAATCCAGTCTGGCTAGGCTCTGACTTAAACCCTTAAAAGCATTATACTCAGAAATCAGTAAACCAAAATCCTTAACATGATTTACAAGACCATGCATAATCTGCAAGATTTGACTTATGCTTACCCTCCATAACTCCTATCATTCATTTGTTTGACAAACATTTATGACAGCAATATATGCTAGACATTGTTTTAGTTGCCACAGATGCAGAATTCCTGCCCTCATAAAGTTTGCTTTGCCGGCCGGATGAGGCTAAATCAATCCCTTTACACTACCTCCCCACCCAACACCTCCTCTCTGGATCCCATTACTACTGCCCTTAGTAAGTCACAAATGAGTTGGGGCGCCTGGGCGGCTCAGTTGGTTAAGCAGCGTCTGACTCTTGATTTCAGCTTAGATTATAATCTCAGGGTTCACAAATTCAAGCCCCCATCAGGCTGTGTGCTGACAGCACAGGGCCTGCCTGGGAATCTCTTTCTCTCCCTCTCTCTGCCTCTCTCTCTCTCTCTCTCTCTCAAAATAAATAAAATAAACTGAAAAAAAAAAATCACTGGTGAACGTCACATTGAAAAATCAAGTGGTACATTTTTAACCCTCATCTTACTTAGCATCTCCAAAGCCTGTGGCAAATCATCCACTCACTCCCCCTGTAAACACTCATGCGTCATGACTTTTCCCTACCTAAACCATGACACCTTCTCCACCTCCTGTAAAAAGTCACCCAAGGCAAAGATGAGAAAAGTATGGAGAGAGAGAGAGAGAAGCCCCCAGAAACCCTAATATTTAAATGAGTGGATTAAGAAAAGAATGAATCACTGCCCAGGTCCCCAGATCAGATGGGTTTACTCTGTTGCACACCTCTTCATACTCAAATGCAGCAGGAGCCTGTGTTACTCCTCCATGGAAATGTTCAGAGTTACTTATTTGTGTGATTACTTATTTAATCTTTATCTTTCCCACTAAATCCATTTCCCCATTAAACCCTCGCAAGTTTTCAATCTTGTCCCCTGTTGAATCCCCAGAGGTAGCTTGGGGTCTGATTCATAGTAAACACTTAAAATTGTGGAATAAACGAATGTACGACCCTACCTTATTGGTTCATCCATCTACATACTTTTCAGTGCGTAGCTGTGTGACTGTGTATATGACACCCAGGTGGTGAAAAAAGATAGATTAATGCCCTTAAATGACTAGGAATAAATCAATATACTGATGTTGGAGTAGGTCATCGAGAGAATGTGATCACTGATTGACCCTTGAGCTGGATCTGGGCAACTGGAGGCTCCTTCTCCTTTCCCTGTCTTTGGAATATATGTTTGCCCACCATTCCCACAGTAGGAACTGGTTTCAAGGATGCAGTCTTGAGAATACCAGGTGTTGTTGAGGCCACCTCAATGTGACCATTAAAGTCTCTGTATAACTTTTAAGATTCTAACTGGCTGGTGTGAATATTTACTTCCTTTGAAGCTGCCTAAGATAAGACTCATATGTAAATTCCCTCGCTGAAGGCTGCCCCCTGCCAATCTGGGGTGATCTGCCTATTTCTGAGGTCCATATACTTGCCTTCCACATATGGCAGCCACTTGTGAACCAACAAATGCTGAGGCAGCCTAGAGATCAAAGAGATAAGCCTTGGGAAAGAAGTATCCACAAGGGCAATCTGGAGTTGACCATCAACTTCTGCATGGGGAAGGGTGGCCCGTGTGTTAGGTGCTTGTGGATGGCCCCAAAATGCTGGCTGGTTTGATGTGCACCAGTTCTATTGATCTGAGGGAAACTGACAGATCTTAGGAATGGGTACAGGCTATGGGAAAGGCTCTAGACAGAGAGGGATCTTGAGAAGTCAAAAGGTTCCTCCAACTGGCTCATAAGTGTCCAAAAGTAACTTCTGTATAGATGTAGTTTGACCTCATTGCTGCCGGGACCTCATCTAAAAAAATAGACTGGCAACCCAATGTTTTGTTGGTCAGCCTGTGGAAAACTTGAACAACAGTTCACATCTACCCCATCTGCTTTTACTATCCCCGATGCCTTCCCTGCTCCAGCCTACGCCTTAGGGATACAGTCTTATTCCGGGTGGGTGCCTCCTATGCCCAGGGCATATCATGTAGGCCAAGATTGTCTCCAGGTGAGGGCGCTTGGAAGTCACTGGAAGTCTCATGTTGAGATTACTATTCACTGGTCCCCCAGAAATAAACAAATGTGATGATTCTGGTTATGGTCAGGATAGTCCTTTTGATGCTACAAATTGAGTGTTTTCCCCCATGAGAATGTGAGGTTTTTATCTCTGAGATACTGGAGAACATATTAGGCATTGACATCCTACAAGGTCAAACCTACAAACTTCTCTTTTTAAGTATTTACTTAAATTTCAGGGTAATATTAGTTTCAGGTGCACAATATAGTGATTTAACACTTCCATATGTTATACAGTGCTCATCACAGCAAGTGTACTCCTTAATGCCCATCACCTATTTTACCCATCTCCCATTTTCCCTACCCCCGCCCCTGCCCTCCCATCTGGTAACTATCAGTTTTTTCTCTATACTTAAGAGTCTGTTTCTTGGTTTGCCTCCCTCTCTCTTTCCCCTCCTTTGCTCATTGGGTTTGTTTCTTAAATGCCGCATATGAATGAAATCATATGGTATTTGTCTGTCTCTGACTGATTTATTTTGCTTAGCATAATACTTACTCTCTAGCTCCATCCATGTCATTGCAAATGGCAAAATTTCATTCTTTTTTATGGATGAGTATTCCATTTTATTAATTTTTTTAATGTTTACTTTTGAGAGAGAGAGAGAGAGAGAGAGAGAGAGAGAGAGACCACAAGTGGGGGAGGGGCAGAGAGAGAGGGAGACACAGAATCTGAAGCAAGCTCCAGGCTCTGAGCTGTCAGCACAGAGCCCAACGCAGGGCTTGAACTCACGGACCATGAGAGTGAGCTGAAGTCAGATGCTTAACCAACTGAGCCACCCAGGCATCCCCACTGCATCTTCTTTTTCTATTCATCAGTCTATGGACACATGGGCTGTTTCCACAATTTAGTTATTGCAGATAATGTTGCTATAAACATCAGGATACATATGTAACCCTCTGAATTAGTATTTTTGTATTCTTTGGGTAAATACCTACTAGTGCAATTTCTGGATCATAGAATAGTTCTATTTTTTAACTTTTTGAGGAGACTCCATAGTGTTTTCCAGAGTGGCTGCACCAGTGTGCATTCCCGCCAAGAGTGGAAGAGGGCTCTATCAGTGAATTCTGTCTCTGGGTTAAGGTAGTCAAACCAGTGCTGAAAGGAAACACCAGCTGGGAACCAGTCTACTGACCCCTCACAGAGTGGTAACCATCAAATACAAACCGCCTGGGAGCATAAGGAGAGGAGAAACTAAGAATTGCGCTTAATGGGTATCTTAGGCCCTGCATATAGTGCTTTGAACAGCTCAGTATGGCCGGTAAAAAAGCCAGATGACTCACTGAGAATGATCATGGACTACTGAGAATTGAATAAGGTAGTATCCCCTCATCCACACAGCCGTGTCCAACATTGCCGCCATCTTAAATACCTTGGCCATAATCTTAGGAGTACTCTGCTGTACTGAACTTATCAAATGTGTGTGTGTGTGTGTGTGTGTGTGTGTGTGTGTGTGTGTGTGTGTGTTTTAATTCCAGTATACCTCTAGCATTTGCCTTCACGTGGAAAGGGCAAAAATGGACCTGTCAAGGTCCCCAAGGCTTCTCCAAGGCTACCTGCACAGCCGCACAATATGTCTTGGAATGGTAGCCTAAGAGCGGTCACTGTTCTTTTCCCCACACCAGTAAAATGGACCCAGTGTTGACGGTATAATGTTAACATGAGAAGACTTGCCTCTATTGCACAACACTCTGCAGACTTTGCTGGAATACCTATGAAGGAGAAGATGAGCAGTGAACCACAGAAAATTCAGGGCCCAGGCACTGCTCTAAGGGTTTTAGGAGTTGTCTGGTTGGGTAAAACAGCTGCAGGCTGGAACTATTGAAAAGCATTGTCTGAAATGGAACACTCACCATTGAAAAAGGGGAGAAGTTTGGGGCGCCTGGGTGGCGCAGTCGGTTAAGCGTCCGACTTCAGCCAGGTCACGATCTCGCGGTCCGTGAGTTTGAGCCCCGCGTCAGGCTCTGGGCTGATGGCTCAGAGCCTGGAGCCTGTTTCCGATTCTGTGTCTCCCTCTCTCTCTGCCCCTCCCCCGTTCATGCTCTGTCTCTCTCTGTCCCAAAAATAAATAAACGTTGAAAAAATTAAAAAAAAAAAAAAAGGGGAGAAGCTAGCGGTCCTGGTCTGGCACATCCCTCCCCCAGTCCATTCTCATGGCTGACAGGGCTGCTTCCTCAGACCAACATGAGTGGTATGCACAATCAGGTCAAATTCTTAAAGCTGAAGCCTCATTATCTAAGGTTCAGGACACATATGTAATTTTGATAGAAGGGGAATACCTTTCCATACAAGTTTCTACTAAGATGGTTGATGGGGGGGGGTGGGTGGGAGAGAGGGGAAAGTGGATGATGGGCACTAAGGAGGGCACCTGTTGGGATGAGCACTGGCTATTTTATGGAAACCAATTTGACAATAAATTTCATATTAAAATAAATAAATAAATAAATAAATAAATAAATAAATAAATATCTGTCATTTAGACTTTAAATTTCTGTTGCATCTTATAGTACATATAGAAGCCCTTAGTAAATTTACCCAGAAAGACTTAAATGATAGCCAATAAACCCTATGTTTTGCTAACGCTAAAATGTCTCTAATGAGAAAAGCTGTCCTCCAAAATAGAATGGCCTTGGACATTAGTACTGTCTTTCCAGTATCCAAACAGAATGTTGTGTGTTCATACCTGATGAGTCTGCTAATGTATTATATTTATTAAAGCACATGATGGGGCATCTCGGTGGCTTAGTCAGTTAAGCGTCCAACTTTGGCTCAGGTCACGATCTCGAGGTTCGTGGGTTCGAGCCCCCATCGGGCTCTGTGCTGAAGCTCCGAGCCTGGAGCCTGCTTTGGATTCTGTGTCTCCTTCTGTCTCTCTGTCCCTCCCCTTCTTGTTCTGTCTGTCAAAAATAAATAAACATTCAAAGATAATAATAATAAAGCACATGAAGACACAAGTGAATGCCCTGAATGACGTGACCCGCAGCCTAGAGGACTTAATAAATCAGCAGTTCAGATCATGGGGCTCTTGGTAAAAGAAAAAAAAAAATTGTCACTTCTTTTTAGAATCATTATCTTCATCTGTGTTTTCTCTTGTGTGTGTCTATACTGTTTCTGCAGTGGCTGCCTCCATCACATACAAATAACCGCCAACTAAGCCACCTCCATGCTAAACGAACAACAAACAAAACCCAAACGAACCAACCAAACAAACAAACAAAAAAACCTTGCTCACTGTTCAGGGCATATCCGAAAAGGGGAGCATGTAAGATTGGATGAGCCAGTCATGTGGAAGGAAGGGTTGGAGGAGGTCATCGAGATAAGGTGGCCAGTACTTGATCCTTGAGCCAGACCCACAGTTGGAGGGTCCTCACCCCCTCACTCATCCACAGAAGTTATATTCTCCCCATTATTCCCACGAGGGTAATTGGTTTCAAGAAAGCCACCCTGAGAGAGCAATATGTCATTGAGACCATCTGAACAGTTAAAGCCTCTACATAAGGGTGGGCCAAGGTGGAGATTTACTATCTCAAGGTCTCCCAAGACAAACCAAGACAAGCCTTGTGTAGGTTCCCTTGTCCATTATCTGGAGTAGCCTCTCTGCCTGCTTTTCTGGTCTGTGCTTATCTTCTATGCACAGAGCCAGTTTCAGATTTCACCCAAGGAACTCCCAAGGTGGCCACCCAATAACTGAAAATAAAAAGTATTCCTAAGTTATGGTTACTCCTGCAGCAACATAATTTTACCAAAGATCATTGATAAGGGATTTAAGTATTTCTGTTATTTTATTATTCTAATAATGCTTCCTAATTAAACCTTAACCTAGAAAGTAAAACCAGATAGTGATTAAAGGTTGCAGATAAGAGTATACAGAAGAGAAATGAAGCCAAAAGTTGAGAAAATTAAATACAAGACTCTGATAAGAGATCCAGATTGCATTCTCACCTCCTTCTTGTTATAAGAGATGTTTCTTTGCTTTTTTTATTTTATCCTATCATAAATGCACCCATTGTTCTTGTAACCAGTAATGTGAATCGAGAAAAAATGTTCAGAGTATTATACTGAACAATGGGAGTGAAGTTTTCTTCTGTCTGTGTACTTGTCAGTAATAGCTGTCTAACTTAAGATTCTGAGATATAATTTATTCAGAGATATAGAAATATTTTCAATGTCACCATAATTTTAAAAAATGGTCTACAGGGGGCACCTGGGTGGCTCAATTGGGTAAGCACCGACTTCGGCTCAGGTCATGATCTCGCGGTTTGTGGATTCGAGCCCCACGTGGGGCTCTGTACTGATAGCTCAGAGCCTGAAGTCTGCTTTGGGATTCTGTGTTTCCCTCTCTCTCTGCTCCTCCCTTGCTCACACTCTGTCTCTCTCTCAAAAATAAACATTACCAACTTTTAAAAAGTGTTCTACAAAATTCTTTTGGGAACACTGCTTTTTTGTTTTTAGTTAGAAATTTTACTTCTATGGAGAGTACTGGATAATGAAAGAAGTGGGACATTGATATCAACATACATGCTTTATAAGCTATACCAGTGTACATATATTTGAAAAATATTCTTATCTAAGTTTAGATTGATATATATACAAATATTAAAATAATCACAGTCATGTATACAAATATGTTCTTTGGTAATAAGATATGCATTCCACATAGTATTTCTTCATATTTTATTTCACCTCCAATATTTCCCAATTTTAGATCTTTTGCAATTTAATAGAATTATCACACATATGATAGTTATGTATTATATAATAATAATATAATATAATTATAACCAGTTCATTAATCATATGCAACCAACTTCTTCAACTGAAGTTCTTGAAAGGGCTACTCTTTTTTTTTTTCTTTTAAATCAAAGAGTAGATCTATATAATAGAAACAGAAAGTGAACCAAATAATTTGGAAATAAACTGTTTCCCTACCAAACTGCTTCTTTTCTATAAAAATTGTTTATATAATGGTCAATAATAGAAAATGAATCATATAAAAGAGAGTGTTGGTCATGAATGGGTTCTGGAGGGGTTTTTGATTTCCCGGAACTACATTCAAAAATATTGTGGTATAAGCTGATGAGTATTTTTCTGGAAGAAGAACCTTATTTTTTTTTTAATTTTTTTAACGTTTATTTATTTTTGAGACAGAGAGAGACAGAGCATGAACGGGGGAGGGTCAGAGAGAGAGGGAGACACAGAATCTGAAACAGGCTCCAGGCTCTGAGCCATCAGCACAGAGCCTGACGCGGGGCTCGAACTCACGGACCGCGAGATTGTGACCTGAGCCGAAGTCGGCCGCTAAACCGACTGAGCCACCCAGGCGCCCCAAGAACTTTATTTTTTAACCACTTCTCAGTTATATGATTCTCTAAAATTAAATACTAATCATATATAGAAAAGGATCTATAAGTCCACAGTGAAATAGGTAGTGAAATTAATGAGACTTCAGAAGACTTTTTGTACCCAGCTGTCATCATCGTACTAAACTAAGGAAAAGAATAAATTTAAGATTTATTTCATCTGTGAATTAACATTTAGACTTTCATGTGTTTAAGATTCGTGATAAATGATTTTAAAATCAGGAATCTACAACTGAAACAACTTTAGGGATGTCTACAGAAGTCAGATTTTAAAATGGTTGAAATGATTGATTGTCACATCATGTGCACAATTTCAGAGATATCAAAATGACAGATCAACTGGTCTAAATTTGTCTTAAATCTTCTTTGACAGAAAGTAGAGTAAAAATAAATAACATTTAAGGATTGAACTGAAATCTTAGACCTTATATGGAGATGACCTATGTCTCCAGACAGATAACTTAATGCTTTTTAAATGTGCATTTTCACACAATGTAACTTTCTACAAAATGGTAATGCTCTTAATGTGTTTATATACAATGCAAATATATACTCTGCGCCAAGATGAGGGCATTGTGTTGCAAGTCAATAAAAGCAGCAGCATCTAACCCTGTACCTTCCAATCAGATGACAGTGGCAAGACAATATTTTATTAGAGAAATAGAACTTGTTAGAGAAATAGGTTACTGTTATGGAATGTAAGTCTATTAATGCCGTAAATTTATCTTCACATGTGTCATGTAAGATGCATTAGTACCCATTAGATGCAGGTAGAAGCAAAACATTAATGGAGCTATTGTTGATATCTTTTCACCGCAATATCCTCCCAGTCATGTGTGCAGTGCCTCCGAACAGAGCTTCCTTCTAAATGGTAGACCATTCTAAGTGATATGCAATTAAGAAATGTGCTATTCTACCGCATTAAAGCACAAGCCAAATGCACGTTATTAGCATCCATTTCCAGTACAACTTGACAAGTGAGAGAATGTGTGCAAGAAGGAAGTGATCACTTACTTTATAATAACAGTTTAAAAAAACGATACTTACTATCCTTGTAGTCAGGCTAGAGAAGCTTTCTTTCAGTTCTTTGTAGTTATCTTGACAACTCGAGAAATAAGTTCATACTTAAAGAACATTGAATTTTAGGTTAGAAAACACTGGGTATGTCTTTCAGCATTAATTTCTAGTCCTCCAACATAGAAATAAAAAAGCACCTGTGTTGTAAGTATGATGGGAATTATTTAAACAGTTTGGTAAGAAGCAAGTACTTTGTAAATACTATTAACATTAGTACTAATACATAATTAAACAGCTGACCTAAAAAAGTATATTTGGTCATAAAATTAACATTGGCTTTTCCCACATTCACCAATGACATTGTTTCTCCCATCTATTTATGGAATCATATATCACAAATATACTAAAGATGTAAAGTCAAATATAAAACTCTTAAAAAATATTAAAAACTTCTAAATTATTAAGTTTCATTTACTTAAGGAAAAATCTTACATCAAAATTTCATAACAGTGATGGATTATGAAGAAAACCCATTATGTTCTGCTTTAGACAAAATGATTTAGTTGTGCTTAAAGCACATAAGTCCCAGGGTGCCTGGGTGGCTCAGTCGGTTAAGCGTCCGACTTCAGCTCAGGTCATGATCTCACCGTCGGTGAGTTCGAGCCCTGCATCAGGCTCTGTGCTGACAGCTCAGAGCCTGGAGCCTGTTTTGGATTCTGTGTCTCCCTCTGTCTCTGCCCCTCCCCTGCTCATGCTCTGTCTTTGTCTCAAAAATAAATAAAAACATTTAAAATAAATAAATAAATAAATAAATAAAGCACGTAAGTCCTGTCTTATAAAATTTTCTAGTTTTCTGGAATTAGTGAATTTAGTTCACATATAAAAACTGGAAGAAAATTTAGGTGCACATGGGTGGTTCAGTCGGTTAAGTGTCAGACTCTTGGCTTCAGCTCAGATCATGGTCTCCCGGTTCGTGAAATCAAACCCCGTGTTGGGTTCTGTGCTGACAGCACGGAACCTGCTTGGGATTCTCTCTCCCTCCCTCCCTCTCTCTCTGCCCCTCCCCACTCACTCTCTCTGTCTCAAAATAAAAAAACTTAAAAAAAAATTGAAAATTCATTAATGAGATGATTTACAATATACTTAACTAACGGATCCAAATATGTACATTT
Organism: Leopardus geoffroyi; assembly: GCF_018350155.1. Taxonomy (NCBI): domain Eukaryota; kingdom Metazoa; phylum Chordata; class Mammalia; order Carnivora; family Felidae; genus Leopardus; species Leopardus geoffroyi. The sequence continues at coordinate 179,292,100 of NC_059328.1, read as the reverse complement.
TATTATGTCTATCCTGCTCTTCCATTAGGAGTGATTTCCCAATCCAGAGTGTTGGGGGCTGACATGTCACCAGTAATTGTCGTCGTTTCTGACTCAGACTTCAGCAGCAAAGACCAAATCACATAGACTTGCCTCTGTTTTGTACACACTTCAGCAAATAATACCTATTCTATTACAGAGACCCTTGTAGATTACAGATCTCATTTAATCCTCATATTGTAACTGTCACATTACATATATAAAAAGGGTATAAAGAGGATCAGTGAGATGAGGCTTCACAAGGCTTCAAGGGTCAGAACCAGAATTTGAAATTACATTCCAACTCAAATCCAGAGTCCTGGCCATTACCTTAAAGCCGCTTGCGTCACTGCTAATCCCTAGACAATTGTCTATGCAAGGGGGAAAGGTGTCATTTTTAAAGATTCCGTAACTCAGACAAAGAATGATCTAGCTCTGTGAGAGGGAAGACCTAAATCACTCTGTCTACACTGGTGTATCATGTTAAACACTGTCCTTTGTACGTCTAACAGATGCAACTATCTTTGTATGATATAATTAAACTTCCTTGGAAAGAGTTCAAAAGCAGCTCACATTACACTGAATTTTATAATATGGCAACTAACATTACATTAAATTTGACCAGAGTCATCATGTACTATGACAACAAATGGAAGAAAATCACCTTGTAAGAAATCCTGTCTAACTGTCACATTTGTGTGCAAGAATATCAGAATTAAATTTGAAAGGTATTTCTAATATTTCCAATATTGTACTCAGGTTAAACACATTCTTCGTGGAGAGTAGTTAAGAGGCAAAATGTAAGGCTCTGATTGGTTAGCTACCTCAGTATTTCCCTCTACAAGCACAGCTGTGCTGTGAGCGTGTCCTTTCGTTTCTTAATTGGGGGGAGTGGGGTAGATACCCGTGTGGAAAAGACACTGTATCATATAATCACTGCTGCATTAATTTCGATTTGAAAAGTAAAATAAGGCAAATGTACATAAATAAGAACCTGAATAAATTGAGACATTCAACATGAAATTATACAAGCCAAATGAAGTAGATCTCCTTGTGTTTATTAAGTGAATGAAACAAGAAATAGGGGCGCCTGAGTGGCTCAATCGAATAAGTGTCTGACGTCTGCTCAGGTCACCAACTCGCGGTATGTGAGTTGCAGAGCCGGCTTTGGATCCTGTGTCTCCCTCTCTCTCTCTGTCCCTCCCCTGCTTGCACTCTCTTTCTCTCAAAAGTAAATACACATTAAAAAAAATAAAGCAAGAAATGTAACAGTGTATATGGTTGAGAAACCATTTGCAAATCAAAAGGACACACATGCACGCACATATGAATACAGATAAATAAGATATTTATCTGTGTATTTATATGAGTGTGTATCCTTTTAATTCCTCTGTCTCATCTATCATCTATCTATCTATCTATCTATCTATCTATCTATCTATTCCATGGCATATTGATGTACTCAGCGCATTTTTAAATATGTCTCTATACATTTTATCTATGAGAGAGAGAGAAAATATGTCTGAATACATTTAGAAGGATTCTAAAAGACTAGTGGCAGCAGTTACCTTTATACAATGAGAAGACCTAGGAGCTACGATGCCAGGATGACTCTATATCATCTCTTTATGATTTGAATTGTTCATTGTGTATAGAGGTATGCATGCTCCCATATATACACTTATGTATACATTATATATCATGCACATATGCATGCATGTGTGTGTCTATATATATATATATATATATATATATACATAGATGTGGTTTGTGTGTGAGAGAGAGGCCCCCCAAATACCACCTGCTGCCTACCTTCCTCTCTTTTTGTTCATATCACTTGAAAACCACAAATTTGACAACAAGATAATTGTTATTTATTTCATGGTCTGATGAATTGAGTGGCTGATCTCCTGACCTGAAGCAACGGGAAATACAAAGGTGGTAAAAAATAAAGGCACGGTTACAGGCTGGGACCAGAATAAAGTACTGCCCACAGGAGGTGCTGAGACTAACAGCTGCTCGGGAGGAAACACCTGGGTAGAAGAAGAGAGAAGTTCAAACCACTGCCCGATGCTGAGGTGCTCCCTAATGTGCTCTAACCGTCACCTTCTTAGTGCCAGCTTTTTACTCCAAAATAAGTCTTGCCTTGTAAAAGGTTCACTGAGAACTTCTAGGTTATTCCAAAGTGATTTCACTATCTTTCCTGGTAAAAGTGTAAATAGCTCCACTCTTTCTGGAATGTGTTCATTAACGTGCTTAGCTATAGCATAATTTAGTATCATCTGTTGACTGCCAACTATGTATAAAGCATTTTGCTACATCCTTAGAATATACATAGACAAAGAATGACGTCCCTGAGCTGAAATTAAAGATCTTTGAAATCCAATATTATTTGACTAATTATTGTGCACGGAAAGCAAATCTTATATATGAGAGTCAGGATTTATAAAAAAATAAATAAATAAGAGAGTTTGCTAACTCCAGCGCCCCCTCTAGCTCCCCAAGCTCCAAGCAAAGAAGAGGGAGCTAAGTAAGGTGGTCTCTATACCATGACTCCTAAAAAGCTGAAACCGCCCTCAAACCCAGCTGTGGTAAAGCACCCAGGAAGCAACTAGCTACAAAAACCGCTCTCAAGAGCTCGCCCTCTACTGGACGGATGGAGAAACCTCATCATTACAGGTTTGGTACCGTGGCCCTCCCTGAAATTAGATCTTACCAGAAGTCCACTGGACTTCTGATTCCCTAACTTCCTTTCCAGGGTGTGGTGCGAGAAACTGCTTCAGACCGATCTGTGCTTCCTCAGTGTAGCTGTTGGTTCTTTGCAGAAGGCAAGTGAGGCCTATCTGGTGAGCTGTTTTTGAAGACACCACCTTGTATACTTATCCATGTCAAACGTGTAACAATTATGCCGAAGGCATCCAGCTAGCATGCTGCGCCCGTGGAGAATGTGCTGAAGAAACCACTATGATGGAACATATTTCATTCTTTAAACAAAATTCTCGGGGCGCCTGGGTGGCTCAGTCGGTTAAGCGGCCGACTTCAGCTCAGGTCACGATCTCGCGGTCCTTGAGTTCGAGCCCCGCCTCGGGCTCTGTGCTGATGGCTCAGAGCCTGGAGCCTGTTTCAGATTCTGTGTCTCCCTCTCTCTCTACCCCTCCCCCGTTCGTGCTCTGTCTCTCTCTGTCTCAAAAATAAATAAACGTTGAGGGGCGCCTGGGTGGCGCAATCGGTTAAGCCTCCGACTTCAGCCAGGTCACGATCTCGCGGTGCGTGAGTTCGAGCCCCGCGTCAGGCTCTGGGCTGATGGCTCAGAGCCTGGAGCCTGTTTCCGATTCTGTGTCTCCCTCTCTCTCTGTCCCTCCCCCATTCATGCTCTGTCTCAAAAATAAATAAAATGTTAAAAATAAATAAATAAATAAATAAATAAACGTTGAAAAAAAAAAAAAAAATTATCTTCTTTTTGTGAGCCCCGTGGGGTCAAAAAGTACCTACGTATATGGTTGCAAGTAGAAACATACGGGACAGAAATCAGGTCTTGGCAGTTTTTCCATTTTCACTTGTGTGTGAATTTTTTTTTTTTTTTTAACGTTTATTTATTTTTGAGACAGAGCATGAACGGGGGAGGGACAGAGAGAGAGGGAGACACAGAATCGGAACCAGGCTCCAGGCTCTGAGCCATCAGCCCAGAGCCCGATGCGGGGTTCGAACTCATGGACCGTGAGATCGTGACCTAAGCTGAGGTCGGACGCTTAACGACTGAGCCACCCAGGCGCCCCTACTTGTGTGTGAATTTTTAATATAAATGTTGGGACCTAAAGCATTAATGCAAGTCAAAATGAACAAGTCTTGGTAGTTCAACCCTATAACAATTATAAATAAACCCATTAAATATTTTTGGACAATGCCGGCATTTGGATTTTCTTAAAACAAGTAAATTTTTTATTGACAGCAACGAAAGAAAGAAAGAAAGAAAGAAAGAGAAAGAAAGAAAAAGAAAGAGAAAAAGAATTTATATACACTAAAAAATAAACTAGTTTTATGGTTATTAAACAATTTGTCATGGAAACATCTCTTCTCCTTTATCAGATGTACTAAAATTTAAAATATAGGGGCACCTGGGTGGCTCAGTTGGTTAAGGGTCCGACTTCAACTTGGCTCAGGTCAGGATCTAATGGTTTGTGGGTTTGAGCCCCACATCAGCTCTGTGCTGACAGTTCAGAGCCTGGAGCCTGCTTCAGATCCTGTGTCTTCCCCTCTCTCTGCCCCTCCCCCAGTTGTGCTCTGTCTCTCTGTCTCTCTCAAAAATAAACATTAAAAAAAAATTAAATATATACAATTTCACAATAATACATATATAATATTCAGCAACTAAATGCAATTTATAAACAGACATTTGAGATGGGGATGTTAGGATTGCAGAGAAAACTAGTCTATAGGGAGAAAGAATAATGGAAATAGCTAAAGTAACATTAAAGAAAAAAAAAAAAAAAAAAAGATGCTGCTGCCCCAGAAAGATGAAATGAACCTCTGCCTTAACTCTCTGGATGGCTTTCTATTTATAGAGTTCAGTCCTTCCTGTAACTTGCCTTCTTCCTCCTCTAGAGCCCCACACCACATTCTCTCTTTTCTTACACCAGGCTAAATTTCTTTTTGATACTCAAGAAATAAAAATAACTCTGGAAAATAGAAAGCGGAAACTCAGAGAAACTAAGTAACTTCTCCATGGATGCCCAGCTTGTAAATGTCAGGTCAAAGATTCCAACTCCCATATGCACAGTTACCCTGTCATAAAGCTTTGCCCTGCCCTCATATCAGAAGCTCTAATAATAGCCAGTGAGGGGCTAAGTGTCCGGATTTTCACTGCAATGCAAAGCAGTAAGCATAGAGGTGTAAAGAAGTCAATTAAACTCTCTTTAAGACCTTGCAAAAGTTTCTATTTAAATACTTTTAGCATGTTCCACATGTGAACCACAGCTTTTCACAAAGTAGTGTTATCAGATACAATCTGCATCTTTTCCTATGTTATATTCACTGCTACGGAAATACCGCTATCTAATTTAGAATTTATGTAAGAGAAAACCAAGGAAAAATTTTAAAGGTTGTGAATATTTATAATGTTTATAATGACAGGGAAAGTTGCATCAGAAAATAAGAGTTGCGGAATATTTACCCTACTGTGAGCTGGCTTTACTGCTGTTTCTGTGAAAGGAGAAGCCAGAGAAAATGACCAGCCTTATCTAACATGCTGACACAATTTTTTTTTAAAGCTTCATTCCTTTAAACTATTGTTACTAATGGTGTAATAAATGGAAATCCATTGCCATAGTTTATTGCAGTGTTTTCTTGCTAAGAGGGATTCCATGATCAAATAATATTGGAAAACCTGAGTTCAATAAAGTTAAATAGGTGTTTAGTTTTATTTGATGTTGTTTTGGTTTGATTTTACTGCAGGGCTCCTCAGAGCCTTTAATATGCAAATGTGCATTGTGAAGCTAAGTAGAGTTTATCCGAAGCCTTTCCCAAATTTATTTTATGACAGAAGCTTCTCCACTTCAGTTTTTCTTTTTCTTCTTTTTGGGGGAGTAGGGAAGAGGAGGAAGAAACACTTATGTAGAAGAAGCAACAAAATGGTTGAGAATATTAGTTCCCAAGAGACCTGCTCTGCCACTGACACAAGTAAGTTGGGTAACAAACAAACAAAACCAAAGGAAACCAAAACCAAACCCAAAAAGAAACAAAAAAACAAAAAAACCCACCTAACACAGAGCAGTTTCACTCCAAACTGATTCAAGCTTCTGGTTCCACCTTACCTCCAGAGACTCAAGGTCATGGAGTAACGACTCCGCATAAGTACTTTTTTTAATTCCCCAGGTGATCACAATGTATGGTCATGACTGGGGCCCATTGCCATGAGAGGAAATACACTATTTCTCTAGCACTGTAATTATAAATCTAAACATAAACTATGAAAAATAATTAAGGGCACTGGAATCAATAAGGCATAGGAAAAGTTACATTATAAAATTATTTCTTTAAATCATGGCTTGTTATATATGCATCATTAAATAATTACAGCAAAGGGTGGAAAAATAGCAAATTTACTCTCAGTTAAAAAAAAAATTCTGCCTGAAATGAAGATGACATCTCGGAAACATTGTGAATAGCATTTGATCTACAAATTAAACACGTGATGTATTAATATCCTTGTTATTGATAATATAACATGTACTTTTTATTTATTTATTTTTTTAACGTTTTATTTTTTTATTTTTGGGACAGAGAGAGACAGAGCATGAACGGGGGAGGATCAGAGAGAGAGGGAGACACAGAATCAGAAACAGGCTCCAGGCTCTGAGCCATCAGCCCAGAGCCCGACGCGGGGCTCGAACTCAGGGACCGCGAAATCGTGACCTGGCTGAAGTCGGACGCTCAACCGACTGCGCCACCCAGGCGCCCCACATGTACTTTTTATAATAATAAATTTTAAATAGCTGAGGAAAAGCTATTGAAAGCTAAGGATATAATGATTTGTGTCTATATAATCGAGGTAGGCTAGAAAATAAGGTTTTGGGTTAGATATGAAAATGATACCATATTTCATTATTAATAATCAACATATTGTACACTCTAATATCACACATATATATCTTGGATATCATTAATTACTTTTAATTACATATTTTATATAAATTATTATATATAAATATATACCTGACTATATACACATATTTATGTGTTCATTCATTCTGTATAGAGAGTCACCCCACGGCCATTATCATTAAATCATATATTAATTTTTTTTTAACGTTTATTTATTTTTGAGACAGAGAGAGACAGAGCATGAAAGGGGGAGGGTCAGAGAGAGGGAGACACAGAATCCGAAACAGGCTCCAGGCTCTGAGCTGTAAGCACAGAGCCCGACGCGGGGCGCGAACTCACGGACCGCGAGATCATGACCTGAGCCGAAGTCGGCCGCCCAACTGACTGAGCCACCCAGGCGCCCCTAAATCATATATATTTCCCTTAATTTTCAGAAGAACCCTTGGAGGTAGATATTACTATTACCTATATTTTACAAATGAGAAAACTGTTCACAGTCATGAAGCTACTAAAAGTCAGACATAGTAGAAGTTTACTGCATATTTGGTGAACATATGCATAAAGAAATTCAATACTTAATGGTAGATATAGAGACAGACATGAATGAAAGCTCATCTATACACTGAGTATAAGCCTTTATGTTTTTTAAAAAAAGTGTTTAAGTAATCTATATACACAGAATGGGGCTCAAACTCACGACCACTGAGCCAGGCAAGCATCCCCCCCCCACCTCTCTTTTTAATTTTTATTTTTTTTTTAGTGTAAGCCTCTATCTTGTCTTAGAACCTTCTCTGCCAAAAGTCCTGTGAAAACCGAGCAAGAATCCAGATATCCTTTCATTTGTTATATAGGTGTAGGTAGTACCTTAGTTCTTAAAGGAAGAATATTAAAATACAGATTCCATGGTCCAACTCCAAACTGAATTAACATCCTGCTAGTGAGACCTGGAATTTGTGTATTATTTATTTGTTTATTTATTTTTAATGTTTATTTATTTTAGAGAGAGAGAGCACAAGCAGGGGAGGGGTAGAGAGAGAAGGAAACACAGAATCTGAAGCAGGCTCCAGGCTCTGAGCTGTCAGCACAGAGCCTGATGCAGGACTTGAACCCACGAACCAGGAGATCATGACCTGAACCAGTTGGACTCTTCACCGGCTGAACCACCCAGGCGCCCCTGGAATTTGTCTCCTTTTAAACAGCTTCTTAAGTAATTCATATGAGGTAATTAATAAGAATTGCAAGTATGAAATTTAATGTTTGGGTCTTACTGGTACTCCATAGGAAGGGCAAAGCAGCTGCATGGACAGAATGAATATGTTCCTAGTTAGTTTCCTTTCATAGAAGCTACGAGGTAGTAGTCATACCAGCAAGAAATGGTGGTTCAGGTTTTGGGCTCTGACAGACAAAACTGTGCTGAGTCCCAGCTGTGCCATTGACCGAGTTTGTTACAGTGGGCAAGCCCCTTGATGCTTTAAAAGCGATATGCCATTTTGGTTCTGGCACCTGGGTGACTCAGTGGGTTAAGTGCCCAACTCTTGATTTTGGCTCCCGTCATGATTTCAGGGTTCCTGACATCCAGTCCCATGCTGTGCTCTGTGCTGACAGCGTGGAGCTTGCTTGAGATTCTCTCCCTCTCTCTCCCCCTTCCCTCCCGCCTCTCAAAACAAATAAACATTTAAAAAAAGAAGCTATGTGCTTTTCTATAAAATGGAGATAAAGGAATGTCTTATCTCATAGGGGTTTTGCGGGCTTAAAAATGTGTTTCCTCCTGAAGGAAACAATGTCTGACACTTAATAAGCATACTATATTTTTGCGGGCTTAAAAATGTGTTTCCTCCTGAAGGAAACAATGTCTGACACTTAATAAGCATACTATATATCTTACCATTATTGAAACATCAGAAAGTGTTAGAGATCAGAAAGGAGATAGAGCTCTGATTGGCAGTATGTCTTATTTTCCCAGATTTATTCATTTATCTTAAATGTTTCTTGTTCTGGAATAGCTTTTTCTCCCTTCCCCCACCTGCACCCCCATTAAAACTGAGTAATCTCACCATTCTTAACAATGCCCTTTCCATGTAAGGGCAGAAAGAAACTTTTAAAAAAATCTCTATGGAAAAAAAAAAAATTCTGTTCTGTTTGTACTTAAAAATATGATAACTTGACTCTCACCCTCTGAGTCAATTCTAGAGTGTGTGTGCCATAAATAAACTGTTTTAGCTCAGGGATATTGAAAGTAAATATTCCGTACTCCTTGAAAATAAGAAATTTTGCAAATGCATGACAAGATTGGATTGTGTACCTAGTATTCATATAATGCACGATGCAAAATACAATTTGTAGACCTAGTTTTAAATTCAATTCTAATAAGGAAACCGATTTGACCTGTTGGGAGAAAAGTTGAAGCACTAATCCAATCACTAATCCAATCTTCATTGCCATAAAATGTAATTCCTGTCTATTTCTTTGGTACTAATGATGAGGCTAAATAACGTATATATTTGTATTTACATGTTCAGCGATCCTATGCTCTGTGCAGTGAGTGATGTTCTTCTGCCACTTGGTGGTGCCTGCCAGTTTCAGAATTTGTTTCTTGGTGGCACTTTAACACCAAGTACAAAGCAAGCTAAACAAAATCACAGCATTCCTATTGGAAAGGCTTTGCCTGAAACTGTTTAGTAATTTAAAGAACCTCTGTGCAAGGAACTGCATTTGTTAACCAGTCACAACCAGTAATTAACTCCTTTGGAGTTTTAAGTTACTTTGGGCAAAATGTCTTAGGAAGAGTACATATTAGTAGAAAGCATGCCAAAAATTTACTTAGCAGAGAATTCAATAACAGTTATAGTCTGCTAAGAGGTTCTGTAAAATTCTACTTATACAGCCAAGTACTGAATTCCTAGCAGGTCCCGTGTCATTATCATAATTACTGCATAAACACTTTTAAGGACTTTGCCTTTAGTTTTCAGCATGACTTATTTTCATAAGCCTGATTAGTTACCACACCAGCCTTGCTATGGAAAATGACATGTCCTCACTCTGAACTGGGAGTTGTTAAATCTTGATCTACATTAAGTGTATATATATGTTGCCTTTTCTGCTGAAAGGGTGCAGCAAAAGACATCCCTGATTCCTTGTTTTTGCAATATCGGCTGGCAGCTGTAGCTAATGGGCATTCCGTTTCCTTAAAGAATTTAGCTGCGCTGTCTGGAAGCCGATTTTCTGATGCCTCCAACGTCTGGTCTAATTGATCTGTTTTAATGGAGTCTTTGTCGGTGAGAAGCGAGATGCCACCGACTAGAATGCTGGGATCTGCTACTTAATTGCCAGGAGTGAGAGACACTGAGGCTCAGAAATCTTTGGAAGTGGGCGAGGGTTGGGGGGTAATCTTGGGGCGGAGGCGGAGATGTAAGATAAAGGGATGGGTTTCACACAGGAAAAAAGATGAGATTTCTTTGAGGCTCTGAGGTGCTGCACGATCACATCTCTCAAAGGAGAAGTTAAAAAGCAAGGAAGTGGGAGGAGGTTGGAGGTTAAGGTACTTAAAAGGATAGCTCGGGCACAATTTGTTTTTCTGACGGTGCCTGCCAAAGATAGATAGTCCCTGCTTTCAAAGTGTACTGATGCCTCTTTTAAGTGATTGGGGATGGACGCTAATTGCCTGTGAGATACTATCAAACACGCTCTTCTAAATTCGGGGAACCAGAAGGAGAGGGGGAAAGGCGAGATTCTAAAAGAGAGAAACCGAGATGAGGGCTAAGAAAGAAAGAAAGAAAGAAAGAAAGAAAGAAAGAAAGAGGGAGGAAGGTTGGAAGGAAAGAAGGATGGAAGAAAGGAAGGAAGGGAAAAAAAGAGAAAGGGAAGGAAGGAAGGGAAGGAGGAAGGAAGGAAGGAAGGAAGGTAAAAAGGAAGGTGGGAGGAGGCAGAGAAGAGAAAGAGGAAAGAAGGAGGGAGGGAGAGAGAAAGAGGGAGGGTGCTGCGAGAAAAAAAAAAGAAAAAAAAAATCCTGAATCACTAAACAATCACACAGAAAAGAAAATTCTTCCTTGTAGGTCATCCAAAACACTGTGACCGCAATAACGACCCGGGTCATGACGGAAAAATGTTCCTCTCCATCCACGTCCCGGGAAGCTCTCGGTCCGGTTACTAGCGACTAAAATACCATTAGGCTAAAGAGTGTCTAACTGCGTGAAGAATGCAGCAGGCGGAAGGCGGGTCCCGCTACGCCTTTGCTCAGCGCCGGCTGGAGCGAAAGAAAGAAGGGCACCGAGCGAGATAGTCCAGTCGAGTTAGACCTTCTCGCCTCCCCGGGTCGCCGGCGATGGGGCGGAGAGATCCGCTAGAGCGCGCAGGGCCGCTCCCCGCGCCGCCCGAGTGAGCCGCTCTTCTGGGAAGCCGCTTCCCGGGGGCTGCGCCCGCAACCCACCCGTTGCTGCCGCGGAGGAGCCCTCCCCGCCTCTCCCCGACCACTTGTGCGGAGCCAATCTGACCTCCGGAACACACTTCCCCGCGCCTCCCGGGCAGCCGCACTAACACGCTCCCGGCTGGAGAGGAGCGAGTGACGATAAGGCTCCAGAGTCTGGGCTCCCCGGGCTGCGTCGGAGCTGCAGGGGGCCAGGGAGGGGAGGGAGAGAGGGAGAGAGAAGGAAGAGGAGAGAGAGCCTGCAAGGCTGGCTGAGTCAGCTTGGCGAGCAGCCTCCGGGTCGCAGGCTCCGGGGGAAACTGCTGCTGCTTCCAGCCCGGCCAGAGCTGTTCTCACACCACCGCCTCTCACCCTCTCCTGGTCTCTGCCACCTCCCCAGAGAAAGGTTCCTGGGCTCGCGCGGCGATTTCCCCAGCTTGAATCCGGATGCAGGCGGCGCGCTCCCGCACGCAGGAGCGCGGGGCGCCAGCAGGACACCCTCTCCTCTGGGCCCGCTCTCCCCTCTCTGCCCTGCTGCTCCCGCTCCTCCGCCACCTCAGCCCTCGCCGGCCGCAGCTCGGAGAGACGCCACCCAGCCGCGGCTGGCACTCGCAGCCCGGGGTCACGCACTGACGAGGGGAGCTAGATCGGGGAGCCCTAGACCGGACCCAAAGCTCAGGGGTGGAGGGGGGGGGGTCGTGGGGCGGAAAGTGAAAGGGCAGGTGGTATATAAAGCTGTGAGAGTCGCCCACTCTGGAGCCCGCGCTTCTCCCCCGAGCCATCCCCGCCTAGCCGCACTCGGGCCAGCGCCTGGCGAGCTGGCCCATCTGTGGCATCCGCCGTCGCCTCCTCCTTGCACCTCCTCGCCGACCCCTCCCTCGCGGGACCTGCATCCCGCTCCGCCAATCAGCGCCTGCCTGCCTCTTCCCACGTGATCTCGGGCGGGCTAAGGACCTGCTGCTTCCCAAACGCCAGAGGGATGCGGGCGGCAGAGCGCGAGAGGCGGCTGCGGGGCTGTGGGGCGCTTTGACTCTCCTTCCACGCAGCCTCCTTGGACTCCTCTCCTCCGCCCTCCGGACTCCGGTCTCCTCGTGGTCCCCTGGCTTCCCAGATCCCCCGCCTTATGGCAGCAGCCCCCCGAGTCTCCGGCGCAGCTTCTCGGCGGACGACCCTCTCGCTCCCGGGGCTGGGCCGGGTCACTGGATGTTGCTGAAACTCCGGAGACCATGCGCGGGTTTGGCTGCTGCTTCCCCGTCGGGTGCCACTGCCGCCGCCGCCGCCTCTGCTGCCGCCGTCCGCGGGATGCCCAGTAGCCCGCTGCCCGGCCCCCGCGATCGCGTGTTCTTCGGAAGCCGTTTGCTACTGCAGAGTTGCGCGAACTAGTCATGGTGCTGTGGGAGTCCCCGCGGCAGTGCAGCAGCTGGACACTCTGCGAGGGCTTCTGCTGGCTGCTGCTGCTGCCGGTGATGCTACTCATCGTAGCCCGCCCGGTGAAGCTCGCGGCTTTCCCTACCTCCTTAAGTGACTGCCAAACGCCCACCGGTTGGAACTGCTCTGGTAAGTCCACCACCCCAGCGCCCGACCCCCTTCGGCCCCGCAGAGGGGACGCGTTTCCAGCGCAGACCAAGCCCACCTTAGTGCGTCTCCTCAGCCCCGTGCCTCTTACTGCCCCAAACCTCTCGGACGACCGACCTCCACCCCGAGGAGCACTGGGAACCTTCCAGGCCGCTGCGGAAGCTGGAGGGGGGGGGGGGGTGACGGGGTTTGGGGTGGGCAAAAAGTACACGTGTAGGAACCTTTTGCATCCTTGCCCTTAGAGCGGCGGATGTTTTAAGAAATACTGGACGGGATGGTTTTGTGGATCCACCGAAATGAGCACCAGTCCTTGGGGGCTGGGGGGGGGGGGGGTAGGGTGGGGGTGGGGACTAAAACAGAACCTTTCCATCATGAAAGGAAAAAGTCTAGCTAAAACGAGCGAGAAATAACTTTATGGGAAGGAACAAGCGAGAAAGCGATAAATCCAAGAGTGACTGCAGGGGAAACACTGATTTCTGGCAAAAGTGCCATGGGGTGCCCTGGTCTTGCTTTCAAGACCAGGTCACACGGATTCTAAAGGAGCTTGGGGTTTAAGAGAATCAATCTCTCTCTCTCTCTGTCTTCCCCTTTCTCTCTCCCTTTCCCTCTCTCCGTCTCTTCCTCTTTCCCACATCCTCCTTCAAAGACGTGTTTTTGCAGCCCAGAGATGCTTCTCTCTTGCCTCCCCAAGCTCCTGATGGGGAAGGGAAGTTGAGAAAAGAATCAGTCGTCGGTCTCCCAGGCCTGGGTGGGCATAGCCGAGGCAGGCAGGCTCTTGCGGGCGGGCGGAACCGACCCCGGGCTGACTCCATTTCTGGGCAAGCTTCCTCCGAGTGGGTCCGGCGCTCTTCTTGCTTGCCGGGGTCCCTTCAGAGTCTGAACGCGAGAGCTTGGCAGGCTTTGCTCAGCCGAAGCCTCCTAAGTACATAGGGCCCGAGGATGGGAGTTGCTGTACTCCGGGCTGGCTTTGCATTTCAGTGTGACAGCCCAGAGTATACCCGGGCGGGATTGTGGTGTGATTTCATTGGCATTTTAAATTGCATTCACATGCCTGGGTATTGTCCCCTAGGTCTGGTCTGTTCTAGTTTTAGCAAGCGTGCATGTAATTTTTCATCTTCTGTAAATATAATTCTGCTGTAGTTAAATCTGGCTCTGAACAAAGTGGCTTCCAAGGATGTATGTAAGCTGAAGTGTGTGTAACTTTGGAGGGGTGGGAATGGCCAACTGTAACTCATAGGATGAAAGAACATGTAGTCCTAGGTTGTTGCTGCCATGAGGAACATTATTATGCATCATGATAGTTTGTGCTTTTTTAAAGACAGGTTGAGATTTGCACCCTGTTAGATTTGGGTCAATAGATTGCCTTTGTTCTGTTTTTGGCAATTTCTAACTTTGGTATTTTTATAAAATTTAGCATGTCTTCTTTAACTTATTCCTGGTTCATGGGCGCATGTATGTTATTTTTGAAAAGCTAAGTTCCAGTTTTCAGGTGTCTGGTCACTTTTTTAGGTGCTTTATCATAGGGCTATGAAACAACCTGTGCTTGAAATGAATGGTCACAGCTTTGTAGACAAACATGCCTGGTTTGCTTCATCCCAAGTACAGTATCGCTTTAGGAAATAACTAACTTAAATGGGAAATTGAGGTTGGCAATCAAGAGATGTACTATGAGCCGGATATCTTAAGGAGATTTGCAGAGACTAAAGAGAATAAACTTGTTTTCAAGGCAGGTTTTCAAGAACCTGGCACCCCCCTCCACCCTGTTAACTTGGAGGTGATCAATCTTCATTTGAGCCAGACAGACCATCACAGAAAACACTGTGCCTGTTTATCTTTATTATTGGGGCTTTGTTTCCTCTTTGTCTGGAGAAATTCCAAATAAGGGGTTGCTTCAGACCTTAAGGCAAAAGAATGATTAAGGATGGAAAAATGGTAAAATGACATTCAGAGACCATCAACAGCTTTTTTCTAAAATGTAGGCTTGGGGGAGGGGGTCATAAACTGTACTCTACTTAATGAGAAAAAAAATAAGGAAGCTGGGGATCAAGTTATAAACCTTCATTCACTGCTGCCAGTATTAACTCTGGCTAAAATAAAATAGCACAATCAAAGAGAATATTAAAAGATAATTCACTAAAAAAGAATTGTGAAAAAAAAGAAATGAATACTGATCACTTAACTAGATTTTGGAGGTTATCAGTAGAGAATGACCTTGCAGTATAGCTGTGGTTAATGGAATAAAAATTTAGAGCAATTCTTTTAAAGCTGCAAGATAGTGCTTTTGTTGTGGTTGTTTTTAAAATCTGTAACGTCTTTAAATGACTGGAATATTTTCTTTAAATTTGAGGTTATGATGACAGAGAAAACGATCTCTTCCTCTGTGACACCAACACCTGTAAATTTGATGGGGAATGTTTAAGAATTGGAGACACTGTGACTTGCGTCTGTCAGTTCAAGGTAAGAAGTCTGATCTTTGCGTCTTCTTCTTCATTGATGAGCCTACAAAGAAGGGATCTCCCTTTACAAACCATCACTTGGCAGTTTATAGCTGTGCAAGCTAAGAGGAAAGCTGGCACCAAGCAAAAGTGTTGTCCTGCCAAGAGAGCCAACGGATGTCAAAAAGACATAGCTTTTTGGAGAAGTGTGTATGCCAGAGTTATAAATGCCACTGGAGGTAGGAAGCTTCAGGTTGTTCCTTTGATGTGTCAGAAGCAAATTAGGTTTATGTGTCCCATCTAGCAAGAATTTTATAATTCAACAACTGCTGGGGATAGTAGCTACAACAATCAATGGATAAGAAGTGTGGATTTGTACTTTTGTTCTTTTTGATTGGGGCTGTCATTTTTTTTTTTTTTTTTTTTATCATACTGCTCTGTTTTAATGGCCTTGGGTCTTATGATCCTGGCAATCCAGTTAAGTTTTTAAATAAACTCCTTATTAGCGTGACTTCAGAACTACTGTGCTAGTTTTGGAAATCTTGGAACTTATTAATATATATCAACTTTTCATGGGTATCACGTTGAATTACAGCTGGATCTCCCAAGAACCCGAAAGAGTGCAAATAGCTGCAGGTCATTTTATGAATGTTAGGAAGATGGAGCTTGTCTCATGTTAAAATAATAAATAAAATAATTTTTTTGTAAATAGAATGGGAGACTGTAGCACTTGTATCATCAAAACTACATTATGCGTATCTATTGAAAATAGAACTCATGTCATTATTACAGCCATCATCTAACAAATGCTTTATACCACGTAAATTATAAGCCCTCTTTTCTCTCAGAATGTTTACGTAAGCATATGTACCCTCAACTACCACGGCTATTGTATAATGTCTTATATTCACCTTTGAGTGTTGCTGAATTACTTTTGTAAATACACGTGAAATCTAACATAAGGTTCAACCAAGAAATATGTGCATAAACAAAACTGTGTAAGTGAGATCAGGTAAAACTTTTCCAAGACTGGGTAAGCAAAACTAAAAAAATAAGAAAAAAATGTTACAGAACAAATGAAAACATTAAAGTGAAATTCAGGTCTAAAAACTTGTTATAGTATGCAATATTTAGAGTTGTTGATGAAATTAAATATTTTGAATTGAATTCGACCTCCCAGTGAAAGAGATAAGGGAATTCAGATTTAAATATAGTTTGAATGGTTTGTAGATAAGTTAAAAACTTCTTGCAAATTATTTTCTTCATTCTAAGAAAAGCAATAAAACAACTAATATTTGCAAAGTGCACCACCTCCTGGTGGGTGAATATTGCTGTGACCACACTACAGTCTTTCAGACCATATTATAGTGTTAGAAACATATTTGTGCATATTTAATATGCACGTGACACGAACCTCTAAGGTCTCCAGCCGCACTGAACAATGTAATTATGTTTTTTCAATGAACTACATGGGAGAGGTAGAGCATGAAAACTCTCCAATTCATACTTTCCCCAAATGTTAACTCAGGGAAAAGTACATCTGGACAAATCAGTAATTAAAGGCCCAAAGGAGTTTGTGGATTTTCCCCCTTACAGTTTGTGATTCCCATAAATTGGTCTTACTTTCATGACCCAGGGTAGGCATAAGAAGTGAATTCATGAACAGTATAAAATGAACCAAAAAGAACGTTCCTCAAAGGAAAAACCATAATTCTAACAAGATTTCGACAAGAGAAAAATAATGGAGTTCACAAAATTCTAAATGGGTGCATGCTACTACAAGGAAATGTATAGTTTTCTTATTAAAGAAACTGTATTCAGTTTTCAGGTTCCACAAAGGGTTTTGGTAAAACTTTTTATCAACAAAAATATTTGTGCTTTTCATGTTTTGGTCAGCCAGTTACATTTGTCATTAATTTAAATAATTGTTCAGTGGAATTGATTGAGGAGAGGGCAATGAAAACAAGTTTGAATAAGAAAATAAATGTGTTTTTTTAATGCCTATAGTATTTAAATCTACTACTAGATTTTACTGCTATTAGCTTATGCTTTGTGATAGGTGTCAGTCTGTCAAGAGAAAATAAACATTCCCTTCATGGAAAATTTAGACTCTATACATACTAAGACTGTAGAGTGGCTGATTTAGGTTCAAGATCAAAGAAAATGCACAAGTTGTGCAAAGAATAATAAGATATTTTAGGCTAAGAGTATCTTGATTCATTCCTTTCTAGTACATTCCAGTGAATTTGAGGTTTTGGGGTGTGTGTGTGTGTGTGTGTGTGTGTGTGTTCCCTCCATATAAGGGAGATGTCTTGATAATCTATTTTCCTATATCCTAGTCTAAACTAGCTGAGGTTATCTACTCCTAGTCTCCTGTGTTTATGGATACAGTCACAAATTCTTTCATTCAAATTAGAATGTGAACAATGGTCATTCTGTCTGAGAGATAAATTTCAAAGGGAAGCATGGGTGTGATCTGTAGTTTGCCAACTTGGATTATTATTGAAGCACTAAAGAGAACATGTATTTGCCTTCACTTCTCTTAGATGATCTAAAATAAACATAGGGGCATCCGGGTGGCTCTGTTGGTCAAGCATCCAACTCTTGATCTCTGCTCAGGTCATGATCTCACTGTTTGTGAGATGGACCCCCCACATTGGGCTTTGTGCTGACAGCGTGGAGCCTGCTTGGGATTCTCCCTCTGCCTTCCTCCCTGTGTGCCTCTCCCCTGCTCCTGGGCGTGCTCTCTCTTTTCTCTCCCTCTCTCTCTCAAAATAAATAGATAAACATTTAAAAAATTAAATTAAATTAAATTAAATTTAAATTAAATAAACACATTCTACCCTTTACGTGTCACAACTGAGTGAGTTAATTGTTTTATCCTCCTTTTACCGATGAGGTAATTCAGGCCCATTACCATTATTAAGTGGTGATCTTAAAGTAAGAACCTAGGTCCTTTGACACCAAATCTAATTTTTTCCCAGGACATTATACATGCAAAAATACATGAAAATATCAGTAACAGCAACAACAATACCAAATTATTGTAGACAATTCAATATCACAGGTAGTACACCTGAGTTTTTGGTGATGATATGAGTTCCAGAAATGGCCTGCAGCCTCATTTCTATCTAAATACCAGATGACATGCTGATAAATCTTCTGATAAATAGTTGTGGAGAGGAAAATTTAGAGACAGTTGGATGGATGGATAGGTGGATGGAAGGAAGGAAGGATATAGTAAGAGAAGGAAGGAAAAAGGAAAGGAGGGAAGGAGGGAGGAAGGACCATATGCAGTTTTTCATAGATAGCACTCGTCATACAATGACAAATTATCAGTTTGTAATTCAAAAATATGATGAAGTTATGCTTTTCAGATATTATTTAATTCAGATATTAAATGTTTTCATTTAATAAGCACGTTTTAGATCCGCAGTTCTTCCACTTACTAAGACTGCATAACAAATTGCCCAGAACTTAGTGACTTAAAAATAATGAACAAAACAGGTGAACATAAGGAAGGGAAACAAAAATAATATAAAAACAGGGAGGGGGATAAAACAGAAGAGACTCATAAATATGGAGAACAAACTGAGGGTCGCTGGAGGGGTTGTGGGAAGGGGGATGGGCTAAATGGGTAAGGGGCACTAGGGAATCTACTCCTGAAATCATTGTTGCACTATATGCTAACTAATTTGGATGTAAATTTTTTAAAATAAAAAATAAAATAAAATAAATAAAAAATAAAATAAAATAAATAATGACCTTTTTTTTTTTTTTTTTTTGATCATGAATCTACAATTGGACAGGGCTTGATGGAAATATCTCATCTCTGCTTCCCTTGGCATTAGCCGAGGAAGGGAGAGAACTCAAAGGCTTGGTTCTGTACTCTCCTCAGGGCTCTCACTCATAAGTCTGACTATCAACTGGAGACCTGGGTCCTCAATGTGGATCTCTCTGTGTGTGTTAGTTTGGCCTACCTCATACCACAATGGCTGGGTATTAAGGGCAAGTGTCCAGAAAGAGAGAGAGAGCCAGACAGAAGCTGTATCCTTTAATGACCTAGCCTGAGAAGTCACACAGAGTCACTTTCACCATAGCCACAGGCTTGCCCACCCTTAAAGTCGTATTTTCTTTCATTTAAAGAAATGTGGTTACAGAGAAGAGAAAGTTGCTTATTGAATGATCAAAGGATTGGGACATGTGCAGGTTTTTTATCTTTTTTCTTTTTTGGAAGAGAAACATACCATATCCTAAGCCATTATTCTTAAGCCTTTGACAACTGGGAATATAACAAGAATTCACTTAACATCTGTGGAGTGCCTTCTACATGCCAGATTCCATGGAAAGTGCCAACAATCTAGAAAATGTAAGTTATACCTAGCTTCTAGATGCTGAAATCTCAGCTAAAAGAAATCTTCATTAACCAAACAAGCAATAAATCATATGAAAAAACTTCTCGCATACATTTTTTGTTCATTTGTAGTAAAATGAATTCCATATATTCTAGAGTGTCAAGTCATTGAACCCACCAGTGTGATACGTAGCTACTTTCTTAAGCAATGTGGACACTTTGGAGCAAAACCATTCCACTGGAAAACACATATTTGGAAAACAAACTTAAGATTTTTACAACATCTTAAGAAAAATAGGATCACTGTTCCCCTGAGAGGAAGTTTGTACAACACATACATTTATGGGTCTAACCATCTGGGCCTGAGTCTTGTTTTTTTTCTCTTACCAGCCAACTATGTGGCCTTTAGCAAATCACTTAACGTCTGAATCTGTCCCTTCATCTGAAACTGAGCAGTATTATGGTTACCACTAAAAAGTATTTCCAATAATTTGGCATATTTTAACATAGTACTTAGCCTATTTTTATGTACCAGGGTATCCTGTTTTCCTTTATTTCTTTAATTTTAGACACGTGTGTTTAGTATCAGCGTTAGACAGGGTGTCAGCTGTACTCACAACAATACATACCATGAGAGACAAATAGTTAACATTTCTTTTCCTACATGGATATTCCCAAGTATTTTAGAAACATGACTCTGTTAATCCTCCTAAATGCCCTAGTTAACCACTTCAGATGGGGAAACTGAGCTATAAGCTTGTTAAATATTTAACTGTTGAGTGATGTCCACAAGGTCCTAAACCGAGGCAGTGAGAGAAATTGGAGAAATGAGGACCAGACTTGCACTCCTGAGGCTTAATGATTTAGAGTATGCTTCCTCCTTGCATTATTCATATTAATGAGTGCAAGTCGTGGTACTAAAGGCCAAAAACATCGTGCTGGTAATCTACAGTTGAGCTCTCTTCAGCTCCATACAAATCTCCCTTTTGGCTTGTGCATGGAACTTGGCAGCTCTGTTTTTAGCACTGTTCACATTTGGCTTACTGCGTCCTTCAGAAGTGGCATAGGAATACTTTATCAGTTTATTCCATATTTTAAGATGCATATCAGCATTGTGTACTAGCACTTGTCAGAGATAATAAATACTTCCCACCCCTCACCCCCTGTCCGCTGACTACATCTGAGTATTCTGCAGAAGTAGATGAGAAAGATAAATAGAGAGGTTCCAGGGGTTGGAAAGAAGAAAATGTGGACCCAGAGTAATGTAAGCAGGTTTGAAGGTGGAGGTTAACAGGTAGCCAAGGACAAGAATGCTAGAACCTGAGCATGAGAAGCCAACTAGTCCAGCCATCACACTAATTTTGACTACCTTCTGCCTACTGAAAGTGTCAGCAAGACTATGTCACCAGTTGTTCACTTCTCTCTGATCTCTCCTCCATGTACTCAGATACCATTTTAATGTCAGTGGTTCCTCATAAATCCTCCCAGGCCATGTTTCTGACATGAGCACCATTTATGTGGTACTACGTCAGTTCTGCTCACTGGAAGATTGACCTATGGTAGGTCAATTCTGAGATGTAAGTTAAAAAATCCACATATGTTGGGGCACTTGGATGACTCAGTCAGTTAAGCGTCTGACTTCCGCTCAGGTCATGATCTCACTGTTTGTGGGTTGGAGGCCTACATTAAGGTCTGCACTGACAGTGCGGAACCTGCTTGGAATTCTGACTCTCCCTCTCTCTCTGCCCCTCCCCTGCTCTCTCTCTCTCTCTCTCTTTCTCTCTCTCTCTCTCAAAAATATAAAAACATTTTGAAAAATGCATATATATTTTAGAAAGCTTGTGGAAGGCAGCCCTTATATAGGTTATCACCTGATCAGAAGTGAATACCTATTTAAATATCCTCATTAGTAAAAGGTTCTAATCAAGTTTAAATATAATCACATAGGATAGGGGTGCCCCGGTGGCTCAGTTGCTTAAGTATCCGACTTTGGCTCAGGTCATGATCTTGCGGCCCGTGAGTTCGAGCCCCGAGTTAGGCTCTGTGCTGACAGCCTAGAGCCTGGAGCCTGCTTTGGATTCTATGTCACCCTCTCTCTCTGTCCCTTTCTCTCTCTTTCTCTCAAAAATAAATAAACATTAAAAAAAATCATTAAAAAATATGATCACATAGATAGACTGAGTCTGGGAGCCAACAGTATAACTGTGAAAAGGAATTACTGCATAGAGAGCTTCCAGAATATGTAGATTAGAAATTGTAGAAGTGCAGATTTCTAAAATATGTCATATTTAAAATATTTAAATGATTTTAATCACATGTAAGTAATTTCTAAATAGATGTGATTTCATACCTAAATCATCATGTTAGCAATTATGGAGATCATAATATGAGTGTCATACAATTTGGACTTACTATTGGGAGAAAAGTGTATCACTATTAATAAGTTCTATTTTAGTTTTTCAGTAACAGATACAAAGCAAGACTCATAAAATAAGACTTTTCATTTCAGAGAACATTGATTTATCCCATTTTATTTATAAATTACTAGGGTGATTAAGCCATCGTTACATAAACAAAAAGAGCAAGAGTTAAATGGTTGATTGAGAGGGAGAAAATACAGATATTCTAAGAAAATAGAGTAAAAAAATAAATTTTAGTTTTTTTATTATAAGATCGTAACCTTACTGAAAATCTGTTCTCTTTTTTTGGCATAAATCTTTGAGTCGAATTTAACTTATGATAGCGTTTCAGGTTTATTATCATATACATTAAAACTTTCCTAGCCACCTCACCAGATCATTGGTTAATTTTGTATGTACAAAATTATGTTACGTACTTACAGCCATGAGAAATCCAAATCTTTTAGTAAGAACTAGAAACAGAAGAGTGTTTTCACATGCATATGTATGTATGATTTGCTTTACTTAGTTTCTAGCATAGGTGGATATTTATAAGTAATCATCGTGGTTATTATGTCTGTTACAATTAAACAGTGAAGCATCAGTAGTAGTAATCGTGAGATAATCACATCTCTAGTGTAATTAGCAGGTATAGGACACAGCCAAATATCTCTAATGCCTTAGAGTGTGATTATATTACAATGAGTATACCCTGTAGGTTGCCTCATTTACATTGTAAAATGTGTACTTTTTTGTAATGAGGTTGTTTTAAAAATGAACTTTTCTTTTTATGAAATATATATTAATAGTCATACTTTTCAATAATCAAGTTTACATATATATGTTTTACATACTTACCAGTAAACTTTTCTCCAGTAGTTATCGATTTTTCCCTTGTATTCCATTTGCTGTTTTTTTCTTGCACTATATCTGTCCATATCTGATGATCTAAAGATACGTGACAAATGAATTAGTAATCCAAATGTCTTACCCAAATATTTAGAAATGTGTAAAGATTAAAATTCAACAGAGAAAAAACATAGTAAGGCGTAACTGACTTCATTGGTATTGCAGCTATATACTTCTGCTCCAAACACGGATAGGCATTACCTATTTTTAATAACGTGAATGTTGTAGCGTGTTTTGATTCTTTCCACCAAGCCAGATGGACATATATCTGAAAAGCAGTATTAAATAATGTTGATACATTTTTTGCAATATCTTTTTACAATTGCTTGTCCAATCACTTTGTTGGAATTACCTGATCAATTCAGAAGCTTTTTTTCTCCCCCCTGCCCCCAAATCTGAATCAAATGACTGATTGGCCCGACTTGCCGTTACTTTTGTGTATCTTTGAATGATGCCCTTGTAAGGTCAAAGACTTAATGGAAATGATGGGGATTACTGAAAATGAAAACAGGTACTTTCTTTTGCAAATGATTATTTCTGTTCAAGGTCTCAAAGGTATGCAGACTCCAGTAGTAACCATATGCTTATATCTGTGTGTTCCCCAGTGCAACAGTGACTATGTGCCTGTGTGTGGCTCCAATGGGGAGAGTTACCAGAATGAGTGCTACCTGCGACAGGCTGCATGCAAACAGCAGAGTGAGATACTTGTGGTGTCTGAAGGATCATGTGCCACAGGTATGTATGTGATCCTAAAGACTCCCGAGACCTTTGGGAACCTTTGCTTTTCCTGTTATGTTATCTCCAGATAAATCATTCAGACTCTATACTGGCTGGATAAGCCTCTTATTCTTTTGCACAAGGCATGCATTATTCTTATTTTTGCCTCGTTTACATTTCGAATCACTTATGGAAGAAAGAGAAAATCTACCATAAGGATGTTGATTTTAATACATATGTTATTTAATGAAGTGCAGACAGTTGAATAATATAATTAGAGCTCTAGATTTACTGCCTATGTGCCAAATATAGAGAAACTTATCTAAGCACGGATAAAGTTGGTTTGTTTGTTTTGAACAATAGCATCATCTGCCAGAGGACAGTTTTGCAGATCTGGGTTTGAAAGTGAAAGTTTGGGTAACCTCAGCAGCACTAGAAAAAAATATGAGCTTCCTTCAAAAGTGAAAATACAGAATCGTGCTGGGAAAAGTCTATTTTAATAGAAAGATAACAACTATTAGATAGATCACACGTATTTTGTAGATAACAGGTGTTTTTCTATTCTAGGGAACTTTGTACAAAGTCATGTGTATGATGGTTGGGTCAGGATGGTAAATGAGCAAGGACAAAGTCTTGTATTCTTTAAAAGATTATCTTAAGTCTGTTGATGGCTAGTAATTGATTGTGTTTCAAATTGTCCCAGTAACTAGTAAAGTTCCTAAAACCTAGCAGAAAAGAATGATGTTATTACTCACAGATGACGATGTAGGCTTTTTTGTTTTGGTTTTGGTTTTTAAGTAATCATTTCTGTTATATGATTCTTTGCCTCATTATGTGAACGTCCTTCCTGGTGCCCCACTTACCTCTTATTTGCTAGAGCAACTAGATCATTGCCACTTCATCTAAGAAGTAACGAATGAAAATGACAGCAACATGTGAGAGGCATTGGACTTGCTTCCCCAGTAGGGACGAAGGAGGGCCAGCATGGTACTATCATAGTAGAGATGGGGGAAACAGAAAGAAAGACAGGGAGCAAACTAAATATGAAAAATCAATCTGCCATACCTATGGAGAAAATTTAAAGTGATATATTAAGATGAATCAAATAGGGGGGAAAAATGGAACCTCTGACTCTTAGAAGCCAAGAATGTTGGAGGCAAATAGCAGAGACTACTGAGAAAAGGGTTTGTCTGTTCAAGATCATTTAGCTTATCAGTGTGTCTCTGACAGTAGCCAAATGAGAGTCAGTGGGCAGTTATAATAAAGAATCATTAAGTTATGGTATGGCTAGGAACATTTGGTGCCATAATCTTTCTTTCTTACTTGCCAACCTCCAACTTCTTGTAGGTTCAGGCAAGCACATTCTCCTGATTCACACAAATCTTTACATTCTAGTTCCTAATGTATTGTTTATACTATGAAAATAAAGAGTGAGCCAACTAGAAAATTTAATCGCAGTTGAGTAATCCATACCTACCTGATTGGCATACTTAGATTTCTGTAGGATTTAATTAGTAAGCCAATCTTGCTGAATGTTTCCCATTGACTTAAAAATCTAAAAGGTTTTTGACCTGAATAATGATGGAGGGACCAAAGTAATTTTGATTAACCAGGTCTGACTGTAAATAAATTAGAATTCTGACTTTTGATCTAAAAGAAATTTTCCTTCTTTGTAGATTTTCCATTTATTTTTAAAATGCTATTTGACACTGAATACAGATGGCAAGTTGTGATCTCTAGGAATAAAAGCCAGTAGAAGATATAACTTTAGTATATTTCATTGAACCTACAAATCTTTTTTTTTTTTTTTTTTTTGTCCAAAAAATGGTTTCCTCTTAGGCAGTCTGCTCAATAGTCTCACTCTCAATGTTTTGTGTTATAAGAAGTGCATTGGCTAGGAGTTCAAATTTTCAAGTTCAACAGCATGACTTCTTAGGTGTTTTTGTCTCATCAATAAGAATTTAGTAGACTGCTTGTCTCTGGTTTGCCAAGATGGCTTATTTTATATTAGAGAAGCCTCAAAACTTTTCATCACTATTTCATAATGATGCCATGGACCTGTGGTTATTTTTTCCATCTACTCCTCCTTTCTTCCCTACTTACTTGATTTGGGTCTAATAAAACAAAAAATGTCTTAAAGATCATGTCCCTTCACTTTTTAGGAAGATACATGGGGTATACTGCTGCCATTTTTTTCTTTTCCCAAACCATGTGTATTTATTAGAAAACCTATAAATGAATAGGCAAGATGTTTACTCAAAACCTTAATTTTTATGTTCCAGGCACAGTGATAAGCATTTAAAACATGCTATTGTGCAGTAAGCCTCAAAACAACCCAATGACATAGACATTACTACACTCATTGAATAGAGGACAAATAAGCTTAAGGTTACATAACATTCCTTATGCTGTCAAATGAGTAATGTTTGGAGATTTGAATCTGTAAGCTTTTACATATTTCCTCTTATGTGACTATAAGGATAAAAAGCTGAATAAGACATGGTTCTTGATTTTAAAAAGTTTACAGTCTTCAGAAGAAACAAGAAACTGTACACATTTAACTAAAACATATAGAATATATTCGTGTTATAATATAACAACCTGTTAGGCTCTGATAGTTATAAGTAATACTGAATTAAACTTTAATATTAATTCAAATAAATTTAGTTCAAATTTTAGCTGTGAAAGTATGTAAACATTGACCATTCAAGCACTGTCCTATCCAAAAGTGATGGTGCCATGAGTTCTGATTGTCAGTTCAGTTGACAGCACTATTCTACTATGGAGATGAATGCATCAGCCTTTGTTGATCTGTTACCATTAAACAGAGAAGGCATATGATTAAAATCCTTACTTGGTCATACATTTAGTAAGAAGGGTTTTTCTTATAAATTGTTTTACCAGTTAGCTTGCCTTAAGGAAAGACTCTGCTGGGCTAAAGACACAAGTTAATAAATGACTTGGCTTTCTGACTTAATACAGTGTTAGACTCTATGAATTTAGTGAATATGAGTCTCCACCAAGGCTGATTATTTAAACTACTACTCCTTCAGAAGTGCCATTTGATATCGTTCTTGAATCATTGAGATTTCCGTGTGAGATGAGGGCATTTCAGACAAAGAATACCAGTATCAGTCTTAATCCCCAGTATTAACATTAAAAATACATAACCAAATGTATTTAGAATGAAAAGAAGTGGAGCGCCTTGGTGGCTCAGTCAGTTAAGCGTCCGACTTTGTCTCAGGTCACGATCTTCCCGTATTTGAGTTCAAGTGCACGTTGGGCTCTGTGCTGACAGCTCAGCTCAGAGCCTGGAGCCTGCTTTGGGTTCTGTGTCTCCCTTTCTCTCTGCCCTTCCCCTGCTTGTACTCTGTCTCTCTCTCTCAAAAATAAGTAAACATCAAAAAATTTTTTAGAATGAAAAGAAGTGGAGAGGCAAAAGGAAGATGATGTCCACATTTAAGAGGTAGAACCAGATAGAAACTCAATGGTCTTGACTCCCACCTAGAAAACTGACTGGCCCTTGGAACTGAGTTGTCAGAAATCGACACCTTTGATCAACTGTAATTATGTAGGAGGGAGGGGAGAGAAGAAATGGAGAAAGAGGAATGTCGAAGGCAGGGTATCATTTTTTTTTTTTTCCTGACAGCATCACTTAGGGTGTATCCAATTTTAAGCACAAAGACAAAAGTCACTCCTCTATTGATTTTAAAAACAAAGGATGAAGTTGGTGGCAGATAAACTCATCCACAATTGTGGTATTTGGAAACATATTAGCAATTACATGAAAAGATAATCATCTATAAACTGTTTTTTTTTTCTTTTTGTGTATATGTGATGTATAATAATATGCCTTAATTATGAGTTTATTTGCCACATGTCTTAGCCTGTTTAATTTCTGAATCTCACTCTTATAAGCATCTTGTTTTCCTTTTTTTTTTTTTTCAGTTAATGGCACCAAATTCATCCTGGTTAAAATAAAAATATGAGAGATTTTACATAGTCCATTTTAGGAATTGTATCAAAGCTAGATAATAGTTTTTCTTACAAAGTTTAAGAATGAAAATAATACAGAATTTATTTTATAAGTTATATTATACAAATTAAATTAAATTGATGTGAATGTATATTTTCAGGTTAAATACTAGTAATTTTCTCCATTATATGATTGTTTTAATGAAGAAAGTAAACATGAACTAAATAAAGTCATAAGTGGTTTTTGAATATGTTTTCAAACAAAAACAAAGTATTTCTTTCTCCCCCAGATGCAGGATCAGGATCTGGAGATGGAGGTAAGAGTTACCTTTTTATATATTTGAAGACTTACCTGTAGATATTATTTATGGGTATTAACTTATGTATTTGCCATTACAGATGTCTGATACAAATTCACCTTTTTCATTTTAGGAAAAGGGAAAACAAAGTGTCATTCTACTTATTACATAAATGTGTACACATGCAAATATTTTGATATACTTATGAATCATACTTAAGAACATCTCATCTAATCTTTCTTGTTCATTCATTTGTTTGTGCCTGAGTTATCTTTAAGAGAGATATGCATTTCAAAAATTCCTAAAGGAAGCCTCCAAGAACATTTAGCAGGGCAGAAAGAACTCATGAGAAAATTACTTAAATGTTGAGATTTTAAAATATGTAATATTGCCCTAAAATACCAGGTATTGGGATTAACACATACATAACTATCATGTAAACAAGATCTTATTTATCACATCAATAATTTGAAACTGAAGGAGCTTTAGTTCATAAAAAAAGGTAAAAAAGATAAACAAAATATAAGCCCATGAAAATAAGATATTAGGTTTACTTCTTTGGCTAAATTAATCTCTATTATTTTTACTAATGTAAGACGTATTTTCATTATTAAATTATGTGTTTAAGGAAGTATGCAAAAGAGAGGTGGAAGCTTTTAAATTTGATCTGATGTCAAATAAGCCTTTATTTATGAATTGAATATTCATTGTAAATATCCCAAAATGTTTTTTCAAATGAAATCCAAACAAAATTCCACCTTTATGCACAACAAGAAAAAAAAAAAGTTAGGTATAATTTCAATAAGAATAATAAAAAGAGAATGTATAAAAACATACATTCTTGAGGCCTTGCTTAAGCTGTATAAAATGATCAAATGTATGATTCCAAGTCAATTTTAGTGTTTAAATGCAGAATTTGATGAAAGATAAAGAAAAGAAGGCCTTGGGTTCAAGAAAGATCTAACTTATCACAGTGTCTAGTTTGGGTAATACTTCAAAGATTTATCAAGTTGCTTTATGTAATGAAAGTCTTATTAGTTTAAGTACTACCCAGAGAACACAATTACAGCAAAATATTGGAGAGCAATTTTTCCCATAAAGGCTAAAACAGAACAGAAGTCAAGATTTAGTACCATGAGAGCGTTAAGATGTATTTAATGTCACATGACATTGAACAGTCATTTGATGTTAGGACAGTCTCTCACTACTTCTAAGAAATTGTTTTCCTGCCAGCCCCTCTGACTGATTAATATAGTGTTCCTAAGAAAGCTTCTCTAATTATTTGGAAAGAAGAGTTTAGAACAAATTAAATGGTAAAGAGAAAAAGAAAGGAAAAAGTTGCTTGAGTAGATATTTCACCATTAGAATATTAAGGAATTAATCAGTTTTAAAAGTGTTGCTTTTGGAAGGAAGTAGTTCGTATGCAAAATTCTGTTTATTTCCCAGCTATAGTTAGTCTTTATATATAGATTACCTGCTTT
This sequence comes from Leopardus geoffroyi, assembly GCF_018350155.1. Lineage (NCBI taxonomy): Eukaryota > Metazoa > Chordata > Mammalia > Carnivora > Felidae > Leopardus > Leopardus geoffroyi. Next base: position 179,262,936 of record NC_059328.1, on the reverse strand, counting down.
TGCAGATAATTACGTTGAGTTTCGATTGTTCCACTGTTCATGCAACAAGTCTTGTTAATTTTTTTACATCTTTAAAAACAACAAACTCGAGGCGCCTGGTTGGCTCAGTCAGGGTGGGTGGAGTCACACCACTCAGTGGTGTGACTGCAGTTCAGGTCATGATCTTGCGGGGTCCATGAGTTCTAGCCCGCGTTGGGCTCTGTGTTGACAGCTCAGAGCCTGGAGCCTGCTTCAGACTCTGTGACTCCCACGTCTCTGCCCTTCCCCCACTCACACTCTGTCTCTCAAAAATGAATAAATGTTAATAAATGTTAAGAAAAAATTTAAAAACAAAACAAACTGGACCACAGAAAATCTTCATTGCTCTTTCTGTTAAAATGCCACAATATACTTTTTTCCATTTGAGTCCCCTATCATATCACACATCATTTCTTCATTTTAATTTATTTCTTAAGAAGACATGGTTTGTGTTTCTGATGGTGGATTCCAGCTTTCATTCATTGTAATTAGCTCATGCATGTGGAAGTGAGGTCAACATCACTCTTCCCTGTTTCAGTCCATATTGAGATCTTTGGTTCCGTGTGTTATCCAGTGATCTAAATAAGGTAGTATGTTTTAGGAAATAATTTCGATGCCGTGAATATGATGTTTATAACTTGAATTTTGTACATTATTTAGAAACCACTCTGCTTTTCTTATTTTCATCTCCTTTTTGCTTTTTACTCTTCCTTTCAATTATTTGTGCTTTATAGTAACTTTGAGGAAAAAAAAAAAACAAAGCAACTTCTTTTTTTTTTTTCTAAAATTTTTTTTTTTTTTCAACGTTTGTTTATTCTTGGGACAGAGAGAGACAGAGCATGAACGGGGGAGGGGCAGAGAGAGAGAGGGAGACACAGAATCGGAAACAGGCTCCAGGCTCTGAGCCATCAGCCCAGAGCCTGACGCGGGGCTCGAACTCACGGACCGCGAGATCGTGACCTGGCTGAAGTCGGACGCTTAACCGACTGCGCCACCCAGGCGCCCCAACAAAGCAACTTCTTAAAAGATAATTGTTTTATAAAAAGGAAAGGACATATAACCCATTTAATTGTGAGTTGTACTCTTTTTTTCAATAGTTGTTGTTCTGAAAGTTGTGGTATTGAGTATTTACTCTGTGAAAACTATTTTTTTAAATCAAAGACCAAACATTTTTTTAAACTAAATTACTTTTTTTTTCTAGTCTTTGTCTTACTTTGCTCTGAAATACTAATAGTTTTAATTTTCTTTAATTTTTTTACTCTACTACAACGTACCAAAAAAGCTGAGTTAATTAAACCTAAAGACCTAGTTTAGGGTAACCTGAACAATTCCAATCCACATATCCATTGGATTGTACACAAAATATATTTGATTCACTACCCTTGCTATTAAAGAAGATAGTCTTGCCTCTGTATTCTGTCAGAGTTCCTGTTACCAAGCATCAGAGGAGCCAGAATCCGTTTCCTTTGAATTAACCAGAAGTGATTAAATGACTTGTGATTGTTTGGTTAATCCATCAATCCTAGCTAGTGATTGTTCTAACAGGTCTCCATAGGATATATTCTCAATAATGTGTATTTAGTTAATAATTGGGGCATATTTGCAAGCACTTTGTATGGTTAATGATTATTTTTCTAATTTCTTTTAACAAAAGTTAATATAATTCCCAACTGGAATGCATTGATCTGAATAGAGAAGTGAACAGATTTATTTGCAAAAACACATTGTATGTGTAGCTATTATAAATGATATCATGAAACCTCCAAATCCAAAATCACTTCAAAATACATAAATTTTTATTTTTTTAAGATTTTCCTGTATTTTTTAAATTAATGAATTTTATATTAGCAATGAAGGTTAGAACTAATTACCTTAAAATAATTTAAGTTTAACCCATTTGCACAAGGGCATATCTGTCATTTACTACATTTGAGGGAACATTTTTACCACAATATGAAAACGATATAAAGGTTTCATGACATTAGTATATATTTTATAGGGAATTTTAAAAATTTTAACTATTGATCTATTTATTCAGATGAAACAGTTCAAAGGGCTAACTTTACTTAGGTAAAACATGTTTACTAATCTCCAACATGATCTGCAAATATGCGTTCATTTATAAAAGTAACTTACAGTGTAATAGGAAACACTGCATACAAATCTTAAAGGTTGGGTTTTCCCATGTCAGTGACTGTGTCCTTTTAGTGTTCAAGAAAACTCACTAATGCAAAGAATAATTTTGTATTATTTGTTTTGAACATAAGACTTGCTGCTTATGGAATTCTGTTTTCAGACAAACAGTTGGAAATGCATCTACCTCAAATACCCTTTTTGGATAGTCTCACACTTGAAAAAAAAATCAGGATAAACTACAATTAACTATAAACGTGTCCTATAGGAAGGTAATGCGTGGTAACGTGTGGACCAAAGTCCAAAGAATTTAAGAACATAGCTGAAAGAAAAGGGTTGGCGTTTCAAGTACTTATATATATGGAGATTTAATGTTGTAAATAAGAAAACGGGTGTGTGTAGGAGGGATAATAACATCTTATCCTCCCACAGACTTCCTTAAGCAACAAATACTGCAGTAAGAAAAAAAGTATTAAAGAAACCTCCTCTTAAAATCCAGGGGTGTGTGGGTGGTTAAAGAATAATTTTTAACCCCTGCTTTTCTCTCAAAGCCTTTTAGTCATATTATAAAGACAAAGCCATGAATATTTTCCTTTATTCTCTTAAAAATATTTCTGGATTTACTGGATTTTTGATAGATTTCTAGAAATAAAAAATAATTCTAGTAAAATTATTTTTTAACTGGTTAAAAATATTTTAACTATTAAAAGAATTATAAATGTATTATCCTGCTATAGGTCTTGAAAACTCCACAAGTGAATTTTAATAACATCTTATGGGAAGTTGTATGATAATATCTGTAGAAATCAAATGTTTCTAAGGTTAGATGCAATTGGGCGTATTTTCATTTTGTGAGGTAAAATGAATCACTGGGCCTATTTTTACAACTTATTTAATTACATAGCTTCAAAAAAATTAGTTAATAGATGAATATCAGATATGTATAGTAACAAATCAAGGTTACATCCATGACTAGTATCAAGACTGATTTTTAATATCCAGGCAATTGTTGAGATAACTTTACTGTATGAAACCAGTTATGATATATTTTTATTTAACGTAAAGTTATCCTGTGAAAATTAACTTTGTATGGTATTACTCAGATGTCTAAAATTAGGATGTTTACTTTATGTACATTTTGGGTTGCGCAAGAGGTGTTTACAGTGCAACAAATTTTAGACCCTAGGCTGCTATTTCTGATTACTGTGGATTGCCAAAAATGGGGAAACAGTATTGTAAGAAGTTTGAGAACTTAAAAATTGTTTTTTAAAAATCGTTATGTTTCTAATATGAATTTGAGGATACTCAGGAATTTGGTTGAATTGAACAAGCCTGACAGAACCTAGGTATTGTGGCAAGGTTTCTGCAGCTGTAACAATGACTATGACACAGGTTTTGTTTTTTTTTTTTTACTCAAAAGGAGATTACATGTAAATTCTCTTCTTAGCACACAATGGGAAAAATTATGATTCTAATTATCAAAAGAAAAATAATTCCCTGCAGAAATAAAATGTTAAATATACTGTAAATAACAAGGAATTGAATATTCATTCCATAAAATGTTCTTGTATAAGGCGAAGAAATTTTTCTCTTCCGTGTTCCTGTACACATTCCCTTTCCTGACCTCGATTTGTGTCTTCTCTACTTCACTGTCATGGTCAGGTTCCAGCAAACACAATATGCCTCACCATGCATTTTCTCCATGACAGCCAAAATCTGACGGGCATCACTTGTAAGCAGCTTCAGCTTAAATACTGATTCAATAAAGAAATTCTACCATGTATGCAAGGGCTGAGATTCTTTCAGGGCAATACACAGGGGGAGAAAGTGGAAACTTTCCTCACTTTCGTTATCCTATGCCTGAGAGCTGCTCTTTTGCCTGAAGATGGGCGTATAGCCATCTGAACTGCAACTGAAATCTTATCCCAGCTTTTCCTGGGCTGCAATCCATTGTGCTTTCTTTTCATCTCAAAGAAAAGCAATATTGCAATGGAGTAATGAAATAGAGGTAGAATGAATGAGGAACACGTAATGGATAATAAAATTGGAAAAAATACGAAAAGCAAACAGAAGAAGGGAACAAAGTGAGAATGATGGAAAATGAAAAAGGAGGAGAAAGGAACCTTTGTTATCAACTTGGCTATACTTTGTTTTCAACCTGATTACCATCTTAAACATAAAAATAACTTTTCACCCCAGTAGAATAGTAAGAGTTGTCTGAATTTCTAGAGAAGATTGCTTGAGAATGTGAAATGGATGCTACCAACTTTTGTCTGAATCATCTGTATGGGTTTAAAAAAAAAAAAACCTAGGAAAAGAAATGCAATCATTGTGTGTAGGGTGATAGAAATGCTTTGGATTACAAATCAGAAGATATGTATTCTAAATTTTTAATTGGCTTGAAGGCTGCCTGTTTGATTTTTACCCTCGTCTCCTTGGAGAATCATTTATCTTATCAGTAAAAGAGAATAATATCTACTTATAGGAAAGATGATTATAACAAACTAATGCAAGGAACTTTGAACTCCAAAAAATTAAAAATGAAATTAAAAGAATATATATTACCTTTGCTCTTTATTCCCATTTATTCTAAGAATATAATTTCTCTGAAGAGTTTAATTAGAAGTTTGAATCTTTTAATCAGTTATTTTTAAATCCACGGTTTAAAGTATTGATGCTGAGATAATGAGAAGAACCCCACGAATCCCATCACAGTTTTCAGTATTTGGAAGAGGCAGCTTGCTCCATACCTTCAGGGGAAGTAAAATCAGGGTTGATGTCAGAAGAACTGGACTTACGCAAGATAGACAAGAAATGAGGAATAATGTTTACAATTTCAGAACAATAAATAATTGCTCTTGACACTAAAATGGCAGGCACATTGCCTCCACAGAAAACCAAAAAAAGAAATGGCATGGATTCACAATATAGAGAATTCAGTACACTTACAAGGAAGAATGTACTTTAGGGTTCCAAGCATTGAGAAGTTTTTCCAAGACTTGAGCTTCTTAGAAAGAAATTCTTTTAAAATAGGTGGAAAGATTTGATTATAGTTCCACTTGATGTCAGAGCATACTTAGATAAATCTGTAAGGATGCTGATACTTAATACATAATTATTTGGGTTTTTTAATTTATTTTTTATTTATTTTGAGAGAGAGGATGTCTGAGCAGGGGAGGGAGAGAGGGAGAGAGAATCCCAGTCAGGCTCCATGGTGTCAGCACAGAGCCCAATGTAGGGCTCAATCTCACGGACTGGGAGATCATGACCTGAGTCAAAATCAGGAGTCTGAGGCTTAACTGACTGAGCCACCCAGGTGCCCTTATAATTATTTGTAAAACATTCCATGGTTTATAAAAAGCACTAAAATAACATTAATTTATTTATCCGCAATAATAGCCTTTGGATGTGTGAATGATGACTATGAAGGATAAACAGCTTATCCTCAAACCCAAAAACGGTGCATATGATAACTAAGTCAGTCCTTGAACTCCAAGAATGAAGGAAACTATAGTGACACAACCGTACCTCTTGCGGTAGCTGTTTATAACAACTACACCAGACCCCATACTCTGTGGTTTATGTAAATCATAAATGCTATCAACACTCATGTATGATTTCATTATCCCATCTTCTTACTCCCTTCTCACTCCCATTTTTATTTCTGAATTCATCTGTTCTATTCAACCTAGTACCCAAACGACTATGGGTTTTTGTTGTCTGTTATCTAAGTTAATCATACTCCAAGTCCATGGCACATTATGATTGCCACTTATTCTCCTCTATTCATTTTCTCCTTCATCCCCCATCCCTAATCCCATTCCTTTTTGTCCCCTAAGTATGCACTGTAAGGTATTCAGTATACTTTAAATTATTGTTGGTGGTAGGGGGCAGTATGGATATTTGTGTAGCAGCAGGAAGTAATGATTAAAAACACAGGTTCTGGGGTTGCCTGCATGGCTCAGTTGGTTAAGCGTTCAATCCTTGGTTTCAGCTCAGGTCATGATCTCATGGTTCATGAGTTCAAGCCCCGTGTCAGGCTCTACACTGACAGCATGGAGCCTGCTTGGGATTCTCTCTCTTTTTCTGTCTGCCCCTCCAGCGCTTATGCTCTCTCCCTCTTTCTCTCTCTCAAAATACATAAATAAACATTAAAAAGAATACATACATACATACATACACACACAGGTTCTGGATTTAGAGCCTGTAGGTTTGATCCCATCTCCACCACTTTCTAGCAATGTGACCGTGGGCAGGTTACTTAGACTCTGTTTTTAGTTTCTTCATCTGTGATCCTGGCAGGGTTTCCGAAGAAGTAGACCTTGAGGTTGAGATCTGTGCATTCAAAGTTTACTGAGTAGTAGTCCCAGGATCAACATCTGTGCGAGGGAGGAAAGTAGGACTGGGCAGAGGGAGAAGCTGAACTGGTGCAGTTTAAAAAAAGCCACAGCAATGTTCCTACAGAGCTCTTAAGATGGGAGGGCCCCTCTTAATTGTACTGAATCAGAACAAATGGGGCTGACCTTCACATCCCGCCATTGATACCCACTGATGTGGGCAACCCCAAAGAGGGAGTGTTGCTTCGGGCCAGGTGGCTCTCTTCTTCTGCACAATAGACCAGGAAAGAGACTCGGCAATGAGCTGTCTGTATGCAACACTCCCCAATAGCTGAGAAGGGGAAAATGTGAATATTGCACCCCGGCCTCCTTTATGATCTTTAAAATTTAAAACAAAGGGAAAAAACAGGCAAAATTTCTGATCTTGTAGAGCTTATTTCTTGTGAAGAGACCCAAACAGTAAACAAATAAACAAGGGAAAATATAGATTGTCACATGGTAATGACTTCTATGGAGGGGGAAAAATGGGATAAGGAAAGGTTGGGGGAGGGGTGCTGCTAGTTAGCACGGGATGATCCAGAAGGGCTGGACGAAGATAAGGAGGAAATGAAGGAGCACACCTTGCAGAAAAGCAAAGGGAGGGCATTCCAGGATAAGTGCAAAGTGTACTTGGGTGATCCAAGAAGATCAAGGATGCTAGTTGAACTAAAGCAGGGGAGAGGGTGCTTGGAGTTGAGGAAAGGAGGTGGGGGTGAGCCTGTAGACCTTCCTACAAGGTTTGGCTCTTTCTGTGAGTGAACTGGAAGCCGTGATCTGACTGGTGATTTTGTAAGATCTGTGTTGAGAATGCACGGTGTTGAAGTAAGGGAGGAAGTGGGGAAGAAAAGAGATAACGTTCTTTTGTCTGGTGGCTGTTGATTTGCAGGAATCTGTGGTATATTTTCTAAAGTATCTCTTGTTTGTCTTAGATCTATCAGTTTGCTACCTATCTGAGTGACATTGTCTGTGGTCCTTTATTGAACAGATACTCTAGGTTTTGCTATAGTCTAATCCATTTTTTTCTCTTAAGGTACTTCTTATTTGGGGTTTTATTTAAGATGTCCTTCTTCTGTTTTGATATTTTTAAGCAAGCAGAAAATTTCACTTGTTACCAACACATAGGAATCCCTCTGTATGCCACAGTGCATGCCAAATTGCACAGAATTGGTTTCAAACTTGGATTTGAAAATATAGCTTTTTTTTTTCACCATACTAAATGTTCAATACATATTGTAGCATATGATTTTCCATGTGTACTTAACAAAGAGCAATTTCATTTTCTCTGGTAAATTACACAGTTGTTATAACTCTGGAATAGAGAAAAATCCAGGAATAAATAGAAAACAATGTTTAAATAATGTTAGCATCCTGGCTCAATGAGTCAAACCAAAAGAATTATTCCAGAGCTTGTCAGTTAGTAAACGGGTTCTGAAAAATCTTTTAGTTTTGTATTCCTTGCTGATCTCTTTGAGAAGAATAAAAGGGGGACTAACTGGATTTTAAATAAGGTCTGATGCTTCCAAAAACCTGTTCTACAGATGGATCATTTAAGCTGAATCCAGTCCTAATGAAATATTTCTTATAACCTTAATCTTTCCCCCAATTTTCTCATTTTCCAGCTGCTTTTCTCACTCCTTAATCCCATAGTTTGGCTGAATCGGTGGCTGTTTTGTCATTACCTTCTTTGGGTAAAGGCCACAAACAGAAAACTCATTATTATGAAATCGGTTAAAGAGGAAACCCATTTTTATGATGGCTTCTATGTAAAATTGATGTGCTCTGCACCTATTTGTTCTTGGCAAAATTGAGGAATTTCTCATGATCTTGTAAGCACTAAATTAGGACAAGAGTCATTCCAGATACACTGACTGTCCTCTCTGGAGACCATAGCACTAACAGAAAAACATGACCTTTGGCAAGTAGAATTTCTGACACATCGATATTAGTGGTATTGGTGGAAACTTGGTGAAAAAATATGTTGAGCTAGAGAGCGTCATCTTTTCTCAACCCTTCGAGCTTTGTGATGCCTTTTGAGATTTTAAGGGTTGGAGAGTTTACAATGTTGAGGACTTATTCAGTTGCTCAAAAGACAACCATAATAGCAGCTTGGATGTGGTTGTCTTTGAAAGTAGGTGTTATTTTTAAATATAATTAAAGAGAAACACAGCTGGCAGTTTAGAAAAAGAAGGGAATTAGTAGTAAAGTTATTATACTGCATCTTAAATGGTGGGATGGTATGAAATGGTTATATTCTGGAAGCTCACACTCTCACTGCTTTTGAGGTCCATGCTGTCCAATGTTCAGACATTGATTAGAAAACTCCCTTGGCCTTTCACTAAGAGAGAGCTCCTGTATGCCGAGCTGTGCTTTGAAATGGAATGTGGCAGAGTTATAAAGCCAGTCCAGTCCTATAAATCAGCATGCTCTGTGGATTTTCCATTGTGGACAGTTCTCAAATCTATATCTCCAGACCATCCACCAATCCCCTATTTCAATCCCTAGGCATTCCTCGTCTATAACGTTGAAAAAAAGCCTCCTAACAGGTCTCCCTGCTTTCAGTCTTGTCATCCTAATTTTTTTCTTACTCACACAGTCAGAATGATTTATATTAAACACTTATCTGAGCATATCATTGCCCTGCTTACAACCCAACAATGGCTGTCCATCTTCCTTAGAATTAAAGTCAGTCTTCTAGTAGGAGAAACAAAGACCTCCAGAATTAGTCCAGTGCCTGCCTCTCTATACTCATCACTAGTCTTCTTCACCTCACACTTGCCACTCCAGTATACCTTTTCATTGACCGTAGTTCATTGGGATACAACACAATTGATTTCGTGCCTTTTTGCTTTGCTCATGCTCTTCATTCTTCCCCATGCTTTTGCCTAAATATTAGTCACCTTCCAAGACTAAATCAGGGATCAGACTCTTCAGGAAGATTTCCTTCGATCTCCTGATTGGTCTAAATACCTCTCACCGATTCTCCTTTGTATCATCAAACTAATTCGTTGAAATAATCTGTCTGTATATTTGTCTGGAGGTAATTGTTATTAATACTCTTATATACACAGGCCACAAGACCTGGTGCTTAGTAGGATCTCATTAAATATTTGCTCGGCTGAACTAAGGCTCTGACACTAACAGAAAACAAGTGTGCTTGAATTTCAAAATGTTTCCTTCGCATTTGCAAACTACAGCTTAAATTATTTGAAATCCAAAATAAAAGTTGAATGTGAAGGGCTTTATGTACTGAAAAAACCTGTAGAATTATCTTGATTTCATAGAAGAGGACTGAAAAACAACAAACCCCAAAATTAGAGCATGCCCTATCCCACCAAGAACAGGCGAGAAGATGATATTCATAAACCTAAACCAGCTTCAAAATTAAGCACCCACTTATATATCCTTATGTATACAAAACTCAAAGAAAATAAAGGTAACCAAAGAGAATGCTGGCGAAAATAGGCTGCAAGCTTAATCTGAAAGGCTTTTTTCCATTGCCTTTTCTTTGTTTTTGAAGAGCATCAACTGATAATAGTATATCAACGTGTTCACTTGTGATTTACCTCATTCTCCTAAAAGTTGTGTGTGAGAAAAAAAAAATTGAAGTTATTTTAGGACTCTAGTTAGTTAGTTTGTAGGTAATTGAGGTAATTTTACCCTATGTGAGTACTTTATTTCACATCCAAATTACTTATTAAAATACCAAATGACTTTGGCCAGAGAACAGAATCATTTGGAAATCCACTTGATGCTTTCATTTATTTGACGTTGAACTAGTGAAAAAAGCCTGTCTTTTCTGAGTTTTCAAGGAATTACAATGATTACCCCACATAAAATGTACTTTAGCATCAAAGAATATTACTTGCAAAATAGAACACTGGGTATTTGTTCCTTCCATCTAGAAAGCTTCTTAACCTAATGAGATAAGAGCGGGACTCTGTGAGCTTCAGCTGTTATGAGATATGCAGCAATATAGGGAAGAGGAAAAAGGAGCCTCCACGTGATGCCACGAAGATTCTAGAGCAATGATTTTAGAGTATGTCACCTCACTGTTCGAGACTGAAAGTGAAGATACTACCAGCAGAATTCCATAGAACTGTGCCTGGCATGTAGTTAGGCACTTAATAAATATTGGATAAAATAATGGGTGGATAAATGAGCTGACTGGGCAATGATATCCACTCCTACAATAGCAATTAATTGATGTGTATGTGAATACGGACTGATGTGCATGTGAATAGGGACATCATTCCTTAAGAAATGAGAAGAGAGTGATTATATTTATTTTATCAACTCCAAGCCACACCCCTCACCCCACCCTTTCTACCCCATCTATTCCCTCCCCCCCCATCCATGAAATAGGAACAATGTGCTAATGCTGTGCTCAAATATAAAAGAACAGATTTGTGAGGGATAAAAAGGAGAGTTTGGAGGAACAAGGCAGGAGGGCAGTCTGATGAGAGAGAAAAGGATGTTCCAATGCAAAATTTCAGAAGAAAGGAGAAAGCAGCGAGGTTTAATATTTTGTAGAAATAGAGTTTTAGTGTCCAAGTAAGAAACAAAACAGGTGGAATTTTAAATAGACTGGGTAGACTATTGTTGCTTATAGGTTCCGACTTTTAACATCTCTTTGCAGTATTAACCCAAATGGTATTTACTCATTTAATGCACTTCCCTCCTCGATTGTTTCTATACTCCCTACACATTTGTTTTGAGAAGAAACCGAAAAAATGTGTCGCAGGCATAGATTTTCTTCCTAACTCTACCACGTATACATTTTCCTTTCCATCTAAAATAGCACTTAATGCTGCCGGCACATATTTCATTAGGAAAAAAATCAGTTTCATTCTGGCCAGACAAGACAAAGGTGGAAATCAATGTTTAATACTGCTGAGTAGGAGAGCTGAAACCTTCCCCTCCGCTGGAACTTCTGAAAATGTGTTCTGTGGAACTTGAATGCTTCAAGATGCTATTATACCAGAGTCTCCAGGTAAGTGAGATTGGGAAATGCAGTATATTTTCGTTCCTTTTGAAGAGTCACATATTGGAGGACAACCTTGTTTCCGTTTGCCCGAGACTTTTCTAGTTTTTTTTTTAAAGATTTTGTTTTTAAGTAATCTCCACACACAGCGTGGGCTCGAACTCACAACCCCGAGATCACGAGTTGCACACTCCAGCAACACAGCCAGCCAGGCGCCCCAAGACTTTTCCAGCTTTAGCACAGAAAATTCAGCAAACTCCTCAGCCCTGTTAAAGGTGGGACCATTGGTCACCTTAGTTACATGCAAAAGACTGAAATATCTTCCAGTGAGAAGCAGGTTAAATTCTGTTTAAACCATGTTTTTCAAGAACTCCTGACCATGAAACATTTTTCTTAAACAAAGATATTAAAAATCAAAGGACTTGGTCATCTGTGGTACACCTTGAACTCCAAATGATTGGCTGGATGAATTTATGAAAGGGACTTCTGTTATACTCAAGGAAGTATTGGGTTCAACAAAGAATTTTTTCTGAATTCAGAGATATTTTTCTCACTTTTTTTAAGTAGTTTTTAGCTCTAAATATCCGAGAATTAAAAGGACTATTTCTGACATTTCTAGCACACGGTATTTACTGATAATGCTGAGGGAGCATTTCTTTTGACAAAGTTCCTAATTTTTGTACCTCTGGGACAAGGCCAAGCAGACGAAAAATTCAATAGCTGCATACTACTCCCGGAGCTTCCTGGAATGATAAGGAATAGATGGAAAAGTGCTTCAAATAGGGTGTGATTTTTAGGTATGCTGCTTTCCAACTGAGTAATAGGAACTGATAAAGACACATCGGTGCTAATTTACAAAGATGTGTGTGTGTATAGTTACATAAGCCACTAACATTCATATAGCTTCTCTTCTCTAATAATTAAGCCCAGTGTAACACTCTAAAGACTAATAGACTAATACTTTTATTAACAAACTTAATGAATGCCTGCTATGTGTCAGGTTTTTATAGCCAGGCAGTAAATACTTACTATAACTGTTCAAGAAAAGCATATCAGCACCGTTTTCCAATGAAGAAAATAAAAGACACAAAGTCTGAGTTACTTGTCCAGGACCGTGTAGTTAGTGGCACAGCCAGGGGCTTAAACTCAAGCCCCTGAAGGTCCTACTTGTCCCCTTTCTCTGCTGTTTCATGTGAAGCCTGCCATATATTTTAAAGTCAGGGATTTAAATTTAAAATCTATAATCTTTGATGTGAAAATATATTAAACATCTATGAATTTGAAAGGGAAGTAGCTGTGAAGTAGGAAATTTGCACTAATTAGGGAAACATCTATGCTATTTATTTTGTGTGATGTGACCTGGGCTTGAACTTCTTGGTGTGTGCACATGTGCATGCACAAACACATACACACACACACACACACACACACACACACACACACAGATTTTTTATTCAAAGAATGTATTCCATGTGGTTTTTGATAACATAGTACTTATCCATATCTTATACTGTATATTCTAGTATGGATAATATAGCATCATGCTATTATACTTTGTGCCAGCTGTGCTTTAGATGTTTGGGATACAGAAGTAGTCCCTGTTAGCATGAAGCCTAATTCTCAAGGGAAGAAACAGACATAAAATAAGTAAATAAAGAGATAAGAACATTTCGTCGAGTGATCATTTCTTTTAATAAAGTAAAGCAAAGTGATGTAATACAAAGTGACTGCGTTTTGTGGGAAGAGAGAGATTTGCACTGAACTCCTGAATTATAGAAAAGAAAGGTGCTCCAAGATCCAGAGGCAAGGCATCTGAAGCAAAGAAAGAGCAAATGTGAATGCTCTAAGGGAGATCTTAGTGAAATCCAGAAACAGGAAGAAACTAAGTATAGCTTGAGCAAAACGATGAGCAGGAAGATGGGAAGCAGAGAGTGGAGAAGTGATAAGGAATTGGATTGTATTCATAATGTCAGGGGAAGCCTTAGAAAGGGAGTAATATAATCTGGCTTGTATTTTTGAAAGACTACTCTCTGCTGTGTGGACAATGAATTGTAGATGACATAAGAGAGGAAGCAGGGAAACCAGTACAAAGGATTATTGTGGCAGGACAGGTAAAGATGACCTTGACCTGGCCAGGGTAGTGGCAATAAAGATAAAGAGAAGGTGACAGATGTACTGGTGCCCTGTATTTACTCAAATCACTTCCCATCCCTTTCCATAATGATGCTGGTATGAGCAAAAGTGTTATATGCCAATGTAAAGAAGGATCTGGAAAGGGAAAGGAAAAAAGATAATCCTGTCACCTCATTTTGTAGTCCTCAAATTCTCCATTCACATTCCACATGAATGAAAAGAGAGCTTTACTTTAGGACATGAAAATGTTTCATAAAAAGTATCACTAAAACAACAACAACAAAAAGACTAAGCCCATGCATTGAGCCTATTATACTTATCTAAGGCAATTTTCTCAGACTTCAAGAGGAAAGCAGATTGATGTACTTTTGGGATTTTCAACCAGTGGCTTTTCAATAAAGCCTTCATATGATAATAGTGTTTTTGTTTTTCATTTACCATTTTTAATGTATACCACTTAAGCGTCACCACTGGTGTGGCAGTAAAAGGTAAAATATAAAACTACGCAGCTCTATAATTTGGCCTTTAAATGGCTTTATGTATTTATATTCTATGTAGGATATGTAACAGATTGTGATAACAGAATCCAATATAATCAAATTGCAGCCTTACGAATATAGCAAATATCATGAAACAGCTCCCTTCTGCTGACTCAAAGAGTGGGAGTTCCATTTCTTTCATTATATTTTGTCTGTAACAGCTTATCACTAGCAACACCTTTGTGGCAGTTCCGCTCTGTCAATGCGAATGTCCCCACAGTAGCACTTTTACCTATATTTACCATGATTCTCACATTGAATTTTTTTTCCTCTGGAGACAACTAATTTGAGTGTCTTGAAACATAAAACTTACGGCTTCCACTTGTAGTTTCCCAGTTCACATAGGTATATATTAGAAGTCACTTTCAAATGCAAAAAAAAAAAACAAAAAACAAAAAACAAAAAAATCCCAAGGCCCTCAGATAGACTTTGTTTGACCTCCATGCTGCTACCCTATTTTATTTCTCTAAAGCTTGTAGCCTCTCATGTCTGCTGTTATAGGGCAAAATGATACATGTGCTGCTAGAGAGATATATGAACACCACTACATTTAAACTCTGCTTGTCGGTATGTTGAAATGCAAATGCAGACACCAGAACATCCTGAGAGTGGCATCATTTAATTCACTCTCTCTCTCCTGTCCAGTCTTGGGTGGGATTTAAAAGGTGCTGTTAAATATTTGTAAAGATGTCTTTGGCAGAGATTATTTTTGAATGAGTATGGTTGTTTTCTGTTTTGTTTTGTCTAGGGTGGTTATTTGATTTTTTTAAAACTTGTTTAGCTTCTCCTCCTCTTTAACCTTAAATTGTGATTCTGTTCTACTCTGGAACTCACAGGGGTCACCCTTACTGGATTCATGAAGTGGGAATAGTGTTGTACCAGTAGGGGGAGCTCATACCATGCCTATATTGTGGGTTGTAGCAAAGTTTCTTCTGTAGGTTTGTACAGTTAGGGTGGAGCTATTTAAACTCTAAAGCCAACAAAGATCATGGATTGGAATAAAAGTTATTTACCCCAGTTGAAAAGTTGTAATTTGCTAAAATTGTCAATCTCAACTACGGTAAAAGTTTAGGTGACTTTGGTGGATGAATCTGCATGCCATGGTTGAATTTTTTCAGATAGCTAAAATGTGGGGCTTTAAGACATGTTAAAAGATTTCTTCCCTGTCATATGTGTACTTTCCTCCATAAGTAATAGACTCAACACCTAATGTGAAGGGTTTTTGTTTGTTAATGACTGTGGGTCAATGTAAACATGGCAGGTCCCAGATGAAAGTGACAGTGGATATAGGGTTGAATGGATACTGCTTTTACTTTTAGACTTGTTTTTCCTCATAAATGTGTCTTAAATAAGTTTACTAAGTTGGCGTCAAATATTGTCTGCCAGTCACCGGGATCATTATTAGCTAACTTTCACCCAAATCACTGAGGACTCAGGGCTTGAAGCATCCTCCTCCCATTCTCTTTTCTTCCTCAAGGTTGTTATGGCCTTTGAGTTGTCAGCACCTTTCAAAATACTCTCTGCAATTTTAGACTGTCTAATATGGTGGACGTTGAGCACTTTGTTGTGAATGTAGTTTTTTCTTCTCCCCCAGTATTTAATGTGTTCACAGGAGATGCTCATTTCTTACACTTTATTGAGCACCCATTTAATACCAGGCACTGAAGGAGAGACCCAAGGTCAAAAAATAAAAATGAACAAGACTGAGTTCTCCCCACAACGAACTGATGATCTGGGCAATCCAGCACTAGCGTGATGGGAAAAGAGTAGTTCCAAAGCCAAGTTTTTTCCTCATCAGAAGAAAAGGACACAGTCATCTTCAACCTAGTCTGAATGTTTGACTTTCAAATCATTTCTCACTCAAGCCGCTTGTCTAATTGCTTTACATTATGTATAATAAATTTGAAAGTTTTTGCGTGTGAAAGTGCACAATGCCTACGTTTGGATGGACCTCACTTATGTAATCACTTCTGTCGTATAATTTTCACCCAGAGGAATGTGCTATTTCATTGGCAGAATCTGTGTGGAAACACTGGTGTGCAAGTGGCAGGATGGGAGACAGAGCAGAGAGGAATGTGAGGTGAAATGGGAAGAGGAGACTGGAAGGTGGAAAAATGTTCCCGGGCATTGGCTCTTGTTTCCTCAGGGTGAGCCCCACAATTATCTAGCAGTTTTCTAGCAATAAAATAGCTGTCCTATGGTCGATAAGCCTTTAGCATGACAGAGTGATGACCCTAGACTAGATTCTCAGATTTAAATACCTCCTTGATTCCCACAAAGCAAAAGCTCTTTTCTCCTATCTCCCTTCAAAGTAGACTTTCTTCTTTCTGCTGTCAGTGTTACTACTGTGCAGTGTTCCCACTTCAGTGCCTAATTACCATGGCATCATTGCTGCTACAATGCCTTTCCCTGGTCTTTCCCCATTTCTTTTTCCATCTATTTTATGTTTCTTGACTTGGGTTTCCCTGAAAAAGCTGTTCTATAAGTATTGTCCGTCCTGCCTGAGCAGACTGACTATGGCGATGCGCAGAGGCCGCTCCTTGGGAAATGCTTGTAGCTTCAACTTCCAGGCCCCTTCTCGGCCTCCATATGTAATTGAGCATTTATAATATTGGGTTTTTTCTTAAAGGAGTTCCATTAAATGATATATATTCAGGCTCTACAGAAACGTGGATCTGTCTCTATGAGTTTTTAGTATTTAGATCTTTGGTTCACTTTTCAATTGTTGTGTTGTTATGTTGTTGTTTTGTGGTTCTGTAGGTAGGTTGTTGCTATGCTGGTTCTTTTCTTAATGAATGTTTTTAACTTGTGTATTTTTCTCCCAAGCAGCTTAGTCCAGAGTTGTGTCAGAAGCCAAGTTTTCTAAGAAAATTTCATGGATCTTTCAACTATTTTTATAAAACATGGTATTTAAATCTCTAACACTAGATCTTATAATATAGATATCCTATGACTCAGCAAAGTATACATTTAATATAATGTAACATATAACATATGTTAATATATAACATATAATATAACATGTAATATAGATATCCTATGATTCAACAAAGTATACAACATTTGAGCCAAATGGTGATATACACCATTTATATGATTCACCCAGAGACTCAAATTTCAGGATCAACAGTGACTTTGAAACGAGGCCCCTCGTGAAATCTACTGGATATTTAAATTCCATGCACCTCAACTTCCCCCCACCACACACACACACACACACACACACGCATACACTCTTGCTCCAAAGATCTAAGGCTATCAAAATTTTAGAAGGCAGTTCCAACAACTGTCCTTCCTAGGCAGTAACATCACAATGGAAAATTTCCTGAGAATACTAAGCTTCTGGCAGTCATAAAGTTTGTGTAACTCACTAAAGCAAATGGTGACCCAGTGATTCTTACTGCCCTTGTTACTTTTCACCATTAGCTGTGGTCTCAGAGAAAACTTAAGTTCATATCCTTGATTTAGACTTTCCTGTCTAGAACTGATACGGCAAATGATTTTATTCATTAATTAAACATTTTATGTCTGAGGCACTTGTTCTGGGGATATAGATGTGAAAAACAAACAATAATCATGTTAACATGGCAGTGACGTTTAATGGAGTAGGGTAATGAGGTGGGAGATATTGAAGGACGGAGAAAGCGTTTTTAATTATCTAGAGCATTTCCTTAAGGCAGATCCACAAACTTTCCGTCCCAAGCAGTTAGAGTGGGCCATTGCTCAAAGGAACTGCTATGACAGTTCTTTGTATTACCAAATTTTATTATGTGTGGGGTCCATACAGAGGTGGAGCTATACAATGGCAGTAAACTGAACATGAAGTCATTAAAAATTAAGTTTTATGTTATTCTTTTGCGTGTCATGAGAGTAGCAAAATTAGCACATTCAGTTCCCAGAATCACAGCTTCATCATAAAGATGAGTCATGGTGAACTAAAGAGACTATATTTTAATGAACCAATCTGGTTACTGTAGCCCATCTATGCTCAGCAGCAGACTGCCTAGGGAACAGGAGACAATCTATTTTTCAAATGATGAATTAGTCCCCGATGCTATTCTTTCTTGACTCCGCTCTCAAGACTATCTGCTCTGTTCCTCCTTGAACACACTCTTGCCTTGGGGGTTTTCCTTAACGACAAATAATAGTAGGGCAAAACAATCAAAATTGTTGTGGTTGCAATTCCCCATTTGGCATCTGTTAACAAACAGGAACCACCAAATATTTATTATGCATTTACTGTGTTTACAGCACAGTGGGGTTAAGTAGGAATCTTTATAAAATAATCTCTTCTCCTTGAGGAGGAGCCTGTAGTCCTTGAGGAGAGTGAAAGCATGCAGATTGGAAAGAATCAGACCCAAAACCATGATGTGCAGTCATTCAGAAAGGAATGATTGATCAAGCGGTAGAGAGAACCTCGGAAAGGAGATAAGACATGAGTTAAACTTTGAAAAGTAGTTTGGGGTTTGAAAAATTTGACATTTTTTAATCATTTCCCAATTTGATTTTTTTTTTTAATTCACAAACTAACCATTTCCTGTTGACCAATGGATAGTGAACACTTATTTTTATTCCTGGTTTCAGCTGTTCATTTCGTGAGTACTTTTAGTTATTTACCTAGCTCTAGGAGAAATTCATACTAGAGATACTAACGTGCTGAGTAATACATTCCAATGTCAGAGAAACTTAGTGGAGACAAAAAGATAGGAAAGACTAGCAATTTCCAGTCTCATCATTGTAACCATAGGTAATGTTTATGACTTGTGATATTCTGATACAAATATTTTAGGCAGATTTTGAATAGATTGTCTTCCACTGAGTATCTCGCAGTATTATTGAAACGATGTTAATAGCACCAATATGTGCCATGTAATGTACTTGACTGATAGTTAAAATGCTTGGCTAGTATCATATCTGTCTTGTTTTCACATTAAAAATAATAACTTTAGGTGTCAAACTTCCTGACACACGATATATTAGAGGTATAATTTTCAAAGCATATATCCAAATAAGGGTTGTCCTTCAAATTTGATCCTTTGTGAACATATTATCACATTTGAACAATAGTAATACCATTAGTCAGTGGATTTTCTGAGTCTGTTTCATTCTTTCTTAGACAGCCATTATATAACTGCACAAATACATTTCCTTACATTATTATGAGATCTAATTAAAACAAAAATGGCTCAGCTTGATCATCTTCCTCATTCATTCATGTGACACATATTTGCATGGCCCTCATATATGTTCCAGGCTCTGTGCCAGAGAGGCATGGATCCTGCCTCTGAGGAGCTTTGTTAGTACAAGAGGCCAGGCAAGAGGTTGGCAAAAGAACAAGAAGAAAAGGGCCATTTGAGACAAAGGAAATGGCATGTAGATACATGGAAGTGTGGAACAGCATGGCATTTTCAGGGAACAACAGATGGCTTCGCATGACTGGAATGTAAAATTCAAGGAGAGGAAGGAGGAAGGGTGCACATGAAGCTAAAAGTGTTATTGCAAGCCAGACAACGAAAGATCTTTTTAAGCTTAAAAAGACTTTGTATTATCAAAGGTTTCATCTGTATTTTTTTTTTTTTTTTTACCATCGTCTAGAAGACGGTTCTAGTTGCTCAAGGATACTTTTACTAAAATTTGAGGGATTCAGAACAGGAAGAACAAATGGCGTAGCCAAGCCTAGGAGTACGTGTGGCGTCAAAGCGACGTCTACTTTTTGTGAGCTAATTATTTCTCCTTTTGAACCACAGAATGTACCGAAACTCAAGTTTTGTGCGTTTTTATTATTTTAGTGCTTAAAATGCATTGTCCTATTTAATTTATACAGCAACCTAAGTAATAGGCATTCATCTCTCCATTTTACAGAAGGGAAAACCAAGGCTCAGAAAAAAAAAAAAAATTGCCCAAGATTTCCTAGTTACTAAGAGACAAAATCAAAATTTGAGCTCAGTTCTGTTTGACACCGTGTGTAAATGGTTTATACCGTGCTGCCGCTATCCCTTATGCAGGCCTCATCTATTTCATGTCTGAATGCGAACGCTGTCGGTGCTGGAGAACACTTAAATCCCTCATTAAATTGTCCCAAGAGTCAGATAGGAAATGATGATGCTGATTTCTTTAAATCACAGCGTTCATATTAAACATTCTGGAAGTTGCCAGAGAGAGAATTTTATAGCTATCTTATCTTCAGCTTTCTATAGGAAGTGCATCTCGATCCGTTAATTCTCGAATTCATTTAAAGAACAAGTGAGAAGTCTCTAAGTGAGCTGAAACTTTCAAGTGTGACCTGAAAAAAAAAAAAAAAAAAAAAAACCTCTCTTGACCTCAGTTTCTCATCTCTGAAATGAAGGATTTGGACCAACAATCCGAAAGGTCCCTTTTCTTGGTCTCAGGATTCTGCACACCCTCCAAAATAAATGGCATTTACTTCTATAGATACAGTAAAAGCTGGCGTCGAGGTGAGAGAACAACTTCAAGTGTAATTATTTATAAATGCCAAATTCAGAATCAGACTTCAGAACTGTGATTTTTGTGTTTATTTTTAAGTACTCTCATGGCCTGCATATTTCTGGCATATGTAGGATTTGTTACTGGTGATATACCCGGTTTATAAACAGAAAATTGTTCTTTAAAAACACAAAGTAGCAATGCGTTTCACGTTTAAGTCAATAGAAACAAAATAATCAGGAATACCTACTAATGACATCAGGAGTGTTTGTTATCATGAGAGGCAGTAAGATGGAGGGGTTAAGGATGCAGGCTCATTCTGTGACCCGACTGTGGGTTCAGCCCTGGTGCTGCTACTTCCTAATGATGGAACTTTAAGCAAATGCATTCCACGCTGTGTCTTCCTTTTCCCATCTGTAAGACAGCTTCTGCCTTGAAGGGTTGCTGGGAGGATTAAACGTGCCAATGTAGGTGGCACATTTACTACAACAGTGCCTGACCCATATGAACATTCATCAGATGTTACCTGTTGATCGCATCTTGGATGAGGCATCGTTTATTTGAGTTAAAGAAACTATGGGGCGCCTGGGTGGCTCAGTCGGTTAAGCATCCGGCTTTGGCTCAGGTCGTGATCTCGCGGTTTGTGAGTTCGAGCCCCGCGTCGGGGTCTGTGCTGACAGCTCAGAGCCTGGAGCCTGCTTGGGATTCTGTGTCTCCCTCTCTCTCTGCCCCTCCCCCACTCATGCTCTGTCTCTCTGGCTCTCAAAAATAAATAAACATTAAAAAAAATTTTTTTAAAGAAACTATAGAATTAGTCGATGAAGCAAAAAATGGTGAAGGTAAGCTCCAAGAGGACAGGGGTTTTATTTTTTTCTTTCATAGCTGTATCCTCAGTACCAACCTAAGTGCTTGGCTCAGGTTAGGTTTCTGTAGATATCTATGGAATGAAAGAATCGATCAGGAGTAAATGGTATTGAAAAAGAAAAAAAAAAAAGGGTAGTGTTGAAGGTTCTGTTTTCCTGTTTATTCTAAGCTTTCCCTTGTATCTTAATGTATCTTATATTCAAATGCATTATCCCGTATGCTATAAATCATATAATGAGCACTAACAGCTGTGGTCTCTAGCCCGATGCCTGTTCCAGTTTCTTACGATATTGCAAGCAGAGATATCTGAAAATCTTAGGTATTATAGAAACAATTGTTAGGCTTCATCTTTTCAAAAAAAAACAAAAACAAAAAACCCAAAAAACTCAGACCTCTTCTTATTGGGATATTTCGTGGGTCTTGGCCGTCCTCTTCCTTATAACAGTAGCTGTATTGATACAACTGTTGCAGTTGCTACTTGGGCAGCTGCCCGCAGCACTGCCAACTGTTTCCGAGGGTTTTAAAGTGATTTCAGAGAGAAAGCCCACCCAGGAACTCCAGAAATCCTGACAGGCCTCCCCTTCCTTATTCAATTGGAAGCTGTGACCTAGAGCCATAGATTCCAAATTTAAGAATCCTGCCCATCTGGATACAAACCCTTGCCTGTCTTGAACAGTCTACGTTTGATAAAAATCCTATGCACAGTCTCAGATCCAATAGCAGTATTTCAGAATTACAGTTATGTATCCAAGTGTTTATAGGGTCTTCACAATCTTTATATTATTTTATTAAAAACCCGTGCTTTCTCCTCTTTATTCTTTCCTACACATTGTCCCCAAGTCAGCGCTGATCTGCCAGAGTGACAAGGACAGTCACTTTAGTTAATGAAACTAAATTACTCGTCCCAACAGGCTCAAAGTCAAAAACATGCTGATATTTAAGGTGCCTCCCAGCTTTTTACTATTTTAATATTTTAGTTGTCTAACTGATTTTATTGAAGCAGAAGCTTTGAAAACAGAGTTATGTATCCTACCAAAATCTCATGGTTGTCTTCCAGTGAGGTACATCGGCCAATGGAAGGAAGTGTACTTTTTGTTACAGGAAGAGTAATAGGTACCCAATTTAATGTTTCTGGGAAGATTTTGCGTTAAGATCTCATGGGCTTTCTGGGAGGAAAAAGACAAAAAAACCAACCAACCAACCAAACAAACAAACAAAAAACCAACCTGTAAAGCCATTCTTCTAAGATGCAATATTAGAGAAATCTATTCGAGTGGAGGAAGATGCTTTCCAAAGAGCATAGTGGGAAGAGCAAAGGAGCCTTTCAAATCAGCTGCGTGCAGATATATGGTGGCTGCACTGTGCCTAACCTCGCGAAGCTATTCCTACGGACTGTGGAGGTGGAATTCAAGTAGAACCACCCCTCCAGAGACTGCCTGAATACCCTGCAGCCAAAATAGAGAAGAGAACCTGACCACTATCAGCAGTATGGAAGCACAATAATTTAGTTAGATTATTCGGAAGAGATGCTACTCTACCCGTTGACCCCAAACAATGAAATACGTGATGAAAGTAAAATGATAGTACTTACTAAAGTTGATACAAAGCTCTGTCTGTCGTCCTCAGAGGAGACATAGGCATCAAAGTAATTTCTAAATAGAAACTGTCCACCATTCTTGATCTGTGGAATCTGAGGAGTGAATATTAGTCAGGTCTATGTCAGAAATTTGACTTGGCATGCTCATCGTGCTAATGTGTAGAGTTTTCACGTCGCCATTATGTCCTCAAGCCACACCCTCGATCAGAACCATCTCTTTTACGTAAAGCTCTAACCAACCCTGCCCCATCCATTAGAGATCGTTGATAGTGTCCTATATTGTTTGGTATCCCCCCATCTCTGCCTATGCACACCTTCCACTTCTCTGTGGGACAAGTCACTGAAGTGTACCACTCCACGTCAGATCCCTTTCCCTTATGGTCTTTGACTTCTCTGAATTAAAGGAACCCAGGAGAGCCACTGGGAACACCCAGAGAACCTTCCCTATTTTCAAAAGCAACCATGTCTCTAATCAAAAACCAGCTAATGGAATTAGCATTGCATTTAATTTCCTCTGCCTTCACATTTAAGATGCAGGCACTGTTTTGTATTCACCCCCTCCTTCCGCCACCATGAAAGAACATAAGCTGGTTTGGATAAAATTGTATCTAAAAATGAAAAAGCTGTTTTATGTTTATTTACTGATTGAACCCGTGCCAGCAGTTCTGGTGCATTCCCAAGTACGCACCAGCCACCTCATGCATATTTGAGCAGCATCAGCACTTTTACCTCCAGTCGAGTGTACAGTATTTCAAGTATTACAAGGTACACGCATCTGTGGCAGATCAGCATCTTTCAAAACAGAAAACAAACACTGTAGACAGTCGATAGTCTGCATTTTTCATACCACAGGTGTTGGTTTCTCCCCTAGGAAATACAAGAATGGTAAATCAACAGATATTAGCCCTCATGAGTTATGATCTGCCTTCTGAGTGTCGATTTTAAATAGTCTAATTAGAATGTCAAATGGTTGGCAAAATACGTGATGGTCAGCCTGCCCCCTAGTCGTTAGTTCATCACAGGCAGGGTAGAGCTGACGCCAGCACCTGGTCATTGGCCCACATCGGTGAGTCTGCACACAAGTGGCCGGGCATCAGCACATCATGCATTGCAAAACTGACAATGCATCCATACGTTGGCAGATACGAAGTGAGTATATACCGGAAAGAAGTGCCGTGGAAAGCTGGATGCAGAACCATCTGTGAAAATTCAGAATTTTTCCCAAACTTACCATTATCCAAGTAGATCATGCTGTATAAAATTCTTGCAAATTATTTGTAAGTGTTAGCATTAAAAGTTATATGAACACATAATTTGGTTTAGTCTCTACCTTTTCGTTATATCTAAAATCTATTTCTTTTACAAAGGTCGAAAGCATCTCGAGCAAATAAACTAATTCTTGGACTTATAATATTATCAAGAATAATAATTTAAATATTTGAAAGTAGACTCTCCACGTAGTGTTGAAGAATTTTCTTAAAATTAACACTATTATAAGTTTAAATGAAATACTAAATTAATATTTTTATGCCTAAGATTCTAAATTGTAGGGTTCTAATGGAGACTGACATATGACTGGTTCATTCTTACTATGCATGCAAATTAATTCACTGAAATAAGATTTTGATTAACTATATTCTTAGGATAGTTGTCTCTGCTTATAATAATAATTAGACAGCAGTTTTCTTCATTTCTCAACCTTTTTTTTTTTTTTTTTTGAGAGAGATAGAGACAGAGCATGAGCAGGGGAGAGGCAGAGAGAGAGGGAGACACAGAATCTGAAGCAGGCTCCAGGCTCTGAACTGTCAGCACAGAGCCTGACGCACACTTGAACTCACAGACTGTGAGATCATGACCTCAGCCGAAGTCAGACGCTCAACCAACTGAGCCACCCAGGCACCCCTCTCAGCTTTTTATATTAATGGCTCATTGGTTATTCTGATATAGTTCTTTTGTACGTATCAGACAAATGCAATTGTTAAATAAATTGGAAATCATTAGTGAATCAAATGATTCTATTAGAGAATTTTTCTTTTTACTAGTTTATGCTCACTTCTAATAAAATAAATATTGAGTAACTATCAACTATGTGCAAGCACTGTACTAGCTACCCTCATAGCTGTTATATTTTGCAATTTTTACAACAACCCTCAAATAAGAAATTTTGCAATTGATGAGTATGACGCTGTTCGTGAGGCCATTCATTACTTTTACAGCAGCACCAAATCTTGTTTGCATGACTCCTGTATTATTATATGATGTCTTGGTCTCTCTCTTGCTTAATTACCTTCCATGAGGTTGGAAATAATTATAACATCAATGGTGGCAAATACTTTGGTGCCTGTACAACAAAATGGAAGGAGATCTCTGATTCTAGGGCTTACTTTAGTCCTTTGAAAATGGTATAGATGTGGAAGGGAAGAGACCCTATGGCCAATTACCTTATCTTATTGTTGCAAGCTTCACATTTAGTGTTTAATAGTACAAATGACAGCTCTTCAGTCCCTCACAGGCACCTCAGTGTTGTCCTGAGCTGGACAGTATGGATTACTGAGTTATGTATGAGATAAAAATTGGCAGACGTCTTCGTGCACTCAGTTCTTGATTATGCATGAATGCATTCATTATTCTTTTGCGGGTAACACATGTTTCTTTGGATTACCACCCCCTAATTGCTATTATGGGACCTCCAGCCCTCTTCCTCCCTAAACAGATCTTTCCCAACCACTCTAGTGTCCCCTAAGGACATGACTCACAAGATTCCCGAGCAGTTACCCTCAGCCAGTGTGGAACATGTACCAATTTTCATCCTCCTGGGCCCGATTCTGATTGGTCCTATTGCTCAGGACACTGGGTGCAGGCCTGCCAGGAGTACAGCTTCAATCCACTGGTGGTGTCACTTGTTCATGCTACCCCAAGGTCAGATTTCATAGACACACATCACTAAAGCCCCTCTGCAAGAGTGGGGAGAAGAAGGAGGCCACGACATTGTGGTTCCTAACAAGTAGCACTTCCAAGTGTCAAAGTTTGTGTGAAAATAACAGTCTTTAGTTTCTGCTTATACTTCTGGCCTAGAGGACTAATCTCTGAAATTAGCCTGCAAGGGCACCTGAGTGGCTCAGTCAGTTAAGCATCTGGCTCTTGATTTGGGCTCATGGTTTGTGGTTTCGAGCCCCATGTCTGGCCCCTTGTTGTCTCTCTCTCTCCCTGTCTCTCTCTCTCTCCTTCTGCCCCTCCCTTTCTCTCTCTCTCTCTCAAAATAAAAAGAAAGAAAAGAAATGAAATGAGCCTGCAAACTCCAATCACCTCTCCATTGATTGTCACAAAAACAAAATCTTCCATTTCCCAGTTTTTCCCTGTAGTTCCTTAATCAGTGTATTTGCTTCTAGACCTGGGTTTCAGATATCTCACAATTAGCATGTAAAAATAGAATGCTTGGTTTCTCTAAACAGTTCTCCATACTACAGCCATGGTGATCACCTTAAAATGATACTTGGGTCAGTGTTTCTTAAATTTTGCTGGACGTTAGAATTGCCTGGAGAGCTTTTTAAAAAAACCTGGTGCCTGCATTCTTAACCTACATAATAAGACATTTCTAGGGGAGAAAAACCTCTCAAAGGATATAATGAATGACCTACCCCATGTAGAACTTTCTAAAGAGAATTAAAATATAAATTCAAGTGGTGAGCACTGGGTGTTGTATGTAAGTGATGAATCACCAAATCCTACCCGTGAAACTAATATTATACTGTATGTTAACTAACTGGAATTTAAATAAAAACTTGGGAGAAAAAAATGTAAACCCCATGTGCTAAATTCAGCATTTTTCTCCAAGGCTATGGAATAGTAACAAGGACTTGAACCTGAAGACAAAAGAGAGGCTGATGAGGGGAAGTATGCTGAGTAGGCAGTTCTTTCCCCCAGCTCCACTTGTTTCCTAGGAAGTTAGAATATCACCGAACGTAAAAGGGAATTGTGAGGTACCTACTGTGTAGACCATAGAGCATGTGCTCAGGGATTACTTTTCAACGCCTTGAATGCGATACACTTTAGGGAAAGTCACCCAAATCAGAAGATAATGAGAATGGCGCAAAGAATTTAGGATGCAATGTAAAGGCAGGATATAACTGTTGGGCAGATCTATGGGGAATAATTATGTATTGTAGGATACACCGAAATCACCCTGAAAATGATGAGTTAATTTCTGTTATTTAGATTTGGTTCTTAAACTTCGCAAAGCGCTTTCACCTGAACAGTGTAGGGCTGAGCAAGTGAAGGTTTTTCCAAGATGCTGAATCAAAGCTTAATTAAGACAAATGAAATTTCCTACAGTGGCCCTTATTCTCGGTGGCATGACTGACACCTGGCTGCTCCTTTTATCCTTTGGTTAGTGTAGGTCTACATTGTATTGTCAATAACAACAATTCCTACCCCTCACTGTTCTTGTTTGTATACTTTTTAAAGGTACAGTTTGGTAGCTGAGTTTCCATTGAGAAAAAAAAAAAACCCACAAATTTATAAAAATAAAAAAGATAGTTTAGCTAATTCATATGCTCGCTAATTAATTTTTAAATTAATTTTGTAGCCATGTAAAATGAACAAGATATGTCTCAAAAATCACACATGGTACTTATATTTTTTGTGTTTGTTTATTTTTGAGAGATAGAGCATGAACAGGGGAGGGGCAGAGAGAGAGAGGAAGACACAGAATCTGAAGCAGACTCTGGGCTCTGAGCTGTCAGCACAGAGCCTGACACGGGGCTCGAACTCACAAGCCTTGAGATCATGACCTGAGCCAAAGTCGGATGCTTAACTGACTGGGCCACCCAGGTGCCCCTACATGGAACTTATTAATATCAACTATAAATACCGTGTGGCAACAAAACACTGGTTTTTGGAGCTTTATTTATTTTTTTGGCTTTTTAAGTTTTTATTTTAGTTCCAGTTAGTTAACATACAGTTTTATATTAGTTTCAGATGTATGATACAGTGATTCAACCATTTGATTTTCAGAGCTTTAAATGGGGTTGTTCTATAATGGGTTTTCTGGAGCAAGTTAATACCAGGCAGAGGTTGTACTTAATAAAGGCACCAGAATACTAATATATTGCCATCGAATGCTCCCGATGAGGTTATGTGATATCTTGTTTTCATTGGATTTTGTGTTTAGTCACTTTCTTCACCAATAAATTGTATAAAAGCGTATGATGAGAAGGATAAGATACACTTCTTCTCTGATTGGAATGTATGATCATAATACATTTCACTGCAGGTTACTTACTGTTCTTCAGGGTACAGTAGTATAATCATTACTATCATTACTGTAAGTGCTAATTTTGAGTCCAGTTATATGGTGCAAGTGTAGAAAGAACTCTACCAACTAAGCTCTTACTCTGAGCTTCGTATCTGGGCAGTTTGTAGATTCAACGTACCTCTAAATATTTCTTTCCCATCTTCTCAGTTCAAAGCTCCATTTCTTCAAATATTAAAAACTCCCAGAAGAGTCTTTAATAAGCACTACTTTCTAATAAAGGAAAAGCCCAAATGAAGCTTGAAAGATGGAACAAGCATAATTTGAGCTTTCTCTTCAATTCCTTCTTTCTCTCCCTTCACTCGCTCGTCTCTCTCACTCTTGTATACACACCCACTCGTACATATTTTTGGAGGCAGAAGAGCACTGCTTGCTTTTTGTGCAAATTAAATTGCAAAAAGAAAAAAAAAAGTTGACGTGAAGCTGAAATTCACTCATCAGACTTACAAGTGCTTCTGGAAAAGCTTTCGCTGAATGCCATCCTGAAGAACGCAGTTCCCTTCCTCTAGAGGCCCTCCACATGAACCACGTGACTTCCCCATCCCCCAGAGCCTGTAAGACAATAAACAGGATTTGAAGGCAAAATTAAGGCCTGAAAATTGTAATCACAAAGTGATTGGTAGATTGCAGTTTGTGGGGAAATGGGAGGGAAAAAAAATAAGCCATTCTCCTGTTTTTTCTCTCTTTGTGGTTTTCTTGTCATTCTCAAAAAGCTGGAAATGCTGTGGGACTTAGGGACTCCTGGACATAGAAGATAGACTAAAAATACATTTGTTTAAAATTTAAAAAAAAGTCAGCTCTTGAATTTGTCTTCTTTTGAGGTAATCTGTTACACAAGGCTGCTATAATTTGGCTTTCAGCAGTAACGACTAGTTATGCCAAAAACGGATCATAAATAAAGTCTAGACAAATGCAGTGTTTTTATTCCAGAGGCAGCCAGCAGATGCTTTGTATACCCCACATTCTCTTGCCGAAGAGATTAATTTTGCACCATGCTTTACTCTGTAATGCCTGGGAACAAAACAAATTTAAAATGTGTCCTTTGGCCATTTGGACTTCCTCAGATCACTCACTGCAGCATTCTTCAATAATAATGAAGAGTAAACTGTCTTTTTAAAGGCTCCTCTGATAGTCAATGACTTACTACACAGCTCCACATAGGCGAGGAGATCACAGGCAGAGTAATCAGTACTCCAGAGATGTTCTTCAATTGTCAAAATTCTGTAACATGTCAAGTGTGGGAAGAAGGACAAGGCAAGGAAACAGAAACCTAGGGGAACAGAAATCTCAAGTTTCTCCATGGACTGTCGATCAAGTCTATGATTATAATTTCTGATAACCTCGTCTTCCCCTACTATGACATTCATTTTATAGTGAAAACTGAAACCTTTCAGATCTAGCACCTTCTCCTCAGAATACATGTTATATTTGGACAAATAACATAGCTGCTTTTCCAAATGGAATAGTAACAGGATCTTAAAAACCAGGCTTCTTTTCTTTTTGACTGAACCAAAGTATCACTGCTGATGAAAGGAACAAAAAGGTCAGTGGAACTTGTCCTTGAAATACAGCCCAAATTAATAACTCCATGCAACCTCCATGTAAGCATTAGCTGTAGTGATTTGTGGGGAACATGATGGAACTTTCCACTCATTACAAGCAATTCTCCTAAGCTCAATAGACAGACTTTCCTTAATTGAGGAACAGACATTACCAATGAATTTTTATGAGTTTATTTGTTCTGGAATTTTTTTTCTGTAATGCAGTCAGTTTATTATATTAAAAATGTATATCACAACTGAAGCAGTTTTGTAAAATAGGCATTAATACAGTACTGTATTTATTTGCATCATGGGGATGCAAGGAAAAAAAAAAAAGCAAACTGCTTACTACGTGAAAAAACACAGCCATCCAATAACTAATGGCTGTGGGGCTGGAAGTCCCAGAAAATGCTTCCATTGGACCTCAATCAAGTGTTTGGAATTGGTTATAATGAGATGGAAGGGTTAGTTTGGAAATCAGTCGAGATGTGAACACAGTTGGATGTTAATTATCTTTTAACATTAGTCCAGCCCACAGCGCATACCTGAATATATGTGTACCCACTGTGAGTTAGCCTTTACTCTGCTGTTAGATATCAGTGCATGTTTTCAATATATGCACAGAAGTTCCTGCTCATTTCTGTGATACCAGTAATACTAGAAAGAGAAACCTTAGAATGCTGAAACGAGCTATTTTAAAGGTGAAGGGTGCCCCCTAAAAGCAGCAGCCGAAAATAGAATCAGACTGTGATCTTTATATACCCATCATAGCTTAATGATGTCCCTTAATATGTTACCATGGTTAAAAATAAAGCCTACACGTTAGGTCATGAAGATTAAAACTGAAATGCTTATATTGCCTTTAGTGTGATTAAAGTTCTTCCTTTGAACTTTCCACATAAAAAATTCCCATGCAGCCTCATAGAGCATCAACCCTGCTTAGCTTTCACTAGCCTGTAAGTGGGGAAAGTTGTTCAAGGGTAATCACCATACCATTAATACATCATTGGATGCTCTTATGCAAGATTCTCTAGCCAATATTTTCCAACACTTTGTTGGAAGATCTTTTTTTATTTGAAAGAGTTGCTAGAAAATGTGCAATTGGAAAATAATTTACACATACAGACATACACAAAAATTACAGGCTGTCGCTATGGGGCTCTATAAAGCTTACAAATTCAGAAAATAGGATATTCACATTCTCTCAATGAATCAGAAATGTAACAGTCCACATGACTAAGCAGACACTCGGAGAAGAGCTTGCAAATCAGGCTGTAGGGAGAATGCTGTCATCAGACTCTAAAAATCTGACATAATTATCACTTAAGGAAAGTCAATGTGGAAAATTAATTAAAATATTTTTAGGCCATTAATTTTTCCAGTTCTCCTACTCATTCCACTTTCCATACCCAACCCTGTAGTGTCATAATCTAACCCAATATAAAAAAATACATTAAATGTCCGACTCTTTAAAAACCAAACATGGAGTCTCTGTTATTTTTTTTCTCCACATTATTATTTTTTTTTTTTTTGGCCAGTAGCCTGTCTTCTAAGAATAATCTAGTTTTTCCTGACAATAAAGATTTTAAAAATTTTCCATAGTTGCTATAAGGATGGCACCTTGAAAGGGTTTCAGTTATTTTGTCTCGTGTGACATTTACATTTTTTCAAAGATTCTTTATAGCTATTTATATATCTTGCCCTAATGAGCTCATTCTTTTGGCTGTCTTGGGACAGTAAACACATAAGTAAACAAACTTTGTTTCACTCACCTGCTACCACTAGATGTGAGGGCTTTTCATTTAATCAGTTCACTTAAGTAACTGAAGTACTTTTCAGGTTTTTTCTTCAAAAGAATTCCAATTTTTAGAAGTGCCGCATTGACATAATAGAATAAATTTATATAGTATTTGCTATATCCTTCTATATTAAGTTCTATAGTTAAACTAAAACATTTAATCATTGCAGCAACCTTAAAACATTTAGATGAAAACTGAGGAACAGAGAAGTTTTCTGAGATTACACAGCTGGTAAATGTCCGAGTCAGGGTATGAACTTGAGCAAATTGTGTCTAGAATCTGACCTTAGTCACTATTCTGTTCTCTCTCATAGAGAAATTTACTTACGTTTTTTCTTTTTTATTATATATGAGTTACATCCCCCAAAAAGGTTACATAAGATGAATGGATATATTACTTTAAAACTATTAAATTATTATTGGGGCACCCGGGTGGCTCAGTCAGTTAAGTGTCTGACTTCAGCTCAGGTCATGATCTCACGGTTCATAGGTTCGAGCCCCAATCGGGCTCTGTGCTGACAACTTAGAGCTTGGAGCCTGCTTTGGGTTCTGTGTCTCCCTCTCTTTCTGCCCCTCCCCTGCTTGCTCTCTCTCTCTCAAAAATAAATAAAAACATTACAAAATATTTAAAAAAATATTAAATTATTATTAATTGAAATCATTCTGATTCCTGGCATAATATAGACTTTAAAAATGCCACTATCTACTTTATCTAAAAATAAGGATCTTTTAATTTTATTGTTTTATTTATTTTATTTTGTTTTTGAGAAAGAGAGAAAGTAGGCAGAGACAGAGAGAGGGAGAATCCCAAGCACCATTGGCACAGAGCCCGATGCGGGGCTCGAACTCAAAAACTGTGAAATCATGACCTGAGCTGAAATCAAGAGTCGGATGCTTAACTGACTGAGCCACCCAGGCGCCCCATAAATAAGGATCTTATTTTAAATAAAAATTGTATCTTAAAAGTTGCTGCTACGGGTTATCACATTCTTCCTTATTGCTTCCCTTTTCAGCTAAAAATTTTACAGTACAAAATGTATGTATGCATATTTAAAGGTTCATGTGTGCAGTGATAAGATGCCATTCACTAGGTATTTTATAGAATGCACAAACAGAATTATAGATGCATAAATATACATTTTTCTAATGAAATTGTTCGTTAAATTAAAATGCATCGGTACCTTGCAAAAAAGGTCAAAATCAAATTCCTGTATTAAATAATGTTACTGTTAGGTGGCTCAGTTGGTTAAGCATCCAGCTCGGGGTTTCGGTGCAAGTCATGATCTCAGGGTTCATGAATTCAAGACCCACATCAGGCTCCACGCTGACAGTGCTGAGCCTGCTTGGGATTCTCTCTTGCTGCCCTTTCCCAGCTTGTGCATGAGCGCAGATGCTCACACACTTTCTCTCTCTCAAAATAAATGAATTTTAAAATAAATAAATAAAGTTAATGTTAAATAATAATATTAAATATTGTTAAATAATTTAATGTTCTATATGCTGTGGCTAGCGCTATAGAACATCTACTTTTACATCCTTAGAAAATGAGTTTTGTTCTGTTAAAAATGTGTCTCCAATTGTCCTTAGGGAAACAGAAAATATTCCAAAACATAATACCCATTTGTTTCAAGTATGTCAGCTCATAATGATTACTCATGTGTATTATTGTTTTAATTAATTAAAATTTGTATTTTTTAAAAATTCCAGAAAACTCTCAAATCTTAAATTAGCCATTATTTGGCCCTTAATTACTTTAATCTTAATACCAGAAGAGTTATCATTCACAAAGTCAAGTTGGAAATAATCCCACAAGTGAATATGATATTTAATAGAGAAACTACAAATGTTAAACCACCTATTATCAAAGTGTATAAGAGCACTATTTTCTCTTTGGATAAGATAACATAAAAATGAATGAAAGCAAAACAGTTCTGCGTTTGACCTTCTTTTATTTAAATAAGCCGTTTAACCTCTGGTCATTCACTTTCACTCTGGAATGAGATTCAAAGCATCAAATCAACCTTGATACACATGTGCACACACGCACGCACACACACACACACACACACACACACACAATTTATTTAGCCAATCGTAAGGCTGTTTACAAAACAGAGGACAGAATCAAATTAAAAGAAGTGTGGAAGACAATTCAATAAAAACATTGCTGAAGGAAAGATGGATAAACTGAAGAACTGACAACAGCTTCTGTCTCTGTTCCACTGCTATTGGACAAAGAGAGTGGGATACTCAGAGAAAACAGAAAATGGAGTGGGAACAGAAAGATGGAAATGTGTAGAGTCAATTTTTTAAAATAAACCTACTTATCTGTTCCCCAATCTCATGCCCTCGATAATTAGGAAAAATTAATTTTTCATACTAATCTTTCTTCAAATATAGAAAAAGGAGGCAAATTTTTCCCAAGTGATACTTAACAAATGAAATCAGAAAATGAGGAGAGTGATGTTGATGGTGACAATTTAGGAAGGAATGCAAACCCTTATGAATGTGTTTTCTTTGTTCTCCTCAATACACTTGAACAGAAATTTAAAACAGACAAACAAACAGGAATTATATGTTTTTCATACTAGAGAACTCAAGATTTATTATTTTGTAAGTGTTTCAATATGAACTGAGTTTTCAAAATAACTTAGTAACACATGCAATGTCATTTTTTAATGTAACTGCTTGTATAAACACATAGCTAATAAATGTTTATGTAGAATTCAGACTGGCCTAAGAACAGGAAATTATGAAGTTAAAACTCAAGAGAAATCAACAGTTGTAATGCACGTATGATCTTTCTAAATTAAGGGTGACTATTACAGAAATATCACTAAGAAGAGACTGTAGATAGGTCTTATGTCCTTCAAAGAAACTCACTTGATAAATGTAGAGAATAATACAGGAAGACGCATCTACTACTCAGAAATTAGCAAAAAATTGTCATTGTCATGGGGATTCTTAAATTATAAAAGGAAATAAATCAAATGGTTAATGTAATTAATTTTTCTTGATGTTCAACTGATTCAAGGTAAAAGCATATTTATTATGTGAATGTCTAGCCACCTGTGATATTAAAAAAAAGAATAAATACCAACTTTGCAATGTATGTAAATTAGGCAAATTTTGTCATTGAAGTCCGTAGCAAATACAGTATAGTTACTCACCGATGACTTTAATTTTCTCATATGAGTTTGCATAAATACATAAATACACTTATAAAAATAAAGGCCTGAATTTTTGTTACTTTTTGCACTTTTTAATAGGAACAAAATAAATCAAAAAGTAAATGTAATAGCTATACACACCAGAAGTCATCTGATGTATAAAAATTGCTGTAATGCTGATCAGTGGACCACACCTTCAGATGGAATTCAAGTAGCTTTCAAATGCCCAATTTTGCTGCTAACTGTAAGAAAAACAACGGATCCGGACTACATAAGAGAAATAGATCAGACACATAAGTGAATAATATGGGTGCTTAAAAAAAAAAAAAAAAAAAAAAAAGCAAAGAAAGGATTGGTAGAGCCCACAGTAAACTAAAGGGTTCACACCTTGTCTAAATGAGCAAGTTAATTTCTCTAATGGTTGTTCTGTATGAATATGTACTCATACATGCTAGATCTGATTTTTCATGGGAAGCAGGAGATCTAGATTTTAATGCAAAATTTAACTTTTTTTTTTTAATTTTTTTTTCAACGTTTATTTATTTTTGGGACAGAGAGAGAGCATGAACAGGGGAGGGGCAGAGAGAGAGGGAGACACAGAATCGGAAACAGGCTCCAGCCTCTGAGCCATCAGCCCAGAGCCTGACGCGGGGCTCGAACTCACGGACTGCGAGATCGTGACCTGGCTGAAGTCGGACGCTTAACCGACTGCGCCACCCCGGCGCCCCAAAATTTAACTTTTAAATATGGGCAAGTAATATAAAACCTTGACATCATTTAATGGATTACAAAAGAATAGCTGTTCAGTAACTAGTGTGTGCCCTTCCCAGAGGTCTTCAAGTAGAGTTGTCCTAAATAAGTAGGCTAAATCAATCAATTAGGGAATTTGCTGATTGGAATCTGGTTGGAATCTTGTTGCATTTTCTCAGCCACAGCTTTATGAATATAAAATAGCCCACTGTGTTTTATCAGTGGGGGCTTTTAATAAATGATAATCCTCTCAGTATGTAGGTATAAGTATGCATTTCATGAGGCCAGTGGATCTCAGGTGCACACCAAATAAATCCTGTCTATTAATTCTTGCTTTCCGATCATAATTTTTTTTTGTTAGTTACCAATCAGTTGTGATCCACAACAGAAGTTTAAATAGGTTCCAATCCAAAAGTTTACTAATTGCTACTCTCGTCATTTGTCGATCTTCAGACAGAATTTTTGCCTCAGTTGCGACAGGGAACCACTATCTTTGTGATACAAATTAATGCACTCTCCTCATTCATTCATGGCATTAGAATAAAAAAGTGAAGGTGTTCAATGTTGTAAAGTATATATGGTTTAAGTGAAAAGATACCACATTTGGCCCCCTGAGAAGTAACTCATTCGTCAGAATTATCTCTATATGACAGATTAAGTTCACTGCTAATAGGAGAGCTCAAGTTTTCAATCTACATGTAACAAATTCATGGTACCCAACATTTATATTATGCTTAAATTTTATATTTGCAAACTACATTCTCATATAAGATCCTAGATATAATAATTTGATTCTAAATATAATGAAAACTCACATGAAACTCTTACTTTTCCTTTGTGACTCCCCAAAGAGGGTCTTTCAAAAGTATTCTAATGAATTGCTTTCTTATGTTTCCTGAGAAGACGCCACCATTGCCTGAAAATTATGGCTATGTTTCTCGTTTATATTATCATAGTGTGATAACACTCACTTGAGTCTGTACCATTTTTGTAGTTATATTTATTCATATAAACTTTCGAGGATTAAGAGAGATGTTTTTATGTAAAGGATCTCACTTAGTGCTTTGAATTATAGATGGTATTCAATAAACACAAATATCTTTACTTGCCTCTATTTTGGCTACCTGTTTTCCAAATGCCGCTATGGCATTCAACTTATACACATATGCCAATTCCTAAAGTAAAATTCCAATTATGGTGATTCCACACTCTTTTGGATTCTTCCTGCTTCTAGAAGATGGGGCATAGCTTTCAAAGCCCTCTTTGAGCGTTATCTTTCCTTCCTTCCCTGTTACCATCAAACTTTACCCCAACTAAACAACTTTCTTTTTAGCCTTTCTCTCAGGGTGTTATCTTTACTATAATTTCCTGTTTACTTGAAATTATTTTACTACCTCTTTTCCTCACCAATTATAGCCTATAAAAATCTTACACATCCTTGGGGCCCTGTTCAGTGGGATATTTCTACACTAGTTTCTCTCCTCTTCTTCCAGAGCACTGTGTGGTTTTTAAATCACTTATCTCTAAGTATTACAGTCTTAAAATTAATGAAGTACACACCTCAGCTCCACTGACAAGACCATAGGTATGTTTAGGAGAGTCTTTATCCCATTTGCTTTTATATACTCCCAAAAGGGGAAGGTTGCCTTCCACATGGTAAATGTTCAATAAATATTTACTGAATTGATTTGGTAGGAACTATAGGAGTCATTAAGACCAGCTTCTTAAACCAACTTAGAAATCCCCTCTACACCTTCCCCACAGTCCTGCCTCTGGAAGAAACATGTGGAATCTCACTTCATTACATGGTATCTTCCCTTGTTGGAAAACTGAACTTATTAGAAAGTTCTTTCTCGTTTCAGGTGGAAATATTTTTCTCTTCATCTTTCCTCAGCTCTTCCGGTGCAATTTAAATATTAAAAATTTTCCTTTTCCACATGGCAACCTTTTAAATATTAATATTGTGCTTACTGTAGTCATTCTCTTCTCCTGCTAAACCTCACCCACCCCTTAGCCCCACCATCTGTTTTCCTAACATGACATCATTTCAGTCACCCCTTCTAAAATGTTACTTACTTTACCAGTGTACTTCTTTTTTTTTTTTTTTTCAACGTTTATTTATTTTTGGGACAGAGAGAGACAGAGCATGAACGGGGGAGGGGCAGAGAGAGAGGGAGACACAGAATCGGAAACAGGCTCCAGGCTCCGAGCCATCAGCCCAGAGCCCGACGCGGGGCTCGAACTCACGGACCGCGAGATCATGACCTGGCTGAAGTCGGACGCTTAACCGACTGCGCCACCCAGGCGCCCCACCAGTGTACTTCTTTTAATGAAGAACTCCTAACTGGGCAAAACGCTCTGTGAATGATTTAACCAGGCCAGGATGAAATAGAAGTATTATCTCCCTTCGTGTGTGCGCCTTACTCCTTCAAGTCAGCCTACAACTTTAGCAACCAAATTATGTTGTTGCTTTGTAGCGAAATTCAACAAAACCCAACTATTTGCCAGGCATCCTAAGGCCCTTCCACATATGTTGTCTCGGTAAATTTGTAGTTGATTAAAGCTCTGAAGTCATTGTCACACCAATTGTTAAGAGAAAGATCTTCTGCTTTCAACACGTACGATTGCTACCTGCACACAAATCTAGGATTGTTCATTTATCCTAGTTCAGTTTCATTATATTGGATTTGCCTCATCTCTTTAGTCCGTCGAGATCAATTTATATCCTGTTTCTGGTGTCAAAGATAATAGTTTCTCTAGCTTTGAGTCAACTACATATTTGATAGGAACACCATTTAGTTTTCAGTTAAGATATTTATAGAAAAAAAAGTTGAGCTGAATGGAGCAGAGCCAAGGAGGGAAGCTACCTCCTAAGAGTCCATTCTTCTGATTCGTAATTAGAGCCCTAAGGAGAGCTCTTCTATAGAACTAATTCACCTAAATGTCTAACATTTGTTGCACATGCTCTGTCATAGCTACAAAGGCATCTTGAAATTCCTGTGTTTTAATTAGAATCTGATAGAAATCTCATGAAATATGAAATCGGCTTTTGGTGTGCCTTGGTCAGAGTGTATTCTTGGTATTGTTTATACTTATTTATTCATTCATTTGTTTATTCAATTTTAATGTTCACCACTCACCAGAGGTTCCAAACTAATACTATGACAGCATTTTACAAACATTTTTAGGCTTTATTTATTTATTTATTTATTTATTTATTTTTGAGAGAGAGAGAGAGAGAGAGAGAGCATGTGTGTGTGCACAAACACACAAGGGAGGGACAGAAGGAGAAGGAGAGAGAATCTGCTGACGCAGGTCTCGATCTCACCACTGTTAGATCATGACCTGAACTGAAATCAAGAGTCGGACATTTAACCCACTGAGCCACCCAGACAACCCCCAAAGTTTTTTAGTTTTAACAATTATCTGACAACCCTATAAATCCTATACTTTACTTCTATCCATTTTTGAAAATTGAGTTATTTTCCCATCTCTAATCTTCCGGGGTTTCCTCTATTCACCATCATTTCCTAGTGATTATGCAGAATGATTTGTTTCACAACCTTTCAAATGTAATTCATCTGTGTCTGGACTTGAACATTCATTTAAAGAGGCTAAATGCTCTCATAATCTTTGCTTTTATTTTGTGCTTCAATTACCTCTTTATGATGCTATCATTCCTAATGTGAAGATAATTCTCCCAGTGGAGAGAAATAGAAGTAAACCACCATTTTATCACATTTAACAGTATATCATTTTCCTAAGCAGTGACTGTATCCATCATTTAAAAAATATTTTTAGTCTGATAGTGAATTTATAACATATACACACATATTTTATGCTAAATATTAAAGAGAAAACTCTTTAGTGCACTTGGCATAAGTAAAAAGTATTGTAGCCTCTTGGTCCTATTCTTAAAGATTGTTTCTTCTTTTTTGTATTCATCTTTGGTTATATGTTCTTCCCTTCATATTTTACACACGTCTCATTTAAATTAGAGCTCATCAGAAAGAGAGCCCTAAGCAACGACACTGGTTTCCTTGGATACTGATTCTTTATTTTCCTCATCAGTATCATTTGTGATTGTATTATCAGATTTTCAAATTTTATTCTCTATTTCCTTTAAATTTTCTGGCCATGGAACCCCAAGGGGAATATGATAGCTATTTCTTCTTAAGTTGTTTTTCAATATGATTTCCTAAAAATTAGGATGTGCTTTAGTAGCCTTTTCTCAACTATTAAAATAACATGTATGCTTCCTCTAAAAGTTTCCATTATATCAGATTCAGGACTAAGCACTTCTTTGCTGGTAAAAATTAAATCAGGAATAGAAACTATCTTCATTGCTTTGTTTTCAACCTGAGGAATGCTGTTTCAGCAAGGCAACACAATTTTTTGATATTCTTGATTAGGACAAAGGGCATTCTAGTAAATATCTAGGTGTTTTAATTTCCCATAAGCTGTCACTTTTAACATTCTGTAACCTGTGGGATGAAATATCAGCGTCATATATGCACTTACTAGAAATGTGGATTCTGATCCTCAGCCTGTGTCAGAAACTCTGGGGAGGGGTATGTCAACAATCTGCATTCCCACAAGCCCTTAGAGTAATTCTTCTGCCCACTGAAGTTTGAGAACTACTGTTGTTAAACATCATCTATGTCTTCTGGCTGAGAATCAATGCAAAATATCCCTTAGCTACTTATTCTGGCTCAGATATTGACTATTAATCTCACAGGTTTTAAGGACAGATACTACTTATTACCACATAGTA
Source organism: Leopardus geoffroyi (assembly GCF_018350155.1). Taxonomy (NCBI): domain Eukaryota; kingdom Metazoa; phylum Chordata; class Mammalia; order Carnivora; family Felidae; genus Leopardus; species Leopardus geoffroyi. The sequence goes on along the minus strand of NC_059328.1, from coordinate 179,222,507 downwards.
GAATGTCCCTGCCTTTCCTATTGACTTATTTCTTTTGAACAAGGAGTCCTCTATTTCAGATATAATTGCATCACCCAAAATAGTGTGATGCGTGTAAGATAATTCAAGTTCTAATGTTAAATTTCCAGTGTTTTCAAAATATGTTACTCATCAGACTCTGTGTAAGTATGTAACTGAGGCCTTTCATTTAGTCTGACTCATTCAGGATTATTTCCTCCTGAGAACTTCTTGGCACCCTCTCCCTTATTGTTCTTGCTCAGACTATAACAGCCAATCTATTTCTACTCTCTCTACTCCCAGACTCCCTTCATTCTGATACTCTGATCTGTTCTTCTATGAATTGATCTAAAGCACAGCCCGAATCCTGTCATTTCCTTGTTGGAAATTCTTTATTGGTTTTGGACTCCTCAAACTGGCATTTGAGGCTCTCTATAATATCACTTCATCCATTTTCTCCAGAATTTTATTTCACGACCCCCTTCTTTATAGCCAAGACTCCAATTCAATGGGACTAAGTATTGTTTCTGGGACTTTCCTGCTCACAGGCCTTTGTTCATGCTTGTCCTAACTCTTGGCATGCCATTTACCTCCATTCTCTTATTTCATATTCCCTGGGGTACAGCACCGTCATGAATCCTTTGCTATGTAACTTGATCATATGGCATCTCTCCTCTTCTCCTCTGATGAACACCATAAAACCTGATGAAATACTACTAGGCACCTGGGTGGCTCAGCTGATTGCACATCCGCCTCTTGATTTCCGCTGAGGTCATGATCCCAGGAGCATGGGATTGAGCCCCTCGATGGGCTCTATGCTGAGCGTGGAGCCTGCTTAATTTTCTCTCTCTCCTACCCCTCTGCCCCTCTCCCCAGCTCTCTCTAAAATTAAAAAAAAAAGAAAGAAAGAAATACTACCTTGTACAATGCATGATTGGGTACTTATCACATACTTCTATTAAGAAGGGACTTCTGGGGGCGCCTGGGTGGCTCAGTCAGTTAAGCGTCCCGACTTCAGCTCAGGTCATGATCTTATGGTCTGTGAGTTCGAGCCCCGCGTCGGGCTCTGTGCTGACAGCTCAGAGCGTGGAGCCTGCTTCAGATTCTGTGTCTCCCTCTCTCTCTGACCCTCCCCCATTCATGCTCTGTCTCTCTCTGTCTCAAAAATAAATAAACATTAAAAAAAAATTAAAAAAAAAAAGAAGGGACTTCTGGGCACCTGGGTGGCTCAGTCAGTTAAGCATCACAGTCTTTGTTTCAGTTCAGGTCATGATCTCACAGTTTGTGGGTTCAAGCCCTGCATTGGGCTGTGGAGCCTGCTTGGGATTTTCTCTCTCTCCTTCTCTCTCTGCCCCTCCTTTATGCTCTCTCACTTTCTCTTTCTCTTAAAATAAAGAAATATGCTTAAAAAAGAACAAGGGACTCCTGACATGTGCTTTATCCTTAACAGTATTTATGGAATTGAAGTAAATATCATGCTGTAGCAAACATGCTATCATTTCTTCTATGCATCTTTTTCTTCCCTTTTTATTCTTCTCCTAAAATTTTCTCAAATGATATAGTTGATTTCAAAGTGCCTAATAGGAAATCCAGGGCTTTGCTTCCAAATTATATAAACTTAGTGATTCAAAATACTAATATATTATCTTTCTGAAGAAAGTATAATGAGCATAATGTTCTTTTGATAAGTGTAAAATTAATTGTTCACCATTGAATGACTTGTTTTGAATGGAAATAGGTTTAAAATATTAATTTTAAAAACTTGGTGTTAAAAAAACACAATAAACGTATATGTGTGTGTGGGGGGGGGCAGGGAATAAGTAAAGGAAGAAAACAGGGAGAGAGAGAAGGAGAGAGAGAAGAAAAAAGAAACAATTCACCAAAACTGAATTGATCACAAAGGTCTTCGGTCTTTCTTTCTCCTCCTGTCGGTGATATCACTGTCACAAACTGAACTTAAGTAGAAACATAACCTATTGGATGTAGGAAAAGAATTATTTTATCCACATTTGCATACAGGTAAGTGGTGGCTATATTGTAAGAATTAAAGATTATAAAAAACTATTTATTCAAGATACCATGTATTTGGACAGTATGTTGTGGAGTTGAAAGGTTTTATGAACCATAAAAAAAAATAGCACAAGCTAAGGAAGTTGACTTCATGAAAATAGAGGAAAAGGCTTAGCAATTAACCTTAGAATGAAGTATCTTTCCTTTCTTACCATGATCAACTCACATTTAAGTCTTTAAATGGAAAATGACTTGTATTTAACCTTTTATGATTCAGAGAGCCATTTAATTGTAATTATAGCTAATCCAATTAAAGATGGATTATAATAACTGCTGAATTAATAGGTCATGAAATACTGAGTTTAATTAGTAGATTCCTATGTATTTTGGAAGAACGAAAAACTACTCTTTGAAATATGTGAAAACTTTAAAATTTTACTATAAACTTAAAATTGTGGAGCTTGTATTATTAAAAAAAAAAAAAGGAAGAAGCCCATGAAATAATGGCATAGCATGAAATTTGGGAAAAAAATTTAAGTTCCTAATTTTATGTTTAGTGAATTTAATTATTATTCTGTACCCTCAATCATGAAAGAAAAAAATAGTGAATATTTTTAATTTCTTGTTTCTCTGGACAAATTAAGATTATTAATATATAATAAAAAATAATTGAAAATAGTAATAATATCACTATTGAATGACAATTTTACTTTTAAGATTACAAATCACAGTGCAACACAATTTAAATCAAGTGTAGACATGGGGCACCTGGGTGGCTCAGTCGGTTAAGTGTCCGACTTCATCTCAGGTCACGATCTCGCGGTCCGTGAGTTCGAGCCCTGCGTCGGGCTCTGGGCTGATGGCTCAGAGCCTGGAGCCTGCTTCCGATTCTGTGTCTCCCTCTCTCTCTGCCCCTCCCGCGTTCATGCTGTGTCTCTCTCTGTCTCAAAAAAAAAAAAAAAATTAAAAAAAAAACGTTAAAAAAAATTAAAAAAAAATAAATCAAGTGTAGACCTTCTGTATCTGTTTGTTGCGTACTTACCCAAAATCATGCAGTTTCAGTTAAATTAGGACAAGTGACCTATATTAGTATTAGATGTGCATTTTTTTAAAGAGCTATGGAAACGTGAATAAAAGATTTTTTAAGAAAATTGGTGACTCTTGGTATGGCAAATAATTACACAAATAAAATTAAATAACTATCCTATTATGTACATAACGTAGATTATACAGTGTGGTGTGCCTCAGTCTTTCCAGCTTCTTCTACATGCATATTGAAAAGGACTACTTGCTCATAGATGTACACATTAGGGTCCGATCCTTAGACTAGGTGGTTCTGGAGCAAAACAGACAAATCCCAAATCCCAAAATCATATTTCCTTAATTCTATGCTGCAGTACTTATATATTTTAACATTTTAAAAATCAGGATACATCTTAAAATGGAAATGTAAGAACAAATATGAGGTCTTCAAACTTTTATCCCACCACATGGGGGATTTTTCAGGGTGACATGAGCTAAACTATTAAAATGTTTCCCTCTGAAAGTGTTCTTTTTCCTTCGATAGCACAAAGACTCCCTACTTCATGGCCAGAAAGCATTGCTCTGAAGATGATACTATTTACATAAATAGCTGGCTGGTAAAAAGTGTCAGGATATTTCACGTTTTCCCCTTATAAATCTACCACTGGGTTATATTTTCAAGATGACTAGAGATGCACAAATGGGAGGATTGGTAGACTAAACAACAACAACAACAACAAAAGATCCAGAATATACAATTGGGGAACTCAAGAAGCAGATTCTCAGGCCTGCAGGATTATTGCAGGAGTCCTAGTAGTTTATTCAGCCTTGCCCACCTAGGTACACAGAAATATAAACTGGCACCAGAGCTAAAATACCTAATTTAAGAGCCCCAGGCCAGAACAGGTTAAGATTGCTCTGTGCACAACACTCACGCACAAGGGGCACCCAGGAATGTCCCAGAGGAAATATGTGGCTATTGAAAGATATACAATGGCAATATATATCAGATACACAAATTACCCAGAATGCACACACTCGAGAGTCCCACTACCTCTTGAGGGATGCCAGAATGTTCTGCTGTAGCACTTAGAATGGAAACACATTTTCTGAGAGCAACAACCTCCTATGAAGAAATTGCTTTCTCCTTTAGCATTTGGAAGCTGCTGAGAAATCCATAATCAGGGTTTTCTTAATGTTGTTTTAAACAGGCCCATTATCAGAGCTACATCTCCCGGAAAGCTTCAGACTTCATTACACTATTAGAAAAAAATTAACATATTGTACCTGATAAGCTCCTGGCATATTCAAAATATTGCAGCCTTACTAATGCTGACTACCCCAGCACTTTCATTCTTATTAAAAGTGAGTTGTACAAGAATGAAAATATATGCTGTTTGTCTATATTTTTCTTGAGATAAGGCAGCAACAGTTAACTTGTTCTGAAGTTAATTTTCTACTTGTAAATTCAAGTATGCATTTTTAGCATATCCTTTCTTTTGTCAAAATATAATATCTGATTGTGCAAGAATTTAAGAAGGAAAACTAATGTGGCATATTTATAGTAGATGATATTAAAAGTAAATTTGAAGGTTAAGATGATTTATTAGAATATCTGTCAGTAGTCTCGGTAAAAACTAAGAATACTATTATGCTATGCTAATGCTGGATTGCTTCTTGATATGTCAGTTCTGAAATATTTTTAAAATTGAGAGATTTGCGGGGCTCCTGGGTGGCTCAGTCGGTTGAGCGTCTGCCTTCGGGTCAGGTCATGATCTAGCAGTCTGTGAGTTTGAGCCCACGTTGGGCTCTGTGCTGACAGCTCAGAGCCTGGAGCCTGCTTCGGATTCTGTCTCCCTCTCTCTCTGCCCCTCCCCCACTCATGCTCTCTCTCTCTCTCTCTCTCTCTCTCTCTGTGAAAAATAAGTAAACATTAAAAAAATTAAAAAAGAGAGATTTGGAGAAAAATGAAAAATATATATATATAGGCACCGTGGAAAATAACATTTTTTTAGCTTTTTCAAAATTGGTTTTTATCTGAAATGGAAACTGAAAAAATAATGTGACAGATGCAATTTATTTGGACTTAAGTTTAATCAGCGAAAGGCTAACCTTATGTAAAAGACTGAAAGTTGCAGGGATCAAAATCTAAGGTTGAGGTCGCAACTCAGTGTTGGAAATATGAATCAGATCTCTATTCTGCACGGTAGAATTTTGTTTGCAGCTTTGCACTGAGAAATACTACCAAGTGGCCCACATCTCTGTATCTGAGAACTTTAACGGGTTGTCAAAAAGTATGTACATACATCATCATTAAAATTAAGTTTCAACGGAGGTAGAAGTTTAAGTTGTGCTGGGTAACTTTTCTTCTAGTTTTAAGGGTTTTTACGAAGTTCAGACTTACCTTGAGGGGAAAGAATAACATAAAAATGTAAAGGAAGTATTACTGAAAATGCCCCAGACTCCTCAAACTAGCATATTTGGGACTTAAAAGGATTGGGCATTTCAATTAATGTAACACAAAGTTGAAATTATAAATTTGGACAGCTGCCCATTTTTTGTTTTCCTTTAAACCTAGTCAGTTCTGTTCTTGTCATGACTTAGCACATGCTTCAACGTTTCCCCTAGATAACGGTCCCTTGCCAGCAAGTCACAGACTTCTCCAAAATAAACAGGAGGACTTCTCATGCAGCTTAAATGAACGAAACGGCCTTATTGATCTCTCAGATGCTCCCCGAATGAATACTTCTTACGTTTTGGATTTGAGGAAGGAAGGAGGGAGGAGAGAAGGCAGGAGGGGCAGCGCTTAAAGGCAGAAGGGAAACTCTTCTAACACCATTAAGAATTCACAGAGATAACAGCTGCGAATTAGGTGGCTTGTGGTATTTAATGAACCCTGTATAATTTGCTCTATTGTTAGTCAATACGTGGCTTTCTGTAAGCATTTACAAGATTATACCTTGATGAACAATAAGGGTCCGGTAAATTTTTCTTTCTCCTTGCTGATGGAGGGTCATTTGGAAATGGTCCGAGGCAATCGAGATGCCATTAGTACAGGAGATTCTCCCCAGACTGAGGAAGAAGCTCACACTCTCATCTGTCAGAAAGCTTGGTGGAGGCTAGAGTTGCTTGGCGATAATAATCTCATTCCTGTACTTAGCGTTATAGCTGTCAGAGCAAGAATGCCTCGCTGACATAACGTCTAACTAAATACAGTAGTCCGAAATTGTTTGGCAAAACAACAAAATTTAGAAACCCAAACCAAGAATTACTTCTGTCTTCATACAAAGAAATCGATAACTACAACAGGAAAAATGAATGAATGAGTTGCCTGAGTTTAAAAATAGGAGGCATTCTTTTAAAGCAGCCAAAGCTGCGTTACACACACGAAGTGTTTCTTTGAGGTTGGGAGATAGCCCCACACAGTGTAAGAGGACAGGTATTAGGTGTAACCAGGGTGGGGTGTACCCAGCCTGTCTGAGCCTCGGTTTCCCTAATATGACTGTGCGGAGAAGACACCACGGTGCTAAGTATAAAACACCAAGTGATGTAAGAAGTGTGAGTCGTTTTCCCTTCCTTCTAGTTGCAAGGGTGTCTTGTCTCTCTCAAATGTATTTGGCACAGCAAAATACACTAAAATGCACCAAGAAATACTACCAAGTGGCCCACATCTCTGTATCTGAGAACTGTATCCAGGGTGCACCAAGCTGTGACATGAGACCTGAAAAATGCAGTCAGTATCTTCAGTTCGGGACTGACAGTTTTAGTTTTCACCTTCTGTTCTCATACAAATCCCGGTGATTTTTTTTTCTGAGATATATCGTAGAGTATCATTATACAAATAATTGAATGTATTTGAGATACTTGAATAATTTATAGGACTTTCTGTTACCCAACCTGTCATATAGACTTGGCAAATGTATTCACAATTGACAACATTTCCATAGAAAAGAAATGGTAAATTATTCAGATTGTACTTTTCCCCATCACCTAATTAATTAGCACAGCTTATTAAGAACTTATTTTATGCATAAAGCAGTATCCAACTGGATGTAATGAATGAAGATAAAAAATGTTTCAGAAAGTGCTTTACAAATGCCTCACCTTTTTTGGTTGTTTCTTTCTCAAATATCTGAATGATAGACTGAATTTTTCCATTTCCACCTGGATTTTTGGTAGATATGTCGATGTTTATTGGTATTTTTTTAAATAAAACTTCATTAAACATTCTCTAAAATATTTTACTTTTGTCTAAATTTAAGTGAAATTAATAGTTAGCATACTTTAAGGATACTCTTGGTGAATTTAAAAATTAATCCTTTGAAGGGATGACTAAATGCAGCACTCAATACAATGCAACATTGATTTGAATACAAGAACATTTACATTTCTGTAGCATTTATTTTAAAAAATTACAAAGTATACTTTTTAAATTGAAGGTGTGGTTTTTACTGCATAAATGGGCTTTCCTTATGTAATAACTGAAGAATAATTTCATGTTTTACTTATTTGCTTATCTCGCCCTGCTGCATATCTTTTAAGACCTGACTTCTAGTTTAAGATAATATTCAGCTAGAGCTAGGGTGCCCTGGTGGCTCAGTCCGTTGGGCGTCCGACTTCAGCTCAGGTCACGATCTTGTGGTCCGTGAGTTCGAGCCCCACGTCGGGCTCTGTGCTGACAGCTCAGAGCCTGGAGGCTGTTTCAGATTCTGTGTCTCCCTCTTTCTCTGCCCCTCTCCCCCGCTCATGCTCTGTCTCTCTTGCTCTCAAAAATAAACATTAAAAAAAATAAATGAGGAAATAAAAACTACAAGGCAAGAATTTGAAAAAAAAAAAGAACTTTACTAAGTCTATTGTAATCATTTAAGATTAGAAAATACAGGGACTCTTGGGTGGCTCGGTCGGGTAAGCGTTCGACTTCGGCTCCGGTCATGATCTCGCGGTCCGTGAGTTCGAGCCCCGCGTCGGGCTCTGTGCTGACAGCTCAGAGCCTGGAGTCTGCTTCAGATTCTGTTTCCCTCTCTCTCTGCCCCATCCCCACTCATGCTCTGTCTCTCTCTGTCTTAAAAAAAAAAAAAAAAAAATCAGAGCTAAGACAAAGAAGGTAACTTCTCAAACCTTAAAGACATAGTGGTTTCCAAATGTATTCGCTTCCCAATGAGAAAACTTTAAGAAAATGTTTCTATAGTATATACTCTCATACAAGTGCTGTTGTTGGGGACAGTAATGGGAATGGTTCTTTCATGGTACGCTCTCCCAATTAATTAATGCCTCTTCTGTGAGAAGTTTCGTCATAATAGCTTCTGAGAGAATATAAGACCCTACTAGCTAATGGGAAGGATTTAATTCTGTGAATATTATGGATAAAAAATTTAAAAGGCACTACTATGCAAGAAGCAAAACAGTTCTAGAGTGACTAAGATCTAGTCCTCAGAAGGGATGTGCTTGTTGGGCAATGCGGGTGGATTATGGGAAATAAGGGGGCATCCGTGACGTGCGACAAAGTTTGAAATACTGGAAGAATATATTTGTTTCCTCTTAGTTTTACAATCAATATGAATTACTCTTCTGTCCTTGCATGTTTAAACTTCATTTGCAAGATGTCAGCCAAGAAGCCCATTTTCTACTTGCTTATTCATGTTTTCTGTCATCTGAAAAGTTTTATGTGTTCAGTCTGGTTCTCTGAGGTTGACTGCATAAATTTGAAATACTTGCTGATCTTATCCATTCAGAAGATCGTGACATTTCACAACTATGTAGGGGATCCTGATATTATTCTCGGAAGTCCTAATTTGACCCAGAGAAGGCACAAAGCATCCGGATCCACAGAAGGAAGAATGCAGCATCCATCACTTCTGCCGGTGTTTGTCAGGTGACCCACAGAGCCCCGTTAGAATGTCTTCAGTAGGGAAAAGCTTGACTGCATTCTCAGGTTAAGGAAAGGTGATGCAGTTTATAACTGCTGAGACAGGGGAGATGAGGAAGAGATGGATAAATCAGCTCAAATGAAGCCATAAATAGAAAAGAGCGTGAGCGCTTGCCCCTGTGGTACTGTACCCCACAACCCCTCCAATTTGCAGACTAGACATTCATTTTCATAATGATTGCATTCATGCATGTTTATCTTAAAGTGGTGGAAGTCAGGTGATCCCATTAAAAGCTGCGGGATGAGATTTATTACCCAGCAGCACGGCAGGCTCAGTCGGCTTCAGTTAGGAAAGAGTGAAAGGTGCATTTAGAGGAGCAGCTGATCAGATCTTGGCAGGCAGGGTACTGCTGAAGTAACAATTTGAAGTAGTTTTACACTCCTGTCAGTGCCAGTTGGCAAACTAATGGAGATGACGGAATGAAAGAACAAAATGTCACAACAAAAAGGAGTGACTTGAAAATTCAAACATTTTCTTATTTCTCATAATCCTACTGAATCAAAATTAAATCAGTCTACAAATGAACCAGCTCAATATTGAATAAAAGGCAGCTATCTGCACAGTTTTTTTTTTTTTCCCCAAGTAGGAAAATCGATTAACGTTCTTGTGACCATTAGCTTGTTCAAAACATCATCATGATTTGTAATAACTCTGAGAACTAGTTTATCAACAAGCATATTGATTTTAAGAGAATAAGATTTACTTGGGAATGGCAATTGATAACAGATTTTGAAGCCTTACAATAATGATTCCCTTGTAGTGGTGTAGTAGAAAATCAGTGCCACGGGAGAAAGGTCAATTTTAAACTATCACTTTCTAGCAGCAATGTAATATGTCCCCTCGTTGTCATCCTAATAATGATCATGTGAATTTACTAAATATTTGCCTGTCACTACAGATGGCACTAGGAAAGCCAATTCTGTATGCACGTTGTAGGTCATATTTTTAAACTTCAAAGATTTAATAAGTGTTGTTGACTTCCCACGATTCACTCGATTTTGAAGGTGTTTGTAACCCAGAGAAATTATCTCAGTTTTTGACTCGAGAAAAAACAAATATGTAACTTCATTTATCAAACCAAGCAAGGGAAAATCAAATTAGCACATCATAACAGAAGTTCAGCACAGAAAAACTAAATGTGAAATGAAGATACTGCAAAACATCATGAATATTGCCTCAGTAAATACACTAAAGAGCAAATCTTTAGTTCAGAAGAACTACAAAACAGCAGCCATTAGCCCATCAAGAACGAGCTACAAGTAACTTGCCAAAGGTTGAAAAGTAATTTTCTCCTTTAATATAATTTTACAGTGCAGCTATATGGTAGCTTATTCGTTTTTCTACCATTTGGTATAAAGGAGAAGTTGTTTTAAAGTTCACATGGAAAAAGAGATAAATAGCTTTATCTATTGCACGGATGCTATAAGGCTCAGAGCCCAATTTGTGTGCCTTGTTGTACGTATACATCTTAATATGTGTGCCTTAATTTCGTTTCTGGATTCCAGGCTGATTCTTACACCTTCACTTTACATTTTCTGCCATTCTGTTATGTTTTTCTGTATTTGTAAAGATGAAACCACATTGAATAAGGCAAGCATATAATTCCATCAATTTATTAATACCTGATAGTATTCTCTAAAAAGGTATAAAAATAAAGGATATTTTATTTATAGGTAATGTTTGTATGTATATTCATTCTCTAAGGGTACTCTGATCTCATTATTCTGCACTAAATTAGTCTTGGACCAAGTAGACGTGTACAGTTAATTTCATACACATGCTTGATTTCATTGCCTGTTGATCACTGCAGAAGCCATACAAGGAAGTACCGTGCGCTGGGTTTTAAAGGACAGTAAAAATCACACGGTTCTTTGGCAGAACTAAGCCACTTCAAAAGGAGAAATGCTTGTCCCATTCTTAAGAAAATCCGCATAATTTACCATCTGATTTTTTTCTGAAGCCTTAAAATAAAGCTCCTATTTTGGCAGAGCCTAAGTTCCTCTGACATCAGTTTTAGCAGAGTGGAGGTTAGCTATTATATGCCAAAATATTTTTCTTGTATATATCCTGTTGGAATGAGTCCTGTTACTAAGTACTTTTTTTTAGCGCTAAGGAAATCAAATCCTGTTTTTGCTTTTTCGCTGGAGAATAGAGGGGTTGGGATGGAGTGAGGCCAGATTTTATTATGGCTGCCTGATGAATATTTTTCAGGGAAACTCGGCTATTGCTACTTCGCTATTTTTATCAAGTCATTCCACCTAATTTACATATTTACCTGTTGAATGTTTTTACAATTTGTATCATCATTATCACATTTTACCACGGGCTTTCAGCGTTCCTCTCCTGAACACAAGTTTCTCTCAGCCACTCTCCCCATATCCTCATTCTCTTCTATATGTGTTCCATACTCCTTATAGCTTACAGTGTCTTTCTGAAATTCCAGAGTTTGACTGTGTTACTTCCCTGCTTAAAATCTCCACAGCACTGGATTCACTAGCAGAAGAGGGAAGAGAGCTCAAACCTTAGTGTCGTGTAGTCTTGCTATTCACCTTTGGGGTGGTCCTCCAGCCAGCAGCATCACCACCCCTGGGATCTTGTTAGAAATACAGAGTGGAGGCCCCACCAACTGAATCGGCAGTTACATTTTATCCACATTGTCCAGATGATTTGTTTGGACTGTCAAAGCTTGTGAATCCCTGGTTCCACAGGCCACCTCAGTGACCTGCCTTGCCTCTCCAGCCACATCTTTCCCCCAACCCCTTCCTCTCCTTCCACTTTGCTCCCACTGGCTGTCATTTCTCTGGGGACACAGAATAATCTTTTTTTGCCCCCAGCCCTCTGGAAAGAAAGTAGTCTCTTTGCTCAAGAGTTCCCTTTCCTGACTTCTCTACTTAAGAAATTACTACAAATGCTTTATGACTAAGATCAAATACCTTCTCATCTGGCATCTGATTCGAAGTACAGCCTGATAAATCTGATAAATCATAAATAATTGGCTTTCTCTTCTTTGCTCCTATCGTACATTTACATATTTCTCTTTAACACTGTATTACGTTGGAATGTCTGCTGACATGTCTCTTTCCAACTTCTAGTTCTCTGACATCTAGTAGACTTCAAAATAACATTGTAGATCTTAACAAATGATTATTTAAGAAATTCATGAGAGAATAGCCACTATAAGGTTTTTTACATCTTGCTCAAGGCACATAAAAAAACAATAGATACTGTGGAATAAGGTAAACCATTGCCTTTGGTACCCTTTCGAACAGGGGTCTGAAGCCTACAACCCAAGGCCAAGTCCAGCCCTCAGCCACTGTGATTTATGGCAAGTTTAGAAATTAATGTTTGCTGCAAATTTGATAATGTTTCTTAATAAATTCAAGTTAAAATTCCAAAGCAAACAGCATCTATATATGACACTTACACTGCTGTAAAGTAATTTTGAGAAAACTGATGTATGAATCACAAGTAATGTCAAGCTGTTTTAGACACTCTTGGCTACAGTCAAAATTAAATCAAGAAATGAGATCTCCATTCTCACACAAATCATAGCAAATTTATTTTCTGGGCCCCAACTAGAGTCCCAAAGCACTTTTCTCTCTCTCTCTCTCTCTCTCTCTCTCTCTTTTAAGTTTATTTATTTTTGAGAGGGAGAGAGCAAATGAGCACAATCGGGGGAGGGGCAGAGACAGAGAGGGAGACAGAGGATCCAAAGCAGGCTCCAGGCTCTGAACTGTCAGCCCAGAGCCTGATGCAGGTCTCGAACCTGCGAACCATGAGATCATGACTTGAGCCCAGGTCAGAATCTCAACCGACTGACCCACCCAGGCACTTTGCAAGCCTAGATGCAAGTGCAAGGGAAATTTGCATTTTTCAAAATGCATTTTGCTGTGCAATTGAGGAGCTTCCACGTCACGTTCAATTGGAAGTCATTAATCTACAATTTTAAGAACCAGCTAAAAGGCAAATATCAGGATGATCCAATAGAATTCTGTAAATTCCTTCCAAGAGATAAATATACTTCATTAAAACCACGTGTGCCTGTGTTTCTGTCAGCATGTGGCACTACCTGTGTTGGTGAAAAAATATATTCAAAGAATTAATATATGAAATCACAGCACAAAAAAATTTCTGACCTCTGCTCTAGAACCAAAGACAGAGAGATTAAACATTTAAAAGTGGGTAACATAGTTAATAAGTCTGGGACTAGTATGCAGACATTCTTGCCAAGTTAGAAGTTATATGATCACATATTCCCTAAGTAATCCTGGTAAAATATATAATAATAAAAATGGTATGTTTTTCAGAATGTATTTGAATTCTTTTCTGAGAAGAGTCATCATGATAAAGAGTTGTAAAAACTGTATGGAAAGCAAACATGGAAATAAACATAAAGAATTTCCATATCTGAACAACTCAGGTCTAGATCCGACTTACTTTATGAACACTTTAAATCTATTACATAAAGAAACCTGGTCTTCAGAGAATTTATCTTTTTCAGGCATAAATTGTTGTAATTTTTAAAACTAGAAAACAGCCTTCATATTTAGGTGTCCTGAAGAAGCTCTCAGTTCCTGTACAACTTATATAATTAAACCCAGCAAGTATCTCTGCACTGTTTACTGTGCATCTCATCATACAGAGGCATTACGGAACACACGCTGAGGGCTCTTCGAGCTGGAGAGAGAGGAAAGGAATTTTGTTCCACTGTAACTTGCATATATCCCTTAAACACAAAGCAATTTTCTGTGCTGAAACTTTGATTCTCTTAGAGCTATCATAGTGGAGGAGTTATGTCATTCCCGAAATCTTTACCACAGAGTGGATGCCTGCTAGAAATAGGATTCCCAGAGAAGGTGTTCAGAAACTAACCATCATTCTAGGTAGTCAACTGAAGAGCCACCAAGGCATCTGATGGCACAGACTTCCATTATGAAATGAGCTCTAATCTAAAATTCGTGGTACAAACCCTCCATTTTGATTAGAGCATCGTTGAGTTTGGAGAGTGGAGTCTGAAAATGTTCAGACTCTTTTGGATGGAAATCATAAAGGAATAAAAGCAAACTATTCTCTAGTAGATTAGATTTATTCCAATTCTGTTAATTTTATCAATAGAAACCAAGAGCTTTCCACTTAAATACCGTTAACTCAGTCTTCCTTTCCTAATATTCTCGTTGGATCCTTGGCTTCCTTTTCAAAAAACTGTCATTCCTCCCCACTTTAAGAATCTATCACTTCTACTTAGTAGTTAACCTATTATCAATGTTTTCATTTTTCTTATGACAAGTTTGAGTATGTAACAATTTGATGTTAGGTAATTTTAAGTCTGCTTACATTGAGTTGATTATAGTTCTCAGAAATAAATTCTATATCATCTAGAGTTTATGAAAAATCTCTTAAATGTAGTTTTCATAACCTTGAGAAAGCACTGTATTTATATAAGTTTTCTCAAACAAATAATATTTTTATCACCTTGGATTGCAGCTATTTTCTGATAGCCCCCATCTATTGGTAATTATATCTTAAGGTCTCGTTATAAAAAATAGTTAATTAAAAAAAATCACAAATATGGGCGCCTGGGTGGCTCAGTCAGTTGAGCGTTTGACTTTGGCTCAGGCCATGATCTCACAGCTCGTGGGTTGGAGCCCCGCATCAGGCTCTGTGCTGACAGCTCAGAACCTGGAGCCTGCTTTGGATTCTGCGTCTCCCTCTGTCTCTGCCCCTAACCCACTCTCATTCTGTCTCTGTCTCTCAGAAATAAGTAAACATTAAAAAAATTTTTTTTCCTAAGATCACAAATATAAAAGCTAAGAAAAATAATGATTTTTTTAAACCACAAACCATCTATTGGGTATGTACATAGTAGCACTTATTAAAATGGAACTGTTAGTGAATGAAGTGAGAAAAATACTTATTCTTTCAATAAACATAACTACAGATGTAAAATGTCTTTGTTTTGAATTATTATTGAGCTAGAAATATTTGATCTCTTGCTTAAAAGGTTTACCAATTTGTGTAAGTAATCATAAATAACATGAAGCACTGAGATTTAACATTTTTAAGAATTCTCATCTTCAAGTAAGAATTGATTCCTTTATTTCTTACATCAGAGTACTGGCAGTAATTTTAACTTATATCAAAATATTTCTAAAAGATAAGTCTCCCACAGATTCAGATCAGTTCTCAGGTAATACTTTCTTAGATATAAGTTGTTACATTGGGAATAGAATCATGCTCTTTTGCCAGTCTGTTCAGATTGTTATCAACATCAGCAGAAATTACAAAATTATGTCCTTTATGGTAATACCCAATGACTAATAACATCAACACATAATATTCTTTTGGTAACGTACAGTAACTTATCTGTATATTCTTGAATTCATTCATTTGTTTATCTTCATTTTGCTTACTGAATAACACTCAGACTTCTATCAGGCAAGTCTTATGATTTGCCTTATTAAACATATTTATTAAATTGAACTTATATGTTTTCTTATATTTTTAATTTTCATTTTATTTACTCCAAGTATACTTTCAGAATTCAAGACTAAACATTACACTGATGATGTAAAATTGTCTCCTACAAAAATAGATCATTACATGTAAATTTTATTTTCATGTAACTTAATATAACTCTTTTGGACTTAGGACTATATTCATGTTTTCCATAATCTGAATTGTTAATTTGATATTGCTTTTGTGGTTTTTGTTTTTTTAATGAAAAATACCCCCAGACTTAGCATTGGTTAAGGGCTATAATACACACACACGCACACACACGCACACACACGCGCACACATGCGCACACACACACACACACTTTCAAACCTTGATTCAATATTGTTCTTAAGGAAAAAGGTAATGCTAAGAAGCCTCATATCAGTTTTGGTTGTGAATGTTACTAAACCATGGAAGTTAAGAGCCAAGCTTTGAAGTCAGATCTAAATCCAAATGCCTGCTCTACTGCTTATCAGTGATGTACCCTCTCTGAGCTTCAGTTGCTGTCAGTGTATAGGGATAATAATACGACTTACCTCATTAGGAAGTTGTAGATAAACAATGAGATAAAGTGCCTAGTGAATACTAAGTACTTAGCAACTGTTAGCTACTATTAATGTCACTTACTTTTGAGTAACTGCTCATATTAAAATCACTATTTCAGAACTTGTATTATGTTCACTGTATAAGTTCATTATTTATTGAAAAATCTCTCATTTTATTCTACTATTCTTAGAGATGCTACTTATATTTGCTATCATATGTATTCAAAACAATCTAAACAACTTATTAGAATTAATTTAATGTGGTTAAATGACATATTTATTTCATAGAATTTATATCATTTCTATTAAGAGAAAAGAAATTTCTTAATGAAGAAATATCTAAAACAAAAATATGTTGTATAACCGGTACATCCATTTACTTTGCGTAATTGTAAGATTAGTATTAATTCATGTAAATTGGTTTTCTTGTTTCATGGTAACATATGATCTATGATAACTAAGACATTCAAAACTATGTGAAAAAGATTTGTCTTTCCTATAGAACACTGTAATTTACCTGAAAAATATCAAGATGAGTATTTCTTGTCTATTCACACTACCCAATTGTTAATCTTTTCATTATTAACAATCACTGGTAGAAATAAGAATACAACTGAAATAATCTTTCTAACATTTGCTACAGTGCTGATATTTTTTCAATAGTACATAAGCCTAAGCATTTTGAAATCAACAAATACCTTTAATAGATGCCAATATTAATTTTAAGTGCTTTTATACAACTTTCGGCATTAGTGAAAGCAAGTTAAAGCACGTGAAATTGTGGAATATGTATTTACAGTTATTATCCAAGAAAAGCCATATGTATGCAGAATAATAGCCAAAGCATCTTTAAAAAAACTGATTCAGCTATGCTAGAAAGAAAACAAGTGGGTTTTCAATAATTGAGAAATTAATACAAAGGGACGTGCAAGAATCCCAACAAATCATAAAATTGTATGTTTATAATAAATTAGTATATAGTAAATACTTAATAAATGCTGTATATCCTGAAGAAAGTAGACAGGTTGGGCAAGGGTTTAGTCTTGGACGGCAGGAGAGATGCTGTTTAGACAGAAAAGAAGAAAAAGTACAGTTAGATTTTTATTCTAAAGATGTAAGATACCAGCTAAAAACAACCACCAAAATCGCCTTCCACCTCTAGGTAACAACTCCCTTTTCTCTCCTTGTTTAGAATTGTCTATACTCTCAAACTCAATTACTTCACTTCCTACTCACCATTCAGCCCACTTCAGTTTGGTTTTCTACCTGAACTTGCCACATAAACAGCTTTCTATAAAGTTACCAGTGACTTACGGGTTATGAAATGCAAAGGACATTTTCTAGTCCTCAAACTTGAGTGCTTAGAAGGAGGTGACTCCATTGACTTCTCAGTCTTCAGAAACCTTGTTTCTTCAGTTTCCATGACTTGCCTGGCCAAGTTTCCTCGTACAGCTCCAATTGTAACTTCTCTGCCTCTTTTGCTGGCTCATCCTCATCACCCAGGCCTTAAATATTAAAGTTCCTCAGTGGAAGGTTGAAGATTGTCTACTGTTCTTTACTCTCTTTTTTGTTTCATCTCCATGACTTATTCTAGAATTTCCCCAAGCCATATCACCTATACCTATGACTTTTATTATGATCTATAATTGTCATTAATGGCTTCTTAATTTATGTCTCTAGCACAGACTTCTTTGAGTTTCAAACTTGGAAATGTAAGTGCCTACACAGTAAGGCCATTAAGTATATCTCAAAATTTCTTTAAAAACACCTACAACTTAAGATTTCCAAATCCAAATTAATCCTCTTCCCCCACACGTACGTGCAAACGTATTGCATATATCAGAATCTGGTTTTCCAGAATTTCCTATTTCTATCGAATTCTGTAAGCCAGAAACCTAGAAGTCATTATGATATCTGTCCTTCCCTCATACTTCCCTACCATGTATATTGTAACATTGCATAATATGGACCTGGCACTCAAAGTCTATCTTGAAGCTGTCTACTTCTTCCCTTCTTCGTTGTGTATAATAGAGATAATAATATAAGAAGAGTGTTCATTAAGTCTACAGGCATCTTCAATAATTAAGCATTTATTATTGGTTAACAATTTAATATGTCCTGTTCAAATAGAAGTGGTTAGAAGTAAATGCAATGAGGATCAAGGTACTACAGAAAAAAAATACCTTGAAGAGGTGGAAAATTGGTAAGAAGTGGTAACCAGCAATGCGTCAATATAACAGAAAGGGATTTGCAGAGATTTAGCCCGCAGTAGATTACATACGAACCAACTATATGGCTCTATTGATTTTTTAAAAGCACGCTCTAGGATCCATAAATAAAAATATAGTACATGGACTCATACTAATTATTTACTACACGTGGCTTTCATTGATGCATTCGTATATAAATGTAAACTATGTATAACACAAAATTTGCCATTTTAATCATTTTTAAGTGTGCAATCAGTGGCATTAATTACATTTACAAAATCATGCAGCCATTACCACTTTCTATTTCCAAAACATTCCCATCATCCTAAACAGGACATCTATCCATTAACAATAACCCCCCCACTGGTGAATTCTAATCTGCTTTGTGTTCTATGAATTTACCTAGATATTTTGGATATTTCATGTAAGTGGAAGGTAATATTTGGCCTTTTGTGCCTGGCTCATTTCACTTGGCATGTTTTCAAAGGTCCATCCATGTTGTAACATTTATCAGAGCTTCACCGCTTTTGTATAGCTAAATAACATTCTGTCTGTACCTATATGTCACATTGTGTTTATTTATTCATCAGTTGATGAGCAATTGGATTGTTTACACCTTTTGACCTTTGAGAATAATGTTGCAATGAACATGGTATACTAGTGTTTTTTTGAGTTTTTACTTTCCATTATTCCAGTTGTATACCAAAGAGTCAAAATACTGGGGTGTATGATAATTAGGTTTAACTTTTTGAGGAATTTCTACAAACTATTTTCTACAGCAGCTGCACCATTTTACATTTGCATCTGTAATGCACAGTGTCCTTCTCACTGATGCTTTTTCAAGAATAGTGTTAGTTTAATGCCTAACAATTTAGGATTACCATAGAGAATTTGTTGCCATGGATTAGCAAAGATTATTAAAGAATTTAAAAATGAAAGTTATGAGGCATAGCACAATGACCTGGAGAAATCTTTTAGTCTAGAGAAGGCTGTGGAATTATCTAGCATTCATTTTTATTACAAAAAGGTTTATATTTAAATAAAGTCCTGTCCTTCCTAGAAATAGATTATATTAACAACCTTTATGAGTACTATATGCAACTCAAATTGTTGCTAAGGTTATCAATTTTTGTTTTTAGCCACTTATTTTGTTGTGTCCAAGACCTTTTTAACCAAAAGTGCCCATTTTGAGCTTGTTGGCTAGGTTAGTAACCTGTTTGTTGAAATGAGCAGTTAATCACCTGCGAAGACAATCAATTTAAAATGTTGACCTGCTTGAACTAACAGATAATTGATCACTTTCAATAGAGGACTGGCTGACTATTTGCCTTTTTTTCCCCATTTAATTCCAGAACAACAACAACAACAACAAAAGTGAGCTTACTTTGTAACACATGGTCATTATGACATTATTAAACAGAAATTATGTCATTTAATTATTTTCTAAAAAAAAAAGATGTCACATGGTTTTTTTGGTAGAGAATCAGAGACAGGGTTTTATAAGGCAAACAGAAGATAAACAAGATGTTTGTTAATTTGTGATTCTTGCTGCCTTGTGATTCTTTGACTATCCAACACTATTCATATATTGAGGCAGTTCCCCTTGAGATACAGAAATGGTGTTTTACTGCAGCATATGCACTCAGGCTGACACATGTGCAGAAGTCATTTGAATTATTATATTTGGGAAATTAATGGAGATCTCAGTGTCTTATAAACATAGAATAATTGTCTTGTGGATACATGCACGTTTTCCAGGTTTACAAAAAACTTTGACCCTTGTTTTGATAGACTATTTTATCAGCACATAATACTGTATCCTTTGGGCAGTTCTGCTTTTAAAAAGCTATTTTTTCCCAATTATGGTTCTTAATTTTTCACAAATTATTGTAGTTAGTGTAAGTATTTGCATTGATATTCATGGTAAGATTTAGAATATTGTGTTAAGTCA
Organism: Leopardus geoffroyi; assembly: GCF_018350155.1. NCBI lineage: Eukaryota > Metazoa > Chordata > Mammalia > Carnivora > Felidae > Leopardus > Leopardus geoffroyi. The sequence goes on along the minus strand of NC_059328.1, from coordinate 179,202,346 downwards.
GTTTAAGAATCTTAAAAAAAAAAAAAAAACTCTAGTAAGAGAATAATTTCCTCCGTAACTCAATTGAAATAAAGAAAGAAATTCTGAAGATTTTCCTTTTACTTTTGTACTGATCCATCAAGATACCAAGATTTTTATTTCATGTAATGCTGAAGCACTCAGAATCTATGACTCAGTTGACCTGTATATAACTCAATAGTCCCTTGATCCTAAGTATATGTAGCCTTAATATTATTTGTACTTAACATAGGTAATGTTTCTTTATTCAAAAGATTTTAATAGCTCTCCAATCAATACATAATAAAATCTAAACACCTTAGCCTTTTTTTTTTCCAGAATGCTTGGACCTTGTTTTAACTCCCTTTACACTCTTATATTTCACTATTACTTATCAAATACTAGCTCTATAATACAAACCATACTATTTACTCTGTTTGATTCCCTCCAGAGTATTTCTCACATAACTCTTACTTACTGGAAATGCTAGACTCCTTGACTTCTTCTGTAAAAGTCCAACCCATTCAAGTCAAACACCGAGATCAAATGCCATCATCTCCATTAAACTTCTCTTGATTCAATGATTTGGAAATATTTTTCATCTCCCTGCTACTGTAAGACTTTTTATCACTATTGACATACTTCTTACATTTTGTCTGGAATTATAGTTAAGTTTTATGTGTTTTAGTTCTTCTACTTGTAAGTTTCATAGGAACTCAGACCATATACGCTTCATCTTAGACTCTCCCAAACACTAAAAAATTTGTCGTGCAGACAGGGAGTGCCTAAAATAAGGTTTATTATTTTGAATGAATAGATTTCACATTCTTTTTTTTTTTCAACGTTTATTTATTTTTGGGACAGAGAGAGACAGAGCATGAACGGGGGAGGGGCAGAGAGAGAGGGAGACACAGAATCGGAAACAGGCTCCAGGCTCTGAGCCATCAGCCCAGAGCCCGACGCGGGGCTCGAACTCACGGACCGCGAGATCGTGACCTGGCTGAAGTCGGATGCTCAACCGACTGCGCCACCCAGGCGCCCCTAGATTTCACATTCTTAAGTGTTGATTGTTTTTAAAAAGTCTTCATAAAAAGAGTATAATCCATTCTTCATTAAGATAATTAAAGAAATTAGTAAATGATGGACCTCTTTTGAAAATGATGTAATCTAAGCAGAGGCAGTGTTTCAGGAAAGGAAAACACATGAAATGGTAGCTTTCTTATAATGCTTTTTTGGTTATATTGTCATTACCTGTTTATTGTATAAAATAATGAGAAAAAAAAATCCCCCAAAACAAAATTACTTTTACCTGCATTACGAAAGACAACCCTCAAATATACCAAGATACATTTTTAAACCTCCAAAGAGGAGCACAATTTATATATTTTTCCATAGTTTGTGTTTTCCTAATAATGGTTTGTCATGACCTATTTCTATATCAATGAATAGGCTTCTCAAACATCAAGTTTAATAAATGCCTAGCATTCCTTTATTGTTTATATAACCACTGTTCTTAGAGATTTCAGATCCTGGTTTTTCACTATGTTTAAATCACTTTAACCTTCATCTAGGGGATTTAATCTTTATGCTCATTTTAGGTACTTGGGATAAATTCCTAGAAACAGAATTGTCCCACTCAGGAGATATATATATATATATATATATATATATATATATATATATATGTATATGTGTATATATATATGTATATATATCTGTACATGTGTATATATGTACGTGTATATATACATGAGATATGTATATATCTGTACATGTATATATATATACATATATGTGCATATATATATATAAAATCTGTTCATACGCATTAATAACTTGCCCTTCAAGCTTTTTTTATTCATTTGCCAATTTCTATCGGTAGCAAGAGTATTTTAGAGTGCCCAGTATGACTTTCTTAAGCATCCCTTTTCTAACTCAAGCTGCATTTTCTAAAGTATTCCTCAATATTGGGGTATAATTCTTATTTGCTTGGAAGACATTAGATGTAGTCCTTCCTGAAGAAAAAGCAATGGGGTTAAGGATGTAATAACTCAGATTCTCTTTAATCTTATAATTTCTACATATCTGAAAATACATGTTTTGTAGTTGCATCATGGCACGGTAATGGCAGATAGTATATGGTGACTCAGTATTGCAATTTCAGAAATGACAACTGAATTAAAGAAGCATACCATTGTCTGCTAATAGCTCTTTGCTCTCATTTCTGTATTCACAAAATAGAAACAACAAGGGCACCTTCTTTGAAGGGTATTGTGAAAGCTGGGTGGGATAGTGATAGAAAGTGTGTTGCCCAGTGCCTGCTATCTAGAAGATCTCTGCAAAATAGTAGCTGCTATTATTTTTACCTACAATATTTGGAAAATAGCTGCCTAAAACACAGGTTCATTACTTGATAGATACTTTCAGTAAATGGTTATATTTATTGTAAAATGGATTATGCTACTTAAGGGAGAGAGGGCCATGCAAAAAACAATATTACACTTTAGGTTCACTTCTGTAACAATTCATGGAATACATAAATGGTCAACTTCTATCTTGCGAACACTGAAGTATTTTGGTTAAAAAAATGTGTCATTTTGGAATAGGTCAAATGAAAAAAGTGTGTTGCTCGACGTTACAACATCAATTAGACTTCTTATGAATATTTAAAATATTCTGGTAATAATTCATGTGGTAAAATCCAACAACAGCCTTTTCAATAAATGAAACTTTCCAGGTCAAATCTCTTCACGATATTCACACATATTTTCTTGTCTTGAGTTAACATGAGGTAACAGTCAGGGTTACAATTTCACGTATAACTAACTTAAAGAAATAAGACAGGTATAAAGAAAAGAACTGCCTTTCATACCACAAATATAGAATTAAACTGTCAAGACTTGAATGTTCAATAAACTACATGTAGAATAAGATTTTTAAAATTCAAATAATTTTCTTTGAACATGATAGGAAATGAATGTATTGGCCAGAAAATTGTGACAATCAATTGCAGAATGGCTGAATTTTAATGAAAGGCTCTAAGAGAAAAATGATAAAATGAATGTGCTGTTTGCTTTTAAATCAGTTACAGTTGAATAATTTATGTTATCTTTAATTCATCCAGTTAAATTATCCAAGATGAATACAATATGAATAGGAGAGGTTTAAAATTGTCAGAATTTTGCATTAAAATGTTTGCCAATAACCACTGTCTGTTTTTTTATCACTATTTTAATGGTTTTATATATTGCAATATGAATTAGAAGACTAAGGTAAAGTACACAATATAATGAGTTTGCAGGGTTATAAATATTTGACCTATATCTTCAGACATTAGAATAAAATCTCATATAAGTAGGTTTATGTTCTCTCAAAGAAAACTAACCTAGCTGGAAATTATTCTGATAATCAACCTCCAAATTTGACCCACCTTATTCTCCAAATTTCTACGTCTAAGGGCATTCTCCAGTTGTCCATGCCAAAAATTTTGGAGTCTTGCCCGAAACCTTTCACTTCTTTCTTTCTCTCAAACTCTGTATCTTACCTATTAGTAAATCCTGCCAGAAGCTACATACAAAATATACATAGTATTCTCCCAAACACCTACAGCTACCCCCTTTCCCTAAGCCACCATAATTCTCTCCCTCCCTCGGCCTCTGTGTGTCTCTCACTCTCTTCTCTGATTCTGTCTTTGTCTCTTAAAGTAGCCTCTTGATGTTTCTCCCTTCTTTGATGTTGCTTTCTTACAGCCTCTTTCCAATAGAGCAGCCAGACTTTTAGAAATAGAAGTCAGAATGTGTCACTCCTCAACTCAAAACTTCCAATGGCTTTCCATCTCATTCAGGGTGAAATCCAAGTCATATAATGAACTTCACAACAATATAATGATCTAACCCCTGCGACATCTCTGATTTTATCTCCTACCACTCTCTTTCCTTTTTCCTCAGCTCTTATTTAAGCATGCCAAGTATGCTCTGATCGCAAAGTTACAGCAGCTCTGCATATACAACAAAGGCATACAATCTATTTTTATTCCCCTTCTACTGATGACCTCACCATTGATTTGATTTTCACCACGAGAATCCTGGAATCCAACTCTAAATGCTCACAGACTGACTGCCTGATTCAATATACATAATAATTTATGATTTCTATAGCACTCTACCAGGTGTTTTACTTGCAGAATTGAAAGCAAGGCTACGTTCTTAAAAGCTTCTATTAAGAATTACATACTGAGTCACAATTAGGGTTTTGTGAATATATAATTGGCAAAGGAATTAGACAAGAAAGAAAGGTTAGAGCTGACCCCTCATGGAACTACAAGATTGCTACAGTTCTGAAATGGAAGCAAGATAGAGACCAGTTGTTCTAAAGACAAACACATGAGGACACATGTGTGAAGGTGAACCCAAAACCAATGGGTCCATGTATCATCCAAGATCCAAGCATAGGTTGGTGAAGGTACTTATTGGTCAGTTGATGTTAGCAAATGGGTATAAGGAAAGGAAATACAGACGGCAACTGTATTCATTTTGGCATACTGATGTTCAGGAAAGGGATATCCCTTGGAATCAGGAATAACCATCAGAAAACAGAGTTTTAGGAAAAACTAATATCCAGAAAGACCATATTCAATAAGAAATTGAGTTATAGGGCAATAAACATAGTTAATAGAATAATAAAATTCCATTTCTGAGTTTCTGGGCAACTAATTCTAAATGAATTGGATAACACTATTCCCATTACATAGGTTCAGAAGTGATCCTAGGGTTTAGGAGAAAACTCAAAGGAGACTCGGCTTTAATTTTCACACCACAGAATGCTCATAGAGAAAAAAAAAAATGGGTTTCATTTTAGGAACACACTAAAGGTTGCAGTTTCCCATAGTATAGTTAAGAAAAGACTTATTGAAAAAGTGACATTAAAATAAAAACTTGGGGCGCCTGGGTGGCTCAGTCGCTTATGCAGCTGACTCTTGATTTTGGCTCAGGTTACGATGTCACGATTCTTGAGACTGAGTCCCTCGTACTGGGTTCTGTGCTGATAACACAGAGCCTGGTTGGGATTCTCTCTCTCCCTCTGTCTCTGTCCCTTCCCTGCTCACACATACACACACACTCTCTCTCCCTCTGTGCCAAAATAAGTAAATAAACCTAAAGAATAAAATAAAAACTTAAAGAGGTGAAGGAGAATGAGCCATGGAGATATCCAGGGGACAGAGCGTTCTAGGTCCTGTTTGAAGAAATATAAGGCTACTGTAGCTGGAGCAGAGTGAAGAAGGAGAGAAACATGGAAAATGAGGTTGCGGTTGAGGCACATCCTGGGGGCCTTATATACCACCATAGTGTAGGCTTTGCCATTTATTGTGAGGGAAATAGAATTCCATTAAGTGACTTTTAACAGAGAATACATGGTCTGTGTAGTGGTGATAGGCTCATAAGCATGACCTTCATTCCTGGACTAGCCATTGCAAAATGACGAACTAAAAGCTAAAAGAGAAGCAAATGACTTTAATTTTGTTTGTTCTTCTCTTTTATGTGATAATAGTGTCTTACTATATAAGCTTCAGTAATTTGTGTGTTCTGTTTTATACACATCTCCCTGACATGCTCTTATTGCTTAACATTTCAATTCCTTCTATTTTTTTTATATCAGTTGCTCTAATGCTAAATTAAATTACATCCATTGAGTCTTTGTATGTACCAGATACTGTGCTATATGATTGACATGCAGAATCTCATTTATTCCTCCAACAACTTTAGAATAATCATTTCTTCATTATGTTGATAAGGAAACTGTAATGTAGAGAACTTTGGAATTTCACAGTATGTGTTTTGCCTAAGGTTGGCATAACTTGCTTTTGGGGATCTGAGTTCCTCTTCAGATGTGTTATTTAGATTCACCAATATTTAGTTAGGAGAAAGTATATTTGCCATGTTGTATTAGATCACTAAGCAAGAAGACAGAGTCTGCTTGTTGCTTGTTACAGCCTGAGGTATTGCCTGGCATACAGTATAGTCTAGTGATATGGCACATGTGTATTTGAATCAGAACACGGGAGTTCCTACTCCAGATTGTTCGTTTACCAGCTCTTCATGACTTCCCCAGTGTGTCTTTTTCTTCTTCTGTAAATTAATAGTACCTAAAGAACAACCCAAGCCTATAATTCTTTTATTGAATTATAATTTACATGCAGTATTGTATTAGTTACAGGTGTATGTGATAGCGATTCAATATTTTTATACATTATGAAATTGCCCTCGGCAAAATATTAGCAAACCAAATTCAAATTTAACTTAAAACATTAAAAGGCTCATACACCAAAATAAAAAATTAAAAATAATAAAATAAAAATAAAATAAATTTTAAAATTAAAAATATTAAATAAAATATAAGTAATTAATTCATAGGTAGACAAATAAAAGGATCATGCACCATGACCAAGTGGGGTTCATTCCAGGGATGCAAGGATAGTTTAATATTTGCAAATCAATCAATGTGATAAACCACGGTAAGAAAATGAAGGATGAAGATCATATGACCCTCTTGATAGATGCAGAAAAAGCATTTAACAAAATTCAATATGCATTTATGAATAAACTGAAAAAAATGGATATAGAGGGAACATACCTCAACATAATAAGGGCTATATATGACAAGCCCACAGCTAACCTCCTATTCAACAGTGAAAAGCTGAAATCTTTTCTCTAAGATCAAGAACAAGACAAGGACACCCACTCTTGCCACTTTTATTCAACATAGTATTGGAAGTTCTAGCCAGAGCAATTAGTTAGAAGAATAAAATAAAAGGTATCCACATCGGAAAGGAAGAAGTAAAATGGTCACTATTTGCAGATGACATGATACTATACATAGAAACTCTAAAATCTCTACAAAAAATATTAAAACTAATAAATAAATTCAATAAAGTTGCAGGATATAAAATTCATATACAGATTTCTGTTGTATTTCTATAAACTAATAAGCAACTATCAAAAAAAGAGATTAAGAAAACAATCCTATTTGCAATAACATCAAAAAGAATAAAACACCTAGAAATAAATTTAACTAAGAAGGTGAAAGACTTGTATTCTGAAAACTATAAGACATTGATAAAAGAAATTGAAATGGAAAGATATACTGTGCTTATGGGTTGGAAGAATTAATATTGCTAAAATTTCCATACAATTCAAAGTTATTTACAGATTCAATGTAATCCCTTTCAAGCCTGTAAGATGTTGAGTTCACATTTTAAGAGAAAGAAAAATTAGGTATAAAAGTGAATATTTATTTAGATGGAAAAAAGAAAACATAACAATGCAAATTTAAAATACCACAAATATAATAAACCAGTAAAAAATAGCAGTAGTTTTGTTTTATGCCTTAATAGTCAAAATGACAACTAAAAATTGTTGGAAAATAGCTGGAGTCAGACTCTCCTAGAAGCCCAGGGATGAGGTGGGTCTTTCTGGACGAAGGTTTCCAGTAGGCCACTAGTCCAACAAAACATCAAGAACAAAGTCAGTTTCTCAGTCTCGAAGCCAATCAAGAAATTACCCTGAAGTCTGCATGGCATACATTTTAAGTAAAACCAGTCTGCCATAGGCATTCTCTATATGTTGGTTTCATTGAATTAAACTTGAATTAAATTGGGTAAGGCAGGTTCCTTGGTATAATATGAAAAGGCTTATTGAATTTAAAACTTTTTTTTTCCATTTTAAAGAATTTACTAACTTTGAAAATAAAAATGTGAGCAGAACCATAACCCATTAACATTTGTTCTTTGAACGTTTTTCAGAAACTTCTGCCTATGAGATAGAGTGGTATATAAATTTATAATACACTTGAATAGGAGTAATGCTTATTAAAACAGTTTGAAAAACTAAAAGTTGTCTACATTTTTTCCATTAATTAACCTATTTTTATTCAGAAGCATTGTGGAACTAAATATACCGTTACTCCTAAGCTGTAAAAAAAAAAAAAAAAAAAAAAAAAAAAGTGATTCAATTGTTACCATGTGGTATGGGAAGACCTAGACATGGTAACAAGACTCTGACTTCTTATCCAAGCTTGATTTGTACTTGCTGATATGATTTTGAACAATTCACTAATGTTTTAGGACACAGATTCCTTAGATGTAAAAGGGGCCAATGGGATTAGGTCTACCTAAGAATTTGGAAAAATAAATCTTGAAATGAACATACATGTCTATGTGCTTTTAGTGCCTGAATCTGTTGGGTAGCAGCATAGTCTGAGGCATATGATGCAATTCTGCGTGCCAAAATGAGAAAATTGAGTAGAAACCCTTTTTTCCTTTAAACAGCCTTTGAAGCTGCCAGTAATTAATTTGACATAGTTGTTAAAAAACTGAAGCCAATCTCTCTAAGTTGTAGGGATCTGTACATGAGCCATCTGGAACTATCAGATAATGGGGACAATTGGAGTCATGCTTACAAAACTGTGAATAAGGACACTCATTCTGGTCTTAGGTCTTGAAAGGTTTCAGAACACAGGGCATTAGCCATCCAAGTGAAACACAATAGTAACAAGAGATGTATATGCAAAAATGCTTGGTTTGAAAAAAACCATAGATCTGAAAGCCCTCAGAACCCCTAATGTTCCAAGCTTCCCAAAGAATTAGTTCATGGACCTCTGTTCAAGGAGTAAAATCTAATCAGATATTACTCAAATACCAAACAAACCAATAATCAAAATCAACAGGCACGTTGACTACTAAAGTACATAATTTAACTATGAATATTACTCAAGTTCTTTTGGTTCCTATTTCTAGTGTGAAGAAAAAAAATACCATTTGTTTGCTCTAAAGATTGAAATACAAACAACTGGAAAAGATGGAATAAGGCAAGGGAAAAGAAGGAAGGAAGTCTATATTGATTTTTCCTCAATTCGCAATGTATGTGCCCTGTGGCTACTACCTGGCTGACTTTTGAGAATGTTAACCAAGTGCTAATGTAGTTTTGGAATGTTGACATTGTTGAGAATTTCAAAAATATAATACCCTTGGCTTTAAAAACCAACTCTAAACACAATTTCATGCAGGGTTTCTATCACTGAAATACTCTGAAAAATTCAAATCAATTCTTATTGAATAATTAAATGGACTACTATTTTACCAGTCTTGTTCAGTGCTTATTCTAAAAAAATTGTTTTTGCAATACTTACTGAGATACACATAATGAATTATGATGATCAGCTGGCAGAAAATATGCTTTTAGAGATCGTATTCTGCTGCCCTTCATAGGATTGTCATTTACCCAAAGAAAAAATCTTCAGGAATTACAGTTTTACTGAGCTGTCAATATAGCTAATTTGTCCTTATATTTCAAACTGTACTTTTCTCATCCAGTTGAGAGAAAAGCAGCAGACTATTTCTGCCTCTAGCTCGGCTGCCCTGCTGTACATGAAATTGGAAAACATGGTGGAACTTTGGTTCACCCTTGTTTCTAAAAATCTCCAGTCTCATCAGGAAGCATCTATAAGGAAACTTAGTGTTTCTTTAAGACTTCATTTCTTAGCACTTTGCCTACTGTGACTTCAGCACTTCTGGAGCAAATTATTTTAATTCTGAATGGCAAGAATTAATTTGAAAACATTGATATTATATTGACCAAAAAGTTTTAAAATTACAAATAAATAAATTTTAAAAAGTAATTTGTTTCACCAAGGGTCAGGTTCCATTCAAATAAGATTTGGATTCAGAGTGTTTTGCTCAGCAGAATATGACATTACATTTCATACTATTCATTGGGTAAAATGACACTTTGTTTTTAAAGGATATATGTTAGTGTTTTATTTTATTCCACTATTACGGTTAAATTCAAGTTAGGTATTATTATTTGGGGGGGGTTACTTCCTACCCTAAAGCATTGTTAAATGATAGTATGGGCTATTAAATGGCAAGTGCAGAATTATATACAAGGGTGTGCAAGGGTGTATAATATACAAAATACAAGGGCGTATTTTGGTTAATTGAGGAAAATGTAATTGTCATTGACCAGATGCTTGTGACCTTCCTTTTCTTCATTTTTCTCTTCCTCTAAGCTGTTGTTTAAACGGAGAGTGTTATTACCACTTTGGCAAAGTCTACATGTGGTAACACGTGTAACATACATGGAATCGTAGCCTGGCACCTTGTTCATTTCATTTAAAAGATTTTTGGGCTAACAGGAGCTCTGAATGGGAATATGTTTTGTCAATGATACATTTCCATAAGCCAATTAAATATAGATCATAAGAAATACTAATAATGGAGGTCAAAGAGCACAGTGAAGTACCATTGAGACATGATGACCTATAATCGTCTTCTTCTGTTACACCACAAGAACAAAAGGCAGTACTTAGAATTGCAATGAAAATGAAAAGGGACTATGTTAAAAATACATATATTCTTTGTAAGCTTTGGCCCGAGAGAAGATGATATGATATATGAATTAGGAAACGAATAAGCTGGAATTATAGCTAAATCCACATAATTCTATTGTGAAATGTCCTTAACTTGCAATTCTTTGCAAAGCATGCTGTGCACACTGTGTTAGGTGTGCTTGTAATAAACAATTAAGGCAGCTTCTTACATGAAGAAATGTACAAGCAATTTTTAAAAAAATCATCTCAATAAATACCTAGGGTGAAGTCAACATGATTTTCTTAAGTTGTTTAAAACTGTGTGTGCTTATAACTATTCTGTCTGCAAAATTTAGTGTACACACAAATCTTATTATTCAATTCCTTATTAAATATTATATTTGTATATGCAAATAATAAAAAATAAGAGTAAAAATGATGCAAAAAACATATTTGTGTTTTTAGAATACTCAAAGATACATCCAAGTCTTAAAACATATTTTTCTTTTGACAATTTTGAAAATAATGAGGACATTTGTAGCCTGAAATTAAACATAGAAGACCAATTTGAAAGAAATCAGTCATGCAAGAAACATTTTCTTATATGCAGAATTTTTAAATGGCAAAGAATAAGCTCTTGGAATAATACTCCTTAAACCGTTAAAAAATTCACCTGTCTAATAAATACAGTCACATTTCTGTTGTTTTATATTAATGCTTATTAATGTATATAATATATATAATATATAATATATATAATATATAATATATAATATATAATATAATGTATATAATATATAATGTGTAATTAATGCTTATTAATGTATATAAAATTTTCAACTCTAGTTAAAAATATCTTCATGTAAGAAATGTCAGCTGTCCGTTGGAATGAATTAGGCCCAATTAATATTCCATTGATTTCATTGTTAATAGATGAACAGCCAGGTCACAGCCCAAACAGAAGAGAAAGTTAAGGAATGTCAACTGCTTCCTCTTTCAAAGCAGTAGAACATCCATTCAAATTCTGTTTTCTGAGTTCTGTGGAACAATATCTCCACATACTGTAATAACTCTTCTCCTCGTTATGAAAATCTCTTCATAGTTTACAGGGTGAGAACTGAAGACTAAGCCATGACCAAGTGTCCAAAGCAGCATTTAAGTTAGTCATATGACCTGTGGATATAAGTTAACCTCAAAGTATGGATTATGTCAAAGACGATGAAACGTATTTATCTTATATACATTTCATTTGTTGGTTGTGGCTTCTAAATGTTTTGAAAATTTATTTATTTATTTTGTGTTTAAAGTAAGTTACAGAAGACTTTTATTACCAGCGTGCAGGAAGCACTAGGCTTGAATTAGAAGTCCTAAATTGAATACTCTGATAGTATCTGGCTTTGCCATTAGCTTTTCCCAGGATCATTATGGAAAGTCTTTTGTTCTTTGCCTCTAAAGTGAATTAGTGACAAGAGTCTCTATATTGATGCTATTTTCTATATTGTAAGGATTTGTGTTGTTATTATTGGTTCTTGTCCTTATTTTTATCTTGAAAAATTGTTTTCTATATTTCTTTTTCTGCAAAAAAAAAAGTGTTAGGTTTATTGAGTGTTAGAATTTATTTTCTTTTTTTTTTTTTTTAATTTTTTTTTCAACGTTTATTTATTTTTGGGACAGAGAGAGACAGAGCATGAACGGGGGAGGGGCAGAGAGAGAGGGAGACACAGAATCGGAAACAGGCTCCAGGCTCTGAGCCATCAGCCCAGAGCCCGACGCGGGGCTCGAACTCACGGACCGCGAGATCGTGACCTGGCTGAAGTCGGACGCTTAACCGACTGCGCCACCCAGGCGCCCCTGAGTGTTAGAATTTATTTTCAAGGCAAGAAGGATAACTGAATTTTTTCCTTATTGAATTCTATGATGTTGTTATTTCAAAACTTCCTCAAAGACTTCCTTAAGGATTCACCACCATGCCATATATATATAAGATAATACATGGGAGCACCCTGGAAAAAACATCTATCTAGTTGGAAAGGTATATTTCTATTCATTTCTGTCCTTCATCAGGATCAATTTTTACTTCATCTATTTATATTTATACAATTTTTCACTATCTCCAATAAATATGGAGCTGAAAGGAATTGAATTACATTCCTCTAAGCTGTTTGTTATTTAAAAGTTACTGTTGATCATTTAGGGTTTTGGCTCATCAGCAATATAAGCAGAAAGTTCTGAGTATAAATAGTAAACTGTGCATAATCAATTCTGCTCTTAGGGTTTTATTTGTAAAATATTGTCAGGCTAAAAACATGGACCTCTTTATGGCTTCAGCTGTGTCCCGTCATTCAAGTTACCTTCCAAGCTCCCATCTTTGTAAAATCTGAAGAGGGAGGCTTGAGGACTTTCCCATCTACAGAGAAATGAAAGCTGGCTATGGAAGAATCAGAATCATATGGAAAAAAAAAAAAAAAAAGAAAAAAAAAATATGTGTGCGTGTGTGTGTGTGTGTGTGTGTGTGTGTAAATACATACACACAGTGAAGGAAGACTAAGAAAACAATAGCAAACCTACCCAGGACATGACAAAGGCAAGAAAGAAATGATGAGGATGTTAATTTAAGTTGGTAGCCCCATTAGGCATTATAGGGAACAATGTGTATTGGAGGCAAATTCAACTCCAATGTTTAAATTCAACTTTTGTGATCAAATGTTATGCTTATTATAAATGTGCAAACTGCCTTACTCGAGTAAATTTATCATGAGCTTTCAAGATACGAAAGGCAGTATAGATTCAGTTTTGAAACAGGTATACCCAATTAAAACTCAAACGAATGTGTTGGTAAAACTCAAAGGAATGTGGTGACTCATTTTTTTAAGAGTCGTGCTTGGAAAGTCATTGGGTTCTAACCGAAAAGACTGTATATCCATTCTTGCTGCTAGTGGGATGCTAGAACACACGTTTTCAAAAATTATTTGAAACAAAAAAATGTTATTAATAATAGTGAATATGAAACTTTATTATTGGCAACTTAATTTCCCCCTCTCCAATAGATGCATTAACTAATGCCAACTGATGTCAACACAGATTATGAGCGTGCAAGAAAAACTAATTGTTCCACATTATTTTACAGTTATTATTGATTACCATGCCCTTTGCAACTCAAGACAGAAATAGAAAGTGTAATAATTCTTAAGGATAAATTTAACAGTTAGTAGAGGGGAGGAAGGATGTTTCAAAATATATTCTTAATTACATATTAAAATTATAGGATACATTTAAAGGGCTTCAGCTGACTATAAGTAGTATCAGACTAAATGTTAGAACATGATGTCTAATCAAATATATTTTGAGAATAGACTTTTCTTTTTAAGTCTGAACATTGTTTTTTCTTTGTATCAGAGTAACATCCTTTTCAGCCACAAAGAGCTTAAAGGCAACATAAAAAATTGAGGCGGACATATCAATCCCTCCCCCCACAATTACTAAGAATGTTTTCCCCCTGGATGGGTATGTGGTAGAATTTTATTTTAAATGGTTATGTTCAAATACCATTTGAAATATGTTTGGTGAGTGTCTATGGAACTTAGCCTTTTGTTACATTAAATGGAATACAGGTGGACTGAGAGGCTTCATTGCGCATTAAAATGAGAATGAAAACAAAGTGACATGGAAAGCAATATAATAGTATTCATATGATATGCAACTTTTATCTGTATCCTGAGACCCAAATTTACTTGACCCTCTCAGTCTCAGCAGACCTCATAAACATCAACGTGAATATAGTCTATCAACATTCCTCCTTTTCAACGGTAATTTAAATAATGAAGATAAAGAGGGCCTGGATAGCTCAATTTACTGAGCATCCACCTCTTGATTTCGGCTCAGGTCATGATCCCAGAGTTGTGGGATGGAGCTTCATGTTGGGCTCCACGCTGAGCGTGGAGCTTGCTTGAGATTCTGTCTCTCTTTCCCTCTGTCCCTCTCCCCTGCTCACATGCTCTCTCTCTGTCTTTAAAATACAAATAAAAAATAAATAAATACTGCAGACAATCTTGATTCAAGCCAAATTACTAGTAAGTACGTTCAAAAGCAACTGCCTGGAATATCAAAGTTCAAGACATATGAATGTTCTATGTAGAGAATGTTCTGTGTAGAGAATTACCATGACCTACTGCTAATACCATGAGTTAAATGACAATCCAGAGCCCAAGAAAACAAAACAAAACAAAAACCTGGTTGTGGGCATAATCCTTGTGTCTATAAGACCAGCCCCTATGTATATTGAAAACCCAGGACTTCCCTTCCCTTCCTTATCTTTTTCTCTTCTTCTTTACTTTTTTGACTGTTTGTTTGTTTTGTCTATTCCTTCTAACTTTAGAGTTATTGGGGCTTAAATACAATCTCAAAGGCTTTCGCCTTGGGTTTCAACTCTAAAATCACTGCAGTGGATCAGTAAATGACCAATAAGATCTGATTGGGCCTACGTCTACATGTCATGAAATGTCAGATTTTACCTGGAAATTTCTGGCACAGGCTCTTGTCTGGTTCCTATCGGGCCACTGCTAAGGAAGAGAATCAAAGGTTTACATGCTGTTGCGATTGAGACCTTGGAATTCAGATGTGGACTTGCATCCAAATGATTTCTTGTACTGTTGTCTACATGTCCAGTTATGACTAGCTCTTACATGTGAGGTACACTTAGCCTTCCACTACCTGAAGAGTGGGGAGATGTTATTTTAAAAAAAGCAAACGTCTGTTGGGAAGGATCAAATGAATACTTCTCTATGGACAGATAATTGGTAATAACAAAGGAGCAGAATTTGACATGTATTCTAGAAAAGAAGTTGCTAAACCAGATCGAATAATACTCCCTCCAAAATAAATAGCTAGGACTTAAACTTTGCCCTCCGTGTCCTTGTTTTGATTTTTTTTTTTTTTACCACCTACTGTATACTGTACCTATTCATCCATTTATGTAGCATCTATTTCTTCCCAGTAAAATGTGAGCTCCATTAGAACAGGGACACACAGGAAAGGCACCTGCTATCAAATGATCCCTAGTCTATGAACAAAGAAGGGAAGGAATAACGGCTCAACAAGCAGCAGCAACATGCATCTGCCCAAGAAAGGGGCAGCTGGAGAAAGTAACAAAAGATGCTCTCCTAAGTAAACCTTTTGTGTTTTGGGTTTATATTGGCTCTCTCTTTCTGAAGTCACAAAGTGCCACAAACTTAGTGGCTTAAAAACAACACTTTTTTTTTTTTTTTTTTTTTTTTTTTTTATCTTACAGATCTAGAGGTCAGAAATCCAAAATGAATCTTATGGGGCTAAGGTATGAGAAGGGCTGTGTGTCTTTTTTGTTTGTTTGTTTTGTTTTGTTTTTATTTATATCTATTTATATTTATATTTTTATTATATTTATTTTATTTATGTTTATTTACTAATTTATTTACTCATTTTCATTAATTTATTTTCAAGGTAGTTAACATACGGTGTAGTCTTGGCTTTAGGAGTAGAACCCAGTGATTCATCTCTTACATATGATACCCAGTGCTCCCTCCAAAAAGTGCCCTCCTTAGTGTGCATCACCCATTTAACCCACCCTCCAGCAACCCTCAGTGTGTTCTCTGTACTTAAGAGTTTCTCATGGCTTCCCTCCCTCTCAGTTTTTATCTTATTTTTCCTTCCCTTCCCCTATGTTCATCTGTTGAGTTTCTCAAATTCCATGTATGAATGAAATCATACGATATTTGTCTTTCTCTGACTGACTTATTTTGCGTAGCATAATACTTTCCAGTTCCATCCACATTGTTGCAGATGGCAAGATTTCATTCTTTTTCATCTCTGAGTAATATTCCATTATAGATATAGATATAGATATAGATATAGATATAGATATAGATATAGATGATATAGATATAGATATAGATGTAGATATAGATATAGATATAGATAAAATCTTCTTTATCCATTCATCAGTTGTTGGACATTTGGGTTTTTTTCCATAATTTGGCTATTCTTGATAGCGCTGCTATAAACATTGGGTGCATTGTCTGAGAAGGGTTATGTGCCTTATTGATGCTCTAGAAGAGAATCTGTTTTCTTGCCTTTTCCAGCTTCAGAGGCCATCCACCTTTTCTGATTCATGGCCCTGCATCACATTGGCCTTTCACAGTTCCCATTGTCACATTGCCTTCTGCTCATTTGGTCTGCTGCCTCTCTCTTATAAGCATCTTTGTGATTACATTGGCCCCACCTGGATGATCGAGGATCTTGCCATCTCCGTAATCACATCTGCAAAGACCCTTTTACTGTGTAAGATAACACATTCACCAGTTCAGGAGAATAGGATATGAACATCTTGGGGGAAGGGGGCTTTTATTTTATTTTATTTTATTTTATTTTGCTTTGTTTATTTTATCTATTCTGTCACAGGATTCTATACAAACTTCTTTCCCAGTGAATCCCCAGTCGCTGACAAAAATGTCCTTGGGAACACTGAAGACTTTTCTAAAACATGGAACATTCTCTTCTTGGCCATTTATAAAGTCCCCCAATTCTTTTTTGTAAGTTTTTATTCATTTTGAGAGGGAGGAGAGTTAGAGAGGGGGAGGGAAAGAGAATTCCAAGCAGTCTCCACACTGTCCGCGCAAAGCCCGATGCAGGAATCAAACCCTGCTCACAAACTGTGAGATCATGACCTGAGCTGAAATCAAGAGTCTGATGCTTAACCAGCTGAGCCACCCAGGTGCTCAAATCCCCAAATTCTTTTTAACCAGATGAATATCAATTATCTTTAAATACCACACATTTGATAAATGTCAATTACCATATGGTAATATAAAAGAATATTATATATTTGAAAATAAATACACAGAACCCCACATATTTGAAAATAAAATGAAGAACACTGAAGAGAATTTCTTCACTAGTACTTAGTAAAGTCAAACTTTATCATGATTCCATTTTTTTATACTGACTCAAGAAATAAAAGATAGCATCACGCAGAATACAACAGGAATTGTCATTACCAGTAAATAACTAGACCACAATCTGGGAATATTAATTCTTATAACTGAGCTTTAATAAGACCAGAAGAAATGGAATTGTAGGCTCAAAGCCTGGGTAAGTATCTGGACTTCAGATGTTTAAGTTTCTGGTAAAGAAAGCAATCCACCTGTTTTTAAAACAAACTTTTAAGGGTAAGTAGTCACAATATCTTAAATAAGAAATCATTCTGAAGGAGTAACACACACCTATTGCAAAGAGAGCAGAGTTGTAGGACATAGATATCACTGGATTTTAGAAATTTATCCCCATCTTCTTCTTTTTATCCCAGTTTTTGAATATTTGAACATGAAATGCACATTTCATTTCATGGTTTTTAATGAGTTGGAGTTTTACATTGAAATTCAGTACTGTGATAATAACCTCCAAATTAATATTTTCCTTCAGAAAAATTGCATTTGAAAAAAAAATCTAATCTTATTGCCCATAAAGTCACATAATAAAACCAGAATGCCAGGTTTAGCAATGGAAGATTCTGCCAGCAAATGTTACAGAGATAGTCCACTTTCCAAATGTCCGCTCTTTGTGTTGAGCTATGAAGAGTTTAATCTAAAATGCATGCATAAACTTACTCAAGTGCAAATAAGCAAAGGAAGTTGTTTTCCTCTCTCTTTTAGGGAGCTAATACTCTTTTCTTTCTTTTATGGATTTATAAACTTAGTGGGTGCGCTAGGGGTGTGGAGGTGCAGGTAGGGCAGAGGACAAGGGTGTTGAATGTAACTGCTCAGTAACTACTCCACTGTCCTAACAGTCTCTGTGGTTTTCCGGAAGTTGCCGCTACTGTGTGACTTTTGCTTTGGCTGGGATTTGTAATTCCGTCATTCAGGAATAAGTGTTTGAAAGGAGCCATTAAACAACTCTCAAAGCCTCAAACAGCTACCCACACGGGAACCTACCACAAGCACTGCCGTGAACTGGCTGCAGAGACTCCCTAAGCCTTGCAGCAGGTGTGATACTACTTAGAGTAGGAGTCTGGGGAGCTGGGTGTTGACAACACGTCCAAAAGACTGGAGACGAGAGAGCATGCAGCTTGAGTGTAGGAGACAGATGCTGCTTCCTTGCCGCGCTCACCATCTCCCACGTGTGATATTCCAACACATTAACGGAGCATTAGAGTTCGTGGCATGCTTAGTGACAGGAATAGAACCATGAAATTGGTAATGTCTTGCCAGTTTTAAAAATGTAGATGAATAACTTCTTGTCAGAGCAATGAAGTCTTTCTTATCCTATAAAAAATCCATGTATAACTAATGAGACTCCCGGGCCATCATACCTGTTCGATTCAATTTCTTACACTAGTTTGGCTGTTCAACTACCTGTGGCACCTGGCCTACAGAGGTAGACGTTTTCAGAGTTGAGTAACACTATAATAAGTGAGTAGACAAACACCCATACTTACGTTGCCTCCTGGATGTAATGGGCGAATTTGATGTTACCATTTTTCAGCTATCCCTGCTGTTTCTACGTCAATTATCGGATTTCCTTGATCCTCCTTTATATAGAAAACATGTAAATTGTTTTATGTCACACACTGTGGAGGGAGAGCCTGGGGATGGCAAGGTGTCAGAGAACTGCCATTGTGACTGATTGTACTCCTGGCAACTTATTATGATAATAGATTGCTTTTTATTATATCGCTGCATTTGGCTGTGATGATATTTAACTACAGAAGATTAAAGACATGTCATGATGCCAGAGAATTTTATGAATGGGCTAGTGCATTTTTGTCACGCTTAAAATTAGCAAGCCAGAACAGTAATAAACAGTTCTGGGAAACTTCAGAGTCATTCCACTGAAGAATTCACAATTTTTGTCTTTTGGCATTTTCTTTCAATCGTTGATAAATATATGTTTATTACTCTCTACGTGCTAGCACTGGGCTTAGCCCATGTAGAACACTTGACCATAAACATGGCCCTGTCCTTTAAAAATCTGGTAGTCAAGTTTATAGAAGGCAACATAAAAGGATACAAGATAATACATACTATTTCTAATTTACATGCTGCAGAAAATGAGCGATGCTTAGGGAAAAAGAGAAACAGATCGGTAAGGATAGACTTATATAGGACAGTCTGACAGTTAAGTGGTGGATGGTTGAATTTTGTTACGCAAAAGGAGAAAGGAAGGCAACTTAAGGAGATCTCTGCGTGGAAGAAGAAAATGTAGTTTTGCAGAGAACAGGTAAAACCCTTTCTTAAGCTTAAAGTTTACCTTGTTCTAGGCATTGTGTCACCCGATTTACAGGCCTTTTCTTGTTTAATCCTCTCAGTAAAGTAGACATTATCATCCCCATTGTCTAGATAAGGAAACAAAAAATTAGGAGTGTTCTATAAAGTCACACAGCTGGGAAGCAGAATAAGGTGAGCTCAAACCCAGTCTATGCAGACAGCCTGAGGGGAGCACAGGGCACATATTGTGTGCCTGCAGGCTCAGTCTAGGGTGGTGGCTACGAGAACACAGAGGTGGAACCGGATCACAGAGGCTTTCTCCGGCAAGTGTTCAGGGCTATCTGGATATGGGAAAAGGCAAAGGGATTGTCAAAGAGGACTCTGCAGATTGGAACCTACAAGTTGAATGTGGACCTTTAGACTCAGAAAGAGAGGCGAGAGTCTCTTAGAGCCTATGCTCTTCCGAGTTGTCGAAGAACTTCAAGGCAGGATTCTTTGCCACGTGGAGACCAATATTCAGTCGCCTTCACCTCTGGGAGAAAAAAAGGCTGAGGTGATTTGTCCCTAGACTGCTGACCTAGTTCTCCTATCAGAGTAACTAGGTCAAGCAGGAAAAAGAAGGGATGAGTGGGGGTGGGGAGAAAGGCCTTACCTGGGCCTAAAGAGATTTAAAAAGAAAAGGAAAGGAGGTTAGGAAAGACCGTGCTGGAGTCCAGGGAGCTGAGGTTTTGTCCAGATACCCTAAACTCAGTGGCAAATTGCAGCAATTGGTTGATTCAATCCCCAAATGCCATTTTTGTCTCAATGTGTTTGTTAAACAAAGATCTACTGAGCGCCTAGTGTGGTAAGTGGATTAAAGGGATACAAATATAATTTAGACACAGATCCTACCCTCACTGAGAATTATGAGACCACATACCCAGAATTAACCCTACAGCCCAGGTGAGCATGATTGACAGCCCACATTAGGGCCTAAGTCTCCAGGTTTCTGAAGAGAAAGACCTACTTCAGGAAAAAGAGGGCAAGGGTGGGTGGAAGGTTAAGCACAAAAGCTATTTTGATGGTGGTATTTGAGATGCGTGTAATAGATTTGGGGCATTCAGAGATGGGAGAAGAGAGAAAAACAGTTTTTGGCAAAAGGAATAGCATAAGTCAAAAGATTGCAAGATAGGAAGCATGAAATATGAATAAGATACAAACTGAGTACTTGAGTTCGCCTGGACAGCAAAGGGTGCATGAATATTTCAGAAACTATCAGGGTAATTGATTCAATTCTGTGCTACATTCTGCATATCTGTTGTTTCATTCAAAGCAGCTGATGCTGACACCCCGAGTAACGTTATCAGGGTCAACTTGCCCTCACCCAAATGTCGCTCACTGCTTCTGCCATCAGGTGGGACGAGATCCCACTCGTTTTATAAATTCTGCAGCCAGTGGTGGTCTGGGAAAAACGCAAGGACTCCATTAGCTAAAAATACATTAAGTTTATATTCCTCTGACTGGTGGGCAAATAGACGCTGTAAATAGTTATGAGCCTCTCCTTTTCCACTGCCTCTTCAATCTTCCATGGTTCTTCATGGACTCAGTCCCTTCTTCAGTATGGGCACAATTTAGCCCCTTTGGATGTGGTAGGGGAAAAAAAAAACTTATTTGCTTTGAACTAATAGAAAGTTTCTGGATACGGTGGAAGGGATTGAAGTCCCGACACCTATATTGTTTTGCAGAGCCTCTCTAAAGAACCCGTTTTCTCATTGTTGAGCTACAGACAGAAAAATCCAACACTGAAGCACTACAGTTCCCTAGTGAATCAGGTAGCTATAGGGATTTGAACCATGCTGGAAGGAGTTTGTCCTTTCTAAATCAATGTTTGGCTCAAGGTGAAGAACGGGAATGGATTGTACTAAATGTTGCCTCCCAGCATTTGCTTCTTTATTTAAAAAAAAAAAAATTTTAATGTTTATTTAGTTTTGAGAGAGAGAGAGAGAGCATGAGCAGGGGAGGGCAGAGAGAGAGAGGGAGGCACAGAATCCGAAGGAGGCTCCAGGCTCTGAGCTATCAGCACAGAGCCCGACGTGGGGCTTGAACTCATGAGCTATGAGATCACGACCTGAGCCGAAGTCCGATGCTCAACTGACTGAGCCACCCAGGCACCCCAGCATTTGCTTCTTTATAAATAAATTTATTTTTGGTGTATATGGAAGCTGTTTTTCTTTTGTGTTCAAACATACAACTAAAATATGTAATGTCGGAAGATCATGAGTGTTTGAAAATATAGTTTTATTAAGAAAGATGTTCACCGAGGAATTCAACAGATACCATACAGAGATTTGAGTCTGTCAGGGATGATATAAAGAACTTCCACGGAAATATTATTTGTCAGCAACTCACTCCTGTACATTAAACAGAAAAGTTTGTAATATCGTCTTTAGTCTCTTCCATTGCATCTAGTTATAATGGATCAGTTCCCTTTTCATTTCTTTTTTAATTTCACTGTGGTAACATGCTTGAGTGAACGCAGACATGGTACATTTAACCAATTTGGCACTATGCCTTAGGTTTATTAAACAAACAAAGATTTGATGGGCTGTCTCTCAATCCTAGCCCCTCAGGTCATTCCTGCAGCAGTAATATTACCCCTCAAGTGACTTTTCACTCTGCTGGTGCTGGGTGGGACTCCGGACACTGTGAAAGTGGAACCCACACGCTTTGGGATCAATGTTTATATTTTAGATTTTTCTCCTTTTTCTTACCTGGATATTGTTTCTATCTACCTAACAACTCCCACAACCCTGACACTTTACTGAATAGAATTATAGGTTGTTTTCTCTCAGGGTATTTCATACACATCCTTAGAGTCGTCATGGTTGAGGATTAAATTTTTAATTTTTTTTTTCTTTAGAGAGACAAAGGAAGAGAGAGACAGAGACAGAAACAGAGTAGGGGCAAGGGCAGAGGGAGAGAGAGAGAGAGACAAAATCCAAAGTGGGCTTCACACCCAGCATGGAGCCTGACACAGGGCTCAATTCCAGATCCTAGACCCTGGGATCATGACCTGAACCAAAATCAAGAGTCAGATGCTTAACTGACCGAGCCACCCAGGGGCCCTGGGGATTAAATACGTTGTGGTTAGGAAATAAATGAATGAATTACTTTTTGGTTTTTCCCAATGAACAGGCAAAGTCCTCCTCATTGATTAAATAGCTGGATTTTTCCCCTAGATTTCTTGCCCAGAGTGGGGTAAAAATATCTACCTATGAGCTTCCAGATTGAGTTTTATGTATAGTGTGATTTTTTTTTAATGTCAAAAAGATATATATATATATACCAATTCTTTCCTTCTCAAGTCCAATCTAGCAAATGAGGCCTAATTTTTATTACACATGTCATATTAAAAGAGACAACTGGCTTCTAATGTATTTTTTCTGCCGTGTATAGCAGCTAGGTAATAAATTGCAGCACTGTGTGTTAACAAAATACAAATATTTCAAGGCATGTGTCTTCAGAGATTGCCTATGGGCCAAACACAATGGGAAGTGTATTCCACAAGGAATGAGATGTGTGATCTTAAGGTTGCTTGTCCCTTGGTAGGAAATGTGTCTAATTCTCTATTAGTTTGGCACCTACCATGATAGAGATGGATCATAAATTTTGATCGTTACTATGAACATTTTATCTCCTCAGCAAACAGCCCTTTTTCCTTTTCTGGAGTGTTACCAGGGTGGTACACACTACAGAGCATGCACTACTAAAAAAAGAATTGTAGTAGGAATATTTCATGGGCAACCAGATTGCAAGCAGTTTCCATAATCAGTGATTTGAAATAGTCTGCATAAACTTTTACTCAAGCAAACGCTTGTCAGAAGATGGTTTTTACCAAAAGAAAAAAAAAAAAGATAAATTACAAGATAATTGAAATTGCCTTTAGTCATGTATGATCTTTGAAGGACCAAAAAAAAAAAAAAAAAAAAAAGCACTCTAAATGTACTTTAACGCAGTTTTCATGGCAGCTCACTGATATTGCATAATGATTATGAGGGCAAGACAAACGAACAAATAACTGAATGCACAAAACTTAAAGGCTCTTTCTTACTTGTGGAGAGGTGTCAATGAATTCAACAACCGATTACTTATTAAGTATTTCCTTTTCTGGTAGTGCTGAGGATTTATACTGGCCAAAGATGCAAACATTTCATTTGTCCTGTGTGAAGGCCTTTAACCTTCCCAATCTTTTTTGTGGAATTTGGTAGGGTCCCTTTTCCTGGTGAGGGAACTGACACACAAAAGAGAGAAAAACAATCTACCAAAGCCCACAGTAGCCATTTTAAAGTGGCTCTCTTCACACTTGGGAAATGGATCCTGCCCATATGAGCAAGTCCTTTGAAATGCAGGGCTGTCTGGAGTGCTAATTGCATGATGAGGCAATGCTGGGAGATAATGGTCAAAGTCTCTCTTAATAGCTTTGTGCCAGATTTGCACGTTTGCACATTTGACTTTCCCGATCCAGCTAGTTTACTGAATCCTGAAAGTACCTCCTTGGTGGGTCTTTGTTTTTTTATTTTTCCTGCTTCTATGAATTCACTTCCCTATCTCCGTAGATACGGATTTCCCCTTCATAATGCTTTTAAAAATAATGATTAGATATAAACTGCTGAGGATTCCATAGCAGAGAGAGAGAGAGCTGGAGCCAAACACACTGTGTCGAGGTCTGCATCCTCCCAATCTCCCTCTCCGTAGACTGCCTGAGATGGGATTAGTCCCTCAACCTGTAGGAGAAAAGCCTTTCAGCTGCTGTCAGTTTCAGCGAAAGAACCCACAATGAGTGATGCCCGACTGCATAGTGCTGTGTTACGTGCACAAAATCCTGGGGTGCATAAGGAAGGTATAGCCCTGATGCCTTGTTTATCTCATTTTGGCCTCGCAGAATTGGTTCTCAGCGATGTGCTGCCTCTCTCTAGCACTCCATCTCAATTTACTGAGCAACTGTGAGCTCCAGTAACTTATCCAAAGTCACACATGAGTGGCTTACCAGAATTCATACCCCAGAACTGTCATGGTTCCTAAATCCTTTATTATGAGCATTATACCATACCATCTTCCAGGTCTCAGTATTAACATCATGTAAATTTATTCTCCAGCATGATTCATTAAAATGAAAATGGGCCATTTTCTCTGATTCTCCAAGCACTTCAGAAGAAGCGTTACATCCTGAATACAGATTTCATTTCTGAGAAGGAGACAAGAAAAGAAGTTAAACCTTTACTTGTATTGGAGGCTGGTTCATCTGAGAAGGACTTTTATTCCAGTTTTCAGTTTAAAATATTTAAAGGAAAACCAAGCACTATTAGGCTTAGAATAGCTACAACTGCATTTTTTAGCAGTAGGTGAGGCAAGGAAACTAAAAAGTGCCTGTAATTCAGTGACAAAGATCTAATGAATCGCCTCCAGATTAAACATTAATGTAAAACTAAAAAAAAAAAAAAAAAAAAAAAAAATCAACCTGTGCTAGACACCCACTCACACATTTTTAAATGCTTGCTGCTATCAAAAAGTACACAGCATCAATTCCCTTTTTTGGTGGAATCTCATTTTCTGGCTAAATAAAGAATCAAAATGATGATAGAGTAACCACGTGTATAGAGCTCTATATAAAATAATATCATAAGAAATAAAAACTCACTATCTAAGTGTGTTTAAGATTACAGTGAAGGGGTAGAAAGGTGAAAATAAAAGTGGAGAAATTATAAAATGGGACTTTTGTCTTTTTTTCTCTTTCAATAAAAGAATTTTTCTCCCCTGGATCCGTTCTTCTTTCATTGTATTTTGTAAGTATAAAGAAATTTCATTGTCTTTCACACCGATACTTAGATTAACGGTTATCCTCAGTAAGAGGATTTTAAGTAAGATTCACTTAATAAGCACCCACTATGTGCAAGGCATCAGAATTGGCACTATTCGGATAATAGATATCACCTCCCCGCTCAAGGCAGTTATGATCTGGTTGTGGAACAGAGCATTCATTTAATGGTACAAGCATACAGCTATGATGCAAGGAAAGGAATGCCAAGTCAGTGGCGCCCACAGTAAATAATACAGGTGTTTAAACGAGAAATAAATAATGTCAGAGCAAAACTTGAACCTTTCAGATTAGAGGCGTCGAAGAAAATGAATGGCAGTAAGAGCCTGACTTCAGGATTTCAATGGAGCTACCTGCTAATCCCTTCTCTACCACTGCTAGCTGTGTGCCTTTACGCAGGACTTTTAACATCTCTGATTCTACACGCATGTATAAGTCGGCTTGATTATGCCCACCCCATAGAGTTATTTTGAGTACTAAATTAGGAATTCATAATTACCTACTCCAGCATTTATCTCTAGGTAGGTGCAATTCAGTGATACAATGATTCTAGTGAGGGTGATATGAAGAGTGTTTTTAAAATGCTTGGGACCGGAATCTGGCATAGAAAAGGCCCCAAATAAAATTTAATTACCTTCCCTAAGCCCTCCCTTTACCTACAATACAACTTAGCTCTCTAATTGCTTGAGTTGAACCTAAAGGCAAAATAAATCTTAGAAGTTTAGAAATGGAGATAGACATCTCAGATGTGAAGAAAGAGTGAACATAGTCTGCAAGGTGAAAATATAATTAGGGCATTCAAGAAACAATATTGGATTTTTTTTTTTTTATTGCAGGGGAAGGAGGTGGTAAGTATTGATTATGTAGAGAAGTACTATAATATCCATTTTGAGAGACAATGAGTTGTCTAAATACTACAGGTAGTAACTGCTGTGTGAAGAGTTTTTTCCTCCTACTTTTTGACTTCAAAACAACTCTTCTCCTATAACTCTACAAATCTTGCTAGTGTAGACATGTTCCAAAATGCAAGAAACATAACTGATACAACACAATGTTCTGTTTAGCATTTTGACGTCTTTTACTGCCTTCCATTTTTATTTACTTGAAAATATATTTTATGGCTAAAAATAAACCATGTTATTCAAAGTGATAAAAATTAGTTTTTAAGGATAATAGTTTGGGGAGAGGCACCAAAATAGATACCAGATGGAGAAAAGGTTACACAAATCTTAACTATCAAGGAAGGTCATTTATCTGTAGAATCCCAGGAAATAGGTGAAACAATTTTAATGAAAATTCATTTCAGGGGACACTTGGGTGACTCAGTTGGTTGAACATCAACTCTTGATTTTGGCTTAGGTCATGATCCCAGGGTTGTGGGATCGAGCCCTGCCTTGGGCTCTGAACTTAGTGTGGAGCCTGCTTAAGCTTAAGATATTATCTCCCTCTCATTCCCCCCTCTCCCCAGCTTGCCTCCCTCCCTTTCTCTCTCTCAAAAAAAAATTTCAGAGTAAAGGTAACTAGCAAACATACATATGTGAGAAAGTTCATCATCACATGTGAGACAAGGAATACAAATGCAATAGCTATGATAAAAGTGAGAGAAAGTTTAAAAATGATAAAAAGTGGGGCACCTGGGTGGCTTAGTCCGTTAAGCATCGACTTCAGCTCAGGTCATGATCTCAAAGTCTTTGAGTTCGAGCCCCGCATGGGGCTCTGTGCTGACAGCTCAGAGCCTGGAGCCTGCTTCGGATTCTGTGTCTCCCTCCCTCTCTGCTCCTCCCCTGTTCACACTCTGTCTCTCTCTGTCTTTCAAAAATAAATAAAACATTAAAA
Organism: Leopardus geoffroyi; assembly: GCF_018350155.1. NCBI lineage: Eukaryota > Metazoa > Chordata > Mammalia > Carnivora > Felidae > Leopardus > Leopardus geoffroyi. The sequence goes on along the minus strand of NC_059328.1, from coordinate 179,175,064 downwards.
AAATTTAATGATTAAAAAGTGATAAAATGTTAGCAAAGTTTCAGTGATGTTGCTAAATTCATTTATTTTTAGAAGCATTGAAATTTGGATGACTGTTTTAGAAAATTATAGGAGAAAGAAGATAGATAGATCATATTTGGCATGCTAACTCTGACTTTCTATATAATTATACCGGCTGTTTGGATCACAATGCTCTAAGAATTCCGAGCCACACAGGGTCTTAGAAAGAGCACTAGACTTGAATAGAAGTGTCTGCTGTGGGTAAGGACATAACAGGAAATAAAGACAGAAGATTTTCAAATTCTTTGATTAAAAAAACTCCACTCCTACACATATGTTTTAACACAAGACAAAACAATGATGTATTTATGAAGGTGTTCATCACAGAACTAACTATAAGGACCAAAAACAGGTCCGGGGGTCAACTTCAGAAACAAGTAAATAGGTTAATAAACTGTGATTCTCATTATTGAGTTTCATGCATTAAAGAGTATAGTTTTACAGACCACAAAGAACATTCTAATACTATCTCCATGATATTTTCTCTATATAACACGCCCATGGTAAGCAAACAAAATAATCACTGAGTTAATTCAAAGGCACTGAGACTTTTTTTTGCCTCTGATAGCAGTTTTATATCATCGCCCTCCCCCTTGGTATTTTTTGGTAATAGTTATGATTCCCTGATTCTTTAGAAAAGAAAGCTTGATATTTTATCACAGTTAATTCTGTAGAAATTAAATTTCAGGTATATGAATTTAATAAATTGGCACATCATCAAGCTGATTGCTCTATCTTTATTAAGTTAAAATTAATAACACTTGAAAGAAATGACTTCCATCTTGTACCTCTTTATGGTGAAATTTGCTAAATTAAACAAAACCTCAGACTACTTAGGAGAAAAACATATTTTTATGCCCTGCATTTATAGGCTTAGTATTACAGTAGACCAGGTTCTTTGCAAACACATTTTTCAGAGAAAGCTGCAAGGCTAAATTAGGAAGTATACTGCATTTTCTGCAGATTTGTGGTAAACCAATAAGCTATGCACCAAGAAGCTGTTAGAAGAACAGAGTTCCACTTTACTTTTCCAGTAATTTAAATGTTTTGAAATAGGTCCTAGTATTGCGTCTGAAAATACCTATTACAAGAAGCTCTTTTTTGCATTCTTCACCGTCTGTCATAACAAAATTTGCTTACTCTTACACATTCCTATACCATCTTTCTAAATATCATTGCAACGAATGCTGGTTTTTTAAATCTATTTTATTTTGGTGGCACAAATAAAATTATAAAAGATAGGGGGACTTGGGGGCACCTGGGTGGCTCAGTCAGTGTCCGAGTCTTGATTTCAGCTCAGGTCATGATCTCACCGTTCATGAGATGGTGAGATTGAGCCCCGTGTCCGGCTCTGAGCTGTCGGTGTGGAACTTGCTTGGGATTCTCTCTTTCCCTCTCTGCTCCTGCTCACATGCGCAGACATGCATGCATGCGCTCTCTCTCCTTTTCAAAATAGATAAATAAACATTTGGAAAAAAGACAGGGTTTTCTTGTTTGTTTGTTTGTTTTAAAGATTTGCTTTTAAATATCACACTTACTTGATCAAATATTCTTCAGAGAATTTTGTGGAATGAGAAGCAGATAAGAATTTGGCAAGCAAGTGAGATTTGGGGTATATAAAACAGTAGCCTGAATGAGCACATGTTTAGGATTTGGCAAAGGGATTATTTATATAATTCAATTCTTAATTGCTGTCAAAAAAAGAAAATCTGGGAGCAGTAAAACTGGCCATTTGAATTGATACATGTAAAATATGTTCAGTTGCTGTGTATCTGGAAATACCAAAATGACTTGCTTTCTCTACCTCAATACAAGGCTCACAAAAGTGTACAAAAAACGTATGCTGTGTAAGTTCCTAGATGGCTGACTGTACAAAGCCCATATGATAGTAAATTATTTTGTCATAATATAGTGTAATTGATATGAGTTAGTACACCCTATGTTTATAATAAATTACCCTCTAGCATATGCAGTCATTGTTTAGCCATTTGTAAAATTATCTTTGCTCCCCCAACCTCAGTTACATCACTACCATCATCATGTTTTTGTGTAAGGTAGAGGCCAGTTCTAGAAATAATGGTAAGGTACTTTGGATTAAGGGAAGTTAATAGACTTTATACTTCTTATGATATCTCAAGTTTACATATTTTTCTATCTTCCTAGACATGATATACAAGTAACAAGCATGAAAAGTGCTTTAGGTTTTTAAAAACTAATAAACAAAATAAGAATTTACCCAAAAAAAAAAAAGCTGTTCACAGGTTAGATGAAGAAATGACTGTGTTATATAAAATTTGGGGAGGAAGGTAAACGTGTTTTAATGTTTAATCTTTTATTTATTTGCACATGTGTTAATAGTCGTAACAGCTAGGCACAATAATACTGTGGCTCAGAAGAAAAAGAAGTGTCTCCCTCACATGACAGACCAGGCCTGCAGGACGGATGAACAGTTTTGCTCCCCATGATCATTCGGAGACCCAGGCTTCATCTAACTTGCTGATCTGTACTAAGCCAGGGGTCAGCAGTCTTTTCCATAAAAGGTCAAATAGTGTTTTAGGGTCGGTGGACCATGTATGGTTTCTGTTACATGTTTTGCTTCTTTTTATTCTTTTAACAATGCTTAAAAAATGTGAAAACCATTTATAGCTAACAGATTGTACGAAACAGTCCACAGGTTAGCTTTTGCCTGTGGGCAGCGATTTGTCGACCCCTTCTTTAAAGAAATTCCCTACATATTAGAAGCTTGATCAGTGCCACATCAATGTGCCAACTTTCAGGAAGAGGAAAACAACAGAAGTGGAAGGCGAGGAATTTCCTCTTAAGGAATTGAAGCAGTACTTACACACATCACTTGCAGCCATATTCCATTGCCAAGAACTTAGCCATATGGCCATATCTGGGCATAAGACGGGCTGGCAAATGAAGTCTCTATGTAGATTTCCACATACCCTTCTAAGACTCTAGTACCATATGTGTCCATTTGGTCCTCTGGGAAGTAGACACCAAGACAAATTTAGGAGTGTAAAAAGTTTACTGGAGGAGTGAACGAGAAAATGTAGAGGAAGCAAAATTGGGTTGGGAAATTCCTCAGACTGATTTTGATCTAATACCTGTAAAAGGGAAGCAGAAGGGAAGTAGGATTGGGCTGAGTAAACCTCAGACCAAGGTGCAAATCTAGCAAAAATTAGGTCAACCCTATGTTAGTATTCAGAGCAAATATTGCCCATTAGGGGGAGTCTTACGTTCGGCCGGAATTGCCATAGCTAATTCCCCCATTGTTCTTGGTCATTGGCTGTGGCTGCACAAGAATAAAGTGGCCTGGGCTTTTTAAAAGCTGAGTCATTGGGGCATCTGGGTGGTTCAGTTGGTTAAGCAACTGACTTGGGCTTAGGTCATGATCTCACGGTTCGTATGTTCGAACCCACTGTCAGGCTCTGTACTAACAGCTCAGAGCCTGGAGCCTGCTTCAGATTCTGTGTCTCCCTCTCCTCTGTTCCTCCCCTGTTCATTCTCTGTCTCTTTCTGCCTCTCAAAAATAAATAAACGTTAAGAAAAAAAAAATTTAAAGCTGAATCATAAAATTGCTAGCAACCTGAGATTCCCAGCTGACGACGTATCTTCCAGCTAAATGGCAAATTCTTTCTTAAAATGAGATCTGAGATGAGGACCTCCGTAGCTGCTGTATTATAAAATAAAAGGAGAATGTATTTAAGGAACACCACTAGTTGACACAGTACACACACACACACACACACACACACACACACACACACACACTTAGTAGAAATAGAATACAAAGAAATATGGATTCAATCACTGGATGAACCCTGTTAAACCTACCAAGGAGAGAGCAGTGTAGCACCATACCTACTCTGAGCAGTGTTTATATTGTTCCTCTTTTAGACCAGAATTTATATAGGAGATTATAGGGTGCAACTTTGTTGTCAAGTTTGCGATTAATTTTTTATTTATAAGCTGACACTACATAAAATATAATTGTCAGTTTGCATGAAGTGAGATTCAGCTGAAACACTGAGAAAGAGCTAATGAGGGCCGTATGCCTGAAGTCACCACACATAATTTGTAATATACGTATAGAGAACCAGCAAGGATAAATTGCAAATTTTTCTGATTCAGTTTGGGAAAAAATATTTGAATTATATTTTAAAATATATGTTTTGGTAAATCTCTTTCTTATAAGAAATCAGCAAGTTGTGCTTGTGTGCGTGTGTGGGTGTGTGTGTGTGTGTGTGTGTGTGCGCGCGTGTGTGCGTGAATGTAGCCAGACTTGAAACATAAGCCTAAATACCCGGGATACCATTCTCTGTCTTCTCACATATCATTATATAATTGGCATTCCTCATTCTTGCCCTAATTATTGCCTGATCTAATGATCAAGAAGTAGAATAAAGACATCCTTGGAAGGTTAATAAGCCATCCAGAAAATTAGATTAGCATGATCAAACCTTAATGATTATTATTTCTCATTATATTAGATCACCTGAAAAGTTTGAAAGAGAAAAAAACAAATCGGCATCACTGGGCAATTATACTTGTAGTTTTCCACAGTAGGTTTTACAGATGATCACCAGTTATGAATTCTTTTCATATAGAAAACCAAAGATTTTTTATAAATTATTCTGCCATTATTATAGTAATCAAATCCCGTCTATTTGATCATCATCATCATAATGGAGTACTTGAGGCATTCTCTCCTTTGCTAATTGACAGTTGGTCAGTGAAGAGGTGCTTTTCACAAAGTCTTCCATAACCCTAAGGGTTTGAATTAGCTTCTAATAAATGCCTGAGAAGCTCCTCTAGATTCTTAAGTACATTTGCTACAACTCCCAACTGCTATTTTCCACTTTCTGGTCAAGAAATGTCTTTGACCTGCCATCTAGCTGCCTTTCTTGCTTATGTCAGATAGCCTTGCTTGCTTATGACAGATCGTCTCAAGCACTGTAACCCTACTCGTCAGTACAATGACACATTATCATTTAGATATCGTTTTCTGAACCCAGATTTCTCTAAGAACGAAAGGGTAGGAAAATGGGCAAACCGAAGCTTGTATTGCCCTTTTTGGAGGACTGTAAGGGGTGGTATGTGGTTGGAAGCCTGAGCCTTGAGTTTGATCCTTACTCCTACCCTGACTACACGCTGAGGCCCTTTTTGTGCAGGTTTTTTGGCCCACCGGCTGCTCCCTGCTCACCCATATGACACTTCACCGTCTGTGGCGGGCCCCTCCAGAGCCCAGATTCCACAATATTAATGTATAGTTCTTCAAAACTGGCTCCTTCAGTTTCACTCTCCCATTGCTTCCTAATGAGATGGTAGTGGTGAGGTAGGGGGAGCGAACTGGGCTCAAGAAGTACGTGAACTCAGTGACTTTTGAAAACAAACTGTGTACAGTCCTGAATTATTCAGAGCTGTTTAAAAATATTTCCTCGCAACCCTCTAATTTCCGTGATGACAGGAACTTTAGTTAGCTCGCTACTTTGTCCCCAGTGCTACCAGATAGAAGGTGTTCAGTGAGAGTTGGCAGAATGAATTAATATGGGTGATATCAGTGAATTAAGAATTCAATATCTAGTTTTATCTTAATGTCTTAGTGTCATCATATTTGTAAATAAATAAACATTTGAAGAAGGTATTTTTGTGGTGCAGACTTCCAAGATCCAGGACGTGATTGATTATCTAAAACCCTCATTGATAATCGAAGAAGGAGGAAAAGGATTGAGGAAAAGTAGAAAGAAGGGAGGGTGGGAGGAAAAGTGGTACACACTAGTTTTTCAACTGTAAGAAAGCAATATGTGTATGTGTATATACACACACACACACACACACACATATACACACACACACATATTTGAGTAAGGAAACATTATAACTATAAATATATACCTGTAAATATTAAGTTTAAAAATGACTCTTTTTCTTGTCTCAGCCAAAACCTATTCTTTCTTTTATTCAGCAAATATTTCCTAAGTGCCTCATCATGGGCCAAGTAATGTGTAAACAGTAGGGCACAGAGCAAAATAAAGTGTTTCTTACCCACAAAGAAATCAGAGAGGTAGTTCTTTCCTCCCCCACGTACAGAGTACAAAGTTAAAAGTATAAAGAATAAAATGACATCCTTAGCATCTCTCACACTGAATTAATTTAGAAAAGTTAGCAATTGAAAATCTCCCTTTCACCGGCTGAGGTTAGCTTCCTCGGTGTGTTTTCTAGTGTTTAAAATAAGTATTTTGCAATTAGGGTGAAATATGTTAGTGACAGCTGCAGAAACCAAAGACTTCTATTTATTCAGCTACCCATTTATCTCTAAGATATCAAGGTAATGCCAGATCCCCAGCTTATCACTGCTTCTAGATGTGCACACAGAATTAAATCTCTATATGCCTTCATTCTGCTTTAATCTCCCTCCTCAAACTGCTAGTAATGAAAAGCCTGTTGATGCCAGTTGGGAAGATAATTCTTCTGTAGGAAGTTTTTAGCCACCAAAAATCAAGCCTGCCCTATTACAAGTAATATACTGCTCAAGGCTCCCATGTTGTCTTGGCTTAAACTCACACGGCTAAGTTTATATATGGAAGGAAGAATTCGGCCCCCATGAGAAGGAAACGTTTTTTCAAGGATCTGTGCTAAGCAATGTGTATATATAGACGCTGTAGTCCAGGCACAATAATTAATCTTGGTGTAAGAGGTAGGCATGCTAACCCAAACTATAAATATAATTGCAAGTGTGGTAGCCAAAGCCTCGGACAGAAGAACAAAACGTATTTATTAAAACCACATTCACTCTGTCATGCCAGTTCTAATCTTCTGAGCTTGATGTCACAGTCATGGTCATACTCATCACCACGATGTTTAGAGACTGAATTAGACGATAGCCATGTTTTAAGCACTTGAGGAAGAGTAAGAGAACAAAGTTTGTTTGTTTTTCTAAGCTTATTTATTTTGAGAGAGAGCGAGCATGTGAGCAGGGGAAGGGCAGAGAGAGAGAGAAAGGGAGAGAATCCCAAGGAGAGCTCCACTCTGGCAGCACAGAGCCCGATGCAGGGCTCGATCTCACAAACTGTGACATCAGGACTCGAGCAAAAATTAGGAGTCAGATCCTTAACTGACCAAGCCGCCCAGGATCCCCAGAAAACAAGGGTTTATGAATTAAGAATTTCTATTGTGTTTATTAATCACACGGATATATATCTAACGTGGCATACACAGTCATACCATACATGTATGCATCATGGTAAGATATTATCTCCACCTCATAGGAAGATAAAAATGTCAGTCACACCGTCTCCTATGTTATATAGGTTGAAAGGCTCTAAAACAAAATTACTGAATTGGGAAAACTGATTCACGAATACAGTTTTATGATGTTTCAGAGTTACATCTTTCTAGAGCAGTGTTGTCCAATAGAACATTTTGTGTTGAGGGAAATGTTCTGCATCTGTCTTGGCCAATGGAGGTAATCACTAGTTACATATTGCTACTAATTTCTTGAAATGTAGCTAGTGCAACTGAGAAAACTGGATGTTTATTTAGTTTCAATTAACATCCATTTAAACAGCTACAAGGGGCCACTGGCTACCATATTGAACAATATGATCCTATAGCATCTGATTTCTAGTTTTTAAAAGACTCATTTTTACAGTAGTAATTCAAGATGCTGCTTTTAGTCAACTGTTATCCAAAAGGTTGCATCAAATATAATTTTATCATCATTCAATAAATGTTTATAGAATATTTTAAGATCACCCCACTGAAGTGGATTTTCTATGTTTCAATAAGATTCCTTCAAGATAGTTGGAGACAAAACTCAGTACATTTCCAGCCTTCTCACCACCGCCTTTTCTGCAACATATCAAGGTTTTGGAATTCATGGTTTAAAATGTTAACAGTAAAATCTAGTCATTGCCTAGGTCAGTCACACCTTCTTAGAACTACTAGCTGCAACTTAAAGCAAGTTGATATTTAGGGTTGGATGTGCCAAGTTAACATGTTAGCTTCTCTGCTGGCCCCGTAGAAGAAAGATTTGATGTCTGAAAGCAAAGACATGAGAGTACTCTGGGCGCCCACTCTTTTAGCCAGCCAACTATTTGATTTATTTGATGAGTGATCTCAGACAACCCTTTCAGGCACTGAACCATCAGAGAGTTATGCTGCCGGGTGATAAGAAACCTTCAGAGATACCTAAATCTTTTACCATGGGAGTTTCATCTGTTCTGGAATAAAGAACATTTTTATGTATGGTGTTTCTGTCTAGATTGCTATAGGAATATTCAGAAAAGATTCACAGACTTAATCAAATCCATCCTGACAAGGACCTTAAAACAGTACAATAATTACCAAGAATCTGCTAGACAACACTTCGTTTTTATTTTATTTTATTTTTTTGTTTCCCAAAGGTTGAAGGAGTGGTTAATGTATTATACATTGAGAAGTCCATTAATCTTTTGATCAGCATTTGTTTTCCTGTGTTTTCCTTAGAGACAAACCAAGAAATGAGGAATGTTCTTAATTTGATCTCTGGAGTAATCATAGATATGGATATTGTATCATTTAACAGATGCACTAAACAAACTAGTCATTTTTTTTTAATGTACATTTCTATGCACCAAGAATGCAACAACTGGCTTCTTAATTTTACTGAAATTGTGTTTCTAATCTAACATGGCTGTTTGTCGTATAGAGTCTTGGGCTTTTTAATAGTAGTCAAATCTAAGTAGTTTGTCTTAAAAAAAAAAAAGTTGAAATCCTTCCCAGTTGCATTGAAGCTGATGTGAAACCTGCTTTTAAAAACGTATACTGTAAAAGTGACACTCTTGGCTGTTGTATCCCACACACAGATCTCTCTCAATATGCATCAGTTTTCACTAAGAAGACTTCATTGTTTATAGTGCAGTCACCTTGCCCTGTGACTCTGCCGGGTATCGCTGCTATGTAATAGAAGCTGTCTTTAAAAGATACCTTCCCCATTTAGAAATTCTTCACCTGAATATTTTTCCATCCCTATGCACTTGCTCATCTGTACATAAACAAATCACTGCCTCAGCCATCTGACCCTCTTAGGCGTAAAGCTCAAGTACATGTTTTTCTGAAATCCCTTTTTAGGCAATCCTTTGTGTGTTTTGTCACCTTTCTCTGTGACCTGCTTGTCAGGCAGCGTGGGAGCAGAGGAGGTATGAAACTGTTGTCATGAAAGACAGCCCATGTTTCTGACATGGATTTTACAACACAGGAATTGTCCCCTTCATTTTGATATTTGCATTTGATTTGTGTTGGTGGAAAGTATTTATATATGGAGGTGGTTTTTCTTAGAAAATGAATATAACGCAGTAAAGACCTGATTAGTCCCTGAGTACTACCTCGTATTTAGGCATATCTTGAAAGAGATGGTGTTTAGTGCATTGAAATCCCTTTTCCATCCCCCTTCTCTTCCATTTAAAAATGCTGTCAATAACCATGCTTGCACAGCTACAAAACTCCAGAAGAACGGTGCTTCAGATATACAAAGAAAAAGCAATTGAGTACAGAGACAAAATTAGTTGCTACATATCAATATTTCACAAGACTGTAAGCATTTCATTTAATTAACATTTTCTTTGAATCACACTACATATTTTTTTCAGGGAAAGAAACTTCTATTCATTTTATCTGATCTAAAAATACGAATATGCATGAAGAAATCTAAGCAGCATTGGGGGAAAATGAAAGCAACAGTACAGAATGTTTTGTGGGTACGAATTTGAGCAGGAAGCAGAAAGTGTTTTGAGATAGGAAAAAAATGTTTTCCATTTGGGGATACCCCAGATCAGCCACAATCTGACCTTTGTGTCGAAGGGCGTTAAGGCATTAAAAGCATGCATGTGAACATAGCTTTTAAAATACCAATAATTGTTAGGAAATCTTTCCTTTATGCTCTGTGAAAGTAAAATTGGGCCTATTTAAGGATACAAGAACTGAGTATGTTCTGGGTGTGTGGTTTTTTTGTTTTTTGGTTTCCTGGTAGCTATTATCGATATTAGCTCTAGTGAAAAAAGTAAGGTTAAATTACCCTAAATGTTTTGATGATTTCCTTGTATATTCTCCCCAGTGACAGCATAATCTTCCTCCAAATCTTATTTCCTTCTCTACCTTTCCATTTAGGGCTAGGAAGAAGCCATATATTTCTGGCTTCGTATCATCATCTTCAAACCGTCATCAAGGAAAGCTGATATCGTCACTCATTAAACTGCTTCTTATTCAAAACCCATGCTATTTGCTGATACTACTCTTTCCCATACTTTAGGTATAAGCTGCTGAGCCCCACATCACTGCCTTTTTCCTCAATGAACCAGTGCTTGCTCACTTCTGTATGCTCTGTTCCAGGGTAACCATCAGTTAGGTAACTGGGAGTTGGTGAAATCAGCACAATGGAACAGATTGCATTCATGCTTCTCAGCCGCATGTTCCGACATAACCTAGTTATGCTAGGTTATGCAAGGGTATTCAGTAGAAACGAACATCTCTTAAAAGAACCCAGGTTTGTTTATTTATTTATTATTATTTTCTTTTATTCTCACCACACATTTACTACAGAGTGACTGGGTAAGGTGCTAGGTGAGGGCAGCATTGCAATCACTCAGGGACCTGGGCAGATGGAATAGGTCTCTTGAATGTTGACTTTAATTTTTTTTTTTCAACGTTTATTTATTTTTGGGACAGAGAGAGACAGAGCATGAATGGGGGAGGGGCAGAGAGAGAGGGAGACACAGAATCGGAAACAGGCTCCAGGCTCTGAGCCATCAGCCCAGAGCCTGACGCGGGGCTCGAACTCACGCACCGCGAGATCGTGACCTGGCTGAAGTTGGACGCTCAACCGACTGCGCCACCCAGGCGCCCCGAATGTTGACTTTATACCTTCACCTAATCAATCAGCAGATCTGGTCCATTCTGTCTCCAAATTATGTGCCCATCTTCTATTGTTTACTATCACTGTGCCATAGCCTTCTAATTTGGCCTCCATTCCTGCCCCTCTCGGGCATTCTTCAATAAAAGGGAAGATCTTCAACCAGCTATCGCTTCCATTCAACAACTCACTGGCCAGAACTAGTTCCAGGGCCTATTTAATATCCAGGGAAAGGTAATCTCGCCCTGTGCCCAGACATTTTATGCACAACATGTAACTACCACAGAGTCTCTCTTCTATTTCTTCTCAATACTGGCCCCCATAGTTCCTCAGACTCCTCGACCTCATTTCAGCTGCCTGGAAATGTGGTCCTATTTTCTCATTACCTGCTAACTGCTACAACACAAAAGACCTCAAATTCTAGAATTCCCCTCTCTGACCACTACTTCCCATCACCTCCCAAGCCCTGAGCTGAGAATAGATATAAGAGCAAATAAAGCATATGACTTGACCTTGAAGAACTCACAGGACATTGGGAGAATCGGCGAATCAACCCTACTTCTTCAATGTGCTACATACAAAGAATGTGTTGGGGACACACACCAAGAGCTCTACACATCCTGGGAATAAAGGACAAGGGCGGCAAGTGAGGGCATCTTTCCTGAACAGTGTGGGGCTACACCAGAGTCTTCAAGCTAGAGTCAGAATTGGCCATTAAACAGTAGAAACTGCACGTGTGAATCCCAACCAGGCAACCATGAGGAGCTATACCATTAGGAGCATGCTGGTTGCGTAGAGATGAAGACAGAGTGATAGGTTGGTGGTAATTAATAAATGACTTTTTTTTTTATTTTCTTATTAACTATAATGTATTGTCAAATTGGTTTCCATGCAACACCCAGTGCTCATCCCAACAGGAGCCCTCTTCCAGTGCCCATCACCCACTTCCTCTCTCCCTCACCCCCCATCAGCCTGCAGTTCTCAGTATTTAAGAGTCTCTTATAGTTTGCCTCCCTCCCTCTCTGTAATTCTTTTTCCCCCTTCCTCTCCCCATGGTCTTCTGTTAAGTTTCCCAAGATCCACCTATGAGTGAAAACATATGGTATTTGTCTTTCTCTGCCTGACTTCTTTCACTTAGCATAATACCCACCAGTTCTATCCACGGTGCTGCAAACGACCAGATTTCATTCTTTCTCATTGCCAAGTAGTATTCCATTGTATATATAAACCACATCTTCTTTATCCATTCATCAGTTGATGGACATTTAGGCTCTTTCCATAATTTGGTTATTGTTGAAAGTGCTGCTGTAGACATTGGGGTACATGTGCCCGTATGCATCAGCACTCCCGTATCCCTTGGTATACAATGGTAAGGACTGTGGGTTTTTATCCTAATGGTAATAAATAGGGAAACTTTAAACAGAGTTGTATTTATACTTAACATTTATATTTTTAAATATAATATGTATCATTCAAGTTTGCTTATTGACCAATATTTCATACTCATTAGAAATACTCCCTTGATTTCTAAACTGACTTTAAAAACAACTCATTAACTTCTAAACTGAAATTACAATCTTTTTTGAAGTTTATTTATTTATTTTGAGAGAGAGAGAGAGATTATGAGTGGGGGAGGAGCACAGAGAGAGGGAAAGAAGGAATCCCAAGCAGACTCCTCACTGTCAGCGCAGAGCCAGTAAGGTAGGGCTTGATCCCATGAACCACATGAGATCATGACCTGAGCCGAAATCAAGAGTCAGACATTTAACCGACTGAGCCACCCAGGCACCCCTAAACTGAACTACAATCTTAAATTAGATGAACAACAGTAAAGCTCTACAAAAATAGAAGAGTAAAAAAAAAAAAAATGTTTGCTACTAATTCCATCAGTATAACACTCAGTGTTCTAATACAAATGTGTTGACCTTTTAAAATGTTTTCTTCTTGCATCTATTGTATTTATCAATGTGTTTTTATTTATTCACAAAGTTAAATCATATTTTTATGCCTGATAATTTTAGCATAGATGTATTTCAATACTGTAATTATTAAGACAAACATTAAACAGAAGCAATAAGCTACGGTCCCTATTAAACCTAAATCGTCATGGTTTAGTCAAAGGGCAACTTTCCCTAAAACCTGAAGATTTTTTTCCCTAAATCTATAAAAACAGAGAAATTAATTTATTTCCAATTATCTTACAATGAAGGTATAAGGTGTTCAAAATAAAAGGACCATTTATTTTGATGAAACTATAAATGAAAGTGGTCTGAGTTTAAAAATCTAAAGTTTAGAGGGGCGCCTGGGTGGTGCAGTTGGTTAAGCGTCTGACTTCAGCCAGGTCACTATCTCGCGGTCCGTGAGTTCAAGCCCCGCGTCAGGCTCTGGGCTGATGGCTCAGAGCCTGGAGCCTGTTTCCGATTCTGTGTCTCCCTCTCTCTCTGCCCCTCCCCCGTTCATGTTCTGTCTCTCTCTGTCCCAAAAATAAATAAACGTTGAAAAAAAAAATTAAAAAAAAAAATCTAAAGTTTAGAAAATTGGTGTCATTATGAATTCCCAATAGATCATTGTTAATATTAAAATTTTTTTACCACTTTCCATTCCTCTCTGGATATCTTTGGCAATCTAATGGCAATAAAATTTTCTCTAAAATCCATGCAATTTTTAAAAAATCTAGACGTCTTTCCCACAATTAGTCATTCTTTCCACTTGGCAGATTCAGACTGAGCTAATGGTTCTGTAAGTAGACATATTGATTAGCCAGAAGTCAATTTCCAAGCTACTCCAGCATTCTAGCTTTCTTAGACAATTTTGTGGGTTTTGTTTTGTTTTGTGTTTTCTTTGTTACCATTTTGTGGAAGACGTTCCTGTCTTCTTTCACACCTCAAATTGGGTAATCCTGCCCTTTCCATCCTTACACTTTTGAGAGTACATTTTTTTCTTGTCTTCTTTTGTTTATGTTGACTTGAAATAGTGTATGTGCAAGCACTTCTTCTGGGAGGGAGTGAAACAGAAGACAGCAGGGCCGCCTTACTTGGTTGCAAGTATGGCTGATTCCAAAATGTATTTCACAAGAGAGGTCTTCAAGAGTACTAGGGAGTAGGCAATATGTTACCGATTTGAACCCCGAGCTTGAGAGACAGCTGTAAACTAGAAAAGGAAAACACAATAGTAACCGAACTCCACCAACTAGAGCCAGTAGGCAGTAGGGAAATTATAGAAATGAAACAGGTACTCTCAGTATGGAACAAGTGGGGGTGGAGGAAGATACGTTCCTAGATCGAGCACCAGACCGATCTGATCACAAACTTACCACAAACACCGAATTCCAGCCCTGACATTTTCCTATTATTTTAGTGTTTGTGATTCCCAGAATTAAAGACTGGACTTGAGATAGCAAAACTAGGCTGGAAAATATCACAGGCACTTCAGAAAAATTATTGCTTTAACTACCAGTTTTATGAAATGCTGTGACCTCTTAAAATTGGCTTCATTATTACTGCTGCTCTTTTATTTCATTGGCCTATTTATACCAATATGTTATATATTCAAACAAGCCTTGATCTTTATAAATTTCAGTTTTAAGTCTCACTTGGAGCTAGGAGTCAAAACCAGACAGAATGTGGTTTTTGGGCTTTTCGTGAAAGCCAAAGCCCATAGCAGGCAAGTGGGGGTGGGGGGTGGAGATAAAGCCTTATTGAATGAATTCTTACCTCCATCAATAAAAAAGAGAAAGAAATTGTCACTTTGGTGCTTTCTTTGTTCTGAGATCCCGTACACTAGAACAAAAAGGCTTGGAGCTTTGGACAATTTCTGAGAGTATCTATCAGGGACTTTCCATCCACTTCTCACCTGCACCTTCCTCAGTCCGTTTCCCTCCTTCACATAAGACACTAAATGGGATATTGTGGTGCAAGACGTCCTCTGTAAGTTGCTCAGTATTTTTCTTTCTCCATTTTGTTATGTTGTTTGGGATTCTTATTTCCCTGCTCCCACAAAGACTCCTACTTCAGTATCAGTCCAAGGCCACTTACAAGGGCCAAAAATTCACGTTTGTGACGCTCAGCCTTAGACATCCTTCAAAGAACCTTGTCGCCTGGAATAAGATAATGACTTTATTTCACCTTTAATACTTTCTTAATGCTCACACCTTAGGGTGGCAGAGCACATAAGAGGGTGCAAAACACTTTCACACATCCTTCCATTTAATCTTCACCACCGCCTGGAAACTAAGCGAGGCAGGCTTCTCATTTTTCACATGAGAAATCGGGGGGATCAAGAGAGAATCTAGGCAACCCAAATCCAACCCTCCCGGCCCAAGGCCTGAATTTTGTATGTCATCCAGTTGCCTTTAGATTACTTCATGTCATTTTCTATTTTAAGTGGCGTGATCAGATTTGCATTTCAATGAGTTACATGGGAGATATATTTAAGAGAGGCAAGTTTGCAAGTACAGAGGTCAGGTAGCTAGAAGTTTAGGCAAAGCATGATGCAGATCGGAACTAGTTCAGTGGTGACAAGACGGAATGGGAAAATATTTAGGAGATAAACATGGCATGTAAATTGTTACCAGATTGTGAAGCCCCTTTAGCAAAACAAACATTAAGTAGGTTCGAGTTAACTCCGTTGCCAATTTAGTCGTTATCTGATGATTCAAAGGAAACTTTCAACATCACAAAATGCCTTTAAGTTCTCAACACCAAATGTCATGTACTAAATACATACAGAAGTGCAAGCTAATAAAGATATATCTTTATTCATCAGAGATTTGCTAATTAGGAGAATTAAGCACCAAGTTGGGAAGCAACAAATTAGTAGCAGAAAGACTTAGAAAGCCTTCTGTCTTCATTCACATTCACTCTCCTACAGTATTTCACCTCTTTTCCTTTCTTACCACGTCCTGCCAACCGATGGCCTTTCTCTTAAGTAGAGATACGATAGAGGTAATAAAGACACCCAGAGGAGACCTGTTTCATCTTTCCCTTTCCAGTGTCACTGCCTCCATACGTCTGCACCCGCATAATCTGCCATCCCTCCTGGAGTGGAAGACGTGTCCCTACCTCTGAGACCAACCACTACACCTGCGTCTAAACCCATCCCTTCTCAAGGACACTGCTTGCCTGATCATCCTCTTTCTCTCTGCATACACTTTTTCCTCTCCACTCCCTCTATACTTGTCAGAATACGGTGATGCCTCAACGCCATCCTTCCATAAAAACCCTTTTCCTGACTATACATCCTTATCCAACGAATGCCTCATTCCGTGTTGTCCTCATCAGCAACTCTGTACTCAGCTGTCCCTCACATTTACTGTTTCCACCTCCTAATCTTTTCTGTCTCCTCTCATGAGGATTTGGTATTCACCGTGCTCTACAGCAACTCATTTAACCCAAGCCAATGTTCAGAATTAACCAATAAAAAAATAAATGTCTCATCGTTCAGGCATTTAATAAGAAAAACATTTAAATTATTTATATGAATTTGTGTAAAATGATTCAAATTCATGATACTGAGGATAAGAAGAGTATTTTTGTTTGTAATTATCACATGATTGATATGATAGAGTTGCCTGAAGTCTGACATAGTAACTCGCTTTCATGAATTCTGGTATGCATGATGTCAAACAAAGTAAGCATTTTTCCTTTCTTATTTTATTTTTTCCATCCTTCCTTCCTTCTCTCATTTCTTCTTTCCTCATTTCATTTCTCTGTCGCTTCTTTTTTTTTTAATCGACTGAGTACCTTTGGTTCTAGCTCGATAGGACTGAATGAAATCAGTCAGACTTCAGTGATGGCAGTTGAATTGTGCATCAACATAGTAGCATCGTATTCATCTCTTAAATTATTTTTAGTTGTGCAGAAGATAAATTACGTGTGATTTCTAAAGGAACTTTGTCAAGCTCTAGCAAACTAGTTTAATTATGAAAAATTAAATTTTCTGTAATGATCTCTTCTTTTGAGTGTTTAATATAAAATTACATTTGCTCAGTCGTGAACTTAGGTCTTAGACTTTCAAGTGGTTTTTAGAATTTTAGATCATTATGCATAAGTGTAATTGTAGCCTTCCTCTAGTTTTTGGCACTTAAATCACTTAAAAATTAAAAATTGTCGGTGGAACTGTACCTCTTTTAATTAAACTAAAGCAAAGATAATGGATTTCCTCCCTAAAATCTGAAACATCTTATTGCCTGGTGGAGCCAATACATATACACAGTGAATCTGGGTTAGTTTTGTAAACAGCACGGCAAAATGCTACTTCTCTTGCTTCAAAATTTCAGTAATATGATGTAATGGTATAATTATTTTTCATATAACAAATATCCTTGCATTATAATATGAATAAAAGGAAAATATTTCTTATTCTTATTTTTCTTTAAAGTCATATTGGGGTTTCTAGGGAAATGTTGGGAAATGCAACAGAACATGACCAAGGCTTAGAATTATCTGAGCCTCTAAGAACTGTCAGCAGCTGCCATCATTTAAATTCCACTTACAGGGGAAAGGCATGTGAGAGGTAAAACTGGCATACAAAAGGCAAAATAGACAAGTCGTTCCAATTAAAGAAGAGTTCTGATTTAAAAACTTCCCATTGTCGGGGGGTGCCTGGGTGGCTCAGTCGGTTAAGTGTCTGACTTTGGCTCAGGTCATGATCTCACGGTCCGTGAGTTCGAGCCCCGCATCGGGCTCTGTGCTGACAGCTCAGAGCCTGGAGCCTGTTTCGGATTCTGTGTCTCCCTCTCTCTCTGACCCTCCCCCATTCATGCTCTGTCTCTCTCTGTATCAAAAATAAATAAACATTAAAAAAAAATTTTTTTAATAAAAAATAAAATAAAAACTTCCCATTGTTTAAGTGGAATTTTCCTTCATTGGAAGGTAAACTCAAAGTTCAACTTTTCAGTGATAATGAAATAATAACTTCTGGAAGTAATTCAGAATGAAACATTGCTGTTCATAATTTAGTAATCAAAATAATTTTAGTAACAACAGTTATATTGAATGTTATCGCTGATTTCAATCTTTTTTCTATGTAAACAAAGCGGAAAAAGTTAAGTCTTCCAAGAATTACTTTGTCAGTCGACCTACCTAGGAAAGACACAACAGCAGCAACATTGAATACCTGATTGATAGCAACCATAAAACGGGAAAAGAAGAAGGCATTCTAGATTTAGCAAACATTCAGATTAAGGCCTACCTAAAATGTATGGAATTTTTTTTCAACTATAGAGTAATGTAAACGAGTTTAGAACCAATACATGTGGGTCACGTTTAAGCTCAGAAGTCTCATTCTTTTTGTGGACACAGTGATGTGCTAGGGATTGCCTGTTTCATTTCAGGCTTGGCGCATGTGGAGGCTTCTATTCATACATGCTTGTACTACGTTTAACGTTTATGCTATGCTTGATTTAAATGGGACACCGTATATATGTCAAGGAGATCTACTAGTGAGCTACATGATGAAGGCGATGGGAACCATCCACAGACTGGGATAGGTTCTGCTATGCTGTGAAAAAATAAAACTGTTAAAAAGAAACACACCTTAACTACTGGAGAATATGTGTTGCTGTAGAAAATAGATAGCAAAAAGTTTGAAGGCAGAGTTGCAGAAAATTAAAAGTAGATCTAGGGTTGTGTGGGTAAGTAATGCAACCGAAATCTGAGGTGTGGAAAACAAGTGTGAAAATACATTTCCTTAGCATTAACTGGTAACATTCATTGATATCTTATTAGTCATCTGTCACTGGGTAAATGTCGAGTTGCAAATGACTTCAAAATCTCAGAGGCTTGGGGCACCTGGGCGGCTCAGTTGGTTAAGCGTCTGACTCTTGATTTCGGCTCAGGTCATGACATCGTGGTTTGTGAGTTTGGGCCCTGTGTGGGGCTCTGTGCTGACAGTGTGGAGCCTACTTGGGATTCTCTCTCTCTCTCTCTCTCTCTCTCTCTCTCTCTGTCCCTCTCCACTCACATGCATGTGCTCCCTCTCTCTTTCTCTCAAAGTAAATTAAAAAAAAAAATCTCACAGGCTTATAACATCAGTGGTATAATTCTTGCTCTCATGGCTGCAGCTAACTGTGGCTGTGCTCTGAATATCATCTCATTCTTGGATTGGTTAAAGGAACCACTCCTGGGCGCCTGGGTGGCTCAGTCGGTTGGGCATCCGACATCGGCTCAGGTCATGATCTCATGGTTCGTGAGTTCGAGCCCCGTGTTGGGATCTGTGCTGACAGCTCAGAGCCTAGAGCCTGCTTTGGATTCTGGGTCTCCCTCCCTCTCTGCTCCTCCTCTGCTCACACTCTGCGTCTCCCTCTGTCTCACAAAAATAAATAAACATTAAAAAAAATTTAAAAATAAAGTAACCACTCCTATTCTGGAATATTCCTTTTTTATGCAAAGGGAAAGAGCAGGAAAGTAGAAAGCCACATAATGGCTTTTATATAGCTTCTCATTTCCATCCACATTTCAGTGGCAAAAGCAAGTCACAAGACCAATAGTGGCACCATGGAACTCAACGGAAATATGGATGTGGAAAGGAATTATACAGTCCTTTTATTGGAAAGTGTAGAAACATAGTGGGAAAAATAAAACAATCTACTATAACTGTCATATGTCAATAATGTTTTTCATGGTGAATGTGAGACTATAGATAAGTTTGAAAAGTTAGAGCAAATGTGTCACAAGTCGGTCATTTAACAATGACAGGCGGGAGTCTTCGTTAGTACAGAAATCTCTGGCCTTTGCCTTTGAAATTAACAAAAACAAGTAGGGCAGCTGTGTAAAGTAAAACTAGTTTTAAAAAGGCAGAAGTGTGATACATGACAATAAATATGCAAAATGTAAACTACGGTAATTAAAAATATATTGTCATAAAGTTCTTAAATTGTTCGTGAAGTAATAAAGAGGCATATTGTAATTCTTTTGTTGTTTTTTGGGGGAAGGCAGATCCAATCTTATTAGAAATATACTATTCCTGTAGATCTTTAAGTACTCTTCCCAAATTCTAGTATACATGATGATACAGAAATCGAGTTTGCTTGTTTTTTTTTTTATTTAACGCACTTTATAATTCTTAAAGCAACCGCCAAAATAATAACATAAAAAGTATAACCAAAAAAATTAGAAGAGATAAGATAAAATGAACAAGATGGAATATTTGATTCACCTAAATGAAAGAAAACAATAAGATAGAAAAGACAACAGAGGAACCCAAAAAGATAGGCCAACTATGAATCAAGTACCAAGTTGATGGACTTAAAACCAAACATCTTGATTATTGCATTAAAGTAAATTCATGAAATGCCCTGATTAAATGCAGACATATTCGGCCTGGGTAAAAAAGAAAGATCCAACTGTATGTTGTTTTCAAGAAACACCCTTTAAACATGTAACAGACATGTTGGGTGTAAGTAAATAGAAACAGTAAGCAAACAAAAGCTGCTATGGCTATATACATTTCAGAACAAAGTTGATTTCAAGATGAATAGTGTTACCAGAGATTAAAAGGGGGTACTTCATAACAGTAGAAGGGTCACTTATTTAAAAAGACATAAGACTGTTAAATGCTTACACACCCAATATCAAAGCTTCCAAATACAGGACAAAAGAAAACAACACAGCAAAAGAGTGCTAAAAATAATTTTAAAATTTAAAATAAATTTAAAATTTAAAATTTAAAAATAAATAGAGATTTTAAATACCTTTCTCGGGAAAAGATAGAATTAAATAAAAGCTTAGTATAGTTATGGGTGCTTCGAATAATATGAACCATCAACTTAAGCTCATTAACATTTATAGAAAACTACTCCTCAAAAGAAGTTACACCTTCTAAGATGCATATGGAATATTCAAAAAGATAGATCATGTTCTGAGCCATAAAACAAGTTTCAGTAATTTCAAAGAATTTAAATTAAACAGAATATGTTCTTCATCCATGATAGAATTATTAAAGATGAATAAAAATAAGATAGCCTGGAAAAGCCTCAAATAGTTAGAGGTTAAAAACATACTTACTAAAATAATCCATGGACCAGAGGGGAAAAAACCCAAAGGATATTACAATATATATTTTGAACATAAATACATGAAAACACAATATATCCATATTCATGGGATGCAGCTAAACAGTCTTTAGAAGGAAATTTATAGATTGAAATGACTATCTTAGGAAATATGAAAGGTAGAAAATCAAGGTTCCATTTTGAGAAACTAGAAATACAATAGGGGTGTCTGAGTGGCTCAGTGGGTTGAATGTTTGGCTCTTGGTTTCTGCCCAGGTCATGATCTCAGGATTCATGGGATTGAGCCCTGCATTGGGCTCTGCACTGACAGTGTAGAGCTTGCTTGGGATTCTCTCTCTCTCTCTCTCTCTCTCTCTCTCTGTCTCTCAAAATAAATAAATATTTTAAAAAAGAAAAGAAAAATAATAAAGTAAACTCTGACTATATGGCAGAAAGGAAATAATAAGCATAAGGGCAGAAATCAATAAATAGAAAATGTAAATAGCCTTGTATACCGAAGTCAAATTATAGTATCGTCATACACAAACTTTCTTAAAATAGGGAAAGTAGGAACACTTTCAATTCATATCATGAGACAATTTTATTCCTGATACTAAGACCAAACAAGAACAATATAAGGGAAGAAAATCACTGCCAGTGTATCCTATGAACACAGATTTTTAAAAATTGAACAAAATATCGTTAAATGAAATCCAGCATTATATAAAAGGATTAAGCTGGATTTATCCCAACAATGGGAGGTTGGCTTAACATGAAGATCAATCAGCATATTTCACTACATCCACAGGTCAAGAGGAAAAAACCCTGTCCATAGGGGAAAAACAAAGAACCTCAGCCTCTACCTCACGACTTCTGACAGCGTTCATATCTGACAAAAATTGAAACCTAAATATATTCAAGATTCCTGCAACTTGAGAATAAAAAAGAGAAACAAGAATAATTTGTACTTGACACCCAGTTGTCCAAGAGATGTAAAAACTAACATGTGCAAAAAGTCTTTTACCAACTTGATTAATAAATACTCAGTTATTGTTTCCAGCTAGTGACTGAAAACAACCATGTTTTGCAACAAGAAAATGGTACATTTTGATATATTCATTTAACTGAGTACCAAGCAATAAAGAGAAATAAACTGCTGATACACATTGCTACCTGAATTAACCTCAAAAACTATGATGCTGAGTGACAAAGGTGAGCACAATAATTAAGTACTGTGTGATTCCCTTGATGTGATTTTCTAGAATAGTTAAAACAGATTTCTACGGTGACAGAAATAAGATCACTGATCTGCCTTATATAGAGACAGAGTGGAGGTAGGATGATGGCTGGGAAGGGGGCACAAAGGAACCTTCTGGAATGATAGAGTTGTTTCTTGTCTTGATGGGCATTCCCCAAAACTGATTGAAAGATACACTTAAGATCTTAGCATTTCAATGAATATAAATGTTAGTGCAATTTTTGACAAAATAAGTGACATTGAATAACTGTTTGAACATTATTATTTCGTGATGTTTTCAGACATGGCATAACACAGGTTAGGCTAGCAAGAGACCCAGGAGACACTACAGTGAATCAGGAAGAGAATATGGCCCAGCAGGCGCATCCAATGTGAAGACCTGTGTTGGGCCAGAACAAGGTGGTGATAAACGAACTTTGGTAACCTCCAGATGAAACCACCAGGGGCAAGGAGAATTGAGAGAGAAGTGATTTGATTATCTCTTATAATCCCCCAATTCAGAATCTCCAGGGATGAAAACAGGCCTAACTACAGGGCTCCACAGTTGATAAAATATGCTTGTAGGAGCACTGCCTCCTTCACCCCTCACATTTCCCTCAGTCAGTTGCTGAAATCTAAGTTTCTACAGAATACAGGGAAATAATGATTTTACCTCACAAAATAAAAGGATTAAAATGCAAATGCATAGTTGAACTAATACTTTAGAATAAATGACTTTTACTCCCATGTAATCAGTGGACGAATGCAAATGATGAAGCACTGACCCTTCTCATTTCTGACAACGTAGAAAGAACGGTAAGAAGAAATAGTCCAATTCGATACACATTTACTGAGCATCTACCGTGTGCTAAATCAGTGGTTTTCAGGCTTTTATGACTGTGACCTTTAGTAAGAAATGAAATTTATATTGCAGCTCTGTGTAGATGTACATACGGATAACTAAAACAGTGTTGTAAAATAAAACCTATACTTGCTAAATGAGATGCACTCAGTGTTTTCTATTCTGGTATATTCTCTCTCATGTTTACAAAAACTCTGGTAAGTGACCCACTACCTTTTCACTACCCGCTAATAAATTATGGATTGTGGGTTGAAAAACACAGTGCTATCCTTGCTACCCAGAATGTGGTCTGTGGACCCAGAGCATTGGCCTGTGGGGGCTTGTAAGAAAAGAATAACCTCGCACCTACTGAATCAGAACCTGCATTTTAATCAAACCTCCGGATGCTCCCTGTGGACTTCAATGCGTCACGAGTCCTGTGCTCAACAACGCAAGGAGACAATGCTCGGGACAGACAAAGTCTTCTTGCTTGGGGCAGAGATTCTTAGGCAGGGATGGTCTGTTTTTTAGAATACACGTATCCAGGCATCAAGGCTACAACTCCAGTGTCTACAAGGATATCCTCGGCAGTTATGCCAAAAACTAAAAATAAATGAACAAAATCTACCAGAGCTTCTGAGCCCCACCCTATTTAAGAACCACTGGTCTGCTTGCTTCAATGAAAACCACGTACCAATTTATTACAAAGGTTCAGGTAATATGGAGCGATGTTACTTTAGTTTTCATTGTGGATGACTTCAAATACAATCACTTTATTCCCCAAATATTTATTGATGGAGGCATTGCCACTGCTACTTCTGAATTGGCCGCTTCATCCGTGTGGGAGAATTTGCAGACATCTTCATTCTACCAATAACCGTCCATTTATAGAAATGAAACATGACTTCGAGTAGAAATATTAGTAGTGGTTCTGCTGAGTTAGCACAACTCATCCCCTAGATTACTTCCAGTAGATCCGTAACCTCGGATCTCTACTGCCAAAGAAAACGGAGCTGCCCCTAAGTGGCCGTAACTGCTCATTAAGGACCTTCCCGTTGCGTTCGTATGTTTCCTGAGCTTCCAGTCTGGAAGCTGCTAATCTTGCTAACACTAAAAGGCTCTCTCCCATTAGCAGCTTCTGTGTTGCATTAATAATAAGAAAGTAATAAAGAGGCCGCAGCTGTTCGTTCTCTCCTGAGGAGAGACCACAGCTTCCTTCTTATCCCCATGGTCCACTGTATTAAAGTAATAGAGTGGATAATAACTGCTGTCTATTCTATCAAAGTCTAAAATTCCTTCTTCTTTCTGGGGAGGAATACCTTTTCTCAAGTCTTCCAAATTTAAAACTATACCTCCATACTTTTGTAATTGAACTTGTCTCTTTAATTCATAATTCTTTTGAAATGTGAGTGCAAACCATCAAGAACAGAGGGGGAAGAAAAGTTGCTTTGGAAAAACTAAATATTTCTACCTTTCCTGAAAAAAACTATAAAACAGTGAACTCTTTCAGATATCTTCCTGTCTTTTTTTTTTTTTTTTTTGGTAAATCAAATCACTTACGTGCACAGCAGTACATTAAAGAAAAGCAAGGAATAAAGTCCTCTGCTTTTGTAAATGTTAAAAACTCTCTTGCTATTAGAGAATAAATGAGGAAAATATCATATTAAAACAAAATAAGTAGGATTGGATTTGTTAGTTTCCGTGTGCTTCTTAATACATTCTGTCTTTGTTAAAGACAATGTGATCTTATTAGGGTCCATAAAGATTGGAGAAATTTCCATACTTAATTGCTTAGTTTCTTTTTCTAGTGAAAATAGTTAACGTTTTGCAGAAGTGCACTTTTATTTATTTTTTTAATTTTTTTTAACCTTTATTTATTTTTGAGACAGAGAGAGACAGAGCATGAACGGGGGAGGGGCAGAGAGAGAGGGAGACACAGAATCGGAAGCAGGCTCCAGGCTCTGAGCCATCAGCCCAGAGCCTGAGGCGGGGCTCGAACTCAGGGACCGCGAGATCGTGACCTGAGCTGAAGTCAACTGCTTAACCGACTGAGCCACCCAGGCGCCCCAGAAGTGCACTTTTAAAGATCCTCTTGATTTATGGGGCGCCTGGGTGGTTCGGTCAGTAAAGCGCCCAACTCTTGGTTTCAGCTCAGGTCATGATCTCACACCTTCGTGGGTTGGAGTCCCTCGTCTGGCTCTGTGCTGCCAGTGCAGGGCCTGCTTGGGATTCTCTCTCTCCTCTCTCTGCCTCTGCTCAACTTGCATTGTCTCCATCTCTCTCAAAAATAAAATAAAAACAAAAATGTTTAAAACAGAAAGATCCTCTTGATTTACGTCTGTTTTTTTTTTAAGTATATGATCTGTCCACAGAATAAAATTATCTGTAGAGTAGTTAGGTTGTTGCAATTTGTCATCTATAACCAAAACTATTTTTACTTTTCAACTGTATATTTTTTAATTGGATAAATAGTAATCCATCATCTCAAATGTGTTGCTCAGATTTTCATTCCTTGGAGTCAAAATATTTGAGTCCAACTTACACGACTGTGTCCTGATTTTGAACAGTTAATTTTGTAATTAAGTTATATATTGCACATTTTATACGTGTAATTTATGGGAGAAAAAAAGACCAATATGAATAATTTTCATCAATGAGAATATGTATTTTTTTTTAATTTTTTTTTCAACGTTTATTTATTTTTGGGACAGAGAGAGACAGAGCATGAACGGGGGAGGGGCAGAGAGAGAGGGAGACACAGAATCGGAAACAGGCTCCAGGCTCTGAGCCATCAGCCCAGAGCCCGATGCGGGGCTCGAACTCACGGACCGCGAGATCGTGACCTGACTGAAGTCGGACGCCCAACCGACTGCGCCACCCAGGCGCCCCGAGAATATGTATTTTTTAAATGAAATATATGTTCATAATCCTCCTGGAGGAAATCACTGTGATGAGCTCTGTGCAATATATATATAATATTCAAGAAATTACTGTATAAACCAGCTCAAGGCTTTTTTCTACAAACTTATAATCAACATATTTTCCTTATAAGTACTAAACATTTTGCAAAAAAAAAAAAAAAAAGAGAGAGAAGACATATCTAATAAGTCAAGACTGCCCTTTTAAATGTTTTTAATTATGTATAAAAGTCTTTGAATGAAAAAGATTTATAATTTAGGAAAGAGAAAATGCAAAGTATTGTTTGTAAAGTAAACACGAGATATTTCCTCTAGGCAAGTAACAATCTAAATCCCTTTTAATTAATAACTCATATGGTCTACTTATTAACCAAGTCTTTTTGACAAATCCACTAAACCTCTTGTTTGTTGTTTCATTTTGTTTGTAAGAACCTCAAGTGTTTATTACATAGCAATGGCTGCATATTATTGCTAGAGTTTCCCCTAAATTTAGGGAAGAAAAGAGGTGAATAAGACATTCTTTGAAGGCCCAAAAAGCAAACTGGTCTTTTGGAAAAGTAGCCTTGATAAAATAGTCTTCGAGTGTGGGTAGTAAGCATACTTATCAGAATTCTTTTTGTTTCCTTTTTTCTGCTCTCCAGTTCATGAAGGCTCAGGAGAAACCAGTCAAAAGGAGACTTCCACCTGTGATATCTGCCAGTTTGGTGCAGAATGCGATGAAGACGCTGAGGATGTCTGGTAACCCGTTCTTTTTATTCTTTAAACAAATCATGACAATAATTTATTTTTATTCCCTCGACCATTTCCTAAAAGACATTTTCAGCACGTTTTCCAATCCAGTTCCTAAGGGGAAAATTAAGGGCTATAATAACAGCAAGGAATTTCTGAGGCTGAATTAAGAGCTGGACTAGCCAGGCAGCTGTTAAGAACATTCGTTACTTGATATGATACGCTAAGACACCTTTTAGACCCCCAGATACTGTCAATGTTAAAAGATGGATAGAAAAATCATACTTATCAGGACGTTTCTTAGGAACCATGGTCAATAAACAATGGATGGTTGCTAATCTGCTTTCTAAGCTGGTGGATCTGAGTAATTGCAGAGAATTGAAGGGTTCTGCATATGCGCACCCATAGCCAAATTAAGAAGGCAGTAAAGCAAAGAATGATTTCTGGGCTTCTCTCTAGGATCAACTTCTCCCTTCTTCCAAACAATACTTGACTCCTTCTGGAAACATGTTGAACAAATAATGAATAATATTCATTATTTTGAATGAGTCCCAAAATGTTAGTCCTCTGGGGCATCCACGTGTATGAGTCCTGCCTAAATCATCCCCAAAGGGAGCAACCCAAAGTTCAGCGTGAGGTCTTTGTGGTGTGATGGTGGAAAGAGGCAGGGTTCCCCCCTCACTTATACACATACCTTTCAGGAAAACAGCCAAGTGCCCTTTGTTGTCGTCATTGTGCAGACTGTGTTTGTCTAGAGGAGTTAACAATCATTTCGATCAAGGTGGCAAAGAGAGTAAATCTTAAATGTTCTTATCGCAAAAAAAAGAAATGGTGGTTGTGTCACGTGATGGAGGTGTTAGCTAACAGTATGGTGGTAATCATATTGCAATATATAAGCATACCAAACACGTGCGCATCTTAAATTTATACAATGTTATATGGCAATTATATCTCAGTAGAGCTGGAGGCAAACAACAATGATTTGGATCAAACTTTTGTGGGTGGAGGGAGCCACTCATCCAAAGAACAAGAAGAAAAAAACTGAAGGCAAGATAATTTTGGCAAGAGTGAAACAGCCTGCACTTAAAATATTTACAGTTTTTTTGAATGAGGATTAAGTGGTGGATTGCAACAGAGCAAACTGGAGTTCTTAGGGTAAACTAATCAGGTACTTACAGGTAGACACTGTAGCCAGGTGAATTAGCCACCCACTAATAAATGCAGACAGCAGTAGAGTTTTCCATACCTGCCAAACATTTCTCACCAATGGGCAGCTAGCAGCCAGGTGAGAGCTTATGTACTGGTTTGACCGCCTTGAGGGAAATAAATGTGTAATTTCTTAAGAGCATTTTGGGCATCTTAATGGCTAATGAATTTATCGTTCCCAAACCTGGCTGATCATCACAATTACTCTGGAAACTTTTTAGACACACTAATTCTTTTGTTCCACCCCAAAGCTAATAAATCAGAATTTCAGAGAAGTAGGGCTTCAATTTTTACTTATCTAAAACTTCCCCAAATGACTATGAAACACTGCTTTAAAATAAATGACTGACTCCAAGAATCATTTTGCTCTCTCAATGCTTTTGGACTCTATATAGTCATAGCCATTATATATATTAAGACACACTGATAGGAAAGACATCCTTTAAACATTACATTTTTAATGTTTCCTGGTGACTGCATCTGTAGTTCAACATCATTTTTAAAGCTGTTAATTATCTTGCTGTCAATTATTTTACTTAAAAAAAATTCACACGGGTTCCTAATTTTTTCTTAGACTTTCCATTCCCCTGGTTTCTCGTCTCTTCAGTGGTCATCTTTAGGTAACACAGTTTCCTTTGCAGATGCAAAGATTTAAGAAACGATATGAATAGCCGCTAAAAGCTCCTGGTTGCTCACTATGGGTTTGATCCACCTGTATACGTTTTCTTGTCGCTTATCTTTAACCCTAGGGGTAAATTCCACCATCCTTTCACTTTGCAAAGAGGAAACTGAGTTTTGAAGTGTTTAAGTGGCAGTCCACAATGAGGAGGTGAGGTGAAAGTAACTAGAGGGTGTTAGCCTAACAATTCAGCCAAAGATGCAATTAAAATAATATTTCTTTCCTGCCATGTCTGCAATAATAAAATAGCCAGATTGCAGGCAGCTTAGATGTAGTGACTCAAGACCTGCAGGATTCAAGCTGGTGACAAGGGAGATGCCTGCAGCAGGCAGTGGGAAAATGTCCAGGCAAGCAGTGTCACTCCTGGTATTCTAGCAAAAGTTCCAATCTATGGTATGAGGGCAGGTGGAATGAGCAGATACACACAGGGCTGGTGGCATCCGAAAAATTCAACAGGAGGTCATAGGTCCCAGCCATGCAACTGAAGCTAAGAAAAGGAAACCCAGTTATACAAAGGGAACAAGAAGGACAAAGCAGAACTTCAGTGATCAAGGAATTGGTTATCAATCAGGAAAAGAGAGACAGATCCGGGCAAGACTGGATAGATACCCACTTGCCGGAACTGGTGTAGAAAGCCAAGCCTTGGTTACAAGGGGCTGAGACGAGCGTCTAGATCTCAGAAATAAATTACAAGGTCAGAATGAAATCAGCAGCAAGGCTGACTGGATGCTGAATCAGTTAGCTTTTGGCTAGGACATCTTGTACGCCCCCAGCCTAGAGACAAGATTAGTTCCAAAATGCGGAATAAAGCTGAACCTCCAGATGGGGCTAAGTGGCTATAGCTGTGAAGATTAGAGGGATGCAGGGGGCAGGGAGCCAAGAAGATCATTATACTTCCCAGGCAAGAATGAAAAGTTGTTAGCATTTAAATAAAATGTACTTAAAATGTCCAATGTAAGCAAGAAGGAATGGTGCTGAAAGTGATAAGCGTATTGATTTTCATTTACATAAATACCTTTGTATGTTAACATTTTGTATTTAGTTATGACCATGAAGGGCAGATTGGGAACAGCTGAAGGACGCAAGAATAAAGCGATAAATGAAGTTAAATAGGCATGGAAGGAAAGAGGCTATAAAGTACAACAGAAGGCAGTTGGGGAGTGATCTGACTCTCGTACTGGTCAACTGAAGCAGGGGAGTTTTGATGTGCTGTTGATTTTAGATGAAACCACGGCCAGGTCCTCTCGCAAACATAATGTATTGCATATGCTGTGTGGCAACAAGGAGTACAACTCAGCGTTCAATTTTATTTTTGCCTTTGATACTAACTAAACCCACCGTTTTATACATGCAAATTTCCTCAATCCTGCGTTATGAAGTAATAACAAGATGTGAATAATTATTACTGTATTTGTGATATGGGAACAAAGATGAGAAATTAATTCCTGGTCTTTCTTTAACCCTGGCCTAAGAAATTAATATTTTATATTTCATCACAGAAACTAAGTCTAGTTATCCAAAAATGCTTAGGTACTTTCCAAATGAGGACATATCTTTGTTAGAATTAAAAAGCCGGTTGGACAGTTACAATCAATCACAATCACTTGATCTTTTCACAGATGAGTTTTGGAGTTAAACAAGTCACGCTGGGGGCGCCTGGGTGGCTCAGTCTGTTAAGTGTCCAAGTTCAACCCAGCTCATGATCCCCCACTTTGTGGGTTCAAGCCCCGCATCGGGCTCTGTGCTAACAGCTCAGAGCCTGGAGCCTGCTTCAGATTCTGTGTCTCTTTCTCTCTCTCTCTCTCTGCCCCTCCCCTGCTTACACTCTGTCTCTCTGTCTTCCAAAAATAAATAAACGTTGAAAAATTAAAAAAACAAAAACAAGTCACGCTGGACATGGAGAAGATAAATAAACAAACGAATGAATGAATGGTAGAGGGGTAAGGAAAATAGAGGAAGAGAACTAATAATAATTAGAGAATGGCACTGATAAACCATTAAATTTTAATGCCTTTGAGAAAACCGGATGGTTTATAAGCTCATATAAACCCCTCACGTACATTCTATGATTCCATTTCAAGGTTTTTCTCTTGCCTTTTCCTTCTTCTTATGGACAACATCAAGACTCTAGAAACCCGAAGATATTCTCAATAGCAGAGAACCACCATTGCTACAGAAGATTCTTCAGTTACAGTAATTTTCCTATAGTGTAGGAAACAATTAAGCTTCCAAAAGAGAGAATTAAAAGTCCACATGGGAAGTGGTCCACACCACAGATCTATCCACTCTCATATCGGGGCATCCCTTTATTTAGGATGGACTTCAAACAAATGGAACACCTGTGCAAAGGGATGTGTAAGTTTGCTTATAGGGAAGGGGTTAAGAGGGGAAGGAAAGAAGGGCTTAAAAGATTGTTTCTCTTAATATCCAGACTGAAAAAAGTCAAAACTAATATGTTTATACATCAAAGAGACTCTCAAATGCCTCCTGCCAAATATAATTTATAAAGAAAAAGAATAGCTTATAAATAAGTCAAACATAAGAAAATTGACTCATTGCAGAGTAATAAAGCCAATCTGATAGCACTGGGAATACCAACTTATAATTTCAACAAATACTTCTGATACTTGGTTCGTTTTAGAAACAGGTTTATATTCCCTTAATTATCTTACCTGATAAATTATTTCTGTAAGTCCAAAGTAGGTCAATGGTAACTCTCTTTGCACTGGGAACTATTCCTAAGAAGTAATTAGCCTAGAACTTTCTGTTGGTCCTGTCAGTCAGAAGTAGTTCAGAGCCCCGGGGTTGATACTTGATTTAATATAAGAAAAAAGCAAGTTGATAGCTGAGTCTGATCATAGGAATGACTGGGTAAGAAATTGGCTGCCTGCCTAACATTTTCAGGGTGTCAGCATAGATCAAGGAAGGGAGCACAGGTGTAAAAGCAGATGTGGCTCGTGACAAATGATATAAAGGGGCAACTTAAATTATGTGTATTTGCTTCGTGTGTATGCTTTCTAGCTCCTATTTCCATTTTAACTTCGCTTTTGTACCCCACTCTACATGCTACTCAGGCTCCACTGGCGAAATCTTATTGACTAAAATTCTATTAATTCCTCAGTAGTCATTCATTTTGTCTTTGAAAGCATTGATAATGTGTTCCAGTTTTACTGTATAACATCCTTGAGTTTGACTGCAATGGGAAGAAAGGGGAAAAGCAAAGTAGTTGCAGTAAAATGAGCTCAGAGAAACTGAATGAGCATCTCTGTTTTTCTTATGTCATTGGCGTTCCATAACTGAGACAGGGTGGGGGCTTTGACGTTGCTTTTGTGAGCGTCTCTCACAAAGACAGTTTAGTTTGAAGTCCTTAACATCTTGCTTCTTTGATCTGAGAAGGCTCCTTGTCACTAGGATGACTGTGTGTTGTTGGCATCATTCCCACCTTTAATGCATTTTGGACTGTGGAGAATCATGAATATTTGAAGCAGGACAATGGCCGTGGATGATCGTTGGCACTAGATTTCACCATACATAGTAGCAAATTAGGCATTAGGTCCTGCTGACTTTAGTGCTTTTGGATTACGAGTTTGAAACGGAAAATTAAGACACCTCTGAGGAGAATACAGAAAATGATTTCTTTTAAAACTACTACCGGTCAACAAATGAACAAAAAGATTGTGTTACATTTGGAAAGTTTCCAGTTGTTTTCTACGAAGTAAAAAGATCAGTTAGGATTGTATACAGGATATTTCAAGAAGAGGATGCTGATTAGTCACAAAATCTTAGTGATTCAGGAGTTCATTCAGGCTCCTCTCAGGGTGTTTCCCTTTTATTGATTTCCTTTGCTCTCTTGCCTCAGAACTGTAAATGTGCTTACCATAATTAGGACTGACTTCTAATGAATATACTCATGGAGAGAATAAAAACACACATAAAAAAAAATAAAAATAGGTCTGCTCTTGAAAAATCCAAGGTTTTTGTTGGATATAAATATGACTTTATGAGAAAACCTTTCCAATCTCAAGATTCGTGGACTTGGGATATTGCCTCCCTCAAATCGTCTCTTCTCCTCCACCATGAAGGCAGTGCGGTCACCTCTGAAAACTGCCATCGTATTTTCCGTTTGTGTAGATGGGTGGAGACTGAAGAGTAAAGACAAATCTCTTTCCTTCAATGCCTCCATTTGCCCAGAAAATTTTTCCAGAGACTGAAATATGCAGCTCTTGATTTGGGGTAACACACCTATTTCCATTCCCACAATTCCAAGGGGGAAATGCAGACATTTTTAGCAAATCCATAGACAAATGTAAAAGTTCGTTTGATTTTATTTCTTTCTTGTTATGCATTCCTCCAGTTATCTTAATCAAGAAAAACATAACTTGTGTTTTTTTAATTCCACACAAAGAAATAAAATTTAGAATGCAATTGGAGTTAAAAGGGACTAGTATTTGTTACATGGTCTATACAACGATCTGTGCCAACAAACACCTGATCTGTGACCCAAACTTCCTTCTGTAGTAGCTGCCAGTAATAAATCTGCAAACTGAATCTAACATTTTGTCACTTTGAGAGATAAATGAATAACAATGCCACTTCAAATGAACAACAGGCAATCTCAGAAAACAAACAACAAATGAACAACTAACCCACCCACCAAAAGTGGAACATTATACTTTGTGAAAAATGAAACTTAAAAAATAAAATTGAGGGGCGCCTGGGTGGCTCAGTCGGTTGGGCGTCTGACTTTGGCTCAGGTCATGATCTCGCGGTCGTGAGTTCGAGCCCCGTGTCGGGCTCTGTGCTGACAGCTCAGAGCCTGGAGCTTGTTTCAGATTCTGTGTCTCCCTCTCTGTCTGACCTTCCCCCAGTCATGCTCTGTCTCTCTCTGTCTCAAAAATGAATAAACGTTAAAAAAAAAATTAAAAAAAATAAATGAATAAAATTGAAATTTGCAAATAAGCCATGGTCTTTAAAACAATGGCTTACCTCAGGTCTTCTGTGATACTGGGCTCCTTCAAAAGGAATTAGATTTTCACCTAAGTTCTTTTGAAATTTTTCACCTAAGTTCTTTTGAATTTTTCTCAGTAACTATGCCACAACTATGCTATCACATAATGATTGATGAAACTTAATTATGGTGTAACAGGTACAAACATAAATCTGGTGTGGACTACCATGAAAAATAGGAATAAAGTATTCTAAACTTTCACATATGTTTTATATGCTTTTAATCATTTTTATTTAGCTTGTGCAATATAAATCATGTAACTTACGTGTTATATAAAAATAATGAAATACTTCACGAAAGCAGAAGAAAGGAACAAAATTCCTAAGTACGTGTATTTCTACCACTAATTTAACTGGTTTTGTTACTTGTGTCTCTTTTTACTTGCTGTTTGAATCTTGTTTTTGGACTCTACCCTGCTAATGGGGTTTGCCTTACTTTTGGTGTTCGTTCATCAAGCTCTCATTCTCAATTTCCTCTAGACTTGTCTGAGTCTCAGTTTCTAGTATACACTGAGTCAAAGATTGCTCCCCGCTAGACTTAGAGAACACCTATTCCATCTTCTCGCGTCCCACTGTAACGCCCCAGTCTCAGACATGAAAGTATGATTCACATAGTTATCAAAAAACTTCCAAAAGTTTGTTTCCCATATGGCAGCCGCCATCATAACGTTTACGTTTATGGAGCTATTTAATCCTCATAATCTCATGAAGTTAGATGCATTAATATTTTCCATTTTCAAGAAAGGAAACTGAGGCACAGAGTGGCTACACAAACTGCCCAAAGCCAGACAGTAAGCGGAAGAGCTAGGATTTGAACCCCAACAGACTGACTCAAGAGGCCACCACTCACTGTCTTCTCATATATTTAATGGGATAAATTGAGTGGGTGCATGTGTAGTATACATTATGTATATACACACACATATACTGAATTTCATATCTTTTGTCTTGAAATAGAATATGAAAACAAAGACTTAAGTGAGGAAATCCACCGTGAGCAGGTCCACATTGTCTATGATGACCTTGAAGTATTTTCTTTCTCACTATGTACATACATTTCCTTAGAGACTGGATGGCTTTCCTTCGTTTTGTTTTGTTTGTTCTTCACGGAAGCATTGAATTATCTGTGGAGGATGTCATGACTATATATGCCCAATTAGAGGAGGTTATTAGGTATAACGTTGCAAAGAACAGACTATCTTCGCCAAAACCTGATTATTTTGAGCTGTTTCAACTTCAGCTTGCTGCTTTTGAAGTGACAGTAGCAACCTTCTTAATGGACCAGGGGGGGACATAATTTATATATTAACTAGGTAGGTTTTAGATCTTTTTATCCAGAAAGGAGGCATGTGAGAGATGAGCCATTCAACACTCCTCCTTCCTTTAATGCTGGTGTGCCACTATTAGCCACGTGTCACAGGGTGTGCAAGAAGCAGAGAACGCTGAGGAACCCAGAGGAACAAGGGCACTGTTCAGTAAGCCATTTGCTAAGTAACGTTGTCCTTACTATCTCTGGGAGGAGCTGATGGGCTGTGTGACCCTTTCCAAGTAGGAAAAGAGAATTGATTACAAATGCGTATTCTGACCATAAGAATAGAAGTTATGGCATGTCAGAGAAAAAGGGGAAAATCGCTACATTCAATGGCAGCTAAATATGGCCCCTATGCCAGTGGGTTTTAATCCCTGTGGTAGTGGCAGTGCGCTGCTGTGTCTTGCCGTTTGGCCCTTCAACATATCATGTCAAGCCTTTTATTTCCCAATCTCGTAGATCTTCTTGAAGGTTACATTAAAATAGATTTTTTTTCTGATTATAAAAGTGGCACATGTTTATCGCAGAGAATTTGAAAAACCTAGAAGCATAAAAACTCTGTTAAAATGGCATCTCCATCATCCCTCCATTCCAAGAAAACCACTGCAAAATTTGGAGGAATATACTCCCCCCACATCAGTGTTTATGTATGCGTGCATACACGTGCCTGTATATATTTTTAATGAAAATCAAGTCATTGTTTACACATCCATAGACCCCCTCCCCAAAATTTTTACTTAAAGTTAAGGATGAGTTTGGAGATTGTTAGGAATGTTAAATAAACTTATGAAGACCATATTAAGATTTGAACATAATTTCGGTGTTCTATTATAATTATGTTATATTATATCATTTTCCTTTCAAAATTTGTGAACTTCTCAAGACGAATGGATTTGAGAGCACTGTCCCAACTTTTGAGATCTAAAAAACTTACCAAAACCTAATTCCCTTCTGAGTCCACCTTAGACATTTTTCTTGGTTAACTCCAAGAGACTGGATGGTTCGTGAACTGTAAACATTTCGTTGTCTGTTTCCAGAGCATTCATAATAAATAGCTTTCTGAGGTATAAGCATTATTTACAGAGAAACTGTCCTCCCAGAGGTGT
Organism: Leopardus geoffroyi; assembly: GCF_018350155.1. Lineage (NCBI taxonomy): Eukaryota > Metazoa > Chordata > Mammalia > Carnivora > Felidae > Leopardus > Leopardus geoffroyi. The sequence continues at coordinate 179,139,087 of NC_059328.1, read as the reverse complement.
TTTAAATTGGGTAGAAACTATTGCTAGTCTTCAGTGGTTTACTTCCAAACAGTAATATATCGTGTGTGTTAGTTCATCTAAACAACAAATCTGCAAGCCATCCTCCACAGCCAACATCAGTCCGTTCCAGACACATCCCCCTACAATCAGGATGTGTGTTTTCTACTAAGTGAAATTGTAAAATTACATGCAACACCCCGTCGGACAATCAATATTCCTGAGGCTCTAAATGCTTATTGTAGTAAAGAAAAAAATAAATGAAGGAAAGGGAGGTCTGATTTTTCTAATCCCCACCCAGTGCCAAGTAGAATCATTCAGGAGTGGATCCATTCTTCCCCTCACCACTAAGCTATGAATGAAACATAAGAAATCAGGATGATGCACTTGGGACGGATGATCTTCTAAAGATTGTTTACCACAGCTCTTTTTTATTCATTACAGTCTTTTTAAAGTCTTTGACATAGTAGTTTTCTCTATTCTCTGAGCTCATTCTAAAATGAGCTTTCTACAATCAAAATTGTACTATCCAGGGTAATAAAAGTAATGCTAGACTACAAGTAGCCATAGTGACTATAATGAGCAGATATTAAAAGATATACACAACAAGTGGCACAAATGCAAAAATAATAAGTGAAATAAAATACTGTCTTCACATTAGCAAACATTAGTGATGTATTTCTGTAATAAACATAGATATCGACATGAATGCAGCACTTTAAAACATTCAAATATAACATCAAATTATTAATTATGACAAAGAAATGAAAGAATATATTTGATTGAAGTATGCAGTTTAATTTTAATTGAATTTATTTTTGCTGAAAGAAAAAAAAAAAAAAACAACCAGACATGAGGAAGCACTTACTTTGTGCCCTGCACTCCTCTACGGGCTTTGTATTTATTAATTCATGTAATCCTCATTGACTAAAGGGTGTTATTACTATTGCAGTTTTAAATATGATGAAACTGAAGCACAAAGGTGTTAAATAACATGTCTAAATTTACTTAGCTATTAAGGTTCAAAGTCAAGATTCAAAGTCAGAGTCCACCCTGTGACCTATTTTGTAAACATTGTGCTCCAGAAAATTGGGGACACAATGGAGAACTTGCAAGACTCAGAGGAGTTTTACAGGTGTAGAGAAGGGGGCAACATTTCCCTGGGAAAACAGAGAGAGGAATGTATGTTTAATTAGCATGGAAGTCAAGTGTACCCTCCATAGAAGTCAAGTGAGCCATCTCATCTAATCCTTTACAAAGTTGCAGTAAGTTAGGTCTTATTTTCCTCCACTTAGAGAAGGGAAACCAAGTGTTGAGAGATCAATAACATGCCAAATATATGTTGCTATATAGGAGCAGTTCTTGAGTTCAACCTCAGATTTTTCTAAGTCCAAGGTGCATGCCCTCCCATTTTAGTGCATAATGCTAAAGAACAGATGTCAGGGTAGAATTAAGGTAGTTATAGAAACTGTCTTTTCAGAAGGAAGAATAGCTTATGAGATTGTGTGTAGTACTGAAGGGCTGGAAAAGTACCCATAACCAAATGATGGAAGACTCAGTTGTCAAATATATTACTTCCCGCAACACCATTACTGGTGGGAGAGCCTGCATCGTGTAAATGGAGGTCTCGGTCCTTGGAATGCCCACAAGAAGATTTACGTGGGGATCCATGCTCAAATAAAGACAGCCAGAAGGAAAGTAGCAAGCACAAAGCAGTTTATTAAAGCAGAAGTACACTCTCAAGGTGTGAGAGCCAGCGCGTTCCATGAAGTGGAATCAGCCCTTAGGTAGTTTTGACGTTGGGTATTTGTTGCGTCTCTCTGAGCTGGGAGGAGCAGTGACTACAGTGGGGTGGTCTCTAATGGAGGCTGCTTCCAATCATTTGGGGAACTCCTCCCACAGGTTGCGAGGGGGAGTTTTTGACCATACAAGGTTTGTACTGGAGTAGTCCTGGCAGCCTTTCTCTTTGGGGGGGGTGAGGGGGGGGCTGTTCCCACAATGCAAATGCATGATAATGAGGCTGAGGTTACCTCGGGACAGAGGTGAAAGAGGAGAGCACGTGCTTTGCACCTATGGCTCTCGATCTGTCAGCCCCAAGGTCTTGGAAGCCACAAGGTCAGGATGTTGTGTCCCTGGGCTTTAATATGTAGCTTATTTATCACCGTCCTTGCCTCCATCTCATGGCTCCACCATTCCCCTTCAAGGACTAAGGGCTCTGCCTTGGGGCGTTCCTTCCACTGCTCATGTCTATCTTCTACCTAACAACACTAAATGTAATAACAGATAAGTGTCAAATTCTCAGAGATATCTCACACACACACACACACACACACACACACACACACACACACACTTATTTCTTGCTCTTATCACATTTCGAGGCAAGTGTTCCTAATCAGTCTTCACAAGGTCTTTTAGGAACTGTATCGCTTTCCATACCATGGGCCTGTGCTTCCCCAAATCATTGAGATTCTATTCACTCATTTAATAAAAAGCAAAAAAAGAAGAAAAGATCATACATGGGAATTTTTATCGTCAGTCAGTCTCGGAAGTGGCATTTCTCACTTCCACGTATATCCCTCCCGCCAGAACATGTGCTACATAGTAAAAGTAGCATTAAGGAGAAATCGCCCAGGAGTGAAAGTTTGATAATGGCCCTGAAAGAGAGATACTAGAATCGGGAAAGCTGTACAGAGCAGTAGATGTTTACTTAGTATGTCTGATGGGTCATCTTCTCTCTGAGCCCTGGCGATACAGTATTTGACATAGAACAAGTCCGAGCCTGTAACGAGCTTACATTTTGGGGAAGTTCTCATCTGAGGAGGTGACATAGATGCTAAGAAGAGGAGAGATGGAGGAGGAGGGGGTTAAGTGATAAAGAAATAAAATAGTAAGCAAGCAAGATACTTTCAGATAATACAAGTTCTGAAAGCAGGGTCCTGGGGGAAGGAGACACCACTCAAGACTGGGTATGTAGGGAATGTCTCTCTGAAGATTGTCGTGGATCCAAATAGGAGGCAAGGCAAGAGCCAGCCTCATAAAAATCTGTAGACCTAGAAATCTGAGCAGAGAGAACCTGTAGCCTAAAGTCACAAGAGTGCAGGGGAGCTTGGTGTGCTGAAGGAACTGATTGAAGCTTAGTGTGGCTAAGGTCTTAGATGAAGTTGAAAAGGGGCCTAATCATGAAGTTTCTAGAAGGCCTCAGTGACAAGTGTTGATTTTATTCTGGGTATACTGAGAAGCCTTCAGATGTGTTCATCTGGAAGTGATTTGATTTAGTCATCTGCACTGTCCGTCCTCCTGAGCTTTACTAGACCACTCCAGAACGTAGCCATTGCCCCCTTCTCCCTTATCCCATGGCACTTTCTCCCATTTCAATTTTGTCAGTACCTAGTGACCTGGAAGTGTATGTATGTGATTTCCCCAACTGAAATGTAACCTCCTGGAAAGCAGAGACTGGTATATAATTTGTGCCTTTGCCAGTAACAAGCACAGCTCCAAGAAAGCATTCAGGGCCTGAGTAAGTACATGAATGCATGAATGATAAATAAATAAGTGAAGGAAAGAACAATTGTTAAAGGGATAAAGAGAAGTATCCCTTTGTATTTGGAGTCTGTAATGTGCTTTTTCACCTTCACTGTCACATGACCCACATGAGCACAATGGGTACACGCGGAAGAATGCGTAAATGGCACAATTATAAGAAACAAGAGGGGCGCCTGGGTGGCGCAGTCGGTTAAGCCTCCGACTTCAGCCAGGTCACGATCTCGCGGTCTGTGAGTTCGAGCCCCGCGTCAGGCTCTGGGCTGATGGCTGATGGTTTCCGATTCTGTGTCTCCCTCTCTCTCTGCCCCTCCCCCGTTCATGCTCTGTCTCTCTCTGTCCCAAAAATAAATAAACGTTGAAAAAAAAAAATTAAAAAAAAAAAAAAAAAAGAAACAAGAGTTTAGAGCAAGAGTCAAAGAGAAGGTAAGATTTTGAGGATGAGCACCAGAGAAGAATAGTGGGAATAGGGATCAGGAGGTAGAGTCAATTTAGAGCATGAGAGGGAGGTGATGAGAAAAAGTTACTTTCTGATTCAGCTGACAAAAGGCAGAAACGCACGGAATGCCCAGTAGGCAAATAATTAAAGGTTAAGTTGTGTGGTGCAGACAGGAAGAGCTGCAGGAGTTCAGAGAAATCTAATAAAGAAAGTGAATTTGGGGCTGAGCAATGAAAATAGACACTGGGAATAGCAAAAAGTTAGACTGTTGGGTAAAAAGGACCCAAAATAGTTACAGAAAATAATATGATATTGGAAGGAAAGGATAAACTAAGTAATGAAAATAGAAAGACATCAGTATACATTAATGACAGAAGTTAGAAGTAGACCAAATAAGAAAAATATGGAGGAGCTGCTGTCCTCCATTTGTTTAATTAGAATATAAAATTACTGCCCAGGTGGTCACTAAATATTTCTGACCTCCTGCCTCCAAAGTAGGTAGGGAACACAAATCCTGCTGTGTTATTGGACTGTACTTGAGGTTGGGGAAACTCATGTCTAGTTCAGTGCCTTGACCAGTGGCTGAGTATTTGATTGCCAATACAAAATTCTGCCAAGTTCTTTCCTTTTTCTGGGATAGTAACCGGCAACGTTCAAGTAGGTGACTGCTTCCTGGGTCTTTGGGTAAAATGAAACATGAGTAATAAATAGATCTTTGTCATTTTAAGCCCCTGAAATGTTGAAGTTGTTTATTACTACAGCATAATATCTTGTCCAAACTGATAAACTTGACACTGGTGAGAAAACATAGATGTGGAGTGAGATTGACTCTTGAAATAGAAAACAATGGAGAAATTAGGGGTCATTAGAGAAGACAGAGACTCAAAGTTGGCAAATGATACCGCCATGGTCTGAATGTTTGTTTCCTCCCTAAATCGTATGTTGAAACCTAACCTCCAAGGTGATGGTAGTAGGACGTAGGGCCTTTGGGAGGTGGCTAGGTCATGAGAGTGGAGACTGCATGATCAGTGTCCATGTAAAAAAGAACCCAGAATGCCAGCTCACCCCTTCTCCTTGTGATGTCAGAGACCGCTATCTGTGAGGAAGTGGGCACCTCCAGACACCCGTGCCATGATCTTGGAGTTCTCCAGAACGGTGAGAAATAAATTAACTGTTTTTATAAGCCACCCAGTTTATGGTATTTTTGGCATAGCAGCGCAAATGGATCAAAACATTGGCCAAGATGGGGCGCCTGGGTGGCGCAGTCGGTTAAGCGTCCGACTTCAGCCAGGTCACGATCTCGCGGTCCGTGAGTTCGAGCCCCGCGTCAGGCTCTGGGCTGATGGCTCAGAGCCTGGAGCCTGTTTCCGATTCTGTGTCTCCCTCTCTCTCTGCCCCTCCCCCGTTCATGCTCTGTCTCTCTCTGTCCCAAAAATAAATAAACGTTGAAAAAAAAAAAATTAAAACATTGGCCAAGCTTCCAATGTGCTTATCCCCAAAGGCCTTGAAGTGGGGTGGCCCTGAAAACTTAACTGCAGATGTGTCTACCTGCCCATCCATGCTCTACCCAGTGAGACAGGGACTAGTGAAGTCCTTCGGCTGGCTGGCTATGCCACCTTCCCTGTCTCCTCTTCAGGGCTCACATGAATTAGGTTGACTGGCCTGAGGTTCAGAAAGTTAAGAGGCTGCCTAGGGGTGCTTCCAAATCTCCAGCACCACAATGCCTATGAAAAAGAAGAAAAAAGCATCAGAGATAAACAGAATCAGAAACATAAAGTAGGACAACTCATAAACAGGGGAGAGCAAAATGTTTGATTGGCTTCTGATAAGAAGGATATATTTAGGAAGATAAAACTAAGCTTACAAGAATAAAGCAGAAATTAATTTTCCATGTGAGGCCTACAAATATAGGGACTAGTAAAAAGAAAAGAGAACAAAAAAAAAATAGGTAAAGTCATTTTTCTTCCTACAATGTGCAACATATTAGTGATTTTTTTTTTTTTTTTCCCATGGAGGGATGAGGAGGAAGGTGGAAGGGGAAGGAAATGAATATCTTTTTTTTTTTTTTTTTTTTTTTTAATTTTTTTTTTCAACGTTTATTTATTTTTGGGACAGAGAGAGACAGAGCATGAACGGGGGAGGGGCAGAGAGAGAGGGAGACACAGAATTGGAAACAGGCTGCAGGCTCTGAGCCATCAGCCCAGAGCCTGACGCGGGGCTCGAACTCACGGACCGCGAGATCGTGACCTGGCTGAAGTCGGACGCTTAACCGACTGCGCCACCCAGGCGCCCCATGAATATCTTTTTTAACTTAATCTTTGACTACTTGTAGTGACCTAATTTTAAATTTGGTGTATTATACTTAAAACTATATCTGAGAAACTTTATTCATCGGCCATGAATCAAGAGTTCAAATCCTACCGGTCTTATTTTAATAGACAAAAACATGCTTTGGTGGATGGATGGGTGGGTGGATAGATAGACAGGTGATTGTATGGGTAGATACATACTAGATAGATAGATAGATAGATATAATGAGGCAGCTCAGTATCTGGAGAGACCATAGACCTTGTGTAAAACAGAAGGCAGAAGGCTGAATGAACAGAGGACCTTTGTGCTAAAATCAGTCTAATTAAGAGCTCAGACGCTAAAGTCAGACCGAGCTTAAATTTTGGTGTTGTCACTTACTTCTGTGTGGCCTTAGGCAAATTCCTTAACCTTCCTGAGTCTCAGTGCCTTCATACATGTAAAGAGAATTTGAACACTTATAAGGGTATTAGAAAGATACATCAGAGCATAATTCATTAACGAGTTTTCTTCAAACTTTTTTTTAATTTTTTTTATTTTTTTTATTTTTTTTTTCAACGTTTATTTATTTTTGGGACAGAGAGAGACAGAGCATGAACGGGGGAGGGGCAGAGAGAGAGGGAGACACAGAATCGGAAACAGGCTCCAGGCTCTGAGCCATCAGCCCAGAGCCTGACGCGGGGCTCGAACTCACGGACCGCGAGATCGTGACCTGGCTGAAGTCGGACGCTTAACCGACTGCGTCACCCAGGCGCCCCCAAACTTTTTATTCAAAAACATAGATCTCAAAAATATTTCTGTTTGCCTATATTATAATAACTTATTGTTCAGACTGTGATTTGGAGAAATATTATTCATTCTCTCATTATTGGTGACCCGTGTGATGGCACCCTAGCATATCAGAAATTTCTAAGTCTCCAAAGCAGCTTTTTAGGTAGGTCTTGAATCTAGCACTTGTCCTACTAAGGTGGGGGATGAAAGAGAGTGAAAACAGTCAAACCAATTATTTGGGATTAAATAAATGAAATTAATGCTTTGAATTATTTTTTATGCTTCAAAACATAGCGTAGGTGTTAAGTAGATTAAAGATTTAAACCATGAAAAATCATACTATCCCAAGTTCTTAGGAAAGTGATTTTTTGTTGTTAAAGGAAAAAAAAATTTAATGTACAATATAAAATAAATGGCAATTGTTCTCACTACTGTTTATTGACTTTGTATTAAATCCAATGCTGAGTATGTTTAATACAAAAAAGGATCCTATGAGTGTTTTATGTTCATTTCACCAGTGAGGAAACTGAGGCTTGTACGGTTACAATAAACCCTATGTCATATATTGTGGCTACTAAGTGGAGTGAAGCAGGATTTAAATGTAGGCTGTCTGGTTCTAGAGCCCAGGATCCTCACTACTACACCAAATGGCCTTTCAGATAATCAGAGTGCGTTCAATCGGCTGGATGGGACCTTGGAGATCATATAATCCTGTCTCTTTGTATTACTGCCTGTAAATGTAAAGCAGAGAGATGTTAAATGATCTGCCCAAGGTTATACACTTCCAGCTTTCCTCAACATAATAACACACTCTCGTTTAAAACTCATCTCTAGGATTTATACAAACTAATGGCAAAGCCGTGACGTCTTTTAATTGAATACTCAATAAAAGAATCATTTTCATCTTGTTTTTCCATCTCATGTCCATGAACAAAATGTAAAAACATGTTGCAAAGCCAAGAGGCTTTATCTCCACTAATAGCCTGCTTTTTTTCATGGAAGGGGGAGAACCATCCTTAAGCTGAGTCTGTTTGGGATGAAATAAGCATGTAGTCATTTTCTTTGTGAAGCCCATCTCTGAGGCATTAAGGGAAAGGATGTCATGACTGACCTTCTAAGTCACATAACTTTAACTTGCAACTGACATGTGACTTTAAGAGAAGTGTAATCTTCCCTATAATGCTAGTTGTCACACATATTCTAAGGTCCTCCAGGTCACTTCACTACAGTTCTGGGTAGAAAACCAATGGGGTCACAAGTGCTCTGCCTTTTTAGACCAATTAATTTTAACTCTAAATGTTAATGTTTTTATTTGATCAATCTTTACCGTTGCCTTATTCAGATTTTAGAAGAGAGGTGTACGAATGTGTCTAGTTATCTGAATGATCTTCTGATTTCAGTTAGGAATTTTTTTTCCTGAAAGTTTACAAAGGGGTCACTTCTACTTTTTATAAAACCAGGAAGCAGGAGCAACTCCAGATCATTTTTTTTTTTAAACTGTATACCATGGCTGAACACAATTTAAAACTGCATCCATCAGAGGTGAAATTTCTATTAAAGATGTACACAAGAGCTTATTCTTGTCTCTTACATAAAGGCCCAGCAACCTCACTGGTTTTGTGATGTTAGTTGAGTTACCTAAACCTGTCTAACCTCAGCTTCTCTATCTTTAAAGTGGGAGAGATACCTGTCCACCCACAGGATTTTTGTAAGGGTTAAGTGCTGAGATGTAGATAAAATGTTTAGAACAATCCTTAGACCTCAGCAAGTATCTGTTATTACCTTTGTGGGTTCAGTATCCAATTATGTTACATTTATCTAGTCCTGAGGCTTCAATTGTCAACTTTAGGCGTATGATAGACAGATATTCTGCAGCTCTGACTCTCATGGTCTGAGCATTCATTTATCTGCTTAACACCTATTGGTTATCTGCTCTGTGTCAGGCATTGGTCTGGGTGCTGGAGTTACAGAAGTGAACAAAACAAATAAAAAGTTTCGTTACTAAGCTTACTTTCTATTAGGAAAACATGATAAATAAGTAAAAATATGTGTATTTTACTAGCGATAAGTGCACAGGTTTAAAAAAGAGCATGAAAGTAACATGGCACTTGATAGGACATGTTGGGCACGTGTTAAAGAAGTGGGGAGTGAATATTAAAATTTTAGACAGAGTGTTCAGGAAGGCTCTCCTAAGAAGGCAACATTTTAGTAAAAGTATGGAGGATATGAGGAAACAAACTTTATAGATAATCAGATCTATTCTCTCCCATAGCACAACGAACATTCTTTGAGCACCAACCATGTCCTGTGTATTTTAGGTTCTCTCCTTCACTCCATATGTCCAAATTTAATCCATCATCTTCCCCCAAAACCTGTTACATCTGCAGTGTTTCTGGAACCACTGTTCCAATCACTTAGGTAAGCAACTAACTGTGTCATTGTGGATCCTTCCTTTCCATCCCCCCGTCCATACATGCAATGCCCATCTGCACAGCTGCCAGGTCCTACAGATTTTACTGCCACAATTCTTCCACCTCTGTTATATTCTTGTTTGTTCCTGTTGATGCCAGTATATTTCAGACCCATATGACCCTCACCTGGACTGTGTTAATAGCCACCTACTTGGTACCTCTCAATCTATGGGATCAGTTCAGTCTTCATAGACATCAATGGGCTGTCAGTTCATAGTTTCAAAATCTCCAACAATCCAATGGCTTAACAATATCCAGGCTCTGGGTCAGCTCTCTGAAGTTTCCTTGGCCTTCTCATCATTACGTAGGATGGCTATAGCAAGCTCACGCATCATATTCTTACAGCACAGCATCCAAAGGCAGAAAGGAGCAAGCCTCTGTCCTGAAGAAAACTTACACATTGCCATCATCACCTGCAATGGCAGACTTCTTTTCAGTGCCACTTTGGGTCGCGTATTTGGGCTTATAACAATCATGGAAAAGGGAGAAGGCCAATCAATACACCACCCCCTCCCAAAAAAAAAAAAAACATGAGCTTTCATTACCTGAATAGAACCAAGAATTCTTTAACAAGGAAGGAGAGCAAGAGTGGCTTTTGGATGAACAACAAAGAATTTCTGCCAAACCCTCTACTGAATAAAATATTGGGCATGATACTCAAGCCTTCTGAGATCTATCTTCCTGAGACTTTTTTTTCCCCTTCTGTAGCATCCATATGTTCTCTGAACTCTCCCATCTTCACACCTTAGATCAGTAGTTCCCAGTGTCTGGTCCAGGGACTAAGGTACTATCGGCCTTTTTCATTCTCATCCTCACACAAATGCACAGTGAGCTTTCTCTGGGCTACTTAATAATGTGTTAGCAACAGGTTCAATTAGAATCCGGCTTTCTTCTATTAAGTGAAACATTAATGGCACAATGTACACATCGCCATTCTTCTCGCTGAAGCTATTCTTAGAAAATATAGCATTTTATTAAAATGTTATTTATGTCAACATGTAATAAGTACATTATTGTTTTTAAATGAATTAATAAATAAAAATTTTTAAATACCTCAGCTTTAGCTTCTATTATGGTAAATATCAATAGGTATGATTTACATAATAAAAGTTCTTTAAGGCCCTCAACATTTTTTAAGACTATAAAGGGGCCTTGTGACCAAAAGATTTAAGAAGTGTTGCCCGAGCCTAGATTACATAGTCTCCTCTACCTGCAATGCCATTTCCTCCATCACTGAAGCCAGAATATTTCTATAACCTAATTTTGGAAGTGACATCCCATCATCATGGCCTGCCCTTTGCGGGGCCCAACACAAAAGGAAAAGTGATGCCCCTGGTTCAAAAAGCAGAGAAAAGTTCTATTAAAGGTTTTCTTCCTTTCTTTTGTTAGTCTCTCTTTCTTGAGTTGTCATGGTGATTTTTATTTGCTATGTCATTCTGACTAGAAAAAGATTAAAATTTAAAATTATTAGTATGTTTTTTACTGTTAATTTTTGTATTGTACAAAGCCAAGTTTAAGTGCAAATATAAGGCCATTTAATTTATATACAGTCATTAAAATGGCACAATCATACTTTGTAGCGTATACATGCATATATATTTCATTCTTACTAGAACAGTGGAAACTGCTGCACAAAACTAACTCACCTGTTTTTATTTTATTTTATTTCTTGATGCTCACACATTCTAGCAACACTCTCCACCTTGGGTTTACTGATAAGGAAGGAAGGACCAAAAAACAAACAAACAAACAAACAAACAAACAAACAAAAAAACACAACGAACTATGGCTTGTCCTTTCTCTTTCCTTCTAAGTCATAATTTTTAGTGCAAGTAGTCAGTTAATCAAGGGAAGTAGCATGAATAAAAATATATATGTGATGGAGTTCCTTGATCATTTGTGTTTCTTAAGATGCTATTTCCTTCTTCCTGTCTCTGAGCAAGTTATTTGGTCAGAAGGGACGTCTTATGAGGCTGCCAGTGCCCCATTGACTCAATTGTAGAAGTAGACAGCTTACTTTGCCCTTGCTTTGAGTCTCACCGAACGCCCATAAATCAAGGCTCCACTTGAATTCTGTGCTCATGGGGCATTGCGAACACTTGCACGGGAATAGGGTAGCCAAGAAAGGAGGCAGACACACATACTGAATCTCACTCTTCTGCTCATGTGCAAGCTCCATTGTGTCACTGAATTTCACTTATGAAATTCAAAGATAAAATTTCCAGTCAATGACAACAGAACACTAAACTGAGTACAGGGCCCTGTGTGGATAGGTCATATATCTATGACATCAGCCCTGCCCATCACTTTTACTGAGAAGAGCTACCTGGACCAGCCCCACCTTCAAGGCAGGGGTGGGAATTAAATAAGGACAAGAATACCAGGAGGCTGGGTCATTAAGGGCCATGTGAGATGCTGCCTGCCACATTCCTATCATTCTTCTCTTTTGATTTGCTCCTTTTTCCCTTTTACTCTCTAGTTGGTTATATGCCTGTTGTCTTCAGTACTGTACTCGATGGTAACCTCCTCAAGGACAGGGTTCCTCTCTGATATATATTCCAGCACCCCTTTGTCATATGTAAAATGCAACACTGAGGAAGCGCTGATAACATGCTCAATGGAATGAGTGGTGAATGGGTGAATGAATAAATGATGTGGAAGCTTCATTTATATTCTGGTGAGTGGTCTTCGTGAAAAACAATCAATAAGATAAATTGACCTTAATGTATTCCTCAAATGTTGCAAGATCTCATGACTGACTGCCTTTGTGATTTCAGATTCTTATCTTTCCACAAACTGCATATACTGGTTTCTTTTTTGACCCCCTTATCATTGGACTGTCTTCCCTTCACGCATGGGTTCTTTCTGACCTCTAAAAAGTCTTATTTAGGTTATTGTCATGAATGAATCATTGTACTTGAGAAAAGAGTTAATGATATAAAGGACAGCTGGAGCATAACTGGAGAAACCATTCCATTAGCATTTACATTTTTATTTTGGACATCAAAATGGCAGGGAAACTACGCCCTTTTAATGGTTTGCACATGTGATCAGGCATTGTGTGAGCAAATAATGCTTCCAAGAACTTGTATTCAATTTTCAGAAAAAGAAAATAAAAATGAGCAGAAGCCTTTGTAGATCTAAGCATTTTCTTCAGTTTTCTTCATTGGTCTATCCCATAAAGCATAAGCTTTCACTTCCAGATCCGTTTCAAGGGTCTTTTGTATGACAGAAGCTAAGTCTTTGTTTCTACAGAGCAGAATACAAAATGCATCAGTGTGCCATTTAGGAAAAACTATTTTGTCCGTCTTGTTTATGCACTCAAGATAATACAGTGTTTTTAAAAAAGGCTGGACCCAGCCTCTGCCTGTTTATTCAGTATAAACAGAAGCATCCCTTTTGACGTTGTAAGGACAGGATGTGTGCTAATTTCACCAAGTAGAAGCCACTGCACTTGGCCATATAAATCCTTGTCTAGAGCAACCTTACTCCCTCACAATATTGTGAAGGTGCACATAAAGTATAATATGATGATGCGCGTCAAATATTAATGCCCATCGACACACTGTCATCTATTACAGCAGCAAAGTACCCACACTGACCCGCAATAGGGTTATGCCTTTCTTCACCTTTGTCTTCACACTTCGGCTTTCCCTCCTCCTCCCGTGCCCAAACAAAACAAAGCACACGGTACCCTAACCAACAATTCCAGGCAAATTCTAGCAGCAAAGTGACTGGTATCCTCACAGTGGTCTGTTTCCTTGCAATAGAATACCTAGTGGCAAATATGTGACCAAGAAAGCAATGATATATATTGTTTCAGATTTATGATAATGTGAAATGAGCCAAAGTGAGAGCCAGGCAGGGGCTTGCGTGGGGGGGGGGGGGGGGGGGGGATTGCAGGGAAGAGATGGGATGGAAGGCAGAAGGTTACAAACAATGTGTGTTTATTTCTTTACTAGTTTCTTACCAGCATCTTAGCGATAAATGCATTGTATTTTTATCATGCTTCATATAAGAATATATGAATAACCAAGCAACAATTCAGGTCTGCAGTTTAGAAATAAATGTGTTGGTTAAATAGTTCAGTCGAGTATGTATTTTTCTCTTTGTACAAAGCTACAGAAGCATTTGAGCTGCCTCGGTGCACTGCACTCAGCCACTGCGCGCGCGCGCACACACACACACACACACACACACACGCGCGCGCGCGCGCGCGCGCGCGCACACTGTTTATCACGCCCCCTCAAGCCAGCACCCATCCCGTATCCTGCTTCATTTTAGACTAGTACCACACCTAGAGAGGAAGGAAGTACTGGGAAATCTGTTTATGCATTTCTAAATCTCCCAATTTAAAAAGACATATGCCAGAAATCAAAGTATTGCTTCCAGACAGATTTTCTATTACTGTGATACATTTTCAGATCTCTTCCTATAGAAAGTGCAGGTACCGAATTTTATACCATGATAACATGCTGAAGCAGAAATTTTGCTTTTCATTACACAGAAAAACATTTCTACCCTTTATAACTTGATGGCTGAGAGTTTCACCAGCTTTCTTGGATTTGAACTGTGCTGTTTTCTATGTCTTCCTCATCCAGCATGCTTCCCCCCCCCCCCCCAACAAAAATCCTATATCACAGTGAAAGGCTTTTCTGTGTGTCGAATTTCTTCCTCAGATAAGACCTTTCCCAGCACCAACTTAACCAGTAACTTTACAACTTGATTGCAGGCCCATCATTATCCCCTGCTCAATAATTCAAAAGCTCAATAGAAAAGCTTTAAATTGAAATTGAGCCACCATTAACAGTCCTAGAAAAGTGGGCATCATTCAAACAAAACAACCATAGACACACTCAGTCACCAACACAACATACAAAACATGAAGTCTGGATTTCTCACTGACTGCCAATGCATTTTCTCCAGATCAGCTATTTAGTGCTGACTGAGTAAACTTCCTAGCACCTCCCTGCGTGGGGATATTAGTCTTTCTCCTTTACATTAGGCAATAGTATACCTCATTCCTTCCCGCTTTGTGCAGGCCTCTCTGTTCCTCATTTCTTTTCTCCCAGTCGGCCAGCCAGCTCTGGCCCCCTGTGGTTACAGGAAATTATCCATGCAATGAGCTTAATTTAGAAAACTGTGTATAAAAAGCTGGCAACATTATTCTTCTCAGAGTCCAATATATGTTTATTTTTCATGCTACAGCCTTTCAGTGGTCACTGACATAGAAATAGATACTGAATTTAAAATGCGTTTGGAGAAACCACTGGGCAACTGGTAAATAAAGCTGAGGATAGACTATAAATTAAGGGCTTGGAAAAATAAAACTCTGGCATCCATCTCCCTTATCCTTAAGGTAAAAGCAAAAAAACAAAATCTCCTCACAGGAAACACTGATCCTATACTCAGAGTGTATATTTTAAAACGTGTGTCTTCCATGTTAGAAAATATGTCTGCTGTACACAATTTACAACAGGTAAATTCTAACTTAAATTTAAAAATTGTATTGCAGAATAACTTCTAGAATTCCATTAACGAACTATCAATGTCTGACACAGCTCTGTGGTGTTTGACACTAACATAAGGAAGCATTCCACTTAATTTGATAAATTTCACAGCTTCTTTTTTATTTTACTCATGAAAAGACAAGAACCCACCGAATTTAAAAAACAAAACAAAAATAACAATATACTGCAGGGCACTCATGAATTTTTTACAGACTACAATCTTATGCTATATTTAAATTGAAATAATGTGTTGGTTTATTGCAGCTTGTGTTGACTTAATGCAACATGTAACTAAGTGAAGAACAGAGAGTAGCCATTAAATATAATTCCATTTCAGTATTTATGATAAATCAACTATGAAACACCTCATGTATGGGGAATATATTCAAAAATATTTCATGAATGAAGAAATATGGGACTATTGTGCTTTAGCAATAATAAATATGTGCATAAGGGAGATTTGTTGCAAATACGCCCTTGAGCTGGTCCTGCTTTGCTCCCAAAGCCCTTCCCTCTACAGTTTTTTTTCAAAGAATTTCAGAGGGAAGACCTATTTAGTGTTAATCTTGCTTTAACATGACTTTTAATCACTTTGAAACATATGATTACCTTTAATCAATGTGAATTGCTAAGCCTTCCTTCAACAAGTATAGTCTGTCCCAAATTCAAGTAATATTGAAGTAAGGAATCAAGTAAGGATAATGGAATGGAAACATCCCTAGAAAGGGGTATTATAGGTGTGGTGAGGAGAAAAATCTCCCAGTTTAATCTTGGGTCTGGCTAACAAACCTAATGAAACTTTTTCCTAGTAATAAAACAACTAAAAATGTAAGAGATAGAAATGATTGATGATAGATAGATAGATAGATAATTAAACAAAGAAAAAAACTACCCAAACCTGCAGGTATTTCACAAAGTAAAAGGCAAAAAACAAAAACAAAAACAAAACAAACAAACAAAACCTGTATTTAAAAATGCAGTAAATACCCACTAATTATTTTCCTGCAGAAACAAAGACTGCCCATCTCTATCACCAGCCTATTTTGAAAAACATAAAATAAAACGAGTCAGAAAATTGGGCAGACTTTTCGATATAGATAATGCTACTTTTGGAGAAAGTCAAAAATGCTTCTGTCCCCCTCCTCTTTCCCATTATCACCCCTCTCTCTCTCTCAAAGTGCAGGCAGAAACTGCCTAGAATGGCAGGCAGAAAGTTCCTAGAATGTAGTTAGACAAGAAGGAGGACATCCCTGGTGTCGGTGTAGTCCCCCACCCCTTCATACACACAAATGCTATAGGTGGGGGTAGGGGGTATAGAGAGATGCTGGGCATATCCATGATTGTTAATTTTTGTGTATTCAATCTATTCAATGTGTCTTAGAGGAAAAGTGGAAGGCTGGCCATTTTATTTATTTTTTTTTAATTTTTTTTTTCAACGTTTATTTATTTTTGGGACAGAGAGAGACAGAGCATGAACGGGGGAGGGGCAGAGAGAGAGGGAGACACAGAATCGGAAACAGGCTTCAGGCTCTGAGCCATCAGCCCAGGGCCCGACGCGGGGCTCGAACTCACGGACCGCGAGATCGTGACCTGGCTGAAGTCGGACGCCAAACCGACTGCGCCACCCAGGCGCCCCGGGAGGCTGGCCATTTTAGAAAAAAGCGAAAGCATTGGCCATTGGACTAGGAAATGTGGTCATTAATTTACCACTCAGATAAAGAAGGGAAAAAGATCATTAAGTTACCACTCACATGAAGAAGGGAAAAATAGGACAAATCATGATCCACATACCTTATATATTGACAAACTATATTTAGGTAAATCAGGACCTATTCATAAATGAATAAGCAAGCCAAATACCAACCAAAAAAAATTCCCAACATCATCTCTATTTTTCATACTCATAATATTGGGAAATCCAACATAATACTTAACATGCTCATTGGGAGATGCCTAGCTCCTAAGATTATTATCTAAATTATCTCTGTCAAAAATAAATAAACATTAAAAAAAATTTAGAAATCTTCCCTTTCTAAACAACAACAAAAGGACTATAGAGCATACATCAATTTGGTACCGTCCTTGTTTGTACCGTGAACTTTTGTTTGTATAATATGAAGGCTTAGCTCTTTCCTTGGGTGTCACTTGCGAGCTATGTTGAAGCTCTTTTTCTCCAAGATTCAGATGGTTCAGACTGTCCACTGATGATAAATGAGAAATTCAGTCTCATTTTCTACAGCGTAAGTTCACCTAACAAAAATATTCCTGAAATGGTGGTATCCTCCTGGCAAACGATTCTAGCTATTAAGTCTGGAATTCCCATGCCTTATACCATTGCTTCCACTGGGGCTGACCCCTGCCCACTTGCGGCAGGCTCTCAGAGGCCCTCGTGTCATCCTCTTTGCAGACCAGACTTTGAAAAACACTACTGGGAAAGCAGATTAATAGCATATTTGCTCACTGATCAACACATGGTAGGAACTGCTGAGTTTGCTTTTAAAAATGATAGTTCTCTGGGTGCCAAAAGTGTTTCTTCTCTTTTACCTTTCAACCTTTCCTATAAATTTTTATTTTCCTTTCTTTTCAAATTTTATTCTGTTTCCTTTGTTAATTTCTACACTCCTTTAAAGGGGTGGAGAACTCTAGAACTTTTAATAATCAAAATTCCTTTTTCTTTCTTTGACATCCTGCTTCAGCCTATTTCTTCTAAGAATCCTGTGATCAGCCAGCCGTCCTAGGCAAGTGAGTGGTAAAATAAAAGGAAGTTCACTAAGCAACTGTTCCAATTCCAGAATGGTATTAGTGCGATAATTATAATGAAAGACAACACCTGTATTTGGAGAGATACAGTGTCTAAGATGTGAATAAGGAATATGTACTCTTAAATTTTTCACCTTAATGCCTTTCCAACTATTCAAAATGCTTGTAAAGTAAGAAGACAAATGCTTCTAAGTACTATTTAATAGATACAGTTGGGTGTTACACATCGGAGAGGTTACTTTAAAATGGAACAAGAGTTAAAAAGTAAAACAAGGCATTTACTTTGCCCTTAAAGTGTTCACACACAATTTAATATGCTGTTGAGAGCACAGGGATGGTTGCAAGTCAAATGAAGGTTATGTTATAATTGATACTCTGAATTGTTAAGGGGAAGCAAAGGTGAAATGGAATGCTTTTTATTATTATTTTTGTTGAAATCTTATTAAAAACTTTTAATGGAATGCAAACCAGAGACCATCCTCAAGGTCTTGAGTTAGATTAGATATGCAGCCAGTAATAGTGTCACTTAACATAACTCTTTTTGAAAATAACTTCCCCAACACAGACATGAGTTAATGTGTTTTCTAACTTGTTTGTATTTTCTTTGCTACTTCAGAGAAGATGTTCAGCTCAAACAATATGAAGTACTATCATCATACTTAAGCATGATTCTTTTCTCTTATTATGAAATGTATTGTCAAATTGGTTTCCATACAACACCCAGTGCTCATCCCAACAGGTGCCCTCCTCAGTACCCATCACCCACCCCCCATCAACCCTCAGTTTATTCTCAGTTTTGAAGAGTCTCTTATGGTTTGGCTCCCTCCCTCTCTAACTTTTTTTTTTCCCTTCCCCTCCCCCATGGTCTTCTGGTAAGTTTCTCAGGATCCACATAAGAGTGAAAATATATGGCATCTGTCTTTCTCTGTATGGCTTATTTCACTTAGCCTGATTCTTAAATATAGCTGGACACCTCTGGATTATAATTTATACTCAAAAAGTAAAAAAACAAAAACAAAAAAAAAAAACAACTCATAAATAAATTTAGCTTTTTAATTCAGTGGTTCTAGGTTCTCAGTTGTGCTTAAGCACTTGAGCACCTGAACATTATGACATTCTCTGCAGATTTCCATGAAATAATGGTATTTTAATTGATTGAGAGAACTAGGAGGAAAGTCACCTGCAGAAACATGACTGTTTTCATATGAATGCAAATCTCTACACATAAAGAATAATGATTCATGACATATATTTGAGAATTAATACATAAAAGATGTGTTTCTTTTCTTCTGTACCCTTGGTTCATTCGTTTCCTCATCATATAGCTGCACATGCCAATTACAGATTAAAGAACTAATGAAACTGAAAAAAAAAAAGTGGGTGAGAAAAGCTTACAAATCAGAAAAAAAAATGCTGTTTCTCTGAGAGAATTGGAAAAAAAAACTGTTATTATTTTATTTTAGCGGCAGAACATCTTGAATCTTGGTTGAGCTCCCAACAGAATCGTTTCCTAGAAGCATAGTATGAAACCTACTATTTTAGTGTGTATCTGCTTAGACACATTTCCAAAACGGAAAACTTTCTCTATATGAGCAAACAAAAATAGTATTATGGTAGTTTCTTCATATTATGAAACCTGAAAGCCTTTAAAATAATTCTCATCGTGCAAAACCAATTCTCCATGTAATGCTCTGATCATTTTGATATAGTTTATATATGTATTATTCTAATTATTTGACTAACCTTTTCTGTCCTCTTGAATTGCCATCTAGCAACTTGTAAATGCCTTTTATTCTCATTAAAGAGAAATGTGCAAACTTTAATATAGATAAACCATCAGGAAAAATCAATATAAAATACAAGGACCCTAAAGATAAAAAACAGACAATATTTATAAATGCAATATCTTGTGCATGTTATAATCATCATTTCAGAGGAAGGAAGCAATTCTGAAAACAAATTTTCAAAGCTATTTTTATACTAACATTATTTTTTTTCTAAATGTGCACCCATTATGGTAGAGTTATCTTTTCCTTCCTTCAGCTCAGAATTGTCAGTTAATTTCCTGGTATGCAGTGTGCATTTATTTTTTGTTATTTAAGTTGTTTAGCCAAAGTTAGATCAGAGTGCCCATTATTTAAACATTTGAGGGCACTGTGAGCTGAAAAGACAAATTCTACATAGCATATCTAGATGAAGATATTCCTAATACTTCTCAATGATTCTGTGTTCAATAATCGATTAACACGTTTTATGTTTAAGAGTTCCAATAATAGGGGAGCCTGGGTGGCTCAGTCGGTCAAGCATCCGACTTCTGCTCAGGTCATGATCTCCCAGTTTGTGAGTTCAAGCCCCACGTCGGGCTCTGTGCTGACAGCTTGAAGTCTGGAGCCTGTTTCGAATTCTGTGTGTGTGTCTCTCTCTCTGCCCCTTCCCCACTTGTGCTCTGTCTCTATCAAAAATAAATAAATGTAAAAAAATAAAATAAAATAAAAAGAGTTGCAACAATAAGAGTAAAAAACTATATGTGGTGTCATTTACTTTGATGACTCTCTTTTATTGAAATCAGGGGCACCCAGGGGTGGCTCAGTCAGTTAAGCGTCCAACTTCGGCTCAGGTCACGATCTCACAGTTGGTGGGTTCGAGCCCCGCATCGGGCTCTGTGCTGACAGCTCAGAGCCTGGAGCCTGCTTTGGATTCTGTGTCTCCCCCCTCTCTCTACCCCTCCCCTGCTCATGCTCTGTGTCTCTCTGTGTCTCAATAATAAATAAACATAAAAAAAAAATAAAAAAAGAAGTAAATAAACATTTAAAAAATTTTTTTTAATGGGGCCCCCACGGGGCTCGGTTGGTTAGGCGACCGACTTTGGCTCAGGTCGTGATCTTGCAGTTTGTGAGTTTGAGCCCCGCATCGGGCTCTGTGCTGACAGCTCAGAGCCTGGAGCCTGTTTCAGATTCTGTGTCTCCCTCTCTCTCTGCCCCTCCCCCACTCGCACTCTGTCTCCATCTCAAAAATAAACATTAAAAAATTAAAAAAAAAAAAAAAGAAATCAAATAATTGGCAGGTAATCACTTACATAAAAAACCTCGTTCAACATAATATTTTGGGATAGTATTAGTAACCATCCAAATAGTGACAAGTAGTAAAATGTCAAACTTCTAGATATCTATTTACTTTTTAAATTTATACCAATAAACTTTGTTATAAATAAACAAAGTAAATAATAGCATAACAATTTCAGCAGAATTTTTCCTTCCAAGAGAGTTATTTCCAAGGATATTTTGCCTTAAAATAAATACTAAGAATTACAACAGATATTGTGTTATGGTGTGTAATAGAGTAACAATATTATGTAATAATGTTGTTGTGGTTAGAAGGAATTTGATTCCATAAGTATAGTGAATTAAGATTAGGATTTTAGCATATCCTGGCTACTTCATAAATGCAGCAAAGTTAATTTTGCTACCTTGAAAAAATACTGCAAATAAACCAAAAACATAATTTGTCAAATTTCATGGAAGGACTATACTACTAAGTGGGTCAGTTTCACAGAGAAATCATGACGGGACTTGAGTGGGTAAGGGCAAGAGAGGGAAAAAGGAACAAGAAGATCTGATGTCATTCCCAGCCAGTCCCCATCTGATACTGTCAACTACAGGACGCCAGTTCACTTGGACAAAGCCAATCAAGTCCCCTTTTAATGTTTATTTATTTTTGAGAGAGAGAGAGAGAGAGAGAGAGACAGAGTGTGAGCAGGGGAGGTGCAGAGAGAGAGGAAGACACAGAATCCGAAACAGGCTCCAGGCTCTGAGCTGTCAGCACAGAGCCCAATGCGGGGCTCGAACCCACCAACTGTGAGATCATGACCTGAGCCGAAGTCGGACGCTTAACTGACTGAGCCACCCAGGTGCCCCAATCAAATCCCCTTTTAAATAACGGTTGAATAAAATAAAATGAGAGAAAGACAAATACACTAGATTAAATGCCCAGAGTGTGAATAAGCGAAAAATGTTTGCAACACTGAGAAGTAATGAGGATCAGGAAGTGGTTATTTTTGGTATCTGAATGTGTAAGGGTTAAAAAAGAAAAAAAAAAAAAAACTGTAATAAGGATAAGCTAAAGGCTTATAAGCAAAAGGAAAATATTGACCCACTTTCATTTTTTTTTCTGAGTAAAAACTCTAAAATATTTATGTAGAATTTTTTTCTGGCTATCTTTAATGACTTTACCAATCAGAAAGAATATCTATTTATTGACAGAGTAGTGATCTGAGGCTCAGAGGAACTAAAATTGCCCCTAATAGGGTTTGCATTTCTTCAGACTTCGAAGGTATTTCTCATCCTCATAGAATCAAATAGTGAATTCCCCCAACCCCACGGCCCCCTGAGTCCCTTGCTCTCACTCTGCCAGCAAGCAGAGGTTTCGTCAACTCATGCCATCTTAGGTGGTACTGGGGACAGTGAGGAGTAGATCTGGGGAGAGGTAAGAGAGGGAGGAAGCACCAACTCTGCCTCTAGGCTCTGGCTCGCCCGTGCGGCTGATGTCGGTGGGAAAACGGAAGAAGTACATTTCTGGAAAAAGAACAAGAGTTTACCTTTTAGTATTAGTTTATGGTGCCTGTGAGACACCCAAGTAGGAATGTCAAGTAGGCAGCTGGATGCCAGGGGTGGATTCTAGCGGATTCTGGGCTGGAAAAATAAATTTGAACCTGTAGACTGTGAATAGAAGAGATTTCCTAGAGAAAGATTATAAAAAGAGAAGAAAGGGGAAACTAGGACTGAGCTTTGGAGAACATCAACCTGTAGAGTGTGAGGGAGAAAAAAAGAAGTTAAACAGGCTGAGAAGAGGGAGCCAGAGAAGTACAAGAAAACCAGGAAAGAGTACTAACATAGAAAGTGAGAAGAGGAAAAGAAGGGTCAGTTGCTAACAGGGGTAATCCAATCATTCGGGCCTCATCATTCCTCCTCTACGTGGGTGTGTGGCTTTTGAACTGGTCTCCTGCTTCCAGTCTCTGCCTCTCCAACCCATTCCCATTACCCTCGTCACTCTTCTGCTTCCACTCTTCAAAGATCTGGGAACTTCCCAGTAAAGTTTGAAGTCCCTCGCCCGTTGTAGATCTACCCATGATCTGGTCCCGCCTACCTCTTCAGCCTCAGTCTACTCCTTCCTTGGCACACAAGACCGTCAGGTCTACCACACCACCTTACAGCTCCTTGAGCAGAAGCTTCGTGCCTCTGTACTTGGGGGCAATCTCTTCCCTCCAGCTTGCACGTTCATCTCCACTTCTGTGCCCAACCAAATGCTACTCAACTTCTGTTCCTCCTCAGAGAAGCCTCGATCCTCTTCCACATCTAGACTCAGTTAACCTCTCAGCCTTGCCTGTGCCTCTAGAGAAGCACTCTCTAATTTTTTGTCCCTTGCTTTTAACTGTAGGTGCTTACTTGTTTGCCTTTGTATCCTCCCCCCCCAAAAAAACCCTGAAATTTCAAAATGAAAACAAAACAAAAACCAGTGCTGCTACCAGTCAGATGTTCAGCACAAATCTGTTGAGTAAATAACTGCACGAATGAGTACAGCAAGATTCTGCCTTTTGTAATTTTCCTTCTACAGCTTTCTGCCGTACTGCCTTATTATTACCCAGTGAAGATGTAATGTTTGGTAATGTTAAAGAAAATGTAACCTAGTTTTCTTTTCCTTCCTCCAGTTAAGGAAAACACCTTTTGGGTTCTGCATCTCATTCACTGGCTGAAATAGAGAAATGTCCAATTTCACTGAACCTGTAATGACCAGCTCCTAAAAGAGCATGTGTGAAAGTGTGAAAGGCCATGAGGTGAACTCATAGGGTCCTAGGTACATCTCGTCAATTGAGAACAGGGTCTCAGACCGGGAGTATTAGTGTTTCACAGTTCATGTTTTAGCTGATGAGGCATGGGATTAAAATTATATTAGTTATTTGATTGAGTGCTTTATGCAGATAGTTGTCAAAGAGTTTTGGGTTACTGTGGTCGAACAGTGGTGTAAAAGATTGAAAGAGTAAATGGCCCTTGACTAATCTAATCTAATTATGAATTGTTAATAAACAAAGGTAGATGTATATTCACTAATTAGTTTATGTTGAATGGAAATGAGAATCATCCTATTTAGTTCCCTGTAACCTAATACCTCTTTGCATATTTCCAATAATTTTTTAACAGAGTTAAGGTAATCATACCTCTCAATTCATGGGATTCTATCATCTTTGGTCCATATGCAAATTCTTTTTTATGATGTGGCCACCACTCCAAAAATTGGTACCATCATCATTGTCCATTGAAAGCAGTCTTTTAGAATTTAGTAAGTATTTAGTAGAATTTAGTAAGTATTCTCCTTTGTGACTCAAGGCATGGTATATTGACTCATCTCTGTATAGACCTTATATTTAGCCAACATTCATTGTAAATGTCTCATCCTGTGAAACTTTTCATTATCTATGACTACAAGCGTACAATGCAGTTAGGTTAGGCTGACACAGTGATTGCCTGAACTATGACACCGTGCTATGATCTAGTGAGACAACACCAACATTTTGTGACACCGGCATTATGCTTCAAGTAAAAGAGGACGGACCCTAGTCTCTCAAGCTACCTGACAGCTCTCGTACAACTTTCCTGAAAATGATACCAAGAAAAATGCTGTGTACCGTTCATCGAAAGGAGCTGTCTCCTAAATGTTACACTTATTATTCATATGTTTTGTTCTGCTTATTAAACGATCACCATTGTTTCCTGCATATAGATTATTCTTTTAAAAACCTAATAAATATTTTACTTAGTATAGGTTGTTTAAAGAAGATTCCTATAAAGTGTATTTAATAGGACCCGTGTTTCCTACTATTTCGAAACATTACCAAAAAGATGATCATTCTTTAGTCTTTAAAGAAATAGACTATAAATTGTACAGTTTTGCCTCAGTTTCAGCCTTTAATCATAGTGTTTCCAAAGGGCACGTATGTTGCAGAATACGTAGCCAAATGGACCACATTCGGAATTAACATCTAAAACTCTGGGGGCGCCTGGGTGGCTCAGTCGGTTGAGCGTCCGACTTCGGCTCAGGTCACGATCTCGCGGTCTGTGGGTTTGAGCCCCGCGTCGGGCTCTGGGCTGATGGCTCAGAGCCTGGAGCCTGCTTCCGATTCTGTGTCTCCCTCTCTCTCTCTGCCCCTCCCCTGTTCATGCTCTGTCTCTCTCTGTCTCAAGAATAAATAAAAACATTAAGAAAAAAAAATTAAAAAAAAAAAACAAACACCTAAAACTCTGTAACCCATTTTAGTCCTTACCAGCGTGGCAAAAAAAAAAAAAAAAAAAGAAAAAAAAAATTGATGATAGCCTCTAGAATGCCATTCAAACATTTTAATGTCCGTCAACAAAAAATTCCAATGACAAGTCAGAGTTATAATTTTTAGATTTAACTTTTGTAAATCATTTCTCTAGATAAAACTTTATATAGCAACATATAGTCCAGTCCCTAATATTCACTAAAGACCGCCCTGACAACATACTGTCTGCCGAGGCACAGCATATGTATCAGGAAAGTAGAACATCGCTGTTGCCTAAGAAATCTTGCAAAGCAAAGGGAGTATTGTTTGCTTTGCATTTGCTTGCTTATTACCCACATTTGCTGCAGAGTGTGCCCTCTGACTAGCAGTCTCCAGAAGCCATGGTCAAAATAATGTCACAATGTCTCTGAAAAGGCAAAGTCTTTCACTCCAAAATATTTATGCAGTATGGAACACGCTTCCTGATTCCAATTTGTGATTTAGTAATAGCTGCATATAATACCGGCAATACATTGATATGCATTTTTCTCCTTGTTCCATCTAAATTTTTGAACCTACGGAAAGCACTTTCAACCAGTACAAACCTAAGTTTACTCAGTTTTCAGTAGTTGCTGCTGAAGTCTTTGAAATGAAATAGATCTGTTGATAGGAGTATAATTGGAATTCAGATCAGAATGATCAAATTACTTACATTAGACAAATAAATTGAATCGCCTAAAGATGAAGAAACTGCTTGATTGGCAAAGGCTTATAGCAGACAGTAGCCTTTAATCATCCTCTCCTGCTGCAGTAAACACTGACTCATACTTTAAAGGATAGGTGATGTTAAGGATAGTAATAACAAAGGTTGGCACAAACTAAATTATCATTAAAAGGAAAAAGGTTGATTTGAGTTTTTGGTCAGACTAAGAAGATTCTGACAGATGGGGAGTCCAAACCGTTTTAAATACTGAATAGAAAAGGTTGAAGTTATATAATAAGGATTGCCAAAAATGTACATAGATAATGAAAAGGCTAATTGTATGCACTGCATGAAGCCTAAGGCTGTCAAACTGTGTGGACTTTTACCCCCACTGATTACTGAAGACTTACCCTTGGGACATGAAATCCATCAACATGTTTAAAATAACTTAATCCACCTAAGAGGGATATTTGTCCTTTTTTTTTATATAATTAAATACCAATGTCTAATAACTTATACATGGTGGCACTCCATTTATTTAGCAAATATTTATTGCACATCCACTATGAGCTAAATCTTTAACAAATATTAATGTTTATTGTATATAAGAATGATGAATACTGTTCTTGATGATTCAAGCAAAATAATATGCATCGACCTAATTAACCATAGACTTCAAATCAAAACTTTGCCCAGATCACTAAAATATAAGTATATTTTATTTTAAAGTCAGAAGTATATTTATTTATTCATTTATTCAACAAATATTTATTGAGTGCCTATTATGTGCCAGATATTGTTCTAGGCCTAAAGAAAACAGCAGTTTTCTGCTGCTGAAGTCTGCAGCAGAAAACAAGGCAGGCAAAGTCACTTTTTACACAAAGCATACACTGAAATGAAGAAAACAGACAGTTTTCCTTTTTTTTTTTTTTTAATGTTTATTTATTTTTGACAGAGAGAAAGAGAGAGAGAGACAGCATGAGCGGGGGAGGGGCAGAGAGAGGGAGACACAGAATCAGAAGCAGGCTCCAGGCTCCTAGCTGTGAGCACAGAGCCCAACGCGGGGGCTTGAACTCACAAACTGCGAGATCCTGACCTGAGCTGAAGTCGGACACTCAACCCACTGAGCCACACAGCGCCCCCCGCCCGGCCTTTTTTTTTTTTTTTTACTTTTTTTTTTTTTTTTTAAGAAAACAGACAATTTTAAAAATCATATATGCAATAATGTTAGGAGTCAGAGATGGAAGTGTTCTGACTTTGATAGGGTAGTCAGGGAAGGCTTCTCGGAAAAGGTCAGATCTGAGCCATGCAAATATCTGATGTAGGAACGTGCCAGGCAGAAGGGACAGAAAATGAAATATCCTGGTGACAGAAGCATATATGGTGTGTCCAGAAAGCAGTAACACTCAAGTGTGGTTGGAGCATGAAAAGGGTGGAGAAATGAAATTGGAGAGCTAGTCAAGGGCCAGATTATGCAGGGCCTCATCAACCATGGTAAGAACCATAGATTTTATTCTAAGGTTGATGGGACGGCTTTGCTGGGTTTTAAGCAAGGAAATGATTTGATCTCATTTACATTTTAAAAGCGTCACCTGGGCTGTGCCGTGAACTGACTCAACAGAGGCAGAGGAGAGACAGCAATTCAGAGGACCTTTCATTTCCCTGATGACTTATAGCTTACAGTATGTGTATACATACCTTTAGCTGTTTTTTGATTCTGAACATTTTACTGTCTCAATTCTGGATTAGCCTCTGATTTTTTATCTATGTTCAGAAAGGAGAATTTTTAATTTGTATACACTTTTACTAATTTCTCTGTACTTTGGTATTCCAATTTATATACTGGCAATTTTCCCAGCACAATATTTTGAATCTCTTGTGATCCAAGTTACTCTCTGATCTATGCGAGTATGAATATAAAGCTAACATCATCCCCATTTCTTTCTAGATGTTTTATGCATTTTTTTTAAGAGTGTGCTAGTGGGGAAGACACAGAGGGAGAGAGACAGAGAGAGAGAGAGAGAGACTTAAGCACACTCCACTTTCAGCATAGAGCCAGATACGGGGCTCGATCTCACAAGCGTGAGATCGTGACCTGAGCCGAAATCAAGAGTCGGATGCTTAACCAACTGAGCCACCCACATGCCCCTAGATGTTTTATGTATTTTTAATTATATCACCTTGATCAGAACTTCACATTTAAAAAGTACTTTTTTCATTTTAGAAAAATCCCAAACTAGAGAACAGAACAGGTCATTTATTTAGGGCTAACCTTAAGCTTAAACTCCAGCTCATGTCAAAGGAGCCACTGACCGATACAACATCCGGATGAGTAACGAGAGCATCCTGTATGCATTGTTGGCATTGGTCCTATCCGTGCCTTGATACGTATCTGATAATGATCTCAGCAAGCCCCAAGTCTGACTGCCTGACAACTGTCAAATCTCGGTAGATTATTTGTAAGCGAAAAAAGTATAGAATACATGCTATTCAACAGTACAAACAAAAGTTATTGCTCAATGATTTTAAATTAGAATCAACTATAGGCTGATTTACTTAAGTAGAATTTATCCTATGTCCATTTATGGTGTGGCACTTAGAGGTACTTAGTTTGAAAAATATAAAAGATAATATGTGGTAAAAAAGAAGTATTGTTTTGAGTTGAAAAAGTTTATAATATAGTTTGCTTGAGATAGAAGATTGACAATTCGTGAAATGAATATATAGCATGGGTAAAAATAAATCAAATCCCTTATAGTACAACAAAGTTAAAATAATGAATCAATTTCCTGGTTTCAGGTAATAACTCTAGCATGTGTATAGTCAATAGATTATTGGTTTCATTAAAAGGACTTCTCCTCTTATAAGTAATTCAAAACACTGTCTTAAAAAAACATGTTGTGTTCCTGCAGTGGCCATTTGCTATTACTAAAAGAAGGTCCACATTTGATTATTCAGCTTAAAAAGCTTTCTGAGATGAAACCAAGAACAGGACCATTTTGCACAGCCACACTTAAGAATAGGAATGCAGACATTTTAATTAGAATAAAAAGAATAGTACTATTAGCAAATAACTCTAGCATGAAAAAATGAATGAAAGCAAAAGAATTCAATGTGACTTTTTTCATGTTGCTCTGTATGTTATCTAAAATCTACAAATTGAGTTTGTTTCTACCACGTTTGAAAACAAGTAGATTCATCTCTCATCTCATTTATATTGTCTCTGCAAATAAATACATTTATATCATCTTTATAGACAACATATTAAGAAAAGGTTTTCCTATATTATTAGCAAGAACTTTAAACCTTTCCACGTTGTTAACAGTAAGCTTCTCTGCTAGATGGTAAGCTCCATCAGTGGCAGGAAATTTTTTTCGAAGTACTTAGACTGTGTACTTTGGAGAGAGCACAAGTGATAAAGACAGAAAGGTAAGGAAGAAGAGGACAGAGATAACAAGGACTAGAAAAAAATAGGAGTGAAACAAACTTATTTTTAGCATTACTCAATATAGTGATAGTCTAAATGTTGTAAGAATTCTTTTTGAACCAAAAAAAAAAGGCATTAATCTTTTTGTACTTCCAAATATGAGAGAAAAAAAACCCTCAATTTATAGATTTTAGAGAAATGTGCACGACAAGTAGTTCTTTCATGCACATTGGGTCAAAGCTTATCTGCAGTTAATCAATTAAGTGTATGTGGAAAAATATTGTATTTGGTGCCCGTCTGGAATGGACTAGACCAGTTTAGTACAAGATGAAGAATGAACTATCCATGAGCAAGGGAAGCAGCAAAACAGCAAAACCTGCGATGCACCAAATATCCCGTGAAGATGTTTCCATTTGTTCTCCATGTATACCCTCAGAAAAACCTTTGGAGGCAGGTGTTGTTACAAGCCAGGCGTTCCTTTCTACCCTTTACAGATGTGTCAAGCCATTTGCAGAATTAAGATATTAATTCAAGTCTATCATTTACTCATCAAGCATTTCTTAGCTATAAACAATGGGCTCAGGCCCTTATTACAAGATTCACGAGCCCATGTTCTTCCCACTCAACTGCAGAGACGTGTAACGCAGGACAGGTTGGAGAGCAAGTGAGTAAGGCTGTCGATGATGAAAGCGCAGTAGACTCAGAAAGACTCAGTAGCAGGAGCATCAACTCTAGGAAGGAAACATTCTGATGAGTGTCAAACTCATTTAGTAGAGGCTTTAGCGGAGATGAAGCAGCAAAGACTGTGAGGAAGATTGACAGGCAAGGATGTGCTGGATAAATAGAAATAATCGGTAATAGGAGTATCAGGAAACAAAGTGTCAGAATTTTAGAACTGGTCGCCCCAGACATCATCGTCCCGGGCCAGCTTATCCTTCTGTATCCTGCAGCCAGAGATCCAGCATCTTGAGAATGACAATGCCCATACCAGACAGCAGAGGCTTGACTTCTTTCAATGGCCTGGTCTGACTTCCAGAAGTCTCTATGGCCCTGGGCCCCACACAGGACACATGTGCTCTCGTTTGTAATATAGAATGTGAGATAAGAGTTTTAGGGAAGGAGAAAAATGTGTTGATGTATCACTTACTGTATAAACGAACACACAGGAGAAGCATCAACAGAGGAAAGAAAATGAGAAATGAACTGTTAGGGCGGAATCGGATTTCTGAGTCCTCTTGCTACAAGTCACCATGGAAACCACCTGTGGAAATTGTACTCCCACTTAAGCTTCTAGTTAAGAGTCACATGCTCTACAAAACCTTCCTAGACTCTCTAAGTAGAAGTCATTTTTCCTCCTCAGAGCTCTCAAACATGTTCACTCCAACAAAGTCCAACTCTGAGGACACCATTTTACGGATACTTGTTTTTCTCATTTAGTTGTGATCTCTGCCTCCAGTCGGCATCCCACGAGCCATCTTGAGGTCTCTGATGTTTAGCCCAGTACCTAGCACCAAGTACGTGCTCAACTACACTGATGGGATTAGAATGAACTAAATGAGGGGCGCCTGGGTGGCGCAGTCGGTTGAGCGTCCGACTTCAGCCAGGTCGCGATCTCGCGGTCCGTGAGTTCGAGCCCCGCGTCGGGCTCTGGGCTGATGGCTCAGAGCCTGGAGCCTGTTTCCGATTCTGTGTCTCCCTCTCTCTCTGCCCCTCCCCCATTCGTGCTCTGTCTCTCTCTGTCCCAGGAATAGATGAACGTTGAAAAAAAAAAATAAAATAAAATAAAAAATAGAATGAACTAAATGAGATCTGTGATAAATGAAAATGAATGTGCCTAAGAGAGGACAAAATAGAAAAAATAAAAGGACGGCAGTAATAGTGGCAACCTTCCCGACACCTTCGACAACAGGACCTTCCTCGAGAGTTTGCAGCAGGGTGGCAGTCACACAACCTTTCCCTTCTTACCTTTTAAGCTTAATATTTTTGATAAATTAAAGTGTTCCTTTTTTAAAATGTTTATTTATCTATTTTTGAGCAGGGGAGGGGCAGAGAGAGAGGGAGACAGAGAATCCCAAGCAAGCTCTGCGATGTCAACACCAAGCCCGATGCAAGGCTCGATCTCACAAACCACGAGATGGGAACCTGAGCTGAAATAAAGAGTCAGATGCTTAACTAACTGAGCCACCCAGGCGCCCTAAAGTATTCTTATTTCAAGGCAAAATGCTAAAACATTTCTACTTAAAGTCTTTCATCCCAAGGTTTCAGAATAGCTCATGACTATTCCTGGCCGACAGCACTGCCATACAGCCCTGTTTCAGAGCAATCAAAACTCACCGGCAGGAAGTCAATGAAGAATGCTGGCTTGGGCCTGTTAACTAAAATGCCACCATGTGTTCACGAGTTTAACATTTCAGTGGGCGAACAAGTAAGATGAGGAGGGAGGAAGAAACACAGAGATGAGTCCCTTCGTATGATAAACTCCACTTGAGATTCATTTTTATACACACATAAGATCAATCTTAGCTATTCACAAAGAAATGTTATTTTATTCCACTGGGATGTCTCCACACACACATACACACACACACACAGACACATACACACACACATATGAATATATATTTAATTTTGTTTAAACAATTTAGAAATAAATTAACTGGATCGAACCAATGCAAAAAATATGTACCAAGTTTGGTAATTTCATCATTTTCAGCAAAATGTCTGATCTAATATTCTTATTTTTAGTTATATTTTGAAACTATAAAAAATAATGTAACATATGGACATCCACCACCTACTTTTAACAAAACAAACATTTAACCATATTTGCCTTTGATCATTTCTTAAGAACCATAACATTATAGATAAAGTTAGAACATCCTCGTTCCTATTTCCCACTTTCCCTTCTTAGGGTCCTATTCCCTATGAATATTTTTATTATATATTTTTTTCATTATGACTTCAAATAATGAAGTTTTTGATCATGTTATCATAAATATTTTATGTCATTCTAAAAGCAAATTTAAATTACATTGACCCTACGAGTAATAAAGGAAAAAATACAGGATGACATATAGCAATAAGAGAGATCATTTGATACAAATTTTAATCATGAATGGAATTAATTCCCGCCAGGACCCGAAACCACCATCATGAAAACCACCTGAACAATGTAATGGACAATATTTTCAAACTAGCAGCTTTATCACAATGCAGAGCTATTATTCATCTACGGCTTTTTTATATCTTATGGATGAAATCCAAAGATATGATCTTCAATTGCCGTTTCGTGGAAAATCTAGACTGTAATGATGTTCATACATATTTACTCCTGAAAGTCCTTGGTCAGATGAAGGCATACCAGAGGGCCAGCTTGCAAAATATAAACGTGGAGCTGGCTGAAGTGAGTGTAGGAATCGAGGAAGGGAAGTGTCAAAACGTGCAACATGATCCTGACAGGAAGGAGCAAGAGGGAATTTTTAGTACATCTCAGGATTCAAATGCCGATTGCATTGTATTGTTTTAACTTCCAACTTCTCATTCTGGGGTTTTCACGCCTTTTGATTCTGCTCTGTAGTAAGGCCCATCTAGTCAAAGCAGCCACACTTCTTAGCAATCACAGAGTCACTCTCGGTTATGGAATATGTTTTCCAGCTTAATGAGCAAGAGCGTACACATAATGCTAATGAAGGATTTTTGCTTCAAGATACTTTTAAAAATGTATATGAGTAAGAAGAATTGTTTACTTTGATTATTTTAAGATGTAAATGCAGCTGCTTCAAAAGGGAAAAAATAATCATGGGAAAAATGCAAACATGATACGTGAACACAGATCTCAAGTTAAACCCCGTTTCGCCTATATCGTCTATATGGAAGAGGGGCGTGCGGCCACCCACTGCTTGGAGGGCACCTTGTTTGCTCTCTAAGGCAGCAAGCATTAATAGATACCTGCTGCCTGTTTTGTTGCAGTCATCTTCAGTCAGTCCTGGAACCAGGCAGGGTACACATGACTACAAAGAATCATTCTCCTTCAACTGCTGGTAAGGATGCTTATCTGATGTCACTATCGTGATGGAACTGTTTGCCCTGCCCCGACAGCAAAGAGCGAAAACTCTCCCTACCAGGAAAGCATGCCTTCCTGAGTCCCACACACAGCTGCCAGGCTGCTCCTCTGGTCAGTTTCCTCTTTGGAACACAACGCAGGTCAGGAAAAAGGCAGGAAAGGGTAGAGCAGGAAGGGCATATTGGTGACATTTGTGCCTTAGAACCTCACTGTAATATGCCTCAAGTATGGAGCCACTAAGCCCCATTGGTTCTTCCTTTTCTTCATTGGAGACAACACCCCTGCCCTAGGTTTTCCTTGCTAGCCCCCCAGTTTACAGCAATAGCCTGGTGATTAGTCCCCCTGCCTGCACTCCCCTGCAAGTGTAATCCTCCTAAAACACCCCTTCCATCATGGTGACCTTCTCATCACCCTGTGCTCAGAAAGCTTTCAGTAGAAGATAAAGGCCACCCCTTAGATGGAATTGGGCCCCTTCACAATCTGTCTAGAGTCTTGTATCCTGCTACTTGGGATGAGAAGAGTTCATTCCAATTAGATTGATCTGTTTACAGCTGCCCAGCTCTCTGGTAGGGTCTGCCCCTGCACGTTTCCCTATCACATTTGCTCTATCACAGTTCTGTTAAATCTGACTCACCTTTGAAGATAGTTCGGTTTCCACGTTTTCCTCCCAGTCTTGGGAACATTAAAGCTGGGAGCATGGTGGAAGTTGGAGCTAAGTGCCTGGCACACGGAGGCCCTCCATGGGTTCACATCCTCTCCCATTGCTCTCTCATGGTTTTGCTGGGCGAATCACTTCTGTTGATTGCGCCACCAATGATGTTTTTGTGTCAGTGCATTTAATCACCTGTCCCTGTCACCTGACACCACAAACGTTTCCCCTGTACGGAGTGGAGAAAAGCCTTTTAGTGGCTGTCCTTGAATCATTTACATGAAACAAGAATATTAAATTCCTTCTAATGGAATGAAGGGAAGAGAGACAAGGGTGGGACCGAAGCCAAAATAGTTGAGGTTGCTCAATAGGCGACGCCAGCCATCTGCTCTAGAAAGAGCGAAGGGATTTTCTGAGTCCTTCCCCAGACCCAGTGCATCAGAATTTCTCACGTGAATCATACAGATGCCAAATTAGAAAATCTCTTAGTCTTAGAGGGTGAGAAAGAGTATTTTCTGTAAGTGCAGCTCACCACATCTGCACATCGGAATCGCCTGCAGAGTTTTTGACAACTCCCCTCGGTTACTGCAGCCTCACATCAGGTCTCCTAAGTGTAAATCTCTGGGTGGGAGCCCAAGGTTGAAATATTCCACAGAAGATTTTTCTTTGCATCCAAGAGTAGAGAGAAACCACTAAGCCAAAAGTTAATGAGGACCAATATTTACTGGGTAACTACAACTTCTCAGAAACTTTATTAAGCAATGCACATGCATATTCCATTTAATCCCCACGATCCTGAATCAGTCTCTCCATTGTCACAAGCTCGGGGAGGTGAAGTAACTAGTTCAATGCCATACAGCTAGCACATGATCAAGCCTCAGTGAGACACAAGTCTATCTGATACGAAACTCCAGGTTCTAGTCACGTTCCCCATCTACCTTTATTGTATTTGATATTATTTAAATACATGGCCATCAGTCTTTTATCCAGAAATTGTGTCATCTGTTCAATATGTGATTCTGTTTTTGAAAGTTCTGACACCACCCCAAGGAAGGGTCTCTCAACTCAGGTTTTCTTCATTCAGATACCCGTTGACTATTTGTTGCCCTAGGCTTTTTCTCAGTATTCCCAAGACCTTCCATCTAATAGACCAACTCCTATAGTTTACCTCCTTATAAAGAGGTATATATCAATGGTGACTAAGCTTTTCCATAAACAAGATAACCCTGGTCCCCCTTGGAAAACCTGACTGTAGTCCTTGGTAATTTGTCTGGAGAAGGGCCTTATTCCTTCCTCCTAGATTTCCAAACTAGAAAGACTGCCCTTCTCAAATTTAAAAATAAAAACAAACGAAACAGACAACAGCAACAAAACAAAAATTATCAGCCCAAGCTCACGTGTATCGCCTGAGTAACAATATAGTAGACTTACAACACTACCTTGCAGTCAGTGCTTTTCCACGCTCTGTATAGAGGGTTTTTGTTTTCAGCGCATTTTCATTATCTCTTATTTCATTTTCTCCCTCACAACCCAGTCCTTCCTGAATTGTAGTTTCTTTACAGATAAAATAATTATAATCGAGGAGTGACATGAGAGTTAATGAGTAAATGGGCTTAAAGTATCACAAGAGTCTTGAATGAAAAGTACACACTGTTTTCACTATCATTAATATAATGCAACTCATCCATTACAGTTCTGACGGAGAGCATGGGCAGTGGCTCTGACCTCATTTTCTGGCCAGGCCAGGAAGGGTCTGCATAATAGCCCCAGAGCCAGACAGGCACAAGGGAAACAAACCAGTCAAGGTTCAGAACAACCCAGAAAACCATCCTCACTGCAGTACAATTGGGTACTTTAAAACTGATTAGGGATGTTGTATGGACAAAATTTGGAATGGACGAGTCAAGGACCCGGGGAGAGGAACAAGTGACGGGCATGTTTAATAGATGAACCCAAATCTAGTGATATTAGAGGGCAGTCCCCAAGCAGACACATGAATAAGGGATTTGCTACCTGGCAGGTTTTGCAGCCTCATGCTCTGGCCAACAGTGAGGCATTTCGAAATATAAGGGAAGGGTTTATTTAACTCATTGCAGAACACCCTGGAAGAGCCATTTCGAGAGAGACAAGGAACTAAATTAATGTTGGGGGCTTGAGCCCCCCCCCCAAATATTCATGAGATAATTATAAATGCATGTGAGTCACCATAGACGCCACTTTTTACTTCCTATAGTTTCGGTTCTTCACTCCTTCCGGTGGCCTTTTTAAATTATTGGATGTTTCTCTTCTTTCTTACCATTCGGAGAGCTAGGGTTTTCAGTCAATGTTAATTTTCTTTGAAGGATTTCAGAGGGTGGTATTTCACATAGAGACCCTTAAAATTATTATTTTCAAGTAGGGCTGATGCTTTTTCTTTGCAACCTAGAAGAAAAGAGATCTATGTAATCGCAGTGTCAAAATGTCAAAAGACTGAGATAGGTTGGAAAAAAGAAAAAAAGGAAAGAAAATACAAAAAAAAACCCCACAAAACTTAAAGGCATCCATACAGTCCTC
This sequence comes from Leopardus geoffroyi, assembly GCF_018350155.1. Lineage (NCBI taxonomy): Eukaryota > Metazoa > Chordata > Mammalia > Carnivora > Felidae > Leopardus > Leopardus geoffroyi. Next base: position 179,102,600 of record NC_059328.1, on the reverse strand, counting down.
AGCCTTATAAATCCTTGGCTCGCATAAAGTACTTGTGACACGCTGTAATTAACTAGTTACTCCTCTCAGAATGAATAATAATGCAATTATTTGCCAAAAGCAGTGAAGAAAGGAGAGTTTCTGTTTTTAAAAATATCTGCCTTACATTTCCGTAGAAAGAAAAACCCCTGATTAATTTACATAATTAATTTACATAAGCTGCCACTGCACAGAGTGGCCTGCAATCTCACCATTACACTGTATGATAACTCTGTCACCCGTTTATTGGAGCCTGATATTTTTCAATGGTTTGAAACAGCAATAAACTGACAAGTCACCACCATGGTTACATTATCCTGGTTCTGAAAAACTTGCACCCAAATGCCGTAAAATATAAGTAGTAACCCGCCTGGTGAAACGCGTCCTTTTCTCAACTGCACCTTGATGCCTTTGAGGCCCCTAAGGGCTAGTGCTCTGTCTCCTTTGTCTGTGGGGCACGAATTAAAGGAAGGAGGTAGGTAACCTTTTTCAAAGGCCAGATAGCCCAGAGTTGGGTGAGAGTTTATATGAACCAATCACTGGTTCTTTCTCCTACGTGTTAATGTCTCCACAATGACTGTTCTCTTTTTTTAAAAAAATTTTTTTTAACCTTTATTTTTGAGACAGAGAGAGACAGAGCATGAACAGGGGAGGGTCAGAGAGAGGGAGACACAGAATCTGAAACAGGATCCAGGCTCTGGGCTGTCAGCACAGAGCCCGACGCAGGGCTCGAACCCACAGACCGCGAGATCACGACCTGAGCTAAAGTCGGACGCTTAACCGACTGAGCCACCCAGGCGCCCCATGACTGTTCTCTTTAACTTCATCCAAGTCCATCCTGCCATTCTCTCAGTAAGTCATTCAACAATCGTTACCGATGACCTTGCTATGATGCCCTCCACCAGGTTCCAGAAATCTGAAGGTAAAAAATACACATTGCCCTTAAGAAAGTTGTAGAAAGTGAAGGTATAAACTAATAAATTGGGACATCAACAATGCAGTAAATGCCACCACAGAGTCCACTCTCCGTACACATACACAAATTCATTTATTCATATCAACACACAAAATCTTTCTACCCTGTGAATCTGAACTTCCAAAAACTCCAAGCTCTTAAAAGTTTTGAAGCAGTGCCTTGGAGAAGATGTGGTTCTAAAATGTACAATTTCGGTAGTGTCATTTAGAGTGTATGTTTGTGTAGATGTGTGTGTGTCTGTCTACGTGTGTATTTTTATAAAAAGTAGAAACACCTTTAGATAGAATTTTGCCAAGGGTACAATAGTCTAAACAATTGATGCCTTCTGTAGCCAGACTGATTCAGTGCATATCAACTTGTTACTTGTTGTAATAACCAGATAATAGTTCAGAGTATCTTCAAATGAATGTTTACTGATACATCCTTACGATACTAAAAAGTCTGGATCACTTGTTTGGGAAGTCAGATACTAAAAGTCACTGTGATTTAAATTCATAAAATCATGATAAATATTCTAAGAGCAGACCTAATCTTATTTTGTTCACATCCTGTACATCCAAGGTATTCTGTTAATGAGTAAATAGTAGGAATTTGGATCTGCTTTGTTTTTCATTGTACTGAACAATACGTAGAACAGTGCAGGTTCTGATATCAAACTGTCGATACTGGAAACTAGGTTTTTCCCTGTACAAGCCAGGCGACGTCTCCAAGCTTCAATTGTCTCATCTGTAAGATGGAGATAATCGTAGCTACCTCATAGAGACAGACAGATGAAAGAGGTAGCTGCATATAAAGCACATAGCACTGGGGCGCCTGGGGGGCTCGGTCGTTTGAGCATCTAACTCTTGATTTTGGCTCAGGGCATGATCCCAGGGTCATGGGCTCATGCTGAGCATGGATAACCTGCTTAAGAATCTCTCTCTCTCTCGGGGCGCCTGGGTGGCGCAGTCGGTTAAGCGTCCGACTTCAGCCAGGTCACGATCTCGCGGTCCGTGAGTTCGAGCCCCGTGTCAGGCTCTGGGCTGATGGCTCAGAACCTGGAACCTGTTTCCAATTCTGTGTCTCCCTCTCTCTCTGCCCCTCCCCCGTTCATGCTCTGTCTCTCTCTGTCCCCAAAAAAATAATAAATAAAAAAAAAAAAAAAAAAAAGAATCTCTCTCTCTCTCTGTCCCTCTGCTTCTCTCCCCGCTCATGCTTGCTCTCTCTCACAAATAAAAATAAATAAATAAAATAAAAATAAAGCATATAGCACTGGGACAGGCCCTATCATTTTTTTTAATGTTTATTTATTTTTTGAGATAGAGAGAGACAGAGCATGAGCAGGGGGAGGGGCAGAGAGAGAGGGAGACACAGAATCTGAAGCAGGCTCCAGGCTCTGAGCGGTCAGCACAGAGCCCGATGCAGGGCTCGAACTCACTGACCACAAGATCATGACCTGAGCGGAAGTCGGACCCTTAACAGACTGAGCCACCCAGGCGCCCCATGGGACAGGGACTATCATTAAGTAAGATAGTATTATTTTTGTCATTATTTGATCTCAGAACATTTAATATCTGTCAAGAAATTATTTTGCTATCCTATGTCTGTGTTTATGGCAATATAGTAATGACAATTTGTATTAATTCTATAAGAATATAGAGTCATGTCACTGTATTTATTCATTTCATTTATTTATCTATTAACTTGCAGTTATTGAATGATGAGTGTATTGGGTGGGGCAGGGAACACAAGGGTAATTTAACTACTACCAATAGAGTTTCAGACTATCGTCCTGGAATCCTGCATTGTTTTCTAACTAAGTTTAATAAACTCAGACACAAAAAATAACTTGAAGATACCTGCAAAGCCCTTGTTATATAATTTGCTCTTTCGATAGATGACAAAACATGATTTCTCTCTGTTATGCTGCCAGTAACAGATAATTATTTTGGTGTCTTTCAAGGAGATAATCCCCAGAATCTAACACAACAACAGTAAACTGGTTTGAAGGTAAATGGAACCAACTTTTAAAAAATAAACGTCAGTATCCTCCCCTCTTTATTTACCACAAACGGTTAAGGAGACCAAGGGTGATCTACAAAATCACTTTCCCAAATCCACTGTGAAAAGGACCAAAAGTTCTTTGAACATGTAGGCAGCTCCCAATCTCAGATTTTTCAGATGCCAAGAATCAGCCCAGGTCCCCATGTTGTGATCTCAGCAGCAACATCACGGCCGAGGTAGGGACTCCACTCCTCAGTGACTTAAGCATTTGGAGTTGGTTACCATCTGTCCTAGCTATTTGTTCCTAAACAGGTGAAAGTAAAAATAACCAAGTGTTCCTAAAGCAATTCTCTTACAAAAAAAAAAAAAAGAAAGAAAGAAAGAAAGAAAGAAAGAAAGAAAGAAAGAAAGAAAAGAAAAAAGAAAAAGAAAAAGAAAAAGAAAAAAAAAGTTAAGTGCATTAGCACAATTTCTGCCGGCACTTTTAACAGAGATCTAGGTAGTTCTGATACAGATGGTCTAAGGACTGCACTCTGAGCAGCCCTGGTGTGTAGACAAACCCTCTCTCACTTAATCAACACATGGATCAAGCAGTGATTCCCAGGAAGTGGATCCAGTGCCAGGCGGACTGCCTGAGAAGGCAGAATTGTAGTCTCTACCCCCAGAGTTACTGGGGCCCAGAAACCTGCTGATAATTCGTATATTTACAAGTTTTCTGGGAAAGTCTAACATACAGCCAATGGTGAGAGGAAAGGGGCTATATTTTACTTCAACACATCCGTGGGTGGTCCTTGTTCCACAATTTACTAGCTCTCTGACCTTATAATTGCTCCATCATTGATCTATAAAATAGCTGTTGCAAAGATTAAATAAAGCAATGCATGTTAAGAACCCAGCATGTAGTAAGCTGATTATTATTGTTATCATTATATGCCCAGCTCTAAGTAAGATATACAGAAGTAAAATGTGTGCTTCACCACTTCAAGAAGCATATAACCTATTTAGAAAAATGATGTAAATATTAATAGGAATTTAAAATACGAGTTTATATTCTAAAGCAATGACACATTTACACACATGTAAAACGTAGTCTGAGTAACAAAGTAGATTGTAAAATACAGAGAATTATAATATAAGAACATAGGAAAAGTCATATGAAGTTTGCTTAAATAAATAAATAAATAAATAAATAAGTAAATAAATAAATAAATAAATAAAATGTCCAATACTGGGGTGCCTGGGTGGCTCAGCTGGTTGAGCGTCCAACTCTTGATTTCGGCTCAGGTCATGATCTCATGATTGTTGGGATCAAGCTGCTATTGGGACACTGCATTGATAGCATGGAGCCTGCTTGGGACTGTCTCTCTCCCTCCCTCTCTGTCCTTCCCTTGCTCACACACACGTGCTTTCTCTCTGTCTCTCAAAAGTAAATAAATAAACTTTAAAAAAAAAAGCAAAATGTATAATTCTGCTAATTCAGGCAACCTAATTCTCACTAATTCACCATTTTTAATGCATATTGTAGAAAAATATTAAAATCATGAGTGCTAATCAACTTCTATTTATTACTTAAAACAAGAATTAGAAAAAGTATATATCTGGGAAAGGAGTCCATGGAGTAGGCATCAAGGAGCCCACAAAAACTCTGAAATTTCATGCAAAACGTTGTTTGATGTGAGTATGAATATTTCTGAGGAGAGAGCAGTACCTTTCATTTGATTCTCAAAGGGTTTTCTGCTCCCTCCCGAAACGTTAAGGACCATCAAAGAGTCCTGTTTTAGTTCTCATCATGTGCATCCTTATGTATGCTGAAAAAATATAACTCCTGACTGCATTCCAAATATTCTCCTTGCTTACTTTCGTGTACATGTCCTTTGAATCATTTTCTTCACGCTCTCACCATTCAAATATCCTGAGAATAGAAGTCACATGGTAAGATCTCATTTGAGGAAATTGTAAAGCAGACTTTCATGGCTACCTCAACCTATTCAAATCCTACAGGCATCAGCATGGAAGTTTATGTACCTGTTTTAAAAGTTCCAGCGGCCAAGATTTACTGATGATTATATTCCCTTTTTATTATTATTTTTTATCCATTTCTCAGTCTTTTGAATTATTTTCAATTAGTCCTGTGCTTCTTTTCATCTCAGATAGAAAAGTGAAGGAACTTCCCTGGAAGGATACAATTTACTTTTGCCAACTTGTATGTTGCCAACCCAGCACTTAACATTATTGATGTTACAGGTTTTTGATTGAGGTAGATTGGTGTATAACATTATATAAGGTTCCAGTGTGCAACATTATAATTCGACATTTGTATGCACTTCAAAACGATCACCATCCTAAGCCTAGTTACTATCCATCAGCATACAATTAAGCCCCTTCACCCATTTTTATTTCTCTTCTCCTACAGGTGTGTGTGCAACATCGACTGCTCTCAAACCAACTTCAATCCCCTCTGTGCTTCTGATGGGAAATCTTATGATAATGCATGTCAAATCAAAGAAGCATCATGTCAGAAACAGGAGAAAATTGAAGTCATGTCGTTGGGTCGATGTCAAGGTAATGTTCGTACCAAAATTCATTTCAAAGCATGTTTTTAGTCTTCGTGTAGAAGTGAAGAGTGAAGATAACTCCTTATTAGGCAAGCTATTTCATTTCCGAAAAACAGTCCTGATTTATAATGGATAGCAGAGTCTACTGTAGCATTTTGGTGATTATAGGAGTCTCAGGGTCTGTCAGCAACAGTCCGTATCTTTTTTCTATATAGTGGGACTGTGTCTTCATAATGCCGTAAACACAGAAGCCTGTATTCAGCAGACATTCTCGTTGCAGAGGGAAAAAAGAGCCAAAGTCATTTTTAGCAAAGAAGCTGAGGATTTATTAGCAAGCCTTGAAATTAAAAACAAATGACACCATTTTTATGTGTTGATTTCAATAGAAGTGTTTCAAGTACATTTTTTTAAAGCACAATGTACTAGAAAGTTCTATTTTGTTTCTTATTCAGAAACAAACGTTTCCTGGCTTTTTGACTTGTTATTCTTTCATCCACCTTATCTCAGTTGTAATTGTGAACCTACTCTGCCCCAAACTTCAGAAAGCTGATATCATTCTACTATTCGCTCTCAAGCAAATTGACATAAATCTGTCTTTGTGTACAGGTTGCTTAGAACTATAGTGGTAAAATTTCCTTAATTGTCATGAAGGTACTATCGGAGGAGTCATGTAAATTTGACATTAGGTGTTTAGGACGCATTTGATCAATCTTTTAATTGTTAATTTTTTTTTAACGCAGATAACACAACTACAACTACTAAATCTGAAGATGGGCATTATGCAAGAACAGATTATGCAGGTACTTATAATGTTTTCTACTACAGAATATGAGCGCTTCTTTAAGAGAGTTCTGAAAGAATAATTTTTACTCTTGAACCTTAGTTGAATCTTCCAAGACTCTGACATGTGCTGATCTTCTCTCACTTAGTTCAAACCTTCAATAGGCAATAGTGAATTTTTGTTGAAGCAAATAAAATACTTTTTTTTTTTGCCAGAGTTAAAGCAATTGTCAAAATGTCAGCAAGATATAACTAACTTGTTTTGACAGTGCAAACGGTACAAATGACAAAACATTTATCAAATTAATGGGCGTCAATGGAAATTAATGCAGTTTTTGGCAGCATATCGTGATGAATGCAAACGTTCTTGCTTGAATTTTCATTAAAGTCAACAAGAAAAAGCTTTGCTAGTCTCTAAAAACACTAGAAAGGACAGCTATAGATAATAATACAGCCGATCTCTCTTTCATGCAAAGTTAAAAAGGTAGGTGTAAACTATTTTCAAAATAATAAAGTTCTTTAAAACTACAATGTAGCTTCTGACGTCTGCAGAATTATCAAGCATTTATATAAAAACATACATTTTATTAGCAATTATAGAATGCTATTTTGAGAACTATTTCTATCTAATGTAATGTTTCTAGAGTGAGAGATAGTTGACGGGCACACAAATAGCAGATCATAAAATTTTATAAAATTTTGGATTGAAATATAAAAATAAATTATTGATGATGATAACGATATGTAGAGGTTTTTTTTTAATTTTTTAAAGAGTTTTTCATTTAACTATCAAACAGTAGTGACTAAATTTAGTCAATCGAAAGTGCTTCTATCTGTATTATCATTCATTTTTTTCAGTTATTGCATTTTCTTTAACAGTATTTATGAAGTTATATTCATATACAAAATTAATCTCAATGAAACTGAAGAAAGGTGATCAGATGTTGTACTATGGATACCTCATACCTCTCCGTATTTGGAAGTAACAAAATAATTTTTTTTTTAATTTTTAATTTTTATTTTAATGATTTTCAACATGTAAAACCTTTTATGTGCTAGAAGCCCAGAATCATCATGAACAATAATACATGGAAAACATTAGTTCTACTATTGTATAGGTGTTCCCAAATGTCCAGCTAAGATATTAGCAGGTATTCCTTAAAAAAAGTTGTCTGTGGTCAATAAGTTTGGGAAGAGCCTAGGTAAACAAATGACTTTCTTACCCAGAGCACCTCAGAGCTCTTTATGTGCACTGTAAAATTTCTTAGGGATATGAATCTTTTATTAATTAGTTAATTTATTTAATTTTTATTCCAATACATACACAATGCACACAAATGTAGGCTGGATAGTATAATGAACCAATATGTATTCATCACTCAAATGTAGTAACCTGGTCCCATCCCAAACTCCATCCCGTTTCAGCATTTTCAAAATATGTGGAAAGAAATCCCAGAAATTACATCATTTTATTCATAAATACTTTAGCCTGCAACCCTAAAAGATCAACACTTTTTAAATAAAATTTCATTATTATCACATCTAAAATGATTATGAATAATCTCTTATAATATATAGCTTTTATCAAACTTATTTGATAAATAACACATGTTTTGGGGGTGCTTTTACAGCACTAATGTTCCCAAGAATGCACTTTGAAATATGCTGATCCACAGGAAAATATTAAAAGTAATAGAAGATAATGAAAAATCGAGGTCTGAAGCTAATAATATACATTTTAAATATTAAATGAAATCAAATTTAAATGCTATATTTTATTCTAAACAATAGCTATATCTTGAAGGTATTATAAGCTGCTACCTGGCATATTTAATTTTACTGTAGCCTAAAGTATTTGAAGATTTCATAAAGATTTCACTTTCACATAAAGAGTAACTAACTATGCTTAAAATACCTTTATACCTGTTTTGCAAACTAATTCGCTTGGGGAAAAAAATCTTCAAAAATTTAATATTATATGAAAATGTTCTCTATTGAACCATCCATCATTGAACTCATAGGAAAATCAAGCCTCTCCCTGAAACAAGGAACTTTTCAAGTTGATGAGCATCAATATGCATATATATGTGAGTTTCCGAAATTGTACATTAAATATCATAATGGAGTTTACCGCTCTCTCGTTGTCATTCATACTACATATTTACAGTTTGCCCATTTTCAAAGAGTTTGGGAGTTGAAATATTGTTCCAAAAAAATTCATATTTGAATTTGGCTTCAAACAAATAATTTCTGACCTTCAATGTCAATGCTTTCAGTTGGCATTATTTCCTATCTTATCACTTTATTGAACATGAGAAGGAAAGAGAATGTGTTTTTAAATCCATGCAAATGGAAACTATTCAGACCCTCCATGTTGTCCAAGGTCTTCTAGTTTGACATGAGATTTATTTAATAATTTCCGACGAAAAATTTTTAAGATAAAAGTAATGTTTAAAAATACATGTTTGTTGAAATCCACATTTAAGACAGGAACAAAGATAATGTCAATTGAAGCTTGCAGTTTCTAATTAACCATTGATTGCATACTTTAAAACTCCCATGGAATTTAATTTAGATGTCTTTATTTTCATTGGCAATCTTACTAAAATACGATGTATACCCCTCGTTAGACATTATTTAAATAATAGCCATGTCCCTCAACATTTCCAGGTTCCCAACAGTATTTGCATTTTTATAAATTTGGGGATAAAACATTGGGAAAATAAAAGGAACCAAACAGAGACTCAGTATGTCATTGTCCTCTTAATTTCTGTTTCATATTTTCAAAACTCCCCAAGGAGGGAAGATGGGCACTGTGTGACTCACATTCCTAGAAGTTTGCTGTGTGTTCACAAGCTCGTTCAATGTCACAGTCACTTCCCCTGTTAGACAAACATCCATGGATGCTCCCACCGAAGGGAAGTGCCAGTCTTAACACACTCTCATTTTCTTCTTACGTGTCCTCAATACTATATGTGAAAAACCTTTAGCGACACACCGTAGTTTCCCCTTTGAGCCTACCTTAAATACAAGAACACACATTTCTGATTAAAAAAATGAAAATATAATTTAAAGAGAGCCTAAACCTAAAAGTAAATATCTTGTGTCTCATATTTAATATCATTTAAAAGAAAGAGACTGCAGTAAGGACCAGCAAGAGCCGATTTGCAAACAAATAAATGCAAACTAAGCCAGCCATGCCTCCAGCAACACTAAGCAGAGGTAGACTACAGCGTGACTGGACTTGTGCAGAGCTGTGAATTCTGAGATCCTCACAGGCGTATACCTGAAATAGAGATGAGGAAAACAAAGAATTTGCCAGACCATCCCAGCCACCACTGCTTTCTGGTTGTGCTTGACTTGGGTCTCTCTTCTGCCCTCTCTCTTTTACTGAGACTCCAGACGTTAGTGAGTCCTGAATCAAGAGCTTTGGCTCTGTGTTTCAAGGCAGAGTGACAAGACCCCTGTGTGATAAACTAAATGGGCCACTTCGTGTTATTCTTCCTCACCAGTCTAAGACTCGGGCTTCGATTTAGGTCTTTCTATTTACTTGCAGAAAGTCTCCGAGAACAAAAAGCTCCACAGAGCTGGAGCTTTTGAGGGTTTCCATTGTTTGAAAATGTTAATATTAAACTTTCCTTCTGGAAGTTTTTATAAATAGCGTATTTTATAAATAGCAAATGTTTTACACCTCTTGAAATCTGCAACATTTTCTTTTTAAAAAAATTTCCCTCATGTCTTGACGAAAAAAAGGAAGCCCAACTATTGTGTTTTTCTTCATCTGGCATATATATTTTCTGATTATATTGCTTTTCTATCGGAAAGTCTGATCATGCCTCAGAAGAACTAGCTACATGATCTTCCAGGGAAAATTTACTTGGTTTTATGTTTGTAAAATATACACATATACATAAAGATGCGCAAAAAGCAAAACAAACCATGAATTTAAACTGTTTTGTCTTTTACCATGTAGAGAATAAAATGAATTTTGTTTCATGACATTTTGTACCAGTTTCCAAAATAATCTGTGGTGGCTTACAATTAAAGCATATTCAATGAGATCGTTAAAAGAGAAAGTGAAAACACAAAGCATAACTGTAGAGGAAAATAAATATATCAGCAACATGGACTATTACAGTTACTGCATTTAGCCCTAAGCTTCCTTGGAACCAGTGTATAAAGAGGAAATGTGATGAATTCGTTCATTCAGCAAATATTTAGAGGCCCTGCTCTCTGCACTCCACGGGGCTTTACAAGGGTGAACACATCATTCTAAGTCTCTGCTAAAATGCAGCCTAGGCTTTCAGTGTCTGATAAAAAATAAATAAATAATCAGGTCAGGAACCAAACAACTAATTTCTCTAATGCTAAGTTCTAAAAGAATATTTGGCATAGATCTTACGAGGCATCACTGGAAAACATAGAATGGATGATATCTTTAACAATGATTTTTATGAAATTTGCCTGTAGGCTTTTCATATGGCTGGGGAGATTTTTTTTTTTTTTTGTAATAATTTCCTATAAATTCTAGACCACAGAATTAGAATACGTGTAACTCAATGATAGTCTCTCTGGGGCAGATTAAAAAAATCAGTTATGTTTATGTATATTTCCAAATTGGAAAAAATAAATAAACCCCAGAATACTAAGGGGAATGGCTGTTGAGAGAATGTGTTCGGCTTATCTTCCTTGTGTGTCTACAGATTTGACGGGAACTGGATTAACAGAAGAGTCAGAAGGCCCAAGTAAAGATAAAGAATATGGTAAATTATAATGTGTATATGGGGAAAAGAAATTTCCCCTGCTTGTATTAGCAGTTAATGAGAGAAGTTAACCCTGAGTCATCTCCAGTCTTGGGAGGAAGCCAGGGTCTTCCCAGCTCTGAGTTTAGGTACAGGTACGCATGGAGTCTATTTGTCTTCTTATCGTGCATTACACTGTGGCCTTTCACCGTGTCTTGTAACATTTAGAGAAGATCAATTCTTTTTAGGCAAGTTTCTCTTTAGAAACCTCTCCTTTATCTTTAAGCAATGCTTTAGATATGAAGTTTGGGTCTAATTTAGATACTAAGCTCAGGTCTAAAAGATGAAAGGAAGAAGCCAGAAGTATACATTTAAACCAAATTCCATACATCCTACTATTATTCCATTGACTCATTTGTTCACCCTGAGAGGAAACTGACATCTTGAAAGGGTATCTAGTCTAAGTGAATTGTCATCATAACTTGTTCTCTGTAGAAGCCTTGGCAATTTACAAAGGCTTTTCACGTATATTGTCTCCTTCAGTCTCGATGACAGAAATGTGAGGGAGATATTATATGCATTTGACAGGTGAGAAATGGAGGTTCAGGGAGATTAACTAAAAAGGGTATGCGATAGAGCTAAGGTTCAAACCATCATCACTAATTCCAGAATCCAGCAAAGCGTGAATGGTATGGGACCAGAGGAGACGTGTCACCACTTAACATTCTTAAAGACTTTGGGACCCCCCCTCTGCACCTTAGAGGTTAACTCCTTGAGAGTTCCAGACTCAAAAATGTTTCGCCATGATACCTACATTGCTGTGAAATGCTCCAAAGAGTTCCTCCTCTCTTTGAACCTGTCTCTATCTCATAAACATCCTACAAGCTCTGTCTTCTTTGATCTTTAAATTTTACTCTTCTGTTTTCTATTTCCTCACATAGACAAGAGAAACCAAAGAGAACAGTTTTTGCTACCCAGTAATCCTACATTAATAGAAAAAGTGTGTGTGATACTTTCTAGGTTTACAGAGATCCATTCCCATTACCTTATTCGCTCTCATGTCAATTCAATAAAACACAGTTACAAATACTAGGGGGAATAAAATTGTGGCTCAGAAAACCTAAGTGGTTGACCCAGAACTGGACACAGTATTTTGACACATTGACCAGCCACCCATGCGAATACAGCACTTGCTTGATTAATCTACTATTTGCCTCGATTCCTCTTCCACTATATGTAGATCGACATGAATATCAAGTGGTTACATATCATATTTATAACATGAATTAATTCAGTCATGTGGAAAAAAATCTGCATTTAAAATGGAAGCTTTTTCCGTTTGCTCATGAACACAAAGAGCACTTCACCGGAAAGCATGTTATGTCTAGGCCAATAATTTGATCTGTAGGAAATAAATAAATAGCAGCAAATGCAGGCAGCAGCTTGTAGCACAAATATTGGTATCAACAGTGAAATAAATAAAAACGTTTGCCCAGGCTATTACAGTGCCACCAGACTAGCCTAGAATATTTAAGCTCAAGAAATGAATTAAGATGTCAAGATTTTCTCAAGATTTCTGAGGGAAAGTATCTCAATTCAAGTATTTTCCCCTCTGGGATTTACATTAGACTGCTGCAAAATTCATAAAGCTTTCTATGAACTCTAGCTCACAATTTTTCCTGCTCTCTTGAACTTCTGTGCTTTCATTGTTTTCTCCATAAAATCATGTAGCCAGTCATCTGTAATATTATGTTATGTTCATGGTTATAGATAAACACAGAAATGGTATTTGCAATACAGATGAACGTTTCCTACTGAAGAGTTGCCTTGGGCCCTGGTAGACTCTGGAAAACTTTGTGTTTCTGCCCCAGTTCATAAATGCATCCTGCATCATTTATGTGCCCTTCTTCCGATTTGAAATGCTCCTTTCTGAAACAAATTGTTCACTTTGAGGTGTTACTCGTGGACCTTTCTCTTCCATAAAGGTGTGGCAGGCAGATTAGTGGTTAAGGCCACTAAAAATCAGGGCCGAGTTTAAACACCGGCCATGCTTTTGATTATTTAACCAGGAGCCAATTAATTGACCTTTCTGAGCCTCAGTTTCCTCGTCTGTTCGATGGAGATAATAAGCCTCCTTCCTTAGGGTTAAAGTTTGAATATAAGGGGCACCTGAGTGGCTCAGTCAGTTAAGCATCCCACTGGGACGCTTGATGTCGGCTCAGTGTGTGGGTTCAAGCCCCACAGTGGGCTTTGCGCAAACAGTGTGGGGCCTGCTTGGGATTCTCTCTCTCCCTCTCTTTGCCTCTCCCCTACTTGCTCTCTCTCTCAAAAAATAAACTAAAAGAAAATTAAAGTTTGAAATTAAAAAGACATTATGTAACATATTCGCAAGAAACTAGCAAGCCAGCTATTTGTTATTATTTTCCTTTTTGTCTGACAATTAAAAATCTATTAATGGACAGTATAACATATTGTATGGGCTGTGGTCCAGCCATATGATACATATTCAGAGTTTTTGTACAAATACTTTCATTTCTGGACTCATACAATTACAAGGGGTTTCTTTTTTTCCTACTCAAGTCGTACAATAATTTGTCGCAAGAGATTTTGGCAGACTTTTTAATTCGTCTGTAAAGAAGTATTTATTGAGCACCTACCATTTGTAAGTCTCCAGCACATTGGTATGTCTAAATTTTCACATGGCTAACTTTTCAGTTTGCCTCCAGGCACAATTCTAGGTACCATATAGTTTGATCGCTTTAAAATAATATGATCACCCGATTATTAAAACATGAGATTCAAATAAAAATTGAGTAAAAGGACGTAAGGCTTGACAGAATTGCAAGATCGTGATACCGCTTACGTTTCTTTTCTTCCTGGCCTTTAAAGTTAGTCGTTTGTATCCCAGGGTGTTTGTATGAAAGAACTGCACATTCATTCTTTAAAAGAAGCCTGTGTATGGGGCGCCTGGGTGGCTCAGTCGGTTAAGCGGCCGACTTCGGCTCAGGTCATGATCTCGCGGTCCGTGAGTTCGAGCCCCGCGTCGGGCTCTGTGCTGACAGCTCGGAGCCTGGAGCCTGTTTCAGATTCTGTGTCTCCCTCTCTCTGACCCTCCCCCGTTCATGCTCTGTCTCTCTCTGTCTCAAAAATAAATAAACGTTAAAAAAAAAATTAAAAAAAAAAAAAGAAGCCTGTGTAATGGGTGACCATAGTGATGGGAAAGTATCAAGCAGAAATAACAGGAATGTCATATATAAGAAGTTATGCCCGTTATGCAAAACATTCTTTCTACTGAGAAAAGTTAGTGTTTGTACATCATCAACCAGCAGACACACAGATACACACACACCTTAAAGAGTCAGAGCATCAAGGTCAAGAACAAATGCGTGCAACAAAAGCTAAGCATCAAGGAAAAGAGTTGCATTTCCTTGCTGATTAGCTTTTGTTGCTTTGTTTAACACAGGAGGCAAAGAGGAAAGGCTGGTTGAACGTGAACATCTAGATACCACGAGTGAAAGTGACACAGTTCTCCACCTTAATTTACCCTTTTACCTCAAGCCTGTTATTTCCATTCCTAGGAAAAGTGGCATAAATATGGGTAGAATGTGAGAAACCGAAAGAAGACGAGGATATGTCCAAATGCTCTGCATAATTTCAAGACACGCTGTTTTCCATAAAACTAATAAATAGAATTCAAGCAGTTTCAAAAAAAAAAAACCCAAAATATCCAGACCACTTTGATTGCTGCTTTTGTTAATGAGTCTGATATGCTTCACATATATGAACCCACATTATCAAGCACATTGAAAATTCAGTTCTCACATCTTGATGATTTGAGATTGTGTACACATATAATCAACTAAAAATGTTTTTAAATATCTTTGAAGCTAAAATCCCTCGGAAATATTGTGTTTCTAAACACTGTTCCTTGTTTCATGGGTCATAGCTTGTTCCCTTTAAGCTGTTCATTTGGAAATTGCTCAGACTTTTGGTTTGAACTCAAATGTAATTAAGAGAAATCTAACTTGTGAGCCAAACTCCAGGCATAACAATGTATGAAAATCAGTGATAAGGCTTGAGGGAAGTGGGGTGGTCCAATAACATGAAAATACTAATGAGGACCAGGGAGGTTAGCACCCACACCCACCTCTGAGTCCTGAAACACAGGAAAAGAGGGTAGAGAAAATGGCCACCTTGTGAGAAGACTAAAGGCGTGTGGTATTCTAGGAGAAACCTAGTACTTCAGGATGCAAGAAGGGAGATGAGAATTTCAGTGAAACTTCTGAAGATGTGGGGTGAGGAATTTGCTGATTATGGAGCACAGTTTCTGGTGAGCTTTGGGAAGTGGATGGAAACTGGGGACAAAAAGATAGGCTAAGTCAAAGATGGAGAACCAAAACCAGCAGCACATTGTGGACATGGTGATTCAGTGGAGGTGGGCAACCGGGACAGGACAGGGCAGGAATCGGATATTGACTAAATTCGGTATAAAAGCTCTTGGACCTGTAGACTTAGAAATCTAAATTTTCAACACACCAGGAGTAAGCTGTTGTTCAGCAGGGAACTCAAATTAATCAGATTCAATGTCTATGTGTTGATTTGCAATGAGAAAGCATTACCTGGAGGACTCGGGTCCCCTGACGAATGCGTTCCCTTCTTAGACTTGAATTCTCTGAGAAGCCCAGCAGGATGAGGTCACTTAGTGAGCTTGAATAGAGGATATATTCTTCAGATATTTAAGGTAACAAGCTAAGATACAAATGTCTACACTCTAAAGATACCTACCACTACCTTCAGATGGAGATAGGGAAGTGCCTTTGGCCAGGACATCCTCTCCCATGGTCAGAGCTTACCTAACACTGTTGACCTGTGTTATTCTCCTTTGTCTGAGTTGCCATTTCTGACTAATTCTTGTCCAATCTACCTCTTTTCCTAGATATAATACATTTAGTCAGGGTGACATTGAGGCCTGTTCTCCCTGAAGCATTTCATGACTTTAAGGCATTCTGGTGCTCTGGTAAAGTACAGAGCAATCTTGTTATCCTTACTTTTGAATCCCTCTGGGATCTCACTCGATAACCCTAGAAATGACAATATTAGTACAGAATGTCAGCATTAGCCATATTGGATTGGTAGGTCCTCCTTCACTGTGAAACCTGTAAGAGTTTTTACACAGCATTAATTTCCATGGCCATTCTTTAACACGTAATCCAAAGACATCCGACCAATAACAAAGAAGAATGAATAAATCTTAGAAAACAAGTTTAATTTTTTTGGTATTTACTAAGATTTTTATTCTTAGCATGTATGCTAACAAATACCCTTTATGGTGATAATGTTAATGTTTAGTTTCATAAAACAATGAATTTATTAATTATCCCACACAGAATGAGATGGAGAGTTCTCCAAAGAGTTGTGAACGCATTACCAGTGTTTGATAGTGTTACATAATAATGCCTAAAAAATATATACCAGGCCATTAAAAAACCCACTATTTTTCCACTTTCTCTTACATTTTCTGAGATTCAAAGCTGTGTGTGCTATCCAGAAAACTCCCTCTCGAGAGTATTTCATTAAAAATTTCATTTAATACTGGAAATAAAGGTCTAACCAAAAAAACGTTAATAAATTTTTAAAAATCACTCAGAAAATGAAGCTAAAAAACAAGCGCCATTTGTCCTCCAGAAATTAAGTATTCCAGAAAGGGCATGTTATTAGTCTACAGAGTTTAAACCAACAAGCAATTAGTGCTTTGTCAGGCAGTACACATCCAAATTCACTTCTGCAGATTGACTGTTCATGTACAGTCACAATTATTTTACAAATCTTGCACCACTGGCTTTTTTCCTCTTCATTTTTCTGTTATTTAAAGAACCCCAAGGAAGTTGGGGGTTTCCAGTTGCTTGAAATAATCTCTGAGCGAATCCCCCTCCTGTCCCCACATCCCTGGCTACTCACCCCTCCTCACAGTTGGCACATATACCTCTGTTCTCAGATTCTGGTCTTTAATGAAATGTAGCTGTGGGAGCGTGAGGAAGACCTTAACAGATAGGCCAGGGAAGCTTATCTCTGTGGTAGTTTTAGTAGAGTATTCACATTGTCTTCTACAATTCGAACAGTCAATAGGAAGCATAATATCCCATCAGCAACGATAAGCAACCATTAACTCTCAGTCTTCTCAGCAGATTATCAGGCCTGTATTCTAGCTTTCAAGCTGGCTGCATTCTGCAACTTAGCATGTTTCTTAGCTGTTTACTTTGGCCATGAATCGGTATATGCTTAGGAAATAGAGCTAATTATAATGTTACCCTAAGAAAACTGTTGCCATCTTCATTGTCATCATTATCATTATCATCATCATCAGGAAAATAATACCACTGTAATAAGATAACTTAGTTTATTCCAAAATCAGTTAGAAAGTATGTTATGTTATCTATTGTTTTGAATTTTCTGCAAAACTATTCTCCAATGATACGTGCAGTCATATTTATTTCTTAATTCCATTTGAATTTCAGAGCCCATGACTTACAAATAGCATTTTGTAGAAGAAAGAGGCGGGAATAGGACTGCAGAAACTTTTGCTTCGTTTTGTCTTCTAGTCTAAGCTAACTTGAAACTTAAATAGGTATTTAACTTCTCAGAACCTAAGTTTTCCCATGAGTAAAATTTGGTAATAATATTAGATTATATTTTTTTCCGAGATTTATGATGTTGTAACCAAGTACATAGCTTTAGTGCAGAAATCATGAATTTGAGGGAAAGTTGTTGACCATGACCTTATGACCGAGGTTTTCAAATAGGGTGACATATGACAATGTCTAGGGACATTTTTGATTGTCTGGAAGAGAGTGGATACTACTTGCATCTAATGGTTGGAGGTCAGGGATGCTGTTAAACATCCTGTGGTGTACAGGACAGGGCTCCACAACAAAGAATTATCTAACCAAAATGCCGATAATGCCAAGGTTTGTAAATCCTGCTTTATGGTGTTAGAAATTATGGTAAAGCACGTATGTATGACATTGGTTCCACAAATTAAGTGACCTATGAAATCCAGAGCTGGGTTTCCTGAGCATTTTCAGTTCTCCTGTGCCACAAAAGGAGATACAATCCCAGAAACGAGGATCATTGGCTTGGTCCAAACTTTTTATCTCACTGCTTCACACACACGTGTTCTTTTTCTAAAATGATGGTTGTCCCATTAACGGAAATGTGTTTTAAGGTTTCACAAATAAGAGAGAAGATCTGTTTCTGAAAAGGCTTATCAGAATAATAAAAATTCATCTGTCTAAAAAAGAAGTTATATTCTTAGCTATTGTAAGTAATTGAAGAAAGTCCCAGTCATAATTGGACTCCTTATCTTACTCACTATCCTGAAGTAGTATTTTAATAACCTGGGTCCCTGCCTTGCTTCTGTTCAAAGCTGTCATCTTTTAGTTCACATTAGCTGCTCCTTACAAATTTTGACCAAATTGCAGACCTGTTTGAAAGATCTTTAATGATATTCTTTGAGAAGTCAAAAGCAGCCATTTCTTTATATTATCAGGCACTTTTACAGTATAAATCTTTGCAAACCTTGCTTCGTAAGAATCTATTTAAAATCAACTGGCTAAATTCATTTGAAGCGTCCAACAGCAATGCTTAAGACTAAAATTGTGTTGTTCATGGAACAAAATGCTTGATATGTATAACATTAGATCTCAGGGATTCATGAAAAACCTTCATAAGTGAAACAGAAGGGGAAGCTGAAGATGTCTCTTAAATGCAACTTAGCGGTCAACTAGACTGTGCCACACTCCTCAGGGAAGGACGCTAACGGACAATACTGTTCAGAAGCTCCCAGGCGTAGACCCTCCTTGGAACAGGGAATAAACCTTGCTGCCTCGGTTTGCTGTCGTAAAATAAAGTTATTGGTTTTGTAACAAGGACAATGAGGATATTTGTTTAAAAAGACAACTTAAAAAATAGCAGAGACAACGGGAAATGATAAATGAGCAAGTCTTTGCTACAGTAATTACTTTAGTATTGAAACAAATGAATAACTTTCACAGCAATGCTATTTTCTGTCTCAGATTATACTACTACCAATTCGTATAGTATGTGTACCGTTGACCTTTATCCTGGAACAAAAAAGTACCTAAGAAAGAGGTGTTGGTAAATAAATTGTCTGAGAGATCTGTGTTAATGTTTTGAAAAATTTATGATATTCTTTTTGGAAACAGACTATCTCTGAAAGGTGGGACAATTTTTTTCTTCCATCTACACTAGCTTCATGACAAAAGTGAATCATTGAAAGAAAAAAATGAAGTAAATCTTTCTGGCATAGATAAATGAAATAACATACAAGTAGCCATTTATTGAAATCCATTTATTGAAAGTTATTCTCTATATAGCTTGTTAATTCCCTACTGAGATGTTTTGATTTTGTGGAAAACACACTGGACAGGTTATCAAAAGACCTACATTCTAAACCCAGCTGCTCAATTTACAAATGTTACATAATCTGGGGAAGTCTCCTGTCTTCTCTGAGAATCTTTAAAATGAAAATGATATGTTTTCTACATTTTTCACATGTTTTAGAAATGAAAGCCCTTTGTGAGATGTGACTCACTCTGCAGTTACTGGGAATGATTGTTGGCACAAATTTAGGATAGGAAACCCTATTCTAACATGTTTTCCATATTGTCATCAAAGTTGTAATTATTTTTCAGGTTGAAATAATTATTTAATGTGGATAGCATAATTTGATCTAATTTTTAAAAAAATCAAACTGAAGAGTTTTAGGTTCTAAGTTTCCATTTTTTCTATTCCTGCATATGAATATATTAATTGGGTGATACCAAAAAATAAACGACAAGGCTGTTTGACTCAGTCTTCTTTTGCCTATATCTAAAGCTTTGAATGTATGCCCCAGGTAGTTCTGTTCCCTGCTGGTTGGCTTATGCCCTGTTCAGACTCCCTTTTCCAAAAGCTCCAAAGCCTTTTGGAGCAGCCATTCACATTGTTACAACGTTTTTTCCCCTCAATGCGTTCCCAAGGAATGGAAGGGTTCATTTCCGCAACATGTGTAGAATGCTTCAGAACTCAAGTAAAAATTGTATTATTCTAGGGTAATGTTATTTAGCCCTGTTAAGAGAACTCTATTACTGAACTTGACTGTAGCAGTATACCAATTAAAATTATGAGTTAGAAATGTGAAGAGCCTATTCCAGATAAGACACACTCCATCATTCCCACATTTTGTTATGAGTTTACCTACTGAGAATTTCATCAGTAAATCCATCAATATTTCCAGTAAGGCAAAGGAGGGATTTTAAGTTGTAACTCTTGTCCTCTCTCTTCCTGGGTAAACAGAAAATAAAGAAACAATCTAGTCCCTTGTGTTCATGAAGATTAAATTTTCACCCCTTCCCCTCATATAAATAAGTCTGTATTCTGTATTTAAATTTCTTTGAAGATATAAATGGTCTGCTTTCATAATCACCTAAATGTATTAGCTAATAAGTCTCAGTATAAAAAAGAAAATTCTTTCTTTGAATAAACAAGTTTTCCCCCTCATTGGGACTCGAGTTCCATGGTTGCCCTTTATTCCTTGAAAAGAAAAAGAAAAAAAATCTGTAGTTTACCTCCTTAATTTATATTTGCCGTTACCTTACCATGATATTTTTAGTAGAGGGGCTACCCAAGGTTTAGCCGTATATACCTACAAACTATTATTAGACTTTGTATTTAATTTTGAGCCTTGAAATAGCATAGTTCATTCACTGCTCTATGTGACATTTTAAAAACCTGAGCAAACAGTATTATTCTTGGGAAAGAAAAGCTCTTTCTCACTAGGTTCAAGATTTAGAAACAATATTGAATTGATTTGAATCAGAAAATTGTCTCTGGAAACCTGAAGTGAATACAAACGTTAGGAAGATGATCTCACCTCTTACTTCCTGCCTTGGCCCTGCGCCGTTTCTTTTGAGTGGTTCTTAATATTCGTTCAAACACGTATGTGATCAGATCCATCCCAGAGCCACAGTTCGCTTTCGTTTTTGTCTGAGCCTAGGCTTACTGGGCTCCATGCTTCACATCTGCGCGAGCCTTCTCTGCCCTGGGATGGAACCCTGTTAATAAGAAGCTCGTTATACTTATCCTACCAGGGACTATCATCTCAGACGCCAAGACCCGCTTGTGTATTTTACTACCGTTCCTTCACCCCCCAAAAAAGAAATTGGTGCTTTTAGGTGAACAAAACTCTCCTGCCTTCCCCTTCAGGCAGAATTCTTACATTCCTTGGGGTGACAAAAGTGTGTATCCCTTTCTGCCCCTAGGAGGAAAAAAAAAAAAAAAAAGACTAAGATGCGTCATTAATCATGCAAACTGTCTACTGCAACAGTGCCAAGAAAATGATCATTCCCATACCAACCATCAATATTCCTGACACCTGTCTAAAAACACGGGTCATGCATATCCATCTGCCTTTAAAGAAGTGTCAATGTGCAAACATCCCTTCACTATTTTTAGGGTCATGTTAAAATTATTCATCACCTACCTGTCAGTTCATCCAATTTGTCATATTATCCTGATCTGCCGATGTCTATTACTGGCCATGTGCATTGTGTTTTTAGAGCATTAAGGGATAGGATGTTTTCGAAACGGTCAAATACATAAGAGGCAGTGATATCTTGCTACAGGCCAGAGTTCTTAACAAGAAATTACTGTGCTCAGTGTCCCCCTCCCCACACTTAGTGGTAAATGCAGATATTTGGGATTGCTGTGACTACTTCAAGTTCTACTAGCATCTAGTTTCTGGTAAATGAATTCTGGTTTCTAATGGCTCTCGTTTATATTTCTGTCTTGGAAGATGATTCCAATGGGTTAAAAACACCCCTTACAAATGAAACAAACCTTTTAAAATTAAATGGCTGAAGAAAAGTTCTTCTGAGAAAACCGTCCACATTCACATGCCTCGAAATATCATGTTCTATGAAAAATTCAAAATTACATTAAAATTTTAGTAGGAAAATATGATTCAGCATCAGAAACTTAAACAATATAATGGTATACCGCATCTATATTCTTAATATAAAAGTCATAATCCCTAAAATGGGTGAGTCTAGTTTTTCACTGATCTTAAATCATTTTAGCCTTCTTATTTTATATGTAACATACTTTTATTTATTTTTTTTTATTATTTTTTTAACGTTTATTTATTTTTGAGACAGAGAGAGACAGAGCATGAATGGGGGAGGGTCAGAGAAAGAGGGAGACACAGATTCCGAAACAGGCTCCAGGCTCTGCGCTGTCAGCACAGAGCCCGACACGGGGCTCGAACTCACGGACCGTGAGATCGTGACCTGAGCTGAAGCCGGTGCTCAACTGACTGAGCCACCCAGGCGTCCCTGTAACATACTTTTAAAACTAGTGTTAACTCTGTCTCCACCCTCTTCACCCTTTTCCCCCCTTTTACCTGTTTCCATTATCTCCTGTGAAATAGGTTACAGTATCTTTGAATAACAGAGGCATTTCCCCCCACGTGGGGAAATTTCAGGATTGAGATGTAATGCCCCTTGGATCTCGTCATTGCTGCACAGTGGTCCCCAGGGAGACCTGTGTTAGCTCCTCCATGTGGTCATAACCTTCTGAACCTTGGTGTCCTTATGTGTAAATCACAGGCCTTGAATACGTGATCTCGATGTCCTCAGGTAGCAGTGTCATCTATTAACCTAAAAATGATGACATACAAAGCCACAGACTGAAGTGGTCAGCCCTTGCTAAACAGTGACTTTCCCCTGAATTTGCATAAATCTGTTGAAATCCCGAAAATGATTAGCAAATTCGTCCATTGTCTCTTCACGATTATTCTTGCTGTAGTCAACACCGCTGCCCCAAGTTCATCAAAATAAATCCTAAGCCTAGAAGAGTGCCATTTTCAGACACTATCAAGTGGCATAAGTTCAACTGTGACACCCTTGAAGTAAAGTGTCCTGGTCCTCAGGTTGGTGGTACCCAAGACTTCAACAAAACAACCTGAGACCCACAAAGTTTGCTCATGTGGAAGATGCAGTGCCTTAGAGAGACTTTGATTAGTGAATTGGATGCAGAATTTTAATTAGTGAACATCTTATGAGGGTTGATCAGTTCCTCACTAATGCTGATAATGTTTTTTTTTTTCTTTTTATTTATTTGTTTGTTTGTTTGTTTAGGAAATAAGGAATTCAGAGGCAAACTACACCCAAGCCTCTCCCTAACTTTAAGTTCAGAGAGGCATGTTACTCTAACAAGCACTCTTATCCTAAATGATAATTATTCAAATAGCTTTTTTTTTAATTTTTTAATGTTTATTTTTTTTAATATTTTTTTTTAGTGTTTATTTTTGAGACAGAGAGAGACACAGCATGAGCAGGGAAGGGGCAGAGAGAGAGGGAGACACAGAATGTGAAGCAGGCTCCAGGCTCTGTCAGCACAGAGCCCGACATGGGGCTCAAACTCACGGACCGCAAGATCATGACCTGAGCTGAAGTCGGCCGCTCAACCAACTGAGCTACGCAGGCGCCCCTCAAATAGCTTTTTCACAGCAAATAGGAGATAAGGTATTCGGAGTGTTGAAGTAGAAACAAAATAATAGAAAACCAGATTTATTTTTATTTACTTTGTGTCATCTATTGTATATAGAACACACTAGTTGTCTCCTCACAACCTGCCTGGGGAGGAGGTATAATGAGTCCTTTCTACAACTAAGTATAGCTCAGAGATGCCTGTGTAATAGAACAGAGATTCAAGCTGATGGAGTAACTATGACTAGAAATACAAGAGGTCAGGGTGTCACAGAGAAGCTGGGACTTCCATTGGGTTTACCTGGCAGAGAAGAGAAAGGATCTTTATAAACATAGGGAACAGCATTGGTAAAGGCAAAGAGGCTTTGATGAGCAGGCATTTTTAGAGAATGAGAATAGTTTGGAGTGGCTGAAGCATGGACTGAGGAAGGAGAACATACGGACTAAAATAGAAATATGGTTTGGAGCATCAAACGAGGCTCTTTTCTCGTTTTCAAGGAAAGTAGAAATTTACCCTCTGCTCAATAGGGGTACACTGAGGTATCTTAAATGATGTCATATTTTATTTAAAAAATAAAACAAAACAGGGGTGCCTGAGTGGCTCAGTTGGTTCAGTGTCCGACATGGGCTCAGGCCATGATCTCACGGTCCATGAGTAGGAGCCCCCCGTCAGGCTCTGTGCTTCACAGCTCAGAGCCTGGAACCTGCTTCAGATTCTGTGTCTCCTTCTCTCTCTGCCCCTATCCCACTTGCTCTCTCTCTCTCTGTCTCAAAAATAAAAAAAAAAAAAAAATAATTAAAAATAATTAAAAATAATAAAACAGGACAAACAACCACTGGCAACGAATTGAATAGGTTAGACAGGAAGGACCCTAGGCAAGATGAGGTAGCAGGATACGGTACTAATCAAACAGACGACAACGAAGTTTGAATGTTGTAGATAGTGATGGCAGCAGAGAAGAAGAAACAGACTCTGTGGATTCAGAAGATAAAATCAGCCACTTTGCTAAGTGACCAGATATGAATGCCAAGGGAAGGGGAGAGTCAATGTGAAGTTGGCTCAGTATGGGGAAGAGGAGAATCTTTAGTCCGTTTTTCCTCCGCTTTGCATGAGGGCATGGACATCGAAATGAGCAGATGAGGCTGAAAAATCTGGAGGGAAGTAGAAATAAAAAGAACCGTGTCGTAATCCTCAAGTAGAAGCTGCGTCTGGGGGGTGCCGGGATCTCAGGTAGAAGGAAAAGCAAAGCTGACCAAGAATGAAACCCTGGCGAGCAGTGGGACCTGCTCCCGTAACAGGGAGCTCTGGAAGCAAATGGAAATGTGGAAACGCTCAATAGCTTCTCCTTTTTTTTTCTTTCTTCCTTCCTCCTTCATGTTTCTTCAAACTTTAAAGTCACATAATCATTTCACTTTGAGAGATGCATTTAAAAATGTCCTTCTTGTTGCAGAACTTGTGTTTCTGGACTGTCATGTCTACCCCAGGCTTTTCTGTGCTCTCAGGGATGCCCTTGCCCCTCCTCTTACCCCAGCAGGACCCTTGGCACCATTCAGAAGAAAGCCTCCTTGCCCACCCTATTTGAGGCCCATCTGCACCCTGTGCATACTTTGTGGCAGTATTATGTTTCATTTTCTTCACGGTGTTAAGTGAGAACAGACTTGTATCTACGCTTTTACCTTTAGGCTTTCTGTCTTCGTTTGGTACAATATAAACTTCCCGAGGGCAGGGAGTTTCTCTGGTTTCCCCCGCTGTAAATGCCTTGTCTGGCAAAAATGCCTGGCGTATAGTAGACATTAAATAATTACTTGTTGAATAAATAAATCAGACCGACAGTCATCTTTCTAGAAACAAAACCACGTGAATTTTTAAAGGAAGCTCCATATCAAACTAATGTCACGTTTGCTTTGTTCCTAAGACGTTTTGACCGTATTCGTATTGTTTCATTTTCGAGGACTTTTAGTGCAAAACGACAGAAACAGAAGGTGCCAAAAGATGTCTATAAATTGTCACCCCCAAAAAGCGTATTCCAGTTTGAGGGTTTAATTTTTTATCTCTACTGGGCATTTAAAAAACATTTTAAGGAAGGACCTGTATAGAAAATATAATTCTAAACATTGCTTTGGAAGTAATAGCAATGACTGTTTACTAAAAGGGGAAGAAAGAGACCTTCATATGCAAATGTATGGCATTTGAAAATGTCATATAGCTACATCTACATATAAATAAGCTGCTCTCTGCATTCCGGGAAGGGAGACTTTGTATAGTATCCGCCAGTTTCTATATCAAAATAAAATAAACTGATAGAGTAGCAATGAGTCAAGATATGGAAGAACACATCTTTACTACCTCTGAATACATTTGTGGTACTTCAGGTCACAGACCACCTGGCCAAATTGAGACCAAAAGGAAATTAAAACCCACAGTACTTGACTAGTAACAGAAATGAACCAGCTAGAAGAAAAGGGACTCACAGATGAAAAAAAAAAAAAAAAAAAAAGACATAAAAAGAAAAAAGAAGACAACTTCCCATCAAGTATTTGCTTTCTTCTAAACGTTGACACAGAAGTCAAGGGCCTCATGATGTCTTCTACACTTAACCTCTCTGCCAGGGATTGTTTTCCGTGTGAAATTTTAAAGGCTGTACTAAAAAAAAAAAAAAACCAAGACTTCAATTATTACCTCTTTCCTATTTCGTTATTTGTTCCCCTGACTCGGTACAAAATGGTCACTTTGGAAAAATCCCTCTGGTAAACCACAGTATGTAAACTACCAGATGGGGATAAATAACTCCTTTATGTTAAATGAATTATCCTTCCAGGACACCAGGGTACCACTCTATAAAGCACATTTTTTTTCTGCACTCTTAGGATGTTCTTTGCTTCTGGAAAAGTACATCATCCAATGATGTACCCCATTCGTGGGGACCCGGTACCCAGGTATTATTTTTACAGTAGGTCATTTTTCCTTTCCAAGTTAAGATGATAGAATTCATCACAGGAAAAAAAAAATTAGTAAATTATTTTATGCAACTTTGACTAGCCATTTTATGGAGTCCATTGGGGGAATTGTTTCCCTACCAGGAAGAGCTACCTGAAACCTGTCAGGTAGTGTCTGCACCACAATTTCATCTTGGGTGTTAAAAAGCATAACAAAGCCTGCCCTCATCCTTGCACAGCATATTTATGAGGGCGCTGGGGCTAACAGAATAAGCTTCTAAAATGATTACTGAAGGGAAACACTTGAATTCTAGAAAAAGTAAATTAATAGGCTTAAGGTATCAATGGGGAAGAAAAGGGAAAATGTGATAGTCAAAGGAACCTAAGAAATCAGAATGGTCTTCAGATGAATAATATAATTGCTACCTTTTATTGAATATGGCTGGATGCTTGGCATTTTATTAGTGCTTCTCTTTGAAACGATCCTGCAATGAAAGAATTACTATCACCCTTGTAAAGATAAAGAAATTTAGGCCCAGAAAGTTTAAGCAATTTTCCCAAGGTCACCTAGCTGAGAAGCCGAGAAAATGTATAAACTGATACCTCTTTGACCACAAAGCTGGCTGATCTCTTTCCATTACATCAGCCGGCCTGTGGGTATATAGAGTAATAGGGAAAAGGGTACCAAGATGCATGTTTGCTGCATTTGAACTAGGCAGTCAGTCTCTTGTGGCAGATATTAAGGAAACCAAAAGCAAATCCTTTATGAGGATTAAAAATATCGTTATCAAAGAACATGTTCAGAAAACTAAAAAAGGAAAAAGAAGTAGACAAAATTTTGTTGACTTTTTGCTAAAATGTGCTGACATTTGGAGATATTTATGTTTTTCCGAACATCTGGTGGATATTAGTATGTTTTTATTCACAATCTTCCATTATTAATGATAAAAGGAAGCTGAGTAATTATGATATACTGCCACAATGAATGAACATTATGCATGTTTTTTCCAATGTATTACAGAATCTCACTCCATCAAATATAAAAACATGAAGTTATTTTTAAAATGAGGAATATGGATGTTATCTTTTGTAACAAACTTGTTCCCATCAGAATAGATCATATTGAGTCAGCAACTCTTGTATCTGAGAGATAAGAATACATCGCAAGTCTTAAGATTTGTCATTTTAAGTGATTCAAATTACACTATTAATATTGCCTTTAGTTTGAAAAATGACCTAAAAGCGTTATATTTTTTTGTCTGGTTTTGCCACGAGATAATTCCACTTCTTTTATAAGACCTCATGGAAAGAGAGATTACTTCATTAGAGATAGAGACACCATGGCTTTGTCTCCTTTGTAGGTTGTCAAAATGAAGTCTGCCTTTACTGACTCTAGAATCCTACCCCCTTGGCTTTTATCAAGGGCTCCTTCCTTCATCTCCTCGGGGCTCTCTCAAGACTCAACTACTGAGTATAACTGAATCTCTTCCGCGGAACACCAGCAACACCGTATCCTCAAGGGCTGGCTAAGACCAGCATCGCAGTGGGAACTGCAGTTCCTGATGGAGAGGCTGTCTCCCCAGGAGCGGAGTCCTGCACATACATGCTTGTGCCAGTTCATGGGTGCCTACTGTACAGCAGGGTGGTATATAGAATAGCTTTTATGGCACGTATTGCACTCCTTAATCCATTCCCTCTACTCTCATGTCCTTACCTTTATGCTCTAGAAACTGCCAGTGTCCCTACAAACCATGCTGTGTCTCCCATCTGGGTTTTTGTATATATTGTTCCAACTTGGAATACTCGCATGTTTCTTTCATTTGTTTCTTCATGTTTCCGCTTAGATAACCTTCCTCTGGGAATGATGATGATTACAGCAGCTGCTTTCATTTATTGAGCACTTACTATGGGCCAGGCACTCTGTTTAATAAACACTTCTTTACATTTAAAAGCTCATTTGTGCATGCACATATTAGGTAAAAATAACTATAATTTAGTGAGCACTTACCGTGTGCCAGATATTGTTATAAATGTTTTAAACACATGCATAAAGGTTAAATAACTTGGTTGCGGTCACAGTTGGGGAGGGTGGTGTGGGGCAGGACCAAACTGGACCTCGACAGTTAGGCTCCCAAGCCTGCGATCTTCTTGCCTCACAAGTGTTAACAAGTAGGACCATTATTTCAACCATTTTAAAAATGAAGAGGCAGAGGCCGAGTGCTCCCCGCCTTTACCCTCAAGTCTGGACAAAGGTTCTTCCACATGATCTTTGGCCTCTATCCTCACCCAGGCATCATGTCACATTGTATTTGCCAATTTGCTTTCCTGTTCCTTTCTTTCTCGATGAGGAAGTGAAGCAACTTGCCAAAAGACCATTAATCAAATCAAATGTCCATGCTGAGATTTTGCTCTCTCTGATCCAAAGTCTACATTTTTCCCTCTGCTGAACAATCTCTTAGGGGGTTTTGTTGTTAAGTTTTTATTTAAATTCTAGTTAGTTAACATATAGTGTAGTATTGGTTTGAGTAGAATTTAGTGAATCATCACTTATACATTACACTCAGCGCTCATCCCAACAAACGCCCTTCTTAATACTCATCACCCATTTACCCATCCCCCACCTACCTCCCCTCCAGCAACCTTCACTTTGTTCTCTGTATTTAAGAGTCTCTTATGGTTTGCCTCCCTCTCTTTTTTTTTCACCTTTCCCTATGTTCATCTGTTTTGTTTCTTAAATGCCACTATGAGTGAAATCATATGTTGTCTTTCTCTGACTGACTTATTTCGCTTAGCCTAATACACTCTAGCTCCATACAAGTCCTTGCAAATGGCAAGAGTTCATTCTTTTTGATCATTATGTGTGTGTGTGTGTGTGTGTGTGTATATATATATATATATTTATGTATATATATACATATATTTATATCAATTTCTATATATATCCATTCTTTATCCATTCATCAGTTGATGGACATTTAGGCTCTTTCCATAATTTGGCTAGTGTTGATAGTGCTGCTGTAAACATCTTGGTGTATGTACCCCTTTGAATCTGTATTTTTGTATCCTTTGGGTAAATACCTAGTAGAGCAATTGCTAGATCATCAAGTGGTTCTGTTTTAACCTTTTCGAGGAAGCTTCATACTGTTTTCCAGAGTGGCTGCACCCGTTTGCATTCCCACCAATAAGGTAAGAGGGTTCCTCTTTTCTGCATCTTCATCAACGTTTGTTGTTTGCTGTGTTAGTTTTAGTCATTCTGACAGGTGTGAGGTGGTATCTCATCATGATTTTGATTTTTATGTCTTTGACGATAGGTGATGTTGAGCGTCTTTTCATGTGTCTGTTGGCCATCTGGATGTCTTCTTTGGAAAAATATCTATTCATGTCTTCTGCCCATTTCTTAACTGGGGTCTTTGTTTTTTTGTTATTGAGTTTGATGAGTTCTTTATAGATTTTGGATACTAACCCTTTATCAGATACGGCATTTGCAAATATCTTCTCCCATTCTATAGGCTGCCTTTTGGTTGTGTTGTTTCCTTCACTGTGCAGAAGCTTTTTATCTTGATAAAATCTCAATAGTTCATGTTTGCTTGTTTTCCTTGCCTCCAGAGATGCGTCTAGTAAGAAGTTGCTCTGACTGAGGTCAAAGAGGTTGCTGCCTGTGTTCTCTAGGATTTTGATGCTTTCCTGTCTCACATTTAGGTCTTTCATCCATTTAAAATTTGTTTTTGTGTATGGTGTAAGGAAGTGGTCCAGTTTCATTCTTCTTCATGTTGCTATCCAGTTTTCTCAACACTGTTTGTTGAAGAGACTGTATTTTTTCTATTGGATATTATTTCCTGCTTTGTTGAAGATTAATTGACCATAGAGTTGTGGATCCATTTCTGAGTTTTCTATTCTGTTCCATTGATCTGTGTGTCTGTTTTTATGCCAGTACCATACTGTCTTGATGACTACAACTTTGTAATAGCTTGAGGTTCAGAATTATGATGCTTCCAGCTGTGCTTTTCTTTTTCGAGATTGCTTTGGCTATTCGGAGTCTTTTTTGGTGGATACAACAAACAATCTCCTGTAAATGTGAGCCAGGGAATCTCTCCACAGATGTGCATTCCCGTAAAAACAAAGCAGAGTAACTTGAAGGGATACAGAGAATATTTCTAGGTCTATTGCTTCCTTTCTGACTGGTTCCTTTAGATATGTTTTTTTTTTTTTTAATTTTTTTTTTTTTCAACGTTTATTTATTTTTGGGACAGACAGAGACAGAGCATGAACGGGGGAGGGGCAGAGAGAGAGAGAGAGACACAGAATCGGAAACAGGCTCCAGGCTCTGAGCCATCAGCCCAGAGCCTGACGCGGGGCTCGAACTCACGGACCGCGAGATCGTGACCTGGCTGAAGTCGGACGCCCAACCAACTGCGCCACCCAGGCGCCCCTAGATATGTTTTAAAACATGACTGTGAGGACATGTGATGACAATAATAATAACTAAAGCATTATTAAGTGCTCACTACTTGTTGGCTTTCGCTCGGAGCGTTTCATGTGGATATTCTCATTTATTCCTCACAATAACCCTGTGATGCAAACACTACTCTCATCCCTATTTTTACAGATGAGAAAACTGATCCGTAGAGGGGTACGTGACTTGCTTTGAATCCACAACTTGTAGGTACAGAAATTAGATCTTGAACTTAACTTGACACAGCTTCTCATTTGTAGGAGAAATGAGATTATTTTCAGTGTTAACAAAAATCCACTGTCAATTACCAAAACTATTTGACTCCTATAACATATCAATTGTATATTAGGAGACTAACAGCAAATGTGCCTTATGTCCAATACCCCTCAGAGAATACTGAGAAATACTTAGAGAATAAGAATGAAATGAGTGTACCTAAAGCCCTTCCTGCTCATATTTTGCGCCTAATTTCTTTGGAATGACCTAGCTTGAAAAGATGATAAAGGGTCTGTGCGGGTCCAACTTTGTTTAGCACAAAGACAGATGGGATCTTGAGACTCTGCAAAGCTGTTCCTCCGCTGGGCATACTTCCTCTTCTCTGTATAAACTGATCTTCCTTAATTGGTGTGAAAGATTCATTGTTCTGACTCTCAGACCAGGATTCCCACACTGTATGTGTTTAAGTCTGGCAGGGCTCTGAAAGGACAGTCTTGTCATGTCTAACCACAGTCAGGACACGGTAGCAGTTCTTCCAGTGACCTGAGACCAATAAAAAAAAAAAAAAAAATAGAGATATGAAGGAAGTTAGGACACTCAAAAATAATTATTTCATCCCTGGCCGTCCTAACTATAAAAGAAAAGATTGTGGAGCTCCAAGGGTGTGGGAATACACTCAGTCAGGTTTGGGAACTAGAGAATCTGTTTTCTGCAAACAGTATGAGGACATGAAGACAATGAATATTAAAGCTTTCATAAGCTAAGGGAACTATGATTTCACATTTCTACTGTGAGAGATTGTTAATATTGTTCATTTAAATCTAAACTAATCAAGTAAGAGAAAATTCTTAAGTTCAAAGACCAAATCATTCCTTTTTAGTCTCCCCACAAAAAAAAAAAAAAAAAGGAAGAATCACTTGATACTTTTATTTTTTAATTGGTGTATTTTTATCAAAATAAAATACATTTATTATAGGAAATTATCTCTACTACCCAGAGATAATCACTGATAAAATAACTCAAAATGTTGGTAATTTCTTTCCAAATTTTTATATTTTCCACGCATTACATATTTTAGTATCCTACTCATTTTCCTATGCCATCAAAATTGTTCATAATTTTTTCTATGGCATAATGTTTCTTGTTGAATAATATTTTACCATGTAGTTACACTACAACTTACTTAACTATATTATACTCTTGCTGAAAATGTGGGTAGTTTCTCAGTTTCCTTTTTTATAAAAGATGCTGTAGTTGACTTATTTACAACATGAGTCTTGGCTTTTGAGTCTCTTGGTATATAATACTGTATTAGTTTTTAAAAGTTGGTACCATTTTCTTTTCCACCAATGATCTCTTAAATTCTAGTCTCTGCACTATCTACTACTGCCCAGCTAACATAAGCTGTGGATTTCCAATTAGAACGGTTCTTGTCCAGATAGACTAACTGCCCTACTTATCAGATACCATGCTCAACAATTGAACTGTCCTGCTATTTGCTATCAGCTTTTAGACACAACCTGATACAAAGCTTAAAAAAAAAACAACAGAATATCCCGTGTATTATCTAATCTAAGTAAACAGACACAAACAATACATGTAGTAAAAAGACTAGAAGTAAATAAATTAAATGTGGGTAATGGTGTTCTGTAGATTGTAAACAATGAAGACTTTCTATCCTTTTACTTTCTGTGTTTCCTACTATCCTTAAATCAATGTGAATTGCCTTTAGAATGAAAAATACCCAATATACTTTATTTTTAAGAAAAGAAATATAGAAACTAAGCAATTTAGCCTTCTCAAAACCCCACATTCTTCACATTGAATGATACACAGTTTCCTATTAGTAAGTGAAACACCTATAGTCATAGCTATACCTGCAAATTTAAGTGGAGAAGGAAGGCAATCATAGGGATCTCTCCAGGCAAAAAAACATTTCTGTCTCAATTATCTATATCTTTCAGACAAAATTGTTTTCTGGCTTGGAATTATCCAGGTGACTGCCTCTTTCATTTTTTCCCCTATCTCTACATGTACAACTCTAAGACAATCCTTTACCATTGAAAAAGTGTGAGGAAAACACCATATTAAAAAGGAAAAGATACAGAAAAATTGGGTTGTGGGTATATGAGAATTCTTTGTACCATCTTTGAAACTTTTCTATAAATGTGAACTATTCTTTAAAAAAAAAAGTTCATTAAAATAAATGAGAACACATGACCTCTGGAGCTAGCTTTCCGCCTTTGAGCTGCTGTATCACATTAGAGAATAATTGAACATTTCTGGCCTCTACCTTCTAGTATATCAAGGATAAAAATGCACACACACACACACACACACACACACACACATTCATGTCCTTATATTTACCCAATATTTAGGGGTATTGCAGTCTCATATAAAATAATAGCTACAAAAAATTTTATGTAAATAACTAAACAAAGTGAAATAACATAATTTAATAATCTTTTGGCCAAAATAGAACCTATTTTATAAAATGGTAACTGAGGACAGCGAATCTACAAACTTCTCTTTAAATAATTTATATTTTCTTGTATAATTTTTTCAAAAAGAGAGAAAAGTGCTTTGCTTAAAAACATTCCTCAGTGATGTTTTTGCACAGTCTAATTTTTCCCTTTCATTTCATGATATTTTTTATCTTGCTTTTAAATTTGCATCTTCAAATCCCTTGTAGACATTATAAATGTCCTTCCTCCTACTTTAAATGTCCTTCCTCCTACTAAAGATTTCCAGTTAATAATCATAAATTTGCTTAATGTTATTAACAGACATCTCACCCCTTAATAATTTTCTTACTAAACTATGGATTTACTACCTTTAACATCAATTATGTTGTTGCATACCCAAACATAAACATAGAAGTTTCGATGCAGTCTCAAAAATCATAACCAGACATCTGTCATGTGTATACCTCAGAGCTTAATAGATTCTCCTCAAGTCTTCTCCATTATACAAAAAGACACTACCCAGATGTTCAAGCCAAAAACCAAGTCGTCTGATTTGTTCCTCCCATGTTACAACACATAAACAAGTCATATTCAGTCTACTTTTTTGGCTTTGTTTTGTTTTCTCCCTCCGTTGCCGCTACCCAGGTCGAAGACTTGGACATTGTCTTGCAGTCACACTACTACAATGGTCTCCTATCTGTTCTCTCTCTTTTCTCTTTTGCCTCAATGATTCATTTTTCATATTAGATCTACTTGACACTATCCAAATGGTAGGTTTCCCATTGCCCTTTAAACTGGTACTCCTTAACACGGCTTACGAAGTTCTACATAAAAAGGAACTCACTGATTCTCTAACTCATCCTGGGCCTCTCTCTGCTCTACTTGGCATCCTCTGCTGTAGCCACTTTGCTGGTTCCTGGAACGTCTCTTTCCTATATTTCAGTCTTTTTCCATTTGTGCCATTTACTAAAGCTAGGGGTCTTCCCAAGACTCTTCTCCTGACCAGCTCTTTTTCATCCTTCCTTCCTCTATATGCCTTCCCTTACTCTCTAAAGAGGCCTCCCACCCTATTCTGCTATATCTGAATACTCTATTTTTCCCCTGGAACATTTCTAATTGAGATGTTAGATTTTTGTTTGTTTTTTATTTTGTAGACTGCTCGTCTCTAATATGTTGGCCTGTTTGATTCACCACTGTATAGCCTGTACTTGTAGTACTTGGCACATAGGAGGGAATCAGTCAATATTTTTAAGTGAATAAATAGGTTGATGAATTAATTAGGCAAAAGTAGGACCAAGATCTAGTAAATTTCAAAACCTCATAAGATAAAACATGCTTCTTATCTTCTGTGGATCCAAAGGTCTACACAGCCACATACCAAGAATCCCCCAAAGTTGTGGGTTGATATATGGATAGCATTCATTACAGAAACAGTGAGGTGCTTTGTTTGAATTGGCTATGTCCACTACTATCTCTGGAATAGACATTTTGTGCTCGTTCTATTTCAAAATACATTCTATTTCCTTAGAAGCTCTAATTCTAAATGTCAGCTGCTTTATTTCTAATGGATAAAATAGGTGTTTGACTTTCTTCAAATTCAAATTTGTACATGTTTTATAATCCCTATTGATTTCTTGAATGGTTAACCATGTACTTGGAGACTGTAAATTATACACTGGGAGTGTGTTAGACCTGTTAAAAGGTAAACTAATACTTGAGACCATGAGTACCATTTAGTTAATAACCAATATCAAGCCCTAAATGCTGTCCAACTGGAAAGAAACTAAGATCCACACCTCAGCCTTAACTATTTCTAGAGCAGTTTTTTTGTACTCAGAGTTATCACTAAGTAGAAATTAAGGTAGTATAAGAAGCAAATCAGTTGTTCAAAATTGGGAAGAGAGACAGAGAGAGAGAGAGAGAGAACCCATAGCTATTTAGAATATTTGGGGAATGAATTGTCCTAGATTAAAAATATTTGCATTTAACTGAAGGATACCACTTGAAAGAAAATTTAATGTTCAAATTTTCTTAATAGAGTACTATAAACTCTTATCCTTCTTAAACAAAAAATGCTAAATAAAACTATCATTTTCTTAATGAGTCAGAATCCCATAAAGCATTAGCTATTCAGGCATTCTGAAAATGCAGATAGAGATAATGTGGGAGATCACGTGCCACATATGACCTGTGAATCTTATTGTTGAAAGGTCATTGATGTCAGTTTGATTCTTGGTCATTTGCTTCTTTCTACTAAAGGTGAAATGCAGGGGAGGGTGGGTGATGGGTATTGAGGAGGGCACCTTTTGGGATGAGCACTGGGTGTTGTATGGAAACCAATTTGACAATAAACTTCATATATTGAAAAAAATAAAAAAATAAATAAAGAAGTGAAAGCAAAAAAAAAAATAAAGGTAAAATGCAGCATCATTTGTTGTATGACAAAATGATCATGTAAGATAACTGTCTTTCTTACAAAATGAATTAATAAATCAAAAACAAATGTAGCCTCTTCCATGAAGTTTTCTATCATCTCAAAAATTCTTCTTAACTGGGATTATTAGCATCTTTTGACATTTCAGCACCTTAAAACGTAGTTTGTGTGTGTGTGTGTTGGGAATGTAATGAACCACAGATATTTCAACCTAAACTTAAACTAAGGTAATCATATAATTTACCACCCAAACTAGGAGACTTTTGAGAGTAAAAGCATGCTGGCAAAATAAACATAAACCAAGGCCATCCAGGTCACATACTAGCTTAAACCAATCTTTATTTTCACTGATTCCATGTGGATTGTTAAAAAATATATTTCATAAAATAAGTAAAAAGCGTACCTGGGTGGCTCAGTTGGTTAAGCTGACTTCAGCTGAATTCGACATCAGCTCAGGTCATGTTCTTGTGGTTGGTGAGTTCGAGCCCCGCGTCGGGCTCTGTGCTGACCGCTCAGAGCCCAGAGCCTCCTTCGGATTCTGTGTCTCCTTCTCTCTCTCTGCCCCTCCCCCACTCACACTCTGTCTCTGTCTCTCTCAAAAATAAACAAACATTAAAAAAATTTTTTTTTAAGAAATAAAAGATGCAAAATAAAAAGAAATTATTAGTGTAACCGTTTGGTTGCTAAACTGTGACTGTATTAGATTGCTAGGGCTTTCATAATAAATTACCACAAACTGGGTGACTTAAAACAACAGAAGTTTATAGTCTCCCGGCTCTGGAGACCAAAAGTGCGAAATCAAGGTGTTGGTAGTGCTACACTCCCTCCGAAGTCTCAAAGAGGGAATCCTTCCTTGCCTCTTCCAGCTTCTGGTGGCTCCCACATTTCTTGGCTTGTTGCAAAATAGCTCCAATCTGCGTCCATCTCCACATGGCCCTCTACGTGTGTGTCTTCATATAACCTTCTTCTAAGAGTGGTCATTGGATTTAGAGTTCAGCCTAACTCAGTATGAACTCGTCTGAACTGATAACTTATTACCAAATAATGTCACATTCTGAAGCTCCAGATGGGCATGAGTTTGGGGGGAACACGTTATTCAGCCCAGTACAGTACCTAATGGTAACCTATTTGGCTATTATATGACCAAATAATCATTAGACATAAAGTTTTAGTGAGGGTAAAAAAACAAACAAACAAACAAACAGAAAAAAAAAAAAACAGCAGTGTATATGAGCCATGACAAAAAGCTGTGCATTTGTATTATCATGTCTCCAGAACAGGATAAATGGAGAAACTACATGGAAATAAATCTGTGATGAATTATCACATCACTAACAGTTTTATTTTAGGAAACAATACCACCTTTACTAGCTGTCTTATTCTGCTTAAACACAAAAATACTTGATTTGTAGACATAGACGAAGATATCATTGAGTAATACCATCAAAACAGAATAACTTTTCAATGCCATTAAACTGTTCAGGGGCTATGCTATGTTCCGAAATTACTTCGTAGAAAAACTATAAAATTCTGCTTAGAATTGACTCCATGACTTTTTTATTATCGGTTTTATTTAGAATGCTAATTTGAAATGTTAAACCAACTTTCAGAAACACCCACAGCACAATCAGCTCCATTTGTTTCTTAAAATTATGTCTCATCACCGAATATTGGAAAAGATGGTGTGCCTTCTAACCCTTTCGATGAGAATCACTTACATTAATTTGGTCAGGTACTAACAAATGGCAGTACTCCAACTTTGCAAATGAATCCAAATCTACACTGTCATTTCTCTAATTGCCCTTTTTGGGCCATGACATCACACGGGAGAAAAGTGCAAACTCATCAACCCATCAATTGCCTATACTTGCACTTTCAAGTCATTTATAGGTGTCTTTTTTGTTCTTTATGGTTAGCAACACATTTTTGCTCTCCAGCCTTTGGCCTTTCACTGACAAAGACGGAGGGGCATAGCAGATATGCTTTTACCTGCGCGTCTACTCCTGTCACCCGGAATATATACATTCTATTGAGTGTATTACAGTTCTCCACCACATTGCACCTTATCTTGCCACTTAAAGTGGGGATTATCTGTGGCTTTGAGGACACATTATCCAAGTGTGGCCGACTCTTTGATGCAAACAGCTAAGAGGCACTAGTCTTTTGAAAGTTGCCACACCAAGGTACCTGTGGCTTCCACTTACGTTGCCTATTCCTATACTGTTTATCCATTCATTCATACTACTTACTGCACACCCATTTTGTGCCAGTCCTCATACTACACCCTGGAGATGTTACAGTAAACAGTACACAGCCTTTGACCTGAGAGAAAGTGTAGTCCAGAGCAAAGTTTTCTTATGTGCCCCGAATGAGTAACAGGTGTATTAACTCATCAATCCACCTTAGCCTTCAGGAGCCTAGGGTGGCTAAAGCCCCCCCGGCAGGTGGTCTCCTTCTTTTACCTAAAACCTAAAACGTTTCCCATTTTCTATGTTTGCGGCTATGTGAAAAATCTACAGATGCCACGGTCCAATGCAATGTTTCCCAGAATGGAGGGTGGTGAAAGAGTCCCACAAAATGTTACTATAAAGAAGAGAGAGGGTCCCCACGCAAATAAATTTAAGATGAATAATGCGCGTCCTTTCTTGTCACCTCACAATACAGGTTAGCCTTGTAAGGACTCAGAAAAGGTGATCTGGGCTGAGTAATCAGAATTTGGAGGTCAGAGGCATTTAGGTGACAACAGAAGCCCTGAGTTAGGATGGGCTCCCGGGGGAGATTGGTTAAAGTATAAAAAGAGAAGAACTTTAGGAAAGCATCAATACTTACGGAATCAGTTGGAAAAGAGACACCTACAAAATAGGTACAAAAAAAAAAAAGAATACCTAAATATAGAAAGAATAACCAAAACAACACAAAAAAAACCCAAGAGGTACATAGTGTATTAGCCTTGGGAAGAGAAAACTTAACAAAGGAGGAAGTGGAGGAAGTGGTCAGCTGTATCAAATTACTGACAGATCGGGACAGCGGACATCTGAGAAGAGACTATTAGTTTTATCAAGAAAGGCGTTGTGGTTCCGGGTGCTTGCGTGGCTCAGTTGGTTAAGTGGCAGACTCTTGATTTCAGCTCAGGTCATGATCTTGCAGTTCGTGAGGTCAAGCCCCACATCGGGCTCCACACTGACAGTGCACAGAGCCTGCTTCTGATTCTCTCTCCCTCTCTCTCTTTGCTCTCCCCCACTTGTACTTGCTTTCTCTCAAAATAAACAGACTTAAATTTTTGTCTTAAAATGAAAAAAAAAAGGATATTGTGGGTCGACTGTGGTGCCAGCAGTTTCTCTGCAGGGGTGACCAGAGAGCAGTGGGTAGCGAATGGGGTTTAGTGCAGGAAGTAAAGAATAGGAGTGGAGACAACACTTTCATGAAGTTTAGCTTCTTAAGAAGAGGAGAAAGGAGACAAGAGACCTATGAGGGGACATGCATTAAGAGACGTCTGTAAAAATTTTTTTAAATGTTGATTTATTTTGAGGGAGAGAGCAGTGCAGAGCCCCACTCAGGTCTCGATCTCACAACCATAGGATCATGACCTGAACCAAAATCAAGAGTCAGATCCTTAACCAACTGAGCCACCCAGGCACCCAGGATTTTGTAAATTTGTAAGAAGGAAGACATTCAAAAATGTTTAAATGCTAGTGGCAAGGAGCAAAGAACGGAGGAGGGTTGAAGATACAGGAGAGAAAGATCAGTGACGGAGAGAGCCCTTGACGAGGATGGAGAGGTTGGGACTCATGATGGTTTGGCCTTGGACAAGATATCTTTCCCAGGATAGAAGGAAGAAGAAAAGAAAAGAACCAGTTTTCAGAGCAACAGCAGGATCCACGTGGGATAAATAGTCAGGAATCATAAAGGGCAAACAATAAGTAAGATATGGAGGCCAGATACTGTCTTCTGTCTTAATGAGTTCTTGACTACCTGCTCTGCATGTTACACTGGCGAGAGCCCTGGCTTTGACCCCAGGTCTGCCCATCAATTGTGCAAATTTCTAAGATATGCAATTAAACCTATTTGAGCTTGCATGTCCTCATTTATACAAAATGGGATTTTTATAAATCTACCTTAAAGAGTGGTGATAGAGAATACATTTTTATCATATTAACACAATGTTGCACATGTGGTAGATTCTCCAGTAAATGTAGATGTACTATCATCACCTTGTCTGCGGATCGGTTTTCTTAGCTGTGTTTAGAAGACGACAAACAAAATCATGGGGAGACGACCGATGGATACAGTACGTTACCTACGGTACATAGCACAGACACATAGCAAGGGCTCGAGAAATATTCATGT
This sequence comes from Leopardus geoffroyi, assembly GCF_018350155.1. Classification (NCBI taxonomy): domain Eukaryota; kingdom Metazoa; phylum Chordata; class Mammalia; order Carnivora; family Felidae; genus Leopardus; species Leopardus geoffroyi. Next base: position 179,062,146 of record NC_059328.1, on the reverse strand, counting down.
AACAGATTAACACAAGCCATTTTTTTGTCCTGTTTACATTATTAAAACCCTTTTTTCTGCTGCATTTCAGTGCACGCTCCAACCTAAATCCTCCTCGCTCTCTATTGGTTAGCAACTTCAGTGTCACAGAGGAAAACAAACGTGTCACCTGGGAAGGTCTGTCAGAACCCCTTAACCATTTCTGTATCTGCAGGGAAAAACAGCTTGACTCGCATAGCCCAGAAGGCAGAAGTAGACAGGACCTGAGCCCTCTGTCACTTACACCGTCATTTTCGGCATTGTCGCCAAACAGGCTCGCTAAGAAAGGATGCCCAGTTGGCCACTGAGCAAATACATTCGGCCAGATGTGCATAGGTTTAGTTTAAGACAAAATAAAGAAGGGGAGGGGGGTATTCTTGGCATAAAATGGCTTCCCGTACTTTTTTTTTTTCTTTCTCTGAAGTTTGTAGTAAACTTTGTCTTCCAAGAGCAGCTTGGAAGCAAGAAGGGTTGCTGCAGCAAAAGCTCAGTGGGGAGAGCTATATAGCAAATTGCCCCAGATAAGCTTAAGGCAACTCTGGACTCCTGAGAGGTTAATGATCCCTACCTCTTCTCAAGGCCTGATATTTATGAAGTGTTGTCAAAGACATCTAAAGTTCCATGAAATACTGTATTTTGAAAAGGTCTTCAAGCTAAATCCTCTAAACCTATAGGAGTTACCCACTTGCTGAGAGTTAATAGGCTCTTGACTGAATGGTGAAGTTTGAAAAAGGACCATTAGAGGCAGGGTATACTTTCTCCCAGTAGCCTGCTCCCTTCATGCTTTGGAGGGCTGTGCCACCGAAGCCGGGCAAGGCATTTCTGAGGCAGAAGACAGAGCAAATGGCTCAAAATCTGCTTACTTTTCTTTTAATAATAAACGTGCGTGTGTGTGTGTGTGTGTGTGTGTGTGTGTGTGTGTGTTTTGGAGGTCTGGAATTTATAGCTAAATCTGTGATTTAGCCTTGGGATGCCAAATCCTGGAATTGTAATAACTGTATTTGGATGTCATAAGTTAAAATGTTTACGTACAAGTTTCTTTCCCGAGATTTCACAGGTTTCCCCACTTTTACCTATGGAAATATATTACCAATAGACACTGAGATAATAAACCCCATGCAAATAATCATGCAACATTGTTGCATTTCAATCACTCCAGTCCCCAAATTACTATGTCTATTTCAGATGCTGGTACTTTTTCCAATTTAAATTCAGGCAGTTCTTGAATAACGTCATTAAGGCCGTGCCTGAGAATGTAGTAACATGAAAATTTGTTTTCTTCCACTTTATTTTAGTTATTTAATGTCCAATAAGAATATTTATATATGCAAGTGGTAATATGAATAACCACATTTCACATTTTATATTAGTGCCCGATCAATGGTAGGGTAAGAAAGAATTTCTCTGGGGTGCCTGGGTGGCTCAGTCAGTTGAGCATCTAACCCTTGATTTCAGCTCAGGTCATGATCCCAGGATCATGGGATTGAGCCCCAGGTGGGGCTCCACACTAAGCGTGGAGCCTGCCTAAGATATTCTCTGTCTCTCTCTCTCTCTCTCTCTACCTCTCTCTCTCTCTCTCTCTCTCTCTCTCTCTCTCTCTCTCTCCCCCACTCTGGCCCTCTCTATCCCTCTCCTTCTCTAAAATAAAAAAAAGAAAAGAAAAGAATTTCTCTCTGTCTCTACCCGTCCTATTCCCAACCCAGACCACTGCCTAACTGGCAAAATTGTGGATCCAAATAGTTTCCATTATTCTTCTGAAAAAATAGGTTCCACTGGTAGAAGAAATGTTGAATTGGTAGCAAAGGACTTGGTTTCTGTTTTGAAGTTATTTTTCCAAATCTTTAACAGACATTAAATAACTAGGAAGATTGGGACTGCTCTTTACAAAACTTGAGAATCGATTTGTGTCTTTAAATGCCTTCATGTCCCTTGCCCTAGCTGTCGCTTTTAGCTAGGATTCTCATTTGAGTCTCTGTCTTAGAGGCTTTAAAAAAGGAGAGACTCTTCTCATCTACTCATCTACGCCTTGAAGAAACCATGACAGCAGGTGAAGCTATTATAGAATTTGTTAAGAAGAACAAATACAAGTTGCAAGACCTCCTATTGCATTACGTTCAGAACCTGTTCAATAGGAACACTTTTCTGATCTTTAAAAACCCTCGACTATAATTCAAGCTCATATTGAAGATATGAGGCTTTACTGCCACCTCATATGTTTATACGTGATAAAGATAAGGACACGAAATCCTAAGAATTACATATTTTCTCTGAAACCAACTCTAATCAACAACAGGGACAATCATGACTTTACTTCTAAATTCATAATTTGGTTCTGTCCCAGACACGATATAAATATAATAGAAATAAAGACAGTTTTTCTTTTCCATGTTCGTTAAATAAAACTATTTTCAAACTGCTTTAGGGCTCTGGCAGGAAGTAGGGGACAGGTAAAATCTAGTAATCACAACAGGTGTGCAAGTATATGACTACTTCGGTGCTGGGCTTTCCTTGTGCCATTATTAAATGTAGAAAACAAAAGTATTATATAAATATCTTCACAATGGAAGACTTCGTTTGTTGGAAAGGTGTGGCACATTGTGTGTGCCCAAAGGAAAAACTTGTTAAAAAGGTAGTAAATGAAATGGTGTTACTTGTATGTCTGCACTTGTCAAAGATAATTTGTGATGTGAAAGCATGCTGTTAAATATTGAATTTAAGGAGTGCCTGGGTGGCTCAGTCGGTTAAGCGTCCAACTTCAGCTCAGATTATGATCTCACGGTTCATGAGTTTGAGCCCCACATCAAGCTCTCAGCTGTCAGTGCAGAGCCTGCTTCTGACTGGCTGTCTCTCTCTCTCTCTGCCCCTCCCCTGCTTGTGCTCTTGCCCTCTCTGTCAAAAATAAATAAACATCTAAAAAAATTAATTAAATTTAAATCCACAAGCATACTTTTTTCCAAAAGGAAGATAATGCATAGGGGAGTTCACTTTAGGCTAGAACGTCTGAATTATGGGCATTGTAAATATTTAAGATATTTTATACCCTTTGATAAAGTAAAATGTTCCCATAATTCAGGCAAAGTGATTTCCTTTATTTACTATAATAATGTCTCTATTTGTCTAATTCTTTTTCCCAGCGTGTCAAAAGTAATAATATTTCACATTAAATATTAGTAAATATTTATTGGTAATTTATTTTAAGTAACTATTAGCAATAGAAACAAATATTACTCTTAGAATTCAAAGAACCTAGAAGCCTGAAACAATCAAGTAACACTACACTTTTGTTACTACAAAACAGTAACACTACAAAATCTGCACAATAGTAAGAAGGCTTTTTTTTTTTTAACACCACCAGAAACCCACTACTCCTCATTCACTTACTGAACAAGTTCTAGTTGCTTAAAAATGTGCAGTGGAAATCTGGTTCCCGAAAACATCCACTGAATCCTCGATGTTACCTCTGGTTTAGGATCTTTCCAACTTACTCGGAAATGCTTACACAGAAGCAGACCACTCCTAGAGAATCAGTGACATAAGGGATTTATTTGTATAGATTCCAAAAAAAAAAAAAAAAAAAAGGGCCTGATTAAAGCAAAACAGGGCTATCTCCAGAGAAATATCATCTGATCAGCCCCCAAAAGACCTCCCAGATTGCAGTGCACTATGGGTAGGGCTTGTAGCTACAGAACTTTGATCTTACAAAATACCCAAAGTGAGTGGGCTGGAGAAAGCTGACTCACGCTCCCCCCACCCAGCTCCCCAAAAAATACACAGAAAAGTCAGAACCAGTCAGTTCAATTGACATGAAATATAATTGTCAAATGGATGAGAAACCCAAGGTGGTACAGTTAAAGCCATTCCCAATTTGTAGACTGCACGGAAGTCAAATTGTTTTGAGACTGTTCAGAGAACAGAACATCAGAACAAGAGAAATGGGTTGACTGAGTGAATACTTAATAGCATCAGACACTAATAGTTTTGTGCATCCATTTCTGCAACTGGGACTCTAGGTTTGCAAGTTCAGGTTGGCTTCTCAGGGCACCCCACCCTGGAGAGTACTTGAATAGAGACCATGAAGCTCCTTTTGCCACGCTCTAACCTTTGTCCAAGGAAACATGGTTTCTTCGGAGATGTGGATAGTTTTAGTCCAGTTTTACACTCTCATATTTCTGCCTCAGTCCATAATGTGTTTCTTTGCCAGATGAATTCTCTAAACAAATTATTCCCAGCTTTGGGGGAAGAGGAAGGCAGGAATAACGCTGAACACACACACACATACACACACTCCAGGTTATATAGATTTAAGTCTCGGAACTGCTTGGCCTGGCTCTGCCCCTTTTCTAACTACTTCCCTTACTTGCCTTGTGGTAAGGTAGAAACTTTCCCTGTCTCTTTCCCCCCCTCACCCATCTCTTTCTCTGAAAGCACAAGGACAGAAATGATACATGTAGCTGTGCTTTAGAGCAACCCACCTCTATAGCTCTTGACTGGAGCGTTGACTAGCAATAGGTATGAAGCCCTGTTAACTGCTACAGGTAACTCAGATTATACCAGAAATTGTTTCTTAAAAGGGTCCGGATCTCTTTCAGCATAAATCATTTGTAAACAATTGGGTGGGAAATCAGTTAAGGATTTTAAACAAAAACACGAAGAGTTTCTACCGTTGTCACTATCTCTTTTAGCAGAAAGAACACAACCCTTACATTAAACCTCTTTTTCAATGGAGGACAGGGAAATTGACGTCTAAATTGTCAGCCACTGTAGGAAACATGGACTGCCAAAGCGTAATTTTTATATTTTTTGAATCTTGAAATGCTTCTGTGTGCATAAACATCAGGATCACCAATATTATCATCCATACACATATTTGTTCGGAATATTAGATTTCTGTGTCTCTATTCTTCTTAATACACTTAAATCTCATTTCTAAAATATGTCTATTGCATTACTAGAAGTGGTTATACATTCAGGTTTTCAATCAACTGGTTTACTTGGTTGGATTGACTATAAATTTGTTGACATATATTGATGATTCCTCATTTTCTTGCTCAGGGATCATTTCTTCTACTCATTTATTTTCAATCTCTCTAACTTTCTCATTTGACAGTATCCTATGAGTAGCACAACAGAGCACTCCAAGCTCATAAGGAATGGTGTGAACTAATTAGCAGATTTTATGGTAGAAACTATTCCCCTCACACGTGATCATCCTATCTGGGTAATAAACTTTGTGAAAGTATCTGGTTCTTACTACACGAAGGCAACAGTCTAACTCAAACAAGCTCTTACTTTGCCCTTGGACTTTGGTTCATAACTGTGGATATGGTATCAATCCAGAAACAAAAGCAGAATGGGGTGAGGGACAGAGTTGAAAATAAAATAGCCTAAAAACGGATTGGGAGTTAAGAAAACTCTTGATCTTCTTCAGCAACTGACAAAAAGAAAAATAGTCCTAATAAGATGTGTTCAAAAAATAGGCTGGAAATCACAACGTGTAACTGAAATTTAGGGACGTTACAGAAAATTCCCCTCCGTGCAGGTGTGCAGAAGCACTGAAGAGTTACTAACAAACACTGAATACAAGTGTTGAATAGTTTGTCATGGGGAGAAGATCCAGAACTAAGAATGAGAATCAGTGCTGGTTCGTTACATAAGCAGTGGGGCTGGCTGGCAAAGCCCACTGTGAAAGTCGCCTTTAAACAGCAGGTGCATGGTTTGACCACTGCAGCTTGTAGCCTCCTGGCAGCATCAGCAAATGAGCCTAATCTTCTCTATGGATTTATGAATGACCACAAGCCATTCCCAAGGTACACCGAAATACCATGATTGGCCTGCTTCCAGTTTAATCACATATTCCCATGTTGGAAATTGCACCCAACATTACTTATTTCACTTTTTTGTGTGTTTGCTCACTGAGGCTCTCATTTGTGTGCCCAAAACACCATGACACAATTCCAAAGTAGCTTGGAAAAATGGGAGAAGACAAAAGAGAAAGTTTTGTATATTCTTCGTCTTTTCCATGGAAGCGGTTCATTAATTTTAACTATATTCACTGAAGTAGAAATATTAGAGATATAGTGCAAACAAAATACCACCTAAGTAGGTAAAGAGACACAAATATAGAACAAATGAATGATTTAAATGTAATCTCCAATCTCTCTAGCAGCTTGTGACAAATCCTTTATTAATTTGAGTATGTGATTTGAAATACTACCCATCATTCACATGTACACAAATATTCCCACGCAAGAAAACACTTAACATATTTGACGATATACTTCAAACTTTAAAGTTATGCAGAGGACACCTAGACCTTAAAAGGTATAGATATTTTACAGCTCTGCTTAAACATAAATAATGCATTTGTCTGATTCACCAGTATTGAAGGTGTTTTTTCTCCTGGTGAATATACACATCATCTGTGATCGTCCAGCGGGATGGAAGAGCGTCTTAGACTGAGTCAAAAAGTTCTGGTTTTCATGTGCTTAGGCAACAATTTTAAAGTCTGTCAGGTCAGGCCACAGATTACAGAAAAGACTCAAAAACGACAAAACTTTGTATTAGAAAATGAACATATTCCAAAGACTATTTAGAGATGGTATTACAAATAGCAAGCAAATGTATTGGGGCTAACGGTCAGAAAAAGTATTTTAATGTCTTCGTAGAAACGTAAGAAAACAAAACTCGTTAATGATAGAGGAAAGGGTTCATTTTAGAACACAAACTTTTTCTTTATTGTAAGTTTAACTTTCACATAACGTTGTTAACACAGGCCAGCTACCATGCATTGGAATACACTCACAGCATTCAATATGTACTGTGTTAGTATCTACATAAATGATTCTGAAATAACGTTTGTTCTTTCGATAGCTTTATTTGGGCAATAAGAAAATGTATGGATGCTAGTAAAATGCACATTCACAGTAAATGAAAAAAGCCCGAAAGAGTACATTTGTTGCAATTTGCATTGGTTTTGGGAAAGGTCTGTTTAACAACTGAACACAGCCATATTTTGACTTTTAAGCTCCCACACTGAGAAAGTATCCAGGTACAGCAGCAATTTACTCTTAGGGACATTATGCTGGGCTTTGAAATTCAAAAAATAGGATAGTTCTTCTTGAATTATTTTATGATCAATGTACAGTCTCTACACAAGGAAAATTAAAGCTGTCTGACAACTCATAGAAACATCACTGGCTATTAAAGATGGAAGAAATTGCATAAAAGCATGAAAAGCATTGGGTAATTTTGCAGTTTCATCTCTAAACACAATTGTAAAGATGTCTGTCTTTCAGTTCTTCCTCCCTCGTTCTTCTGAAGCTTAGCCTTTTAGTTCTTGCCCTTTTAAATATTTTTGCCTACTATAGCTTTGCTTCTTAATGTCCTGGTTGGTCTTACTGGGCTAAGAAAGTATTTACAAGGGGTGCCTGCTTTTATCTATATTCACAGAGAATGCTAACAAGTTAGAAGAAAGTGCAAGAGAGCACCACATACCTTGCCCAGAACATTACAATGGTTTCTGCATGCATGGAAAGTGTGAACATTCTATCAATATGCAGGAGCCATCTTGCAGGTAATGTTTTCACTCTTTAACTATTAAAATGTGCAAAGTAAAAATATAAAACTAAATTCTGGATGTTTGCAGAGAATTGGATGGCATTCTGTCTGACTGAGTGATGCTCAGCAAAACTTTTCGCTGCCTCTCCCCCTCACCCCCCACACAGACCCACTAGAAAACCCTGAAAGGGGTGTGCCTTACACATGGGAGTACTATGTAACATATTATTATGTACACTCTTCTAGTAGAATTTTAAATTGTACTTTTGGCATTACAAGCTTCTTAAAAACTCAGCCTCCTCCTCTGGTTTATTCACCACTCTTTCCCATGGACATAGAATAGCTCTTGACACATAATAGGTGCTCAGTAAGTATTTCTGAAATGAATGGATGAGGACTGACTATACATTAAGAGAACATGATCGCTTCTGGGAGGTCTTTTCCATAGTCCTTCAGGTGTTCTAATAAATATTATCAATCTTGGTTTTGCTAGACACATACTCTTTTCTGCGGATCTGCTGTCCAGAAGCCTTGTATAGTGAGATTATTAGCTGTACCTCCCCAGATTCTAAGTAGGTTGATACCCAAAGAAATTCCTTGTCTGGATTTACTTAATAAATATAAATATCTGCTGAATATTCATGAATAGAACATAATTATTTCAGAGATGGTAAAGCCAAACTTAAAAAACAAATGTATTTTTATAAAGGAAGATACAAGTGGCATATGATGAAATAGGTTGTGTATTGCTATACAGTGAGAGGACTTTCTCTCTCTTGTCTCTTCCTCTTCCCTCTCCTCCTTCTTCTCCTCCTCCTCTTTTTCTGTGTCTCTTTCTCCCCCCCCCCCCCCAAGAACTGTCTTCCTTTTACATTTTCCTTAACTGAACACACTGACACCTACCTTCCAGTGAAGCCAGGTAGAGTGAACAAAACTGAGATTGGTTCCTGCTGCTCTCTTATCCTTACTGGGGTCCCCATTACTGAACCCTTCTGAGGCAGAAGGAAAGACCTCAGGATGTAGAAATTCCACGTGACGTACTAAAATAATTGCACAAAGCCAATGACAAGTTGATCCTCGTTGGTATTGTTATGTGAACTGTTTCTTCCTTCCATTGTCAACTGCTAGTTGCAACCCAAAGATGGTCTACTGGAGCTTTCTGATGAGGGCTGAGTGAGAAGCAGCATTCATTCTCAGATGAATAGCACATGGGTTTATTTTACAGAACTATATTGCCTACACCATACTTTTCTTCCTACTGAAATTTAACATAAGTAGACAACTTTATGATCAACAGATTAAAGACATTGCTTGTTGTACTTCTGGTCTAAACATTTTTCAACAATCAGTCTCACAGTAGCATAGAGAATGCTTTATCCAAAAATAAATAAATAAATAAATAAATAGCCCTTGTTTGTTACCCCTATCCTCGGGAACAAACCTTTTCTCAAGATAATCATGTTGGCTTAGGTTGACTAAAGAGCAAGTTACAGAAAATGTGAGGCTCACTTGAACAAAAATATATAGAAAGAACAATTACCTCTGGACATCTCTTATTTCTCACATGGTCATCACAAACTACCTACCAACCCTCCTATCTTCAAAATCTTATTATGAGTATAAAAGAAAAACCTCATGTTTTTGAAACCGAAAACACACGGAGATCTTGTTGAAAATAAGTAGTAGAAAACCATATCTACAAAGTAGCATTTTTTTTTTTTTAGAGAAACAAGAAGATAAATGGGTATGGGCCAACTATAAAAATGAGTCTCCCAGCTATAGGTAACCGGACACTTCATTTCTTCCAGGTGCGATGCTGGTTATACTGGTCAACACTGTGAAAAAAAGGACTACAGTGTACTGTATGTTGTCCCCGGCCCTGTACGATTTCAGTATGTCTTAATCGCCGCTGTGATTGGAACCATTCAGATTGCCGTCATCTGCGTGGTGGTCCTCTGCATCACCAGGTCAGTACCTGTGCTCAATGGCCACCCACATACAGGAATATGTTGTTTCTCCTTGCCTGAAACAGTTCACTCTAGTTGTGAGTCCCTTCGTGGCCTCTGTGGTCATCCATTCTCTGGAGTCCAATTTCCTCATCATAACAGCATATGAATAGCATCGATTTTCATGCTGGAGTAGTACAAATTATTTTCCTTATTTTTTCATGTTGATGAGGATTATTTATTTCTGAAGCAAAGATACTTTTTTCTTTAAAGCATAATGCCAATCTTTGTTTAAACCTGCTCTTCTCTTTTAGCTATAAAAAGTCAGTCCTCATTCAAACTACAAACAGACTAATGAAATGACCAGTGTTTCCTTCTTTACTCAGATCAGTATGCCAAAAGAGGTCAGAATAGATTGGTTACAGGGCCTAGAAACGTGGTAATGTATAGCTCTCATTTGTGGTACTTCTATTTCCAAGTGTAACTCACAGATATAATCATTTTTAACATATTTGATGTAAACAAGTACATTTTTGTCTTAAGTTAATGAAATAGCTTTTAATCACAAAATTCAAAGACAGCGGCTATAATTTAAAAAGATTATGTTGTAGTACATGAAAACCTTTGGTATAGGGAATAGGCAGCAAATATGACGATAAGCATTTATATCAAACTCCAGGACAATCAAATGGTAATTGTTTCCTGGAGAGTTAGACTGAGAGAGATCCCTCTGGATCCAGTTTCAACAGGAGAGAAAAATCTGGTTAATTAGTGATGTTTGACATTGTGCTTGAGGTAAAGGAAGTAAGGCCAGGTATTTACTTGCTTAATTTTATCAGTGTGTCAATTCATGGCAACCAAACTCGTATTATTTACGCCCTGTCTAACCAGCCATATGATTGAAGATACTTCTTTCTGACCCGATTTCATCCTCCTTGAGATAAAAGTTCCAAGAAAGTTTTTCAAGGTGTTTGCCAAATTCACAAGACATTTAAACTTTCATTCATTTATACAGCTCTATAGTAAATCAGAATGTTTCCTCCAAAATTATTTTTCTACAGACAGGAAAATAAAATAAAGCATCATATCTTTAGAAAATAAAGGCCATAATACATCTCTGTAGCTGTATTGCACTATCTTCTTTGAGGACAAGTGTGGCATTTGCTCTTGAAAAAGACAAAATATGGTTCATAAATCCTTTCTGGGCCTAAAAGCTTAAGGGAAGATCATCGACTGGAGCTTTGTGCTGCTCGAAGCCAAGTTGAGCTCATCAACTAGACTCTCACGTTTAGATGCCAAGTGAGTCAATGGATTATGTTAAAATAGATTCTAGGGAACATAAAGATAACTCAGGAAACCAAAAATACTGAGTATAAAGGAAAGATAGAAAAGAATCTAAAACACAAGAAATGGTGCCATGTTACTCTAAGGGGCTTGAGACTTCTGATATCTACACAACGTACATGAGCAACCAAATTCATATTAATGGGTCTGATCTCATAACTGTTGGATTTGCTACTTCCTGTACTGACAAAAATGCAAAGCTTTCAATATTTTAGCATATGTCCTCGAGTTTGTTATTAGCCACAGTCCTGTTCCCATACATAATAAGAACAGCTGGAATGCCCAGCGTGTGCACGTATGCGTGTGTGTGTATGTATCATACATACACACACACACGCACACACATATTTAATAACGTGAGAAAGGAACAGGTATCCCCGTTTTCAAAACAGAGGCTCTGAGGTGTGAGAAGCTAGCAAATTGCTAAGTTTGCACATGAGCAATAAAGACAGCTCTGGAGTCCAGGCTGCCTGGTGCAAGAGCCTGCACCCTTAACCACTGCTCATCCTGCCCCTCGGCTGGTCATGACGTTGTGTGTTCTGATGCTCACGACAGCCTAAACTGAGCTCCAAATTAGAGGAAGCCATTTTTTTCAGGCAAATGGCCGTTTTCATTTTCCACGTTAAAACAAAACAAAACCTATTCTCTGTTTACTTCTGAGGAGGAGTACGTGAGCTAAGTTACCGTTATTGTAACACATTTTATAAATCTGTCCTGGGATGTCCTAGTCTTCCAGAGTCTTTCCAGGAGTCATACTAGTCAACAAGCCGCACTTTTCCCAGTGTGGATTCATTTCATTCTCATGGAAACATTCTGCTCCAAAACCAGATTTTCCAACGAGGCCATCTGCCCGTCACCCAAACCCTCCCTTTTTCTGGCCACCTTGACCATGCTTGTCTGTCAAGACCCATTCCAACATACCCAGTTGCTAAAATATTTATAAAATTGCACCAAGCAGAGGTCTGCTCATTCTCTTCAATTTTCTTTTAATTTCTCCATCACCTGGTCTCTCCTGTTTTTTCTCTCTTCTCCTCCTCCTGCTTTCTTTTTTTCTAATTGCTTCCCCTTGTTTTTATTATGTTAGTCAAACATCTGTCCTCCTTCTAAATACAACATGTGTCATAAAATTATAGACATCCAGAGACATGTTCTGGAATGAAAAGAGTTGCCCTGTTAGGAAGATGGATTTTTAATCTTTTTATCTCTAGCTCCGACTTGCTGGGAATGCGACTTTCAGCTCCACGTTCATTTTGACAGATCTGCCACACCCCTGGAAAAAATATAAATATAAATTCTGAAATATTTATTCACGTATGAACATACATATGAATATCTAATCCCCGATGCCCATCTTACTATAATAGGACTTGATATGAACTTTACATCGTTGTTCTTATTTGCATCGTCAAAGCATTCTTTTGTTACAAGAGAAAAGACACCAGACAGATCAGAGCTTTTCAGATAATTTGACTAAATTTAGCTTTTTATAGAAGCTAAATAACGGGTCCGAATTTATGTCTCTAGTTTAGAGCATTAATATGTAAAAGTGATATTAGGCTGGACCGGAACAATATCTCTTTTCAGTACATATCAGATATTAACAGTTGGCTCATTCTCTGGTGGGATAGAATTTAAACTTGTAGCACTGAAATGTCAATATAACATTCATCCTTAGGACATTTAAAATACAAAATTGTTGAAGACCTTTAAAGTGAGAGGAGATGAGCTCACAACTTGCTTGATCGCATTGTGCTGAGTCATTCTTCTGCCTTACTGAGTGAGCAGCGCAAGACTAGGTAACCGCGTTCCTCCCCGACTTCTGCCTCTGTTCCTCAGTTCTCCTCAACAAATGCTTAAACGCAGTGGCAAGGAGAAGCAAACAGGAAAAATCTTCCAACATAATCCCGGCTTCTGCTACTAATTAATTCTTTGGTCTGAAATATTTCGACAGTTTGCTTAATCCATGACTTCAGTCTGTAATTGTAGGACCAAATTTTAGGTATAGCACTGGACTAAGATCTGTGAACTTTCCAACCTTCTAGGAAATGCCCCAGAAGCAACAGAATTCACAGACAGAAGCAAAATACAGGGCACTACAGTTCAGACAACACAACAAGAGCATCCACGAGGTTAATCTAAAGGGAGCATGTTGCACAGTGGCCGGACTACCGAGAGCTGGGACTACACAATACAGTATTATAGACAAAAGAATAAGACAAGAGATCTACACATGTTGCCTTGCATTTGTGGTAATCTACACCAATGAAAACATGTACTACAGCTATATTTGATTATGTATGGATATATTTGAAATAGTATACATTGTCTTGATGTTTTTTCTGTAATGTAAATAAACTATTTATATCACACAATATAGTTTTTTCTTTCCCATGTATTTGTTATATATAATAAATACTCAGTGATGAGAAAAAATTGGCATTCTTAACTGTGCGGTATCTCACAGCTGTAAATATAATCAAGCTAGTACAATCTGTACAGGTACCAGTAGTTCATGTTTCCCCACATCTGGAGACAGAGCATTCATTAGTTTATACAGGACTCAGTGGCTAGGTTTTGAGTGATTCCAAGTTCAAGGGAAATGATGGTTATTGGAAAAGAGAAAAAATAATTTTCTTTGTATCGAGTGAGGATAAAATATTTCAGATCTCCGAATCGTCTCTATTTCATCAACTTCCCCGGTCTTCCATTTTCGTCCCCAGAGCTGAAAAATCTCTGGCATATCAACTAAATCAAAGAAAAAAGGGAGGGAAAGTGTTTTATAACTCACAAAAAAGGGGGAAAGAAGATATTGGTTTTTATTTGGAAGACATCTTAGACTCCCCCCGTTAAGTGCATATACCTGAAGGATCTGGAACGAGATACATATCAGGAATACACACAGCACAAGATCTATTCCATTTAGGCGAGTGGAATTAACAACTTGGAGAAAAATTTAATAACACCGTTAAAAGGGAAACACCAGAGTCGTGGATTCTCAGAAGCACCTTGTTGCATTTATATTATAGAGTTCTTTAAAAAGAAGTTAGAGGGGCGCCTGGGTGGTGCAGTCGGTTAAGCGTCCGACTTCAGCCAGGTCACGATCTCGCGGTCCGTGAGTTCGAGCCCCGCGTCGGGCTCTGGGCTGATGGCTCAGAGCCTGGAGCCTGTTTCCGATTCTGTGTCTCCCTCTCTCTCTGCCCCTCCCCCGTTCATGCTCTGTCTCTCTCTGTCCCAAAAATAAATAAATGTTGAGAAAAAAAAAAAAAAAGAAGTTAGAATCCCCATCAAATTTCTTACGAATGGCCTTATGGCTAATGCAGCGCCATTATTTGAAGTGAAACCAGATTGATGATGATTATTTCATGAAAACACAGAAACATGTTTTAAGTATATTTATACGCTGATATAAGAAAGCAAATTAATCCTGGGGCGCCTGGGTGGCTCAGTCAGTTGAGTGTCCGACTGTTGATTTTTGGGTCAGGTCATGATCTCGTGCTTCGTGAGTTCGAGCCCTACACAGGGCTCCATGCTGACAGTGTGGAGCCTGCTTAGGATCCTCTGTCTCCCTCTCTCTCTGCCCCTCCCCCACTCGTGCTGTCTCTGACTCTCTCAAAGTAAGTAAATAAACTTAAAAAAAAAATCAATCCCATAGCATCTGAAAGAATTTAGTGGGAAGTTGATAGGGATTTTTCAGTATGTAAATAGGTATGACTGGAAAGAAATAAGATGTGAGTATTCTCTGAGAGTAAGAAGTAAATAAGGAATCAAATAATTGCCTTATTATGACTCCATTCTTCTCAGCTTTCTGTGGCTAATGTAGTACATCTAAATAGAGCTTTCTCTGTCTCCTTTAAATGACCTCTGCATGGAGTAAGAGGAACGCCACTTCTGTGTCCCCAAAAAAAAGGTAAATATCAAATTAATACATTCTGGATATAAAATATTCGGTGAAAAATAAGTTTCTTGAAGTGATACTTAAGATATTTGTTAAAACACTTAAAGGGGGGACAATCTAAATAGGATTTAGGTCTCTGTGAAAAACCTGGTTTTCTAGGTTAATTGGCCCTCTGAAAAGTGTGAAACTATTGGCATAACCATCACACAAGTGTTTCCAGAAATCGGTCTTGTGCTGCTTGTACAAAACAAACTCCATTTAAACTTGTACACGGAGCTTTAGTTTGATTAAAAAGCACAGAGATGTACTAGCGGTGATCTCCTTTGGAAGACAGTAGGTAATGGCAGACAAACCCTTCCTCCCAAGGGAAGAACAATGATACAATACTACAGAACTTAGAGTTTAAACGAAACAGTTCCACTGACCTTTCCCTGTTAAGAGTATGAAATGACTTGCTTTGCTAAGTATCGGTATGCTACTTTGCAGGAATGTTTATCAAAGAATCATAAACCTGAGTGTTGGAAAAGTCCTTGGAGTTAATAACACAATGCATTCCTCTTCACCTCCATGATCACCTATCCGATGAAGGAAATCCTTTTAAAAGAAACATAGTGAATCATAAGTGACCATATACTATGTGCCAAGTGCTATGCAGAATCTTAGGAAAATACAAGTAAAACACGATCTTTACTCTAAAGCAACTCACAATCTAGTCCTGACAGAAAATCATCCAGCCTCTGCTTGCACATTTCTTATAAGTTGGAATTTCATTCTTAGACAATTCTAATTTTGAGACCTGTTTTTCTCATATGGAGCTGGATTTTACTTCTCGGTGGTTTCTGCCCATGGCTCTTATTTTTCCTTACTGGAGCAAAAGAATAATGACTTACGAATTTAAGACTTTAAAAACAGATACCATGTTTTCTCCACTCACTGCATGGCCCCTTTGCAAGTGCTTTCTTCTCCTGGTGAAATATCTTTCATGTTCTCATCTGATCTTCATGTGATATAGTTTCCCCTACCCCCTGACATCTGCATCATCCTTCCTTGGACAAATTCTACTTTGTCTATTCGTTTCTTTAAGCGTAGAGTTCAGAATTACACGGTTGTGGTCTGGCCAGAAGAGAATATAGTTGAACTTGTAAAAAGCAAATTTAACTGAGAGCCACGATCTCTAAATTCAAGTTCCTACTTTGATCACAAGTTTGTTGTAGAATCTTAAGCAAGTCATTTCAAATCACCGGCCTTATTTTCCTCATTATTTCGATCTCTGTAGCTCTAAGCTTCTAGATATCCAGAAATCTGATATTTGTTATTGCTACCCAAGACCACACTATTTTTGCTGTTTGTTCTCAACTTAAATCTAAAACTCTTTAAATAAACTGCTATTAAGCCATGTCATTCTCCCATTCATTCATTATACATTTATTTTACATTATACAGGTACTGAGGGCCACCAATTACCAGCACCACACGAAGCACTGAGACTACAAAGATAAGTAAGGCAGAATCCCTGCCTGAAAGGAGCTCACTGTCCGATTGTCCTGGTTCCTTGCATCAAAGATCCCACAGCCCTGCTGGGAGACTGAGAGCTAAATAAAAATTTATAAAGCACGCAACAAAGGCTAGGATAATGGTCAGTTCAGAGAGCTTGGGGCCCCTGCAGGAAGACTCTCAAGGCCAGGTAGATGTGCCTCTTTGCAGTGAGATACACAGGATGACTTCCTCATTCTCCATACAAACTCTCATTTCTTGCTTCTGAGATTTTATCCACTTCTCACTGCTCTCTTTATACCCTTCTTCTATCCACAGTACCCAGAGCAAAGAGCAGCTCATCAGTGAAGCTTCCATGTTTCCTTTGGCAGTGTTCCTAATTCTGTTGTAGCATTTTCCACGTTATTCCTTACTCGTCCCTGCAAATCTGTCTTTCCCTTAGCCTGGGAGCAATCAGAAAGCAGAAAATTAGCACCTTGCCAATTGTTCCCATTTCTTCAACGAACATTTATTGGGCGCCTGTACCATGCCAGAGACTATTCTAGGTGCTATTACGTAGTGATGAAGTAGATAACAGGTCTCTGCACCCAGGCTGACCTTCTAGCAAAGGAGATAGAGGCGAGGATTAATTAAACAGTAAACAAAAACAACAACACAACCATAAAGTTTAAGTTCTATTCAAAGAATGAAAGTTAGAATGAGGTGACTCGGGGTGACTGGGTGGTGAGTGGGGATTGGGTCCCTCCAAGGAGAGTATGGTCTTTAAAACTTGGCCTCTGACTCAAGACAGAAATGGGTCCTAGGCGAAGTTCCACTTTACTAACTACTCAACCTTGAGCAAGTTGCCTCAGTTCCATATGCCTTGTATTTAAAACGGAAAGAAAAATGTCTTCCCATCCTCAATAATACTACTATGACAAGTAACTAAGACAATCCATGCTGTGCTTGGAACAATGACGTGTACAGAGTAAACTTCGGACACATGGAACTTTTTCTCAGGGATATAATACATATTTGCTGTGAGAATCATCAAGACGAAACAAACATAGTTCATCGGTTAAGTGAAACGTAAAAGGAATCAGATGGTTAAAGCTGGGAAGCATCAAGCTATCACACTTGCTCAAAGGATTGTCTCTGTGGAGACAAGAGAGCTGGTTCTGGAAAAATGAGGCAATATAGAGTTAAGAAACAATACAGCTCCTCTATTTTTTTTTTTTTTTTTTTCCAAATGGGTTCACTGGCATCATGTCTGAACAAAAGGAGGGATCATTCTTTCATGTTAAAAGAGGTCTATCCTGATAAAGCCCATACTGTTAAACCTCTTGTGTGCGTTCCCAGGCACAGGATGAGTGAGTCAATATTGCAGGGACTTTGCAGGGCTGAATTCTTTACTTTCATGAATCCTTGAGGAGAAGTCAGTGCAGACTATCAAAATATGATGGAGATTATCTCAGAGTCATATTAGTGTCTCAGCTAATGTTTATCCTCAGATGCTGCCTCCCTTCTCCAAAGTCATGCACACCTGTGCCAGCTGTTACCGTACCTCAATTACAGTAGCCACCTTGGTTATATAATTAATCATCTGGATATCAATAACAAAAACCTTTTCCCTTAATTAACTGCTATCTTTATATGAGCATTCCCATTATATGAAGGATGAAGGATTACACAGAGTAATGGCATCGGCTTTATAACTGATGCGTAAATATACAAATGAATATGACCCTTTGAAATCAGCGTCAGGAAGGTATGGCTGATGTGCAGCCCACCTGATCATACTCACACCTCCGTCCACCCTCGTCCTGGACAAAAATCTGCTTTATTGGTCCACCTACTCTAGGAAGGTGACCTTCATCGATACCTATCTCCGGTAACACTAAATGAGCTGTTTTAACTTAGGTTTTGCATTTGCTCTTAACTTTCCAATTATTTTTCGTTATTTACCTTGCATCAGATCAGAAAAGAAGGAAATAATGCTTTCCATTATTTCCCAAACCAAATTCAATTCAGCCCAAGAACCTCAACTCAGAGTTAATGAGAAGCCCCAAAGCAGGTGTTACGGGGGAGAGAGGACAGGAACAAGAACCCGTCCTCTGTTCCTAGTGATTCCATTGCCACTGGTAAGCTTGGATCCACAAGGCGTTTAGTCAGAGTGATCTCCTGAGGCAGCCGTCCTCCAGACCCACGCAGTCAACCCATCCCGCCGGGCATTTTGAGAGGGCTGTTTGCCCTCCCTCTCTGTGAGGGTCTCCTCTTGCGGGGCTTTCTCCCCTTCTTAATGTCCTCACCACCTTTTTCCTTCTCCTCATGAAGACTTCATCCTCCGCGACAGCCCATCTTTGCCGCAATCCAGCCTAATTCTCCTCCGGGGACTTAAGTGTTGAAGACGCAGGCCTCTTTAGGAGTCCAGCTCTGAAAACGAAGCACAGAATTAATGTCCCAAGTTGTCGCCACAGTGCACCAAATGACAAGTAAACGTGTTACCTAAATCACATGTAACCAAAATTAGAAAACGCCGATAAGCCAGAAACATAAAACAATCCACCAAGAGATAAACACCGTAGTGTTTGTGTATATCCTTTCAGATAATGTCTGTGAATGTATGTTGAGGATTTTAGAAGACAATAAAACAATTTTTAATAAACCAAATCCTCACCAAAGGGTAAGCTACAGAGAATCATAGTCAGTATTAACCTATCCGTGTACATGGTGCGGTTCTTGTTTAACCCCTCTCCGTCATGACTCAGTGAGGCCCTCAGAGTTCAGCCTAGGGTCTCCAAGCGCCCCCTTGTAGCTTTCTCTTTGTCTCCCCTTAGCACTAATTTCCACCGTCTCCCATACTCCTTGCAAGGGGCCTTCTGCTGTCAGCGCACTTACAGCACTGGCAAGGAGTTCTCAGTCCCGTGGTCTACAGCTGCCCAGACTTTGCCCACAGAGGATGGGGGCCAGATCGACAAGTTCTCCCGAATTGTCCCTGTGCCTAACTTGCATCTGCCTAGATCCAGGGCTGCCTAGCCAGCTCTACTCTCCACTCACCATGAGGCCGTTCTGTGTCTCTTTTCACTCTGGAGAGGCCTCTCTCTGAGCCCCGGGCCACGTAACCATCTCGCGCCCACGATGTGCCTGTACCAATGCCGTCATTCCGCCAAGGGTTTGTGCTGAAGTCAAACTCAGCCCATCATGGGGCCTACCTCTGCCTTGAGGTGTTTCCCTTCCCTGCCTTGATTGCTATGAGTAAAAGGCCATTTGTTGGCATTAATTGAGGCATTTGATTTGATTCAGAACCAGGAGTTAGTATAAGTAGTGTAACGTTAAATAACAATAACGATGACATTAAGAAATGTGCATATTTTTACTTTTATTTACCCAAAAATGTATTATGTGATTCCTTCTTTTTCTTTTAATGTTTATTTATTTTTGAGAGACAGAGAGAGACAGAGTGTGAGCAGGGGAGGGGCAGAGAGAGAGGGAGACACAGAATCCGAAACAGGCTCCAGGCTCTGAGCTGTCAACACAGAGCCTGACGCGGGGCTCGAACCCACAGACCGCGAGATCATGACCTGAGCCGAAGCCGGACGCTCAACTGACTGAGCCACCCAGGTGCCCTTATGTGATTCTTTTCAAAAATACTTGAGCCAATTTCAAACTTGAACACAATATAAAGTTGAATAATTAAAAGTACCGTAAGAATGTTATATTACTTAGGGGCGCCTGGGTGGCTCAGTCAGTGGAGCGTCCAACTCTTGATTTTGGCTCACATCATGATCTCACTCACAGTTTGTGAGATCAAGCCTCGTGTCTGGCTCTGTGCTGACAGCAAGGGGCCAGCTTGGGATTCCCTGTCTCCCTCTCTCTCTACCCCTCTCCTGCTCTCTCTCTCTCTCTCTCTCAAAAATAAATAAATAAACATTAAAAAAAAAAAAAAAAAGAATGTATCTTACTTAGAGTAATGCACAAACAGCTGCCATCCATCACCTGAGCTGAAGTTAGCTGCTATAAAAGGATAGAGAATTTTCCTCGTTGAACTTGTCCAGTAAAGACAGTCTATTCTTCTAACGGGCTTTGTTACACGTTGCTTCAAGGAGTTTCTTTACAAAACAAAGATGAAAACACTGTGGTCTCCAAGGGACACGCTTACCTCTTTACTACTTACTTGAAAGAAACAATGGTAGCTAGAAGTGATTTCACCTGTTCATATCCATAACCTCTGGACCAATGGCATTTCCAGAAAGTACCCTCAGAAGGCCAACTGACAAAATGAGGGATGGGGGAGAAAAAAGCGAGTGAGAGAGAGCTGAATCCAGGGCCCCGGAGGGTGAGAGGAACTGAGACAACAAATAATTGGACTGGGGGAGAAGGGGATGGGTATGGGAAGAGGAATTTAAAGATGGTTCCTTCAAATGGCCCTTCGAGAAGAAGTGTGGCCAAAGCCCGTAAGCGGGATTGCAAGAGTACAGAAGGGCCGCGAGAAAACAGGAAGCAGGCAGGGGACACCCCAGCCGGCCTCTGGCCCTGAAGTCTTGGAAGGCCAACGTGCTGCAGGCACAGGTTGGTGGGCGGGGAGCTAGCCTGCAAGCTGGGCAGAACGAGGCCAGGGCCCAGCTCTAAAAATGACTTTTCAGGCCTCTGGGTGAGGAAGCGATTGTGTCTAAAATACAAAGTTTTGTCACGTGCCCATTTTCTTCCTCACCACTCTTGACCTCAAGATATGCAGATTAGATCCTTTATATTCTGCAGAACCACCTGGTCCCAAAGCCCTGGATCTTTCTAGATGGAGAATAAAGGAACAGCTCATCCTCCACCCAGAGGCTAGCCCTCCCTCTCGGGCTGGGGAGGCCACGTGCGGTCACAACCGCGGCCGGCCGGGTAGCAGTCGGATCTGGCTATGCTTGGAAAACAAAATCCTGGGGCCTGAAAGCAGCCCCGAGCAGCATTCAGAAAAGACCTGCTAAAACAAAAGGAAGCCCACTCGCCCCGGCTGAGCGAAGACAAATCCATCCGTGGCCCGCCTGGGGAAACACGGGTCAGAACTGCCGTGCAGAGCAAACCATGGGGAAGTATTGTTCAGGTTTGAAAAGACGAGGAGCCCGAGAAAAACGACATCTCTCTAAGCGGAGGCCAAGAAAGGACTGGGGACGAGGCGGGGCCCAGCGTTCTACCTCTCAGCCCTCCCAAAGGCACGGAGCTCTGTTCTTCGAAGGGCAGAGGAGTTAGTTGCAGGGATCCGCGATTAAGCTCACACACCGGAGCCTTGTTAACAGCCGGTGACGTCGCCAACGTCCCCCCAGAGGGTTGAGACTTCGCACCAGCATCCACGTAGTGACATTACATTTCCCTTTTCAACAAGATGGACATGAATGTTCACTTGCGCCCAATTACAGTAATGCATGATTTACATACAATTAACTCTTCCTGCTTAATTGCAGCCATGCAGGGATTAAGGGAGAAAGGGCTTTTACTTTGTAAACATTATACGCTTCAACACTTAGCCTCTGTACGACATATTTCTGGCCCAGGCGCAAATGAAAATGAGTTCTGCAGTCACTGGGTTTCACCCTCCGTGCTCTTCTCTCAGGATGATGTATCAGTGGAGTCACCGGAGTCCTTATCTAGCCAGAGCAAAGGAATCTAATTTTTCCGAAATGCGAATGTATGAACCGGAGTACTTTGTAGCAAGGATCTCGAGTTCCGAAGTGTTGCATGCAGTGAGGAGTTTAACATTCTGGGCGAGGAATCCGCAAAGGGCAGGAGAATGGGTCTCTAGTTTTCCAGAAGCAGCAAGGAAAATGCTGTCTTCAAAGGGCCATCCAAAGCTGCTTTGACAACAACATGATTAAAGGCTGCCTCTGCTCTCATCGTACATCTGTCGCTTTTCTGCCTTCCTTTTGGCCGCAAACATGAACACGATTTTTCTCTGAATAAGACTTCAGATTGCACATTAACGGGGAATTGGAAGTGAAGTTCACTGCCACTCACGCCGAAAGAATTTTTTTTTTCCTAGCCGGTGCCAGACCCGGTGCCAGAACAGTGGGGTTGAAGGCAAATCACCGAGCTGGCGCAATAAGAAGATGATTGAAGGTAACAGGGACGGAGTGTCACCGTTATCAGTTCAGTGGGGACGTGGAAATGCTTCTCTGAAAAGCCGCACAAAAACCCCTCAAGGGGACCGAACGCTCACCGCACCGGCTCACCACAAAAGACGGCAATTTCATTTTGCCACATGGTCAACTCTTTTCGCCCAGTACACAGAAAAGCCGGATATCCTAAGAAAAGGTTTTGAAGGGGCAAAAGAGACACCAGATAACCCGTGAGCTCCTAGAAAAATTCATGGGAGAGCAAGATCTTATGCTCAGAACAGATTGCATTTGCAAGAAAAAGACTGTACATTGAAATTAGGCAGATTGGATTTCATTTTCGGAAAATTGAAAAATAGAGAAACACACTCCTGAGTTCATTTCTTGAGCAATCCTTGTGAACGCTTTGCCTAATAAACCAGCTACCTGCATCGTACCAAGGACTTCGATAAAAAGGCCATTAACCCTGCATTTAATACGTAGAAGCACCTGGTATACTATACAAAATTATTTTACTTCATATCCCTGCCTATTTATCTGGCAGCAACACGTAAGTGAAGAGGCCTTCCCCAGGTCCTCGTATCAGGAGGGCTCCTGTGTGGGAGATTTTCAAAGACGTCTCTGGAAAGGCTGGAAATAGTGAGCAGTCTCCGGTCTGTGTGGGGAAAATTGGTCTAGTCATCTGTATTTTGCTCCCTTCTTTTCATCATTGCAAATTTTTCTGTCAGGATCCGAGGCATTAGAGAGATTAAGTTGTTGATTCTTTTCTTTTCTTTCTTTCTTTGAAATTAAGGTCTTTCTGTTCTCTTGAGTTTCCATCGCCCTGGCACTCACTGCTTCACATTACGCCCCGTGTTCTAAGACATCCTTACTTTAAAATTCATGAATCAACCTTGAATTTTCCATCCTTTGATCCTTCATTGAGTTGTTGTTTCGCAATATCAAAAAACCTCAAAAGCTAACTTGAATAGTGGCCGTACTCAAAGGAACACTATGCCGGAATTGATCCTGAAGACACAGAACCAAACTTTTTCCATTTCAGACATAACCCCGTGTTTGACCTGATCGGAAGGAAGGAAACTCCTTAAAGAACTGACTTTTTCTTTCTATGTTGGAGGATTTTAAGAATTGATACTATGGCTTATTGATTGTGATAATGTATGATGTCTATAAAATTATCTTTTCTGACTAAGGATAAAAGCAGAAGCCTCATGTATTAAATTCCTACTCATCTTTTATAGGAGAGGTATTGTTTGGGGCACTCTATGAGTAGTATTTCACTTATTTCTTATAATGGGCCTCTGAAACAATTCACGATTATAGCCGTTTCACGATGAAGTAGCTGTAAAGTAACTCGTAGAGTTGTAGATAATTTGGCCAAGGTCACAGAGCCAGGATAAACCACCATCAAAATTTGAATCCAGATCAAAGCAAGATTCAGTCTGTTCTGCTGTATCATGTGGTTTCTATTACTTTTCATTTTACACGAGCAGGTCAGAGATTGTATAGCTTTCAGGGTTACCTATTGGCCGGCCAGATGCTTGTTCCAATAATGGTGCCATTGCTCTGATTATTCTGAAATTTTGCTATGGAAATTATCCTCAGACACGACGTATGAGCCACACCAGAACACCTGTTTCAACATATTAAAAGGATGCTGTCTTTGGGTTCCTGTCGCTCTCTCCTTTCACCCCCTCCTCCTCGTTATCTCCATTTTGATGAACTCCGCTGTCCACATAGCTCTTTCTACCTAAAGCACGAGTGCCAGGGGAAACAGTTGAACAAGGTTATTTCAGATTTCTATAAGTGATATATCAGACATCATCTGGTTCATGTACATGTTTACTTGTTTTCCTGTCTTTTTTCCATCTCTGGCCTCTCTACCCCAAAGCATGTTAAGCTAAATGAGATCAGGAAGCCTGTCTTGTTTATATGATCTCAGTGCTTAGAACACTTCTTGGAACAATGTAGCTACTCAATTAATACTTGTTGAATGAATGAATGAACAAAGGAAGGAACAAATGGAATTAAAGTCATCTCTGAGCTTCTGCCAAGCTACCTGGAATGACTATGTAAATCACGAGCATAACTGTGTTATTTATAGCATAAATTGGCAGAAGTCGAATAAGATACATTTGATTTAAAAGTTACTCGTCCCTGAAAGAGGCCTCAAAGTCTCAGCTAACCACACAGGGGCTGCTAAAAGGGTCTTGGGGTGTTTTCCCCTTTCTTCCTTCCAACCCTCCAAAAGCCTAGTGGCTTTCAGGCAACTCCCTGGTGGGGCAGAGGGTAGTATGGAGCTGGTATGCTATAAATTACAGTCATTACAACATGTCAGCAGCCCCCCAGCTGAGACCCTTAACGCGTTGCTAGGAGAGCTTTCAAGGGCATACACTTTCAAGAAGGTTTAGGAGTATTAAATGCCTTTTGCAACCCACCGGGGTTGTTTTAACTCATGTGAATCTGACACGTATTGGGTGCATTTTATCTCACAATCAATTTAATTAGAAGCTGTCAGTTTAAAAATGAGCTGTGGCTCAGTCAGTTAAGCATCTGATTCTTGATTTCAGTTCAGGTCATGATCTCACGGTTTGTGAGATGGAGCTCCGTATTGGGCTGTGCGATGATAGCACGGAGCCTGTTTGGGATTCTCTCCCTCTCTCTCTCTCTCTCTCTGCCGTCTCCCGCTCATGCATGTGCACGCACATGCACGCTCTTTCTCTCTCAAAATAAATAAATAAACACTGAAAAAAACCAAAAAGTAAAAATGAGCTATTCTTCTGAAGGGCATTGGAACTCTCAGATCCATTTGTAAGGTTGTTTTCTGCCTCGTCTCTCATCCTGTCCTTTCAGCACCTGGTACAAAGCAGCATAATGCCCTGTGGCCACCGTGACCGCTAAATAGAGATGCATTAAAAAAGATCACTAAGAAAACGAGTGAACGCTAAGTCATTATTGGAATCTGCAGATGGCATACACGCACCCTTTAACTAGTCAAAATGGAAACGTGCTTTTTTTTTTTATTTCTGATTAACATCAGTGATTTCTGACCTGTTTTCAAAGAAGGGGAACGTCTTTAATGGCTCCGCATGGCAGAAGTTCAGCATGGCCAAAAAGCGAACTGATATGTAGGATAAAACTCAAACACAAATCTAGGCAGGAATAAAGGAGCAAGGGGCACCGAGTCTGATTTCATTTGTTCAAGGCATGGGTCTCGATTCTTTCATTAGCCGTTCAAGTGAAGGGATGCCAAGTAAAAAAGAAAAATGTGAGCCACCGGAGAACAGTACTTCCAAAGCTACTGAGGTAGAAACTGTAAAATGAACCCTGCTTTCCACGAGGTCAGCTGTAAATGAAAGAGATGTATTCAGAATAAATTACCACCAGCAAAGGCAAACAGAGACTCTCTGGTGAGGTGAGCGGGCACCTTTGGAACTTACCCACCAAACCTTGTCATCTGGAAGATCTGAGAGTGAGGAGGGGGAAAGCTATTGTTTGTGACCTAATCCAAAGGATCTACCCTGCTCTCCCTGCCTGTTTTAGAAATCGAAGTAAAAAGGACCTGCTTGGTTAATGGTTAATAGAAATGATAAGTAGGTAGAAGACACTGAATCTGTCAGACCCAAAATGTACTGGAGAGAAAAATCTATAAGATACGATAGATTACACTTTTTTAATTGCATACATTGCTATTATGTGTTTGCACATTTATTATTAAAATTTGATTACTCTTTCCCTCCTTGGGATAAGAAAAGTAAACTGGACGTCCAGTGAGATTTAATGGTGTTATATTTGTTATCTGAATTGGGTCTACTCGAATCTGTCCTGGGGCCAATGAACTATTCCAAGAAGAGGCTATAGGGACAGAACTATATTAGGAGCAACAAATTCAGTGCAAGGACAGCCTTAGATAACTATAAAGGGATTTACTGCAAGGACCTCCATATGGAATATGTGGGAACCAAGGCAAAATGTTAGCAATGCACTTTCACTCTCTGTGTAGAGACTTTCCCTAAAAACCAATCGCAAGGAGATCTGTGAGTCCAAACGGCCTATGAATAATGCACATTGGGTCCTTTTAAAAAGAAAAACAAAATCAAAAACAAACATCACGACAATTTTCCAGTTGAAAAACAATGAAACTCTCGGAGCGAATAATCTCTAACTGATTGTATACGTTTACAGTTTAGCATTTTCTTGTGTTTTCCGTTCTTGGTATCATTTTTGAGAAGTGGGGCGTTCTGGGGGGGAAGGGGTCAGGAGGGCCAAGTCTGAGAGCATAAATACGGGCTTCGGAAAGGTGGATGTTTTGCACATCCTTTGAAAAGCCTCGCCTGGGCTCTGTGATGGCCGCAGCCATTGCAGCCAAGGACTATGCCACACTGGCATTTTGGCAACAGGGTGCCTTGGCAGTGAAGGAAAATCCTTAGTGAAGCACAATCTGCCTGGCTTTATGTGGTTTTTCATAATCAGTTGCATGTCATAATCACTTTTTCAGGGGTGCTGTGGTTTAGGAAACAAAGAGAACTGAGGACGTAGTAAATACTAATAGAAGCTTGCCAAGTGGTGAGAAGAGGCCAAAGCATGATGCCTAATGTTCTGGATAGTGTTTACATTTCCTAGGAGAAATGTCCACTCTGTGAATTACCCGAGATGCTCATACATCAGACAATCAAATTCAGAGCGTGACTGAGTCTATGAAGCCCTAAATAGTACAAACCTGTTGAAACCGAGGCTGCCTGCTGCCCTGTGTCTCATTAAAGACACGACGAACAGCGGGATTAGACTTGCTGACCATCCTGATGAACACTTGAAAGAGAAGAAAAGAAACCAAGAAACTCTCCCTCAGGAATCTCTTTCTCCAGACCTTTGCAGGGTTTTTAAAGTCTTCAGGAGGGGATTAGAAAATGTTTCCCTTGATATGGGGTTCTTAATTTTGGGCACTGTTGCTCGGATGATATAACTTAGATTAAAAGGCATCCTCCACTCATTTAGGATTAAAACAGTACCAATTTGGTTGGACCATCTTTGTCACAAGCTACGGTAAAAGGCAGCAGTGTAGGAGGACGGTCACTGGCAACATTATGAGGGTGTGTGTGTGTGCGCGCGCGCGTGTGCACGTGTATGTGACCAATTAGGCCCCCCAGCTGTAAAAATGACTGGTGGGCTCAAAATGACTGTAAGGGCCTTTCGAAAGTAACTTCTGAAAGTGACACACTCTTAAGATTGAAGAATGGTTCAGATCTTTGAAAAATTAAAACAAGTGAAGTTCAGGATGAGAGTTCAATAGGAATGAGAAATAATTCATGTAGGTACAAAAGACTCAAGAAGGTTGCCTCAGATTTTAACTCTCCTGGCATTATTAATTTAATTTCTAGTCATTATGATAATACCAAGCATTTAGTGTTTATGGAGATGGAATCAGTCCGTCTCAAAATCACGATTTTGACTTAATATGCTATTAAAAATGTCACTAGAAAGTGCTTTTATTATTCTGCCAGTAGAGTAACTGTTCCCGGTTTCTTTTTATAAACGAAATTTCAGAATTTATTTTTTGATCGTCCTTAGATTTTGAAAACTGTAATGTTTCTGTTTAAGAATTCTCCGTATGCCACATTAGTGCCAGGTTCTTTGACAGCATAAAAAAATATGCAAATATAGCCTTTTTAATGGTGATTTTCATTTTGTTACTGTCATTTAACTAAAAAACAACTGATGATGTTTCAACTTATCACTTACAACAGTGAAGTTACTGAATTGATATTTATGTTCAGAGCAGATGACACAGAAACAAATATGTTTGAAATACCATCTGCACCCGTGTTGATTTCGTCCTTAAAGGCACAATGGAGTTGCCGTAGTGGAGCCTTAGAGGGAAAATCAGATTCAGGGGCAGAGACGGCACCTCACTAGCCAAGAAAAATGGGTACATGAGGTTTGCTGCATTTGGAGACTGGCTGTGGAGAAGAAGGGGCAGAAGGGGAACGTGCGAGTGTGAAATCTGCAAGTTCACAGGAATCTTTCCATTTTGGCAACAAGAGCTCTCTCTGCCTTTTGGCCCTCCGTCTCCCAGACTGCCCACTTGGCTCCGTGCCTCACTGCCTACCTCTCCTTGCAGCCTCTACTCAGTATTACACAGCTTCTCCATCTGTTGCTGGTTGCCAACCTGCTGCTCAGGAAACCCCAGAATACTCTGCGCCGAATTACGTGGGAGTGGCACCTTTCACAGCTATTTGAACCGAGAGAGAAGCAGGCAGCTGGGTGGGAGGAAAGCTGGATGGAAGAGCTTTGCTGAAGCAACATGTCCTGCTGAGCAAGACCGACTCTCAGAGGTGGAGCCGAAGGCTTAGCTCAGGAGTTGCTGTTAGATGTCGTGTGGGAAGCTTCCTTGATATTCCAAGATGGTTCCAAAACGAAGAGGAGAACTCCTCTTTATGGGCCGGTGGGTAGACTATCATACCGAATGAGATCTGTCTCCTAACTTGACCTAGCTAAATGACGCTGGGCAATTCAGTAAACTCCACTGTGCTTGCATTTCCTAATGCTGGGATAGCTAGACCTCCTCTTCGTGGGGAGAAAACTTAGGTTTCTTTGAAATCACTCTGCCCTCTCCCGCACACACATTCTATCCAGCGTATCTCCATTTATATCTCCCATTAGCAGGCAACTATTATAATAATAATAGTTCGCATTAATTGGGCACTTCCTCTCGGAAGTAACTGGTGTTAATTAAGCACTTTCCATGCTATGCTGCATCATTTCCATGTGCCCTTCAGAGCTACTCTGTACCTGTCCCCACCCTGCTTCGTGCCCCTTTCTGTGCCCTAGAAGGCTGATCCTTCTGGACCACATTTTTAGGCTCCCTTGCCTTTGGCTTCTGGATGCGTTCTGCTTACATGGACAAGTAACTGGCAGCAGCTGGGTGGAAGGGAGAAAAATGAGGTCAGGGTATTATTTCTTTTCTGCACTGTCACAGCAGGTCAGCTGTGTCCTTCTCTGAAGCTCCCCAACCAGCAGCCATCCCCGATGCCTACAGATTCCTCCCGTTGCCCCTTAAAGCCTAGAAGTGGGAACTATTCTGTTTCACCATCCTCTGTTCTTTCCCTAACCCTGCCCACATCTTTGTACACATTCCCTTTATTGGGGCGCCTGGATGGCTCAGTCGGTTAAGCGTCTGACTTCGGCTCAGGTCATGATCTCACAGTTTGTGAGTTCGAGCCCTGCATCGGGCTCTGTGCTGACAGCTCAGAGCCTGGAGCCCGCTTCAGATTCTGTGATTCTCTCTCTCTCTGTCCCTCCCTTGCTCGCACTCTCTTTCTCTCTCTCTCTCTCTCTCTCTCAAAAATAAGTAAACATTAAAAAAAAACTAAAAAACAAACAAAAAACCATTCCCTTTATTAAACTCTTCTCAACCACTTGACTTGGGTGGACCATGTTTTCCCTACTGGGACCCTGAATGATACATATGCATAGAATCCCCTCAACAGCCCCATGAGGTAAGTACCCTTCTATAGGTGAGGAAACTATGACTTCAATTCGTTTAGAACCTGCCCAGTCCATGTATCTAGTAAACACAATGACCAAAATGCACACCCATTTTTCTAACTCTGAACCAGTGCCCAGTGTTGCCAAGATGATGAATTCTAAATTCATAATATGTTGTTAGTGGGAAAAATGGTACTTATTTGAATTAGTCTGTCTCTTGCCCTTATCATTGCAAAACCCCAAACTCTTGCTTAGATTATTGCAATCCTATAATATTAGGGAAAATCTACTTGCTTATTTATGTAACAGAATATTTATTTATATAACAAAATTTACTTATTTATATGACAGAAAACAATTCAAATTAACATACAGAAAAAAAAAGAAAGTTAATCTAAGGTTATGGTGGGAAGCTTCAAATAGCCCCCATGATCCCTACCTCCTGGTATGTATGCTTTTGTCGAATCCTTTCCCCTTGAGTGTTGACCAAATTTATTAACTTCTAATAAATAGACTGTGGCAGATGTGATAGGATGTCACTTCCAATATTGGGTCCTAAAAAAAATGGCTTCTATCTTGGATCCCTGGATCACTCTGTCTGGGAAAAGCCAGATATGCTGTGGAAAGGCCCATGTAGCAAGGAACTAAGGCCTTCCAATAGCTATAAGAGCAAGCTCAGAAATGGATCCCTCCCTAGTTGACCCTTCAGATGACTATAGCCCCAGTCAATATTTGCAGCCTTGTGAGAGATTCTGAACCAGAATCTCCCAGTTAAGCAGCTCTGAGGTTTTGGAGCCACAGAAATTATGAATTAATAAATGTCTGTTGTTTTTAGCCACCAAGCTCAACCAACATTCGTTTATTCTCAGCTATCAAGTTTTGGGATAATGTATTATGTAACAATAGATGACTTAGATTTTGATTCTGGGAGTGGTTCTAGTGGAACAGAATCTTAAGGATGAGTTCTCTGAGTTGGTTCTGGGTACTGTGAATCACGCAGGGAAGCTGGAGGCAGAAAGGAAGCAGCCGCCATTTTGTAGCACTCACGTGTCACTGCTGATCTGCTATCTCACCAGCCAGCCTGCAGCTGCTGTGCCTGCCCCTGGTTCTTCCCTGAATCTTGGGCCAGTGCGTGTGCTTAGTCCATAGCCTTATAGAGACTGCTTACTCAGACACTTCGGTTGTGAGGGTCAAAAGCCTTGAACATCATAAATTTAAGAAAGGGTTTAACGAAAGGCCTAGGAAAGTCAGGAGCCAGAGTATTCAACACCTGGAGTTTATTGAACTTTCTTCTCCAGCTCTGCCCTGAAGCCAGCTGTGGCCCACCAGCTCTTCTCAGGTCTTCCAGCTCAAAAATTCCATATTCTTGAGAGGTATTCTAGTTGATCCAGCTGGGATCAGCAATCCTCCCCATGACCAATATGCTGGAAGTTGGTAGTATAATATGGTGAAAAATATAGACAGACACACTTTCCAAGAGAGGAGAGCAAGACCAATAGCCCAATAGTCCACTACATCTTCCCAAAAGGTCTCCCTGCCTCCTCTGATTTATCCTACCCCCTGGGGTCACATGTTCCCACCAAGTACTCAGGGCTCGTCTCAACATGGTCTAAAACTACCGTTTGAAGTTCAGCTGACTCACCAGTATGGTCCGTAATCTACACCTAACGTGCACAAGCCACTCTAAAACCCTATAAAGCTATATTCGTGCAAAATTCATGACAGTTCTCACCTTGTCTTTTGTTATCATTACTTGTGGGCTTCAAGTTTGAGTTCAGCTTTTAAATGCGCCGCATGGCCGTCTCACTTTTATTCAGTAATACTCACTGTCACCACACTTTGGTCACGGCACCATAAGTAGAAAGGCCACCTGGGGATGCTTTCTGACATTACATTTACATTTCTACGTACATTTAACGAGGTTTTTTGAAATTAGATTCTTACCCTTTCATTATCGGTAATGTTTGTTGCCTCAGCGAATGACTGCATGGTAAGGAAGAAGCTGTAATACCCTAATAATATCCTTTGCCAAATAAGGGCAAGCACAACAGTGATGACAAAGACTTAAACATACATCTGCAGGCACTGAATGGCCTTCGTTAACACAAGTCATTAGGGACACAAAGGGGAACCCTGTACGTTTGCTTGACTATGTAGGACACATTCGTGGGGTTGTGCTAGAAGGATGTTCGCTAAGTGGCATTGTGTTTACATTTGCTAAATACCTCATAGGTATTTTAGATTCTAAAAATGATATCTGGAAACTAGAACTGGACCTCGATATTTTGCGCGCATGAGAATGCCCTGAAGAAATGCTGTTGAGCTCCGCGACTATCAGTTCGGATTCAGCTGACCCAGAATGGACCTGGGAATTTAAATATTTCATAAGCACCCCCTGGTAATTCTGGCACAGGACATCTGCCTGTCCACGCCTGGAAATAAACACTGAAGTAAACCCAGAATTTAAACCAGTCGCTTCTTCACCGAATGAACACCAAAACACCCACCGAATTCTCGTGAACCCAGTCATGTCACCAGGCCATCCCAGAGCCCAAAGGAATTTCTTCTGACCTGACCTGCAGGCTTGCACTGAGTGAAAAGGTGAGTCGGCCATAGGGTCAAACTAGCAAAGAAAACTCCAGGTAGGAGAAAAGGTCAGAATGAGCAGGAGCTCCTTTTAGCCCAGGTTTCTGAGCATCTTGATAATAAGGCCAGTGAAGCTCGGTGGGAGCTGAGGAAAAGTGTTCTAAATTCTCGTGAAATGAGAAAACAGTTTTAAGACACACTTTCTGTTTAGAACGTTTAGGAAAGCCACTCGTAATAGCATCCTTTTATTGGTATCAACTCTGGAGATTTGGTTGCTTTTAGAATGGTGTTATCAAACAACTTCCCTTAAAACCCGCAGCCCTGTCGCCTTTGCTGTGTGTCAGGCACAATTTAACCTTCATTATGTTCTCAGCAGAGGTGTATATATGAGACACTGTGATCTCCATGCATTGCTTCCTCTTTTTGTTCTTCCACAGCAGCAAATACCAGGTGCTTTTTTTAAAAAAGCCAGTGGTTAGTACAACTAACCTATCTGTTTTACCCAAGCCCACCCTGAGGGTGATGGCTTGCGATGGCTGTGTAGGTTTTGAGAATGACCGAGTGGCAAAAAAATGCTAAAAGGGAGTTGACTGCACTGAATGACAGATGGTGGGTTCTTGGCCAAGCGGACAAGGAAACTCAAGGATTAAGGGAGGGGTGAGGGCGGGGGGCAGGGGGAGATGGAAAGATAAGACAGAGATATGGTCCGGAGCAAGGTCAGAGGCCAAGGGCTCCACACTGAATAAACAGGCCATTGGAAGAAGTGTGAATTCTTGTCCCACTTACACAAAAACTGAACAAGTAATCATAGTCAAGAGAGTCAAGGTCAATTACCAGAGTAGTTGAAAAGGTAGCGAGACAAAAAATAAAACCTTCCACACTAGTCACTGCGAAAGCCAAGGAGTCAAGACTTGAGAGTCTTGGTGGTCTTTCTGCTAAAGTTGGCATTGTTTCCCAAAGTGAGGTCTCTGTGTTACTGACTTCATCCAGAGCATTCACTACAACCGCAGAATCGTTTGCTTCTACAAGGGGGTACTAAATGAGACTCTCCAAGAGCGGGGTTAAACTCCCACAGCTGGCTCTGTGCATACCTACTATAGCTGGAGACCCACTGTGTACGTGGCTCCTGCAATGGGCTTCATTCTCCCCTCCCATCCCCTTCTATCTCATTTAATACCATTAGGTGTCCGTGTCTTTATCACAGGACTCTCGTCTCTTTCCTTTGAAAATTAAATCTAGCTGAGTTGAGGTTCTCAAGGGAATATAGATTGTTTATTGAATATCCTCATAGACCAAAAGTTACAGGACAAAATATTACAAGCCAGTGATATCATAATGCCTAGAAAGAAAACATTTATGCACATTTCCAGAGGATATTGTTTTCTTAACAGAGTATCAGGGCCTTACCACATTAGTCTCTTGGATTAATGTAGCAACTTTTCCCTAAAGAGCTCTAAACTGTTCCATTAGGATGCATGTAAAAATAAGGCAAGAGAAAGCAAATAGAGTCATCCAAAGTGGGTATTAACCATTAGTAAAGGGAGGAATAGAATCCAGCTCTCCTAACCCTTAGCAAATTTTTGCTATATCTATTTAATATCAAGGGTGGAAAATTAGATATAACAGTGGAGTCCCCCTCCCCCAGTATCGCTTTCTGTCATATGAAAGGAAAATGAGAACAGTAGCAATACAGACAACAAAATAATACTTACTGGCTATACGTAGCTCGTCTACTAGAGAAAAGCAACAAATAAATATACACACGTGCAATCAATGACCTGAAAAAGAGAAAGAATGAATGACTGTAGTTTTCCCACACACTGCTTCGTAAAATGATAATAAAATTGCCAAACCACTTGTGCTGAGTTCCCAACTTGTGCACGCACAGGCATCACCCCCTGGTAAGAATGGCAGCCAAGTCACGTTATCGCTGAAGCCAAGGACAATTACTGGAACACACTATTAACTCCTGCTTTCCTCCCTTTTGCACCCCCACCCCATGTGTGGCTTTTGAGTCTTGTCTCACAGTAAACAAAACTGTAGTTGTACATGCTGCCAATGAAGAAGTTTATAATTCCTCAGATTCACGGAGGACCGTGAGTACCTTCAAGTTAAAGTAACCTTGCAAGTCTTCCAATTCTGCCATTCTTTAAGGAGTTCCTATTAAGTCTTAAATGCTTCAGAGATTAAAAGGGTATATTAACGTTATTGGAGACTTGAGATAAAATGCCATGCCTTGCAGGGTATCTTAGCACTTAATGAAAACATTTTCATCACATTCTGAGTCTATTATGCCAGATCGTCATTTCATAAGTTGT
Organism: Leopardus geoffroyi; assembly: GCF_018350155.1. Classification (NCBI taxonomy): domain Eukaryota; kingdom Metazoa; phylum Chordata; class Mammalia; order Carnivora; family Felidae; genus Leopardus; species Leopardus geoffroyi. The sequence goes on along the minus strand of NC_059328.1, from coordinate 179,027,429 downwards.
AAGATAATCTTATTTTAATTAGAAGAGATATACCAAGTATATTAGAGTAATACAGTTAAATGCATTCATCACCTTTCTTCTTGTCAAGTAAAATGGCTCCTTCAGAGTTTGTTATACTGGTGTGCTGCCACACGTGTAAGTAAAAAAGACAAAAACAAAAACAAAACAAAACCATATGTATATATACATATATGTATGTATATATATATTACATATATGTATATATATACATACACATATATATGTAATATATATACATGTGTATGTATATATATACATATACATATATATATAATATATATATATAATTCTGAATGATCTGTAGAGCAATATGTGAGTGTTTTTTCAGATGGCCCCTATATAAGGCTGTGCTGTCCAATATGGTGGCCACTGTCACAAGTGGCTATTGAGTACGTGAAAAATGGCTAGCTCAGATTGAAATGTGCTGTACGTATGAAGTACACATTGGATTTCAAAAACTGTAGCACACAATATATAAAATATATCAATAATGTATACACTGATTCCTTGCTGAAATAATTATATTTTGGTTATTTGGGCTAAATAAACCGTACTATTAAAATTAATCTCATTTGTTGCTTTTTACCTTTTTAAATACGGTTACCTGAAGATTGGAAGTTTTAGGAGTTACCTGGGTGGCTCAGTCAGTTAGGCGTCTGACTTTGGCTCAGGTCACGTTGCCACATTTCGTAGGTTTGAGCCCCGCGTTGGGCTCTGTGCTGACAGCTTAGAGCCTGGAGCTGCTTTAGATTCTGTCTCCCTCTCTCTGTCCCTTCCCCACTCGCACTCTCTTGGTCTCAAAGAAAAAAGACAAGTCAAGACAAGAGAATTCCAAGCTTTATATGTTACTCGTGTTACATTTCTACTGGACACTGTTGCTCTATATCATCTAAACAATATGTAAGTTTAAATCTTAATTATCTGCAGAATATTATCCATTTTGTTAAATAATGAACGTAAATGATAAAAAGATAGATGTCAAGTTGTCTCCACCTAAATGCCAAACAAATTTCCAATTACCTTTGCCCACTGTCCAGTTAAATGAATGAATGGAGAAGCTAGTCTTTATAGCAGTGTGAGGGAAATGCTAGCAGGCACGTCAGTGACTGCAGAAGAAAGTTGGAAAGCACTTTCCAGAACCAGATGCAGATCACCTGATCTCAGGAGTGGATTGTAAAATGAAGCCAGAAGTATCTTGTGGGAGAACCAGTCTTTAACAACAACCACACTTGTGATCCAGACATTCAAGTGGAACAAAGAAAGCTTCAAATTCCATCTTGTGTTTTTGCAGTTCTTGCAGGACAGGGAAAGAGAGAAGGCACATGTTTGGATAGGAAAAGTTTTCACACTAAGCAAGATGGTGTTAAAACACCTTGTGAGAAGGCCAGGAAAAATGTGAGCACCGATCAAAATAGACAGCACTGAGACAAAAGCCACTCAAGCCGAGCTGGTAACCTAAAAAGGCCAGACAAATATGTTTAAGGGTAAAACTTGCCACTCTTGAAGAAAAGGAATGTAGAGCAGGTCAGAGGCAAACTAAAAACAACTGGTCCACAGAGAAATCAGTAGAGCAGCTCACAAGAAATTCCAAAGCACAAAACAAGAAGTTCCAAAGGAACCCCTTTAAGTACAGCAACTATAAGAGGTGAAGGTCACGCAGGGGTGAATAAGTGATGGCAACGAGAACCAATGAATTATTTGCCACAGTCTTTTTTTTTTTTTTTTTAATTTTTTTTTTCAACGTTTATTTATTTTGGGGACAGAGAGAGACAGAGCATGAACGGGGGAGGGTCAGAGAGAGAGGGAGACACAGAATCGGAAACAGGCTCCAGGCTCTGAGCCATTAGCCCAGAGCCTGACGCGGGGCTCGAACCCACGGACCGCGAGATCGTGACCTGGCTGAAGTCGGACGCTTAACCGACTGCGCCACCCAGGCGCCCCAATTGCCTCAGTCTTTAATGAAAGAAACGTGAGAGAGTCTCACTTCCCTCTTGTATTTGGTAAAAAAGAAAAGAACAAACCTCACATGGAGGTTTGCCCCCCTAACAGCAAAACAAGACTCAATTACAATTTCAACCTGTCCCAGGAATGTGACCTTCTAATAGTCTGAAATTTTCTGATCAGCACTAGTGAAATAATCTGCATGATAAAACCCCTGCAGGACCCTCCCCCCAAAAAAGATGGCGTCCTCCCCTAAAGCCATTCTTTCTTTCCTTTGGCCAATCACCTCTTGCCCCACCTGCTTTCCTATAAAAACCTTCCATTTTGTACAGCTTCTCAGAGTCTCTCTCCACCAGCCACATGGGACGCCACATGCTCATTTCATGAATAACCCTTAATAACCCAATTAGATCTTCTGATTTACTCAGCTGAATTTTGTTTTTAACACTTTGAAGCAGACAAGGGCGAGGTATCAGAACAAACCTTGGGAAATGGGATTTTCCTAGACTTAACTTAAAATCTAAATGTAAAGAAATCACCGGGACCAGACGGCATCCACCCAAGACTTTCAAAGGAACTCAAGGGTGAAATAAGCAACTGTTGGCCAAAATGTGTAACCTGTTGTTATTACCTACCACTACAGGAGAAGAATGGCAGCTCGCCAGCATGATTCAAACTCTTAGATGGGACTCCAAGGGAGATTCAGGAAACAAAAGCCTTTCAGTCTGATTTCTATATTTGATAAGGTGATAGCTTCTACATAAACCTTCAAAATCCAAGAACTAGAGGAGTTGCAGTTTTTATGAGGAATTGCCTAGCCAACTATGAAGGACGTGTTTCAGATGATTTACGAAACGTGAACCAGATACTAAGAAATTCTCAGTTTTGTTGAGTTTTTCCTTAAAGACTGCTTACCTGTTAGAAATCAAGGTAAGTATTTATGACTAAAATTACATAATATTTGGGATTTGCTTTAAAATACCCCAAAAGAAAAAAAAAATTAGGAAAGAGAACAGATGTCACAAGAAAGAAAGCAGACTACTGATAGATGGGCACACAGTGGTTTATTACCCTTTTCTTTCTACATTTGTGCGTTTGAAAATCTCCAAAATTGGGGCGCCTGGGTGGCGCAGTTGGTTAAGCGTCCGACTTCAGCCAGGTCACGATCTCGCGGTCCGTGAGTTCAAGCCCCGCGTCGGGCTCTGGGCTGATGGCTCAGAGCCTGGAGCCTGTTTCCGATTCTGTGTCTCCCTCTCTCTCTGCCCCTCCCCCGTTCATGCTCTGTCTCTCTCTGTCCCAAAAATAAATAAACGTTGAAAAAAAAAATTAAAAAAAAAAAAGAAAATCTCCAAAATAAACTAGAACTTAGTTAAGGGGAGAACATAAAAATATATAAACACAAGTCTAAAGGGAAACCAACGAGTACTATTCATTTGCACTTTTGAATACGCTTTGACAAATTTCCATACCAACATTTTATATGCACACGTGTGCACGTGAGCACACACACACATCATACACACACACGCAAAGTAGGTTTTTTTCAGTTGTAATTGAAGTTTTACACAGAAAGAGAATCACCCTAGAGACAAGGGCAAAAGGGAAAATTTAACGGGAATTTCTCTGGATGATAAAGTGATAATAGTGGTATCCTTGATAAACCAGTTTTATATAGAATCCTAAAAAAAAAACAAAACAAAAAACAAAAAAACGGATCAAATGAAAAAATCAAGTTTGTAGGTAATATGAAACTGATCTCAGCAGTGAGATATCTAAACTTATATGGATAAATAAACAAACAAACAAACAAACAAACACCATCCAAGGCTGCCTATATAGAAAGAAAAATGGTAGATGATCTTTAATGTGTACCAATATTAAAAGATAAAATTTAGAAAATAGTATAAATATAGGGGTGCCTGGATGGGCCAGTTGGTTGAGCATCCGACTCTTGGTTTCGGTTCAGGTCATGATCTCACAGTTTCATGAATTCAAACCCTGAGCCTGAGCTGCGTTTCCAAATCCCAAGTGCAGAGCCTGCTTGGGATTCTCTCTCTCCCTCTGTCTGCTCCTCCCCCACTCACAGTGTCTCTGTCTTTCTCCAAATAATAAATAAACTTTAAAAAAATACTTAAAAAATAAAGTAGTAATATAGAATATATATATATATATATATATATATATATATATATATATATATATGAATGTATAAGATATGAGATCCCACCAGTTACTAAAATTCTAGAAAATTGTTTAGGTAGAACTAGGAACTATTCCTCCTAAAATCAGGATATTTTATTTCTGTGACTAGAGAAACACAATGCTGGAGATTCCTGGGAATGTTTCAGAAATAAAACATTTTCAAGCCTAGACAGGTCTAAGGCAGCCAAGTGTCTGCCTTTTCCTGTTAATGACAACTAACTAAACTGAAGTTTAGCGAACAACCTCGAAAATCAGTAAGGGGAGTTGAGTAGACTGTATCGTAATAGGTTTAACTTTAGAACTTTTTTGGCTTAGAATCACAAGGCTTGAGTGGTATTGTATAATCAATGTTCATTGAATAAAAAGCATATAAATAGACTGATTAGGGCTTCATTCACTGATGGATAGAATTAAGAGCTACTCCTTGAAATGTGAAAGCTTTCGTTCTTAAACAAATAAAACTTGGAACATAGTATACACTGAGAGCAAACTGAAAAAATATGCGACGCCCAAGAATGGGTGGAAACAAAAAATACAAAGGGATTGAAGGAAACTGTAAATTCATGTCCAGTGTACTGAGCAGCAGTCACAGATATTTAGGGAAAATAATCTACATTTTATCAAAAAAAGAAGAAACTAAATAGGGCAAAATAATTACTACAATATCTTTCAGAGCCCCTCTCGATGTTGGAATGGTGGTAAACTACACGGACAATAATACAAGTCTTATTGCACTAACTTCATCTTTGATTTATTTGTGTTACTTTTGCTTTCATTATAATTAAAAATCAACTCTAATGATACAAACATTTCAGTTATATAATTCAGTTATTATAAAGCATACCTTTACTAATTACGAAGACACAGTCTGCTACAACTCATACAACAAAAAGGGCCCACTAAAAGTCCCCAATATTTATATTACGATTTGTTATATTATTTTTATATAGTTAAATTCACCACTGATTAGAAAATTAGTAAATTATTTTCTTTAGTTTTTCCTTAAAAGCTCTATTAATTTTATAAACAATAGTGGATTAAATGTTTTGCCCACCCTAAAAGGCCCACCCTAATAAGACATTATTGTGTCACTATGTTACTCATATTGCATCTTTAAAAAATTTTTTTTTCAACGTTTATTTATTTTTGGGACAGAGAGAGACAGAGCATGAACGGGGGAGGGGCAGAGAGAGAGGAGACACAGAATCGGAAACAGGCTCCAGGCTCCGAGCCATCAGCCCAGAGCCTGACGCGGGTCTCGAACTCACGGAGCGCGAGATCGTGACCTGGCTGAAGTCAGACGCTTAACCGACTGCGCCACCCAGGCGCCCCAGCATCTTTTAAATCCCAAGAAGCTGGTTGTGAAATGGTGAACTCATTTTATTAAATACCCAAGAATGGTTTTTTACAGACAGGGAAGCTAGTGTAAAATAGAGACAAAAATGACAATAGGAATGCTGTCCATCAAGATATTTGCTAATTTGATCCTTCTCTAAAGCTATTGCAATACTTTTCCATCTTGTCCTAATCTGTACTAAAAAATCAGCTAATCATCACATTCCACAACACATTTGTCCAACTTATCACGGTGTCCGTGATCCAACTTCCGGACTCAACTCTGTATTATTTGGTAGATGTTAGGTAAAGAGCAAATAAATGTGAAACCCTCATCATTATGACCAATATTAACCCTTGCCTGATAACCTTTGCCTGCTTGGGGTGCTGAGAAGAAAATTATTCAGTTACAACAGCTGATTAGCTACGTTATTAACAATGGTGGTCTTTGGTTAGTGGTTTTATTGGCAATTTTAATTTCCTTGTTCATGTTTTTTTAATTTTCTACTTGCTTTTAATACAAATTAATTGATTTATAATCAGGAAAAGCATTAGGAGTATTTTACAATAAATGTCGCAATTTGCCATTTATGTAATCTGTCAGGAGTATTTAGTGTCAATGATGTCTCACTGGCAAACAAGTTTTTGGAACTGGAGTCTTACCTAATGACTTCCCATTTCCTGTAAAATAGAAAAGGCACTTGATCTCCATCCATGTAGAAGTTGTGAATCAAAGTCCTTTATAAGAAAAACAAACTGAAATGATTTATGGGGCTCCATTTTAATTTTTGATGAAGACGTATCATCTTATCCATCATCCCTGTGTCTGAGAGAAACACCCTGAAAGACGGACCCACCTGTGACAGCATACAGAAGATGCCACTATTCCTTAATCCAAGGGACTCTGCGGTATTCTGGATCATGAGAGGGGGCTTGAAATTTTGGAGTAAAATGCCAAAGACCCTCAACATAAGACTTTGAGAATGTTCACTGTCTAACATACAAAAACATCTTCCCCCCCCGCCCCTTAGCCAAAGGAACTAAGTGGGAATTTCACTTTACCTCATTCACTTAAGGAATCTCAATCAGTTGTTCCCCAAATAGCAAAGTACAGACTCAGCAAAATGACCCAAGAATTATATCACACATTGTTTATGGCTGAGTGAGCTTACAGAGTGCTGGTATATGCTGAGCACACAGCTATTTGTCATAAAGCCATCAATCAAATTCAGTTGATAATAGAAATCCCTAAATAAATGAATTATAGAAATCAATGAGTCTGCTATTCTTCCAGAGTTTAAAATCACTGAAAAATTTACCATAGATTTAGAAGGCAATTAAATAGGGGGGCATCAATATTCTCTTATTCATTTCACAGTTCTTTCAGGCCTAACTGCCCTGTTTATCAAAGACCCAAAGAGATTGCTGAAGACACTTCCACGGGGGTTCTCCCAGGAATAACAGGAATGAAGGCAGCAGTCAAGTTGTTACCTATTCTGTGAGCTCCTAATTACAAAATAAGTGAAGGCTCTTGGGTCCCATCCGGTTGCACCTGCCATCGTAGGCCCGGATCTCACTTGCCTCTCGCCTACTCTCTCAGTTAGTGGGGCCCGAGGGAGAAGAAAGGAAACCCCATGACAAAACGCTCTCACATTAGCTTAAGTTTACCCTCACTCCCCTCTTCCCAGCATGCTACTAAGAATAACAGTGACTTTTTGAGTCACCTATTTTCCTTTGTTCCATTACAAAGCACTATCAATGCCTAAAAGTCCCAGGTATCGCCTAGTAAAGGAGAGAAACAAAAGGCACGGATAATTATAAATTTGATAACATGCCCTGCAGTGTGTTGGTTCAGCGTGTCTGTTGGTACAACGCCTAGACTGGCGAATGCAGCCCAGTTCTGGGGGAAAGCAGAGCGCACATACACAGATATAACAAAAAAGCTTCATTCCTTTCTTTCTTTCTTAACGATACTGTTGCAACAGTTTCCCGCCTCACCCCCAGGACGGTGGAGGCTGCTTCCTGCATGCCTGGCACCTTGTTAGGCATTAAAAACACAAACAGGGACAAATGATGGGTCCTTTCCCCAAAAAGCCCCAGGATGATGGGGAAGAAAGATACAGAAAGCAATCGTCGCCATGTAAGTATAAAAAGCATGATACTGTATCAGATACAAGCAGCAGAACAGAGTTATTAACTATTTTCAGGGATAGGGGCCCAGAGGGTGCCCACAGGAGGTGACAATCTGAGCTTTAGTGGCTGAGATGTGGAATAAATGAAATGTGGCCAACAAGCCAGGGATGGAGGGCATTAAATTAAATTCATTTATTTAGGGATTTCTATTACAACAAGCCAGGGATGGAGGGCAATCCGTGTAAAGGTCAGGGTGTGTGCACAGGTAGAGAGTGTGGAGTAGCCTGGTATTTGGGGAACCGTGGATCATTTGGGGTGGTTGCAATGGAAAGTGACAATAATAAGAGCCTCTGTCCTTCACGTGTATGTATCATCCATCAATCGATCCGTCCTCTACCTGGGGTCTGTTTACTGAGATGAGTCAGCTTGGGTTGTACAATTGTACAGTTTTAGTCCAAATGAAAGTTTTGATTATCATTCCACATTCATGTGGTCTTGTTGTTCCTGGTCATCAACAGCCACGTTGCACGACTGAACTTCTAGTTGGGCTGTGTGATAACCTCTGCTCACCTTGCTTGCAAACACTTAAAAAGAAAACTGACACCGAGGGAGCCAATGACTTTTTATGGAAATATAATTACTAACAGGGCTTTACTGCTGAAAATACAAATTAAGTTCTTTCCTCCTCCCCTTATCCCTATCCATCATCCTCCTCCAGTCTCCAGTCAAAGGCGCATTCTTAGCATGCACCAAAAAATTCAGTTTTGTCTTTTTGAATACCCTTTGATTATAGGGATTGTGTTGTATTTATAACCGTTCCTAGGTAGCTGGCAGAGGACCTTGCCTTCAAATGATTGATGAACAGAACAATCAATCAATCAGTTCGTCTGATTGCTGCATTGACGGCAAGTGTGGAAGCGTGTGCCATGTAGAGCCAGCCAAGTGAAGCAAAGGAAAATATTGTACATCGTCTGCAATTTTAATGACCTAAGAAAATAAGACATATGAGAAATCATGCACATTTGTCTTTGCTTAAATCCTACGTAAAAATAAAATAATGCCAGGTAATATCACTCATGGTGTCTTGGCTACGAGACATGGAAAGTTTAATGCCTGACAATAAGGAAAATGTACTATCTCACATCAGAAGAATCCCCAAGTTCAACCAGTAGTTCAACATGACATCTTTTTTATCGGCTGTCTTCCGGTTTGCCTCCTTCATGGTTTTAATTTGGTACGGCAGCTTCAAACATCACATGATCACATGCTATCCGATGGCCAGACTGGGAAATTAGAGCATATCTTTTTCTTGTATTTTTCTCCTATCTTTTTGCCCAGAATCACATCAACATGCCCTAAGCCAACGGCAGTCAACAGGACTGGAATTTATTGTGATTGGCTCAGCCACAAGACTAATCAAGATCCACTTTGCTGAGAGGCTGGGGAGAGCATCCCAGTTTCTCCAGGCAATGAGAGAAAGCAGGGTTCTGAAGCAAGAACTTAGGCTTGGGAAACACAAGAAGGATTTGTTGTTAGATAAACAACCAATATTGTCTACAATAGCCGATGATCAATCCAGCTTCATTTTATCACATTCATTCACCTTCCAGATGTTCAAATAAACAACAAGTCAACCATATTTTGCACAGAAAGAGGCACAGCTATATTTACTTTTGATACAGAAGAAACAAATAAATAATGCTTCAACAACAATGAAAAATAAGCAAAGGAAAGAAAAGTAAAATAAGAAGTTCATAAAAAATTTTAAGCACCATAATCCTTCTGAGTGGAAAAACGTGTTCGATTATTGTGGACTGCCTCTCCAAAATAAATATTAAAATTTCAGTGCTGCATCTAATACAGTAAGCCAAAGTTCCTCCATGTATTTCTACTATTGACAGTAAAGATTGAAAGTGATCTTACTTAATACGAGAGACAATAAACTAAAATAAGAACAGTCAGAGACCAAACTTCCAGATACAGCTCTTACAATGCTATGTCGGCCATCTTTTACCCAGAAATGTGCAGGTTTTCACCAAGTCTTTGAGGATAAGGCTAATTAATTTGTTAATGTATTCAAAAGTTATTTCGGTGGGTAGAATAATTTAGCTCTAACCACAAGTCAATACAGTTTTAAGGAACCTTTCTGGAATTCAGTGCCTGTCACACATTCAGCGTTAATACCATGTTGCAATATTTAAAAGTTTATTAACATAAAGCATTTCAAGCTATACATTTTTAAATTAATCTCAAACTAAATTGAAGATTACACCCATTAAGCATACCTTTAAGAGGTGAATATTGGGCATAACAATCACCGCTGGTTGCCTAGCAACCCTGGGCCCAGCTCTTACAGTAAGTTTATCCCAAACATTAATGGAAAATCAGCGATGAATATATATCCACTTCAAACCTGTTTGTTAGAAAAATGCACTCTCTCTGTGGTTGACGACTCTGTAGTTTGCTATCCTGGGGAGTTGGATTTCAACGTAAGGGTTGAGAAGGGGAGTCCTTATCACTATGCTCTCATCCACTCTCAACAAACTGTCCTAAGACTGATGCCCCCGTTATTAAAGCAGTGACACCAGTCAACTTTGGGTCATCATGGTCAACGTGAAATCAACATCAGATGAACCCCTCAAGCCATTTTCTCTTAAGTCCTGTGAAAAGCACACCTTGCTTCCACACATTCTAATTTCCGCAAAGAATCTAGGATCAGAGGACGAGCGCCTTGGGGCACTCTCAAGGCTATCCTACTCTTTCCAACGCCTGGGGGAGGCCCACGGTCAAACAACGCCCCCGCCGTCTCTCCTGCTGTTTTCTCCTGCTCGAGGACACGGGAACAGATCACCTTTCTCATTCTGCCTACGCTCCCACGTCTGCGCGTTTACATGGTCGGGGGCTCCGGTGCCGCGATTGCCAAAGAGCTCTCTGAAGCACGGTGGCTGAGCCCTGCCAACCGCGTTTGGCTGCCCAGCTCCTTCTGGGCTCCCAAAGCTGGCAAGCTCAGATGCTAATAGAATTCATTAGCCTGGGCTTTGACAGACAGTTAAAGCAGGACTGCACATCAGCACTCCAGCACCGCACGCCCATTATGCCGTTTCAGGAGGCGCAGCTAATTCAAAGAAGATGATAACAGGGTCTGCAATCAGGGAACATTAGAGTGTCGGGCAGCGGAGAGGCCGAACATGCTAGGCAGGCGGTACAGCCAGCAAACCTGATTTGATTTCTGGCACTGCTAGCAGGCCTGGGAAAAAAAAAAACAACAACAAAAAAAAAAAAAAAAAAAAAAAAAAAACGGACGTAATGAGATAAACTGAAGTACCAGGCACCAGGACTGGTCTTTGAAGTAATTATTCTCTGGGGTAACAAGGGACACGACGAAAAGGCTTTCAGGGACAGGCAGTGGGCACCCGTGGGACCCAGTTTCCATTACGGCATGACACTCTGCCGAGCGACTCTCTCTCTGCTCGAGAGAGTGGGGTACTAAATAGGCTGTCAAGAGGGAGGGGAGACTGGAAAGGGCCCGGGAAAGGAAATAAAGCTGGAGAAAGAGAGAGGCAAGATAGAGAGATTGTCAGAGCCCTGCAAGGGAGCCAGAATTAAGGGGGGGGGGGGGGGGGGGGGGGTTCAGAATCTCTGTCGGCAACAGTGATAACTTCCGTGGCTTTCCTCAATTAGTCCTCACGTTCAGCACACTCAGGGGAGAATGGGAAGGGAGAAGGCAAAGGACACTTCCGGCCACAGAAGCCCCAAGAGCAGGAAAATCCCTTAAGATGTTGGTCGAAAACAGATAAGGCTTTGGCATTTCCCCTTTGGGGCTCTTGGCTCTGTCAGGTTGAGGACCTGAGTGAAATGATTAAGAGAGCACTTTCTGGAAGTTCAAGCCTCTAAGCCTCTGCATATAATCAGGCTCACCAGGCAATTCTTTATGTAGGAGCAGGCCCAAGGCTAAAGTTGAACCAAAAATGAATCATTTCTCATTCTGCAGTGACTACTACTTCTGAATCAAATTGGAGGTCGCTGGCTAAACAAACTGGGAAGCATGCATGTTGCAAACCAGGAGAATGTCTCCGTGGGCACCGAGCGGGAGCTTTAGCATGTTTTTATCTTTACAAGAGCAAACAACCCCAGCTGCGGATAAATACCACACAAGGACTGACAACTGGAAACATGGACAGATCGTGTCACCTTTGTCCTGCTTGGTTTAAAGAGTAGAACCCAGGATATTTGACCACACACACACACACACACACACACACACACAGGTTGTGACTCCAGAGAAGCTGCATAGTTCATTGCTGCACCTTTGATCTGTGATTCCTGCATATAACAAAACCTACCCTGTATGTTTATCAGGCATTCCTCTTATATGTTTTGTCCAAAGAGCTCCCCGGGCCCTTTCTCTATTGTTTTTATACTTATTTTTAGGAACAGCATCCCATTCATGCCTGCAATTTCAACTATCACCTGTATATAGCAACAACTGTCAACCTCTCTCGAAAACTCATCTATAAACCCCAGGCCCACATTTTCACTGGCCTGTTGGACGATACTAATGTACACAAAGCTGGAAAGCAGTATACTTTGGCTTTCTACCACCAGTTCAAATTCCACTTGTCCAAAACTCTTCCTCTTATGCTCCCGTTTCCACGAAAAACATCACTATCTCTTTATTCTCCAGTTTAACACCTGGGAATCCTGTCTCCCCCACCCAATTTGATGCGAACGTCATTAAGTCTGTCACATCTCTTGCACTGATCTCTGAAGGTGACCCCACCATGCTTTTCTAATTTAGGAAATTATAAATTATACTGTACTTTGTGCATCAAATGGGAACATGACCACTGGAATATTATTTCATCCAGAAAGTGCATTCTATGGACTTACCAACCGACCAACTGCAACTCAGCCCTGACTCCAAATTTCTATCCAGTCAGTTCCAAATCTGGTGACACTGCCTCCATTTTTCCTATATTTGATACCTGAGGATAGAGTCCTGCTAGCATCCTAATTTCCGCCCTTGAACTTGTCACCCAGGGCTTTGTAAGAGCCTCCCATTCAGTCTTCGTTACGTACGCTGTTATGAAGTTAGCTTTTGAAAACAGTAATCTAATTGTGATGTACCACTACTCAAAAACTTTTGTCGTGTTTCTGTCTCAAGAATGGTTAACCTGGCACTGAAGCCTCCTTGTGCTATAGCTGGGGCCTATTACTGTGATTTTGTCGCCTTCCATACTTGTTCTAATATCCCTACCACTCAATATGGTTTTCTCTTGCCGAACAAAAGGTATGTGCTTTTCAAAACAACTACTTTGGGGTAGAATGCACTAACATCCCAGTTACGCATTTTTCTGTCACATGCTACACAACCTCTGAACTGTTGAAATCCTAGATCCTTCAGGAGCTGTTATCAATATCTTTCCCCACCGTGGAAACTGACTACTAACTCAGCTACCCTGTAAATGGATGTTAGTTAGCTTAACATTCATAATTTTTGCCAGTATCCTTCCTTTGAAAGTAAGATTGCAGGGTTTGTGTCTGAGATCATTTTGTGAAACATAACCCATGCAGATAGGCATGAAGTTATGATTCTTCCCTATGATATAAATGAAAAGTAAGTATCTCACGATTAGCTTAGATACTAAGCTCAGTATTAGCTTAGTCTGTTAGAGAGACATAACTTGCACAGCTGATGAACCCCAGCGTTCTCCAAAGGGGTCTCCTGCATGGGTTCCACCACGTGGTCTTTATGTCCATCCAAACTCTCTTGAGTTAGAGATTAGTTGGAAAACTGATGCTTTCCCCATGTGCCTCTCTCCTGACTCCTCTACCCTGATTGTGAAGAAATCCTGGTGATTTCCTTGATTTTCCTCAGCTGACATTTACAGGACTCCCAGGTAATCAAAGATGATCATTCAGTAAGAAATAATAATTTATGGGGAGCCTGGGTGGCGCAGTTGGTTAAGCGTCCGACTTCAGCCAGGTCACGATCTCGCGGTCCGTGAGTTCGAGCCCCGCGTCGGGCTCTGGGCTGATGGCTCAGAACCTGGAGCCTGTTTCCGATTCTGTGTCTGCCTCTCTCTCTGCCCCTCCCCCGTTCATGCTCTGTCTCTCTCTGTCCCAAAAAAATAAATAAACGTTGAAAAAAAAAATTAAAAAAAAAAAAAAAGAAATAATAATTTACAACCGGAAGAGGCTGGGAGGAACGTTTTGTTTTCGTTTTTGTTTTTGTTTTTGTTTTTGTTTTGATTGATAGGGAGGTGTAAATCAAATTCACTATGAAGTGAGCCCCTCCTTAGATTTCTCATCTGTATCCTGGAGAGGGTGGAAAATCACCCTTGGTGAGAAATGCTACCGTCACGAGCACTGTTCCTGACTTTAGTATATCACACCATTCAGGCATTTGGAGGAAGACAAAAATTTGTTTTAGAACCTCTGGTTTAGGTCATGCTGATTATCACATTCCCCATATCACAGGGTTGTTAATGATAACAAATATGAGAATGCTTTCCTAGAAAAAACAAGCTCTAAATGTGACATTTTAGGTAACCTAAATATGTCTATCTTCCCAGTATGGAATAATTTGTTATTGATGACCCATCAGGTTGTCTCTGCCAGTGTGGATTCATTGAAGTGGCTCTTCTTCCAGATTTTACTTACCCAACACAACGTTGGACTGAGCCATGTAAGCCGGGTCGGGGAGGAGACGATCAGTCTGGCTCCAGCTTCTGTATCTGTCATGGTAACTGGTTGTTTTCATATCTCCACATCACCCTAAGCTTGGTGGTCTATTTTTGTGAGAGAAGTGGAGATACACAATCACACAGAACATAATTAGAATCATAGAAGAATTTTCTAGCTGGAAGAGACCACAGAGATCATAACCGAGACTAAAGTTTATTTGGGAATTATGATTTGATTTTTCCCCTTCGTGAGTTACATGACCAGTACAATCTGCTCCAGATTGCTGTGTCCCTTCTCCAAAGTAAATTAACTGTCTCTTCTAAACAAGGAAATTCTTTCCTCTTCGCGCATATTTTAAGTGGCAGTTAACTGGTACCTTTTAGAATGTTTTCTTTGTCTCTTACTGCTGTCCCCGCCAGAAATGCAGTCTGGCATCCAACTTCTCGATGAACATTCTAATTACAATATGCCCCCTTTTCCAAATGGTCTCGGGATGAGGGAAAGAAGCAGGCATGTAAAGAAACGCCATAATGAACAACTTCGATGACACAGGGGAAATTATGATGATGCAAGAAAATGTCCTCATGCATTCCTTGACAAAATCTTCAGAAAAGCAAATGTATCCTTTAAGTACAGCTTTAATGCTAAGTAAAATACAGTGGGCACAAGAATGGTGAAGTCAAAATTACAAAAGGAAGAGAGAATCAGAAGATCTGAATTCTAATCCTAGCTGTACATGCACACACAATGGTGGGTACATCAGATAATCTGGGAGGAAGTGATTGACAAATTGTTAAAAAAAAAAAAAAGTTAAAAAGCATGCAGCATAAAGGTATTTTTAACCACCGTGGTTTGTACATTCAACTATTATCTGCCTCATCAGCTTGTAAACCCCTGGATGTCAGCAACCTATTTTTTGTTGTTGTTGTTTTATGTTTTTGTTTTTTTTTTGAGGAGGGCAGCATCAATGATCCTACATTGCATCTTGTACGTTAAGAGATGCATAATAGATGTGTGTTGAATAAAAGAACACATGAATAAAGAATACAAGAATCACAGAATGATTAGGTTATTGAATAATATGTTAAAAGAAAGGGGAGGGGCGCCTGGATGGCTCAGTTGGTTGAGTGTCCGACTTCGGCTCAGGTCGTGATCTCATGGTTTGTGGGTTACAGACCTGCGTCAGGCTCTGTGCTGACAGCTCAGAGCCTGGAGCCTGCTTCGGATTCTGTCTCTCTCTCTCTCTCTCTCTCTCTCTCTCTCTGTCCCTCCCCCGCTCACGCTCTATCTCTCTTTCTGTCTCAAAAAAATTAATAAAAAAAAAAAAAAAGAAAGAAGAGACAACAAAGCCATAAACGGGCCATGAACACCCTAATAGGTTGGAGTGGTTGAACGGCATTTTAATGCGACCCGCAAAATCCTTTCTCTCTGTAGCACATAAAAGACTATTAATCTAAGGTGTTTCTTTACCTGCTTACACAGGAATAACATTTCAAAACGCTGTCACCGTTCAGACTGTCTTTTCAGATAGGGGCAGGCCAGACTGCACCCACACTAGGACGGGAATTAGAGGGGCTATTCTTCGGCAAGTTTCAGGACATAAACTGATCACCAGCTGGGGTCAGGAAGAAATTACGGAGTCTCCTAAAAGCTTCCTCCAGAGCGTGCTGCGTGTTCGCTGCTGGAGCCACAATACCAATACTAAAATGAAACTCAACTGTTATTTTTTTTTTTTTTTACGGAGTAGCAATTCAAAATGAGGAGAGAACCCAACGAAGAAATCTGCTCCGACGGCAACGGCCAGGTCTGCTGTTCTGGCTTCCAAACAAAATGCAGGCAGCGGGTGATAAAAGTAGGGAAGCCTGTGACATTGTTGATCTAAGATCCAAAGCGTCTTCCCTGGGTGAGGGACCACAGTATTTCACCGAAGGACCAGGAAAATAACATAACTTTCTCCGGAGAAAGCGCACCACACGCAAAGGCAAATATTTCATCTTTAAGGTCAAGAGCACCATCACCGTCAGTTTCTTCATCGAGAAGCCATTCTGGATGTAAAAGAAATGTCCTCTTCAAACATAAAGCTTTTGGGCCCAGGCAGGTAATTTCATTAAGTGAAAATGGCTTCGTGAGATCATTTCACCTGAGAAAATAAACAGGATATGCAGGAGATGAAACTCCTTTCAAGGACGCGATGCTTCAAGAACACACGGGAGACAGCTGCTGGTGGCAGAGCTGCTGGGGTTTATGTAAAGAAAAACACAATTGTCAGACAGCGGTCCCTATAGCTGGATTCCCAGGAATCCTGGATGGCATATTCAAAACAGGCTCCGCTCTTGGCTGGTCTGCGCACTTCTCAGACTGGCTTGCTGATGCAAATGCAGGTGAAGCTGCCTTAAAGCATTTGCAAAAGCCACCAAAGTCCTTAACCCCGTCCAAGCTCTTCACTCCTACAGGGAGCAGCGGGGGGGCTTTGTGCTGTGCCCAGAGTCAAAAGTTCACTCTATCTCGGGGATGTTGGCAGCCAGGGCCCCCGAAGAGAACAACCCCACAGTCTGCAAAGTCAAAACGTTTCGCCAGATCCTTGCTGTTTTCCCGGAGATGTCAGGGAGAATGCCGTGAAAAGACTGCCAGCCAGATGACTCTGCCTGTCTTCAGATTAATAGTGCTCCGAATATGCTAGAATACAGTATACCTCAGGTAACTAGAATGACTTGGTGTTGCTGAGCTATTAAAAAAAAAAAAAAAAAAATTGAACACATTTATCTCCCATGCAGCTCTCCCAGAAATTGTAAACTCACGCCGGTAATAAATATGTGTTGAATGCCTACTCTGCGTGCAGGAGATAGGAATACAATACCGAACAAGATGTGGCCCTTGTCCTTTAAGTGTTGAAGGAATGCATTCAATAAACACATTCTTCTTCTTCTTCCAAGTTCTTCCCAGGTCTCGAACCTCTGTGAGGGAAATAGGAGAACGTGTCACTTAAACCAGATGTGACTCTCTCCGCGTGGGCCTCCAGAGGAGCAGGGGCCATGGTGGCAGTGGTGCAAGTCACGTCATCAGGGAGAAAGGGGAATGGGCAGGACCCGGAGTAGGAGGCGCATCGTTTAGCAAAGCCCGGTGGTGAATTACATCCACGCAGAGGAAGCCCAAGCCGGTTACGGGTAGGAAATGGAGAGAGCTGAATTGCCCAGCCTAGACAAGTATGAGACAATATTAGTTTTCCTTCGGGAGTGGCTGAAAGGCGCAGAGAGGAGAGAGGGGGCCGAAAAGCATGGCGGGCATCTGGAACTTCGGTTCGGAGAACCGGCCCAGGGGTTTTTGAAGAGCTCACCATTCAGTTCTTAGAAAATCTGACTGTGGAATGCCATAGAACGTCTCTCGCCACTCCCCATCTCTTCAGTAAAATGCGGCCACGTCCAGCTGCTTCCCAGAATGATATTTCAGGAGCATGAGGGAAAGAATCATGGAGAAGAAAGGTGTTCTACCTCCGGGTTGCAGCCAGGGCAGAGATAAAGGGAGAACCACCAAACAAACAACGAAAACGCAGCATCAGTAAGAAACCAGAGCCTAAAAGGACGAGATGAAGCCGAACTCCCCGGATTGGCAAACCCCCTGGGACAGATATTGGTATTTCCCGTAGGGTGTCTGGCAGAGGTTCTTAGGAGCAGCAGGTGACATCTGGATTGTTCTTCTGCAGGGCAGGACCATGGCTTTGTGTCTGTGTATCACATCACGCCTCTACGGGCTCTAGTACAAACCTCCCAGGAAGAACTTGTGAACGTTTGTTGAATAATTTATAACAGCGAGATGAAATCTCAACACCTAACTGCCAAACAGGGAATCAGGGGCTCCCCAGGGGCCTTCATATCTGAAACACAGGAACTGCTCTGTACGGAAGGGAACAAGTAACTACCCCAAGACCCTGACTTCAGGGGCTCCTGCTCGGGAAACGTCTTCTTTCCCAGTCAGCACAAGAGTGAGATTCCCACCACGCAAGATGTTGGGATGGACTTACCACAACAGATTCCATAATGCCGTGTGCCAAGTATGCCTCAATGAAAAAATGAAAAAAGGGGATAACAGATTCAAGAGCAATGCCTCCACGCCTGGTTCTCACACCGTGCCCAGAGGAAGCCTCATCACATTCTGAAAAGGTCTCCAGACACACACTCTTAGAAGATGCACTGCTTCATTCCTGTTGCCTGAATTGGAAAGCGGACGGACCCAGCTAGTAATTCTTTGGGTCGTGAATGGGGTTTGAGGTCGAGCCACTACCAAGTCAGAAGAAAAAAGAGAAGAAACAAATGGTGGGTGTTCTTCAAAGAGGTGAATGTGTTCTTCCACGGAATTATTCCTGCCCGAGTGAGCTGATGCCTCAGGGGGAAAAATTGAGGTTCCTGACACTGAGTCGTTCTCTGATTTACTGAGCACATACTCTGCCAGGCACAGAGGAGAATACCACGGCTTGGCTAGTAGTCTCGGCCTTTATGACGATAGCATTACAGCAGGAGACACAGAAAGTAAAAGGGAGCTTGTGACCCAGAATGGCAGGTGCCGAGCCGGATACAGTGTGCCTCGAGAGGGCGTATGCGGGGGCCCAGCCTTTGAGAAGAACTACCGTGTCACTTGAGACCTAAATGAGGAAACCCCCTTTGGCTCAGAAAGAGGCAATGAGAAGGGGAAGAGTATTCTAGAAAGAGGGAAAAGCAGGCACTGGATCAAAATCAAAAACCCAGACTAAGTCTGGGGTAATTGCCAACAAAGCAGTAACAACCACACCTCTTTTTTTTTTTCTCAATCTATTTTCAAAAGGAATCAAAGTAGCAACCATTGGGTGGTGGCGGCGGGGGCGGGAAGCACAGCTTTGTGAGGTTCGCTTGTTGTCTAAATGCGCTTTACAGGGGCGCCTGGGTGGCGCAATCGGTTAAGCGTCTGACTTCAGCCAGGTCACGATCTCGCGGTCCGTGAGTTCGAGCCCCGCGTCGGGCTCTGGGCGGATGGCTCAGAGCTTGGAGCCTGTTTCCGATTCTGTGTCTCCCTCTCTCTCTGCCCCTCCCCCGTTCATGCTCTGTCTCTCTCTGTCCCAAAAATAAATAAATGTTGAAAAATAATAAAAAAAAAAATAAAAAAAATAAATGCGCTTTACAGTCTGAAGTTGTTTTTACTTTGAATCCCAGATGTGAAGTCAACACAGTCTTTGCAGTGTTTAGGGCCGGTGGTAACGGTGGAGGCTCGCATTTATTGAATGCCAATTATGCCCCAGCAGAGCCCTAAGTATTTTACTCGCGGCCGATTTACTTAGGCCTCCCGGTAATTCAATTATCATCCCATTTGACTGCTGGGAAAACTGACACAGAGAAGTTGAGGAACTTGCCTGAGGTCAAACATCAGTATCAAAGTTGGAATTTGGACCTCAACAGTCTGGTACCAAAGTCTGCTCCTAACTATGGATTTTGTGCCTGTATTTTGGGATTTACTTTTGGAACTAAAGGGACTTCCCTTTGGCTTAATAAATTTTAGCCTTAAAAAAAAAAAAATGAGGCTAAAAGGGAAAATGAAAATGAGATCATGGAGTTTTCTAAGCCATATCAAAGAGTTTTAACTTCTTCATGAGGAGATTGGGAAGTCTTTGAAGGTTTTTAAGCATGGAAATGACATAATCTGATTTGCTTTGTACCATGATCTCTCTGGCTGTAGAGAACAAATGAGGGAGAACAAGGCTTCTGGGTGGGGAGATAGGAGGAGGGAGCGGTAACCCAGGTGAGAAACCATACTTGCTTGAGGGGGGATGAGGGTAGGAAAGACAGAGACAGCTGTGCACCTTTGAGGGTGTGGAGGAGGCGGAAATAACAGAGCATAGGGATTGACTGGAGATGGGGTTGATGGTGAAGGAGAAGTTGGGGAAGACGCCCACATTTCGGGGTGGATGGTAGGAGCCAACCACAGGACCGGCCAGGACGTGCTGTGTCTAGGGGGGCTGATGTTTACCCAGCAGGTGATATCCAGTAGGCAGGTGGGGGTGAAAATCTCAAGTTCAGGAGAAAGACAGAGCAATTAGAAGTATGGGAGTAGAGGGGAGCCCCACGGCAAGTATGAAATTAAAACAAGGACGGGGAGACAATTCCCCAAATTTAAGAGATTGGCAGAAGAGAAGTCCACCGTAGAGACGGAACAGCCATTAGAGCGCTAGAAAGTTAGAAGAGCAATGCATCCTGGAGCAAAGGGAAAAAGGCAGCAAGAGGGAGCAGAGGTCTAATGCTGCAGAGAGGCCAGAAGAGAAGGTTCTGGAGGCTCCACAGGATGGAACAACAAGGACATTATCAGTGACTTTGGAGAGAGCTGTTTTCATGCAGAGTGGAGGGAGAGGCCAGACAGCTGCAAAGAGGTGAAAGGATGGAGATGAGCTGTCAACGTCTAGAGGTTGGGCTGGGAAAGGGAAGAAGAAACTGGGCAGAAGAGTACAGTGGTCACCGTCCTCGTCATCACCTTCACAACTGTTGCTTTTCACAAAGATGTGAGCACAACAACTGATGGAAAGGAGCAGGGAGTCACGAGTTGCCAAGACAGATCCTTGGAGAAGGCAGGATCGAGCTCCCAGGTAGAGAGGAATCCCCAGGTCCACAAGAATGGAGGTGTTAAATTAATGAGCAAAGGAGGCCGCAAAGCTGAGGTGGCTTCTATGCCAAAGCATCCCAAGGCCCACATGATCTAAGCCTGTGAATGCATCACAGTCATGAACTTGAACCCTCAGCACAACCCATCACAACCACCTAGGCTCTAAGCTGTAGCCAGTCAAATCATTTCCTTGCTTTGTGTTCACATTTTCTCTAGAAAAGTCTTTCCCTACTTGTGGAGTTTTCCTAATTCCTTCTGGTTTGGCCCTGCCTGATATGAATCGAGTTTTGCTCAGATGAACTCCTGAAATGTTTACTATGCCCCGGTTTGTCTTTTAACAGAGGCAAGGAACAAGGACGGACAGCCCTCACTTGGTAGAGGCCGAGCGAGAAGCAGAGGCCATGTCTGAGTAACAGCTTCTACTTCTTACGAGCCAGGGGCAAGGTTATCTGCCGAGAGTGAGAAAAAGACATAGAAGAGGTTAGAGAAGATTATTCCTCTTCCTTGACCATTTGGGTGGGTAGCTCAGTTCCGTGCCTGAAGTTGCCAGTTCACGAACAGTAGCCCTTCGTGTCCCTCTTGCTTTATTATTTTAGAAGAGATAGTTCAATTAAATATCATGGATGGAATTATGCTAGACAGATGGAGTTATAGAAGCAGATAATGGAGGCTGTCACGGAAAAAAAAATAAAGAAATTATCCTAACATAAAGAACCTCTTCTGTTGAAATGATGAAAATGTTTTACATAGAATGGAATTTAGAACCTTCCAGTATCTTCGTTTTTGTCTCTTGGCTTTGTCTATTTCTCTCATATTGGACATTGGGGTCTCTGCAATATCTATATGGAACATTATTTCATAAATGACCCATTTATGAAATAATTCTTCACTAAATATTTGTGAGGTTGCAAAGTCTTTTTATCGCCTGTAGGCTGTAACAGAATAGTACAATTTTCAGAATTGAGTCAAATTTCTATTTTACATTCCTTCATTTTTTATGACTGTCATCGAAAATACAGTGCATTATGTTGCTTAGATATCCCTTTATCAGATCCTATGTATTAAATGTCATTCAGAATCAAATGCTAAAACTATCTCTTTTGAAGAATTGATATGCTCCCTCTCTCCTTCCTGATAACAAAGATTATGCAACTTACTAAGTCTCTTTCTTTGACACGGCTAGAGGGAAATTCTTGCGTCTCATCAGAGCAACTATATTTACCCTTGTGGTTAGCATATGCCGCCTTTGAATTTTTTCTCATTTGTTAGCCTGAACTGATGCGTAGCACTGGACACAAACCTTTTGGGATACGTGATACAAACGAATTCCCTAAAAGACCAACTTATTCTTGTGGATAGTTGAGAACAATTCACCCTCTCCATGAACACGCATGTGTTTCACCTGGTCTTCATGGCACATAACAAATCTGTTATACACTCACTACTCAGCCTTGAAAAATTCTCACAATTTAGATTGAATTGTGTCCAAATCCTCTAAGTGGCATTCGAACCTCTTATTAAACCACACAGCAATGTACGAAGAAAACAAACAGAAGTATGATTCATCCATGTTCAAAAAAATTGGGTGGTGGGGGGATCCCAGTGTTTTACCAGATATTTTCGTGCCCATTCCACCTGGCTGTCTTCCAGAAAGTGCCATCCTAATTTTTCTGAGGATAGTTGTAGCTCTGCTTACTCGGTGGTTTTTATTCTTCCGAGTGATTTGTTTTACTCGGTTTATACCATTCGCATGCCTCGTGTTCTTTTCCAGGAGCCAGCCCGTGCTATTGAGAGACGCTTCACATCTGGTACCTTTAAAACTAGCATCTGCATTGCCCGCAATAATTAGCATTTTGCTTTATGGTGCATCCTGCTTTGCATTTATACTGCACCCTGAATCCAACGACTTGAAGACCCTGACTTGGTTCATCTATACAACACTGCTATCTCGCCCAGCATCTCAGAAAGAGCTGAAGAAATTTCGTTCAAATTTCACCTAGAAAATGGGTGAAAGTGAAATTAGGCAAGCAAGGCGATAAAGCAGGAACCTAAAATAAGAACACCTGGAGATGAAAACCCTAGTGCTGCAGCTCTAAGCCGCTCTACTTTCCTAAGAATTCCTGAGCACTAATGAGAGCAATTAACACCGCACACAGCTTGCGTCTCCCCGTATCCCGCCTGCTGGTGGACTCTCGGTGACCTGCAGGTCTTCTCCATGCTAGCGTTAGAATAAAGCAAAAATTATTTGTAAGACAACAAAAGGCAGCTATCCTGTTGTCCTACAAAGTTTCCTCTACACTGACTGACACAGGTATTTTAAAAATTGTTCAAGAATACCACCTTGTCTCCCCAGTAAGCGGCGAACGTTTAAAAGCAATTTTTACAAATGATTCCTACGGTTATATTGTAAGTATTCTGCTTTGCTTCTATAAAAGTCTAACTCCCCTCCCCTTCCATATACCTATACGCCGGGGGATGGGAAAGGAATATATATAAACCCTGTCCCGATCTCAATAGATGGAATTTGGCAACGTGCTTTGCTCTGGCATAGGAACAAGTTATTTCTCTGTTGAAGTTGTGGGTTTAGTCAGAACCCAAAGTGCATCTTCAATCTCATCAGCTTTTCTAGGATGCAGGGCTGTTGTGATGCATTTTAGAATTTTTCCTGCGTTTATACGATGATTCACAACTTGCAGTTTAAAATAAATGAGTTGTTCCAACATCCCCGTTTCCCCACTAGGTTAAGACTGCGCCCTTATCATGTACAAAATCTCCATGATCTGTTGGAGTCTATTTCTGAACTTCCTATTTATTCCTCTGGCCTGTCTAGCTAGGCACCGGAAGAGTGTTGCATTACATTCTGTGGCTCTGTAATAGGTTTAATATCTGGTCTCTTTTCAGTGTTGTTTCTCAGAATTTCATGAGCTCTTTCTGTTTATTTTTCTACGAATCCATTTGCACCAACATGCATATTTTAAAAATTTGCTTGTAATCCTTTTATTGACCCGCCAATTTATAAGTTAGTTTGGTAAGAATGATCTTGTTACTATTACTGTAAGACATAGTGTTCAATTTGTTCAGCAAATTTTTGGTGCCTCTTAACAGTGTTCTAAACATTGTATAGATCATGTGTATACTTTATTAAATGCATTCCTAGGTATTTTATTTTTTTGCTGCTACTATGTATAGGATTTTTACAAATTATTTTAGCTGTTAAAACTGATTGTTGGGGCGCCTGGGTGGCGCAGTCGGTTAAGCGCCCGACTTCAGCCAGGTCACGATCTCGCGGTCCGTGAGTTCGAGCCCCGCATCGGGCTCTGGGCTGATGGCTCAGAGCCTGGAGCCTGTTTCCGATTCTGTGTCTCCCTCTCTCTCTGCCCCTCCCCCGTTCATGCTCTGTCTCTCTCTGTCCCAAAAATAAATAAACGTTGAAAAAAAAATTTAAAAAAAAAAAAAAAAAAAAAAAACTGATTGTTATTTATAAATGAAACTATTGGTTTATATGTATAAAATGTTTAGCATGCTAGTAATTTAATCTCTTATTTTTTAGCATTTTCTTTTCAGTTAGTTCTTGTGTTTTCCAGGTATATAATAATATCACCAAATAATAGTGATTTTTTTAACTTCCTTAAATTTTCTGTGACTGTATTAGCTTTCTTTAATAGTATAATTACATAGATTAATACCTCCAGTGACAGGGTGAATAAAAGTGATGAGAATGAGAATTGATACCTTGTTCCTGCTTAGAGGAGGTAGCCAACTAGAAAAAAAAAATATATGTATATATCCATAACTTGTACTTTATACAGTATACAATGCATAAACTCGAGAACAACTCGAAATCCGTCAAAAATATCCATGTACACAATTAAATCATAGGATAAAATATGGGAGAATTTCTTCATAAACTTCATTTCAAAGATTTTTTTTTCAAAATATTCTTCAAAATCCAGGAGCCATAAAAGGAAATACTGATAATTGTTTACATTAAAAAAGATTTCTAGCTGGAAAATACAATAAAAACAAAAGCAAAAGATACAAAATAAATGGGCAACAAAAAAAAATCTTTACAATTCATATAACAGAGAAACAACTACATTAATGTATAAAATGCTCCTCAAAATAATTTAAATAATTAAAAACCAATAACCGAAGAGGAAAAAAAATGATATAAACAGAGCTCACAGAAGTGAAATACAAATGTCTTATATAGTCTTATGAAAAGATACCCAGACCCAATCTCACAATAAGAGAAATGCAAATTAAATGACACTAATACCCTGTCTCACCTATCATGTATCATGAATACAATCTAAAAGCTTGATAATACACTATTCTAGCAAGTCTAGAGGGAAATATTTTCAGACTTTATTCATAGAAATATAAATGGCTGAAATCTTCTTTTTAAATTTTTTTTTAATGTTTATTTTTGAGACAGAGAGAGACAGACCACGAACGGGGGAGGGTCAGAGAGAGGAAGACACAGAATCCGAAGCAGGCTCCAGGCTCTGAGCCATCAGCACAGAACCCCATGCGGGCTTAAACTCACGAACTGTAAGATCATGACCTGAGCTGAAGTCGGAGGCTCAACTGACTGAGCCACCCAGGCGCCCCTAAATGGCTGAAATCTTATGAATGGTAATTTGACAATATATATAAACATCATAAATCCAAATACCACTGGACTCAGTGGACCTTATGGACCTTCTGCTTCTGGGTATTTATCCTACTGACGTATTTGCCCATGTGTAAAATGAATAATGTACAAGATTATTCATTATATAAAGAATATATATATATATGTGCACATACACACACAACACACACAATGGAATATTACTCAGCCATAAGAAAGGATGATATCTTGCCATTTGCAACAACATGGAGGGAGCTAGAGAGGATTATGCTAAATGAAACTAGTCAGTCAGAGAAAGACAAATAACATATGATTGCACTCATATGTGGAATTTAAGAAACAAAACAAACAAAAGGAAAAAAAGAGACAAACTAAAAGTCAAACTGTTACCTACAGAGAATAAATCGATGGTTCCCAGAGGGGAGGTGGGGCAGGGGATGGAGAAAATAGGTGAAGAGGATTAAGAGTACATGTGTAGTAATGAACACTGTGTATTATATGGAACTCTTGAATCAGTATGTTATGCACTTGAAATGAATATAATGCTGTATGTTAAGTACACTGGAATTTTAGAAAAGATTCTTCATTATAGTACATTATAAGGACAAATGATTCTTAAGAGCAATCATTCTTAAGAACAAATGATTGGAAACATCCCTAACGTTTATCTAGAACAGACTGGTTGAATGCTTATCCGCGCAATGGAATATGCAGCTAGATAAAAGAATGAAGAACTTCAGGGTCCAAATCTGGAAAGTTTTTGAAGATATGTGTTAGATGAAAACAAAAATATTAATGGAGGCATTATAGTATACCGTTTCTTTTTAAAAGAATAATGAGGAAATAATAAAGAATCTGTATTTGTATTTGCTTGTGTATACATGAACAAATTGTAGAAGGGAGCACAATAAACTATGAACAATGGCAGTGGAGTAAGAACTCGACAAATTGGGGGCAGGGATGGGAGAAAGGTATTCCATGTTATATATTTTTTCTTTCTTTCTTTCTTTCTTTCTTTCTTTCTTTCTTTCTTCATTCACTTATTCATTCATTCATACATTCATTCATCCATTCAAGTTTTACAGCCAATTAATTTTTTTTTTTACATAAAGCAGTGATTGTCAGGGGGTTGAGAACAGAAAAGTAGGCCAAAATTCCCCTTCCATATCAATTGAAAAGTAAGCAAAGTATGTCAAGGAATTTCTCCCAGACGTGGCCTAGATAGACTGAGATTGAAGCAAATCACCAAGAGCTAATTGGTAATCTTTCCAAGAAAGCACACAGCCCACAAATTCACCTAATGTTGTAAGAGCTATTAATAGCCCATGCTAAATTTTTGTGCAAACTAGAAATAAGCCCCCCCCCCCAACCTTTCAGGAAGACTCAAGTCCCCCAGCCTGGGCAAGTAACAAGGTATTTATGATAATTTTTAGATAATGCCTCTTACTCTTAGTGGAAGCAGTCCTGTTCAAGGTTACACAGCTCAGCCAGCAAGAATATAGATTGCAGCCCCCACTTAGCCAAGTGCCCTCACCCAAGCAATAAGAGTTGTAAGAGATTGAGGCAAGAAACAGAAAGGGACTTGACTTGGACTTCTTGCACCACTACACCAGCATCATGGGAGCAGACCACCTCAAGTAGAGATAAATCAGGATTTTTGCTGGCCCCAATTTCCTGTTGCGGATTCCCCTTTCCCAGTGATGAAATAGTTGCATAAATTAAAGGAGAATTTTTCCCAAAAAGAGAGAGAGAGAGGGGGAGGAAGGAAGGAAGGAAAGAAGGAAAGGGAGAGAAAGATGGATGCAAAGAGGAGGAAGGAAGAGAGGGAAGGAAAAAGGAAGGAAGGGATTATAGAAAAATTAGGAACTCCTCGCCCTAGAGTCAGTTTCAGGCTGCATGAAAACACTCCAAGGCAGAAGCACTGAGCTGAGGAAATACGTGAAACCACACCAAAGGGAGCACAGACAGGCAGCTTCTCCCCAACTGACAAATTCATCCTGACTCTGAGGCATTTCCCTAAAACAGAAGGACATTTGCCCAGATTGGCAGGAAGATAACAGGATATGATGTCATGTGCCTAAAAGCTATCACTAGGTTAAAAGGAAGATCAGATATGGAACCCTGGAAGCTGGGTTCAACAAGTATGTAAATTGCTGTTCTCCTTCTGGGACTGCCCATGCCATGATTTTCTTCATTCCATGTCTTCCTATCTGCCTAATAACCAAACTATTAATATGAATCTATATTATCTCTTTTTTTTAATCTTAAGATATAAGGATATAAAAGTAGGAGTAAAAATATCAAGCCAAACAGTGAGCAGTCCCAAAGAGAATGTGCCTCTTAAATTTTGTTCAAGTAACAGGTCAAAATAGAGCTGCCTTCTATCAAAGATAAGTATACAAAAAAATAAAGTGTTTAGCCCTTGAAAAATTTTGGCAAGAAAGTAAAGATAACATGATAAAGCTGGGAGAGTGTGTTTTTACAAAGATTTGTTCCAAGGAACAAACATTTTAGAACATTGTTTTCATAATATTTAAAATAGAAGATAAGATAGAGGAAGATAAATTTGAAGGGAAGGTGACTGCACTTGGGGAAAAAAATGTAAAGAATATAAGGTAATTAATCATGTCATGGCAGTATTTAAAATATCACTTACAGCCATGAAGAACTAAATTGCCTCGCAAAACATTAAGTCTTCTGGGTAGGTATCCAAAGAAAACAAAGTCACTGTCAAAGAGATATCTGGACTCCCAAGTTCACTATGGTATTGTTCACAACAGCCAGGGCATGAAACAACCTAAATATCCATCAACAGGTGAATGGATTATATATATATAATATATAATATATAATATATAATATATATATATATATGTATTATATATATATTATACATGTGTGTGTATATGTGTATATAATGGATATATATGTATATATGTGTGTATCCATGTGTAGCAACATAGATGGATCTTGAGGGCATTATGCTCAGTGAAATCAGGCAAAAGAAAGAGAAGAGAAAGAAAACAAATATTGACAGTTAAAGCAAATACTTCAGAGAAAGAAAACAAATACTATATGATCTCATTTATATGTGAATCTAAAAAACACTCGTAGAAAAAGAGATCAGATTTGTGGTTATGTCAGGGGGAGGGAGGGAACTGGAGGAAGGTGGTCAAAAGGTAGAAACTTCAAGTAAGTTACAAGATACATAAGCAGGGGGGGTGTAATATAC
Source organism: Leopardus geoffroyi (assembly GCF_018350155.1). Lineage (NCBI taxonomy): Eukaryota > Metazoa > Chordata > Mammalia > Carnivora > Felidae > Leopardus > Leopardus geoffroyi. Next base: position 178,998,624 of record NC_059328.1, on the reverse strand, counting down.
AACATGATGACGACAGTTAACACTACTCTATGGTATATTTGACAGTTCCTAACAGAGTAGATCCTAAAAGTTCTCATCTCATCTCATGATAACTATATGAAGATATGGGTATTAACTAAACTTATGGGGTGGCAATTATTTCACAATATATGTAATATACATAAGCCAAGACATTACGGTGTATACCTTAAACTTATACCGTGCTGTAATGTCAACTCTATCTCAATAAAGCTAAAAGAAAACATATCTGGGATATGGAGAAAGATTTGACATGTTTTTCCAGAAAACAAAGGTAAAGGAAAAAGAAATGAAAAGTCAGAGAAAAACGATAAAATAGAGGAGCAAGCAGCAGAAATCTGACATCTAGATAATTGATCTTCCTGGAAGAGAAAATAGAACACCCCAGTCCACAGCCATTTAAGAAATAGGGCTTTAAGCTTCCAGCATTCTCCTCCAGGTTATTCTTGCTAAAAACAGAATGCTAGCTCGAATGTGCCATGCATTGACCTCCTTGCCTAGATTGTGGGTTGTGTTCTTTAGGAGCCAAATATGAGGATAACAACCCCAATTTTTTATCTTAAAAAAGAATAACTGGGGCGCCTGGGTGGCGCAGTCGGTTAAGCGTCCGACTTCAGCCAGGTCACGATCTCGCGGTCCGTGAGTTCGAGCCCCGCGTCGGGCTCTGGGCTGATGGCCCAGAGCCTGGAGCCTGCTTCCGATTCTGTGTCTCCCTCTCTCTCTGACCCTCCCCCGTTCATGCTCTGTCTCTCTCTGTCTCAAAAATAAATAAAAACGTTAAAAAAAATTAAAAAAAAAAAAAAGAATAACTGTATTTATTAGGTAAAAATAAGAAAGACAGTGCTAAAATATATTGATTTGGATATTGACTAGTAATAATCAAAATGATAATAACAGCTTAGATATATTAAATATTTTCTATTTATCAGAGACAAAGCAAACATCATTTAATCTAATAATCACCGCAGTCCTATTTGGAAAGTATTATAATCGTCACCGTCTTACTGATTAGCAACCTAAAGCTTAGCAGAATTAACTGATTGGTCAAAGATCACCCAGTCAGAAGGAAGAGCAGAGATTTGAGCCTAGTTTATCTTTCTTTGCAATCCACCCTCTTAACCACCGTGTCATTGCCATGGGACAATGGTTCCGAAAGTCCAGGTTATTCTAGACTGTGATGTTCATTCCCAAGATGTTCCCTTTCCGCTGGCTCTAGAGCCTGTATTTCCAGGTGCAGCCAATGAAGAATCAGGACAGACTGAGCCTCTAGTGTGAGCAAATCAGCCCCCTAAGGTCTTTGCCTGTTAAGTTGTGATTATTTTTATAATATGTACATTTATAGCTCCTAATTGGCCACAGCCCAGAGCTATATTCATCATTGAATAAAGCGTGGTACTGGGTGTAAGTGAAATCCTGGACTGCTCCAAATGACATAACAAAAGAGACATGGGGTAGGAGGAGACAGAGGGTAGACGTAGACTCTGAGAGTAAAAGTAGCTTTCCAATTAACCACACAGGTTGCAAAGGATCTGGCACTTCCAGCAGCTTGGACAGCACTATCTGCATCAAAGAGGTCATAAATCCAGAGGACAATATCCAGAGGACAATAAAAATAACCAGAGGACAATAAAATTGTCTCCAGATTTGGCCTTACTGATGGTATATCCCATAATCACTAACTTGGTTCTAAGAGCCTGCTGCTTTTTATGTAAAATGCCACATGAACTGACTGAGTCAATTTATAAATTGAAAGGAAAATGTTGACTTCTCCCAGACCAATAGAATAGGATAGACAATTGTATCAATAATGTAATAGGGGAGGCTGCGTCTCGGTGGCACAGTCAGATAAATGTCTGACGTCAGCTCAAGTCATGATTTCACAGTTCGTGAGTTTGAACCCGTGTCAGGCTCTGTGCTGACAACTCAGAACTTGGAGCCTGCTTCAGATTCTGTGTGTGTCTCTCTCTCTGCCTCTCCCCCACTCATGCTTTGTCTCTCTGTCTCTTTCAAAAGTAAACGAACATTAAAAATATATATGTGTATATATCCGTGTGTGTATATATACATATATGTGTGTGTGTGTGTGTGTGTGTGTGTGTGTGTGTGTGTATACTAGGGAAAAAAATCCCCGAAAAGAATAAAACAAATAAACCTGCAGAATTATAGGACACACCTGTATGTCAATCAAAACAATGAAAATGACCAACACTTTGACATATCCCTCCCCAAATTATTGAATTTCTAGGATGAGAAAGAAACTCACAAGAACTCAGGCAGGAAAAGAAGGTGACCTAGAATGAGTAACAAAATGTCAGGCTGACCTCAGACTTCTCCCCTGAAACATTAGATTCTAGTTGAAAATGAAGCAGCGTCTATACCCTATATACAATATTCTTCTCCTGAAGTTTCAGAGTGCACATTGGCATGAGAAAGCTCCACTGAGTCCTGCTATGCATGTGGGAAAAATGATCAAACATTAAGTTGTTTACACATATTATCCGACTTCTCATAGCCTCCATGAGGGTGATGTTATTATTGTTTTACAAGAGAGGACGCTGAAGCACAGGGAACCTGATAAAGTGCCTGAGGTCACTTATCTGGAAAGTAACAGATGCTATGATTTGCACTCAGGCCCTCCAGCTCCAAAATCGGTACATTTAGCCCTTATGCTAAAATCACTGAAAAGAAAAGATAATGTACAAGTACCGTACCAGTCATAGTCCTACAATCAGTCCGTTTTGGATGGCCCCCACTCAGATCTTAGGTTTTACCTGAAATGTAAGTCTGTTAGGGAAATCTCTATGACCTCTTCCTACCAGGGCTACCAGTCAGGGCATAACTAGGAAATAAGAGCTCTCTAGGTATTTCAAACAAAAGGGATTTAATACAAAGAACTGGTTACAAAGGTGGTGAAAAAACTGTGAAGCTAAATAGGGAAGAGTGAGGCAAGAGACGAGTAACAGAATAGCAGCGGGAAGTTACCATGGTCTCCATGGAATAAAAGGGCAATGTCAACAAGCAGTGTCTCAGAGACCATGGCTATTCAGAGGAAGCGAGGGCCACTAGGTGAGGGACTTTCTGATGGGATCTGGACACCCAGAGAGGATGCAGCTATTGCTGGAGAGACCAGAAGAGGAGGATACAGAAGGGGAGAAACACGCTGGATTCTCCTCCTCTCTGCTTTCCAGTCTCCAGCCCGGTGCCTCCCACTGGCTGAACCTGTCTGAAAGGCATAGGATAAGGAAAGCTGGGCAACGTTGCTCCCTGTGACACAGGGCAGAGCAGGGCAAGAATAGCGACTGCCATTAAACTTACCCTCTATACCACCAAATACCCACGTAAAATCCCTAATAAGGGATAAGGTAACACACCTTGTCCTTATAATCATTTGTTCAGTGTTTGCCTTCACGGCAATGGCCATGACCATGAACCTTTTAGATCACCCTTCTGAAAAGAACTTGTCCATTTAGCTGACAGACTCCAGCCTCCATACCTATTGGATCCACCGTGGCATTCACACCAAGGCCATACTTTGCCAAGGTTGCTCTGAGCCAATGACCAAACACAATAGAGGCATTACAGCTGGGCCATTCCTGGCCAATGTGACCAATATGACACCTATAATGAGTAAGTTTTGCTCCGGGCTCCCCATCAGGTGAGCTGAGACTTTCGCAAATCTACCCCGTGGACTTAGGTTCTTCCCACCTTATCCTCTCTTCTTGTGATACTGTCAGATTCACTCGTGTTCTGAGGCTGTTCTCATCTACCCCTACTCCCTTCTCCACGATCCGTTCATTACACGTCTTTTCTCCCGTCTCTTTCCTTTCTAATTCCGTCTTGGCATATGCTTTCCTGAAAATCCACCAAACTATAATCTTCTGGAGAGAAGAGAATGTGTACATCTCCTTCACTGCTAAAGTCCCATGACCCAGTATAATACCTGGTACCTAGCTGGCACTCAACACGTATCTAATGAAAACCTGCTAAATGTCTGAAGGACTGAAATGGCACCACACGATAAATCTTTAGCAATAAGTATTAATCACGAACAGATTTGAAACAAGTAGTAAATAACTCGCCTTCCAATGAGGATTGGAAGTCATCTTGCCATTTGCATCTTGCTCCCATATAAAAAAGAATTCTGTATCAATCGTTAAAGCCAATAATACCCAAACATTCCTAGATTTGACATAGGGGATAACTCTTAGAATTCATTCTTGGTTTCCAAGTAAAGCAAATAACTTTTAAGTTGGTATTTCAAAATCCTTAGATTTTCACTGTTCGCTGAAAGATATGTGTATTCAACAGCTAGAGAACAAAGGATCCAGACTACATGAGGTCAGAAGACAAGATTATTAATAGAATTATTCCTATAGTCAGGGAACTAAACAGTACAGAATCCAATTTAACTGCCCCTCACCCCACTGGCCCCTTATTTGAGTCTCACTCTTTTTTTTTCCACTTTTTCAGAGAGGCAAACATTTAAAATATCTGAATCAAAGCTGAGATTACTAAAACCAAGCACACAGTGTTACAGAGTGCTAGCAATTTTCTTTCATCTTATTCCACAAAACCAAGAGCAAGATAAGAAGATAGGATGTCGAGAGAAATAATAGGCATCATGTTAAGTGCCAACCTCTTTTTAAAAAGCCTCCTTTGCCACAAAGATTAACCCCTTCCTAAGACAAGAATTTGAACTAGGCAAACATTTTTGTGCTTTTGTGTGGAATTTCTGGAAAAAAAAAAAATCCGGGCTTACTTTGCACAATGAATATACATTCATTCACAGGTTCAATGTCTGTCATCTTTCCAAAATTAATTGTATAAATTAAGTTAAAAAAATACACACTCATTCCCTTTGACCTGTACTTCTTGTTAATTGGTCAGTAAATCTACAGGCTTAGTGAGATTCAGGTTTTATTTTTTGGGAAAGAATATTTCAAAGGTGGTGCTGTGAACTTCCATTGAGAGGCACGTAATGTCTGGTCACTGTCCATTTTACTACGGTAGCAGACAATGATTCCCAATGTCCAGCTCCATCAGGTCAGTGGGAGTTACGAAATGTGACTGTAATATTATTTTTGTCTTTATTCATTAACTGGAATGCTTTGTAAAGGGAAACCATCTCATTAATAATCTGGTTATCTCCATTATGATTAGTATAGGAAAAGCAGGATAAAAGCTTGATTCTATTAATTTACTTACCAGCTTTCAAAATAATAAAATTGGAGCCATTCAATCCTCCGAAGGTGACTGATGAATTTTTCTTTCTTTTTTATTTTAGTGTCATTATGAAATCATTTCTTTAAATATATTTGATACATTTAAATTGGTTTAATTCATTACAACTGTTATCTTTATTCATGCACAAATTAGTTCATCTTTAGTCAGTGAAAACCCACTCAAGTTGGTTCCTGCATCTTTTTAAAACAACCCTTGCATTGTAAATCAGCAGTATAGGCATGCAATCAGAAAAAAAAAGATTATGGAAAAACAGAGCCATCTTATTCCCTTAAAAAAAAAAAAAGAACAAGAGGAATACAGAGATAGAAACAGAGAAATGGACAAGAGATTTATTGAATAAAAGACAATGAAAACACACCTATTAGGACGGCTATTACAACACACACACACACACACACACACACACACACACACACATATGCACATCATACCATCCGTAGAGATGGATATTCACAAACAGACCTGACCCCTCTTCTCCCCCTACCCCTTGGAGCCCAGTATTTTAGATAACTTGATCTTATGTAATTTTTCATTTCAGATTTTAAAAATAAAATTCTATTGATCATCTTAAAAAAAAAACAAACAGAAAAAAAGGGGAGCCTGGGTGGCTCAGTCGGTTAAGCATCAGACTTTTGATTTTGCCTCAGGTCACGATCTCACGGTTTGTGAGATCAAGCCCACATCGGGCTCTGTGCTGACAGTGTGGAGCCTGCTTGGGATTCTCTTTCTCCCTGTCTCTCTGCCTCTCCCCCACTCGTGCTCTCTTTCTAGCTCCGTCTCTCAAAATAAATAAATAAACTTAAAACAAAATCACATATTGGTGAGGATGTAAAGAAACTCTTTTGCATTGTTGAACTGAAGGCAAGGTCTCTAAGAGATATTCGTACACCCATATTCATAGCAGCATGATCCACAACGGCCAATCGAAGCAGCAATTCAAGCGTCCATCAATGGATGGATGGATAAACAAAATGTGATATATACATGCAATGGAATAGTATTCAGCATTAAAGAAGAAGGAGGTTCTGACACATGCCACAATGCAAATGAAACTTGAGGACATTGTGCTAAGTGAAATAGGCAAATTACAAAAAAAAAAAAAAAAGAAAAGAAAAAGAAAAGCAAATACTCTATGCTCTGCCTATATGAGGCACCGAGGGTACTCAAATTCATAGGGACAGGAAGTAGAATGGGGTTGCCAGGACCCGAGAGGAAGGCGGAAGGGGGAATTGGTGTTTAATGAGTACAGAGTCTCAGTTATGCAAGGTGAAATGAGTTGTGGAGAATGGTGCTGATGGGTGCACGTGGTGAATGTACTTAATACCACTGAACCGTACTCTTAAAAATGGTTAAGATAGCAAACTTGATGTTACATGTTTTTTACCACGATTTAAAAAAAGACCTGTGGGACGCAACAAATTGCATTATTATTTGGATCTGGATTCAAACCACGTGAAAACAAAAAAAAAAAAAGAAAAAAGAAAGAAAAGAGAAGGAGAGCGTAGCATAGTTTGCATTCCCCAAGGGCTTGAGATGCTACTCCAGGAAACAGAATCGTGGGAACAGGGAAGTATTACTGGGAAGGAGGAGAAGCCAATAGGAACGTACATTGGGAGGTGGCTACGCACAGGGGCTGATTTTGCCAGGGCCTCTGACAAGCGCGTGGCAGGCTGCCGACAATTGTCTTCTTGCAGGACAGGAGGTGGAATCCTGCTCCACAGAGTCCTCCCGGGTAGTGTAATGTCACCCTGGGTTTTTATGACCTGCCCTGTGGGGCTGCATTGTGCACCCAGTGGTGTGGTGACTCCTTTGGTGCAGAAGGACATGGGACTCGGACTTAGAGTAAGACCGCCAGCGAGACGGAGCTTCAGCTGCCATCAAACTCTGAGGCTGAAATCAGAGAGGGCTCAGACAGTGTGGTAGAAGACCCTAAGGCCTTTCCCATGGGAAGAGCAGGCAGGAAGGAAGGATCCAGAGTGCATATGGTGCATATTGACAATGCAGAAGAATGATCATTAACTTTTTTTAGATCGGATCATTATATGGCGGTGTGTTTAAGAGACAAAAGAAAATTCTTGTCTTATGAATACATTCTGAAATGCTTACAGATGAATTAGTAAGATATCTGGGACTTGCTCCAAAATAAATAGAGAGGGAATACTTTTCTCTGTCAATGGGGAAAACAGAAATGAAAGTGACCATGAGTTAATACTTGTTGAAGCAAAGTCGTAAGTACATAAGAGTTTACTATCTTTCTATCGGTGCATTAAATGTTTCCATAGTAAAAACTTTTATTTTAATGTAATGGCTTCACAACATTTATAAAGATAGCCTCCTAAATTCACTGAGCTCAAAATGTATAACTTTCTGTTTACTGTTTTTATTGATCAGTCATGAAAATTATTTTCCATTCCCAAATTCTGAAAGATTTCTTAGGTGTGGGTCTCAGGTTTTTTTTTTAATATTTAAAAAAAATTTTTTTAATGTCTATTTATTTTTGAGAGAGACAGAGACAGAATGAGAGTGGGCTAGGAGCAGAGAGAGAGGGAGACAGAACCCGAAGCAGGCTCCAGGCTCTGAGCTGTCAGCACAGAGCCCGACGTGGGACTCAAACTCACAAGCTGTGAGATCATGACCTGAGCCTGAAGTCAGACGCTCAACCGACTGAGCCACCCAGGTGCCCCTGTGGGTCTCATGTTCTGAAAAAGATAATTTCCATCCACAAAGTTGGAAAATGTTTGCAATTAAAATCACAACTAGAGAGAACTAGAGAGACCTTAAAATGTTAATTGCTCACGCAGTGTAATTCTTGACTACTTACACTTTTTGTATTGTTTCCTGCTTCCCCAAAACACTGTGAGATTTAAAATGGACTCTTAGGCCACCGTATCTTTCACTATAGATCGATACTATAAATCCTCAAATTAGAGAGACAACAAGCAAGTCTTTGTTGCACTGTGGCTGCAAGTTCCAGAAACTAAGTGAGATGGGAACCCGAAAGTACTATAATCAACCACAGGTGTTGTTTCCTCAGAAAACGTGAAGACGTGTCCCCAAAGGCAAATAGATGCCTTGCGTTACCTTTTCTGGACAATTTACTTTTCTGAATGATGGCATTTCACCTATCTCTACATTGATTACAGTTCTTTGGTGGCACAGCAGCAGGAACCCGCTGTTGCCAACCTAATCTAGAAAGGAAATGATTTGAAGGACACAGGGAAACTTCCAGTATAAGGAGAGGCTGACAAAAGCCACCGACAAAAGGCAGAGACCTGAGCAACATCAGATACCGTGGTGGCAGGAACAAATGGATGCTGACTCAGGGCACCACCTCGGGGGTGAACGGCCTAGAACGATCCCCAAGCTTTTATCCCTCTGAGGCTCAAGATTTTTTCTCCCCCAGAAGTCTCCGTGGTGTAGTTTGGGCTGGGGCCCCTGCCTTGGTCCGGATGGACCATCCTTGTATGGCTGTATCTGTAAGGAGGAGTATTTCCCCAAAGCAAAACAGGACCGAAAAAGGAGATTTGAGGGTGCAGGCTGGGCAGGCAAAGCAGCAGAGGCCTTGTCCCATCTCCCTCACTGGACTGCAGGAGGCCCCTTCCTCTCACTAGCCCCAGAACATGGCTCAGTGCCTGGTTATGGCATGTGCCTAGTGGATGTTAACCCTGGGCCACAGTGGGTACCGCCAAAAGCACGGACCCGGGACGTAGAGAGGCGGTGCTCTCCCATACAACTTGACAAAATCAGATGCGTTAGAAGACAACAGATAAACCCAAGCAGCTTAGAGCCAAACAGAAATAGCAGGGGAGGAAGAAACAAGAGAGAAGTACACTTTAGGTAGAAAGTAATCGGAGGGAGCATATCCTTTAAACAAAGTTTTGCTAACATGAAAGACCAAGGGGTTGAGTGTACCCATTTATCAATTAGGCAATTTCTTGATTGACGACTCGGGGTCCATACATTGACTTATTTGTGGAACCCCAACTTCAAGATAAAATTACAATGTGGGACTCCCCCACTCGTGACTACAGTACCTCCTACAGTGAACTATTGATCATGTATTGATCTGGTAGATACATTCCTACATATCTTTGTAAGTATTATCATTTCCAAACATGAAGGACAGCAATATTTAGCCATCAGTATGAGGGACTACTATATATTTTGGAAGCACAATTAGACAAGAAGCATTCTCTAATGAAATTGAGAATGTTATGTGAACAATTATATAAAACATGTCACTGCCTAGCCATTTGTAAATCAACATTGTAGTCCAGTAATATGAATATGCAATTTATGAAAGTCTGTGAGTACAAAGGTCTTTTTAAAAGTAGGTCACTTCAATAGCAACATACATGCAGGAGTAAATATTGTCTCACATTTCATTCGTGCAAACATGAATATATGCGATGCAGTCAAATAATTTTGCACCAGAATATACATGAAAAATAAGTCACTGAAATAATGTTCAGATTCTGAGGTAAGCATCCATAAAAATGCTGGCTAATTCTAAAACAACCAAAATGTGCTTTCCCTGTACAGACACAGAACCACCCAAACGCTAAGGAGAAGGTTAGATTATATATTATCCATCACTGGCTTGTTCTGAAAAGTTTAAATACTCCTGCACTTTTCTAATTATTTCTGTTTCTCTACAAAGATGCCTGATCAACCAGTTAAGTCTAAGTTGTTCAATAATAGCCCTCTTCTATATAAAGATGCTGGCTGGAGAGACCCACGTTCCAAAGTACATCCCTTCTCTGCTAATTGTGTTTTATTTGAAAATGGCTTCATGGTCTCAGTTGAGAGGAGTCCTAAATGTCAATTCTTCAATTCAAGCCAATCTTCCAAAGAAAAATTTTTCTTTAGAAACGAGAGGAATAAAAGCAGAAAGAAAATCTTTCTCACATAAAATATGCTCAAAAAGTGGTTGTTGAGTGAAGAGTGTCAGGGATCCCAACGTGAGCCTACAGTGCTACCGCATTCTAGAAAATTCTGTCTGGACATCTCAGGGCAACTGGCCAGGAGGACCTGATAGAAATTCATTTACTTCAAGGGATGACGAACTTCCCAGACAAAGTCATCCTAAGAGACTAAAAACTGCCTCAAAACGGTGACTTAGTTGCTGAAGAGAGGATCCAAGTGCTGGCATTTATCTCTTTCCATTCCTCGTCTAGCACCCTGGAGGAGAGAAGATTCCAGGTCAAACCCCAATGTCCCATTTCATACACCTCCATATAAATAAAGTTACCAGCAGTGCCATATCCATATACTCTCAAAGATTGGGAGAGAGGTCCCATCCCCCACGTTGCCTCAGAGGTCCTGCAGTTGGGCCACTGAGAGGGCTCTGTCTTGTCCCTTGTATGTCAATCAGGGGGATGCAGTGCCCAACGGGGAGAACAGAACAGCCACGAGGCTGGGCGTCTGGCGGGCACTTGTGAAAATCCCTGGAATTAGCATTTCAGAGGAGCACAGCTTGAGGCTTGAGCAGGTGCTAGTGAGAGCCTGCAAATTCAGGATATTAATGACAGAGTGACTCCACTGCACCTACAAATTAACAAGCCTGAGTCAACTCAGGGACCAAATAAATGAGCAAGCTCTAGTCACTTTCAAACTCTTTTCCCTTCACAAGATTTGACTTCAGTCAAAATCGGAAGACTGAGATGTATCAGGATACAGGACAACAATGGGAAATATCTAGGTTTATCCTGGTCAATGGTCTGTGGCAATTACCATTTTTTTCTTTAACTCCTCTGGCTGCAGTGAATCAATCTAAGCAACTTCTAAGCTCCTTAGAGATCTGCTTGATTTTTAGTTTTAAATATGCATTCTGGATCGTTTCTTTCAATCGTTTTAATGTCATCTTGTCCCATCGTATCTGATAAGCAAAAAAAAAATGAACTCGGGCTGACATCCTCGTACCAGAGATGCAGAGCTATTGAGTTAACTAAAGATGGTTCTAAATGCCAGCCTTTAAATGGTAACTGATCGGCAAAAAGCAAGCATTGTTTCTGACGGACCATGTCACATTTCTAACTCTTCACTCTGCATTGTGCTACAGCCTGCAACGTCAGCTAACATGGAAAGCGTCAGTACACAACATGACGGGGTGACTTAAAATTGAATGAAAGTCACTATTCAGCCTGAGTAGCCATTCTATGCCATCCATTAGGAGAAATATAAGGGCAAAGAATGAAAGGTTATTTTCAGAAACCATTGTTAAAAATAAGCTACGCTTTCTTGAACGCTTACATAAAACGCGTCTCTCTTCTCTGTATCTTTACTCCGTAATTTATTATCGTGAAAGCCAACGTAAAAGATAAATCCTATTCCATTTCCCTAATCAACTTACACTTACCCGTGCCGTCACCCCCATTCCATAATACAGTTTTTGGCTTGGAATCACGGGCCTTTGAAAATTCTGGAGTTGGCGAGGACCTGGGAGATAATAAAGGTCAACCCATTTACCGGGCAGATGAGGAAACGGAGCCAGGATTGTAAAAAGATTTGTCCAAAGTCACATTGCTGATTAGCGGCAAAGCTCCTGCTAGAACCTGCACCCCCTTTCAGTCAGTGCCTTTCAATCACACCCTGTGGGGTGTGAGCTGCTGTGGTGGAATGCAGTGGGCAGGAGGGCACCTTGTGATTCTTTAGAGCGGCCCAAACAGCAGACAATTAGACCTAACATGCTCTGATCGGATTTCTGCTTTATTTTCATTTCTTGTCACGTTGCGGCAATTTAAAAGAGTTTGCTGTTCACTTAGAGTGGTCAAGAAGCAAACTCCTGTGAATCTGATAAGGGAGGCTGTGTAATCAGCCAAGAATAGACCAAAGAAAACAAGGGAGAGGGTAGGAAATCTGGAGAGAGAGAGACAGAGAGAGAGAGAGAGAGAGAGAGAGCATCGGTCGCCACTTGCCGTTGTTCCCATTTCTGAGATGAGAAAAACAGGGGTCAGAGCCATTAGCTTGTCCAAGGTGACCAGGAAGCAAACATTTACCAAATCTCGCCCGAGCCACCTTTCCGACAGTCGATAACCAGACCTTTCACAACTTCTTCTCAATTGCCTTTCCAATCTAAATGACCCTTGTGTCAGAGTTACCAGTTCAAGTCAGCTGGTGAGAAATGGTAAGAAGGAAGAAGCACAGAGGGTAGAGTCACACCCTAGAAAGGTACTTCTGAGAGCTGGCCGTCAGAGAGCTCCCAGGGCTGGGAGAGACCTGCAGGGAGGATTTCAGGAGAGCCGCCATGTCTCCCCATCTACCACCAAGGCTTGAAACAACAATGGCTGCTTGGTGTTAAGGCTCGTTGCTCTTCATGCAGATTGCTCACCCTGCGGTGAGTGTGTGGTATCTTCCATGTTGCCCTCATTAACACATTCAACCAAATGCAGTTTCTCTTCGCCACTCTGCTAGACTCCCTTAGTTCTGCGACTGTCGCACTCATCTCCAACTTTGCTTCCCTTTGCGAATGTGCCTCAATCATTTGCTACATAAGATACCCTCCCTTTTTGAAAATGGAGATGCGTACCCGGTTTGGGACAGCTGGCCTTTCCCCCACCGTCTCTGCTCCCTCAAGGGCTGCCTCTCAGCGATTCACGTCTCCATGGGAACTGGACCAAAGTGTCGAGACCTGAAAATCTGAACAGTGCTCTCTGATGACCTTTTTCCGTATCTTGGCCTTCCAGTTCTCTTCCGGGTTGTCCTTCCACCCTTCCTCGGCTGAAAAACATTCTGCCTGACCCAGGAGACAGATGCAAAGAAGACCGGCAAGAGTGGGATGTTTTGTTGTTGTTGGTTGACCTCACAACCTCACTCCCACTCAACGCCCCACACTGATGTGAACTTCAAAAGCATCCTGTTCTCTTTGGCATTTTTCAAAAGCTTTCATTCTTTCTGAGTCTTAACCTTTCTAACTCTCCTCATGAAGTTTCCTGTGCGTATTTCATGTTTATACTAGGTCATTTACTTATTCTTCCTTTCTTTGAGCACAGCTGTTTAAACCTGAGACAGCCCAACTGGTTGGTCCTCAGCCAGCCTTAGAGCCTCCACGATACTGCCCTTTCTATCTCTTCATGAGGACAGGTATATTTACTTCAGAAGTATACTTTTCAGAATTACATTTTTAGAGCCTCTTTTTTTTTCTCTCCTGAGTCACCTTGCCTATTAGAGTCTTGACGTTGCGGAGTCCTGAGGCAGAAGGGACCATTGCCTATTCCAGGAACTAAGAGATGACATTGAAGCAGTTATGGGAAAGGTTAGGGATTTTGGCACCTTTAACCTTCAGCCTTTGGCCATTAGCCCTAATCACAATTAGAATGACATCACTGCCTCTTCTCTCTGCTGAACGCCTCAGGGCCACTTCACTACCTTGTAGGGGAAGGAAGAGGAGAGGGAACTCAGGACTCTTAGGGGTAGCCATCTTTAACACACCTGATAGAAGCCATTGTGAGGAAAACCAATGGTGGCTACAGGGAGACCTGAAATGCTCTGCAGGCTCTGAGCAGTTAACAACCCCTTTCTCACAAAGAGCAAAGCCACCGATAACAAGGCGTGAGTTTTCACACCTCAGGAAGGAGTGCAACTAATCCTGTATGGGGAAAGGCACCTACACCTACGTTTTCCCTTCTGCCATTCATGGGGGCCCCAACGTGCACTAAAATTTGCCCCAACCCCAAGCCCCATTTGGACCCAATGATTCCTTGGCTGCTGAGATGTGGCCAGCAAGCAACAGCAACCTGAAGATGCTCTCTGCCCGCCTGTGAGTCATACCTTCTGTCACTAGGCATCACGGGACCTCTCGTCACTGACTAGCCACGGCCAGTAGTGGAGCTTCCAGCCGAGACAGGTGTTCCCGCTGCTCCTTTTGATGTCACAGTGCCCCAGACAGCTGCCAGAAACGAATGACTGAGTACCTCAGGCCTTCTCCCTCCCACCCTCAACCTCCACCTTCCCAGAATCCATTTCCTTACCAGAAAATTGGAGAGCTCTGGGAACACTCCAGAGAGTCCTCAGGTAGGGTTCTCACCACTTCAGTGGACACCACTCCGGGAAGCCAGCCTGGTACCTCTGAGAAAGAGTAAATGGCAATGGCGAGCTTCTGCTCGCGTTAGGTGCTGGGGCCCGACACGTAAGAGCAAGACTGGGAGCGCAGTTTCCATTGTCAGAATTTTCCATAATCTGCCAACCAGTGCTTTTGCCGTATTCATAATTCCAGTCCTTGGATGCGGAGGCCCGTACCGATCTGCGTGGCTGCTTTTTAAAGACGAAACCCAAAAGGTATATGTATGCTCCAACATGGCCGCAATTTTAGCTGTTCAGAGAACACAGCAAGATAAATAACCATGCCATGAGAAATTACAGCATTATGTACTGCAATAAATATGACAAATGATAGGCCAGATATTCATTGGCTCATAACAGTTGGCAGGCATAACCATCTGTGGATCCAAAGTTCGAACTATTTGTTTTCTCTCCTTCAGCTGCCTTGATCTTTGTCTACCTCAGCTGGAAGCTCTGATCTTTAAGGTAGCCTGGACAAGCTTGCAAAACCTCTGACTTTATTAGGTTTTAATTAAGAAATACAGGTATTGCCACGGAAAAGTCCAACCTTTCCATGTGTATGAGAAAGGAAACACAACAAGAGATCTCGTGCCCCTTTCTTAATGTGGAGAAGCTTTTTACTTGCAAAGAATCCGAAGGCAGGAGAGGCAGACCTAAGGATAATTAAGAAAAATGATGGTGTTTGTTGCCACAGAAGAAATAAATCTTCTGTGTCTCTCGTTTATTTATTGATTAAACAAGGAACCCTACAATGGATTGAAG
Source organism: Leopardus geoffroyi (assembly GCF_018350155.1). Classification (NCBI taxonomy): domain Eukaryota; kingdom Metazoa; phylum Chordata; class Mammalia; order Carnivora; family Felidae; genus Leopardus; species Leopardus geoffroyi. Next base: position 178,983,540 of record NC_059328.1, on the reverse strand, counting down.
CTCCTGCTTTGGTCACTAGAAAGGTAACACGGAAGTCCATTATTTCATTATGTGAAATGCTAATCTATATTTCTCATTTAGAACCTAAATCCTCTGCTCGGTTGAAATCTCAGCTTACACCCCTGATAAGAGAAAGCCTAATGAGCCCTAATGTCGCCACAGCCAAACTTGCCCAATTAGACAAGCTGCTCCACAAAAAAAAAGTACACTGTGAACTTCAAATGCAGAATCTTGACAGTTAGAGTTGAAAAATCCATGCTAAGAAAAAGCAGATTTTTAAACAGGTGTCTTTCTAAGCAGATACTTCCTGCCTTGATTCTGATTCTCCCTTCTTAGCCCTGTAGTAGGGTATCAGGCAGGGTTTCACCAGAATGTCAGACAAAAGGATTTTCTGGGCAGTGAAAGGTGCGAACAGAGTTCCCTGTAATAGATCTCCCTTCCCCCCCCACCCCTGACTCCAACTATTCCGACCTGGGTATGAGACCACTGAGCAGAACAACTGATTTCCTGATCGTTAGGCTTTTGTCTTCTAAATGAATGTTCCCCTTTCAGCACTCATTAAAATAAAGCAAAATGACCGTACCCAAGAGCTAAATTCTTTCTACCTTCCTCGCACACAAAACACCAAACTAAATAGATCTTGAGGGCAGATTTTGGAAAAACAAAACCGCAGGGTTATGAGAGCCCTTTGCTACCTCTTCTTATCCAGGTAGGACACCGTCAGATACATTGCTACAGTGACGTAAATCTATTCAGTAATATTTATTGACCAAATGTGCACTGAGTACATTCTACGTACACAGCAGGATGTGGAGTTTTTTCGGGGGGAGGGGAGAACGGCATAAAAGTAAAGTGGGCATGGCCCGCTCTTTAGAGCTTCCAGTCCATGAAGACAGATCATTCAATTAGAGGGCAGAGAGGACCTCAGTTGTTCACGAGGGACACAGGCGGCACCGGGGGATCAGAGGAGAGAGACACTCAGCTCAGAGAACAAACCAGGGGAGGTTTCCTGGAGGAGATCGTACTTGAAGAAAGGGACCACTTCAACACGGTGACATGGGGAAGTAGAAGGGCACCCCAGACAGAGGAAGAAACACGAAACACAAAAGCGGGAAGGTAGAAAAGTACTTTGGAGCCAAGTAGAGTCAGAAAATGAACAAACTACCAGGCACGGAAGCAAGCGCGGAAAGTTGTTCGCTCATAAATACTAACTGAACATCTCTCTTAGTCTATTTCTGGCACACTTCAGGGCACCGAGCGGACGGTAGTGAACGAAACAAACAAAATCCCTGCTCCCACGGTTATTTCCTAGCTGGGGAAGATATGTACAACTATCTAATGTATCAGATTTTTTTTTTTTTTTTTTTTTTTTTGTAAACTTAATGTGAGCTACGTGTATGTTTTCACATTATGAGATGCTGGAAAGCCAGGAGTTACAGAAGGTGTTCAGGAGAATTTTTCTCATAAGGTAACTCTTGGGCAAAAACCTACAGGGGAGGGTAAATTAAGGGTCTACTTTGGAAAAGAGAAGTCCCAGCTAGAATGTCAACCTCTCCAAGCCAGACGAGGAGTGAATTGCAAATGTGTTCCAGCTAATTCGACTGAGAGCATTGACGAGGCTGTCAAAGTGGACTTCCTTCACCCGGGGCTTTGGGACTCTGATTCTCCCTATTCACAGCTAAAATGTGTGGAGGTTAGAAAGCCACCTGCACTCCCCTACTTCTCTGGCTGATGTGAACTATATAAAAAGTAATAATGCGGTCTTTGTGTCTAACAGCCACATCTTCTTTCCTAGTAAATTCAGCATAAACCTTCTCCGAGATGATAGATCAAGAAATGTGTGGTAGCAGGTGCTGTTCCTGCTGTTGGGCAGCCAGGAAGGAGCAGGGAGTGACTGATGGCCATTTCCTCCCCATAACGAGTGCTGCTCACATCTTTCCTGTGACTTAGGGACCTGGCCTTGCTCGGTTAGTCCTAGCACCCTTACCCTCTCCCTGCACCCTTCAGGCACCACTCTGATTTCCATTTTTCCCACATCACCTATCACGGCTTCAGTGTATTATTAACACAAGTTATCATGTCATGGGAGAGGTGCTCTCTTGATGGCTTGGGTATCTCAACAGTCTCTCAGTTGATAAGCTCTTAGAATCACCCAGGTAAGGACGGCTGCAGCACAGCCTTGGATCGAACTGAACAGACAAGAAAGACTGCCTTTCCAGATGCCTGCAGCAACCTTTAGGTCAGTTTCCGTCTCTGACCCAAGAATAGAAAGAGGCAGGAAAAGAATCCACCAGCGTTAATGTGACGAGAAATGCAAGGTGATGTGTCAGAAATAACAATGCAGGTCAAGCTGGCGTTTGTTGTTACTGAAAGTGACGAGCCATATGCCTTCCCCTATAACTGCTTTTGCTCCTCCAGGAAAAATAACTCTGTGTCAGTCATTATCTTTCCAGGGCAGCAGAATATGAAGATTTTTCCTATTATGAAACGATGGCCCCATCGTCTCTCCTGGTATGTGGCGTTATTTTTTAAAAACAGTAATTATTCACGTAACTCCATTCTCAAAAAGCACTTGATAGGATTTTCAAGCTTTAAGGTACATATAAATCACCTGAACCTTGCTAAAAATTAGATTCTGGTTCAGGGGGCCTGGGGTGTGGTCTAAATTTTGATTACTGACTACTCCTGGGTAAAAGTCTGTTGGACTGCCAACCACATTTCATGTAGCATGACATTAAACAGTATCTTCAGAATTATATTTTTGATTACTCTCTTTCGTTCTGCTTTATAGAAGATGCCAATTTTCCTACTGAATTTGGATTTTGATCAGGGCCCATGCTCTCCCAGGGCAAGCAAGTTCTCTGATGGCAGCATTTGAATATCTTGACTTTTAACAATTATGGTTGGTCATGTATTACTGTTCCCAGTGTTAGCTGCAGTCTTTACAATTCATGCTCTGCATTTTATTAATGTGTAGTCACTATGCTGATGAGTTGAAGTGCAGAAGTTTTCTTTCTTAACTTTTGAGAAAGCTAGTGACTAAATCCTTGAGAAACCCAGTAAGCAGGAATCTGTTTGTTTAAGAAATACTCTATTTCCTTGGAAAATATTAAAAGCATATCACCTTTCTGGAGGCAAAAAAAAAAATGTTATTTTACTTGTTCCTCGGTAGAGTGAGAACTGTGAAAAATCATGGAAGGGAACTGAGATAAAAATAATTTTATTTTACATTTTGATTCAGATCCTGTAATTTCAAAGAAAGCCTTTGAAGACAGATTGATTTTGATAATTTCCTGCATTCCACTTAACATCACCTGGAGCCAATCAAGAGAAATCAGAATATCTTGCTCTGACATTTGGGTGTGAAGCGAAAACAACACCTTTATATTTTAAACATCGCTGTTTCTCAAAGTGAGAGGTCGAGAGGCTGAGAGGTTGGAAGTTCTGGCTTCAGCCATGCGCAGAAGAAGGGGACACAGCATTTGGCCCACAGATAAATTCAAATTAGATTTGCTAAGCTGGTAGTTCTGTCTGAAACCCTCTTAAGTAGAATCTGTTGATCAAGCCAAAGTGTATCCTGTAGTTCGTTTTGCATACAAACATCCTCTAAAGTCTGTGGTTGAGAATATTTTATTTCCTTAAAACCCATGCCAATTTTAAGATTGTCAATTTATTTTCAAATTGCAGAGTTGGGATGGTATTTGAGTATGCAGGAGGATATATTGCTCGATTGTCATTTAACCATAGATTAAATGTCTGCATAAAAAGGAATGCATTTTACAATTTTCAAATTGATGAAAGTTTTATGGGAAGATGTAATGAGAATAAGGATGTATTTTATGCAGGAGGAAATGCTGTCTGGCACTGAGAAGATAGACAAGGATTTAAGAGTCTAGGAATGAATTGGTGGCATCGCAAAAGATGCCTTCGGGCAAAGATGCTCCAAGATAGGTCAAAAGAGCATCAACTGAATCTTAGAGGCCCGCTGCTTGCTTTGTAACCTCAAAGGCTTTCAGGCTCCCAGGTGAAAGGAGAGGGTAGGATCACCTCAGATCTGGCTGTGTGAGGTTGGACGCAGAATTGAAAGCAGTGTAACATAGAGCAGAGACGGCATAACATGGTGGTCAGAGGCATGGATTCCCCAACCAGATTGCCCGCATCTGAATCCACTTTCTAGCTGTGTGACTTTGGGCAGGTTACTTAACTTCCTAGTGCCTCAGTTTCTGAGCTATAAAAATGAAAATCAAAATAGTATCTACCTCAAAAGGTTGCTATGAAGATTGAGTGAGTGATATTTGCATGATGCTCAGATCAACCCCTGGTGTAAGTGTCAGTACTCTGCGTTTGTCAAACAAATGAATGAGCAATAGAGCAAAGCGGTTTAGGCATACGTTCTCTAGATTCATACTGCCTAGTTTCAAACAGCTCTGCCGCTCAACTGGGTAAGTTATTAGTCTAGCTGCAGAGTAGGTTACTCATACCCAAGTCTACCGTTATTTGAGTGGTCTTGGGCAAGTTCGTAGCCTATCTGAAGCTTGGCTTATTCCTGTAGCAGTGTACTCCCTAAGACTGATGTGTATCCGTTCTCTCCCCCATACCAGTCTTGTCAGCAGATTGGTAAGTGTGTCTTTAACTCACTGGAAAACAGTAAACAAGAAAGAGCCAAGGAAAGAAAACAACGCAAAAACCCTGTGGTGTTACACTAGAGATCCTCTTCCAGGTTAGCATCCATGCATTAATCAACCCTCTCTGGGCATAGTTGTTCATCAATTACGACTCCACATCACAGTGCTGTCAGGCAGCCCAAGTTCACAAAAAATAATCTCTTTTTCCTGCGTGTTTTCTAACACACAGCACATGATGAGAACACCTTCCATTTATATAGCACGCTACTGTTTTGCAAAGCCTTTCACATCCAGTATTTTATTTAACTAGACATATTGTAAGAAAGTCATTTGTCTTTGAAGAAGCAGCTTTGAGGAAATTTCCAAACTTAATTTAAAACCATACTTTCTCTACCAGCAGAAGTTATCATTGAAAACAGTATTTCCATCGATGGTTCCTTTTGGGTGATAGACCACAGACAGTTCATCTCTGGATGTTGGCTGCAGATGGGAAAGCCACCCCAACATTAAAATAGCTCTTGGTGTTCTCACCTCTCCTCTTCGCCTGCTTCTGTCCCGATCCCATATTGCCTATTATTTTGAAAACATCTCAGGTTACATTAAAAGTATATTCTGTGTTTTCACTCGCTCAAAATCTCTACACACTTATTATAGCAGGTCTGTCTGTAACTATCTTTCCTCGTGCTCAGTACCCCAAGATAATGTGTATGCTGCCTTAGCCACACTTAGTTTGCATCGTCTAAACATTAGTGGTCCCCCAACATCCCTGAATGCACGTCCTGTTATTCCTGACCATGACCTTCCGGCCCAAGACTTACTTAATTATTTACGACTTGGACTTCTCTTTGACTTCATTAAATGAGTCCATAGACAGCTCAGCCACTTTCCTGGGGCAGCTAAGGTGATTCCAAAACACATGAGAGATTGGGGAGTTAAAAGGAACAGCAGAGATGGGCTGCCAAGGTCTCACTCTTGCTGCTTCCCAGCTTCTTGTCGTCCTTCTCACTCACATTCTACGCGTGGAAATCAGTCACTTCACTTCGATAATTATGGTCTTCATCTCACTCTGTGCAGTGAATGAATGCAAACTTTGTGGGCCACAGAATCTTCTCAAGACCTGTTTTCTCCCCTCTCCCCCGCCCAGAATCCTCCATTTCAGACAAACAAGCCCCTGGAGATTCCATGCGCCTGGCTCTCCCTCCCCTGACTTCCTATCTTTCCCAAGAAGTTTATTTTATTTACTTAACAAACATTTATATCAAGTTCTTCATCTGTGTCAGTCCTGTTCGAAGTGCCTTAGGCAGGTTAGCCCATTTAATGCTCATAACAACACTCATGGGTAAAATTATTATCAGCTTACAAATGAGAAAACTAAAAGAGAGAGAAGTTAAGTGGTTTATGTAACAATTTCAAGCCGAGTGGCAGAGAGAGGATGGGATGTGGGCAACTGGGTCTAGAATCTGTGCTTAACTGGACTCTGCCTCCCCACGAGTCTGTCTGTGATGCGTATTGATCTGCCTGAGGCTCACTTAAGCTCCGTCAAGGTCGGAGCACGGCTCCTCTTATATCCCGAGCATCTCTGAAGCAGTTGTGTTTCTCCAACACAGGCTTCGGTAGCTGGTGACCCACTCGCATGGGAAAATAAATAATAACTCGAATTTATTGAGAGTGAGTTTCATGGACCCTAGTATTGCTGTATTCCGTGAAGAATGTAATTTTTACACCGATACTCCTGAACAGCATCTGAATTTAGAGATGTGAATGCATTGTTTCAACGTGAAAGGAAATAAAGAAGAAACCAAAATAACACTACAAGCTAGACTTGTAACTTCTTTTTCTTGTGGGGAAAAAGCATAACCTGTGTAGGAAAATACAGAGGGAGACAATTTTACAAGAAATGAAAATGTCCACGTCTACCGCATAACTATGTTCTTCTCTTACACTAACCTCCGGTAGTAAAACCCTAGAAAGCACCTAACAATTATACAGACCTTCTATTTTGCCAGTCCAAGTATTTTCAGCTCTAGACTCTTGCATTGTTTTTAGTATTCCATCTTGCCTAATAAATTACCAGCAATGTACTGGCCTAAAATATTTATAATCAGGAGCACGGAAAGGATGGCAAATTTCTGTCAAAATAACTCACCCCCATCGATTTTGCATGAAACCAGGCCTTGCCTGTTATTATCTGGCTCTGAAAGAAAAAAAAAAAAAAAAAAGGAGAAATTTTTAATCTTCCCCAGTGTCTCTATTCCACCCACCAACCACTGCCTGTTTCTCAAGGAAATCCTCCTTACCTTCACCACTGTCACAAAAAAAAAAAAAAAAAAAAAAAAAAAAGAGCATTGTGCCACTCAAGAAGCAAATTTTCTCCAAATGAGTAGGAACTGAATATCAAAGCAGGTTACTTCACACCCGAAAAATGTAGCTTAAGTTTTCACCTCTCAGAGACTCAAAAAGTTAAAAACGCAAGATTGGTGAACAAAACATGATATATTTCACCTTCATCATTTAAGTATTTTCCTAAATGTTGGAAAATATTTTTTTGTTGAACTGCTGGAGCATATGTGGGAGTTATAGCAGTTGTCGTGTCATTTAATTTCTTCTTATCAATAGATGAAATAAAATACTTCTCATATATCTTATGCCAGTCCTTAAGAGATATAAGATCGATAAGATGCAGCCTGTATCCAAGGTATGGTTGTCATTCAATAATGCAATCGCGAAGGAAGGAAAGGATATACCTCAAACACTTAATTTTATAGACACTGTAAAGTACATTCGTACATGATCAAGAAAGAACCACAAATAATTGTGCGAGAAAGGGCTCACTCTCTGTTGGACCAACTGGCTACACAGGGAGAGGAAATATCTCTGCCTATGTCCCATATCAAAATGTACACATATTTCCCAATGCACAAAGGGGTTATATTCCAATAAACGCATCCTAGGTGAAAACAAAAATGCGCTTAATACGCCCAACCTCCTGAATATGACAGCTTAGCCTCACCCATCTTAAGTGTGCTCATAACACCTCCATTTGCCTATAGTTGGGCAAAATCATCTAACACAAAGCCTATTTTTATAACAAAGTGTTGGATATCTCACGTAATTTATTGAATATCTCATGTAATTTATTGAACACTGTGCTGAAGTGAAAAATAGAATTGTCGTACGGATACAGAATGATTATAAATGCATCCGTTGGTGACCCTCATGACCATGTGGTTGACTGGGAGCTGAAGCTCACTGCCACTCGCCCAGCATCACAAGACAGTACCTTACCGCATAGCACTAGCCCAAGTAAAGATCAAAATTCAAAATCCTATGTATGGTTTCTGTTAAATGCATATGACTTTTGTGCCACTATAGTCAAAAATTGTAACTTGAACCATTGTAGATTGGAGACCATCTATATTTAGAAATACACATTTTAAAAATTAAATGTAAGAATGTTAAAAATATATAAAATACCCCCCAAAAATATAATAAATACTTAACGCCTGAGTAGGCAAGAAATTCATAGCAACAGAAACAAATATGGATAGTAGTTAATCATTTTAATAAATTACTTTTAATCTTCAAATGTTTAAAACTACCATTAGCATCCTAAGAATAATATATTGGAAAAATAATAATATATCTGACAAAATTCTTGTATACAAAATGTTACATGGAGACTACTGAGAAAGCTTTTCTTTAGTAAGAAAAATAATAAAATATTACTAAGACAATGAGCAAAGAACATGAATAAATAATTCATAAAAGAATAAATACAAGTGACCAATTGACACAAAAGAAAATATCTCTTTCTCACTAATTATCAGAAATACTTAGTAAAATATGTTTTCCAATTGTCTTATTAAAGGATTTTAAAAATTAAAAAACTCAATTGTAAGGACTATGTGGGGAGAAAGCGATCTCAAAGACTGTGCCATGTGTATAAATTGATGTAATCTTTTCTTGAAAGCAATTCGGCAAGAGAGATCAAGGACTTTGAAAACAATTAAACATTTTAGCACAGTAATCCTCCCAATAAGAATCTAGCTAAAGGCATTAAGAGACACTTATATGCCAGATTGTTTGGTGTAATAGTACTTTGTAACAAATTTTCTGAAAACAAAGGAATAGTTTTAGAATTTAGAATTCTAGTTTCAGAATATCTATGATAAAATACTATGCAACTATTTTTAAATTTATAATTTAAAGGAATATTTCGTAACTTGAAGTGATGTTTTCAATATATGAATGAGCCAAACTAGCAAGATATTACACTGTACATAAAGTGATCTCAATTTTACATAAAAAATAAACACATATTAAGGCATTTAAAAGGCCAGTATTTTAATAGAGATTACCCATTAGTGATTAGATTGTAAATAATTTTTATATTTTTCTTTATACTTTCCTGAATTTTCTGTACTTACTATGAGGAAAAAATAAGATCTTACATATACATTTATTGATAGAAATATACTTAAAGGAAGAAGACTAGCTCTCTGGGATGATTTGGAAAACTGAAGACAGACCCTAGCATAAATAAAGTACATGATTGCCTCTGGTAAGACTAAAAATTTGCCAGAAACAAGTTCCTGAAATGGTGTCTCCCATTCCTATTGATCTGCAGTTATTGTTGAGAGACAAATCTCCGTGGGTCTCTCGTGTTTTAGCATGTCTTTATTCTTGCCTATCTTCTTAACTATGTTTGCTCAGTGAAAAGCCTTGGAATATACAATGTCTCCATCCAGAGGAAACAGCAGACACACTTACTTCCCATTATAAAAGATTTGGGTTCACTACGTTCTGGATTCCCCTCCTGTAACACAACCCACTGTATGTGCAGGTGTCACCTGACCCCCTTCCCACCACTCCGTGAGAATTACGACCCATATCTGGCTAGTAATATTGCTGTGAGTAATAAACAGCCCTTTGTCACTGACCCTAGTGTTTCGTATCTTCTGCCAGCATCCACAAAACTGACAGGCTAACATGTTAGTTTGCAAGTAGGGTAAAGTCTCAGATTTTTCACAGATCTTCACAATTATCGGATTAAAGATGCATATCTTTGGTTTTAAATTTTTTCTATTAAAATGATCATACATTTATGAAGATAGTACTTAAATTTTTTCATCATTTATAACCTATTAATATGAAAGAATTTATAACATTCTTTGTTATAAACAAGATTCACAGAGAGGAGGATATGATAAGAATGTATCATGCATCATTAATAGTTGAGCTCAGTAGATAATGGTACACACAAAACAGGAGAACTCTTTTGAAGGGGAAATAAGGAGAAGCAGACAACCAGGGAATAAGGTGATCATGTAATTTATTGTCACTTTGGAGTATGAAAAGGGTGTTACAGAACAATAGAAAAGGGTATTAGATTTAGAGCATATAATAAACTACAAAATCACTAAAAAGGGTGTTCAGGCTACTCTGTACCCCATGCCTACTTTCCCACACCTAGAGCGCTTTCGACAGTGCAACAGCACAATGTCAAGTTCAATAACACTGATTGATTGACAAATGTGGGACTTTGGGGCAACCTACCACAGAGACTGGAAAGATTGTTTTTTATAGTCTTTGACAGGATGGTTTGGAACTGGTCACAATTTGGATTTTTTTTTTTTCAAGGAGGACAGAATATGTTTTTGAGTAGAAGGTTTTTCCCAGTGGAGAAATTTACAAGAAAAAGTAATAAGGTCGACTTGAAAGCAAATCCAGCTCCACTTTTGTTTTCCAAGACTGAATGCTCTCTGTAGCACACAGCCCCACCTAGAGAGCCCTAGGACCACGCCTATGACGATTTCCAGCTCAGCCTTAACCAAGATTGATGGTAGACATGATTCCCATGAAACGCTCTTGCAGTCTGCTTCTCTAACCTATGAATTGTTTTCAGTTAAATTGTTGTCTAGGAGAGAAAAAAAAAATCAATAAATGGATTGAGTTTTTTATTAAAAACTCTCCAAGAAATAAGATTCAAATGATGAAAGAGTTAAAAAGAAATAAAGTAGCCCATTCAAATGCTTGTATCATAGAGGAGTCATATTATTGTTAAGTGGTGACAAGTGGATACAAAGGTAGCAAGACACTTGAAGACTGAAAAATCTCAATTCTTCAACACTCCACAGGCTTCTCGCCTTTCTGTAGTCTTCAGATGAGGGAAACTTGGGACCACTGCTTCTAAGAGAATTCTGCACTTCAGAAAAACTAATAAGTAAAATCAAATTTAATCTTGATGAAAATGACCTCTGTTTGGATAGAAAAAACGTTAGCTCATGGGACCAGAGGAGTCTATTAAAACATGTGGAAAACATCCTTCAGTTAGTACTGTTTTAACTGTAGTGCTCTATCTGCATCACCTTGGATAAAGCCAGTTATGATGCTGGATTTCCCTAACCCACACTGAAGCTAGCTAGCTCTATTTTCTCTCATCTCTGCTTCAAGGGGGAAAAAAAAGTAAAAGAAAATAGGAAAAGCTCCTAGATTTCTTACATGATGTGTGAATCCACTTAACACAATTATAATGCCCAATTAATCTTAGCAACATGAGTGATGAATCATTTCTCCAGGTGTCTCTTCAAAAGAGAGTAAATTTAGTTCCAACATTTGACTATTGTTTCAAACCAACTGTAATCATGCCATATTAATCAGGAAACTAATCATTGAACTCAAATCCATATTTGAAAATACTCTCTCCCCAGGTACCAGCGTAACAGCACCCTCACTACCCTGGATACCAATCTTCCCAGGTAATACAAGGAACAATAACTGAATTCTATCATTTGCTTCCTTTTTTTCATCTTGATTTGATGGAATCTCCTGCCATCTACTGATAGATAAAAATAGATAAAAACAACTTTTCTGAATCATTTTGCCATCACACCATAGATGATCAATTGCCACGTTTTGCTTGAATGTGAAAAATCACCTAATCTCAACACCAGGATTTTTATATCCAGAAACTAGAATAGGTTTGTTTCTAGTGGAAAAAGCTTTGATTGCATTCACAACATTTTGCATTTAAGATAATTATCACGTAAGAAATAGTATCTCTGGCTCTGGGCTCTTGTGTTAGTTAGCCCATCCTGGGGCACAGACCTGATCTCCTCAACCTAGCTTCCTTATTCTAAAATTACGTTGGCAAGGGTGTTGGGGGGCAGGAGACACTTCTTTCCAGCTTCAAAATGCTCAAAGTCTTACAGGGCAACTGAGTTCCTGATAAACACACCTCCAAAGAACAGATCACTCACAGTTTTATATAAGGCTCAACTAAAAACGCCAGATTGCCATCTCCCTGTCATGGTCACAGTGCCCCTCAGCCACCATACCAGAAGGCTCTCGCCCATTTTGCCGATTACATCCAAACACCTCACTTCCAGCCTGCCCCCCAGTAGGTAGCATCTTTAGGAGCTGTCTGCTGTCCTTCTTGATGCTGAAACAGCACCTTCTCTATGAAAGACTCCTCTGTATTCACTCAGACCAAGTCAGCATGGGAATAGCGATTATGCCTTTGACTTTAAATGGCTTTGCCACCTACTCTGCAGCTCACTCCAACTCCCAATTGGGCAATAGATATATTTGATTGTTTTTCTAACCTTTGAAGAACGGTCAGTCCTATGACTCCTTGTTTATCTGAGTTCACTCATCTGGTGACTTCAAATGTCTAAGACACAACTGAGCAACAAAGATGGACAAAAAAAGGTCCCCTGAGAAATGTCTTTAACGGTCTCAAGAAGCTAAAATGCATGTCACCAAACTCATCTCACTAAAACTGATGTACTTGACTCGAGTGCATGTGTCGTCAAGACTTCCAAGCTTATCCATGTTGACTTTGTAGCCACTGCCATTTAAAAGCAGCAAATGAAACATTTGGAGAAAGTCTATTAGAAGCAGAATGGCAGGCATGAAAAGTGACAGCCAAGCATCTGACAGTAAACAGAAAAAACGAAAACATTACATTATCTTAACTGAATCTTTAAAGAAGGCAAAGAAGTGTGTAATTCATTTTGGGAAGATTAGCATTAAAATGTGTTAAAATAAAAAATGATTAAAAGCCTTAAAGGTGTAAGTTTTAAATAAGAAAAATTCTTGGGCCACCTGGGTGGCTCAGTTGGTTAAGCGTCCGACTTTGGCTCAGGTCATGATCTCACGGTTTGTGAGTTCGAGCCCCGCATCGGGCTCTGTGCTGACAGCTCAGAGTCTGGAGCCCGCTTCGAATTCTGCTCCTCCCCCGTTCATGCTCTGTCTCTCTCTCTCTCTTTCTCTCCTTCAAAAATCAATTAAAACACTGAAAAAAAAATTTTAATAAAAAAAAGAAAGAAAAATTCTCTGTATAGTTCTCTGCATTTCTAAATGACTTTTTACAAGAGGAAGTATTTTGGGGCACCTGGGTGGCTCAGTTGGTTGAGCGTCCTTTTTGGCTCAGGTCACGATCTCACGGTTTGTGAGTTTGAGCCCCGCATCAGACTCTGCGATGACAGAGCAGATCCTGCTTAGGATTCTCTATCTCTATCTCTATCTATCTCTATTTCTCTCTCTGCCACCCTCCTGCTTGTGCTCACACACACACACACACTCTCTCTCTCTTTCTCAAAATAAATAAACGTTAAAAAAATGTTTTAAAAGATGACGTATTCCTGTAGAATTCAAACAAGAGGACTAACACTTTTGGGTTCTTCCATGGCCAAATTCTTTTATTCAAACTTAATTTCTCAGTGAATCTTCCCAGCTGCCTCTCTTCCTCCACACCCCAATTTCTAGATTCTTAAGAGCATAGTGTATGCAACATAAACTTCTCTCGAGAGTTCAGATTCTTCTCTGTTGACATCACTGGTCAAACCACGATGCCCTCAGGCTGCCAGAGTTGGAGAATTGTGTGGCCCTCTATAGAATGGCCCTAGGCCAGAGCACTTTTGCAGTAGCTTTGCCTGTTTTGTTCTGGTTTGTCCAATCAAGTCCAAGTTTGCTAAATGACTGGGATTTACAATTTAGACTGCGGCCTTCTTCCCTCCGGGGGCCTCTCCTATCACACGTATTTTTGCAAATCCTCAGCAAGACCTTCTTCCCCTTCTCTACCATCCTAATTCTAGCAGGAGTCTGGGTTTACCCCACCTGAGTTTGAACAGTCATGCAAGGCAGGCCAGGCAAGTGTCTCATCACTCTTGACCTTAGTCTCCACCATTAGTACTGTCATGTGAAGCAAAGTGTGTCAAAAAACAATAATGTGTAACAGATTGCAAGAAAAAATATGAATATGCTTTTGCCTCCCTCGGATTTGCCCTTTTACTGTCATGCACTGGGGTGTGAAGAAGCACAGCTTGGGAGGAATTTGACCTACTCAGTAAAGGTCATAAAAGTTTCCAACAGAAAGTGATGACTCATGTTCCATACATCCTGATATTTCAGAGTGTTCAGGAAAAATGCAATCTAGTCCAACACGCCCGTTCTTTCCATCATTTTCTTGCCAGCTCACTGTACTTGTGAATTTCACTACAAAAGGAAGTTCAACAGCCAAGGTGAGGGAAATTGCTTAATGTGAACAAAAGTTCAAAAGCAGGGCAAGAGGAGTGAGTCCTCTCTGTGCCTTGTGTTTATGAAAGAGACAGGTTTCATCCAAACACACAGATCTTTCCCATACAAATATGTGGCTCAGTGTTTTGGCATCTTTCAAAGCAAAGTTTTAGAAGCTGCCTTTCCTCCCCAGTTCTGTACACACACATATGCACGCACACACAAACACCAGCTTTGAAATCGGCTGGTATTGTCTCAGAACTTGAAACACATCCAGCATTTGACCTTAACTTTCCAGCACTTCAGGAAGCAGGAATTCTCACACCCTAAGGCCTCTAGTTAAGTGAGCCCACAGAAATCTCTCCCCAGAAATGCTTAATTGTACACACTGCGTATAAATCATTTTCCCTTCTCATTGAAAACACGCAAGGTCATACTCCAAATCTTGATTTAAATTCCTCATTTCACAATCAAGCAATATGGCTACATAACAAACATACACAACTTGTGAGATCAAATTGCCATCTGCATGTGGGTCTAGGAAACAGGAACTAAAAGACTTTTCCTTCACGGTGCCCTGTAGTGAAACAATCAGCTCCAACTGTTCTCAATCCTTGTACCATTGTACTCAACACTCAAATTCCCAGGACAGAGTCTGATTGGCCAACTGCGGGTCAGTCCCCGCCCCTTTGCCTGGAAAAGCAAAGGATCTGTGATTGAGGGAAACACCAAAGCTGCATGCAGTGGGAAGGTAGACAAACAGAGAAAATGGGAGTGGATACTGAGTGGGCAAAATCCACAGGTCAGCTCCACGTACGGGAGTATCAAGACACCAAAGCTCATGTAAAAATCTTAGAAGGTTATTCAGGCTAGAATGAGGACCCACGGATACTTAGCTGATGTGGTTAAGTTTTCCTTAATATAGGATTATGTACTCCAAAAAAAGAAAATAACTCAAAAAAGGGGGGGAGGGGGGATATAAAACCAACTTTATTAAAGCCATGGAATAGCTTAGTTGGCTCAATTATCTTATCCTATTAAGGGATATAGGAAGAAAAAAAGAGAGACCTTTCAAGCCTTTATCAATCCTCTGTCAAAATGAAAACTGAACAAGAAGCTTCTAGTTCAGAATGCCATAGAAAAGGAATCTTCATAGGTCTGACCTAACCACTCTCAGCGCAGAAACTCTCTACAAGCTTCTGTAGCCTTTGTGTGCACGAATATATTCCACCATTGCATAACTCTAAAAAGTAGAATGGTCTTCCTTATATAGAATAAAAATCCATTTACTCATGAATCCCACGTACCGACTCTCATTCTGCCGACAGGACCTACACGTGAAGAGAAAAAATAATTTGCCTTTCAGGCATCTGAATCACGGCCACTACCCCCCTCCCCCATGAAGTAAATAGATAAATAATGGTTCCCTCTAGGCCGAACACCTCCAGTTCTCTAAACAGTTCCTCATAGCGCTTTGCTGACCTCACCATTCTAGGAGCCCTCTTCTGCGCAGTGACTGGTGCCGCACACGTGAACGTAATTATTTTTTTCTCCTACCATGTTCCAAGAAATATTTCTGGTGGCTGAGTTCCAGTGTCAGTACCCCTTTAAAAAATATGATGCCCAAAACGCAACACAGTACTCCAGAGTCAGAAAGCAAATGTACTCCGTTCGGCACACTTCACAGATAGGCTGCCATATGTCACCGAGTGTTTCGGGATCTGCTGTCATTGAGGAGGAGGAAGCACAAGACTGCAGGGGAGTTAAGACAGAGTCCTGGGTTGTGTTCCAGTATCATTCAGTGTGAAATATACCCTATATAAGGAAAACAACAGATGTAACGGGCTGCTTGTCATACAAAACTCTTCCAACATGGGAATATCTTACCACAGTCACAATCTAATGTTGCCTCACACCCCCTAGGGGAAATTCCCCTGGGATGTGTTAGAAGAGGAAACTGCCTTGAAAGAAATTTTTCAGGCACATTAGAGCTGACAGAAATCAGTTCCGATGTCAGGACTAGGGATGGGTAGGGGTCTAACCAGGAACACAGCCCAGGTGCACTCGATGAGCCATCACAGCCCATATCGAAAACCACCTCCCAGATGCTCCTGGCTCTGAGCATTTTGACAATATCTAATACGGGGGTAAGAAGGGAAAAGGGGAGTTTGGGAGGTAGGAGGTTGTCACCGAAGGCAGATTTTGTTAATGGGTTATCAAAAGCACATTTCACAAGTTCAACACATTCCCCATGCCTGCTAGAACAAACAACATAGAGGAGCCTCCTTTGATTTGCAGACAATTGTAAACTGTTTCTGTGTGATTTTACAACTGCTTCAGCTAATTCAAGAGATTTTAAAATCCAGTCCCGGGAGCATCTTTGTACATTTATGAAGCATCTGACAAATTACTCATTCTGGAGCCAGAAGATACCTTACATTTTTTCCAACTGTTGACTCACATTTGTTCTGTTCCCTAAGACACACACACACACACACACACACACACACACATACACACTGCTGTGTGTGTCCATGCTGATCAATGTCCTGTGTGTGTCAATGGTCTTCCTTTCATCCAAGTGTAGTGATTTACTTTTCAAATTTCCTACTGAACAAATTCAATTCTCTATGCTTTTTGTAAAGCCTCCTCCTAAACTTGTCCTTACCACTGAAAATAGTAAAATAGTAGTTACAAATTTGGGAAATGTTACAAATAAAATGTTACAAAATAAAACCTATGTTTTATTTAGCTGTTTTGAACTCTGTAGTGTCAACAGAAAAAGAAAGGAAAACTCTGCACGGCGGCCCCGGCTAAGCTGACGACACGTTGCTTATACAAACACGAGTCGGGATTGTAGCATCTCGCAACCAATGGCACAACCCTGCTCAAGGTGAAAGGTTTGTCACACTGGGTTTCTGGAAGAGCATGGAAAGCTATCTTGCACACGCATTTCAAGAGGAGCCTGCCAAAGCCTGTTCTGTTTAAAAAGTCACCCTGTGGCGTGACTGGCACTTTTTTGGGAGGCGCGCAATTTCATATCTGACACAAACTGCTGTATCCCAAAGGCAAACTGCAGAGGTATCTGTAGGATGCAGGCAGGCACAGAAATCCACCTGCATTTTTATGTCAATGTGCTAAATGGAAAATAAGCCCCGTGTTGTTTGTTTGTTTGTTTGTTTTTAGTCTGCCTTGTTGACTGATTTATCCCAAGCACCTGGAACAGTGCCTGGCACATATTTGTTGAATAAGTGATATGAGTGAGAATGACCATTCTAAGTTCAAGTGTGAGAACATACTCTTCCTGGACCCCGTACTCTGCTCATAAATACTCAGAAGTAAATACTCTCATGCTGGCAAATATCAGCATTTGGACTAACGTGATGATAGGCATCACATGAGGAGCAGCCTTGGTAGAAGATAATATCTGAATCCACGTAGATATTTTTAAAAATTGTTTTCGGGGCGCCTGGGTGGCGCAGTCGGTTAAGCGTCCAACTTCAGCCAGGTCACGATCTCGCGGTCAGTGAGTTCGAGCCCCGCGTCAGGCTCTGGGCTGATGGCTCAGAGCCTGGAGCCTGCTTCCGATTCTGTGTCTCCCTCTCTCTCTGACCCTCCCCCGTTCATGCTCTGTCTCTCTCTGTCTCAAAAATAAAAATAAAAAACGTTAAAAAAAAATTAAAAAAAAAATGTTTTCATGGGGTGCCTGGATGGCTCAGTCAGTTAAGCCCCTGACTTCGGCTCAGGTCATGAACTCACAGTTTGTGAGTTCGAGCCCTGCATTGGGCTCTCTGCTGTCAGCACAGAGCCAGCTTACGATCTTGTCCCCTCTCTTTCTGCACACCTTACCTACCCCCCACCCCCCCACCCCCGCTCGCATGCGATCGCGCATGATCTCTCTCTGTCTCAAAAATAAATATTTTTTTAATTTTAAAAATAAAATAAAAATTGTTTTCATGTTTTAGTGACCACGAAACCATTCTTCATGTCTTTCTATATTATACAAAAAAAGAGATTATAAAGAAAAGACTGGCAGTCCTCATGATCAGGTGATCTCTTATGTCTACAAGAATTTAACATGTTAATAACTCTTTTGACTCAAGAGGTTACAAGGTGATGGGGCGCCTGGGTGGTTCAGTCAGTTAAGCGTCCGACTTTGTCTCAGGTCATGATCTCCAGGTTTGTGAGTTCAAGTCCCACATGGGGCTCTGTGCTGACAGCTCAGAGCCTGGAGCCTGCTTCCAATTCTGTGTCTCCCTCTCTCTCTGCCCCTCCCCTCCTCGTGCTCTGTCTCTCTCTCTCTCTCTCAAAAATAAACATTTTTTACAAAAAGATATTACAAGGTGCTAAAACAAAGAATAGAGCCGATAAGTTGAGCCCTGAGGTGAGTGAGAATCTCTGCTAAATAGGGCGGGGCCAAAAAAGAATTTGGCTGGAAACAAGGACCCAGGATGCCGAGGACCAAGTGCAGGCAGGGATGTGAGACTGACTTTGAAGGATGCAGGTGCGGCTGCCAGACTGCAGCAGAGCAGAGGGCCTGCAGGTGGTAAGTGAACAAGGCACAATGCCCAGCAGCCTCTCCGTTGCCTACCTTGAAGGATGGAGAGGGGAGAGTTTCCTTAGCAGATGTGCTGCGTGTCCCTGTATTTCTCCTAGCTGTCCTTGTTTACTGTATACTCTTAGCTGTTTAACGAATAGCAGATCAGGTAGATGGGCCGGGTGTCTTTGTGAAGACCCTTCGAGAACAAATTAGCATCGGTTTGCCAGTCAACACCAACAACGTTACTTCCAATAGATGTATTAATAATGATAATACTAAGAGTCATTAGATATCTATAACCTCCTTGTGAATAAGTGACATCTTTCCCCTAGGAACTTCCAAAACCTTATTTTATTACTTGTACATAAATAAGAACAACGGGTTAAATAACCCCTATGCCTACTGCAGCCAGTACCAGGGCCAGAAAATCCATGCTAATCCATGTCCTAAGCATTCGTCGATTCTATTAAATTCTCACATAGCTGGTTTTGATGGTTTTACAAAAATTCTATAATTGTGCCATGTTCGAAAATGAGAGAAGTGAGAAAAATATTTACTGCAGGATTGTAATATATATATATATATATATATATTTTTTTTTTTTTTTTTCCAGTCAGACACAGAGGCCAAAGATTCAGAGCTGTGAGTCAGATATTGCCTATGTACTAATTTGAAGTACTAATTAGTACTAAAATGCACTGACTTTAAGGACCAACATCTTTGGAGTTAATAACAATCATTCTTAGCCTGCCCAGCCCTGAGGAGCAAGCCAGAATATACGTGGAGGGTTACTGTGGAGGGTTAACGGGAGGGGGAAGTCAGGTACATTGGAGTCAACATTATCTGGGTTTTAAAAGTGTCGAAACCAGCTCGGAGGCCCAGAGTGCTGGCAGAGTCAGGATAACGTGGGAAGATTCTCACGTATGTGGGGCTGTGAGAGGAATGGGGCAGAGCCAGCGCCTGTCCGCCCGTACATGTTTCCAAGGGGCAGGTCACAGCCCTCGGGACTGACTTCTCAGACCTTTCCCAGGACAATCGAATGTCCCTGACAAAATCTGCGCATGTGGGAACTTAGGAATCACTCCCCGATGAGATTACACAGAAACATCTTTGTTTCTAAGTCATTATTTCATCCCACATGGAGATGGAAACAGCGTCCGATAAAAGAAAAAAAAAAAAATTGGACTTAATGAACGTAGCGTTCGACTTCACTGAACTTTACTCCCATTAGATGTACATACAAGTGAAAATAAGGCTTAAATTCAACCAAATTAATATCTGCTATTTAGACCTCTTTTGTTCTGTAATAGCCACAGAGTAGATATTGGAGGTGAAGATTAGGACTATGTCAATATACTCTTTAGCAGTACAAAAGACCATCTCTATAGAGTCGAGGGAAGAGCACAGACCGGGAGTCAAGAGAAATTACTCCGCCCTGCCTCCCGGCTAACTGGTTGTGTGGTGCAGGGCAAGTCACGAAACAGTTTTTGTCTATCTCCTCATCTGTAAAATGAAGGGGCTGAATCACGATGATGACGGTGACAATAACGATCAAGGTGACAGTAGCTGACAAGGAAAGCTTATTAGTTACAATTTAATCCCGTCAACATCCCTCTGATTTAAATATAATAATTATCTCCATTTTACTTTTGAGGAAAGCGAGGCTCAGAGAACTTTAGTAATTTGCTCAGCCATATGGCAAGCAGAAGTGAATTTGCCGCGAAAGTAATGACGTTGAAGCTTCAGAACCCCTTATTCTCATAGGCTCCTTCCAAGACTCTGTACCTAATTTTGCATTTTCTGTCTTGAAGAGACAAGGGAGCCTGGGTGGCTCAGTTGGTTGAGTGTCTGACTTCGGCTCAGGTCATGACCTTGCGGGTTCATGAGTTCGAGCCCCGCCTCGAGCCCCACATAGGGGCTTAGCGCTGTCAGTGCAGAACCCGTTTCAGATCCTCTGTCCCCCTCGCTCTGCCCCTCCCCCATTTGTACTCTCTCAAAAATAAATAACATTTTCAAAAATTGTATGTATAATTTCCAGGCCCCACAAAAGTTGGATTTGCCCCTGATGCAAGCAAGGGGTAGAGTCGGAATTCAAAGGCGGGTGATCCAAATCTGAAACCTGAGATCCTACTCACTCTGAGCTGGCCCCCTTTTCCTCCATAACTTCCTAGGCTACCTGCTATGAACAGGATTCTGCCCCCTCCAAAAATTCATATGTTGAAGTCCTAATTGCTCCCCATGCACTGTGCGACAGTATTTGGAGATGGGGCTGGTAGGGAGGGAATTAGGTTAAATGGGGTCTTAAGGGCTGGGCCTTCATTCAGCTGGATTGGTGTCTCTATGAGAAGTGGAAGAGATGGAAGAGAGGGAGTTCCTGGCCCTCTCTCCCCAAGCGCGTGTTCCGAGGAAGGGCCACGTGAAGGCATAGCAAGAGGGTGGCAGTCTGCAAATCAGGGAGAAACAGAATTTGCTGGCACCTTGATCACAGGCTTCCAGCGGCCAGAACTGCGAGGAAATAAATGTCTGTTGTTTAAGCGGCCCAGTCTGGTGTTTTGTTATGGCAGTCGGAGCAGCCTAATACTCTATTCTACGCCTGCCTCATCTTTGCGCTTTATGTCTCATATAACAGGACTGCTGGCATTTCTTTAAAATGGTCATTCCACAAAATAATATCTTGGATGCAGCCAGAACAACATTTTTCTGAACATGATTTTAAATCGTTCCTCCTAGAAATGAAAATACTTTCTTCTTCTCTGATTTTGGGGAAGCAGTGCAGTATTAAACGTGGGACAGCAGACAGCAAAAGTCCAAGTTCTAACCTCAGTTATTCCTGATTTGCCCATGACATGCTGGGCTTCAATGTCCAAGTCATTTTAGCATCGTTAGGTTTGATGATTTCATCTATCTAGGCCTGCCGGGCAGAATAATTCATCAAGATTATACTACAGACACTTTGCTAACATAATATAATACAATAAACACCATTTGCTTTCCCCTTCCATTGTGTAATAGTCCCAAGCCCCTCAGTGAGGAAAGTGAATTAAATGGAAAATCAAATCACATGATTGTTTTGAACTCAATATAAGATACTAAACATAAAGCCAATAGTTTATTTTACCTTCTCACTGACTTACTTCTTCTACTGGTATTTATTCATTTATTCATCCACAACTATGTATTAAATATCTACTAAGTATTACATGCTCCTCTAAGCCTTGAGACTATAACAGTGTGGTAGGCAGAATTATGAACTGGCCTCTAGTATCCCCATCCCTGGTGTACCTGCCCTGTATAATCCCCTCCCCTTGAGTATGGGCAGCCCATGGGAACATGATGAGATCTCACTCCTCTGATTAACTTACGTTATATGGCAAAGGTGAAGAGATTTGGGGGATGTAATTAGAGTCCCCTGATCAGTTGACTCTGAGTTAATCAAAACATTGTCCTAGGTGGGCCTGATCTAATCAGGTGAGCTTTTAAAAGAAGGTCTAGAGTTCAGAGAGTCTCCTGCTGAGAAAAATATTCTTCTCCTAGAATAGAAATAGAAAGAAAAGGACTTTCTTCCTTGAAGAAATAAATTGCCATGTTGTGGGAAAGTCTCATGACTGGAACCCTGGGTGGTCGCTGGAAGCTGAGAACACCTCACCAGATGATAGTCAGGAAAAAAAAGGGGGGGGGCGGCGGGGACTTAGGTCCTAGGACCCTAAGAAACTAAATTCTGCAAGAAACCTGAATAAGCCTAAAAGAGGACCCTGAATCCCAGATGAACTTGCAGCTTGGCCAACACCTTGATTTCCGCCCGGTGAGGCCCTGAGCAGAGGACCCATCTAGTCCATGCATGGACTCTGGACCCCCAGAAACTGATACATAATAAATGTGTGTTATCTTAAGCTTCTCAATTTAAATAGAAAAGTAATACGGACAGTGAATGGTATAGACAAGGTCCCCACTCTCGGAGCTTTAGATCTAAGGGGGGAGGTGAGCGGTAAGAAGCTCACAAAGAAACAGTATTATGCCAACTAGTGGCCTTTTAAATTTGGCTCTTCCTCAACCTTTGCCAGGCAGAAATTCGCTTTATAGGACACAGTATACTTCGTGCATAATGAAATTCAAGAGGACAGTCATTGGAGCGAATTCAACTTTATTTAAAGTTTCGTGTTTGTTTGACTCTTTGGGGTGGGGGGGGGGGGCGGGAAGAACGTTGTTCCCTCTCAGGAAAAAGGATAACAGGGTATTAAATTGTGATTTACCCGAGACCTTTGATGATGAACCAACGAATCTCAATTAATACATTAGAGAGACTGTACCCAGCGGACACATACAAAATGGGGACACACGGATAATTTTGGCTATCTGGCAGGTAGTTATATATGTGATGTCATTGAATCTGTGAAGCATTGAACAATACGATAGCAATTAGTCGTAGCAGTAGTATCATCATCGTGACAATTTTTTAATGAAGAAACTGAGGCCCAGAACCATTAAGTAATCTTCCCAGTATTACACAACCGGCAAGAGAGAATCCAGCCTGCGAGTCACTAGCTGTATGGCAATTGGCAATAATGACTAAAATTTATTGTTTACCACATGCCAGGTAAGCACGTTGCATGTATAAACTCATTCAATCCTCATAGCGACATTACAAAGTAGATATCCTCAGCATTTCTCATTTCATAGCTGAGTCTCAGAGGGCTAAGAGATTTGTCCAAGGTCACTTAACCTCTCCGGGGCTCTGTCCCCTCATCCTGAAATGGAACATCAATAGTTCCTACGGTGAACGGCAGAGGACGGGTCTGATCCCAGCCAGTCTGGTATCACAGCCACACGTGATCCATCGCATAACACTGCCACACCAGCACCAACCTACGACCCAAACCAAGCTAATAACGACAATAACGACAAAACGTATCTGGCAGACAGACATAGCCGAACCAACTATATCTGGAAATTTTAACTTATTCTTAATCATTCATTTCTGTAGTGAGTCTGAGTTGCCTTTTCTCCTTTCCTCTGGACTCTCCTACATTCCTTGGTCAGTGTTTGAGGGCTGGAGCAAGGTACCCCTTCCTGCACTCCCCACATCTTGAATTTGAGTAGCAACAAAAATGCCGTACTGTGCAGTTGAGATGAATAGAGTCAGCGACAACAGATGTGAATCGTTAGTCTGCAGAATAACCTAGTGTAAGATGTATTTTGTAAATGTGGGGCTCATAAGACCAGGGGACTTCTGTGTTATGAAAAAAAAGACCAATGTGACCTCTAAATCCAAAAGAAATAGAGGCTATTTCTCAATCTCAGCAAAGTGGCAAGAGACCATCCTAAGAACAAGGATATAACTAACATGAAGAAAACTCTTATTTAATCAGTTGGATTGTCACCTTTCCTGGGCAACAAATGTGCAACAGGAGGGATGTGATCTGAGTGGAATCTAGAAAAGGAGATCCAAAAAGGAAACACCTGTCAGTGTTTATTCGCTATGTCCCGGACAAAAGGGCTCCGAGTCTAGAGCGGTGTTTTTCAAATTGTGGGCTGTAAAATTGAATTGTTGCGTATCAACTGACATTTTAAACAGGATAGAATAGACCAGAGTGTATTGCATGAGATGAAGTTAATTATTGTTTTGTGAAACTTTTATTTCTATTGTAAATATTTGTATATACATATTCATGTGCGTGTGAGTTGCATGTAAGCATGTGTTTCTCTCTGTGCATCTTGATCAAAATTCTAAAAGCCACCGGTACACAGGTCTTATTTCAGCTTTCTAAACCAGTGATTCTCAAACTGTGGGATTTCATGGAACCATAAGTCAGCCTCCAGGAAAGGAAAAATAGGGAACTGTCAGAGAGTTGCCAATATTTTCATTCTGCCAAATTAAAAAAAAAAAATTACATAGGATTATAATTCCCTAAAATCAAAATACTTTCCATTAAAAACAACCAGGACATAATCACAGAATACAGTATACTCCTTTAAGTTACATGCATTTGGGTTTGGGTATGTCAGTTTCACTCCCTCTTTTGTCTCCATCTTACTGAAGATTTGTGAAAACAGCCTCATGATCGCTGACCTTGGACAACAGACTGAGACATGCTCAAAATGTGAAAAGGCAGTACCTACAGTTATTCTCACCTGAATAAAACGTTTTTGGGGGATGCCTGTCTTCCTCTGCTCTGTGGCGGCACATCCTGACCTACCGCGTGTTCGTTAATGTGATTTTGTACCTGAGGAGGTACTACCTCCAGGACAGGGAGCCAGGATGAAGGGAATGACCACTGTTTGTTATGTGGGGTAGCTCTCTCCTCATTCATGAATACACATGCCTTGCAAATCACTGTCTCATGCCTTTGAAGGGCATGAGTCAATTTCCCCCAAAACTTATCACCTAAGAGTGGATAAAAATAAATCTCGGGACCTAGAAACTGGAGACCTGAATGTTGTAGACCACATGACTCCGGTGTCAGGGTGGAAGTTCAGCTCATGGCAATTCCTACCTTTTTAATGGCACCATGATAAGTTTCCGAAGGTGCCCCCAGCTGTTTACGGTGTGGCCCACATCTTCAGATGCTCTTGGAGAACACTGCCCAGTCGCTCTTCGCTCCGGCTGATCCTTCATCCAGACATCCTCTTTCAGGATGCTGTTCCAACTTTCCATCTCAGCACCTTAGCCCTTGCCTGCATAGGACCTCCTTCTTTCCTGACCAATAGCCAAGCTTGAGCAGACTCTGCGAGGAACTTGCCTTACTACTTTGTTTTACTTCCATCTTCCCAAT
Source organism: Leopardus geoffroyi (assembly GCF_018350155.1). NCBI lineage: Eukaryota > Metazoa > Chordata > Mammalia > Carnivora > Felidae > Leopardus > Leopardus geoffroyi. The sequence continues at coordinate 178,958,086 of NC_059328.1, read as the reverse complement.
GTCTGTCAATGTTTTTGTGCCCAAGAAGAGTTTCCAGAAGCTCGTCAGTCACGCCCTTCGCTATGCCATGGCATATGACAGCTTGAAGCAGCCAGCTGGCCTCCCTCTGTGATATCTCTTTTAGCAACAACTTTTTAGAGATAACAGTTTCAGATCTGATTGTAATAAAATTGCACAGTGTCTAGTAAACAGAAACCAAAGTGAGACAGCATTTGTTCAGACTCTACTAATTCATAAACTTTTAAAAGCCAAAAGTATATTGGACTCAAGTTTACCTCTGACCCGTTTACATGAAAAGGCAGGGCGGGTGGCAGGAGTGGCGGGGGGCGGGGGGGGGGGGGAGGTCATTAAACAAATGAGCAGCATGAATAAAATTTAAAAAGCTTGATGAGTCATTTCATTTTAAACATGTTAACACACGAATTATATGTATACAGTCCTGACAAATCCAAATTTACGTATTCATTAAAAAGAAGAATCTAATAGCGCTTTCACTTAGAAACGCTTTTCTAGGGGCGCCTGGGTGGCACAGTCGGTTAAGCGTCCGACTTCAGCCAGGTCACGATCTCGCGGTCCGTGAGTTCGAGCCCCGCGTCAGGCTCTGGGCTGATGGCTCAGAGCCTGGAGCCTGTTTCCGATTCTGTGTCTCCCTCTCTCTCTGCCCCTCCCCCGTTCATGCTCTGTCTCTCTCTGTCCCAAAAATAAATAAACGTTGAAAAAAAAATTAAAAAAAAAAAAAGAAACGCTTTTCTAGCAATTAGTCCAACTTACCACACATACTTGACAATAATATAATTGCATGTCTTTTTTTTTAAAAATCCTGTAATTCAGATTACATTTTTCTCTAATTTCGACAGGGCTTCCTTCCATTTAAACTAAATTAGCTGAATCTTATGTCAGGGAGATTTACACCAGTTCCCTCTACTGGCTTCATTACCCTCTCTCTGCCCTGATTCTTTTAAAGGTCAATCCATGAACTGGAAAAACTCCATCTTCCCACGTTTTCATTTCTCTTACACCCTGCAGAGGAGTGCAATTAGCAGTGCAAGATGGACGTACCTAATCACCATCGTAGATTGTGGTTCCGGTAGCAGCTGCAGTGAACTCTATACGCTAGTTACAGTGTCCAAAATGCAGACCAAGTACAACTTTCATTGAAAGGGTCTTCTGCCATAGGTGAACATCAGCTTTCATAATACTCGAAAAGCCAAAAGCCCATCGTGCCTCCTCTGTGCTCCTAAAGCTTTGTGATTTCTTTTTCCTTTTTTGTTTTTCTGTTACAATGCTTAGCTCTGTCTTTCTTCCTGTTGAGAGCTTCTCCATGTCTCTATCTTTGGACTTTTCCCAACTTCATCCTCATGCCTTATTGAAAGCTCTCAAACATAGGAAACCATTAATAAATGTCTGCTGAATTGAATTAGATCATCCAGTCAAACCCTTCACGTTACACACGAGGAAACTCAGTCCCACAAGGTTGAGGGCTCCACGTCAAGCAGTTAGTGTCCGAGCCGAAAATCAAGTTCGGTTCTTTTGACTTAATCCACTCATTTGGTCAGACAATCTTGGCTGTCAGCAGAGGTGAGATCCAGTGACTAAAGGATGCTGGGTTGTTTCTGATTTCTAATCATATTTTATTTTTGTATCTTCTTTGTTGTTGTTGTTTTACTTAACTGGCTTTTATTAAATACAAGGAACAGAGGGAGAAGAGGGCCTATGGTATCTTGGACTATGAGGGACAGCCATGGCCCTCCCCTCCCTCTGTTCAAATTCCACTGCATGCTAAGCTTGAGGTATAAACTGGGCAGGGAAGGCAGTTGGGAGTGCTGGGAGAGGTCAGAGGTCTGTACCCGACCCAGGAAGACTCACAGGCAAGGAAGGAGGCTCCCGGACCCCAAATGTAGCTCATCCCAAGGTCCAAGGGCTGGGGGTAGCAGAACCAGGGCCTGGGCTCCAGGCCACAAAGTGAGACCTCAGTCCTGACCCCGGCCCCTTCCCATCCCAGGAGAAGGAAGAGGTAACAATGTCCACCAGTTGGAGGGTACAGGCCCCTCACTTGTGGATGTCCCAGATCCATGAGTTTGTTTGTTTGTCTGTATTGTTTTTAAAGCTAAGAATCTGAGACAATGCTAGTAAAATTACTCTGCAAAAATGTTAAAGCGTTCATTAAATTGCAAAGTGTTATCACTAGAAAAGGCCTCAGAAATCAAGTAGACAAGTTTTACAAATGAGGAAAGTCAGGCCTGAAGACACAAAGTCCCTTTTGCATTGTAATACATTCCATGAGGTTTGCCATTAATCAGGCCTGATATTATGGCTGTTGTCTATGCAACAGCCTAAAATGTTTTAGAAAGAGATACTGCCAAATATGTTTCAATAAAGCAGTCACGCTCATGAGAGCAACCAGCCAAACCCTTCCTGTCTCTGCTCTTGTCACCTACCTTTGTTACCTGGATTTGGGACTCACTCGGTATTTATTCTTTTCGGTTGGAACAGAGTCATAGCTTCAACTAAGACAACACTTCTTTGAGGCCAACAAATGTGAGCCCAAAGAGATAGGAATTTGGAATCACACATTTTTAGCATTCAGAGATAATTCAAGATAGTTCAAGCACTTTCTGAGGGTTGAACCACCAGGCAAGAACTTATTTCTACCACCTTTCATCTGTAAAAATATTTTAGTGCTAAGACATGTTGCATTGCCAAACTATTTTTGAGAAAAAGCATTTTTACCAATGGGTGCTATATAGAAATAGCCTCAATTTAATCCGGGCTCCTAAATTTTAACGTGAACATGTAGAAATTACAAAACTATGATTAATAGGTAATTTGTAGAAATCCATTATGTTGATGTTCATTAACTCAAAAAATAGAACGGAATGAGAGGAAATGGTTTTATATTTCTACGACAGGGATTTACATTATCTATGAAAAAGAGTTTCCTGACAAATACCAGACTTGGTTACCAAAATGGTTTTGGAATTTCCTTCTTTACAGCTCTCAAATTAATATAACTTCCTTTTACGGCAGGGTGAGAAGTTTTTGTGGTTGTCCTCGGTTTTTGTTTGTTTGCTGAACAGAGAACAAAATTGTGTGACTTCTTAATGTCTCTTCGTCATAATGCGTCAAGAAACAAATTCACAAAATCGACTTCAACTCACTGAAAAATAAGCCCTATTAAACTCTGAAACAGGTGAGGACCAGAACCTCCAGGATTCCCTTCACAGGCGGGGAGGCGGGGGTGGGGGTGGGGGTGGGGGTGAAAATTAAGATTCCACTAACTGCAGCAGGAAGGAAGAGAGGGAAATGGAGGAGGAGGAGGTGATCTATCTAGTTGAGGAAGGAAGAGTGTCACATAAATCTGTTCACCTCACAGTTCTGTCCCTAGCACTGGGCCTCCCCAAATATCAGTTAGGTCAGAAAAAAATAGTGGAACCCCTGCCCACTTCCTTTAAGCATTGTTTTTCAAGGTCTTACAGTACCTTGAGACAACATACATGAAAAGCTCTGTACTACAAGCATTATTACTACTAAGTTACCCTTCTAATTTAAATCTCTTTGCCTCAGTTCCTGTTTGCTTTAGGGCTCTGTAATGAGAAAAGCAAACGCTAAGGTTTTGTGAGGTTAAGGGGTTTCCTGAGATTGAGAAGGGACAACTTCATTGCTGCATCAGGCATTTGCCTTGTATTGTCTTCTACTCGCTTCTTGTGCGTAAATCTTGCTTTTCCCCAAACGCCGAACTTCTCCATGATAAAAAACCTTGATATATATTTTCTTGTGTTGTCTGAGTCTGTGCTGAGCGTGTAGCAACTCACTTGAAGAAGTCAGTCCATTGTTCTGTGGGGAAGGCTGGGGCACCCGCACGTACTTCCTTTGGACGTACCACAAAGCGCTCTGTGAATGAGCAAGTCAGAAAGGGGCCCAGAGCAAGTATTAATTTGGAATATTTTGAATTTTGAATATGGCATTTGCAACACAAAACATGAACATATTTTTGGAAACAAAAATGAAATCACATCTTCGAAGTCACAAGGCGAAACTAGACTGTTACATTAAGAGTTTTTACTTATTCGATGCATATATTTCACACATACGTTGCTTACCATATTACAGGCACTGGTCCAAGCAGTTCGCAAATGTGAACTTATTTAATCCTTATAAGAACCTACAACAATTAAGATAAGAATTATTATTATTTGCATTTTATAATAAAAACTTGAGGCCTAGGAAGGAAACGTGATTTGGCCAAAGTCACAGAACCTTGGTGGAATTTGAGCCTGGGAAGTGTGGTCTGAGTGTCCACGCTCTTGACCGTTATTCTGTTTGCAAGCTCATCAGCTGCGCAGGGGCAGAGAGAGAGAGAAGGAGAGAGGGAGGGGGAGAGCTATGCGAGAGCAAGAAAGAGAGAGAAGAGCTGCCATCTTCCATCCTCAATACATTCATTTCCATTTCTGCCCCCAAGTCAATTTTGTCACCTCCTAAGTAAAGTACGGGGGGGGCGGGGGGAAGAGGGGGAAGAGGGGTAAGGATCAGTGAAGCACACATCCAATCCTCCGAAGGGCAGCAATTGGAAATGGCCCATATCACTTCTGCTTACATCCACTGATGTAATGGCACATTACACAGAAGAAGGCTCTCTCCTCTCACCTGGATTCCCGCAACGTATCTCTGCTTGAATGACCCTGTAACAAAGACTTTCTTGACCACGCTATCTAAGGTAGTGCCCTTGTCACCCTCTGGTCCCTTATTCTGCTTTTTCATCATAGTACTTACCGCTGTCTGACATTACGCTGTATTTTTATCACCTGTCTCCACTCCCCCCTCAGAGCATAAGCACCATATAAACAGAGACTTGTCTCTTGTTTGCTGTTATATTCCTCGTACCTACCTGCTACTCAGTAATATTTGTCGATTGGATGAAATGAATGATGAATAAACAATGTGCTAAGGCATCCCCCTGCCTCTGATCTTGACAACAAAACAAGATGGGAAAAAAAGTTTGGTTATCTTAACTGGCACCAGAATTCTTCTTAGGAAGGTAGGAAAAATGGGGCGCCTGGGTGGCGCAGTCGGTTAAGCGTCCGACTTCAGCCAGGTCACGATCTCGCGGTCCGTGAGTTCGAGCCCCGCGTCGGGCTCTGGGCTGATGGCTCAGAGCCTGGAGCCTGTTTCCGATTCTGTGTCTCCCTCTCTCTCTGCCCCTCCCCCGTTCATGCTCTGTCTCTCTCTGTCCCAAAAATAAATAAACATTGAAAAAAAAAATTAAAAAAAAAAAAAAGGAAGGTAGGAAACTATTTTTTATGATAATAACAATATACCTCTCTGAGGTAAAGGGTAAAACCCAAGAGCCAGTGTTTCAGTAAAATTTCCCTTCATGAAATAGAATGTGGAGGTAAGGAGAAGATGGGAAGACATAAAACTGGGAAGAGAAGAAGCAATAAGATGTCAGAATCTTCCTGACAGGGACCCTGAAGTTGCATTAACATTCACTACACTCGTGAATGCTTTGTGTAAGCAAGTTCTGTGATGCTGAGGGAAGGGCTGAGGTTCATGACCGGGCAGGTATGGAGTCATACAGAAATGGCACATTGGGAAACGGGAGTTCAAGAGGCAGAGAAGGCCTTGAGAATGCAAAACCTCCAGGATTTCCAAAACTTGCGGCATTCCCTAAATGGCAGCTCAGGGGAGTGAAGTAGAATCTACCTTTTATGTCAACGTTATATATTATTTAGGCTTCACCACTCATTTATACAGGATTCCCTTATATGTTGCTGTATTTCACAGCGACATCACTGATAGGTTATACGGGGACTTTGGTTGGGAGAGATTAGGGTTATGTAAAATTATGCTTTTCATCATTAATATTTCCAGTGAAAGCGAACATTTAATTCCTCTCCATTGCCTCAGCAAAGGATAAAAGGACCTGCAGGCCTTCTACAAACTACACCTTTGCTTTTATCTGCACCCACTACAAGATGCAGTGCAGAGGGAAGCCGGATATGGTCAAATGATCATTCACCTTCACAAACAAAAAAGTTAACCTGCCACAGTCTCATGGCAGAAGGTACGTGACTCCGGGCTCAGAGACAAAGACTTTATTATTCAGGGCCCAGGACGCAAATAAATGTCATGTTCGCATCAGTTCCCTTTCCCTCCCCTCCTCAAGTCACACGGGGGTGATGCAGAGAGGCACGTCGGTAGATCCTGCGCATGTCATGGATTCGTAGCCCATCTGAAGAACCCCAAGTTTAGGAAACTCCAATCTTTTATAAAAAGCTACAATCTGGGGCACCCGGCTGGATCAGTCAGCTGAGCATCCAACTTCAGCTCAGGTCATGATCTCACTGCTCATGAGTTCGAGCCCCGCATCAGGCTCTGTGCTGACAGCTCGGAGCCTGGAGCCTGCTTTGGATTCTGTGTGTGTCTCTCTCTGCCCCTCCCCCTCTCGCACGCTGTCTCTTCCTAACCCCCGCCCCCCAAAATAAATAAACTTTAAAAAAAAAGCTACAATCTGCCTGACCTTTGCCCAAGAATCTGCCCACCCCTTGCTTTATTATACTGGACATTAAATAATCTTACCCTCTGCTCCTTCTCCATCCTCTGCTACTATCTCTGTTTTCCAAGGTTATTCACTCTTCATTCTTGAAAATATAGTCCAGAACAAAAGACTGTCAGTATAGCTGCTCAAAAGACATTCATAAATATAAAAGATCAAAGGAGAATTCCTGGCTTCTTAGCCAGGAGCTACCCACATAAAGGAGACGTCACAAGTATATGGTAGGTGGTAGAAAGAGTTTTCATCAAGAAGAATAAAAAGGTGAAAATATTCCTCTTCCTCCTAGAAGACACCTTCCTTTTCTTTTCTTTTCCTTCTCTCCTCTTCTTTCCTTGAGAAAAAAACCAACATGTCATCAGGTTCTTTCTTTTCATCATGTTAATAGAATCATACAACCTCCTGCTCAAGAGGCAACTCAGCCTTTGAAAGGCTTTGAATACCACTATGGAGTTCAAAGGAGAAGATATATGGAGTGGCCAGCTTAGCTTCTCTGATTCTTTAGCCATTGAGGAGAAGGGCTTTCTTTTCTGTGGGATCATCATTCTTGGACTCTTATGGTTGTCACAGTAGTAAGACCAAGAATGAAGGATTCTTGGCCTTAAGAGTTTAAATGGAGGGGCGCCTGGGTGGCGCAGTCGGTTAAGCGTCCGACTTCAGCCAGGTCACGATCTCGCGGTCCGTGAGTTCGAGCCCCGCGTCGGGCTCTGGGCTGATGGCTCAGAGCCTGGAGCCTGTTTCCGATTCTGTGTCTCCCTCTCTCTGCCCCTCCCCCGTTCATGCTCTGTCTCTCTCTGTCCCAAAAATAAATAAACGTTGAAAAAAAAAAAAAAAAAAAAAAAAAAGAGTTTAAATGGAAAAGGCCATATGAGTTTAAATGGAAAAGGCCAACCAAGAAGGCCATCGAGCTGCCTCTGGCACAGAGATTATGCTAAAAGATTAACCAAACCTTACTGAGTCAGTTGGAGGATTTAGATCCCTAATCATACCCTGTTGTGACTCACAGTACCCCATTCCAGCACCAAACCTAATGTCCATACCCCATATTTGTCTACCTGCCTAATTTACTGTCACACCAATTCTTCTTAAACAGGTCCCTTTCACATGTTCAGATACCTCTAGGAGACTTCTATATGCCATTGTATCAAGTCTATTTTTTTAAGTTTATTTATTTATTTATTTTGAGAGTGAGAGCGTGTGCACTCACGTCGGGGAGGGGCGGAGACAGAGAATCCCAAGCAGGCTCTGCACTGTCAGAGCTGAGCCCAACACGGGCTCAATCTCACCAATGGAACCATGAGATCATGACCTGAGCAGAAATCAAGAGTCTGACGGTTAACTGACTGAGCCATTCACGCGCCCCTCCATTTTATTACCCAATTATTACCTAATTTCTAAGGAACACATTAGTACGTAATGAGTAGACTTAATTTTTCAAAAATGTCTTCCAAGAGTTGATTGCTAAATGTCACTATTTTCTCCCAGACAGAAATAGGACTTAATTTAGGTCAACTAAACGGTGAGTGTGGCTACTCAGGGTTACCTCAAATTCTAACCTATCACTAGTGCTTTCTTTCATTGCCTTTGCTTTTCCCTTGTACAAACTTTTGATGCCCTTAGAATTTGTGTCAAAGTTATTATGTACTTCCATGCCATTTTGCACAGGACAGGTCCCCATTACACAGCTCCTCATAGTCCCCATTGCTTATAAAGTTGTACAAGAAGGCAAATTACATCACAACATAAAACTATTCACTTGTGATCACATATAAATATAATTTCCAAAAGATATACTCCAAATCCATAAAGACGATTACTCCTAAAAGAGGTGAAAGCGAATGGGATGAAAATGGTGATGGAAAGGGCCCTCAGCTTTACTCATAATAGAATTTTGAAAGAAGAATGTATTCTTGTTGAGGTGGATTGTTTCCAAAGATGGCTACAACAATCTGTCCCATGAGGCTTACCCTTTATCCTGGGCCTCTGCTGCTCCTCTCATAGAGAGGGGGAGTCTATTTCCTATCTCCTTGAATCTGAGCTTGGTCTGTGACCTACCTACTTGGACCAATAGAATGCGGTAGAAATGACAAGGGAAGAGTTCCACAACCTAGCCTTAAGAGGTCCTGAAGATTTTGCTTCCACTCCCTGGGAATCCTGAGGCACCATGTAAACAAGTTTGGCTTCCCTACTAGAGAGACTAGAGGAGAGTCCCTGGAGGCTGAAAGATGGAGGAGAGAGAAATCCCAGCATTCTAGTCAACCCAGCTAAGGAGTCAGACATGTGACTGAGACCATCCTCGGATCCATTACAGGTGAACGAGCATGTCTAACCAGATGACCCATTCTAACTGTGCCCTGCCACATCAATCACAGAATCACGAGGACATAAAAGTCAATTGTCATTCTCAGCCACTGAATTTCAGGCTGGTTTGTTACATAGCAATAGACAACTGTTATGTTACTTGTGTTATGCAAAATTACTTTTAAAAAAGTAAGCCCACATGCAAACCTTTCTTCCTATCTAACGAGGAGCCTCTCTCCTCTCCCCACCTCAACTTCATGTGTCTAGTGTCTCCACTCATCTAACTGATGACACCATGTCTAACAATGCAGTGCAAAATCAATGCAAATCAATGCAAAATCAGGGCAAAGTGATTATAATGTGAAACTGAAAATCTTTCAAAATACGTAAGAAATCACGAAGTTGATGAGGGTAATGTTAAAGAAACCCCTGAATCATGGACAACTCCTCTGACAAATGAGAATCTGCAGCTGGAAATAGTTCACATTTAAAGAAGAAGAAAAAAAATCCATGCAGATGATGAAACAATAAGTGCTCAAAAAGGAATGTTTTGAATGTCAAAATTTAAGAGAGGCTCTCGGAAAACTGATGAAGCCCTCAAATATTTTTGCAATAATGACCCTTTTTATATTTGTCCACAGAAGTCAAATGGGAAAGGACATTGTATCATGATACTATATAATTTTGTTAGAAAATCATGCTTCTCAAAGTCAACATTTTTTATAAATTTTTTTTTAATGTTTATTTATTTCCGAGACAGAGAGGGACAGAGCATGAGAGGGGGAGGAGCAGAGAGACAGGGAGACACAGAATCGGAAGCAGGCTCCAGGCTCCAAGCTGGCATCACAGAGCCCGATGAGAGGCTCAAACTCACGGACCTTGAAATCTTGACCTGAGCCAAAGTCGGACGCTTAACTGACTGAGCCACGCAGGCACCTCTTATTGTCCCAATTTTAAAAGTGGATTTGGGGTACCGATTATCTGAGGAAATTGGGGTCTCTGTAAATATCTTCATCTCCCTAACTAGCGGCTGTAGTCTTAGAGAATGCTTTGCTAATGTCCCCTGGATAGTTCATCAAACCTAGAACTAAGCAGATAGCGGGGACTCAACAATTCAATAAATGTGATGACAAATGACCTGCCGATTGATTGGCTGACCTGTAGATTTTGCCACCAAAGAACAGCACTTTTCCATTATCAATCCCTGACCCAGTATGAGCTGGCATTTGTTCCTCTCAAAACTGTTCATAGAAGGCCTATTACAAACTTCCTGCTGAAAGCACTTTCAAAGGCTGGATACATTTAAAACCAATTCAAGCATGTAAAGTCGTTTTAGGAAATAAGCCCCACGTCCCAAGGGCTCAGCTGAGGAGGGCCATGTTTCAGAACAGGTGTGCCACTTGACTGAACAGGAATTTGGAAATGTCAAACATTAGAAGCACTTCAGAAACTCCAACTCAAGCTGCCCGACGTTGTACTTCTGGGCACGTGTCAATAAGTGACTTGCACAGATAGGTATTTGAGAAAATCTCTCAGTGCAGAACCAGAATTAGCTAAACCAAACTGGCATGGTAGGTTCTTAAAGAGACCATACTTTGGCTTGTTTGTTTGTTTTTCCTTTTGCAATTTTACTTCTCCAAAGAAACTCTGTGTTTGAAAAACCAGTCATTCAAGGGGCGCCTGGGTGGCTCAGTCGGTTAAGCGTCCGACTTCGGCTCAGGTCACGATCTCACAGTCTGTGAGTTCGAGTCCCATGTCGGGCTCTGGGCTGATGGCTCAGAGCCTGGAGCCTGCTTCCGATTCTGTCTCTCTCTCTCTCTCTGCCCCTCCCCCATTCATGCTCTGTCTCTCTCTGCCTCAAAAATAAATAAAAATGTTAAAAAAAAAATTAAAAAAAAAACTAGTCATTCAAAAATTCGCCTTCTACTACATGATAACCGTCCGTAACAGCATGACATATTTTAATATTCCTTAAGTTCAGGCACTTGCAACTTATTTTGTACCCCCAACCGCAAGAGTCATAAGAATTGGGCTACCTTCCTTGTCCTTATCAGGGTTACTTCCATCCACCTGAAAATTAAAAATTAACAGTGCAAGCTTGTCTGCAAGTACCTTTTAAACTTGGCCCCTCCCCGTTGGACACCATTCCTTCTGCAGCCCACCAGTCCTTCTAGGGCAAGTGCAAACAATACTTTCCGTTACAATAACTTGTATGCAGGAACACACACACACACACACACACACACACACACACGCACACGAAGCAGTGTTTCATCTGTAGCAAAGCAGCCAGAGAAAAGTTTACTGGCTCTAGCCAATTGGAGGCTGTGGAGCTGAGCCAAATTAGCATGTTTTTCTCCGCCTCTAGATGAAGTCATGATTGAAACATGGCCTTGAACTTCTTTCATAAAGGGATAGAAGAGTAGGAAAGAAAAGCTAAACCTGCAGGAAAGTGCCCCGTGCCGAGGAGAACGCGGTTAGGAAGTGTGCGCCTGCTTCTGAACCCTGAGTGGTTCTCAGTTCTGTAACCTTCGCCTCCCACTGGGTGGAGTAGGGCTTTTAAGAGCAGCTGGAATGCAGTTCCCCTGATCAGTGTAGCCAGTTGTTGCCTGTCTGAACCTCTGCCAGTCCTGGAGAGCGGTGCTCTGAGCTCAAGCCAGCAGGCCTCTTTCTGCCCGCTCGCTGCCGTCCTTCTTGCCGGAGAAGAACGTTCCCACCTGTCCAGCCATGGGGGAGGACGCCGCCCAAGCTGAGAAGTTTCAGCACCCGGGGTCTGCCGTGTGGCAGGAGAAGCCGGCCAGCCCCAGCCTCGCGCCCTCTTCCACGCCGAGCCCCAGCCTGAACCTGGGGAGCACGGAGGAGGCCATCCGGGACAACTCACAGGTGAACGCCGTCACGGTGCTCACGCTCCTGGACAAGCTGGTGAACATGCTGGATGCCGTGCAGGAGAACCAGCACAATATGGAGCAGCGGCAGATCAGCCTAGAGGGCTCCGTGAAGGGCATCCAGAACGACCTCACCAAGCTCTCCAAATACCAGGCCTCCACCAGCAACACGGTGAGCAAGCTGCTGGAGAAGTCCCGCAAGGTCAGCGCCCACACTCGCGCGGTCAAGGAGCGCATGGACAGGCAGAGCGCGCAGGTGAAGCGGCTGGAGAACAACCACGCCCAGCTCCTCAGGCGCAACCATTTCAAAGTGCTCATCTTCCAGGTCAGTGCCCCCCTCCTCCTCCTCCTCCCGCCCAGCTGGGATTCCTCAGCCCTCGTGGTCTCAGTCAGCCTGGCTCTCACAGCCGCTTCTACATCTGTCCTGCCTGTCAGGGATCCCCCACACACCAGGCGTTGTCCCCACCCGCCTTCAGCAGGAGTGTGACCTCCGCACCCGGGGGTGGGAATTTCTCAGGTCACGGCAGCCTAAACCCAAGGCAGTTGCCCCAGAGGTTAGTACGCCAGGCTCATTTGTTAGGGAGCACCTGGACGCACTCCATACAGGTTGGGACGGTGAGCAGGTGCGTGCACCCGAGTCAAATTCATGCGTCTCCTTGCATTATGAACTTGGGGCTCTGACTGCAGCTGTTAGCTGGACAGGGCATATTAATTCAGTGCCTGTTGATTAACTCTTTGTGGAAATGAGATAATCATCTGATTTTTTTTTTTTTAATCAAGAAGTCAAATTCATGACTGCTTCTCTCTTTGTCTAAAGGCTGCCAATGTTTGAGAAGCTAACCAAGTATTGAAGACTGATTGCATTAGAATTGAACTAGTCTCTTCTCTTAAGATTCTTGTCACCAAAGCAATCTTTGTTATTTTCTGGCAAATAATGCACTAAAAATACAGAGCATAACTCTTTACAGATACACGAGGCATGCTTCTTATTGCTCAGAGAAGCCACAACTGTAAAATAAAAGCAGTGTTATCAGTTTTAGTTGCCAAGGCTAGTCTCGAATATTTTCTCTTTCCGATGGTTGCCTTAGAATAAAAAGGCCACTTAATTTTTTTTAATGCATCAATGATGCAGTTAATGTAGCAAGAGGGTATCTGGGGACAGGGAGGTTGCGTGGGGCTGTTGTTCCGCCAAGTGGTGGGCATTTGTGAATCCAAGGGTAGCCCTGCCCAAGGCTGGAAGTCCTTCCGCCCAATGGAACGCAGCCAACACAGAGCCCAGGAAGCAATTGCCATGCCTGCCCCAGGGCTGTCTCCTTGTGACCATGTGAATAGGAGAGGATTTCAAAGCCATGGAGGGGAGAGGCTATAACCAACTGTTTGATTGTGAAAGGCACACAAGAAGAGCCTTCATCTCCCAAGGGAGATTTAGAAATTGGAATTTAAGCCGAGGGAGGCTTCTTTTTTCTAAATGAATCTGCTCCGCCAAGTTAGAACCTAAGCCTCTTTCCCTCCTTAAAAGGAAAGACTCATCTGGCTGTTTTTTTTTGTCCTCCCCAAATTGCACTTGATGTAAAGCTTCAGGCAGCTGATGTCCTCCTATACCTTGCAGGCTTTTGCAGCCCAGACATTTTTTAGCCTTTAATGCAAATGGAATAGCTTTTCATGCACCAGATGAACTGAAAAGAGATACGGTGACTGCGCCTTTCTTAAGCCATATAAGATCCTTTACTTTATTAGCCTAAAAGATATTAGAAATCTCAGCTCTCAAGGCATTTCTAAATTAAATACTGATCTCCAAACAAAACCAAACATGTGCAGACATGTTTAAATCTGAGTCATCAAAGGAAATTTTCCTCCCTCCAGTATGAATCAGGGAGATTATCTCTTGTCCTCTATCCTTAGTTAAGGGAGGAAGAAGTACCCAGTAGAGGAAGATCATAATTTGTCGGGATCGGTTTATGTTTCATTTTGCCGCGGATGTTCTGTAGTTGTTGGAGGCAGGGACGGAAGAGAGATGTGAGTAAAAATTCAAGAGAATTGTAAATCTGACATTTAAAAAAAACAACAGGTGGGGAACTTAAAGACTCAGGCTGCTGTTGAGCCATACCCCGGTCTCCTCTTTTGTCACATTGGATTGACAGGTGTGAAATTGCAGCCAGAAGTGGTCGGGATTCTCCATAGAGTGAGTAAAAGGTGAAACAGGGGTGCGCAAGACCAAGGTGGAAGCTAAGAGAATCCAAAGCAACATATTCAGGCTCCATTCGGCGCCTCTTAACAAGCCGCCCCCAAGGACCTTTTTTTTTTTTTTTTTTTTTTTTAAAGAGCAGGTTAGGAAGCAAGGACCTAAAGGCAAGGAACTGGAGCTTTCTTAAGCCATGTAAGATCCTTTCGTAGCCTGAAGGATATTAGAAATCTCAACTCTCAAGACATCGTAAGGTGGTTATTTTGCAAAAACAAATGTGGGTGCAGTCTCTTCGCGGAGAGTTGTTCTTTCTCTTAAAGTAGGGGCTCGCGGGGTAGCGGTCATGCCAGTGGATGGAATACTAACTTGTGCTGGAGAGTGCTCCGGTCGAGGGGTTGAGAAGATCTATTTTGTCACATAGACACTGGTTCAAATGCTAGTTTCACCGCTTGCCAACTATGTGATCTTGTGCACATTTTGCAGCTTCTCCAAGCTTCTGTTTTCTCATCTGTACACTGAGGATATGAATAGGAGCAAAACATTTGTCAGCTCTTTTAGTAAGCCCTGCATGCTCTAAGTATCCTTCTGTGCATTCTCTCATTTGCCCTCAACTTACAGAGGAGGAGGCTGCAATTCGGAGGTATCTATATCTTGTTTGAAGTTACTTAGTAACGTCAAGCAGTGAGGCGGGGATTTGAACTCACATATAATTGATTCCATGCTCTTAAACATGGATGCTTTTCCCTTTGTATCTCTCACAGGGTGAGGAATAAATGCAATGACCTCTTTAAAATGGTTAGTGAGTTACATGGTGTAAGAACTCAAGGAATGGAAGCTATTCCTGCGTGGATCTGACATGCATTTACACAGTGAAGGTTACACTTTAGCTTATTTAGACACATGGCTGCTGAGTGAAAACTGACCCCACCCTACTCGAGATCTGACAACAGCCAGGCCTATGCTTTTTAGATGGGACTCATTAAAAGCTACATACCCGCGCAGGCGCACACACACTCTCTTCCATTCCCTGCCATACGTCGTATGGCAACTACCATGTCGAAGTCAAGATCATATCCCCGGTACACCATGAGAGCAAAGGACTCTGCCCAAAGGGCCTACCCAAAATAGCCCCTTCTAGTGGCAGGCTTTACTGTGTGGCTGAGGGCGGGTGGGTGAGAGGGTAAGAAGGCAGAGGATACACGAGTTGCCACTCCATAGGTCATTTGTTGTTTTCAATCCCCTTGAATCCTATGCCAGACTTTCCTCTTCTAAATTCATTGGTTTTCTAATTCAAGACAAAAAAGTGGGTGTGAAAATTTTATGTTTTTTATGTGTATTTATTTTTTAGAGACAGCGAGAGTGCAAATAGGGAAGGGGCACAGAGAGAGAGAGGGGGACAGAGGATCTGAAGCAGGCTCTCTGCTGACAGCAGAGACCCCAAACGCGGGGCTCGAACCCACGAACCGTGAGATCGTGACCTGAGCCGAAGTCAGACGCTGAACCAACTGAGCCACCCGGGCGCCCCTATGTGAAACATTTTAAGACGAGAAAGTGAGGAAAGCAAATCTGTCACCTGGGCAGATGTAGCACTGTCATGTTTAGAAGATGAGGTTTCCAGCTTGTAAGGTCCTGTCGTGTCTTCCAGAATCTGCAGGTGCTTTTTGGTTGTTGGTTGCTCGGTTGGTTTGTCTACTAGACGCTTCAACGTTCACATTTTTTTTTTTAATTCCAACTTTTGTCCTTAATTTGTCCTATTTAAAATGTGTTATTTATGTATTTCCATGTGTGCTGAACTTACAAGCTCATTGTGGCTTTAAAGCCCCCTCCTGCCTTTAGCAGTTACTTCAAATTATAGCCACTGGCACCTAAAACTCGAGAATAGTCACCTCCCTTTGAGTGATGAAGCAAATTGTAAAATCCTTGTTAAACGTAGCAGCTTTTCTTTTTATATATAGTTTTTAGGATAGCCTAAGATCAATGTTTGAACTCAAAATACTGTGACAGGATCCAGTGCAAATGACATAAGACTGAAAGGGGTTGGTGATCAAAAATCAAATGCTAAAAACTAACAAGACTCATGCTTTGCCCGTAAGCATGGCTGTCTTTAACTAAACCTAGAGTTTATGCAGAAAATCAGTGCATTTACTATTAAAAGGAAATTTTCTCTGTTGATTCATGAGCCTAGCATTTCACAGCTAACTGGCCCTGAGGGTGTGGCGCCCACTTATGCCTTAAGGTTCTAGTAATGATTATCCCGAAAAAGCGGTGTGGGAATGGCTTCAAATTCAGGGAACAAAATGAGACTCCTCCTGGACAGCTTACACTTTCGTCCACATAAAATTGTGAAATTGGGTGAAAAGAGTGGAGGTTGGGTATTTGCTGTGGATACATTCGTAGAGAAGCAGGCCTATAAATGTGTTCAAATATTCATCATTTGGCTTCCTTCAATGAGATCAGAATTTTAGAACAGTGCTAAAAGTATAACATCTTCAGACTATTTTCTTTTTTTTTTTTTTTTTTCCAACGTTTATTTATTTTTGGGACAGAGAGAGACAGAGCATGAACGGGGGAGGGGCAGAGAGAGAGGGAGACACAGAATCGGAAACAGGCTCCAGGCTCTGAGCCATCAGCCCAGAGCCTGACGCGGGGCTCGAACTCACGGACCGCGAGATCGTGACCTGGCTGAAGTCGGACGCTTAACCGACTGCGCCACCCAGGCGCCCCTTCAGACTATTTTCAAGTTGATTTTTTTCTTAAAGACTGTACTTTCTCTATCCAAAACCACTGCTCTGAAAACTGTTAAATTATTACAGACGTAGAAGAAATGGCAATATAGGAAATCAAAGACACCTTAACATGACAACTCGCCATGTTTATGTCCCATTGATTAATGTTCCCATAATGGGATATTGGTTTCGATGCGCTCCTTATCCCGTCCCCTTTTAGTTTCTGAGACCAAATACTTGCTCTCATTGTTATTATTTACACTTATTGAACGTCAGCGCAGCCTCAGGCCTGTTAAGTGAATAGCTGATTATCGTTTCTTCAAAAGAATCATTGCTTTTTCTCATTTGTTAAAAAACTGGACTGTTTGTCAGATGCAGTCCTTCCAGGTAAATGTGGCCCCTTCCCTGGTTTTGCACATCTGTGTCTGTTGGAATTGAGTGAAAAGCATTGTCCGGTGCAGCTCAGGTCCTGTGGTTTGAATCCTTGTACGAAACAAAGCATGTTTGGTGTTAGTACTTGAGGAGATCATGTCTACAATTTTTTTAGTTATTGTTCATGGGATTTACATTAATATCACAAAATCAAATATCTTGGAGCTTGGAAAGTACCTTAATAACCATTTAGCTTAACCTCATTTTATATCAAAGAAACAGACGCCCAGAGAAAGTGACTAGCAAGGTTTCATTTTATTAATAATAGAAATTATGGAGTTGAACTGTAAAATGAGTAAAAACAAACACTGTATTCCCACTATGGCAAAGTTCATGCTTACTGGGTTTTCTGCGTCAGCTTTTAAATAATTCACAATGATTTGTTTTGTTTTGGTTTTTGTTTTGTGTTTTTTTGCTTTTTTTTTTTTTTTTTTTTTTTTTTTTTTTTGTGGGTAGCAAAGAATACCTAAGCGGTGTGATCTTAAAAAAGAATTGAACCCTTGATAACACTGAAAAATAATGAAACTTTTAAATCCTCCACAATGTGAAAGACTGCTCAGGGATTATAACTAATGCATTTTATTCTTATGACTTGCTGATTCTACCGACAGCTGCCTTAGGGGTGCAGTTCTAATCAATGGCTTTATCCACTTGGCAATCTATACCTCAGAAACACAAATTGGAGAAAACCATCAACGTGTAAAAGAGACCTATAAATCAGAATGTCAGGTGGGCATAGTTCCATTTTAATAACTAGTATTTAGAGATTATTGGATAAAAACATCCCGTGGACACAAATTTATGGTCCTCATATCCCTCCAGGATGCCACCACATCCCTCTGGGTCTGTGACAGGCTTCGCTCTTTTCGTCTAACAACAGGGATGATAAGTCTGTGACCCAAGAACACACTGCTGGCTTCTCTCCCCTTAGTCAAGCTTTTACGGTCGGCTTCCTTTTCTAACGCGAGTCATAGAATCTCCTTTAAAGCGTATGCATCTATATATGTGCAAAGATTTGCTTCCGCGAACTCCAACACAAGAAGTGCTCAGCGTGTTGGCGGGCTTCTCTGTGTTGGTATCTACATGCGCGACTGGGACAGCCAGTTCACGAGAATCAATAGAAATAGCAAACAAGCTGAAGTGTAAGGAAAAATGCCACTTCTGGAGAGTTCTTTCCTTCCTTTTCTCTTTAGTGCTGCAAGCACATCATTCATATAGGTTTGAAGTGTGCCGTTTAATTCTCCCTTCCTTTGAAAAACTCCTAAGGGTTCTTGTGAAAGGTCAGAACCCAGAGCAGCTGTGTCAGTGGCAGCCGAGTACCTTTTGGAAAATAAATCTGTAGAGCAAACCGTCGGCTGCTTCTGGGGGGCCTCTGCCGGGTAGAAGGGCCCCAGAAGTCAGCGCCAGCCCACGAGGGATTCCTGGTGCCCTGTTAGGGAGTCACAGGCCCTAAGCAGATCTATGAGTCACTAGCCCAGGTAAGCGGTGATAGAATGGAGGACGTGGAGTTGATCCTCCCCCTTGAAAGAGCTGTCAAGATTGGAATCTGTAAGAGAAAGCAGATCAGAACCATTATGACAGGAGGCTGAAGCGGGCAGAAGTGTCCCTTTCCCCGTAGACAGGTGAAGTCTCAAGTGTTTCCATGAGGCCTGTGTGAGAGGACTGAGCAGGGCACGTGCACAGGTCAGATTGGGTGCCTGTGGACCGTGTTGGTATAGAGGACGTACCGCCATGACATGCCAGTTGAATATCCGCCAGCAAAGCGCTTACAAAGCCCGACACGACGCGTACGTTCAGTTGAAACAAAAATAGAGATTTTTGAGGGGTGTCAGTGTTTTGTTGCTTCTAAAAAAAAAAAAAAAAAAAAAAAACAGGAAAGGTAAGGCCTCCGTGTGCTTGGACATCCACCATTCCTGTGTGACAGGAAGGGGCTTGCCCTCAGACTGGATGCCACGAGCAGCCACCAAATAGATGCTGTCCAGTAGACAGAACACAACGAACTGCTCGAGCAATTAAAATGACAGCAGAAGCATAAAGCAGTTAGCCAAAAAAAGAGATATCTCACTCGTTCCCACTTTTGTAAAGACACAGCCAGCTCGTCTGGATTGTGTCTGTTCCCACTGGGTTTATTTTCATAGCCGGCGTTGAGAGCCCTCGTGTAAACGTCCCAGGCGTTGGATAGAAGAGTTCGGTGGTTTCCCACCGTCCCTCAGCTGCCCTCACGCATGTGGTATCTACCACACAAGGCCGCTGCCTCCCCTGACAGCGCGCTCTCCTCAAACCTGTCCTTGACGGACATGTGCCGAGAGAGAGGGACAGGAGTCTCCCGCTCAACAGTAGCTGTGCTTTTGTAATAACAGAATTTACATTTAAGAAAAAAAACGCAGGATTGCTGAATTCTTTTGGAAGCACGGTCAATATGTCTACCTTTTTGTTAAGGTTGAAGAAAGGGACGTTAGCAGGGTATTCCTGTGATTACCCGGAGAGATTAAGGCATACGAGTTGTACCTCTTCTCTGGGAACCAAGGCTTATTTTTGAAGTTTCCCCTGAATTTCTGCTTCCTTCACTGAGGACTTAACTTTTCACTGAGTTCTTAGTTCCTTCCTTTCCTGCAGGCAGCTCCTGTCAAACCCTCCCAAGCCTTTTGTCAAACCCCAGGAGTAATTTTGCTTCTGGACCAAGCATCAGGGCCTTAGCTGTTGCTGTAGTCGGCCTCCCTGTCGGTAATGCTCATCCACTGAGAATAACCTCCTTCCTTGGAAACTGCAGCGTCCCTTAGGCCTCGGTTCTCATTTCCCAGTGGCAGCGGCAGTCACCGAACTTCCTTAGAAGAGCGAAACCCGTTCTTTTGTAGTCCTCAGGCGTACCCAGCGGAGGGGCAATTTCTATTCCGGCCACTCTCTCAAGGCTTTCTTAGAAAGCCACCTTATCCACCATGGGTTCATTCAATAAATAGCTGTTGAGCTGCCAGGAACTATTGTGACGGGGGCACAACAGTGAACAAGAGACCCAAATTGCCACCCTCATGGGGAGTACGTGCCAGCAAGATAGAGGCAAGTTGAGACTTGAAACATGGGAAAGTTGCTCTCTGGAAAAGTCGAGGTCATAAATGACTCGTGGGAATGCCATGTTTCTTTCCGATTTTTTTTACTTGGTCCGTCGTACTATGTTCCTGACCGTCTTTATGACATTAAAAATGGGTGGTTGTGGAGAGGGCTTTGGGAAACAGAATCTGTGATTTCTTTACTCTAACAAAGGTTCTATATAACCAGATTTTCTACTTACCTCTATCCAAGATTTTATCCTTTGTTTCTAACCAATTTATGGAATGGACTGTGGTATGAGTGTATGTGCAAAAGAGGGAGACACGGGGCTGTATTTTTTCCAGAATAGCGTAACTATTCCGTTCAGTGGTTAATAAGGAGAGGGACTTCTAAGTTTCTCTGTATCAAAACTTTGTTCATTTAGTTTCTGTAGGCAAAAAGTTAAAAAATATGCAGGTACACTCTTAGAATATGTGTTTGACCCTAACCCCAATGTCATTGACTTTTCGATCAATTAAAAGAAGGGAAATTCTTACTGTTAACATGAACCTCACCTGAAGTCTAGATCCCAGATAGACTTGTAAATGCACAAAACCCAGTTATGTTTCAAACTGGGAATTTACTGGGCAGTCCACCGTATAATCTGGTAAGGTTGAAGCTAAGGAAGAAGTGGGGCTCTGAAGCCTGGCCCACCTTGGCATTCCTACAGAACCCCGAGTGTCCCTGGGAGTGCGGTTTGAAAGTTGCTAATCGAGGTCAAGTCCTCCTGTTCATATTTGGGAGAAACTGAGACCCAAGGAGATCAAATAATCTGCGGAAAGCCACACAGGCACTCAGCAGTACAGTAAAGACTGAGACTCAGACTTCTGTTACACGTTCTTTCCACTGTGCTGGTTCTTTCCGTGAAAATGTGAAGACACCTTGCTGGCCAGCTCTCATTTTCCAATATTCAAAGAAAAATTTTAAAAAAGAAAGGGATTCCTTGGGCCCCTGGGTGGCTCAGTCGGTGAAGTGTCCAACTTTGGCTCAGGTCACGATCTCACAGCTCATGAGTTCGAGCCCCGCGTGGGGCTCTGTTCTGACAGCTTGGAGCCTGGAGCCGGCTTCGGATTCTGTGTCTCCCTCTGTCTCTGCCCCTCCCCTGCTCACATTCTCTCTCTCTTTCTCTCTCTCTCTCTCTCTCCAAAATAAATACACAGTAAAAAAAATTAAAAATTAAAATTAAAAAGAAAGGGATTCCTGTGCTGTGTGACCCAAGTTACCTGAAAGCAAATCCACCCACTTAGAAGAAGTGGAACACCATTGCCCTTGAACTCTGGAGGCAAGTTCTCAGGCTCTGCTCCCTGAGACACAGAGAAGGTCAGACCTTTGCCTCTGTGTCCAGAAACTGAGGGAAGAGGTATGCTGGGAATAGTGCAGGGAAAGGGACAGATTCCCGAGCTTCTGTCCTCACTCTTAGCTCTAGGTGGGGGATCTAAGTAAGTATTCTTGTCCAAGGAAGCCCTGTTTAACAAGAGAGCCTTGATAAGCTGCTTCAGAGACCTCCCTCACTACTCTAAGAATGGCCATGGTATGCGTCCTGTCCTTATTAATGCCCACATAGGATATCCTGAACCGCAGGGCTTCATGGGTGGGCCCCCAGTGAGGCTGGCCCTGCCTTCTCTTACTCTAAAATCATGTCATCAGAAAAATTAGTGTGCACTTCTGAATAGATACCAAGGTTGACCACACTTTTCCTTCTGATTCCTAGCGGGGGAGGAAACCTGATCAAGGCTTTACATGGTGTCTGACTCTTGAGGACTTCCCAGTTCTCTCCCTTGCCCCCATCTGTTATCTTCTAACTCCACCTCCAGTGGGATTTTGGCAGGAGCAGAGCCACCTGACCTTGAAGGAAGATGGGAGACAGAGGCCTCTTGGGTTCACAGTAACTTACTTTAGCTCCTTTATCTAGGCAACTTCCTGGTCTGTCAGAGCCACAACCCACTTCCTCCCCTGCCCGTCACTGATAGAGCCCTTGTCATCTGCCCTCATAATATTCCCAATAAGCATCCCTTGCCCTTATCCAGCCTCGGGGGAATGACTTGACCAGTTTAGAATTCACTCTTCATATTCGAGAAAACTGAAGCCACAAACGTGTGGTTTCTGTCATCCCCATGTGCCAGAAAGATACACACTGCAAATGACAGCAGCTCAGGACCGTTTGTAACATCTGTTATTAACATGAAATCTATCTACACTGTCCATCTTTTCAGGAAGAAAATGAGATCCCTGCCAGTGTGTTTGTGAAAGAGCCAGTTTCCAGCCCAGCGGAAGAGAGGGAGGAGCTTGCTGATGAAAACAAGTCCCTGGAGGAAACCTTGCGCACGGTGGACCTCTCATCAGATGATGAATTGCCCCACGATGAGGAGACCCTGGAAGACAGTGCAGAGGAAAAGATGGAAGAAAGCAGGGCAGAGAAAATAAAAAGATCCAGCCTCCGGAAAGTAGATAGCCTCAAGAAAGCGTTTTCTCGCCAGAACATCGAGAAAAAAATGAACAAGCTGGGGACAAAGATCGTGTCTGTAGAGAGGAGAGAGAAGATTAAGAAATCTCTCACTTCCAATCACCAGAAAATATCCTCAGGGAAAAGCTCCCCCTTCAAGGTTTCTCCCCTCACTTTTGGCCGGAAGAAAGTCCGAGAGGGAGAAGGCCCTGCAGAAAACGAGACCAAGTCAGAAGACACGCCTAGCAGCGAGCAGATGCCAGATGACCACGAGGAGAGCTCGCTTGCAGAGGGTCTTTCTGAAGCGTCCCTCCCCGGTGCCCTGGTGGAAGGTAAGAGCAAGGAGGGGGATGCAGAGAGGGAGGCCTCCAGAGGGAGTAACTCGGGCAGGGATAGCAACATCGACTTGACGATTGTGGAAGATGAAGAGGAGGAGTCGGTGGCCCTGGAACAAGCACAGAAGGTTCGCTACGAGGGAGGCTACCTGCTGACCTCTGAGGATGCAGAGCAGTCGGATGCAAGCCCGGGGCAGCCTGCCGTGCTCCAGGTGGACCAGACCGCCTAAACGCGCAGCCTGCCGGGC
The DNA here is from genome assembly GCF_018350155.1 of Leopardus geoffroyi. NCBI lineage: Eukaryota > Metazoa > Chordata > Mammalia > Carnivora > Felidae > Leopardus > Leopardus geoffroyi. Next base: position 178,934,900 of record NC_059328.1, on the reverse strand, counting down.
CCAGCCTGTGCTTCCGTTCCGGCGGGTAACCAGAGTCTGGAAACAAAGCCCTGCACGTGTCCGCACTACCCACTCACTACCGTGTTGTTGTCCAAGCAGCCCTCACTCACCCCACGGGAGCAGCGCACAGATGGACCAAGATCTACGATGAAGGCGACCTGTCGGGAGCGTCGCTTCCAACTTGTTCTTCGGTTCTGTTTTTGTAGAATTTCTCCGAGATTGCATGGAAGAAGAGAAGGGGCAGCTGCAAAACGCTGACCAATTTGGCTTAGTTAGAAAAACCAGAGGCTACTTGAGATCCTAGTCATGAGATGGGATTCATTTCTTGTCATTCCATAGGCTTGCCGAATCGTGTACCAGCGCTATATTGAATTTCCACTGAACTCTGTGAAGCTAATTATTGTATTTCAAGTGTGCGATATATAATATACATATGTATTTAAGCTAAGGACATACCTACTTTATATTATAAGAAAAAAACACACACTTTTTTAAAAAGGTAGAAGAGACAGTCTGGTCGCTTATTCACTTAATAGAAACCAATGTTTTAACTTCAAATGAAGAAAACATTGAAAGACTGTAATATTCAGCTCATCAAGTAAGATCTAGGAAAGTCAGGACTATCAGAAAAAGACAACTAAGAGGGAGAAGTTGGAAAATAAGAGAAACGGGAAAGAAGGAATGCCAAAGAGAATGAAGGCCTAGAAAAGCCATGTGCTTAGAAGTAAAATATTTACTGTATTAACTCAAGTATTCTTTTCCTTAAATAACAATTCTAAAGAGTTTCGTATATCCTTGAACAACACGTTATATCTTCACAATATTTTTATCTTCTAATATTTTCAAATAATATAAAAATATAGTTTACTGTGTTAAAGCTGCATTTTGCTTAATAAATAAAAGACATTACAGATCTTTCACCAAGGAGCTTTAAAAGGATGCCGTGTCTTTAACACCGGAACGAACGTAAATCTCTGAAATTAATATGTACTGGCTTTTGTAGGAAGTTCGATCAGACGACTCTTTCATGCTTTCCAAATCTAAAGTGACCTTTACACTCCAAATGATGTAATGTAGGTGTGTAAGATGTTAAAAGCAACAGGTTTGAGAAGGGAAGGATTGCTTTTCCTTTTGTATATGATGGTAATTTCATTCTAAGTCGTATTTTATTTATATATTAGTTTCACAGAATATTAATGGGATTCTTCCAAAAGCATGCTAGTGTTTATGTATATGTGCACCCTTATTCGGCCGGGGTAATTTTTACTCCGGTCTAACGTTATACTAAAACATTGCTTTCTCTATTTTTGATTACAGAATGCTAATGTTTTGAGAACACGACTAAATTATAGTGTAGAGGCAATTGTGCCAGGGAGCAAATTCCCTACCTTTAGTGTGTACCACTCACTATAAGTAACCTGACAAATATAAGTAACCCAAGACGGTATTAACAAACAATGCTTTGTTTCCTAAAAGGAAAAACAGGCTCAAGGTATTGATAGCCTAACCTATACAGCTGTGTCCCTAGTTGCCGTAATGTACCTCAAACATTAGATTGTTGAACTAACGATGCCTGTGTTAAAGAAGACTAAATAAACCAAAGCATGAAAAGTGTGGAACGATGTCAGTTTTTTTCGGCAGAGCAATCTTAGAACAAGCAGAGAGAATTGATTTGTAAACTCTCCTCCAAACGTAGCTGTGATGTCGATTGTCTCGGTCTTGATGTCCCCTGTTAACTCTGCTTTCTTTCCCCCTGATCTCATTTAGAAATCCAGATCTCGTTCTTTAGGTTTAACTTTCTTGACATCACCTTGCCAGCTCTGGAGAGCATCTGAATTTATTGCAGCAGCTTGATAAATTTGATAGTTCCATCTGCATTTTTGTTGTTTGGTACCAGATCTTATAATACCTTAAGTAGCCCTGCAAACATGAGTGTGTTGAACTGTGCATTCAGTTTATTCACACAGATAAACCTTTGTCTTCGGCAGAACCGCGCACTCGGTAGAAGACTTAATTTCACTCCGGGACCTAAGCATGCCTGTTTAACCTTTATGAAGTTACTGTCACTTCTTGCAGTCAGAGTTGGGGGATCCAGGGCTAATGTGATGTTTACATTTCCTTTCCAAAAATGCTGCTGCCGTTTGTTCCTATAAACTATCTGCATGTCACTGAAAAGCTACCCTTACATCTTTTTAGATTTTACTGACAAACGTTTATTCTGTGTTCCAAATTCAAAGCATTACGATTCTAAGCAATAAAGCAGTGAATGAGGCCAGATCATTGTTGGAAAACACATACTGTAGGGATTAGAGAAAGCAGCAGTTGAGGAAATGGAAGCTATTTATTCTGAATTATTGTTGAATTATTTGCATACCGGTGAGGCTAAGAAGTCCCCAAATTCGATATGTCTTCTTTCCACCCACCCAATAACCCATCCCTAACTTTATGTGCCTGGAGCTCAAGAACTGGATTAGTTTTCCCCCAAAGATTGGTTATGCATTAATAAGCACTGAGATCCATATCTCAGAAATATAATTCAGGAGTAAGAAGCGTCTATTACATGGATCACAAATCTCACAGAGATATAGCAAAGATGTCACTTTACTACAAGATTTTATTTTTAAAATATACAGACATATATATTCCAACAGGAAGATTTTCCTCTTTCCACTTAGGCATCTAGTATATGGCTGAATTTCATCTTATACGTGAAAAGACCCACACTGAGGCCAGTTGTGCACAAAATAAAAACTTTTCACATGCATTGTGTGATACCCCAACATGCTCCTGGTTTTGGCACTGCTCGTGCGTTTGAGTCCACTATCAAGAGACTAGGGGCTCCTTCGATATAGCCAAGCTCCTAGTGTAAGTAAAGGTTACAGTGAAAGTCATTTCCTGCATTAAGACACGAATGCCCAAGCCCAGTTAATTCTTGCTTGAAAGTTTGTTTACTGCCCTACAGCCCAGGTCTAAATGATTTTGTGTTGGAGACTGGGAGTCTGAGGGATCGAGGTACAGGTAGCAATCATTATTAACAGCTCCATAGCAACCACGAATCTTTTTCTAAAAACCAAGGCTGTGACACTGCAGAGCAAGTTTCCGAAGACACTGGCATTGTGACCTTTGTATTCTGCCCGATCTGGGCATCCAGATAAAGACTTGTGCAGCCAGGAACTCATTCCTAAAGAGAACAGGCAGTAACTCACATTATTACATTATTACATCCTATTACAATAAGACGCATCCTTCTTATTTTTGTTTTGACCACCGCATCATCCTGCAGTATTCGAAACTACAATTATTTTTAATTCTTCACACAAACCGCCCCAATTAAGAAGCCACACTTTTAGCAAAACAACTTGACAGTCATCCCTGTCAAGACTTTGCACCGTAAGGTTGATTCATTAAATATGTACTGGGCAATGCAACTATTTGCTACAACTCTTAGTGTCCAAAGCAGTAAGGCACAAGCATCAGGGAGAGGAAGCCAACATTTCTACCAGCTCACTTTAATGCCAGGCTAGGTACTCGTGGGGTCAGCAGTGCTGTGCCCCGACCACATGCTGAACACAGGTACCCTCTCATTTAATCACACAAATCCTATTAGGACGGTACCGTTGTTTTGTTTTGTTTGTTTGTTTGTTTGCAGCTGAAACTCTTCAATTTAATTTACTCCAACGAGTAAGATGGGGGGGGGGGGGTGGATCTCCAGAGTCGGTAACAGCCCTAAGTTCTCACTCGTGTTAGAATTTATTTTTCCTTTGAAGTTCACAAAATTAAAAGACTTGTGCAAGTTTATGTAACTTCTGAATGTCAGAATCGGTGCTTCACCCCAGTCTGAAATCTATGCTGCTGCCAAGACAGATGCCTAACGATATCACCCAACTGTGCTTAATTATGAATCACTTTACAAGCTCTCAGATGGTATAGTATTAACTTCATTTATCGTCCCTTATACGGCATCAGGTACAGCTGCACTTTATAAATGATTTTGGTGATTGTCATTCCGAGGCTAAGGAAAAAACAGCTCCCGGTTCCCGGGGAGCCGTGGAGAGACTATTATTCAGGTCTGCTGAGGCCACAGAGGGGCTCCTAAGCTCCTTGGTATCGACCATTGTCAGTAGCTGCAGGGCTCACTTTGGGCATGGTTTAATAAGGGCAAGCTGTCAACAAAGATAGGTACTGGAATCAGCTTATTCAAAGACGGCACAACAAGTCTGCCTCAAAATCTTTAAGTAAAAGCAGTCATATCCCTGTGCCCTGCTAGAGAAACTGCTAGCATCGTCCCTGCCTGGACACATCCTCTCATAGGCTGAAGAAATGAGCAAATATCCCATCAGCATGGGGCGTTGGGGGAGTGTGGAGGTTCAAGAAATAGGGTGAATCTTGAGGACATAGAAACCTAGCCTCTGAATATAACGCCTACAAAATCATCTTCTTGAGGAAAATAGGAGCTAGGCCACACAAATGTTGGCGTCTCCTTTTCTGCGGGCAAGCAATCAAGGAAAACCCCCCAGGCCAGCTCTCAGTCACCAAGATGTATGCTGCGGGCAGCAGCTTCTTCCAAAGGCTTTGAAAGTGGGCACAAACTCAAATGTCCATGGGGCTCACACATGAGTAAAATGGTTCGAGGTGGTGGCACCAGTTGAGGCAAACTTGTCACCTGTGGGCATGATGGGGCACCCTTATCGTCGTGTGTCCAGAGGCAGTCAAGAAAGGCCCAAATTCTGCTATCCTTTTATCATGAAAACCTGCTGGCTTTTCACTGTTGGCAACTAGCTCAAATCATTTTAAGTATCGTGTGAGCCAGTCACGACTGTCCGCTGCCTGGATGCAGTGTAGACACAGACCATCAGTTTCTGACTCCTGCCCCATAGAGAGGCACTCTATGTGCCCGACTCCTGTCCCTGTCCTGAGGCACACACAGAATAGAAAGCTAGTAGTAACTGGATTGGATTTGCCTCGAGAAGAAGCACAAAAACCTTCTTAGGGAAATACAGAACACAAAAATCGCCTCGTCAGAACATGTAAGGAGTGTTTTCTGGCTTCCTAGTGAGTGTGTGGAAAGATTGCCCTGATGCTGCGTAGTTAATGTAACAAGGAGACAGTCGCCAATCACACTGAAAGATGGCTATACGTTCTCTAATGGGAAACCACCGCTTCTTGTTCTCCGAGTTGCTAGCTACCTGTGGGCTACCTGCAGAGCGCTTGGGTGTCTAACGGGTTTAGTATTTTTGGTAAACTAAGCATAGGATATGAGTGTCCCATTTCTAAGTTCCATTTAAAGAATACCTACTCCTGTCAATAACCTGAAGTTTCTGGAGATGACAAAAGGCAAGTTTGCACCCTGTAATGCCAAACATCATGGCAAAATTGACAGCCCACACCCCGATTCTTCAACTCTTTGTTGCCAGTAATGAGGTACCAAAGGGAAAAAAAAAACAGGGCTCAATCTTTTTGGATTCTAAACTCAGCCTTCAGAGCTCAGGGTTGGGGGTAAAAACTGGAACAGATTTAGCACAAGGGGCAAGACGTCCTTTGTTAAGGAGAAACCTGCTTGTAACCACTTGAAGCTCTAAGAAAGCAGAGGCATTAGCTGTGTTCCCTGAGGTCCACTGCATGCTAATTATCTCTGAAACCTCAGTGACATGCAGACAAAAACAGTGTATTCTGGTGAGTGTGCCCTTATTTGAAAAATAAAATTTCCTAAGGACTTTAAATCAATAATTTCAAATTGCTACATAAAAAAGCCCCCTTCCAGGATGGATGGAGGAGAGCAATATCTTAGTTTATGGGGTTGCCCCTGAAATTAACCAGAGAAAGGGAGACTGCTGTATATTGGGTGTAATTTCACTATGATCTACAGTTCTCCTTTTTCCTACCATCACTCTTTTTATTGTCAGACATCAAAAGATCCTTCCCAGCTACCAGGTAGCTATATTTTCAGAAATTTAATAAAAACCGTTAGATCTGAATTATCCAATAACCACAGGGAGGTTGTTTTTTTTTTTTTCTAAAAGAAACATTTAAAACTAATTATATAAAATCAACGTACAGAAATCTGTTGCATTTCTATACATCAATAATGAAGCAGTAGAAAAAGAAATCAAGGAATTGATCCCATTGACAATTGCATCAAAAACTATAAGATACCTAGGAATAAACCTAACCAAAGGGGTAAAATATCTGTACTCTGAAAACTATAGAAAACTTATGAAGGAAATTGAAGAGGACACACAAAAAAATGGAAAAATATTCCATTCTCCTGGATTGGCAGAACAAACATTGTTAAAGTGTCTATACTACCCAAAGCAATCTACATATTTAATGCAATCCCTATCAAAATACCACCAGCATTTTTCCCAGAACTAGAAAAAAAAATCCTAAAATTTGTATGGAACCACAAAAGACCCCAAGTATCCAAAGCAATCTTGAAAATGAAAAGAAAGCGTCACAATTCCAGACTTCAAGCTATACTACAAAGCTGTAATCACCAAGACAGTATGGTATTGGCACAGAAACAGACATTTGGATCAATGGAACAGAACAGAGAACTCAGAAATGGACCCACAGCTATGTGGTCAACTCATCTTCGACAAAGCAGGAAAGAATACCCAATGGAAAAAAGACAGTCTCTTCAACAAATGGTGTTGGGAAAACTGGACAGCGACATGCAGAAGAATGAAACTGGACCAGTTTCTGACACCATAAACAAGAATAAACTCAAAATGGATGAAAGACCTAATCCAACAGGAAACCAACAAAATCCTAGAGAAGAGCATAGGCAACAACTCTGACCATAGCCATAGCAACTTCTTACTAGACACATCTCTGGAGGCAGGGAAACAAAAAGCAAACGTGAACTATTGGGACTTTATCAAGATAAAAGCAAAGGAAACAATAAACAAAACTAAATGGCTGCCTATGGAATAGAAGATATTTGTAAATGCTGTATCTGATAAAGGTTTAGTACCCAAAATCGATAAAGAACTCATCAAACTCAACATCCAAAAAACAAAAATATCAAGTGAAGAAATGGGCAGAAGACCTGAATACTTTTCAAAGAAGACATCCAGGTGGCTAATATGTAAAAATGCTCAATATCACTCATCATCAGGGAAATACAAATCAAAACCACAATGAGATACTACCTCACACTTGTTAGAATGACTAAAATTAACAACACAAGAAACAACAGGTGTTGGTGAGAGCGTGGAGAAAGGGGAACCCTCTTGTACTCTTGGTTGGAATACAAACTGCTGCAGCCATTCTGGAAACCAGTATGGAGGTTCCTCAAAAAGTTAAAATAGAACCAGCCTACAACCCAGCAATTGAGCTACTAGGTCTTTACCCAAAGGATACAAACATACAGATTTGAAGGGGTACATTTACCCTAATGTTTGTAGCAGCACTATCAACAATAGCCAAACTATGGAAAAAGCCCAAATGTCCATTGACTAATGAAAGGATAAAGAAGATGATATGGTGTGTGTATGTGTGTGTGTGTGTGTGTGTTGTATATATATATATATATATATATATACAACACACACACATATATACACATATAATGTACATATATACACATATACATATACAATATGTATATACACATATACAATATATATATAATAGAGTGTATTATGCTAAGCAAAATAAGTCAGTCTGAGGAAGATAAATACCGTATGATTTCACTCATGTGTGGAATTTAAGAAACAAAATAGATGAACATATGGGAGAAGGAAAACAAAAAGAGAGAGGGAAACAAACGATAAGAGACTCTTAAAGATAGAGAACAAACTGAGAGTTGATGGAGAAAACTGGGTGGGGGATGGGCTAGATGGGTAATGGGTACTAAGGAGGGCACTTGTGATGATGAGCACTGGGTGTTGCATATAAGTAATGAATCACTGCATTCTACTCCTGAAAGGCAATATTGCACCTTATGTTAGCTAATTAGAATTTAAATAAAAATTTGGGGAAAAAATAATCATCTTGTTTTATTAACATAATGCATTTATTGGGCATCTATATATGCCAGGCCACGTGCTGGGTCCATGGATAAGAGAAAAGAATAAGAGAAGAGTCTTTGTCATTTAGAAACTTTCTGTTGAGAAAGGGGAAAGCACTGAGATAAAGAATTTGAACTCACAGTAGCAAAGCAAGAGGGAACAAATAATTGGAGAGAAAAATAAATCTTCAGCCTTAAAGAAATTGTTATTTGAGACATGGTCACTCAAGATAGCAAATGGAGATACGGTAGCTTGGCTGGCTAACGTATCATAAATGTCCAGGATAGAGATGGAAGGAAGCTAAACTGTGAATGGTATGGACTGAAAGAATACACGGGAATGGGAATTTCTCTGCTCTAAGTACAAAACAAAATGGTAGAGGGGAAACTGAGTGGAAGAAAATCTATAGTCTTTAAAATGCAACATTGACAGCAAGCACATTCATTTGTTTTGATTAACAAGTAAATATTGAACACACACTGTGCTAACCCCTGTGAGAGGCCCTGGGCTCACTAAATAGATGGGAACAAACCCAACAGACATGCTCTCCCCCTCCTGCCCCAGCGCGCCCCGCAATAAACTGCTTGCTTCGCCACTGTCTGGCCAAAACCAAATTGGTTTTGGTTTTGGTTTTGTTTGTTTAATTTAGGGAATTTTTCCTCCTGAAAACATATTACTAATGTATAATGTTACACAATATCTTTTCTAGGATGAAGCAGGGATGAATAAATAAAAAATACGATGAAAATCAATGAGAAGTTTTGACTTAGGTACAGTAACTTAACGTGCAACTTCAGAAGCACATGTTATCCTTACAATAAGGGTTGGGGTTTTTAATAGCATTTATTAAGTTTCTTTATTTAATTAAAAATATAATTAAGCAGGGAAAAAATGGCCCACAAGCCTAGGGGCCAGATAACCTCTGAGGTAACGGTTCATTTTCTTAATAATATTACAGAAAACTAACAGGTTTTTGTCACCATGTAATAAATGACCACAAACTTAGCAGCATTTAACAGCACCCATTCATTAGCTCACGGTCCCGCAGGTCAGAAACCCAGCACTGTATGGCTGAGTTCTATGCTTAGTGTATCCAAGGCTAAAATCAAGGTATCAGCTGGACTGAGTCCCTGTCTGGAGGTTCTGGGGAAAATCTGCTGGCTATCAATCAGGGACGGCTCTCAGCTCCTAGTGGCCACATCCCTTACCATGTAGTCCCCCATCTTCCAGCCAGCAATGGCACATTCAGTCCTTCATGTCCTTTGAATCTCTGACTTCATCCTTTTGTTCTTCTTCTCCCCCTCTCCTTCCACTTCTCCTCCACCTCCTCCCCCTCCTTCTCCTCCGTCCCCCTCTCCTTCTCCCTCTCTCTCTTCTTCCTCCAGCCAAAGAAAACTCTCTGCCTTTAAAGGGCTCCTGTGATTAGATCAGGAACACCTGGCTAATCTCTCTTCAAGTAAGTTACATCATATAACATAAATAAAATCACAAGGGTGAAAACCATCACACTCACAGATCTGCAGATTGCATGCATGCCAGGAAAGTGGGAAATCTTGGATCTCTCTTAGGGTTTTGCCTACCACATAATGAAACATGGGGAGGAAATTCAAATGATGTGAAAAGGTCCATATTACATGGAAATTGAAGCTAGCCCTTTCCCACTTCTTCCAACATCATACTCCGCTGCTAACCACGGTCTACGGTTTTCCTACATATCCTTCTAGGAAAAAATATAAGAGATATATATGCATCTCTATATTTGTTCTGTATATTCAAGTATCCAGGATCTTACTGCACCTAGCTGTTCTCACGTACTCTCTCTCAGCACTACTTTCTTAGTGGTAAATGGGGATCTACATTATTCTTTTTCAGCTACATAGGAGATTTTTCTTTCTTTAGTAATTACATAAGATAAGCAAAGGGATCAGCAGTGAATCATCCCTAAGGCCAAGACAGATTATTTATTATCCCAAGGATTTTTAAACCGTAGAGACAGTTTGCGTAAGATCCATTGTTGTGCCTGAAACGCTTTCTTTTCTTAGAGCAGATGGGTTCTCCTGGAGTCCCTGTTTTGGAAGAGAGTCAACTAATTTCTCTCCAAAGTAAATTTAAATAATCACTTCTGGAGGAAATGATCTGTTAAGACACAAAAGAATTTTAACAGAATTTTCTCAAATGTAAAGGAAAGGCCCAAAAAAAGAAGAACAAAGATGAGGAGGGAAAGGAAGGGAAGAGGGAAGGAAGAATGGGGGAGGGAGAGAGGAGAAAGAGGGAGAGAAGGAATAGAAAAGCAGAATAAATCAGTTGATTTTAAACTGAAGTTGGGAGTTCGTCTATGCTTCAGGACAGGAATAGAGTTCCGCCCTCTGACCATTACCTGCTCTTTTCTCCACAGCAACACCAAAGAAAGAAAAGACTGTTGTATTTCTTTTGCCTGCAAAGGATGTATTTCTTTCTAATTATTGTCATTCTAAAGTTCTTAAACTACAATGTTTGATCTATGGCTTTAGAATACCAATTGTTCATATCTGTTTCTTCTAAGTACAAAGAGACAAAGAGACTTCCACTACCTTTCATAGTTCTTTGAATGGGACTAGACATTAAAAAAAGAGATTTACATTACTAGTCATAACTTGCAACTCCTGAAGTGCCCACAAAACTCACATATTCAATTTTTCTACTGAAGTGACAAGTTGCTCTGCTTTCATCAATTTCACTGAAAACGCAGTAAGCAATAATAATGGCCCCAATTTCCATGAGCATTTTCTCTGTGGAGGGAATCCATGAGCTAAAAGTTTCTCTTCAGGGCTTGGCCCACTACTCTGAAATGAAGATGGACCTCTAAACATAATATGAACCCTTGTGAATTTGTGCTAATACTTGGAAAATGTGTGATTTGCTCTTAAAATCAGAATTCCTCATCTCCCCTCGAGAGAGATGTCCTATAAGCACATCACTAAAGGTTGCCTACCAGGACATGGAGGAGGGCACTTTCATAGTAACTTGGCAGCAATTTTCAAACAAGCCCCAAGATTGTCTCAGGCAATTGCTAGTGAGATGAATTACAGCAGAGAAGCTATGAATAAATTCCATACTGCCCTTAGACCCAGGCAAGAAGGGACCCTGTCCTCTGCCTGTTCCTCAGAGAGCCCCATGCCCTAAAGTAACTTCTAAAATCTTTCTAAGTTCCCCTCTGGTGTTTGGGACAAGCCAGGACTGGGGTCATCAGACAAGAAAACTCAGGTAAGATCAGGGCCTTTGTAGGCCCCAGTCTCCATTTTTACCTTTCAGAGTACTAAACCTCTATCCCATACAAGGGGTAAACCAGATGCCCCAAAGGCCTTCAGGAGGGAAATTGGCAGAGCATTTATTTTATGAAGGCGGGAGCGTCCTCTGGAGATTCGTCCTCTGGAATAGTGCTGACATGCTCACTTAAGGAAATTCACATTTCTAAGGGATACAGACAAGTTCAGGGCTCTGGAATACGGATGATACCGCCAATCCCTGGGCCTGAGCCACCTGCGTGACCTGATACAAGAGTTCTTCAAACAGAGATGCCACCTCCAGTCTGTAGCACCAAGAAACCAAGATGGCGGCAGGTGTCCTTTACCCAGAGTCATCATTCCACTTCCTCCTCAGGTTCCACATCATGTATCAGGCTGTTTGTCCAGGGTTGTCTCACTTGTCTCCTCCAAGACCTTTGGAGACCTTTGTTCCCCTGTGTCCAGTGATTCCCCTGAGCCATGTTCTCTCTTGCCTTATATCATGTGTTGGTGTTGTTCCCTGCCAGGCTGGTCTTAAGGCATGCTAAACGAAGGATGGACATTTCCTGTTCAAATGGGACCACTCTCCTTGTCCCTATGGATCTCGCTTCTCCTCTCCATGAGGTGGAAGTGACAGAAGGCAGGAATACAGACAAAATTGAAAGAGATCATACTCTAGGAAAGCTGTGGTCACCTCCTAAGAGTTCAAGATAAGACATAATTGGAAGATGTTTCATTCTATATTTATGCTATAAAATTTTGAACACTAAATTTTTTAAGTTTACTTATTATTTATTTTTGAGAGAGAGTGAGAGTGCAGGGGAGGGGCAGAGAGAGAGGGAGACAGAGAATCACAAGCAGGCTTTGCGCTGTCAGCACAGAGCCCCCTGTGCGACTCGGACCCACAAGCCATGGGGTCATGACCTGAGCTGAAACCAAGAGTCAGATGCTTAACCAGCTGAGCCACCCAGGCATCCCTTGAACACTAAATTTGACATAACCATAAAAAACAACTTATCATTCCCATTTTCCTGCATGTAACCAGATAAAACTTGAATTTGTGGTCATCATCAACAAAGCACAATAACAACCTTTGAGACAGTCAGGGGAAACCGGTGTTCATATCATGATGAATGATATAGAATCATGAGTAATGATGTAACCAGCATTAAATAAACGATATTAGAAAGTACAAAGGCAAGAAGATCTATATTGCTTCAATTCAGACACGATCTGAAGAGTCATGGCATTGTGAATAACAGCTTTACTACCTTTTTCTCAAATGGTGAAAGATATGAAATTAGCCAGGAATCATTCATTTGACAATAAAAAACAAGATACAGCACATAGCTACAATGAAGAATATTTATAGACAATGATTAGACAGAAAAACAAGTGTGTAAATAACTCTACTTCATCCATTATTCTGAAGGTTTATTGAAAATTACTGTCATTTACATAGGCCCATGAATTTTATAACACTTTTTCAAATCAAGTTTTTTTTATATAGACAGAGACCCTACAAAAAAGATTTGCCTGGGGCCTTTTACATCCTAAAGATGGCCTTGAGGAAAATTCCTGAGGAAAGGTAGGAGGTAATTTACCAACATACAATTTCATCTTTTTTCTCAGTACGGATATAGTAGGTTTCACATCACATGGTTTGGGATTCTGCATGTTGTAATTTAGCAAATATTTTATATACACAATGAGATCATTGCCATTAAGCACTACAAAGACTTGGGGATTTTTGCAATTTTTTGTAGCTACATACTTTTGTATTTTTCCTGCTGGAAGGTAATTCTCAATTACCCAGTTTGGGCTTATTCACTTAGTAAATTAACTGCATCAAATAAACGCTTTATTTCTAGATTATCTGATCTCCAACCTTGAGTACTGTTAGATGCCTTCACTATATCATTAGTTGGTAGAAACCCAGAGAACGTAAATTAAACATTTTAACTATGGAAGGAAATTTGCTCTAACAATCAGATAAATGCATGCTAACATATCAGATTATTTCTGAAATATCAATCACTTGGATTATCCTTGCCTTTTTTAATGAACATTTGTAATTGAGGTTTAACCATTTTAAGGCTTACTATATATCAATGGTATGTTTTCCCATACATGCCTCATATTTGTACCTATAAAAAAATTACGTATTCACAGGTGATTAACAGTTAATCTGATCAATTATTTGGCCAAACTACTAAAAGAGGTTGATAGTGGAAGTTCTAGTTACAGTTGAAGAAATCATGGTTTATTTCTAGAAATGGGCAAGAAAAAATTAGGAAGAGAAAATCAAAGGACAACATTAAATTTTAAACCGATATACTAAACCAACTCAAGAGATGACACAGTCATTCCATAAGCATGTGTCTTTTCTCCTACTAATGTTTTACCCCGCCATATTCTGACTTAGAAAAATGCTACTAGATATGCTTTAGTTAGTCAAAGTCAACATTTTATTCTTATGGAATTTTAAAATTTAAAATTCCATTGAATTTCCTTTCAGTGAGTCTTACAAATATATAAAAAGAATAAAACATTCTAAGAACTCAGCACCTTAAAATGTAAAATTTGAAGTTCATTTTTACATTCCAAAGTTGTGTCTAGTATAAAACTTAAAGACATTTTATCGGTGCCGCCATTCTTGTTTTCAAAAATTAAACAGGTTTTTCATTTAGATAGAGATGATTATAAAATGCATGAGAGCCGTGGAGAAAATAGTAGGGCAGAATTCAGATTTTCTGGAGTAATTCTTTTTCTTTTGACTCACCAAGTCTTGCCTCCCTCCTTCTATCAGACAGGATACAAAATACCTAACTTTTGGAGCTCTATCTATCCATTTCAAGCAGCATGACAATCATATGGTGAGTGAGGAAAGAATTTTTAATAAGGACATTAGCGGCCACAATAATTCCATCTACTTTCTTTGTAATGAACAGCAAGTTCCAAGCTTTTTTGTTTGGAAATTCAAAAACAACAAAATGTGTTTATATTTTCTTAAAAAGCAGTGGATTTCGGGGAACGGAATCCCTGGGAAATGGCTTAAAATGTGAAAGTCCGTGATCTTCACAAATAAACCATAAGTCGTCTTGTATTAAAACCAATTACCTGACTTTTCGGTCCTGACCTGCAAGGGGATGCATCCCAAAGATTAAATGCTAATGACTTTCCATCCTCCAAATCCAGCAAAAATCCCCTGTGACCATGAGGAAGTTGAACCAAAATAATGTCTACATAGAAAATAGCAAGCACCTGCTTGCTTTAAAAGACTGTTTTAGATTTAATGAGAAGATATTGATTATAAATAAGCAATAACATCATGGAAACAAAGAGCCAATTTCTTTAGACCAAAATATTGTGTTGAGAATCAATAATATTCAATTGGGTACATCAGTCAGCCTTTTTAGACATTATGTTTGGTTCAAAGCGAACATATGTTTGGGGGTCTGTGAAGGATTGAAACTTCCCCTGTGGAGTCACCTATCTTTGCCCCACCCAACAGAAATAATTCCTTGAAAATATTTCAGTTCCTGGGTCTTTTTTCATCACCTCTATGTACGCTCTGTTTTTCTAAGCAGCAGGGTCAACCTGGCATTTCCTGGAGGACTGCGCCTGTGAGCTAGAGTCACCATTCTTCCAGCTGCTGAATCCGCCCGTCCTGGTACCACTGGCTGGTAGAAATGACAAGGAGACCTTCCAAATTTGCAAGGTTGTTGTCTTGACTGGAACGGGTTCTAGGCCAACTTCTTTAAAACCGGTACAGATTTTCAGACATTTACACAATCACATTTCTAATGACAAAGAACTCTGAAAATGCCTGTCATTTCAGACATGGATGGACTACTTGATTCCAAGTGAAAATCCTTTCTTGTGTCACCCAGATGACGCCCATGCACGAAGGCGCTAATGGCTATTCTTGTTGGGGCTGCATGTGATTCCAACATGAAAAGCCATGCTTTTAGAAGGAGCACTATAAATAGAGTTAATATTAGATGAACCTACCAAAATGGGAAGAAAGGAGTAGGAATAAGTCACTGAGTTCAAATTTCCAACCTCTGTGGCTTTGACGGTCTGCCAACCATGCTTCTTTCGTGTAAGCTAATGGATAAAGGTCACGCAGAAAACAGTGCCAAACTGAAGGAATTTTTCTTCTGCTGCTGCAAAGGCTTATTAAGGGATCAATAGAACAGGCTTCAATAATCTGGAGACAATAGTTTGTTTTCAGAGGAATTCTGGTTAATAATGATATTGGATTGGCTAATTTATCATGACAAAATAAGTTAAATCATATGGGCAAACTCCGTGTCGTAGGTCTGGACGCCCTACAATCAAAGCCTAAGACAGTAGTTCCGGTGCATGTTTATCGAAGGGGTGCTCTTCAAGAAAAACTCTTCAGGCGAGGGTATGATGAGCAGGAGAGGAAAGATGAGAGGGCTGAGCAAGGGTGGGGGTCCCATATACAGGCTAGTCTTGACCTGATTTATGGGATCACACCACAAAGTGGATCAGCGCTCTCTCTTTGATGCAAGGGGGCCAACCATTTGCAGCCCATCTCCGTCATTTATTGGCTGCTCCTGGTTGGAAGATCATAACCCTTTGGGAGATGCAGCTGCCAACAGCAATTCTCAGGAGGTGGGGGTGACAGCTATGGATCATTAGCCGCCAAAACTCACAACAGTGAGAAGGGCGTAAGAGCCTGATAAAGGAATACGGGCGGGGCCCCCATGGCGTCTACTACACTCACTGACTGTGATCCACTCCGAGGTTAGAAAAACACCTAGGACTCTGGCAAATTATACTCAGGCTGGAAAGGGTCACCTCTGGTATCAACAGGTGAAGTCATCAGGATGGAACAGCTGGCAATCTTACCCAGCCCCTTTAATTGTATTATACCCTATGACTTGTGCTTCCTTTGCTTGTTAACAATCTACAGCCTCTGACATAATGTATCCTTAACCGGTTTTGGTGCTCTTAATTCAGAATTATTCCTTCTTCCCGCATGAAAGAAAAGCTGCCAAGTTTTGAGAATATCCATTAAGTTGAGGGCACAAGGCAGAATGTTAACATTCGACTCAAAGAAAAAAGCCATAAGACTCTATAAATCACAAAACACCATTCTTTTTTTTAATGGAAGGATGAAGTTTTCGATTGAGAGATTTGGGAGGAATAGAAAGATGTTTCCTTCCCTCAGGTATAAGTTTTATTTGCATTCCATGAGTCCTGTTAACATGGACATCCTTCACCCAGTAAGAAATGTACACTTTTGCTGTGGTTTGTGACCCCCATTTTTCAATTACAGGCACTAGAAATTCCAAACATGCTGTGAGTCATTTTTACCTTCTTTCTTCCTAGATATTGTGCTGGAGATGGAGTGACTTGCATTTTCATTGTTGCTCTGTGGTATATTGAAACAGTCAAAACAAATCTAAGTCTTTATTATCCAACAAGCAGATAGGAAATAAGAATCCAAAGACCGGATAGCAACACATTTGGCAATCTTTCCTCGGATGGGTTTTTGAAAGCACACATACACACACACACACACACACACACACAAACCCTCAAATGTATTATTTTGTCCTTCCAACTTTTCTCCACTCCGTTTTGAGGTGATTAATTTCATCTGGATGTCTAGAGAACAGACGGCTTTATATTTGAGTCCATTATAAAAAGAGAGAAAGAAAGAAAAGATTTGCCTATCTCTATAGGAAAGTCTATCTCTTTCTCTATTGACCTAATCAATAAGAGAAGGTATTACATATAATAGTTTCAAAATCTTAACTAGAAATGCCGGTTTGGCCACAGAAGTCTTTGTTAAAAGGGCATGTGGGAATTCACGGGGAAGGTCGTCAGTATAATAATCCATCCAGGATGGTTTGCTTTCTGTACCTCTGAGTCTGGATATTTGTCCTGGATTCTGCAGCCAGCCAAGTCAGTGGGAAATTTTTTTCTGAAGCAAACAAATCTCCCTGTTTCATACTGATCCAACCTAATTCTAGCCACCCAGCCTACACATTATATATTTCCTATTTTGAGAAAAACATTCCTGGAACAAGGAGTGGGCAGTGGACTCAATTCTATTTTCCACTAAATTAAGACACCTTACAGATAAGGAAAGTCACATTTTCTGTGGCAGGGAGGAGGCAGAATACTTGCTGCGGTGAAAAAAAAATCACAAACCGAGAATCAGAGGATAAGAGGAAAATGGCAGATTGACTTCCGGTTAAAGGACAGCTGTAAGCTATTGCAAGGCTCTCTCTGGCATCCCTCCCTCATTCCTCGGCTCCACCCATATCCATAAAGAAATAATTTCCCAAAAGTAAAATGAAATTCCAGCTTTACAAGGGCTTCTAACCCTGGCCTCATACCATCAAGACAAGACCCTCAAATTATAATTAGCTTTCATTGACCCTTCTTCAAACATCTTTTAGCCTGGGAGCAACAAACGCGGTCAGTCAGCACGACCCAGTCGCTGCTATTTTTATCAGCGCTCAGTGGCCATTCTTGTGGCCACAATCGTGTTTTCTGACCTTCTCTAGATGGGGAATACTGAGGATCAGCATAGTTTTGTTCATACTCCGATCCAGTTGATATGTGATGTTTGGGGATTCGAATCCAGACTTGAAGAGTAAATGGCAGCCTTTGGCTTTATTATTGGACCACAAGAATAAGATTTTATTTTTAATATTTGTTATTTCATGGGGGATCAGTGACTACATTTATGAAATGTAGTCATAAAATAAGTAACAAGGAGAGGAATATGGAGAAGAAGAAGTAAAGGAGTAAAAACTTCTCATTAAAATTTTGCAGAGTTTACAGGAGGCTAAGATTAGACCAGTTTTCTGAATTAGCACTAAGACAAATTTACCTCTTTAATGAGCCAGAGCTCAGTCTCACAACAGAAAATTTTACCTCTTCGGAAATTCAACTGGGGAAAATGCAAGTTAGGTGGACACAAGTGCTACAGCCAGAGGAACTGCCTCTTTGCTAATAGAATGAACTGACATTTATTTCGTTTTTAAAGGTGTCAGGCAATGTTCAGAGTTCAGTGCTAGTATGAAGTGTTATCACTTCCAGAACAAAAACTAGTCAGTGGAATTAAAGCCCAGCTGGAACATATACTAGCAGTGGGCCCCCAGAAAATGTATTTTTGGGTTTTTCTCCATGTTTTGTTTTTCACTTGTAAAATGGGTGTTGGAAATAATCCCCATGTCACAGGTTGTCATAAGGTTAAAGGAGTTAGTACATGTAAACCATTCGGCATAGAATCTGGCACATGGAAAGAGTTTAAATGAATGTTGGCTATTACGATTAATCACTTACTAAAGACAAAAAAAAAGTGAAAGTTTAAAGGTTCAATAACTGTCTCAAGGTCACACAATGAATACCGAGCAAAACTCCCATTTGAATTCAGATGATCCATCCCCAAAGTCCACGTGTTTATATAATAAACCTTCACACCTCCCTGACAAGCATATTCCCCAGGACCCAGTGTGATTTGAACTCAGCCCTTTCCGACAAGGCAAGAGCCACACAGCCACAAGATGATGATGGATTCTTTTGGCCAAGAGCTTATGGCAGATCGTGAGTCTAAGTATAGAACTATTCGTCACTACAAAGCGGACAATACCACAAATTTGAAGGCAGTGTTAATTCCTCGATGGAGGAAGGGTCAGTGCAGGAAAATTTGTTGGCTGAAACTAGATTTCTCAAGCATTATCATGAAAGTAAAATATATCATGAATTAATAGCTTCAGTGAGGGCATAATGTTTCACCCAAAGTGAATAGAAATTACCTTCTGTGGTAGAAAGGTACGCAAGTTCCAAACTAGGAAATGCGTTGTATATTCATACTGTGCTAGACGCTTTCTCATAAGGTATCTCACTCAGTCTCCGCCAAAACTTCATGAGTTAGAAATTATAAGCTTTGTTTCATGGATGAAAAAATAGAGAGGTTAAATGACAAGGTCCCAAATGGCAGCCCTAGAATTTGGAACCCTGTCTCCAGAACCTAGCGTTTTAACCATGAAACAGACACTGCTTTGTTGCTTGTTCTGTGATGATCTGTTTGTGTCTAAAAGTTGCAAGTAAGGAGTGTTATAAAAGAGGGTCTCTCCTTATACAATAGTATTGCCTCAGCATGGCTTGTCCCACAGCCAAAAGGCTTAAGAAATGTTATTTTTCTTTCTAACCACATACTTGTAGAGTGCTTTGGAATTTTAAAAGACTTGTGCTTCTTTTGTAAAACGTAGAGCTAGGGAAGGCATTACTATACCCACTTTACTGATTGAAATACTAAGACTTGTAAAGAGTAACTCTCTCCACTCAGAAAGTTTTTAAGAGGTGCCAAGGGCCTCGCCCTCTGGGCTTTTTGCTGTACCCCTTCCCTACTTTTGGCAACACTGTCCCAAATATGTGACCAAAGGATCTAAATATACAATTGTTTCTACAGATATAAATGATTTTTATCACAAGGCAAATACTTCAGATGTCTGTACAGCCATACCAAAAACATTTCCGTGGAGACAGAGGTTTGAACGTATGAGTCTCCTAAGATTGGTAGATCTTTGGGATCTAACTAAAGATATTGACTGATATCTCTGGGCTCTCGTTCTCCTAGAGCAACCACAGAAATCATGTGGTTTACAGGATCAAGACACCTTAGTGACGGAAAGTGCCTGTAAGCTCTTGGTGGGACGCCATGAGGCATAAAAGAGTGATGGTGGTTGTAGGAGGTGTGGTAATAGAAACAACGCATTCTTTTTCTCTTGGCTATGAAGAGATTAAAGAAAAAGAAAAAAAAAGAAAGAGAGAAAGGAGAAGAAAAATGAAACAACCAATGTCTGCCGCACAGCACCCAACAGCAATCACCTTAGCAGAGCTAGTTGTACGGACGTCAGCCTTAGCTCCAAATTGAACATTCAAGATCAAGAGAGGGGAAAGACTAGATTGCAGAAAGAAAAGAATAGTTTTGATTGTCCACACACATTTATTTATGCAGGAAGGAAAATGTCTTGGCTGCCATCTCTAGATGGAAGAGGGCCATGTGCCAGTTGAGACCTCCTGTCTCATAATGGGCACTCAAGAAAGGCTTCTTGGATGAGGAGCCTGGGGCTCTCAAAGTGATGGAGATGACATCAGTCCTATCCTGGAGGGACTTGCAATTCAAGACTTCTGACATTAACGCAGACAAAAATGGACAGGCAATCCAGATAATGCACTGAGAACTTGGAGCAATCAAATAAATATGCAGCTTGATGTTTGTTTGTTTTTTTTTTTATTTTTCACATCACGTTGTAGTCGCACACTGCTCAATTCCCAACCACCCCACGAGCAGCCTTAGTTCAGACTATTAAAATGAAGTCACAATCCATTTTGAACAACGGCCTTCAGTAATGTAAATGTGAAGCCATTTTTGACTGGAGAGGAGTAGAATGTTTTTAAAGAACCATTAGAAGACATTTGTGAGCGAATCTTGCATAAGATTTTCCTTTCAATTTTTCTGAAAGGTAAGGAAGAGCTGCAGTTAAACTAGATTTCACTTGGATATAAATTTGATTATTCTGGCTAGCTCAGAAGAGATCTAATGATTCTAATGGGTTCTTAAACTTCCCTAAGTAGTTCTCCACACTTGACTATTTCTAGGGTCACAACAGATTCAATCATGTGCATATGAAAAAGGAGTCAAGTTGGGGGTGGAAATACCCCCATCATTTTGCTTCCTGGCATTCCCCATGAGCTGATGTTATACCTAATACACCTTTATGGCCCTTTCTGTTAACTTTCTGTAATTTCTCATTCTTCTACTACAGCCTTTATATGACACCTTTCAATGGAAACCCACAGCACAATCACTTAAGATTATTCTCTATTGTCTGAAACTCTTCTTGTGAACGTCTTCTGGGACGGCTGCACAGGGCCTACTTACATCTCAGCGCAAAACCCTAAAACATGAGAAGAGAAATGAGCTTGTAAATGCAGCCTGGAGAGGTCAGACTAAATATTTTGTTAAAGGTGGTCTCAGGAGTGATATTTGTTCATGAGGCAGACATGCACATTTCCACTAAGAATCAATAGTGAACCCATTTGTACTACGCTTCGTGTTCAAAGTGTTTCTGTGCGTTTATCCCACCTTGTGCGCTTTCTCTCTATAAATAAATGCCGGTGGCTGTCTGAGTTTCAGGATGCTTCTGCGGGTTGTGTTGTTATCCTTGCCTGAGAGTGGAGCTGAAAAGACCAATGCATCACTACCCATCCTCCACACCCTGTATTCAAGCAAAGGTCTTCCCAGTATGGCAGTACTAACTGCGTTTTGTTTCTCTGCCTTTAACTCCACGGTCTGTCTGCTGCCCTGAAGCCTTTGCTCAGAACAAGCCACCCCATTTCTGTGGGCTAAACCTTCAGGCCATGCCTGCTGATTTTGTTTTCCAGCATTCCAAAGCTCTGCCGACCATGTGATGGGACTCCTCAGGGCCTAATATATTATGCCTTCTGCCTGGCTCCTTTACATCTGTGATGCCCCCAGCACAAATCGTGGGATTGCTGCCTCTCTCTCTCTTCCATCCCTGTTCTAGCCAATGGAACAGTGTTAGAGCAAACAATGCTTCAATAGAGAGGGTGCAGGGCAAAGTGGGAAGATCGCGGACAGACTTTTGTTAAACTCCAGGCTTGGCTATTTACCAGGCACGTTAATCAACCTCTTTAAGCCTCGGTTATCTTATATGTAGAAAGAGTATCAAAATGTCTACCTTGAATAAATGTTATAAAGGTTGAAAGAACACCGGGCCAAAGCCTGGCTCATACTGAGTATACTATGACAGAGTCATTGTTACCCAGTTCTGATAAAAAGGAACAAATTCTAGGAGCAGGTATCACATTACTGAGGAAGCTACAGTAACAAACATTCAGTAGACCCCAGATAATTTGGCAGGGATCTTACACCCATGCTCACTCTGTCCACCCAACATGTGAAAAACAGACTGGCCTTTTTTGTTGGCTTTTGGGGTTTCTCCCTGTCCCTTAGTACATCCTTGGACAGTGTGTTAGCTGCTAGTAGAAGCCAGTGACAGATTTATGACAGTGTGCTGCTGATGGAATTCTTTGACTGGGGCAAGATGGAATATGACCCCTCTCTCCTTCAAGTTTCACATCAATCAGTGGTCCTCTGCCAGCCCTATAAAGAGAATCTTCATTCCTTTTTGCCCTCACGCTTCAAGAAAAGATGAGGCAGCAATCAAGTTTTTGCCCAGAAAGTTCACAAGGACTTTACAGCACCTACAACAAGAGCAGGCACCTGGTAGGCACTCCATAAGCCTTAGATGCAAAGGAGAAGGAAGGATGACTTTGTGTGATACTTTATGTCCTAGTGAAAGAATTTCCTATGGACCTGGAACTTGGGTGGCCCAAAAGTCCCTCTTTGCATTTTCACGTGTTTGAACGTAACTCCACAAGATAATATTGGAACTCAGTCTAGCTCCATTTCACTCCATTGACAGGTCACTGTCGATACTTGCATGAATGATAGCACCTGAGTCAATGTCAAGACACTCGCATTTCAAACTAAATCGGGGCCTTAGTGGTTTGCCCTCACCTATTTTTCCTGCATACCTACAACACTGGCCACGTAGCAAAGCTCACGTCAACTTTTCCACATTTCATTCTAAAGACATATTGTTTCCCATGTGCCTTTAAGGAATCATTCTTGATCTCAGCCATAAAATTGGAAAGCTGCATAACTGACAAGATGATCCCCGAAGGCAGCTGAAACATGGGGTAGATTGAAACCGACAGTTAATTTGTAGCAGTAAAAAATAATGATATCACCATAAAACAAGTTTAAGATTAGACTGGGCTCAAACACTCTGTGCCCACAGAATATATAGATGGGTATGGTCGAGCTTAAATAACAAAGCAAAACAAACCTGAACCTCCCAGCATCACCAAGCCCAATTTATTTGCTTTTTCATGGTACGCTATCACCATCTGCTGGCTGCAGCTGATAAAATGCCCAGCATTCCTTAAGTCCTGGAATATTCTAGTGTGCAGCTACTGTTGTTAATTACTATGCACCAGAAAACATATTTTTTAACCTAACAATATCATTGCAATGGCACAAATAAATCAGATCTTCCTAGCACACCAAACAAATGAAAGAGCCCAGAAAGCTTGTTACTGCCAAAGGCATCCTGGTCCGCTACGCCTAAAAGCTGCATTTGCTGAGTGCGTAAGTCCTAGCACATTCCTTTTTTATTCCAGAGCTTCCTCCTGACACACATTCACTTTCTGACTTCCTCCTCCCCAGCTGCCTTCTCTACCAGGCATCCTACACAGCACTGCAGTGATAGGCAAAGCAGCAGCTCTCAGCTAAAAACAGCCTCCTCCTGGAGATCTCAAAGGAAGAAAACCACTGACACTTGGCTTCTTTAAGGAAAGCAAAGCTCCAGTGGGCCTCGGCAAGAAAGAAAGGATACCGTTGGCTCCCAAGACTCTGAGAGCACTATTTTTAGCATGGTTTCCTTAGGGTTACGTGCCTGTGTTGTGCGCATCTTCCTAACTCAGCAACAAGTTTGGAGGGAGAAAGAACAGAGTCTGTATAAGCGAATAAAATCTAGCAAGCTCTGGGGACCCTGGGTGGCTCAGTCGGTTAAGTGTCCGACTTCGGCTTAGGTCATGATCTCACAGTTCACGAGTTTGATGCTCTGCTCAGGCTGTGCTGACCGCTCGGAGCCTGCAGCCTGCTGCGGATTCTGTGTTTCCCTCTCTCTCTGCCCCTCCCCTGCTCATGCTCTATCTCTCTCTCTCTTTCTCAAAAATAAATAAACATTCAAAAAAAATTTTTTTTAATCTAACAAGCTCTAAAACCCTGCACATTTTATGTGTTCAGTCTTACCATTCCAGGCCCTCTGTTATGTAACATCCCAGGCTTCTGACTTCTCAACCATCCTGAGAATAAAGGCTTTAGGAAATAGTGCTTCTTCATCCTGACTTGTCTCTGTCTTCTTTTATTTGGCTTATCTGAATTTAAAATTTTTATTCAATAAGCAAGCAGGAGTTGTGCATTATAACCACTTACAAAAATCCTTCAAATGTCCATCTACTTACAAAGTTTTTGTGACGCTCTCATTTTTCTAATTATGATGCAATAATTGTTCTCCGACAAAAGAGCCAGTTCTGACCGAGCAATGATGCGACTGCATCACAAGATGCTTTCCTGCAGAGGAGACCACACCCCAGTGCGACAGCAACAAGTGACCCCCTGCAGCTCTGACATGCACCCACGTAGGACCAGGCTATCCCAGGTAAAAGGCCATAACGACTCTCTACATGAGCCACACTGGCCCGAATTAAGTACCTCTTGAACATAATCATCCTTGAATTTATCTAAACAGTTACCTCCCTCTCCTAAACATTCTAAGATGTAAACTTCAACTCAAAGGCATTCTACGTTTTCTTCCCGATGCTGCAATTTCAGAAAGGTACCACTTACGGGTTAGGTGGTTTCTATACAACAAAGTTAAGCCCAAAAGCAATATATCCTTAACAAAATTATCCCCTGAAGTGTTTTTCCTTTGTACACATGACCAGGAAATATATTTTAAAAGGTCCAATGTCATCAAAATATTTAACCTCAAATCACCTTAAAATAAAATTTTAATTTTGTTGTTAACAAATTTCTTTCTTACTAAATAGCAAAGGATTTTTAACAAATAATAATACCCATTGTGGTCAAGGAACAGGAACAGTTACTCTACACACTGTTTTCATGAGTGCAATTTGGTACAACCGTTCCAGAGGGTAACTTGGCATTGGAAAGCCCTTAAAAAAAAATACGTACTCTGTGGTTTACACATTACAACACTAGAAGTTTATCCTGAAAGAATAATCATTTCTGATGACAGTTTTTAGTATTCAGATATGGTAGGCTGTATAATGTCTTTCCCAAAGATGTCCGTGTCTTTATTCCCAGAACCTCTGAATATGTTACTGCACATGGTGAGAAAGATTTTGCAGATATGACTAAGGATCTTGAGATTATCCTGGACTATCTGAATGAGCCCAGTGTAATCATGGGATACCTTATAAAAGGGAGGCAAATTGAGCCAATGATATAGAAGGTAATGGGGTAATGAATGCAGGGGTTGGAGTGATGCTCTTTGAAAATAGAGGAAGGAGCCATGAACTGAGGAAAGTGGTGATCTCTAGAAGCTGGAAAAGCCCGGCAAACAGACTTTTCTCCAGAGCTTGCAAAAGGAATATAGCTGAGCTGACACCATAATTTTAAGACTTTTGATGTCTAATATTACAAGATTTAAAAAATTGTGTTCTTTTAAAACACGAAGTTTGTAGTAATTTGTTATAGCAGCAAACACAAAAAGAATATACCAGATATCAAGCAATAGAGAATATGGCCAACTTAGGTTTCCAAAAGCTTTATATTCGAGGGTCTGAGTTATGAAAGAAGTTTTTTTTTTAAATCTTGTGTTTTTATTTTGGTGGTAATCTAAAAAATGTCAATGTAAAGATATTCTGGACCATCTGGTAGACTAACTTATAACTCACAGCTAAGCTATGATTTCAGTGTCCAAGTGTGTGTTCGTTTTACAGTCACATTGGTAGTGACAGTGAAGGCTAACTCCATGGAGTACTCTAAGAACAAAGATGGCGGGGCAGTTCTGAGAGGAAAGGTGGGAGGGCTGGTTATCACCTGGCAAACAGCCGTCACTATCACACTCACACTGTGAGGAGCTCTCTTTGTGTATAACAGGAATAAGTGTAGTAGCAAAGAATTTTTGTTTAAACTTTTGTTGATATCATATTTTGAGGTGTACCATTAAATTGATTGGCCCATGATAATAATAGATCTCTGGTTTAAAATAGGTTTATTATTAGAAGGAAAAATAACGATGATGATAATCAAGATGATTCAGATGATGGTCCATCAGGCTCAAAATCAAATGAACCATGTCAAGAAAGAAAATATAAAACATTTATCATCCTACTATTAAACATCAACTATCCCCTTAAATGACTGTTGGCATTTTAATTATATTGATTTTATATCTAAATTTAAATGTAAATTTGTGTTGGGTTTATAGGTGTTCGCAAGTGAGGATCATGAAGGCTTAATCCTAGTTTTATATTTCTTCATAGATGACTAACAACATAATAAAAATAATCTAAGTCAACCCTGAGGGGAGCATGAGAATTTATTTTTCTTTTGAAAAGGATCCATATATTTACTCAAGTCTGAGAAATGTATAATTAATTATGGTACCTCCCTCCAATGGAATACTATTCAATCATTAGAAATAATGTAGAATATTGTAGAAATAATGTAGAAATAATGTAGAATCACATTTAACAAAATGGGGAAATGATCAGATGTATTGATGAAATTTAAAAATAGTTATCAACAGTAATAGATTCCAATGGTAAAAAAAAAGAAAGTAATTTCTATACATAGAGAAATGCATAGAAGGATATACAACTAAGTGGAAATACATTGCTAATTGTATTTTCCTTATCCTTTTTGATATTTTCAAATTTTTCTACCGCAAACACTTTTATAGGGAGAAAATAGACCTTTGACTGGTATATCCAGAGTTAAAACACTATTCTCTTGGTCTGACTTCAGAGCGTCTAAAAATTGAAATGACAGATGTTTCTCAACACCTGGAAGACAACTTTGCAGAAGATAGCCTGTGTTCCCCTAAAAGAAGAGAAGAGTGTCAATAAAACAACTCAATGAATCCATCATTTGTCCCCTGAACAACTGTGAGAAATACACACACACACACACACACACACACACATTATCATTCTCCAAGAAACCTGTTTACTTAATGTTTAAAGTACTTAGCGCTAAATCATCTTCCTAGTGAGAAGTCTGGAAAACTTTCATTCCTTGGGCTGCCACACATTCTCTTCTTATTATCAGCTAATTATTTTCAATCCATGAGCTTTTGAGAAGCAGTGTATCCCTTCTCATATTTTTCAGTTGACTTCTAGAACTTTTACTGTAAGTTTATTGCAGAGGACGTATTTACCTACATATTTTACATTGACACATGCTTTAAACATCTATTTGTCAAAACTATGGAGTCAAAATTTAACTTCTTAAATTTATAGAAAATGTCTGCCATAGAACTAATTGGCAAAGGTTGTCCTCACTGTCAAACCAATCTACCAAATCAAACTTGCTTTCTAACAAAAAATGTCTGATTTCCTTGCTTATTTTAATGAACACATGAAATCACATCTATGTCTTACATCTCCTATAAATTCAAATTCATTGTGAAGTAAACTGAGACAGGAAGACATGAGTTTGTTGCTGAAATAATGTGGAAATAGGCTGCAGCATGCATCTGTAATTCTTATCAAAGTCTGCTCTGCTTCTCTCTTACAGAAGCCTTCCTCAGGAGCCAGGCAGTCTCAAATATCACTGTTCTGCAATACAATAAGATTAGAGATGGGTCAGACGCATGCTTTTCTTTATAGAATAAAGGAGAGTGATCGTGAAGGGCAGTGAAGAAGGATAACTGGCTTACCACAGCCATTCTCTCTGGGAGATTCGTTTTAGGAAAGAGGCAATGTGGAGACTGAGGATCAGGAAATTGATTCCCTTAAAGGTTTCCTTGACCTTGTAGCTTCCGCAATGTCTTATGTACTTCCAGGTTGGTATGGACTGTTATTTGAAAACTGCTATTTTAAATCCAAATAAAATAAATAAAAATTTTCAATTCAACCCAAACCAGGAAGGGATTCATTAAGTCAGAACACTGGCCTTGCGACTGGAACATAAGAATGTGTAGGAAGGGTGCCTGGGTGGCTCAGTTGGCTAGGCGACTGACTTCGGCTCAGGTCATGATCTCGTAGTTTGTGAGTTTGAGCCCCCACGTCAGGCTCTGTGCTGACAGCTCAGAGCCTGGAGCCTACTTCAGATTCTGTTCTCCCCCTCTCTCTACCCCTCCCCTGCTCACACTCTGTGTCTCTCTGTCTCTCAATAATAATAAATAAACGTTAAAAACAATTTTTAAAAAAGAGAATGTGTAGGAGCACCTCTTTAGTGACTTTGAAGTGTTTTTCAGATGAGATGCACCTTTTGAAGGTAAATCATGCAGACAAAATTCTTACAATCATAAAGTCTTAGGGTTTAACATCAAAAAATGCTTCCAGGGGCGCCTGGGTGGCGCAGTCGGTTAAGCGTCCGACTTCAGCCAGGTCACGATCTCGCGGTCCGTGAGTTCGAGCCCCGCGTCAGGCTCTGGGCTGATGGCTCAGAGCCTGGAGCCTGTTTCCGATTCTGTGTCTCCCTCTCTGTCTGCCCCTCCCCCATTCATGCTCTGTCTCTCTCTGTCCCAAAAATTAATAAACGTTGAAAAAAAAAAAAAAAAAAAAAAAAAAAAATGCTTCTGAACTATCCCAAAATTCCAGTAATTCTTAAAAAAAAAAAAATTGCATTGAATGTGTAAATTGCTTTGGATAGTATTGACATTTTAACAATATTTATTCTTCCAGTCCATGATCAGAGAATATTTTTACATTTTTTTTCATGTCGTAAGTTTATTTACAAACATATTGAGTATGCGGAATTCAAGACTTTGATCCATTTTTCAAAGAGACTGCACCTCTTAAAATGCTCCTTTTCACATCTGTTTAATGGATTAATTAAAACATCCTTATTTCTTCAGCAGTTGGTGCCTTACTATAAAAAAAAGGTGCAGCAAATCCAGAGCCAAAGTACATAGTCATCATAATTAGTAACCGCCACTTGTTTTCCACTGAAAACGGCAAATTCTTCCCTGGGCCCTCCTCATGGTGGCTCCTATGGACCACAGAGGTTGTGAACTTCTGGATGCTCTGTCCCAACACAGCACTGTTGGAAGTTCTGTGAAAGGCGCAGAGACCCCAGACTGTAGAAACGACAGCACCACGCCAAGTCCTCCTCTTTTCATGACCTTGTTCCCTGGTCAATCCCAATCAAAATTGCACCAGCATTCTTCTCAAAGCTAGAACAAACAATCCTAAAATTTCTGTGGAACCACAAAAGACCCTGAATAGCCAAAGTTATGTAGGAAAAGAAAACAAAAGCAGGAGGCATCACAATCCCGGACTTTAGCCTTTACTACAAGGCTGTAATCATCAAGACAGTATGGTATTGGCACAAGAACAGACACATAGACCAATGGAATAGAATAGAGAACGTGGAATTGGACCCACACATGTAGGGCCAGCTAATCTTTGGCAAAGCAGGAAAGAGTAGCCACTGGAAAAAAGACAGTCTCTTTAGCAAATCGTGCTGGGAGAACTGGAGGGCAAAATGCAGAAGAATGAAACTGGACCCCTTTCTCACACCATACACAAAAATAAACTCAAAATAAATGAAAGACCTACATGTGAGACAGGAAACCATCAAAACCCTAGAGGAGGAAACAGGTAACAACCTCGTTGACCTCAACTGCAGCAATTTCTTGCTCGACACATCTCCAAAGGCAAGGGAAGTAAAAGCAAAAATGAACTATTGGGAGACCTCATCAAAATACAAAGCACTGCAAAGGAAACAATCAAGAAAACTAAAAGGCAACTAACAGAATGGGAGAAGATATTTGTAAATGACATATCGGTTAAAGGGTTAGTATACAAAATCTACAAAGAACTTACCAAACTCAACACCCGAAAAACAAATAATCCAGTGAAGAAATGGGCAGAAGACATTAATAGACACTTTTCCAAAGAAGACATCCAGATGGCCAACAGACACATGAAGAGATGCTCAACATCAGTCATCACCAAGGAAATACAAAGCAAAACCACATTGAGATACCACCTCACACCGGTCAGAGTGGCTAAAATTAACAAGTCAGGAAACAACAGATGTTGGTGAAGATGTGGAGAAATGGGAACCCTCTTACACTGTTGGTGGGAATGCAAACTGGTGCAGCTACTCTGGAAAACAGTGTGGAGGTTCCTCAAAAAATTAAAAATAGAACTACCCTATGACCCAGCAATAGTGCTACTAGGAATTTATGCAAAGGATACAGGAGTGCTGATGCATAGGGGCACATGTACCCCAGTGTTTACAGCAGCACTCTCAACAATAGCCAAATTATGGAAAAAGCCCAAATTTCCATCAACCGATAAATAGATAAAGAAGACGTGGTTCATATATACAATGAAATACTACTTGGCAATGACAAAGAATGAAGTCCTGCCATTTGCAACAACGTGGATAGAACTGGAGGGTATTATGCTAAGTGAAATAAGTCAGTCAGAGAAAGACGGATATCATATGTTTTCCCTCATAAGTGGAACTTGAGAAACTTCGCAGAAGACCATGGGGGGAGGGAAGGGGAAAAAATAGTTTCAAACAGAGAGGGAGGCAACCCATAAGAGATTCTTAAATACAGAGAACAAACTGAGAGTTGATGGGGGAGGGGGCGGGAAATGGGTGATAGGCATTGAGAAGGGCACTTGTTGGGATGAGCGCTGGGTGTTGTATGTAAGCGACGAATCATGGGAGTCTACCCCCAAAACCAAGAGCACACCATATACACTGTATGTTAGCTAACTTGACAATAAATTAGATATAGATAGATAGATAGATAGATAGATAGATATAAAGGTCATCATAAATTTGAATTAGTGAAGCTTTATGATAAGTTATGAAAAAAATAACTCTGCAATATCTTCCTAAAATATTATGACATGTAATGGGAATTTGGGGGGAATTAGAGAATGAGTAGAAATAAATGCAAGAGTTACAAAAGAAAAAAGAAAAAAAAGTGTTCTCCAGGACTTAGGCAACTCATCTTTTGAGATGCACATGTAAGTTATGCAGTTATGACCCCCATTTGTCTCCTCCATCCCTGTGCTTAGATTTCCATCACGTATGTAAGGTCTTCATTTGGTTGTAGTCTATAGGGTAGTAATTATGGTGATTAAACTAGTCTTAATTTACCAGCAATTTTTTTAGTGCATACTCCAGGCCCGCATTGTGCTAAATTGTAAGAAATACATTATCTAATCACTCCTTATGCTCATGAAATAGAGAAAGTAACTGGATGTGGGGAAACCAATGGTGCATTGGTATTTCATGATAGCGTGTTACTTCATTTGAACTTAGAATGTTATAACAAACTACTCTCATTCCGTAAATTTGTCTAATGTTAGCCTAACTTCGAAAAACATTTATCTAATGCTTCCTCCCACCCTCCGCCCCACTCTTTAGACTAGAAGCAGAGAGTGTCTCTCTGAATTTGGTAGAAACCACCAGAGGATTCTCTCTCTCTGTCTCTTTGTACCTGCCTTTCTCGACTACCCTGCCTATAATCTTATCACTCTTGCTACTCTCGACACTCTCTGTAGTCCAGCCAAAATGGCCTTCTTCCTCCCCAGTCCCAGATATTCTCACAGACTGATCACTTTCTGGAATGAGCCTCTCCCTCCCATTCCCCTCCAACATTCTCCTCTCCCCTCAGATCCCAGCACTGACGAAAAGAGCCCCGCCCCCCATCCTGTGCTCTTGCAGAGCCTTGGACTTCCAATCTCAGTTTGTAATCATATTATTGTCTCTTCTATTATTTATGTCTGCCTCTCTCACTAGCCTCGAAACTACACGAGGGCAGAGTCTTTGGATACTTTGCCTCCATAGTCTCTTCGGTTCTGGAAGCTAGAAGAAGCTAAAAAAAAAAAAAAAAACAGTTAGCAATTTGTATGAATGGTCTAACCCTGCTTGAGATACTCCAGACCTGGATCCTCAAAATATATTCAAAAGGACAAATCTCTGGAGTATGGTCTTCAGCCCCAACCCTTGCCTTGCTAGGTCCAGGGAACATATGAGGTATCTACAAGGTTCTGGAGACTTTTTCAGACACCTGCCTGGTATAGGGAGCCAATGAAACAGAAACTAAGAACTGGGCTTCCCTAGTGGTTAGTGCTACCCCTGCACTCTCCTGGCCTCAAGGTGATCCTCTCTCTGGGTCCTCTCCAGCTGGGTCTGAGTTTCGCCCACCTGGTTCACTCCTGAACCTCCAGCACCTAGCAGACTGACGGTCACACCGCTGGTCACCAGTAGATATTTATGGAATAAATCAGTGAACGAATCCGTCCTTGACCTAAGCTTCCCCTGAAGCGCAAAGCCCCCTGAAACTGCCCAGTAGCATACGTGTTTGGCACCTACACGCTGCTGGACATCTTTCTGTATTAATCTCACTCCCTTGTTTAAAACGTGCCCATTTAGTTTTCTCTCTGATTCGTCAATTTCCGCACACAAACTGCCAATTCACTCGGAGAGGCAGGCAGCAAAATAACTGAAGTTGACCAAAAAAACTGTCTTTTTCTCATAACCCAAAAAAGCAAGGATGAAACCAGTTGTCCCACTCTTTTCTCAGCCAAATGTGCCTTGAGAGATTTGATTTTTGAGCTCAGAAGCCAGCTCTCTAATTATCTAAACAATTCTAAAAGTACAAAACACCATATTTACATATGCAAAGCAAGAAAGAGGAATTAGAATACTTAATTTATTCACCCAGTTGAATGTTGAAACAACTACTGATTCAGATGCTGGGATCTTTTTTTTACAAATTCGAAACTCCAAAGTGGCTTTATAGTCTGCTTTTTTACGTGGCATCAGGGTCCTCAATACCTCATCTCGGAACAATTGATATGCTAAGAATTTAAGTTTTTAGGTAAATATTTGGAACATGTTTGCAAATTAAGGCTCCATAAGCAAGATTGTTGGCCTACAGGCCTCTCTTGAAAATGAGGTCCTTGGTCTGCAAACATTTTGTTTTAATACCTAGGTGAAGAACAGGGAGGAGGCTGCATTGATGGCTTAATAGCTTTTTCTTCCTGGGTAGACTCATTTAGGATGAAAGTGATTATTTTGAAATCCATTTCATTCTAAGCAAATGTCTCTACCCTGGAAAAATAAAACAGAGCCACTGCTGGCTAGCTCCTGAGAAACTGGTGCCATTTTATTCAGTGTTCTTCCTTATTACTCCCAGTTGTTTAAATGAACACCTATAATGGCCCCATCCCCCTTGTGGTCCCATA
The DNA here is from genome assembly GCF_018350155.1 of Leopardus geoffroyi. NCBI lineage: Eukaryota > Metazoa > Chordata > Mammalia > Carnivora > Felidae > Leopardus > Leopardus geoffroyi. Next base: position 178,901,560 of record NC_059328.1, on the reverse strand, counting down.
TAAAAGTGAACTCGCTCAAGGGAAAAAAAAAAAAAAAAGATATTCTAATGAAATTATAACCTTACATAAGTCTTTCTAGGTCAACAATAATGCCCTCCTTTTCTAATTTTATTCCAGTTCACAGCAGAGTTAAGGTCCAGCTCCATCCCGGAATGACACATTTTCCTCTCGGTGGTCTTCCTGCTGTTTCATGCTGAGCATCATTCCTGGAAGGATGTCTCCTGTGGGAGCACCTCTCAGTCCATAAACACTCTAATGAGTACTCCAGCCCGTCCTGATCTACCTTCTCATGGCACGTGAAGTGAAATTATCTGTAAAATAAGTAGAGAGAAGGAATTGAGAGCTGAGAAAGTTTCACTAAATGGAAACATTAACATATAATAATTAACATAATGCTTGGACCTTTGAGTTCTCTTATTTTCCCCAGTTTCACTTTTCCCTGACTATCTAAGAATCAAAGCTTCTTTATTTCACTAAGATTGGCTTAAGAGTTTTGGGGCGCCTGGGTGGCGCAGTCGGTTAAGCCTCCGACTTCAGCCAGGTCATGATCTCGCGGTCCGTGAGTTCGAGCCCCGCGTCGGGCTCTGGGCTGATGGCTCAGAGCCTGGAGCCTGTTTCCGATTCTGTGTCTCCCTCTCTCTCTGCCCCTCCCCCATTCATGCTCTGTCTCTCTCTGTCCCAAAAATAAATAAACGTTGAAAAAAAAAATTAAAAAAAAAAGAGCTTAAATTCTCCTTTCTGCTAGTTATCTAGGGAACCCAAGAAATAGCTAATTGAAAGATTTCACATTCTTTTTTATTCTTTCTTTTTCCAGCTGGTTGCATCATTTTACCCTTGTTCAAGGACTAGCCTCTGAGAGCACAAAGTCAGATGCGACCGCGTGTTGTGTAGCACAACCAGACAAAGGCAGTATTCCATATGGGTTTGGGGGAAGGAAGAGGCAGAAGTCATTATTTACCTGGCCTGCATAGTCTGAGGCAGGAATTTTGAATACAGTTCTCAAGTGTGTCAACTTTGACAAGATACCTAGCTATAAAAATATCTGGAAAATTAAAAAAAAATAAGTCGCAGCAACTTCCTACTTGATATGTCTCTAGAGGCAAAGGAAACAAAAGCAAAAATGAACTGTTGGGACCTCATCAAGACGAAAAGCTTTTACACAGAAAAGGGAACAATCAGCAAAACTAAAAATCAACCAATGGAAGGGGGGAAGGTATTTGCAAATGACATATCAGATAAAGGGTTAGTATCTCAAATGTATAAAGAAGTTATCAAAATCAACACCCCAAAACAAATAATCCAGGGAAGAAATGGGCAGAAGACATGACTAGACACTTTTCCAAAGAAGACATCCAGATGGCTAACAGACACATGAAAAAATTCTCGCCTCTCATCATCAGGGAAATAGAAATCAAAACCACAATGAGATATCACCTCACACCAGTCAGAATAGCTAAAATTAATAACTCAGGAAACAACAGATGTTGGTGAGGATGTGGAGAAAGAGGAACACTTTTGCACTGCTGGTGGGAATGCAAACTGATGAGACACTCTGGAAAATAGTATGGAATTTCCAGAAAAAAATTAAAACTAGAACTACCCTATGACCCAGCAATTGCACTACTAAGCATTTATCCAAGGGACACAGGTATGCTGTTTCGAAGGGGCATGTGCCTCCCAATGTTTACAGCAGCACTATCTACAATAACCAAAGAATGGAAAGAGCCCAAATGTCCATTGATGGATGAATGGACAAAAAAGATGTGGTATGTATATGCGATGGAATATTACTCAGTGATCAAAAAGAATGAAATCTTGCCATTTGCAACTACATGGATGGAACTGGAGGGCGTTATGCTAAGCGAAATAAGTCAGTCAGAGAAAAACAAACATCATATGACTTCACTCACATGTGGAATTTAAGATACAAAACAGATGAACATAGGGGAAAGGCAGGAAAAATAACAAACTGAGGGTTGATGGAAGGGTGTTGGGTAGAGGGATCGGCTAGATGACCAAGGGGCATTACACTTGTCGGGATGAGCACTGAGTGTTCCATGTAAGTGATGAATCATTAAATTCTATTCCTGAAATCATTCTTACATTATATGTTACCTAGCTTGGATTTAAATTTAAAAACATAATAAGAATAAGTAAAAAATTCAAAAAATAAAAAACAAATAAAGATACCTGAAGATATTCATTATTGTAACCCTCAGGAAGATAACAACAAGTTTTATTGGGAATCACTCAGCCTGCCCTAAAGAAGAAGATCAACAGGTTGGTGATCATGCAGCTGATTACAAATAGCATATTCAAAATAATAGAAGTGGTCCCAACACATATTTCAAATTCTCTTTTGCTAAGAATTAGCAAGCACCTGAACCATGGCACCAAATGAAGCATTTCTTCTCCCTCCTCAAAATACCTTCTTGTACTTTGAAAATTGTGCTGATTGCCCTGTGAGGCCCCATCCCAAGATGGCCACTGTCCTCTACAGGTCCTACGTGCATAAATTGTCACTCTTTTTTTTTTTTTTCAACGTTTATTTATTTTTGGGACAGAGAGAGACAGAGCATGAACGGGGGAGGGGCAGAGAGAGAGGGAGACACAGAATCGGAAACAGGCTCCAGGCTCTGAGCCATCAGCCCAGAGCCCGACGTGGGGCTCGAACTCACGGACCGCGAGATCGTGACCTGGCTGAAGTCGGACGCTTAACCGACTGCGCCACCCAGGCGCCCCATAAATTGTCACTCTTAAATGTATTTGAAGGAGATGTGGTTTCAACCAGAAGCTCTACTAAACTCTGGACCTTCCATCAGTTACCTGTTTCCCAGGTTAATGATGTCACTCTACAGCTGTCCACACCTGAGTCATCCATAAGACGGTCACCCAGATTTTCAGAATTTGCCTGATTCTTGCTTTTTGGGTTATCACCTCCGTGGGTAACTGAGGGAATTGGTAAAGGAGGCAGGGGTCTATTTACTCAGTCCTTTCGAGTCACTTTGATAAAATACGAGATTCCAAAATGTGAATTCTGAGATCTTCCTCCCCCTTTCCTCACAACCATCATGCCCTAAAAATGCTGCTACACTTTAACACATTAATTCCATTTTCGTGAATGTACCCTAGAGAAATAAATTTAAAGTATACAAAAACCTTTACGCCCAAAGACACTAGTAAAAATTCATTGTAATAGAAAAAAATAGAAATATTCTAAATAGCCAACAATAAAAGAATGATTAAATAAACTATGAGGTATCCGTTACAAATTTGTTTGCAAAAGTTGAAAACAACATGTAGGTGTGTATTATAACATCGGATATAACATAAGAAATTTTAAAATCTGGGTGTGCATACTGTATTAACTTCCCATTGCTGCTGTAAAAAGTCACCATGAATTTAACGGCTTAGACAATATGAGTGGATTATCTCAGTTGGAGAGGTCGAATGCCTGAGATGCATCTCCGTGGCCTCCACTCAAGGCATCTGCAGGACTGCATTCCTCCGGGGTGTTCCAGGGGAGGATCCATTCCCTGCTTTTTCCAGCTTCTAGAGGCCATCTGCAGGCCTTGGCACAGGGTCCTCTTCTCCAGTAAGCTACCATTTTTCTGGCCTTCTTTTCTGCCCCCTTCTTCTACTTTTAAGGACCCGCATTGGGCACACTTAAATAATCTAGGAGAGTCTACCTTCTTTAAGGTCTGCTGATTGGCAACTCAATTACATCTGCGGTTTTAATTCCCCTTTGTCATGTAATTTCACATATTAGAAGTAAGATGTGGATACCTTCGGGCTGGGTTTGGGCAAGGATATTATTCGACCAACACACACTGTGCAAGAGAAACAAACCAGACAACCAAACAAAACTAAAAACAAAGACGAACAATGACACAACTAAGCGTAGAAACTCCAGATGAAAATATACCAAAATGTTTGCATTGCTCGGTGCGGTGTGGGTTATTGTTTTAGTCTCCTTGCTTTTCTATGATTTCCCGTTTTTCCTGTGATTTATTATTTTCTAAATATTAATAAAATTCTTATTTTGATCATGGGAAAAATAAGTCTCATCAAAAAAAAATTTTTTTTAAGCCCTGTGGCTATAGCGGCCTGGAATTTTACTCTTTTATCTTTTCACATGAATTTTCTGACTTGCAAATCAACTAGTTAAAGGGAATGAAAGAATGGTAAGTGCAAATAGTTATTGATCAGTACAATTCACCCTGAAAATATATAGTAACACCAACCCCATCGACTTAGAGAGGTCAGAATTGCCCGTCGACTTGTGGTTATGTCTTATCTCTACAATTAAAAACCAAACAATTTAAGAGCAAGTATCAATCACATTTTTTATTGTCAAACTGCTAAAGAGACTGTTTAAAAGAGGGTATAATCTGATCCTCATACAAATATAAAATAAACCCGTCAAAGATTTTAACTCGATAATTAATGAGGGGACCAGTAAGATGTTACAACCTGTCCAGAGGAGAATTTAAAGGACCATACATATATGTAATCAGATAAGGAATTCTGAAATAAATTCACAACGGGATGCCAAACAGGTATATTCACAGGGTTATAATCAATTTCTTTCCACCAGACACAATTAACTTAAATTTCCATGGACAAGACCGGTATTACATTATTATTTACATTATTATCAATTCTCTACAACTTAGAGAGTTGCTAAAATAGCCAAAAGACAATGAAAATCAGAGATAACCCAGAAGGTCATGCTAGACAAGACATTCAAAATTCCTGGGTTTTTTTTTTTTTTTTTTCTTTTCCTTTTTCTTTTCTGTTTCTGGCCCATTTCAGTATTCTTCCTCAATTTTTTCTGACAATACAATACCTCACATCGTACCTTGTATGTAGTGGGCACTTGCTATAAATTTGGGTTTTGAATGTTTGATTGAAAGTTCAATTCTGCACTTATTGTCCTAATTGTACTTGGAATGCCAATCATCCTATTCTTTTTTTTCTTTGTCTGAGGCCCCTAGATCATTGCTCTTCTTGCCTAGCTATGCTTAACATAAGAAGAAAAACGTTTCTGCCCTCAGGGTTTAGCTGGACCTATTAGGGCAATATCGCAGAAGGAGAACGAGCACCTGATATTGAGTCTCACCATTAGTTTTGTACAACTATGACAAGAAGTGATCTCAGGCCTTGTTAGGACTGGAAGCGATAGACTCTCTCCCCTATCTTGAGCAGGAACTTATGTGGCCCTGAAAAAGAAAACACTCCAGAGATGGCCAGGTGGCAGTCAGCATTCTGGTCTGGGTTGTGTATCTAGAAGATCACAGCAAGATTTCCCTCCAGTCTTCCAAAGCTAAAATAAGCTATGTGTTTCTCAACGAGCATTAAAGTTTTCTTGAAAAGGCTTCGTTTTTAAAGAATCCCTTCCCATAACGTCGGCAAAAAGCCATAAACATAGATGGACTTTTCCTTCAGGAACTAGAGAAACCAAACAGCTTCAGAACATGGTCTAAGTCCATGACGTTCACCGGATGGGTAAAGAGGCAGAAATTAAGCACAATTAGAATTCCAACTGAAGTCATCAAAATCGGAAGGCTGAAAAGAAATTTTAAAAAATCTATGAAAGATTCCAGCTACTCACACCAACAACTTCAAAAATAATAACAATTGTATTTTAAAAGGCGATGTATTTTAAAAAGGTGATGTATAGAGAGATATCAATGCAATCTTATAACCAGTATCAGTCCTCTAGTACCCTTGGATGCACGGAAAACCAGATCAAACCAAACAAGGTGAGATACCCTACATCTTTCCAATTAAGACCCTGAACAATTTAGGGGCACCTTGGTGGCTCAGTCGGTTAAGCTTCCAACTCTTGATTTCAGCTCAGGTCATGATCTCAGGGTTCGAGATCCCAGGGAGAAAGCCCTGGGTTGGGCTCTGGGCTGACAGTGTAGTGCGTAGCCTAATTAAGTTTCTCTCTCTCCCTCTCTCTCGGCCCCTCCCTCACTCATGCATTCTCTCTCTCTCTCTCAAAATAAACTTAAAAAAAAATAAAACCCTGAACAGTTTAAAGTACAGAATGATCTATCCACATTCAAAACAAAACAAAACTCTTCCATAATCATTTATAATTGCCCCTCAATCAAATCAATCTGTGATTTGAAAGAATACATACAAGGAAGAAACAAGTTTGGCATGGCACCAACAATCGGCCAACACCTTGGCATCCGTTCGTATAGAATCCACCACTAACGGTCATAGTAATTCTTCTCATTACGGTGTTTGCATGCACATAAATCAGATTCAGGTGAATTTACAACGTGCCATGAACTGTCAGACTTAGAGCAGCCAGCAGATTGTCTTAAGTGATACAGGATTCATGCCTTTGAGCAGCACATCGCTCTCAGAGCTATTGGACTACATTCCAGATGTACCTTCCTCAGTATTTTTCCATTTCCATAAACTGATGAGTTTATGTGTGACATTTTAAACTTTGATTTTTTTTGCTGTTGCCTGATTTTCATTCTAAGTGAATCTTGAAACTTAGATCGGGGGAGGAAACCACATGCAGTCTTTTTAAATGAGATCTGATTTTTTTTTCTTTTAAGACCAAAGCACCCTTGGTGCAGAGGCAGCATGTGGCCATGTTCCCTTAGAGTGTCGCCCATTTAACACTTCAAGCTGCCGTCTCTGCAGGCATTTGAGCTTTTTCTCTTCCTCCTGAGCTTACAATTTCCAGGTGCACTTCAAACAGACTGAGAAAGATAGCCCCTTGACTGCATGCATTTCAAGCCTATCTTTCACATAGGATCTAAGCAGCTGCCACATTAAACAGGAAACCCATGGGTCAAAATCCAAACTGAGAGGGAAGAGGTAACAAGCAGACCTGAGCCAGAGGTAATTTATGATTAAGTTAATGAAATTCTAATTAGCCTTTTAAAGCCCCGAAGTGTTTCCTGCAATGGCTTGTCATGAAGCCTTTATTCAAGGAAAGCCAGAGTGCGTTAGATGTGGGTCATGTAGCATATCGTCACATAGATTCATTGTTTATATTCTCTCTTTAACACCCAAGCAAACTCTTAAAGGCAGAAAGGTAATATGAAGCACTGAAGGGAAAAAAAAAAAAAAAAAAGCAGCAATCTGTTCAGACCCAATGTGACCCTTGCTCGGGGGACATCTGGGTAATTGTTCAATTTCTCCTGATTTACAAAACAGATTGTTATCAGCCTAAATAATGTTTAATAAATTCACCAAAGAGCACTTCTGGCCTGCTGTCCAGGTCCTTTTAAGAGTGGAATTGTCATTAGAATTAAGAACATCTCAGAATCAAAAATAGAATGTTATTAACAGTAAGAACCCTTACTTAATTAAGCATGTCTACTCACAGGCATTGAGCAGTGCCCTCTGCAGAGCAGAGGGAGGGATGAAGATCTTCTAGCAAGTTGCCTGTGTGGGAGTGAGTCCCCGTTAATCAGGCGTGCCCAGATCAGGCCTGCGCCAGCGATGGGAGGCGTTGCAGTGTTAATGGAGGGAGCCTGCGCAATCTAGTCTGAAGTGTTATAGCTGGGAAATATATCTCAAGAGAGAGAGGAACAGAGAGTAACTGTGCTTATTTAAAAAAGAAGACAAGAGTCAAAGACAAGCCCATGTTCAGACTCACTTTCACACTTTTAGATTTAATTAGCTTATTAGGATAAAATCATATTCAAAAGGCAACAGCTGAAAAAATCGTTGGAGGCCAACATTCAGAATCCTAGCTCTCCAACTTGGACCTTCCTTGATCTGATTTACTGGCGTCCCATTACTTTGATAATTATCCAAACAGTTTATGCAGGACCTGTGCAGGTAGGCTGATATGCCCGCCTGCAAAAACTGACCCTTGAGATCTTGGGTTTCGTGTCCTTTGCCACTCTGGCCTACATCCAACTGCTTTCCTTTGATTCTGTCATTGGAGAAGATTTCCAGGGTCATCGATTCCCTCCTATTTCTCGGCTCTAGTGCAGTGGTTGCAACATGAGTTTGTTGCAGAGAAAAACAATTTCCTCTGTCCAAATTTCTTCTAGATGGACTAAGAATTAAATTTACATGAGACAGATTAACCAGAGAACATCAAACTTAGTTTTATATGTACAGGGAATCCACACGGACATGAAATTCCAAAGACAGGCAAAATGAGGTATATATATGTCATCCAGAGCTAAGGAGCAGGGTAGGAGTCCGGGATACAAAAGGGAAGAAGGTCATTAGCAAGCAGGTGAGGAGAGATGTTTGGAAAACCAAGGTGCCCTGCTGTGCAGATCAGTTTCTTAGGTAAAAGGTAATCTCTGAATAGCTGTCTTCCTGGTACACTTCTTCTTCTAATCTTTTTAGGCAGTTAGGAGGGGAAGGTCAAAGTTTCTTCCTGAGTCTTTTGGTCCTTGATTGGTTTCAGCGCAAAATAATCTACATGCCTTTGAGACCGTGCATGTTGGGGTGGTCTGCCCTTGGCCCCCAGAAATTAAACTTGAAAAAAAAAAACCTTTCATAATGATACCTAGTAATATTTATCTTTCATGCAGCACTACATAAAACATAATTACTTCTAATACATTGTTTCATTTAATTCTTTTAGGTATCCTTTGAGGAAAGTATCGTTTGTACCTCCATTTTCCAGACGGGAACACTGAAGCATAGAGACTAATAATTTTTCAGGGCTATGTAGTGGGACCAACATTTAAACAAAGGTATTTTGTTTTTTGTTTTATTTTTTTTTTCAACGTTTATTTATTTTTGGGACAGAGAGAGACACAGCATGAACGGGGGAGGGGCAGAGAGAGAGGGAGACACAGAATCGGAAACAGGCTCCAGGCTCTGAGCCATCAGCCCAGAGCCTGACGCGGGGCTCGAACTCACGGACCGCGAGATCGTGACCTGGCTGAAGTCGGACGCTTAACCGACTGTGCCACCCAGGCGCCCCCAAAGGTATTTTGTTTTTAACGTCTTCACTGACGCCCCATAACTCACTATGCTATGTCTGCCTCTCCATTTTCTATGAATTTGAGATGCTCATTTAACTGTTGAACAATAAATAATTTTTACACACCCTGCCCTGGAAATATTACTATCGCCCAGGATCCCCAAGTGCTTAATGTATTTATAACAAGAACAATGACAAATGATGATAATGCAGACTTGCATAGAAAGGACAAATTGTTCTAAGTTGCAGGATGCGTTCATCAACCAGCATGATTAAACTGTCCCCACTTAAAATAATTCAAGTTTTCATTCCTTCATACTCATGCCCACTGTCCCCAACTGTAACCAACATCTGAAAGAGCACCTCCAGTTTAACAAACTCAGGGTTTCCCTGGAAGAAAACTTCCCATGAAAATACATTACAGGAAGTCAAAGAAAACACACGCTATTTTTTAGGACCATGACTGGTCTTTTTCAAATCACGGGGGCATGTGTTCATCTGTTCTATCAAGTGTCCTGAAAAATAGATGGTAAGGTATTAGTAAAAAAAATGTGTGTGTGTGTGTGTGTGTGTGATATGCACACACATATGGGTAAGAGTACTACTTCAACTGTGATTGATAAATTAAAATCATTGTTAATCACTTAAATCTAAATTGCATTGGAGCTGTCAGAATAAATACCCTGGATTGAAGCTAAGAAATCTAGAGCATGTTTAAATTGGGATTTTATTTTTGTTATTTGGGCTTTGAGTTCTTTTGTAGAGCAGAGAGGATCACTCTCCACGAATGTCACTAGCGAAAAACAAAAGGCAAAGTGAAAACCAAGAAATAGATTATCCCTAGACAATATGTTACATCCCAACTCCACCATTTCCTGGACAATTCCCTGAGGCGTGATTAGCCTCGTTTCACAGACGAAGGGATTCAGACTTGGACAGGTTAAGCAATTTCCCAAGGATACTCAGACAGAAGGAAATGAGTAAGGATTTCAACCACACTGTTCTTGCTTCCTCTTCTGTACCTGCTAGCACTTCTCCCCAGAAAGATCATGATGCCTTCTCCCCATCTCTCCCTTTGCCTGATTCATTCTTACTGGTCCTTCAGGACTCATCTTAGATGTTACTTTCTATAGGAAGCCTTCCCTGGAACCCGTGTCTGGATTGAGCACCTCTTGTGTGTGTTCCCATAATACTCTAGGCACACCATCCCCATCACCTCATCTGCATGGTGTAATGTAGCTGCCTATTTTTTTACGGGACTTTCCCCTTCCATCCCCAACCACTGACTAAAGGTACCTTAATTACTACGGACTATGGTTTCTTCAGTGTTCCAACCTCTGGGTTTAGCACAATGTCTAGCACACCACAGGCACCCCGGTGTTTACTTCAGAATAAAAACATCCGTGGTCAGGGGCACCTTGGTTGGCTGAGTCAGTTAAGCGTGCAGCTTCTGCTGAGGTCATTATCTTGCAGTTTGTGAGTTCCAGCCCCCCATCAGGCTCTGCACTGACATCTCGGAGCCTGCTTAGAACTCTCTTTCTCTTCTCTCTTTCTGCCCTTCCCCCATTTGCTCTCCCTAAATAAATACATAAAATTTAAAAAAAAAATCAATAGTTAAATGAATGGAGGTAGACTCCCAAGCCACATACCTTGCTGCCACGGGTTAAGTGGCTTCTCAGCCAGCAATGCGCTGCCTCGCAGATCAAGCGTGTGGCAGCACTGAGCAGAGGGCCCGAGGGGAAGTCGGCACTCAGTAAGCATTCTCAATAGTTAAATCCAGGTAGAGCACCCAAGGGCCTAAGCCAATTATATCAGAGAAGGGCATGAGCTTTCTCATATTTCAAATCAATTAAGACTTTGTCAATAGCCCAGCAGTTTCGTCCTGGTATTGAAAACACAATTATTTCCTCATTATTTAAGTGGTGGCAAAGGATGAACTGCATGTGGCTCACTTAGCAGAAGTACAACTACGATGCTGTTTTGTAAAATTCAGGCTGAGTAGACAGGACTAAAGACCGCAAAGACTAAACAAATGAAAATAAGCTCTCCTTTGGCTTTTTTTTTTTTTTTTTAAATCCCAGTGCTTTGCAAGGCCACAGGTGAGAACAAACAAGGAAATAAAATCACTTTGTTTTCTGTGAGCAATGCCACCAGAGTTCAAGTCTTGTTTGAGAAGACACGCAAGAGTGGTTAAAAGGGGGAGGAAAGCATGGTATTCCAAGGGAATTAGCCCTGATACGGAGAAGAGAATGAACAGAAAGGGGAACATGGGAGAGGAAAACAAGATGATAGAAACTAAGAAAATCTTACTTTTCAGTCCTCTGGGCTTACTCTCTCTCTCTCTCTCTCTCTGTCTCTCTCTCTGTCCTTCTGTGTGGGTGTGTGTGGGTGTGTCTCATTCTCTCTTTCCTCCCCCCCTCCCCTTCTAAAAGAAGAAATAGAATTACTACCTCTAGGTGAACACACAGGTGGTAGGCAGAGTAATGCACCCCCCCCCCCCCACCAAAAGATGCCTATGTCTTAATCACCAGAACCAAGAATAGATCACTTACGTGGCTAAAGGGATTTTCCAGCATGTGGATCTTCTGGGTGGATACAATGTATTTGCAAGGATCCTTGTAAGTAAAAGAGGGTGACAGGAGAGTAACAGAACTATTTGAAGATGCTACGCTTCTTGCTTTGAACACGGTAGAAGGGTCCACAAAGGATGCAGGTAGCATCTAGCAACTCGAAAAAGCAAGCAAACAGATTATTCCTCCACAGGTCTGCCAGCACTTGATTTTGGCCTAGTGAGACCCATTTCAGACTTCTGACTTCTAGAGCTGTAAGAGAATAAGTTTGTGTTGCTTGATGCCACTGAGTTTGGAGTAATTTTTTACAGCAGCTAGAGGAGACGAATACATCTCCCAAATTTGCTTCATGAACCTGAGCCTCTGACATCTGGGATTGTTTGCCCCTGACAATCCTAATTCAACGTGTCCAAAACTAAATTTAGCATCTTCTCCCCAACTACCCTGCATCTCCCAAACTATCCTGCACGGTCTGGTACCCTGCCTTTCTTCCAGGTTGGGGCTAGATGCCTCTGATGCTTTTATTTCCTTCTCCCCTGTTTCTTTTCTTTCTTTTTTTTTTTTTCAACGTTTATTTATTTTTGGGACAGAGAGAGACAGAGCATGAATGGGGGAGGGGCAGAGAGAGAGGGAGACACAGAATCAGAAACAGGCTCCAGGCTCTGAGCCATCAGCCCAGAGCCTGACGCGGTCTCGAACTCACAGACTGCGAGATCGTGACCTGGCTGAAGTCGGACGCTTAACCGACTGCGCCACCCAGGCGCCCCCTTCTCCCCTGTTTCTAATCTGTTTCCGCTCTCGTCAATTCCTCTTGATAAAAGTCTACCAAATAACAACGTTTTCTATCCCCATTGTCATAATTCTAAAGAGGATTCTAATTCCTTAAACAATTATATTCTCAAAAGAATTTCATGTGAATTGTATAGGAAGACGTAGGAATTTATATATCATATATACTTATATATCATCATATATATTCACAATGGGAATAATGAAAGAAGAAAAGAAGAGAAAAGAATCGGGGGGAGAAAAGAAAAGAATTGGGGGGAGAAGAGAAAAGAATCGGGGTAAGAGAGAAAAGAATCGGGGGAGGACCCTTAATGTCTCCCTCATTAACAGTCCCTGACTCAATCATCAGGCAGAAAGAAGGGATTTTCCCACAAGCAGTGAGTGTTCATCAGATAAACTACTCTAAGAATCTTCCAAATCTGAAAATACATGGTTCTTATGGTTAAAGAAAGTGAGGAGGACTTGTAGAGACAAGGGAGTGAAACAAAGTCCTTCCAAAACTATTCCCTAAATGCAGTTTTACTTCATGTCGCCTCAAGCTTTTACTTGAGACACAACCATGATTTTCACAAGGCCCCTATCCAGGATGTGAGCGTGCCATACCTGAGGATTCTCCATCATTCCATAGCATTCAGAACCAGGTTCCTGGATCCCATCAACCCCTAAGATAAAAGGACTCAGCATGTAAGAGTCAGTTCATGGACAGACCAGCTGACCTAGTTAAGGTAATATTTTACCTTGTGAAAGTGGGAGGGAGAATAAAATATTTCACCAAAAGTTTAGTTAGATACAGAAACTCTCTAAAAAGCCCAACTCTCAGAAACCAATAAAAGAGAACAGTTCACTTTCTAATGACAGCTTGTCACTTTCCAAGAGAAATGAGAGGACACTACATCCTGAGTCTGTCCTGACATGTCCTCTAAGTTACTCAATTCAGGGTTTTAGAAAACTGTATATGTAGAGACATATATTCTCTTGTGATCTTTGTAAATATTTTGTTATTTACGAAAGCCGTCTGGATATGTGGTTTCCCAAGACAGATGAAAACAACCAACCATCTCCCAAGAGTCGATCTCCAATAGAAGACCACTGCAGTGGGCATCCCCCAAACCTTGGAAGCACTACCCAAATTTACGCTGTAGTCACTGGATCCTGATGAGCATCCACAGCCCCAGAAGGCAGTAACAATGCCGTGCTACAGTCGGTTAAGCGTCCGACTTCAGCCAGGTCACGATCTCGCGGTCCGTGAGTTCGAGCCCCACGTCAGGCTCTGGGCTGATGGCTCAGAGCCTGGAGCCTGTTTCCGATTCTGTGTCTCCCTCTCTCTCTGCCCCTCCCCCGTTCATGCTCTGTCTCTCTCTGTCCCAAAAATAAATAAAAGTTGAAAAAAATTTTTTTTTAAATAATAAAAACAAAACAAAACAAAACAAAAAAAACAATGCTGTGCTACAGTTCTGGGCCCCAAGCCTTATGGGAAGCCCCAAGCCTTATGGGAAAACCTGGTGAGGACCTGCCCACCGGAACATCACTCATCCTAGATTAGATTCTACCTTGAGCCCGCTTCTCTTGCCATTTTAGCAACGGCAATGTACAACACTTTCTGAAGCCAAGTAATATTTGGAATTTGATCGTATAAATCATAGTTCAGCTTTATAAATTTAACTGTTGGAAAAGCGTGCAAATTAACGTTCTAATAGTAAAATATCTGCCTTTCTCCACCTTCCTTGCCCTTTCCTTCTTGTTCTTTGTAAGAAAGAATAGGAAACAAACTAAGAAATGGATCTAACCATGCTTGTTACTGTCCTGCCCAGGCAAACATTAGGTGAACACAAATTTAAGCAACTCAGCAGGATTGTTATCCAAAATTTCAGTGCCCTTATCCCCTCTAAATGGCTATCCAGAAAGTGGTCCCATCTCAGCCCAAGATGGGGTGTTCTTTCTGCTTCTGCAACTAAAACTACTTCAATAAATAAAAAACACTAATGAAGAATACCGCTGACATTCTATATATTATACCCAGTAACATTTGAAAAACAGGACCCACGCTGATTATAGGAATTATGGGAAGAACTCTTCCCTTCTTGTAAGAAAATCAAAACCAAAGAAAATATTTCATTAACTAAACCCCATTCAGGAGATTTTCTTTCTTGAGAGTATACTTCTGATTGCTTCTATCCCAATCTTAATTTTAATTGTTGAGATTAAAGTCTTTGGAAAATCAGGACAGCAGAAATTATCATTTCAAAAACATAATGTTCACTTGTAGATGAAATGTCTGAAACTAGGGCAGTGAGCGAGTTTGCTAAGACATAAGAGAAGATAGGCTACCATCAGGCTGAAGCAGACAGAATACAGAAATCCTCAGGGACTCACCCGGTGCAATCTTGGTTTGTAAACAGCCATTAAAATGACCAAATAAAGAGTTGTCAAAGACATACCCTCAGCTAAATATTCTGTAAAAACATGACTCTCGGGGTTGGCCTGTGTACATGGATCATAGACATTTAAAGAGATATAAATAACTTCCAGTTATACCATGTGTGGCTGATTCATTTTGTTTCGTTTTGCTGAAAAATGTTATACTCCATTTTATGGGCTTTTTCCTCCTTTGAGGCAGTTTTTTCCTGGTGAGAAAAAGTGGTCTTCTTCTTCCTTAATTCCTGACCATTCTTCTCTCCATGTGGTTTTTATCTTGCGGGCTATTAATATAGCAGTTCACATTAATTCATTGTCTCGTGTTAAAACAATGTCATGGACGCATGCATTGTTACTTTTTAAACGAAGGTAATTTGAAATTGGGTCTAGTCTATGAACATAGGGAAATATTCACAGCATCCTTTAGATAGCTGCCTTAATTAAAACAAACAAAAACAGTAAGGCAATTAAAGAAGAAATGTTTGACCTAATCAACATTTGGGGGTTTTCTGTTTTGTTTTGGGTTTTGGTTTTGGTTTTAAGTACAACTTAAAGAGATGCTCCTGTGTGTCACAGAACTTGACATCACTGGGTGCCACAGTTGCTTTCCTGACCTGAAATTGAGACCTTATTGAGACTATCCACTAGACAAATAGTCTCAGCATAATATAATTGCAGCCAGTCTATGGGCACCTACAGGAACCGAGTCTATAACCCACACCAACAGAAGCGGGAAAAATAAGACAACATCTTTCTAAATACAAGCAAATACACTTGAAATGTCAAGGGTTGAGAAAATACTTCACGGTGAGCCAGATTCTTTGCAGGCATTAAGTCACTCTCACAGAGTGTAATGGGTAGACCCTGAGAAGACCCCAGGTATATGAATGCTATCGGAAGACCAGGGTACATTTTCCAAACTTTGCACCAAAGAGCGATAGTCCCTCTAAGATATTACAGGTGTTTCTTAAAAATTCATCTCAGTAGTCATAGAATAGAACCTCAGGAAATTCTTGCTTGACTAAAGGACTTTGCCTTGACTATGCTGATGTGTGCTGGGGCGAAGAGTGAATCATATTATATACAGCCCTCTCCAGACTTATTCGACCCCAAGGAAGCTTTTCACAGAATATCTATTAGCATCTCACGGGGTCTCTAGTGCTTCGACGAACATGGTTTGGAAACTGTTGCATTTGTATAATGTGACAAAGCCCTTGGAGCTATAGCTATAAATTAAGAGCGGAGAGATGGTCATTCTAAGGCAGTCCCAGTACCGGTGATATCGCCACAGGTAATATATGCCACACGACGACATTAGGTATTTTATTACAGCAACTCTCAGACTTCTAGCAGTCATCAGAAGTGGCAGGTTCGAGCCAAGTGACAAACAATTGTATTCTGTAACACCATTCGGGAGTATTTCTCAAGATCCCTTCACGTCCTGTTCCTCAAATTTTATGCAATTGTACATTCTTGGTGCCAGGACTCTCTGGCTGTACATTTAATTTTTGGTTTTGTTTCAGAGCCTTGTCATTTCATCAATCAGAGCTATTCCATCTGCTGAAATGCTGACAAATCCAGCTGCTTTGTCACTTCTAATCAATTTCATTAATGTTTCCACGTTCTATTTCAATTAGCAGCCTATTCTTTGGACTGTTTGATGACTTGATATTACCTACTGTCTGCAGATTAAAAATCAAATTACAAATTGCTTTGTCCTTGACATGAAAAATCCTTCCTTCTTTACTGAATCATTTCTCTTTGGCACATTTACCCCTCTTAAGTTAAATTACACTCTCCCATGCTGTGAAGTAAGGAGTTCAATAGTTATACAAGGAATGGATCCATACTGGGATGTTCATCTTGACATTCACTTAATCCTTATGCCCTCGTTCAGAATTCAATCTTCTTTCATCTAAAGCTTTTCATTGTTGTGAATTTTTCCAGCCCATTAAACACCTACTTGAAATGTTATTTACTTGGCCAAAACCCTCATGCATTTTTTAATTCATCAGACACAATACCTGTATTGTCTGCTGTCTACAATTCTTGACTTTGAAAACCATTGAAGAGGACCAGTTGGACAGATTCATCCTTGTTACCGATTCCACTACCACATAAGCCCAAGCAATGATGAAGGAGTCATTTGAATGCGTTTCTTCAAGGAGATCTAACTTATCTTCCCTGCCTTTCTCCTCTTTCTTAACGTCGTGAAAATCCTTCTGCGCTGACTTCTTTTAATTGTATAGAAACGTACAGACTTTTATTTTTGTAACCAAATGCAGAAATAGCACAGAATTTTGACTGTCCTTCCCCATGCCTCATGTCACAACTAACAGCATGGAGATTTAGTAGCCTAAAGCTATACAGCAACAGCGCTGTGGGTCATATTTTTAACTTTAATGACAATCTGTAATTGCCTGCAGCCTGCCTTATTTCTGGCCCTGCTGATTTCTTGAGGACCTGTGATAACACAGCTCCAACTTGGCCCTCTAATCTGGCTCGTGCCCTCTTTTATGTGTTTTTTTTTATATTTTTTCAGGGTTATCGGGTCTTACAGGAAAGTAGTCAAGAGTCTACAGCTCACCTTCCTTCTTCAGGGCATTCCAAGGAATTAGAATTTCCTTCCAGCCTGCAAGCTTTCATAACTGTCTGCCTTTTCCTGTGGCTGGAGTGGTGAAGGCTTGAATAGCAGAAGCTTTGCTTCAAATTGAACTGCCCGATACCGGCCTTGAAATCCCCTTTAGCTTTAATCTTTTTTAGACATTTGAAATTTTCAAAATACCACTTGTCAGGATAAGTTCTCTTTTCCTCTAGCATAACTGAATCACCTTTTGATTGTACTTAAGAGATGTTGTTATTTCATTCCTCCTAGAAATGTTACCTTCATTAAATGTTTGCAATGAACATCCATGCGTCCGTTTATTAGACAAACACGGACTGAATACCAATCGAGTGTTAAGCACTGTCTTGGAAGTTACTAGAATTCAACAGGAAACAAAGAAGACATTGTCCCTGTCCTTCCCAAGGAGCTTACACTCTAGTGGGGGCCTACAATGGTTAATGAGAGAGACATGATTGCTAGAGAGAAAGAGAGAGAGAGAGAGGAGGGGGCTGTGATATTACCATCGAACGAAGAATGACAATAAAGAGAGAGGCAGCATATCACCATGGTAAAGAGGATAGACACAAGAGCCAGAACATGGGGTTCAAATCCTGCCATCCCAATGAAGAGCTGTGACCCTGAGCAAGTGATTTAACTCATTGTGCCTCGTTTGTCTCATCCGTGCACTGGGGCAGTCATAGTTCTGCCTCAAAGGTTTGTTGTGAAAATCAAATAAGTTTTGGGGCGCCTGGGTGGCGCAGTCGGTTAAGCGTCCGACTTCAGCCAGGTCGCGATCTCGCGGTCCGTGAGTTCGAGCCCCGCGTCGGGCTCTGGGCTGATGGCTCAGAGCCTGGAGCCTGTTTCCGATTCTGTGTCTCCCTCTCTCTCTGCCCCTCCCCCGTTCATGCTCTGTCTCTCTCTGTCCCAAAAATAAATAAACGTTGAAAAAAAAAAAAATCAAATAAGTTGCTACTGTAAGGCGTTTAAAACAGTGTCCAGCACATACAAAATTGCCACCGGCTTACTTGTCAAATTAAAATTAAGTAGGAAAACACTATGATCTGGGAAGTGTATATTGCTCTGAGAGCCCACTGCAGGGCTGCCTAAGTTAGTCTGGGAGAAGTCATGGAAGGCTTCTTAGAGCAAGTTGAGATCTGAAGCCGGACAGAAGTAGCACCACAAGGGTGGAAGAAAAGGGAACAGAGCGGTATCTATACAGCGAGAACCTGCCTGTCCATTAAGGACAGCTAAAAATAGCAAAGTGACAGTTTAGGGGCCAACTTGAAAAACTTTGGACTTAAAGTTGCAGAAAGCCAGAGGCCAAGAAGGTATATAATAATTATAACGGAGAAAAGTATAAGCATTGTGAGTAAAACAGGACAATAGCCCCAAATGCTAAAATTCAGAAGGTCCTTTAGATACTTGAAAGAGTAAACATAGAGCCAATCAAAGGTAGCGCCGCTGCTTCCCTGATTGTGAACCTCGGGGGCTAATTTCCCCACGAAGTGACACAGATTCAAAAGAAACAGCGGCTTCTTGGGGAAAAGCTGGGACATTCTGGAGCGACATCCCTACTTCCAACGCTGGGGCCACCTCCCCCAGCCCCACAAACACAACACAAAACAAACACAGCGTCGGGGCTAGCTGGAGCAAGGGCTCATTCTTGGGTCAGTAACTCTTTCCATCAAGCCCTCCTTTGCAGGTTCCGGGAACTGACCACGACTTTGCGGTTCACGCAAGCCACGCTCCCCGCAGGGAGATGGATGTCGATGGCTTAAACGCTGCCCTTCCCGTGACCCGAAATAGACTTCAGGTTCCACCTCAGCGCATTACTCTACTTCGACCACGCAGAATCATATGAAGTAACCATTTATGTAAGTCCAAAATGATGGAGTACCTGCAGTTTCATATGGTTAAACCCAATATATGTTACGGGGAATTCTTAGTTCGTTTCAGCGTTTCGCTGAAGGCTAAGCCACCAGGACCGCAAGTGGCTTCTTGGGCTCTCGGTGAACAGTTAAGTAGTACAGAGCCTTCCCTGCATAGTGAAAGTCTCTTTATACACATCCTCCAGGTGTTGGAAAAATTTGTCTTCTTTTAGAGAGCCAAATGTACCTTTTTGTAAATTCCACACGTCGGTACCCGTTCTTTTCCTCTGAAGCTACCTGGAACAAATCATCTTCGCCTCCCACCAGAAAGTCCCGGACATCCCACGCATTCTCCAGTCTTCCTAGCTGCGTATCATCAGCGGGTTTGCCTAGGATGTCTCCCCTACTTTAACTTTAATCCACAAAACAGCACTCTGGATACCGTGTTTCAGCTTGTTGAGAGCTTCCCCCCCCCCGCCAGCTATGCCCTGAGACGGTCTATATAGCTTCTTCTAACTCCTTAGCCCTGAGATACCATACCCAGAGGTGGAGTGTTTACCAAAAAAAGTCTTCTGGTTTCAAGAAAGGCATTATGGTTT
Organism: Leopardus geoffroyi; assembly: GCF_018350155.1. Lineage (NCBI taxonomy): Eukaryota > Metazoa > Chordata > Mammalia > Carnivora > Felidae > Leopardus > Leopardus geoffroyi. The sequence continues at coordinate 178,881,782 of NC_059328.1, read as the reverse complement.
TAGCGCCATGATTCTGTGATGACATTGTTGTAAGTCCCTGTCACCGTTGAATCAAGCGGTTGATGGCATAGTGATTTGGGAGGAGTAGTCACTGTGTCTGTGACTGCCAACAACAGAAAACAAGACAGAGGGTGGCTGGACAATAAAGATTTTTTTATTATTATTATTTGAGAGAGAGAGAGAGCAGGGGAGAGGGGCAGAGGGAGAGAGAGAGAATCTTCAGCAGGCTCCATGCTCAGTGTGGAGTCCCACACAGGGCTTAATCCCAAGACCCCGACCCCGGGGATCCTGACCTGAGCCAAGATCAAGAGTCAGATGCCTCATGAAAAGATGCTCAACGTCGCTCCTCATCAGGGAAATACAAATCAAAACCACACTCAGATATCACCTCACGCCAGTCAGGGTGGCTAAAATGAACAAATCAGGAGACTATAGATGCTGGCGAGGATGTGGAGAAACGGGAACCCTCTTGCACTGTTGGAATGCAAACTGGTGCAGCTGCTCTGGAAAACAGTGTGGAGGTTCCTCAAAAAATTAAAAATAGACCTACCCTATGACCCAGCAGTAGCACTGCTAGGAATTTACCCAAGGGATACAGGAGTACTGATGCATAGGGGCACTTGTACCCCAATGTTTATAGCAGCACTCTCAACAATAGCCAAATTGTGGAAAGAGCCTAAATGTCCATCAACTGATGAATGGATAAAAAATTGTGGTTTATATACACAATGGAGTACTACAGGGCAATGAGAAAGAATGAAATATGGCCCTTTGTAGCAACATGGATGGAACTGGAGAGTGTGATGCTAAGTGAAATAAGCCATACAGAGAAAGACAGATACCATATGTTTTCACTCTTATGTGGATCCTGAGAAACTTAACAGAAACCCATGGGGGAGGGGAAGGAAAAAAAAAGAAAAGAGATTAGAGTGGGAGAGAGCCAAAGCATAAGAGACTCTTAAAAACTGAGAACAAACTGAGGGCTGATGGGGGTGGGAGGGAGGGGAGGGTGGGTGATGAGCATTGAGGAGGGCACCTTTTGGGATGAGCACTGGGTGTTGTATGGAAACCAATTTGACAATAAATTTCATATATTGAAAAAAAAATAAAAAATAAAAATAAATAAAAAATAGAGTCAACACAGAAAAAAAAAAAAAAAAAAAAGTCAGATGCCTAACCAGCTGAGCCACCCAAGCGCCCCTTGGCAATAAAGACTTTAAAAATTATTTTACACAACAAGACCACGGAGATAGGTGTTTCGGGGGCTTTGTAATTCAGAATATGGAAAGGCATCTCTGAAATTTTCCTGTTTTCCTTTGTCACCAGATGGCAAGCTCCGACAACCTTGACCTTCCGTGACAGCATCCAAAGGAGAAAGTAAGGAGATGGAGGAGGGAGAGAAACAAATAATGCTTTTTTACCTAATGGCTGCTTATCGGGAAGGACCAGCTTTCCCAGGTGTCCTTATAGCTTACTGATCAAAACAGGTCACACGCCTATCACGCTATGCCACTGCTTCTCCGAGCAGTGGAAACTGCTTCTCCAAGCAGTGGAAACTGCTTCTCAAAGTGTGGTCTTCAGACCAGCAGCATTGGCATCACCTGGACACGTAAAAAATACGAACTCTCAGACCCCATGCCACGCCTGCTAAATCAGAAATTCCAGAGTCAGGGCCTGAGATTCTGGGTTATAACAAGCTCTCCAGGTGATTTTGATTCATGCTAGGGTTTGACAGCCCCGGCCCCAGTCACTGGCAAAGGAAAACCAGATGCTTCACCAACCACTTTTCATCCATTAAAACTGGGCACATCGGGGCCTGAATTAAAACTGGGCTTGTGGTGGCCGAAAGGGAGGAGAGGAGGGCAGAGGTGAGGAGTGAAAGTGGAGAAAAACTGGGAGGAGGAGGAAAACTGGGAAGAAAGCCCCTGAAAAACTGGGAAGAGAGCCCCAGTCCTCACGGAAATGGGGACTAGAGGTAGATCTCAACTCAAACTGAGCCTGTTGCTGGAAAAGCGTGTAAAATCATTGATTTTTGCAGTTTACAGGGAGCCAATGCAACTAATACAAAGCTGGAGGAAATCAGTTTTCTAATGAAAAATAGACTTGATTACTCTACTTCAAATGTAATTTGGGAGAGTGATAAGTACTACACCATGCGCATTTGCCAAGAAGTGATACACGCTGCAAAATCAGTAGTTAATTAGAACTTCAGTGAAGTGCCAGTTTTCATAGGGAGTACGAGATAGGGGAAGGGATGCCATTTAGCAAAATGAAAATTAATGGCTTTGTGCCTCTTCCTACTTTTGAAGAACTGGCTTTACATCTACCAAACGGTATTAGAAAATGTGCAAAGTAGGGGCGCCTGGGTGGCTCCATCGGTTAAACGTCTGACCGGCTCAGGTCATGATCTCACGGTCCATGAGTTCAAGCCCCGCGTCGGGCTCTGTGCTGATGGCTTGGAGCCTGCTTCGGATTCTGTGTCTCCCTCTCTCTCTGCCCCTCCCCCATTCACAGGCTGTCTCCCTCTCAAAATTAAATAAACATTTTTTAAAATTTTAATAAAGAAGAAAATGTGCAAAGTTTACTTTCCAATCATCTGTGGCCACACTGCCCGTATGGTAGCCACTAGGAACATGTGGCTGTTGAGTACATGAAATGTGACTAGTGCTGAGACGTTCTGTAAGTATGAAAGGCACCCCGGATTTCAAACACTTAAAACAAAAGTAAGAATGCAAAAAAAAAATCTCATTAACAGTTTTTATATTGATAGCATGTTGAAATGATAATATGATATATTGGGTTTGATAAAATACATTAAAATTAACTTTACCATTGTTTCTTTTCCCTTTTTTTTGTGCAACTGCTATAACACTGAGAATTAAATATGTTGTCTGCCTTACATTTGGATTAAGTAGTAGCACTGAGAGTTTACATATTTGATGTAGTAAATCTACTTCAGTCAAACTCATGGAAACTTTTTTCTTTTTTTTTTTTTTTTTTAACGTTTATTCATTTTTGGGACAGAGAGAGACAGAGCATGAACGGGGGAGGGGCAGAGAGAGAGGGAGACACAGAATCGGAAACAGGCTCCAGGCTCTGAGCCAGCAGCCCAGAGCCTGATGCGGGGCTTGAACTCACAGACCGGCGAGATCGTGACCTGGCTGAAGTCGGATGCTTAACCGACTGCGCCACCCAGGCGCCCCGGAAACTTTTTTTCAAATATCAACCAAGCAAGTCAAAAGGAAATAGGGGGAATTTGTAGTTGCCCATGACATAGGATCTGAGAAACTCCAGTCAAAAAAACATTCCCATCCACAAGTCCTTTATTACCTCCAAGAGTTCATGTCTTCCAATTAACCACGTTTTCCTTTTTCCTTAACTGTCTTCACTTACTACATAAATATACTTATGAGAGGACTAATATATTAAATATACATAAACTGGGAATGAGAAAAGACTTTCGGAGATCTTCAATTTCCATTTCTTCCCTTTCCTAAAAAAGAAAAAAAATCATCTGCTCAAGATCAAGTGCAGTCAAGATGTTGACCCAGTTCTGGGTTCTCACTTCTCCTACTTCGTTTCACTTTAAAGTAAATAAATAAATAAAAATGTACTTCTCACCCACCACAGATATTCCAATGGTGCATTTCCTGGGGTGGCATTCAGGGGAGATCTAACAGTGGATCTATCTGGTGTGAGTTTTGAGAAAGTGAATGATTCAGTGAATGAATAAGAAATTCTTTTCCAAGTTACTCAGGTAGTTTTTTTGTTTCCAACAATATTGAAGGAAGAATTGAATCCAGTTTTCCACTGATATTTATTAATGTTTCTAAGAAGAAATTGCTGAGTACTTTACTTTTTGCATACAATTCAGAAGCAGTTAAAAAAACGTGATTGACATTGTGATAACAGCATTCTTTCTTTTTTTAAAGTTTATTTATTTATATTGGGGGGGGGGGGAGAGAGAATCCCAGGCAGACTCCAAGCTATCAGCACAGAGCCCGATGCAGAGCTTGAACCCATGAACATTGAGATCATGACCTGAGCTGAAATCAAAAGTCTGATGCTTAACCAACTGAGCCACCCAGGTGCCCAACAATATCTTTCTAATAGCAATTGCTTTATTCACGTGAACAAGGTTTGTCAGCATTTGCATCTATAAAACTAACAAATGGGCTGTTACTGGTGCTGAACCCTGTTTCATTTTTATCACTAAACATTCTACATTAAAGGATACTAAAGTGTCCCTTGGTGGCTCAGTGAGTTGAGCGTCCGACTTCGGCTCAGGTCATGATCGCACGGTCTGTGGGTTCGAGCCCTGTGTCAGGTTCTGTGCTGACAGCTCAGAGCCTGGGGTCTGCTTCAGATTCTGTGTCTCCCTCTCTTTCTACCCCTCCTCTGCTCATGCTCTATCTCTCAAAACTAAATAAACATTAAAAAAAAAAAAAAGGATACTAAGCTAACTGACTTCTTCAAAGCTCCATACATCCCATTTAAAAATTCATTTCTGATAAAATTATATTTTAAAGTTTAATAATTATCCAAATTTATAATATATTTATGTAAACTCCATGCTAATAGTATTTTTAAAGGTAATTCAGCAGTGGGGAAGGATAATTTCAACTTGAAGCCTTTTGAAATTTTTTAAATGTTAAATTTCAGTTGACAACTATTTTCTTGTTGCAGAGAATTATGATGAAATAATCTATAAGCCTAAATTTCTGTGACAGAAATAGAATGGAAGTCAGAGTTCAAGGAAGCAAAGGAAAAAATTGGAATTTCCAACTTTTAAAAGAGGGCTTGTTCATCTGTTTCTTAAATGGATAATGGTAGATAGGAATCAAAGCCCATAGTCTTTGGTTTCATTGGACTCATGGAATAATTTCTTCTCTTTATTTTAAAATAATCAATGTTTGTAATATATACAAAAGTACGTTATTTGAAACTACTGTTTAAACTTATGCCAAAACAGTTTAGATATCAACTTTAAAATGTGCAAAGTGAAACAGAATTTTTCAAAATTATGTTCAAGGGTATAAGGGAGAAAGTTTGAAGACCACTCAGCTCTCAACCCTGCCTGCATCAAAGCCATAAATGGCCAGACTCCACCCAGGAAAAATGAAGTCAGAATCTCTGGGAGCATCCTCCCTACCCTGCCTAAACTCATTATAGTCACTTGAGCCAGAGTTGAAAACCACTGTCATGGAGTGAATTAGCTTTTCCTCTCACCTTCCTCTGGGACAGAAAGGGTCTGGAAAAGCACATGGAATGGGTACAGAACAAGGAAAGGAGAAAATCAAAAGAGGAGAAAGGGACACCTAGGTGGCTCAGTTGGTTGGGGTCCAACTCTTGATTTCAGCTCAGGTCATGATCTCACAGCTCATGAGTCCAAGCCCTGCATTGGGGCCTGCCCTGCATTGGGGCCTGCTTGGGATTCTCTCTCTCTCTCTCTCTCTCTCTCTCTCTCTCTTTCCCTGCCCCTCCTCCACTCATTCTCTCCCTCTCTCTCTCTCTCTTTCCCTCTCTCAAAATAAATAAATAAACTTAAAAAAAAAAGAGGGGAAAGAACCGGGGGGGGGGGGGGAAGCAGGAAACAGAAAGCATTGAAAGTCATCCCATCCCACTCCATCCAACTTTGCCAAAGAATAACCCCGCCTCTTATCAATAATGATTGAGTCAGTACCAGTGACTCTTGGGAAGTACATTTGTCCTTTTTTATTTTTTTGTATCATTGTAATATTTTACAAAATTAATGTTCAATAAGTCATTTAGATGAATTCTTGTTGTTTATCTGATAATGAAACCTCTTTTATCTAATGAATATTGATTCTCACCCATCTTATGCCAGTTCCTTCTCCATCGTCTTCTCAATATTCAGTCCAAAAAGAATGGCCTCATCCTTATTTGGGGTTTAATGTTGCAAACACCAAGGACTTGGGAATAAACACTGTTCTCTAGCTGTTAGAAAATGCCTACTACTTTGCTATGGGATATTTCATTTGAGAAGTCCTCCGTGATGCTTCTCGTACATATGGTTTAATCTTTCTTTTTTTTTTTTAACCATCTTGTAAGCGATAAATTCCACACCTCCTCTGTTCTGACATCACTGGATTCTGACTGTCCACAGGTAATCGGTACTGTTTTGATGCCTCGGCTGTTGACACTCGTGGCGATTTCTTTAAACAGTAGTCACCTGTGGGAACCAAATTATTCTACATGATCTTCAAAGGCTGTCAGAAGATGCTTTCTTGAAATTTTATCACTTCGTGAACAAATGTGAAATCCGTGGTAAAGCCATGGGTTTCTTTATATTTATGATGTTGGAAGCCCTTCTCAACCTGACTACCTACAGTACATATTTGCTGTGAGTGTTTTCTTTCAGTTCATATAAGCACAATGCTGGACAGCAGCCAAATTATTTCCTCACTCGGGGAAAACAATGTATTGTTACGCACATTTTATTGATTTCATACAACATTTTTCAAGTCAAGAAAGAAGTAGGATTCCCAAAAAGCGAACACCATAGTCCTCCTCCTCATCACAACCCCCAGCTAGGCAAATGCTTGAAAGAAATGCCTTAAATATTTTAAATCCAGCTGTGTGAACTTGTCACATGGAAGGCCCCTCCAAATCATTACGCAAACTGTCTGAGGCATAGCTGACACTTTTAGCCCTTACCTGACAAATCTGACAGGAGTCACTGTGTTAACTAACCCCTAACTCATCCTCTGGAGCCCTTCCTCTTCTCTATGAATGGCTCCTGCATTCAAGGCTCCTGGAAAGTTTTCTTCAACCACGATAATCTGGGGATAATCTCAAGCTGTTGGCTTTGTCCGGCTTTTGCTTGTAAAGGCTAACATTTTATGCTGGACTTCACCAGTGAGGGATAAATTAAACAGAAGTAGCAAATTGTTGAAAGCTTTTTAAGGACCCTGAGTTTGATAGGTAACTGTGACCCCAGGCCCCTCACGTCCATCTTCTGCATTCTCTACGTCAAACTGTGGCCAAATCTAATTGAGTTTATTTGTCTCCTTCTACTCCCATGGCCACTGCCCCCTCAGCCCAGGCTCTGCCTCCCTCACCTAGGTTTTTGTGACAACTGCTAACAGATCTCTTTACCCTGGGCTTTTCCTCTCTCTAATTTGATCTCCATATGGTTGCTTATGTTATCTTCAGAAAGCACAGCTCTGATCACAAACTTCCTTTTTCACAACGTTTTGAAGGCTCCTCGTTGCACACAGAACCAAACCCAAAACTTTCTCACTTGGCTTTTAAAACCGTGCACGCTCACCAGATCCAACATTTCTAAAGGGCCTCGTTTTCCAGGCACTCATGCAAATACCAAAGGTTATAAAAAGCAACAAGAATATTAAGCATTTGTTGGTAGTAAGAGATAAAAAAGAATCAAACACGGTTCTTACCAGCAGAAGTTCTCTTCTACCTGGGACACAAGCAAATCCTAAGAGAGAGGCTTATTGTATTCCACTGCTAATTCCCACACACAGTTCCACCCGTTTGTCCCCCACACACCGTTGGCAGGAATCCTCTCCTCCAGCCATTCAGGAAAACGCCTAATCCTTAAAGACACACAACACTCCACTACCTCTGCACGTTCGCTCATTTGGTCCTCTCCATCTGGAAGCCTTCTGCCTCCACATCCTTCCCGGGGGGCATCCATCGTGCCAGCTCTCCTCCAATTCAAACGATTCCTCAGGGCTCTCTCAGAGCCCCTCAGCCAGATTGATACCCCCTCGCCTTTCCCCACGGTGTGTCTGGTGACATTAAACATATATCGTAATAGGGCACCTGGGTGGCTCAGTCAGTTAAGCGTCCAACTCTTGATTTTGGCTCACGTCCTGATCTCACAACTGTGGGGTGGAGCCCTGAGTTGGGTCCCTGCCTGGGCAGGGAGCCTGCTTATGATTCTTTCCCTCTCCCTCTGCCCCTGTTCAGCTCTCACGTGCAGCTGCTCTCTCTTTTAAATAAACAAATAAACAAACAAACAAACAAATAAATAAAGTGTTATATTACTACTTCTTGTCCACTAAATTTGAAAGACCTTAAAAGCATGGATTTTATCTTTTTTTTTCCCCCACTATGTCTCCCAAGGTACCCAGAGCCTTACATATAGATAATCCCCAACAAATAGTTGATAATCGGCAGTAAATTCTTTAGCAAGGGTCCTTGACAAGGTTGTACTTGATATATCGCTTCCTTTTGTTGAAATTCGACGCCATTGTTTTCTACGTCGTATTAAGATTTAGCTGCAAATACCCACTAAAGTTTTTTATAGCTTCTTTAACCAGATTGCGAGGCAATTCTTTTTTAGCCAGCAACATAATGTGGGGAAAGACAATGTTCCTTTTCCTTAATGAGTTCTGCAATCACAGATTTCCTTGGCTATGCCTTTCTTTCGTGATCCTTGATCCACATGGTGATGCTGTAACCATGGTAGACACTGAGCCACAAAGCGGTCCCAATTCTAAACATTGGTTGGCCAAAACAAAACAAAACAAAAGTTCTCATCAAATTAAAAGTTCTAATTAAATGGCGTGGGTAAATTCCAGGTTTATGAACTGTTACCATCTTCTGCTTTGGATAGAGTTACTCTTGGGCTCCATAACACAAAAGCCATGCCTGTGCAATGACAAAATAGTCATCAATGACATTTTTAAAAAATCAATTCTCGGGGCGCCTGGGTGGCGCAGTCACTTAAGCGTCCGACTTCAGCCAGGTCATGATCTCGCGGTCCGTGAGTTCGAGCCCCAAGTCGGGCTCTGGGCTGATGGCTTAGAGCCTGGAGCCTGTTTCCGATTCTGTGTCTCCCTCTCTCTCTGCCCCTCCCCCCGTTCATGCTCTGTCTCTCTCTGTCCCAAAAATGAATAAACGTTGAAAAAAAAAATTTTTTTTAAATAAAAAAATAAAAATCAATTCTCAAACCTGGCGGGGGGGGGGGGGGGGGGCGGTGGTGATGAAATAACCGGAGAAGTTTTTCTTATCTCATAGAGACAGTATGGTTGGCTAAGTGTGATTTTCTGGTCTTCACCTCACTATTTTGTTACCTTGTACATAAGAAACATTTTTTGGATAAAAAAGTACCATATTAAGCTTTGCTCTGTGGCAGTATCGTAGCCAATGAGGTTTATCCGAGGCGCGATTATTGCTAATTGAAAAAAGCACCATATTAAACTCTCTGGTGGGTATAAGAAAGATAAGCTGAGATCTTCAGCCTTCAAAATTACTCATTATTGGGAAGACAAGATAAATACATGCAAAAAAAGTGAGTTCATTGTTGTCAAATATTACAACAAAGCAAAGAGGTCACAAAAGAGCATCAGACTGATTGATTTCTAGGTATGCTCCATAATTAGGACTGTATACTCAGCTAATGGGAAGGTCACTAAGAATTGGGGTGGCCCAGAGGGCTAATGGGAAGGCTAGTTTCAGTGAACAAGAAACTTTAAATGGGATACTAATTTTAAGAATGAAAATAAGCTTATATCTATAATTATTGAAAATGAAGTCACAGATGCTAAGGGTCTAGGTTACTTCAAGATTCCGTAAGCCCCATAGAGTCTGGAAAGACATGCAGGTACAGTCTGTAGCTACAAAGGAAATAGTCTTAACTGTCCTATGATCACAAACACTCGTGGGGTACCGATGATGGCACGCATGATGTTTCTTTGTTTTTCCCAGCTGTTGCCATCAGACCACACCGGCCGCCTCACTGAGCATCCCCTTTACTCTTCCGCTTCCTCTTCCCGTTCAGCCTCTCCCACCACACACACAGGCTTTTTTTCCTCTATTTCCTCCCCATCAGGTGTCAGTTTTCAAAGTACTGAGTTTTGTTTCTAGCTGCATCGTGGATGAGCCAGAGCAGAGCTGTTTAATGGGCCTTGGAGGAGACTTCACTTAGGAAGTTACAAAGTATGCCCACCCCCAGCCTGAAACAAACCTACAAATACATTTCACTTTGGACTGCGCAGTGTAGTAATTTCTTTTAATTAATTTCTATCCTTTCTTTAAAATTTTTTTTTAATGTTTATTTATTTTTGAGACAGAGAGAGACAGAGCATGAACGGGGGAGGGTCAGAGAGAGAGGGAGACAGAATCTGAAACAGGCTCCAGGCTCTGAGCAGTCAGCACAGAGCCGTCGCGGGGCTCGAACTCACGGACCGCGAGATCGTGACCTGAACCAAAGTCGGACGCTTAACCGACTGACCCCCCCAGGCGACCCAATTTCTATCTTTTTAAAATTAGGAAATTTTTAGATTTTTCCCTTAAAAAAACCCAGAATATCCACAATGCCGCAGTTGAGGAATGACTGCTCGCTTTTAGGTGGAGATAAGCTTTTTAGTTTTCCCTGTTCCTCAAAGCTCCCCACTATTTACATTTCCTGTGGTCTTATAAACCTTTTTCTTGGGCATCCCTGCTTCTCAGAGGAGAGCATCTATGTGAACAACAAAACTTTCTTTTGTTATTATCAACCACTTTTAATATTATAATGTAGACTCATTATGCTAAAAAAAAAAAAAAAAATCTGTGTCTCTATTCTGTGTATCTGAAGATGTTCCCAAGATCTGATTCCACGGCAGTTATAAAGTGGACAACTTTCTAAGAGGCACTTATCTGTCAAATCACGAGGGTACCACAGAGTGCTCATTATGTAAGGTACTAATCAATTACCAAAGGTGTGTTAAAAAAAAAAAAAAAAAAGTATCTTCCACAGGAAAAAAACAAATCAAAGCATAGACACTGGAAAATTCTAAATCCATAAATAATTTTACTCTTCTGTTACCTCCAGAATAAATTTCAAATTCTCAGACTGAGAGAATGTGAAGCCCTGTACTCTGTGACTCCCTGTCTTTCCAGAATTAGCTCGCATCTCCCCACTGCCTCCCCAGTCTGAGGCCGCATCATCTGCTGCCTGTTTGCTGCAATAAACTCCCAGAGATTTCTCTCCTTTCCGTCCTGACCCCCCCATACTCCACAGTCCTTCTCCACACAGCAGCCTTAGTGTTCTTCACCACTGGTCATGACTCTTTAGCCACCCTGGCCTTCGTGTTCATCAAACAAGCCTCCCTAGGCCTTCAAAAGGCTTTTCGTTATTCTGGTCTCACATCAAATTTCCCCTCTTCAGAGAAGCCTTCCTGTCCGACCCCCTCTAGAGTAACTTCTCCTCCCAACACTGTCACTTGTCATTTTATTATTTTATTTTGATTGTATAGAATCTCTCCCGTTAGATTACCTCATTCGTTTACTTAGATACATTCTGTTTTGACCCGCTAGTGCGCATGTTCCATTGAGCTTGGCCACCCCATCAGCTCATTCAGCTTTTATCTTCAGGGTCTAGAGCAGCCCTGGGGTGCTGGATAATATGTTTTCTCCCTAAAAATGCCTCCTACTCTTTCCCATCTCTCCATTTTACCTTTGCCAATTTCTCTTATTGTCTAAATTCTACCTGTCCTTCAATATCCAACTCAAATATTATTTAATTCATGAAAATGGTGCTAACTTTGCTGCTTCTCTCCTCCAAATCTTTGTGGGACTCTTTCCGATATGCCATTTAGGAAATTGTCATATATTCGAATTATCCTTATGTCGTCTTATCCCTTCCACAAAATGGCGAGCTCCCGAAGGCCCAGAATCCTGTTTAATCTATTTTTGCACCTCTGGCACCTAGGACAGTGTTTTGCCTTCCATGAAGTAGACACCCAATACAGGTTTTAGAAAAAATAAATTGAACGAATTGATAACGTTTCCGTGAATTCCTACCACTAGAAACATACTATGAGAAATGGAAAAGAAACCCAAGCACCAAGTTCCTTTTCAAGCAAATGGGCCCTCCTCAGCATTTTCTTGGAAGATTGAGAGTATAAATAATTCCCTCCAGATTTTTCTATCACTGACTTTAGTCACCTTGTTTGTAATTTTGAGGGCTTAGAAGCCAGGAAGCTTTTGTGTTCTAGTTCCAAAAAAGAAATTCCTTTTTAAAAAAAATTAGCAAATGACTCATTCAAATGTCATTTAAAAAAATAAAAAAGAAAAAACTCACAGAGCTGTCTCAGTGGATGGAGCCAATAGCAATTCACTGAACTAAATCAACTGAGCTATATTGAAGTAGTCAGTCAAAGATCTGCATTTTATCTTGGCACGAGAACAAAAATATGGAACGCAATATCCAGATGGTAAGTAAACAACATTATTGCCATTTTCAAGCAGGAGAAGTATGATTTGGTTTCTATAAAACAAGGGAAATATCTGGGAGGAAGGAAACTTTATAGATAACTTTGACCTCAAACCATAACCCACATGTTACAGAAAACATAAGATATTGGATCAGTCTCTAACACTGAATTCATCATTTACTAATAACAACAACTAAATTACAAAGTGGGGCACCTGGCTGGCTCAGTGGGTAGAGCCTGTGACTCTTGATCTTGGGGTTGTGAGTTTGAGCCCCACATCGGGTGTAGACATTACTTAAAAATAAAATCTTTAGGGGCGCCTGGGTGGCTCTGTCAGTTGGACGTTCGACTTCGGCTCAGGTTATGATCTCGCGGTCCGTGAGTTCGAGCCCGGCGTCGGGCTCTGTGCTGACAGCTCAGAGCCTGAAGCCTGCTTCGGATTCTGTGTCTCCCCGTCTCTCGGCCCCTCCCCTGCTCATGCTCTGTCTCTCTCTGTCTCTCAATGATAAATAAATGTTAAAAAAATTTTTTTAATAAAATAAAAAAATAGAATCTTTAAAAGCATGAAAAATTTTAAAGATAAATTACAAAGTACTTCATATGTGCCAAGGGGAGTTCTAAGCCCATTACATATACCAACTAATTTTATCAGTACAACCTTGTATTATTACTGTCATTATTGTTTTAGTATTATCATCGTATGCTATATCGTTAGATAGCTATTGTCACATTACCATCATCTCCATTTAGTGGATGAAGAAATGAGGCACCGAAAGGTTCAGCCCCTGCCCAAGATCACCTAGCTGGCCACCAGTGGCTCTGGGATGTGAATCTAGTCAACCTGGCCCCAGAGTCCATACCCCTAACAAGTTCACTGTCCTTCTTCTCCAGGTTGTTCTTTTTTCCCAAAAATATCCTGTTCATGTGAAGTAAACCAAACTCTTTTGATAGGATAATGGATTTGCTAAATCCACCGAAGAAAGTTCTCTATAGAAAACGTCTTTCCCTTCTGACTCAAGACACTATCGGAACCACCCTGGGCAGCAAATCTCAGCACCACGATTCGCTTGAGAACATCCCAGAAGCAGGGGAGCAGCACATATACCTCAGGTTCCCTCCCCCCGCCTCCAGTTTTACTCTGACCAACTTTCCAGCAGCATAAGAAGAGTCTGTGAATATGAACAGAGCCCAGTGATATCATTCTCTTCTGTAGGGCCTTTTTCCAGAAGGGAGAGCAAACGTAAGCCTAATAAGAAAGGTTTTTGGAGAAAAAATATAATACTGTGTCTTAGAGGAACTACATTTCTACCTGAAGAAAGAATGTTTCTTTGGCAACTGCAGAGAGATGCTGACTTCGGCCTGGTGGGTCTTTAGCCCTTTAACAGACTAGCAGCCCTAAAGGTGAGGCCTTGGGCTTCAGAGGCGGGGGTTTCGTACAAAAGAACACAGTCAAACTAGTTTAGGGGGCTCCTGCGGACTTTTTCTAGGCCCCATCTCTTTCTTCCTCGCCAGCCCTTCTCCATTTTCATCTAGACACCCCCACACACTCTGATCTTTGCGCTGGCCTCCCGCGGGATGACCCCATTTCCAAGCACCCTGGCCTTGCTTCTAACTTCAATCCCCCAGCTCCTCGCTTGCTTCCCTCCTCTTCAGCATAAGCAAGGGCAAGGTCTTTTAAATCACACTTGACATGTACATCTTTATCTTCTTCTCTTTGATCAGAAATAAGAATGCTTTTCTACTTTGTTTCTCCAGGGTTTTCTACTCCTTCTCTCTTAAAAAAAGAAAGAAAGAAAACAAGAAAAGGGAAAGAAGGAAAGGAAAGAAGACACTATGTACCTGGTTATTTTCTTGTAGTTTTCAGCCACAAGTATATCACCACTCTGAGAAATATTTTCTTAAACTTAAGAGTTTAACAAAGTGTAAGTGGCTGCCTTGAACTTTAGATGAAATTTTATTACTCTGAGAGAAGTATGCAAATTTCAGTAACAACTCAAGAGAAAAGAAAAATGAAAAAAAAAGCCAGTATTTTTTCAATTATTCCAAAGCAGCTCATATCAAAGTCACTTTGATTTATAAACTTCAAAGACACGTAGATTCCATTTATTGAAGGGCCAAACAGCAACATTGATAAAACCATCCAGTTATTCTTGAGAACAGATTAACCCTGGATTTTAACTACCCTACAATTTCTTAGCATGAACTTGGTTCATATTTGTCATCAATTGGCAATTCCTTTGCTCTTGGATATTATATGCTAACTAATATGAATAGCGCTTTATTCTGACTTGAACATATCATTCTGAGAGTAGGTTCCATCTAGTTTAATTGATCTGAACCTCTCCTAACATAACCATATTCTGTTCAATTTGATGAATGTACATAGGTCAGTATAGTTAATATTTTTCAGAGAAAGTCTAAAATTTGCCCCTCTCCTTAAACCTCTTTCCCTGTATAACTTCTTTTTGCCTTTCCCTACACACCTTCAAGCATAATCCAATGTTTATACTAAACAAAAGCTTTCCTAGCATTACCGTCATTATCTTTACCGGCATTAATGTTATTGTTCATTAACATTATTCATTGTTCATTAACATTACCCTGTTCATTAACCCTGTTTTCCTTCTTTCGAGCAGCACATGTTTCTCTTTTTGCTGCCCCACCAATCCAACGTGCCGTTTTATACCTACTGGCTTCGATTCCCAGATACCACGTCCCATCTCCGTTGTCGCTCACACGCTTTGAATTTATTCTCCAATCATCTCTAAAACTCTGCTGGAGCTCCACAGGCCCCTGTCCTCTGCTCTTCTCTATCTGCAGTTAACTTCCTCATAGATTCATCCAAGCCCATTGCTCTGGTCCCAAACCTCTATATCCCCTACTGCTCTGCACCCCAGCCAACCACAGCCACTCTCTGAGTGGATGTCCAGCCACACCCTCAAACTCGAGAAGTCTAAAATTCCAGTATACATCACATTACTTCTCAAATAGGGTCCCTGTGTGACCACCCTGTCTCAAATATTGGAGAACCAATACTGAGAGACGTTTTTAGTCTTTCCCTGTCTTTCTCTGATTTTCCATCTGTCACCTCTCAGGACCACCCTTTCATTTGGTATTCTATTAGTCACTAAATTCACATACCTCAACACCTATGACTTCTTCCCTGATTTTCAGATTCAATCCCGCCTGAATACTACTGCCAACCTGACCTCGTGAAAAGGATGCTTTCACCAGGCACTCCTTCTTCAAGAAGCTTCAATCGCTCCCCCATCATTTACTGCACTAAGGAACCAACTGTGCTGCCTTATGAAGATTCTCCATAAGCCTGACATGCTGGGGGAGATGATCAACACATTCTCTACTTATCCACAACCTACACTCTCATCGCCGTTAGGCTCTCTCCACACTGCACTCCAAATTAGTGAGGTTTATTGCTGACCCCTTCACCTTTTTCTCCTTTCAGACTCAGCTTACCTTCTGCCATTTCTGAAAGTCTTCTTTGTGTATTCCAGACCCTGACTATGATCTTTCTCCTTTGAATGGCTACTACAAACTTAGTTTGCTTTTGCAACGACACGCTCAAAAGTGGCACAGCTCCTGTTGTGTGTTTCGTGTTGCCCCTTGGACAGCGCTCCACATGTAGCGCTCATGGTGGACCCTCCACAAAGATCTTATAACCAAGGAATGAGTTAATCAGCACAGATTGTCTTTACAAGACAGTGCATTCTGGGCAGACTGTAGAGTAAAACTGTCCACAGTTTTCCTAGCGTTTTCCTAGCTCTACAAGCCACTAACACCCAGTGATAGCTATTCAAAATAAAGTCTGTTTTTGCATTGATGGCCCACCCTTATCCTAACTATAACAGCCTTTGGAGCTGAGATCTCTACCTATCCCTGCCCCATCCTTCACCTTAGCCATTCAGCTCCAGTGTTCTTATTCTCCCCTTTGAAATGAGTTAGCTACTCAAATCAAATCCTTAAGAAGAGTCCAACAAAAGAAACCTAATAAAATCTGATGAAAGGAAACAGTAAAGCTGAAAGCGTATATGACCAAATTAATAAACAGAATCATATTAAAATCATAAATAAAATCCAAGAGCTGGCTCTTTGGGGAAAAAAATTAAAACAAATCTAAAAAGCTTTAATCCACATGTAAGTAAATATAAGAAGGAGAGATAGACTGTAAAAACAGATGAGGAGGTTCTTACAGTTATTTTAATGTGTTATGTTAACTCTATTCCAGCCCTTTGCAACCAGTTTCCAGGAAAGAATTAAGCTGTAAGGCATCCAATGCCGATCATAAATTCACTTCTCTCCTTGGCATCTGGAATGGTAGACATTATGCGCCACCTTGGGAGAACTGAACACGGTCATCCAAATCATTCTTTGGAAGCCCAATTCATTGAGATCTCCATGAAAGGACAATTCTGTGAAAAGCAATATAAGTTACTGAAAATGACTAATGCAGAAGGAAATCATAAAAGATTATGGAACAACTTTAAAAAATTTACCTCCAAAGTGATCCAGAGCAGTTAGTTTTATGGGTGACGTCTTTCAAATCCTTATGCAATATATGCTTCAGGAAATAGGAAAAAAAAAAAAACTGTAATACACCAACAATACTTTTGGAAAGCTATCTGCTGCCCCAGTGCCAAAATCTGATCGAGGAACATATTAAAACCGCAGCCTTGTCTCGTTTGTAACTTTAGATTCCAATAATCCTAACCAACAAACCATCTAGTCAACTAAAGTCTATAGTATAATACAAGGAATGTCCAATAAGCAAAATAGCATATCCTAGAAACACAAATCGAGCTTATTATGCAGTAAACAACTCATCTAATATATTAGTTCAATAGATCGAGTTGGAAAAATGAACACTCAGAAATGTAAATCCATGTTTTAACCAAGAAAGGGAATAGGTCCTTATCATGAAAAAGAAGGCCATTCTTAAGCTAATAGCCAGAGCCATACTAAATGTGAACTACTTGAGACATTAAGGTTTAAAGGATGAATAAAATGACGACACATCATGTTACTGTGAACAGTTGACACAGATCCGGAAGTTCTAGTTAATGCTTTAAAAATTTGAAATCAAAAAAAGGTAAACTTTTAGGATGTAGGAGATAAAATCAGCAGCATTCTCCTGTGATACAATTATATACATAAAAACCCAAAGAGAATCAACTGAAAGAGTCATAATTAGTAAAGTTCAGCAAAGCTGAAGATATGTATACAAAAATAGAGAGCTTTCCAAGACATCAGCTAAAATTGGTTAGTAAATACTGTGGGAAAACATTCCAATTCCCATAGTAACAAAACATACAAAATGCCTAAAACTAATCTTATTGAATAACATCTAAGATTACATCAATAAATCTATAATACTGTATACCAATATATATTTTTAAGGTGCCTGGGTGGCTCAGTCAGTTCAGCTTCCAACTTCAGCTCAGGTCATGATCTCCAGGTTTGTGAATTCAAGACCCACATAGGGCTCTGTGCTGACAGCTCAGAGCCTGGAGCCTGCTTCAGATTCTGTGTCTCCCTCTCTCTCTGCCACTGCAGTGCTCACACTCTCTTTCTCTGTCTCTCTCTCTCAAATATAAGTAAACATTAATATGCATATATATATATATATATATATATTTTTTTTATAGATTAAAAAAATAGCATGTTCTTCCCTGATAAGAGCTTACGGAAGCATTAGCAGCATGCTGTTCTTTCCAAATTAATTTACAGATTTATTGCAAACTTCAAATCCAAACACCCATGAAATTTTTTAACTTGTCTAAACGATTCTAAGAGTCATCTTGAAAAGTGACATGTTGAGACCAGCTTTAAAAAAATGTTAAGAAAAAGAGTAATGAATGAGTACTTGGCTTACTAGATATAAAAACTTTTATGAAACTACAATAATTTAGATGGTGTGGTAATAGCACAGAACTTGACAGATTAATGAAACAGTCAAGATAGCCCTGAAATAGGATGAAAAATATATAAAAACTTAATGAAGAATGATAAATGAAAAATCACATACCATAAAAATGCTGGAGGTAACATTGGTGAATATAAAACTGATTTAAAAGCAATAGAATATATCACCCAGGAAAAGATACATAGATTTGACTGCATAATTTTTAAAATTTGTATACCACTGAAATAAAGCTTATCCTATGTAACATCAATAATATTTTAAAAGTTAAGAACAAAACTCTATCAGAAAATACTATAAAAATATTTACAAGCAAACTGCACCCTGGGAAAAATATTTGTAACATATATGACAAGTTAAGAACTTTATTGTATAAAAGAGAATTTACATATCAATAAGAAAAATGAGAACACACTGTGTATTCCTTCCCTGCTGCTCCAACAGACTACTGCAAACTTAGTAGCTGGAAACAACCCAGATTTATTTTCTTACGTTTCTGGAGGCCAGACGTCCAAAGTCAGTTTCACTGGGCTGAAGTCAAGATGTCCTAACAGCTCATTCTTTCTAGACGCTCTAGAAGAGAACCCCTCCTCTGCCTTTTCCAGCTTCTGGAGGCCACCTGCATTCCTTGTCTCATGGCCCCTACCTCCACTTTCAAAGCCTGCAATGTGATATCTTCAAGTTTCTCTTTTTTGCTGACCTCTTCTTCCATGATCATGCCTACTTTGACTCCAATCCTTTGTCTCCTACCTGGATAATCCAAAATAATCTGCCCAGCTCAGGGCCATTAATTTGATCATATCATCAAACATTCCTTTTGCCATGTAAGATAACATACCCATACGTTTTGTAAATTAGATTATGGGCATCCTTGGAAGGCCATTATCAGTGTATTACACGTCAAGAGAAAAATAGATAAAGAAGCAGAGACAATATGCAGAATAAAAAAGCCAATGGCGACAAAGCACGTGAAACACATATTCAATCTCACTAGAATTCTAACAACTGGAAAATAAGACAATAATGAGATCCTTCTTTTGCCTAACACAGTGACAGATTTTTCTAAATCATGGGTACATGATTCTAGTGCAAGTACAGGTTCTGAGTCATTCTGGACAATAATCAGGTGATATGTATGAGGAGCCTTAAAATGTTCATGTCATTTAATCCGGTAACTTTACTTCTCGAAATTTTTCTTATGAACTTACTTCAGGTAGGTATTTTAAATGTACAATGAGTCTATTACTCACAATATTGTAAAAGAGTAATAAATTAGAAACTGTGTCCAACAATAAGGCATGGTTAAATAAATTATGGTAAAGCTACACAATTAAAGATTATGCAGCCATTAAATGAAATCTTAAGAGATTTTCAATAACATCCTGGATATTCCCACAATATACTGCTGAGAACAAAAACAGAATACAAAACTGCGTATGTTACAAAATATATGCAAAAGAGGAGGTTGATAATGGTTAACTCAGAGTCATAGGATTATAGGATATTTTTATTTTCTTCATTATACTTTATTTTAATAATAAATATTATTACTGTTATAATCATAAAAAAAGACAATTTAAAATTCCAAAGTGAACGATGACAGATGTTGGACATTGAGCCTCAGAATTCTAAGCAGGATGGAAAATAGAGTGTTATACGCCCCCAAATGGCAGTCCCCACACATCACTGGAGACCAGCCATGCACATTATTCCTTTCAGAAACAAAGCCAGCCAGCACCATGTGCAAATCAGCACCTCACAGATAGGCACGGTTGCCAGTAGAGGAGCGAAACAGAACAAGTTCAAGCACAGACCCCAGATTCCGGGTAGAAACGGGTCTTCGCCCCTGCAGTTGGGCCTATAAAGGATTATGGGCCTATTGCAGAATCCACCAGAGTCAGAGGGAAGAATTAAGCAATATGAGTTGTAATTCGATTCTAACATAGGAAGAAGAAACTAATTGGAATTGCTGAAGATTGCATCAGACAGACACATTAGACAGAGCACAGTTCACCATATCCCTTTTTTTCACTTGGCAAAAAAATATAAAATTTTGTGATAGGCTCTTAGAAGGAATATTCATTTCAAAGGGTGAGTTAGGGCTGCCTGATGCTAACTTGTCAAGCAGCTCACGGAAAGTTAGCTTTACGACAGCAAAGATGTTTTGTTCATTGCTATGTGTCTGGTGCCTAAAACGGCACCTGGTACCCAGTAGGTATTCAATAGATCATTGTTAGATTACATTTGGAGCGGTAGAATTACTATAAACCTTTATATTCTACCTTTAGGTTAAACGGCTTATCACTTTTACAGGACTTGAACTCCCTGACCAGCGCCAGTATTGGGGAATTAATAAATACACCCTATACACACCTTAGACAGGGGTATTTATTATTTTATGGGAAATCCTATTCAGCATCTGGAACGGAACGGAAACCTCTTCAAATTCAGGCCCTTCCACTTACCACGAGAGAATAAACAGCTCTCTATTGGAAGGACACACTTCTGACAGCAGAACACAAGTGGAAGGGTCATTCTTCTCCCTTGTCCACCCTCAACGCAAGCTTCAGATGCTGCCACATGAGTGATTTGGCAAGTGGAGGCATGTTCCATTGGGCCAGCTCTATGGCTCCTACTTCTCTTCCCACAAAATATGACCACCCGCCATATTACCCCACGCTGTCTACACCCAGCACCCGCCATTTTTATATTACTAACTCTAAAACTCACTGTGGGGTGACATTACTTCTCTCAAGACTAATGGCAGAGATCCTTTTTCAAATCAGTCGCCAAGCGATTTTGAAATCGGCTCGAGGAACGTCACGTCTGAGGACGCCGAACACTGCAAGCCCAATAGACTTCCTGCTCCTTGTAATTGTGCTGTTCATCCTTGAAGTTTCCGTATTTGACATTTTGCCATTGTCGGCTCATTAAATAAATTACTTATTAAAATAAAAGAGCATCCCTGCAGTAAGTGCCTGGCCTGCTGACATCCAGCTGAAGAACGATGCCCACAGGTTTTCAGCTTTGTCTGATTGTAGCAAGTCAGCTAGACTGAAGTCGCCATCCCCTGAGCAAAGAGGTTGGGGGCGCCCAGAAGAGGGACACACAGAACCACGGCCCGGGGTGCATGGCAAGGCCATCTGTGTTTACAGCGAAGGGAGGTACTTTTACACACCGGGGGCCAAAATCATACCGTGATGGCATTGCAGGCCACGTACTCTTCTCAGTGAACCTCTGTGATTTACGGATTACTTTTTTTATATTCAATAAGAAGAGTGAGGCAGGAAGATTGCTCAGGTCGCTCACAGAAGGATGTTGACAGTAGACCCCCAGAGGCGGACACAGGGACAACGCCATTGTGAACAAACCTCAAGGCAAAAGACAGCCCTGGATTCTCCCACCTCAAAACTTTCTTCCGAAACTAAAATTCAAGCAGTAAACATAATACATGAAAAATGAGATCCCTCCCAGTTAGCCTCCCTTCAGACTTTCGCCTGTTGCCCTGGAAAGTGAAGCAGCAAATGTAGATTTCTGTGATTCTGCGCGAGGAAAATTGGAGCAGATAAGGTCTTAGCTGAGCTGGGAAGATGATAAATATTTTCATGGACTGTTGAGCCCCACTAATTGGATACTTTAATGAAACTTGAGCTTTCTCTTCAGAACTTCTAACACCC
This sequence comes from Leopardus geoffroyi, assembly GCF_018350155.1. Lineage (NCBI taxonomy): Eukaryota > Metazoa > Chordata > Mammalia > Carnivora > Felidae > Leopardus > Leopardus geoffroyi. The sequence continues at coordinate 178,859,982 of NC_059328.1, read as the reverse complement.
CTTTAACCCTTAACAACTGGTATGGGCAATTTTTTAAACAAAAGGAAGTATGACCCTGGAGAATCCTTTCTTTTTCTTTTCAAGCAGATGACCCAGTGGTAATTGACAATGGCTTCTAATAGAGGAAGGACCACTGTTTTTTTTTGTTGTTGTTGTTGTTTTTGTTTTTTTTGTTTTTTTTTACCTGCTGCCTTCAGAACCGCTAATGAAGAGAATTTCTTTCCAGTATTCATCCCAAGTGAAATTAACATTAATTGAACATTGAGTACTAAGGAAACTCCCACTAGAACTTTCAGGCTTCTCCCCCACCATCCTCATTCAAACAATTCTTCTGCTAACATACTAGGTGGAAAGATGTCTCTTCCTATTGTACCTAAACAAATCAGTGTACAGGGAAGTGATTTATCATTCATGAAAAGCAATCAAATTGCTTGGGGCTGACAGCTGTTCCCAAAATGCAGCTGAGAAACAGACCTTTGGCAAAGTGTAAAATTTGGAGCAAAACCATATTACTGTACTTCAGCTGGCAACAAAAGAGGCTGATAGTGAGCTTAATAAACAAAATACCATGCAGCCTAAAATGCATTAGCTAGTCTACATTTATGGACAAAAATGATCATTTTTCCCATTTTTCCTAAGTCCCTTTCAATCACACAAAACACCTAATAAAAGTAAAATATTCTCTTTAGGATTTTTTTTTAGGATTTAGACACATTTTTGGTAAAGACTATTTTTTTTCGCACAGTTCATTATGGGAAATGAACCAGAAAAAAATGCTGAAACATGTACAGAGGTTAAAGAGGGACACAGCTTTTACTAGAAAAGGAAGAATTCCAGTACATTCTGGCCTCTGAGCCATAACTCATTTCATTTCCCATGTCGAGAATGCTTTCCCATATCCCTCTGCTTGTCTAAGATCTAACTGTCCTTTCAAACAAAATCCTCATCAAACCTCCAAAATGCTACAATTCTTACATGATTTTCCTCACTGTTCTGGTCCTCGGTGGTGTCACCTTCCACCCACCCTTTCTTCTCTCCTTCCCGTGTCGTGTCCCCTCATCCCCTCTAACTTCTTTCTTGCCCTGTCCCACCCCCCATTCAATTGCTCCGAACCCCTTGCCCTATCTAAAGCAAAATATGTTCATTTCATACCTCCGTGTTTCCCTTAGCTCAGAGCCTAGAGCAAGCTTCCGATTCTGTGTCTCCCTCTTTCTCTGCCTCTCCCCCACTTGTATTCTGTCTGTCTCTCAAAAATAAATAAAACATTAAAAAAAAATTAAACAAACATTGAATAAGAGCCTATGATGATTCTTGCTCTAAACTAGTGGCTAAGGGTAAAGCCATGAAAAACAACAACAACCACCTCCATCCTAAAGACACAAATTCTTGGTATTAGAAACCCACGTCCCTAACCTCTTCTAAAAGTCACCATGAAATGTGACCCCTGATCTGTCACTCATCCCTTATGTCCTTGGGCTCCAGCTACATCAGCTTTCTCTCAGTTGCTCAAACTTCCCATGCTCTTTCCAAACTCAGGACTTTACACATCTCATTTCCTCCTGTCATGCACTTATCTTTGACCAGCTAAGCCCTGCTCTGTTTTGTGTCTCAGCCCCCACGTCCCTTTCTCAGGGACATCTTCTTCAAGTCTGTTGAAAGGCCTGATTCTCCTATAAAATGCTCCTAGAGCACTGTATGTCTTCTGCAAAACCATGATAACAGTCCGAGTTTTACAATTGATGTTTTTCTTCTTTGTTTAATGCTTGCTTCTTCCACAAGGCTGTAAGCCCCATTTGGTACAAACATTGTGTCATTTTACCAGTAAATTCTCAGGAGTTATAACAGTTTCTGTACATGTTAATATTCAATAGGTGTTTCTGGAATAAATGACAAAAAAATGGATGTGTGAAATAAAAAATCCAGTTGGTAAGTGAACAACAAAGTCCTTGATCACGCAATAGAATGCATGATGGAGGGAGTACCCATGATACAGGACCCCAAAGAGGGTCAGAAATAGGAGGAGGCTGTTGATCATTCTCATGAAAACTATTTCTTTTTTTTTTTTAATTTTTTTAATGTTTATTTATTTCTGAGAGAGAAAGTGAGAGAGAAACAGAGCATGAGTGGGGGAGGGGGAGAGAGCGAGAGAGAGAGAGAGAGAGAGAGAGAGACAGAGACAGAGAGAGAGAGAGAGACAGAATCCAAAGCTGGCTCCGGGCTCTGAGCTGTTAGCAAAGAGCCCGACGTGAGGCTCCAACTTGTGAACTATGAGATCATGACCCTAGCCGAAGTCGGACGCCCAACCGACTAAGCCACCAAGGTGCCCCTGAAAATGATTTCTTCTGACCATAAGACAGTGAAGTAAGATTGAAATCAAGGGGTGAATGGCCAGTGAAGCAGTCCACACAGTAAGTGCAGGATCTCCTTTCAAGAAGTTTAGTTGTAGGCTGGCTATCCAAGATCTTGGATAAAGAGGATGATAGTTTTTTAACGAGAGACTAAAAAATATGTATGTGCTGATAGAAAAGAGTTAGATGTAAAGACTGGAAAATGGGAAATCTAGGTTCCTGAAGAAGTGGAGAGGAGAGGAATTGGAATGGAGGTAAGAGGAACATCCTTAGCAGGAACAAGGACCTCTTTTTTATCAGATAGGAGAGAAGGATGTTAAAAAGGTGTAGGAACGTAGCATTCATTCCACAAGTATTTATTGAGCATGCACAGGTAAGGGGAATAAAGTATTTCTGCGGAGGGAGTGGAAAGGGATTCTACATAGGGCAACCCTTATAGAGGTGACAAATACACAAAAACATTAAAACAACCAGAAATTGATGGTCTTGCATACGAATGGTTTCTAAATTTTCTTTGGAGGCAAAGAAAGTTATCTGCTGGCAGAGGAGCTGAGGCTGGGTTGAGAAGAGTAGTAAAAGTTGGTATCAGCTGCTACTGAGAATAGAAGAGGGAGCTTATGTGGGATCTGGCAGCACTGGAGATCAAAGAACAGAGTTGGAAGTCCATGCATTTGCCCTGGCACCACTCCTGTCCCGTGGTCCAGTCCTAAGAGCTAATAAGGCAAAAAGGTAAAAGTGATCCAAAGAGACGACAAAAATCCCAATAAATTGGTGAAAGGATGACTCCTGTGAGTGATGCCAAAAATAGAACAGATGAACTTAGTAAAACGGGGAAAATCTTCTTGCTTCCACAAAATCTCCCGAAGAGCTAGTCACTCCCCCTTCTGCTTCCATGGCAAGGTCCACGTACCTTCAACTGCAATGTTAATTACTTTGCACTAGAGTATACAGAGTATATAGAGAGTATATAGAGAGAGAGTATATGTGTAAGAACGTCTTACTTTGCTTTGTACCTGCCCCACGGCTTTGCCCGATGCCTGACCAAGAATAGGAGCCTAGTATGCATTCATTGACTTCAATAATTAATTACATAATATATATCCATGTTTTGCTACCTTTTATAATTAATTATCTCCCCACATATAGGATCGATTTTCTTTCCTTTATTATGTGGGTTAAGAGCAGGAGTTATGCCTGTGCCTTTTGTTTACCTAGGAGTGTGCCCTAGAAATAGAAGTAAGTCAATAATTTTTTTTTGTTATTGCTGTTGAAGGGAAAAAATGAAAAAGATGGTAAAACAAGGTCAATTTCTAGATTTCTCTCTCCCTGAAGCAGTCATAAAGTTGTAGTTGAGTAATTGTAAAATTTTGAGACTAGAGCAGAAAAAATGACGTGATCAGAAGAGCTGTGGTGACAAGTGTTGAAAAAGATGACTCCTTGTGTCTCCAACACCACCAAGTACTTCTACAAACTTATTTTCTGGGATAAAATCATCCCCAGGGTTAAGAATGGTATTTTACAAAATTATCACAGTTTGATGGAGCTACCCTTCACAACAATGATTCTCCAGTCATGGTATGAATACCCTCAGGAGAACTGAAGATGATACTGTAGATATGAGGAGCCCGAGGTAGGCATGGTGCCTCTAAATAGGACAAAATAGGACTAAATGTCAAATTAAAACATCCTATTAAAAAAGAGAGAATCGCAGGTATGCCATGAGATAAAATGTAAATTTTGAGGGAATTTTAATAAATATGAACGTAATTTGCATTCTCCTCCTAGACCCAGTACACGACAGTCAGATCAGAATTGGAGGGGTAGGAGATGATATTTACGTTCCTTGGCTATTCCAGCATTCGGGTGAATTTAGGAAGTGTTGCACTGTTGTTACCAGCTCCTTGCTGATCTCATGAAACATCAAGGAACTTCTTAATCGCTTGAATTTTTAGTGGGTCTTCTAACCAGAGAGAAAGTGCCTGTGAAGATAACTTTCTCATTCCCAGGCCAACCATATCCCTCTTGAGAAATTCACGAATTGTCCCCCCAGGTACAATACAATCTTAGGCGGGTACAAGCAGCGATAATCAAATAAATACACAAAAACATTCATTTGCCTTAAAAAAAAAAAAAGTTATTTCCATTCAGTTGGATTCCCCCCCCCCCACCAAAAGCTTTAAGTAAAATGTTCATTTTTTTGACACAGTGTAGATCTATCCCTCCAACCACAAATTCACCCAACTGAAAAAGAATGGCTAGATTTCATGCTCTAGCATGAATATTGCCAGGGTATTAACCCAAGTTTTCCGTAGCCTTCTTCTCTCCTTCACTCATTGATTTTCCACTTCTGTGTTTACAGTCTTATGGTAAATGTGCCCTCTGTTGTAATCTTAAATCGTACTCAGCAGCAGGTATTTATAAATTATGAATTAAAATAGAAATTGAAAAGTTGGATCTTTGAGGTGGTGAATAAAAGGGGACATGGACAGTTCTCTTCCTTGTCTCTCTCTCTCTTTTTAACATTTATTCATTTTTGAGAGACAGAGACAAAGCATGAGTGAGAAAGGGGCAGAGAGAGGGAGGCACAGAATGCCGAAGCAGACTCCAGGCTCTGAGCTGTCAGCATAGAGCCCAATGCAGGGCTCGAACCCATGAACCGTGAGATCATGACCTGAGCCCAAGGTAGGCCCTCAACTGACTGAGCCACGCAGGCGCCCCTCTTCCTTCTTCACAAATTCGTGCTACCCAAATTATCCATGGCTACCTTCAAGACTCTCCCGTCCATAGTCTCCAGGAGAAGCACACGTTCTCAAGTGGTTTTGCCCATTCAGAGTAAGAAAACATATAAAGAAAACAAAAAAGAATGAGAGAGATTTATAGTACTATTTTTATGCAATGCTCAAAAGCCAGAAGTAAAGAATAAAGGATACCTGGGGATAACTTCTTAGAAACTTATAATTAATTTACCGTGTTTACTCTCAAACTCCTGCCTTCTCCCTAAAATATATACATCATTAAAATTCAATATTCAAACATATACGTGGATTTTATTTAAAGTAAATTAAATTTAGATGAGTTTGCATTTATGTTTCATTAATCCACTTACGTATTTATTGTTTGATCATCAGAACATTAGCTAATGATTTCTAAAAATTGGACTGTACAAGTAGGCTTTTTATAAATCTCATAATTTTTTTCTTACCATCTTGACTATTTGAATGTTAGTCATTTTAATCAAATTACCTTATTCAATTGCCAAATGAGCCATTTTTATGGAAAGAGCTGAAATGTACTTAAAGCAAACCACAATACACTTAAAAATTATTCTCATTGGTCTTAATATGGAAACAATTTAAAGCCAATTTGGTGTTGGTTTAGATACTATTCAATCAGCAGGATTAAGCTAAATTATTCAGCAACAAATACCCAGAAAGTTTTTTCCGTGTACAATTATACACGTTAAGCCATCAAGGCACACAGTCCCAGGGAGGGATCTCCTATCCAATTTAGCCTAAGATTTGGTTTCTGAAAGGCCACTTCCTTTCATGCTTTTTCTCCCTCAAAAGCCCACAGCGTATTTTTCAAGGATTTTCACTGCCAACTGCCTTTCCTTAAAGTACCTGTCTATATGGAGTACTTACTAGTATTTCCCTCCATTATCTCTCCCTATTTCAGGTGTACCTAGAGGGGTTTACTACCAGATATCCTTCTTCCTAGACAAACACAACATAACCCTAACAGCGGTCCCAAGAGTCCAGTGAAAGCCCAAGGTGTTCCTAAAGTGCGTGTTCAGAGTGTTTTGATTTACAGTCTTTGGCTTTGATTCTCTACTCTCTACCCAGCACCAAATAAAAAGAGACAGGTAGAAAGCACCCATTTAAGCTAACCTTTTCTATGTAATTTCACTTGAATTATTTCAAATTGGATTTCTATTTTAGCATGCATTTGCATATTTATTATTGGGCCCAGAAGTCAAGTATTGAAGCTGTCTCTGAACTCCCTTTACTCATCATAAAGGAAAGAGTAAAATAAAATTAGATTTTGACACAGATGAATTTATTTGCGTTTATTAAGGCATAATCTGAAATGGATGCAAAAGATTCCGCCAATTAGGATTTATATGTCAAACATAAAGCCTATTTATATGTAACATGTGCAATGTGCTGTAATTTCAATCCACTCGGCCTGTTCTGTCCCAGCCTACACTAGCAGGTCCTGGTCAGTTGTGGTCCTAAAGCACCAGGACAGACAGGAAATTAGTTGTCCCTCCTTCCCTCTGCCTGGCAAAGATTGGATATGGACACCTTCAAGGGGGCCCAAGAGATGTGCAGAGTGTCTAATGGAGAAACTAAGTGGGACAGAAGAGGAAAAAGAACAAGCTTTCTTTATCTTTCCCCATTTCTCCTTTCCTGTATAACACACGTATCTACACAGTATGCCTTTACTTAATGGGGTGAACAATAAATGTCAACTTAGCAAAATAAGCAGCAAAGTAAAAGTGGAATGACCCTCAGACTCAGGTAAGAGGGGCCCCAACTTTAGAGGATACACAGTTCAGAGGGGTCCTCACTCTGGCACTCCTCTAGCCGTATCCCTTCTCTTGGGGACAGAGGGGATGTGCCCCACAGATATCTGTACCCATCCTCTACCCTGGCCATGCTTTGGGAGTGGAAGGCCTTAAAATTCCCTGTCCAAATCGCCCTAAGCCACTTCCTGTGCCTACCTATACCTCCCCCCCAGGGCCGCCCATCCCCGGGGCTAACCAAAATGGTATACACACTTCCGGGGTGGCCAAGAAGCAGCTGACTGGCAGGAGTAAGGGGATGGACTTGGGCAGAGTTTGGACCTGCAAATTCCATAATCTGCAGGTATGTGAGGCCCCTCCAAGAGCCAGAGGAGCCAGAGGTGGGGAAAGAAAAGGAGGGAACCAGGTGCAGAGTACCAGGAGTAGACCCTCCCAGAACACCGTATGTTTGCCCAAAACTTCTCAGAAAAACTCCTTGGAATTCTAAAGTGGAGTACTTCTTTACCAATATAGAGTACATTTGTCTTAGGACAAAAACTGCTTTAACAGTTTGTAGGCTTTGTTTCATGGTTTTTAAATACTCATAGACACATAGTAGATAGACACCCCATTTGCACTCTTACCAAAGGCTCAACAAATGTTGGAGGCAGGTTTACATGGGGGATGGAAAGAAAGGCGGGAAGAACAATGGGGCAACAAAAGGAGAGAAAAAAGTAACAATGAACTGCTCACGAAACGAGGATTAGGCGTTTTATCATGATGCGTTCTACTCAGCGCCCAGTAAAATGCCAGAAACTTCTCAGGTATTTCATATAAATTTGCTGAGTGAACAAAAAATCAATCAATCAGTCAACCATTCGATAATGAAGAAACCAGGCGAACGTTGCGGCAGACATAGGACAAAACTAGGCATCACAAACCTTTCCAATATGACCTGCCAACTCTTTATTCAGGCACCTGTTTCCACCCTCAAACATAAAGAAGACAAAATTAGTAACTGATCTGTTGTGCCTATGGAACTCTCCTGACAGATCTACAAAACCTCTCTCCGGAGGATGAATTGACCCCCAGGGAAGCATCCTCCCATCCTAGGCTTCAGACAAACCAAATAATCAAAACAAGCGGAAAGGTCAGTTTCAGGACTTCTGAAATTGTACCCGTGCAAGATGAAAACCTGAAATACGGCAAGGATAATGAAGCTGAAGAAGAAGGGTTCGGATGTAAGAATATTTCAAAGGAAAATCAGCTTGGACACTGAATGTGATTAGTAACATTATTCATTCAGATGTACTTGCTTAGACATTTAAAATTTCTATTTTTGTACACAAGTGTAACTGAGTAAGAAAGCGTGTTAATGTTTCTCTCCTCCCATCTTCTGCACCCACCTGCATTTACCTACACAGTGGTTCTCAATCCTCGTTCACAAACCTAGAATGACGTGGAGGTATTTTAAAAATATCAGTGCCTGGGCCCCACATGTAAAACTTCTTATTTAACTGGAAATGGGGTCTGGGCATTGGTATTTTTGAGAATTGTTCCACGGTTATCTAACGTGTGACGTAGGATGGGAATGACTGAGCCCTAAGGAGTATAGCTATTTGGTTCATTAACCTGATAACAGTACTCTTTTCCTGGAGGAAAAGGAAAATCTAGGAAGGACTGAAGATCCTCTGAGGAGGCGATGTGGAAAGTCCCAATGTAAGGAGATGGCTACTATTACACCATTGTTTGGTTTCCAAATACATCTCCTTACTTACATCATTGAAATTTATTCTGTGTTTGAATGACTCACTTCCAAATTTTTCAAAATTATTAATTCATATTTTAATTTTCCAGAATAATAACCATCCCTTCATATTTAGACTCATCTGGGTATTTTATGGCATTTCCAATTCTTTGAGCCATACTCACAGTAAGAAAGTTTATTAGGTATTGAATAATATCACTCTTCTCTGCAGATCTCAAACTTCAGTAAGCATAGGAATCTCCAGGGTGTTTGCTAAAACCACATTCTAAGCTCCACCCAGAAGCTTCCCATTCAGTAAGTCTGCAAGTGGACTTGGGGGTTGCATTTTTAACAAGTTCTTCAGATAATTCTCCTATTGGTGATTAGCAGGCAACCTTTCGGAGTAATAGTGCTCTTGGGGCACCCGGCTCTATACATAATCACTAGACATGGGAGATTTCTTCTCTTTCTACCATACCTTGCATTTTGTAAAACAAGGACAGAATTATTCCAATTTCATCCATTATAAGAAATTCATTTCAAATGGCTTGATTTCCTTTGCTTTTGACAATGGAGAGAATACCAACTGTTTCAGATTCCATGGCATACTCAAATCAACTCAAGAAATCTTGGTGAATTGATTCAACCTTATATGAAATCCATTATCATTTTTTAATAAGGGCATACAATACAGTACATTACCAAATAACTAAGGATAATCACACATACACCAAAAATAAGCATGATACTAGGAGTTGTGAGCGACTCAGCTTACATTACTGTCTTGACAATCTTGCAGGATTCCACTGTCATTTCCTTATCTTTTGGGGCTGTTCCTCAATTATGGAGGCTAATAAAATGGCGAAGGTACCATTTGATCCTCTTACGTAAATGGGTTGTTTCCCAGCCTGTTGGTTCTTTTAAATTGTTGCTACTTAATTGCTTGATGATTTTTTTTTCCACTTGCTTCCCAGGTATCAGTGGAAATGGGTACTCTGCTTGCGATCTTGCAGTGACTTGTCCTTTAAGATTTCTCAAGAGCCAAGTGTCGCAGCCGTGCAATGACATCTACAATTGCCGAATATGCCATAGGCCCAAATAGCGCTTCATTATTTTTTTTCATGTACTCTGAACAATCCTATGCGGTAGCAATATTATCTCCATTTCACAGGTATGGAGAGCAAGGTTCAGAGGCCTTGTTTTCCCAAGGTCACTTGGTTAGGAAGTTGAGCCTAGAACCCAGGTGTTCTGAATATTCATCCAATTCTCTTTCCACTGCATTACCCTGCCAATCACCCGGCCCTGCTCATTCAACCGTACCCAGACATTCCAGGTACTCTTTAATTACTTCTTTCCCAGTCCTAGTTGGCCTGCCAATCTCCCCTCACAGCTGAGACTCATTTTAGCCAAGTGTTCACATCTGACCGTTTCTATTAAAGGCAGAAACGAAAACTACATTAAAAACTTCTGCCATCTCACTGTCTTCTATTATAACCTTTTCTTTCCCCATCTATGAAGGGGTGGTATTTTCCCGGTCATCGTCTTTTGTCTATTATTTTCATCATCTTTGCGGATTAGAATTGGCCGCAACGATGCGGTTGGCACCATACGAGGTGCTACCATGGTCACACGACAAAATGACGGTCTCAGAGTGCCAAACTCACACTGGCAGCAGCTGATAAACAGGAGGGGAAGTAGATGTGGGCAGGAGGAGCTGGGCCAAAATTCACTCGAGTAAGTGTGTGCTTTGACAAGGACCAGGTGCAGGATGGATGGGGGAGAAGAGGAGACGGGGGATTCTGCTCTCCTAGTCCCCAAAGCCTGCCTGCTACCTGCAGCATCCCTAGAAGGGGAGACGGAGGCTCATAAATGTGATTACTACCTGTGCTCCCGATCAACAGACAGTAATGGCCGCCGAGATGGGCACCCACTCTGGGCTTCTTGGGGAAAGCCCTTTCTGGCTCACCTTGGATACCTTGGAATCAGTCTTCCCCTGGCTTCACCAACTACCTTCCCTCTCGACAACCACATGTATTAATTTTAACCGTTTGTGGACTGTATTTTATGTCCATTTGTTGAAGCTCATTCCTAGCGAGACCTCATCATTTGAAGACAAGTACAATTTTAGCCGACAGAAATTATTTACTCCATAAATAGATATTGTGCATCCATAATATGTGTAGAAGTCACCATGCTTGGGGCTAAAGGAAGAGAGGTGACAAGACATAGATGTGTCCCACCCTCATGGAGCTGACATTCTAGCTATCTTGGAATTCTAGCTATTGTTTACAGAGAAGCTTTCACATAATTGTGTAATCCGTTTCCCATCAATGTATAGTGTGGAATTACATGTCTAGTGAAATGGAAGTTTTACTTTAGTATTCCAAAGCTCAGGCCCCAGAGAGTCTGCATTAATGGGTCTAAGCACTGATGTATTTAAAAACTCCCCTAGATAACTGAATATGTCACAGGGATTGAGAACCAGCTCTGGTCCAGTGTTTCCTACTCCTGCTGAATCCTAAGAATCACATGGGGATATGATTAAAAGTGGGCCCCAGATCCACTATATTAAAATAAGAGGGCTGGAAGGTTGTGTTTTTAACAAACATCCCAGTAATGTTTATAATCGGACCGATTTGGGAAGTACTGATTGTTGTCAAAAATAAAATCTATTAGGGGCGCCTGGGTGGCGCAGTCGGTTAAGCGTCCGACTTCAGCCAGGTCACGATCTCGCGGTCCGTGAGTTCCAGCCCCGCGTCGGGCTCTGGGCTGATGGCTCAGAGCCTGGAGCCTGTTTCCGAGTCTGCGCCTCCCCCATTCATGCTCTCTGTCCCAAAAATAAATAAACGTTGAAAAAAAAAAATAAAAATTTAAAAATAAATAAATAAATAAATAAAAATAAAATCTATTAAATGAAATGTGAATTAATTTATCATAAATTCTAACTTTTAAGTTGAATTCAAAAAATTTGTAATCAGTTTTTCATTATTAACGAGCCAGAATTTGTCTTTCGTATAAACGTCATGCCACCATTTTATGAAATGTCAGAGTGAAGTAGAATTAAAATAAATATGGCCTTATATGTTGTTGGCTTTGAAAAGACCACATAAAAAAATGGACTTTGTCTTGGCATTAACACAATTACAAATCAGTTTGTTAAAATATGTTTGGATTAGGAACATCTGATTTCTTGTTCACAAACTAACCTAAACATTTCTCGTTAAATGAAATTTAGCCATGACTTAAAATATTTGAAGAAAAGCAGTCATCCAGAAAATTAAGGTCAACCAAAAACAGATGGCATCTATGAAATAGGGTGTTGAATTCTCTGTTATGCCAAGTAAAAAAATAAAACAAAATCTGTGTCAAAAGATAGTCCTTGTGAAATCTCTATGTCTTATCTCAGGATGCATATATATTTTGTAATAACCCACAACTTTTTAAATAGCAGCAGACCTTTCATGTTTATTTCCAAGACTTCTGTTATTTGACGATAAAGTTCCAGGAAGCATGATTTTTGGAGGAAATACATTTTTATGTCACAAACCGGTTAGGTCTTCTCAGGGCCCATTACATATACTACATTTCCATTTGCATCCATTAGAAAGAAAACATCTTTTTGCTTCCTTACTGCACCCTTTTTTTTGAATTTTTTTTTTCAACGTTTATTTATTTTTGGGACAGAGAGAGACAGAGCATGAATGGGGGAGGGGCAGACAGAGAGGGAGACACAGAATCGGAAACAGGCTCCAGGCTCTGAGCCATCAGCCCAGAGCCCGACGCGGGGCTGGAACTCACGGACCGCGAGATCGTGACCTGGCTGAAGTCGGACGCTTAACCGACTGTGCCACCCAGGCGCCCCTTACTGCACCCTTGTAAAGCACCAGCCTAGTGCTACTTTTGGAGAGAAACTTTTCCCAATGATGATGCGTGGGGGTGGGGGGTGGAAAGCATGTTCTCAAGTCTCAGGTGACTAACCCCTCTAGACCCTCGGAAAAAGGAAGGGAGAATAAATGACACTGGCAAGGGAACCAAATGGTTTTTGGTGAAGACAAAAATAACAGATCCTATTCTCGGGTAGCGAACACAATGAACAAATGGTTGCTGTTGTAGAGCTTTCTCATCAGGCATTTCCACTAGCCTTTCTATCTTTCAGATATAATGAGCAACCCAGATTTTTTCATTTACGAATGAAGAAAACCTCTTTCTAGGGCACTGGAATGTGAAAGGCATGAATAAAGATGAAGAAATGGGCATTTTCATTTTGATTGGAGCTAAGTAGTTTAAAAAATGATAATAGGATTGAAATGTATTTAATAAAAAATTATGCTGTGAATAATAAATCAGGTATTGTAATTCTGACATTAAATCATTTTCTAGAATATCTCCGTTTTTCAGTAGCATATGAGTTCAAAACTAAGAACTAGAAAGTATATTAGACATTTCTTATCCTGAAGGACATTTTTTTTTCCTTCTTTGTAGAAAAAAAATAAGGGCAAAACCATGCCCTAAATTGATATTTGTGGATGATGTAGTGTATAGTTTTAAAATTAAATATATTGTGAAATGCTTCACAAATATTAATTCATTAATCAAGACTAAGTTCCTTTGTAGATTATGGCAAAAATGCTATTAAAAGAAATCATATCCTTGTCCTGCTATCCAAATGGCTTTTCCTGTACCAAACTCTATTATGAAGAGCTGTATATTTCATGATTATTCAAGTTCCTAGGAAGAATTTGGTCTTTTTCTGACTAATGATACCATTTGTTCCAAACATCTGATTTCCAAGTTACAGAATAAATGATTCACAGAATGGATTTATTCCAACATAACTTGCTCTCAAACCACATTTTCTGACATCTCACTGAAATCTAATGATGTGAAAAGATATTCATGTTATGTTGTTAAATAAAATAATTTATCAAGTAACTACATGGTACCAAAATGTATAAACATATGCCTATAGCTATAGCTGTCAATATGTCTAAGAGGAATTATAGTTTATTCACATTTTTTCTGCAATGAACATGGCTTCCTATTGTAATTTAAATGGTTTTATTTTACTTATTTATCTTATTTTACTTATGGTATATGACTAGGAATAGCCTTAGTCAGTGTGATAAGAGACAAAGTAATTGTCAAGATTATGACACTTAATATTTAAGTACATTCTCAAATAAATAGAAAGTATCAAGACCACAAAACTAGAGTTAGACTCGTCATTATAATTTCCAAACTGCTGAGTAAGTCTTTTATCCTCCGTTCTCTCAACGCCTGGGCTCCCTCGTCTTCTTACAGACATTCAAGGCTACCCAATGCTCTTCTGGATGTGCATTGGATATCTGGGAGCACCCAAGATTTCCCACAACATGGGCAAACCAAACCTGGATCCCACCCTCAAGGAGTTTAGAAGAAAAGAGAAGCCATGTTCACAAATAGCAACCATTAAAATAATACAGGATAAGTTCCTTGAAGGGAATAAAACCATGTTGTTATGAAATTCTAACACCTTCCATTGCCCACCATTTCCCCCTTGGGTATCTTCATTGTCTCTTCCCTTGCACCTTTGATCTCTGCTGGCTCCGCCCTTCAATTGTGATACCCTTTCTAGTTTTGTTCCGCTCTCTCCCTTTCATATCAACAAATTCCTGTCTTCCCTTTCTTAACACAAACATGCATATTTCCTGTCTCATTGCCTTACTCCTTTCCAACATGGTTTGGAACTGCCCTCTGGGATGGAGGCATCTACATAGAGCTGCATTCAATAGATTCCCTCTGTGCTAAGGCCCCAGCCTAGAGTCAGGCTGAGACTTCACCCTGGGAAGAGTCAGCCAGGACCCTCCCTTCCGAACACTTCTCATGACTTTTGCCAAGGAACTGCATATAGCAAAACATGTGAAACAGGCAATGTTGAGGAAACAGTGTTAGGAATGGAATAAAGGTTGGTAGCAACCAATATTTCTTATGCTGAGTCTGAGTTCTAAATCTGTATTTGACTGTGTCTGAGTCTATGTGACAGAACTAAAAATATTAATACATTCAGCACCTTTCTTCTTCTGCCAGTTTCAGGAGATGGCTTCCTTGCTGCTCACTTCCAGGATTTTCCTTATACTGACATGGGGTACTTGATAAAGGAAAAGAGCCAAGAAGGAAAGAGCTGCAGACCAATGAATAATAGATCTGGAAGACTGAAGGAGGGCAGAGGAGCTGGCAAACCCAGGAGAAGGTGGGGTTCTGACTAAGAGAGAGAAAAGAGAGTTGGGGGCGGGGCGGGGGGGGGGGGGGAGATGGGGCAGTACTGTAGCCATGTGGGTAAAATGGGAAAGTTTGCCATGTGACGTAATTCCAGGTGGCCATTTCCTCCAAATACTTCAGCAAAAGCACACAGGGATTCTGAAGCCATTTGAGGCATTGTGTGAGTTTCTTTTAGATCTGACAGAACCAGAAAGACCTAGATCTAATCAGGTTTCAGCGCGTGTGTGATGTCAGGGATAGTGAGGGGTGTGAGGAAGGAGAGTGGGCAAAAGAGAAAGATACACAGTAAGTTCACGGTGTCAGTAAGACCACACAGAACATAGTCCTTTAGTCTCCAAGGCTTTAAGAGGAACTCCATTTGGGAGCGATTTTACCCCTATTTTTGCTAGACACTTATTGACGCCAGTTTTTCCCCACTAACAAGAAATGTTTTACAGTGTCACACCAATCTATTTAAAAACCAGAGAACCAGAGAACCGTGAAAATTCTGCACAAAAAATCCCAAACCCATGACGAAACAAACAGCAACGTGTGTGCTGCTGTATCGAGGTCCTTTAAAAGCTGTCAATGTTCATTATAAAATATTAAATGACTGAAGAAATATTAGCATAGATTCTTTTTTACGTTTTAATTTCACTGGAGTTAGGGACTAAAGGGGCAGCAGGAACTCCGTTTCACTGGTGTGAATGACTCATTTTGTCCTAAGTAAACTCCTACACAACCAAGTTTATTATACCCCTGTGTATCATCTGTTTTGTGTAAAAAAAAAAAAAAAATTAAACTAAATTAAGTTAAGTTAAATTAAAAATCTGGTAATAAGGTACAAATTCTAAAAATTAATGTTGCATATTAAAAATGTTATCAGACTATAAAATTAGTTCATTCTGGCATTAAGGAATTACGTAAACTCAAATAAACCCAAGAGAGACAGAGAGAAAGAATAAAATTTTTAAAAAGGACACTGTGAATCTTTTGGTTTATCTTACCCACCAGAGAATTTTGATGTAATTAACCCTAGTCTGACTTAGCTGCACTTTTGCTGTGTCAGAAGTCAATAGTAAAGCTCAATGTTAAAGGACACATCCCATACACAGGCAGCTGACCTTTGCCTTTCTCTGATTCATTAGGCTCATTTGTTACCAGATTTTAACTTCACAAATCCAGAACTTTCTGTATCTCTTGCCAAAGGAATTCATATGGACACCAATCTGTCCAGCCGTTCCTCTGTGGGATACGTCTGCATAATACCCTCTGTTCACTGTAAAGTTTTATTCCTCTGGAAGTTGAAGGTCTTCTGAATCATTATGAAAATGTCTGCTGAATGACCTCTCCTTTAGAAACTTCTAGAAAAGCTTTAGGATGGCCTGTCATTTCCAAATGGGTGGCCAAAGGAGTACATACACTCACACTGAGTTTCCCAGAGTTTCGATATTATTGCAGTCCTAATTCCTGCACCTCCTTAAATTCCTTCTATCCAGCTGACTTTAGTCCTTCCAACGATCATTTCCTTCAATCTTTCACTATAATTTAGAATCCTGTACTAATCCTAGGAAAAATGGAGAAATATGGTCAGGCCATATGTATTTTTACTGGGAAAAATAAGTAGTTGATGAGGTAGGCCTATTTTCACTCTACTTAGCAAAGGTAGAAAAAAAATCATGCTTATATTATTTTGTTCTTTGCATGTGCCCTGTTTACCCTTGAAACACAAAGACAATATTGTGCTTCCTTCAAGTTTTACCCACTACTTTCCAGAATCATTCATCAAGAAGGCAGTTGTATTGGGCAAAAGATTGGAGTTAGCATGGGAAGGAAGAAAAGGCAAAAGTAGGCTCAGCTAAATAAACAGTCCCAGACAAGGTGTATTAGGAGACTAGAGGAGGTGGTGACGAATGAAGGGAGATCAAAGCTGAAGAAGGTTTAGGTACACAGAGGTCACTCAGTGTTCCAAAGCTAGATGAGTGTGATATATCCATTAAGTTTCCTTCTTGTTTTGGCTGTCCAAAGGCTGAGAATTACATATTTATTGTTGACTCGCCATAAATCTCTCTGTATGATCTCCCTTCCCAGGTGCACAGGGTATGTGGTTGTGGCCACGAACAGAAATTGCTGTGCATCTTGAAGGCCTGAACCGAGCATTGGAATATGCAATTTCATGCTCATGATTGCCATTCAGGAAGCCAAGAGGCAAAGGCAGCCTTGTCTGAGGTTGTTGTCTGCGTACTGAAAACCAAAAGATAAACATTAATAAACAGGGAACCCAAAAGACCTCATGTACGGAGCAGGGAAAACAGGTGCTAGTCACCTCTAGTGTGAGCATTTTGGCAACACGCTAAGATGCTAAAGATGTTAAAGGTTGCAAGCCGTCCGTTCTGAGACACTAACTCTCCCCCACCTTACCTGGAAATTTTGCTCATCTATGCCATGCTTTTACCAGAGAGCACGGGGGACTTCTGTGCACACACGTGGCAATTTGCAGCATGTGGCAGATCCTGCTGGCTCTCACATCATGCCCCTGCTGGTCCTTGCTCATGTACCGTTTGAGCAGTTTTTCTCTCCTAGTGACAAGCTTCCTGAGGGTTCCAATACCTCCATTTTTCAAAACCCTTTATCATCAACCTTAACAGAAAGTCAAAATTTTCACCTCAATACCAGGCTTGACTCTCCCCAGATTAGTTTTGGCAGTTTTCCTCTCCACTGTTTCTTTATGGATGTATTTGCACTTACCTTTAACCTAAAGTCCCATGATACTATTGGGCCCTACAATAAATATTTACTGCTGATGAGAATATGAGATGCTCTATAACCTAGAACTTAAAGGTTGTGAAGCCACAATTTGGACGACGCTCTTTTAAACTAAATTTGATCATTGATAACTAATTCAATCATAATCACAAATATCTACATGATGTTTTATATTTTATGAAATACTTTTAGCCTGCCCATTATGGCATTTGAACCATACAACTAACTAAAATAGTAGAGCAGAAATTCTTGTGGCTCCCTATTTACAGATGGGGAAATTGAGGCTCTGGGGGATCATATGACTTGCTCAAGAGGAACAAGTTTTAACTGTCAGAGCAGTGACTCAGAACCACGACTTATGACTCCAAGTCAAATATTCATTCCACCCTTCTATGATGGTGGCCGTTTCCTGTCTTGAGCCTACATTAGAATTAAAATCTCCAGTGAAAGGGCACTAACCATTTTCTGGCATAACTGAGCAGCTGAATGTCACTGCTGATGCTTTCGGTCTTGCATATGTCTAGCTGTCTCATGACCACCTGGTCTTTATATTTCCTAATGCTTTTTGTACATAGCAAATGTCAGAGACAGTGGTTGGTCGTTGTCATTTCCCTCTTAATGATTTGATGGAGAATGTGCAAGTGGCCTGTGCATACTCTATTCAGAGGTCAGCTTGAAGCAAAGAGTTGCTATAAAGATAAGCATGTAGCCATTATATTCATTCAGTTTAGGCAAGGATGCTACTTTATCATTTACGCTTTCTTCCTTGGAGCTGATAAAGAAAGGGATAACTCTTCTGACTGCTAATTACCATGACAGAGGGAGATAGCATCTCTTTTGCCAGAAATAAGAGCTCTAGTTATGCTTGAGGGACCATGGATAAGCTACCTACCCCAGAACAGGCCCCAAACAGGTCCCTGGAACCATCTCCCTTTATGTTTATTTAAGCTGAGAATGATGTTGGGCCACCCTCTGTGAAGGCCAGGGTGAAGACGCTTTATTTTACACCAGACTTGTATACTCAGAGCTCATAGTAACTCCAGCTTCTTCCAGTGCAAAATAAAATGGAATATGTTGGGAATACCCGGAACGGCCCTCTGCACAACTCCTCCTCACTGTCACGCATGTCCTTCTTTCCTCCAAAGCAGCTTCCCTCCTGGCTAGAGGGATGAGACAACATCATTCTTTTTTTAATATAAAGATTGATTTTCAGTGTTTAAAAAAAAACCCTCCCATATGACAATAATTGTTATTTCACTATCTGTTAAACAAGAAAATACAGAATTAAAAAAAGGCTTTGTTGAAATCAATGTTTGAGAAGACAACTTTGGGTATTTTATGTTTTTTTGTGGGTTTTTTATTTTAATTTAGAGAGAGAGAGAGAGATAGTAGGAGAGGGGCAGAGGAGAGAGAGAGAGAGAGAGAGAGAGAGAGAGAGAGAATCTTAAGCAAGCTTCACGCTCAGTGCAGAGCCCAACGTGGGGCTCAATCCCACAACCCTAAAATCATGACCTGAGCCCAAATCAAGAGTCTGACACTCAACCAGCTGAGCCACTCAGGTGCCCAGAAAACTTTGTTTTTTATTTACAATGGTATTATCAATACCCTTTGGGGGGAAAAAGTCATATATGTATGCAAGACATATTTATGTCTCATCTGCACATGAACTCAGAACCATTCTCCTACCCATACATCCTTCTACAAGTGATACAGAACTTTTGCTTCTCAGACTATCCCATCATCTGAAGTCTCCATAGCTCAATTTTTCCAAGGAAAGAGATTGGACTTTACACACAAACAGCAAGGGACATCTGCCTGGTGTGAATTCATTCACCCCGTCAGCAAACATTTCTTGAGCACCTCCTCTCCCACTGCCATGCAAGACCCAGGTTTGTGTGATTCCTGAGGACTTCCCCACTCGTTGACGTCCAAAATGGCGCTAGTCAGAGCTGCATTCCTTTCCTCTAAAGCTTGGATTTCCCAACATTCAAATTTCCCTGAGCAAGATAAGACTTCTAAGTTGTCCATTGCTTCTCAATCCTCCCTATATGGCAAAATCACCTGGGGGACTTTCAAAAGATGACCAATGCCTGGTCCCACCCCAAGCCAATTAGAGTACATAGAAGAGGGAAAGCCAGACACCTTTTTTTTTTTTTTTCATTTTTATTTGGGTTTTTTTTTTTTTTTAAGTTTCCAGATGATTTAATATGTTGCCAAGTAGAAACTATTGGCTTCTCAATGTTTCTAAAGGACCTAAAGGAGAAGAAAAGCAAGGAGACTTATGTGGGGAAACACCTCTGAATGTACCCCTGCCTGGAGTTTGTATCAGTAGAGCAGGGTGAAGAAGGAAGACAAGTTTCTTGAACATCCTAACTCTGCCTTCGACCTGTGCTGACCCCTCTCGTATACTGCACATGTTACTGAGGATTTTCTCATCCCAAACACTTTTCCATTGGCCCTGGGAGGAAGACCACTCTGGCACTTCTATTTCCATCATTAAAGGTGAAGACAGATCTCCAGAAACCTCTTCCTCTTCACCACCATACACATGCTCTCACCACCACCGTCTTGATAACCATCTTTTATGCATTTATCCTCAGTATGTCAGCCGCCACAAAACCTCCCAGATTCCTCCTCATCTCCACACATTAATCCCCTTCAAGCCCCCTACGTACTTCATTCTGGCACCTTCTCCCTTCTTTCCACCAGTCCTGACACCCATCCACTATGCCTTCTGAAATCCGTGACCCTCATTTGCAAAAACCCCCTTTGATTAGTTATCAATAGATTTTCTGCATAGCAAACAACTCTACAAATTAGTGGCCTTCAAAAAATCGTTTATTATATAGCATTAGCCTTGCCAAATTGGATATTAGATCATGTCTTGACTAGACAGTTTTAGTTTGGAGTCTCTTGTGAGGCTGCCGTCAGTTGTCAGCTGGAGCTACAGTCATCTGAAGCTTTGGGAAGGAAAGATCTCTTCCAGTGCGGTTCACTCATATGCTGGCAAGTGGCTTCTAGTTGTTGGAAGGAGGGCTCTCTTCGTCTCCACAAGGATCTCTGCACAGGACTGCTTGAGTGTCCTCATGGCTGGTGGCTGGATTCACCAAGAGCCAGTGGTCTAAGAGAGCAAAGCAGACTCTGCAGTGCCTTTTATGACTTTGCCCCCTGAAGTACACGTCATCATTTCTGCAGTATCCTATTGGTCACACAGCTCAGCCAGATTCAATAAGGCAGAAGACTTTCAAAAAGGCTTCTTTGCCAGAAGGTGAGAATCATCGGGTACCATCTTGGGGGCTGGTTGCCACATCTTATTTTCATGAACAATTCTCTGAAAACTCTCTACTCTTTGCCCTCACCCAAACCTGACTTTCTCCTGAGAACATCCCCTCAGCCTCCCAGTTGAAGACTGATTTTCCTGTTGTAGATCTCAGTTCTTCAAGCCTAGGGATAGGTAGATGTCATGTTTGCTCCTTATTTCTTTCAGACTTCTCTTTCCCTCTTCCCTAAAAATGCCAGCTTAGATCTCACATCATCATGTATCACACTCCAGTGATGCTTCTGCCATCCTCCACATTTCTCTAGATTCTAGTTCCTGGCTCATAATCATACTCTTTAATACAGCTCTTATCTTAATTCCTGAAGCTATGGACACACAAGTAGATTATCATGTCCACACCCTCAATTCCTTAAATTTCTCCATGCCAACCATTCTACCACAGACTTAAATTCCATGGTCATATTCCTAGACCACATCATCAACAATAAATGCAAATCTTTTTTATGTTAATTTCATGTATTCTACCCTCTGACCACCACCTCCAATCCATCTAGCTCACTTCTTCTATGATTCTATCCCCTGATCAGCTTTTAAACTAATTGGGACCATTAATTTATTTATCTACCACCATTCCACTGTCCCTCACTCCTTAATTTGACCATCCCCCATACATATCAAGCTTAAATCCAATAACTAATCTTTATCATTGTTTCTTTATATATACCCTTGACTCCTTTGCCTCTCTTCAGAGTTATCACACTTACTTGAAAGACCAGGGTCTTGGTTAAAATCCAACTTTCTTCCCTATGCCCAGTCTCCCCCGAACAACTGAATGTGACTGGAGAAAAACAGAGTCATGCTGAATGGTCTCATTTTAAATTTATGAACTCATTCTCAAATACACTCTTAGTACTCTTTTTATGTTTTTTATTTTGAGAGAGAGAGGGCATACGCGCACAAGAAGGGGAGGGACAGAGAAAGAGGGAGAAAGAATTTCAAGCAGGCCTCCACACTGTCAGCACAGAGCCCAGTGTGGGGCTTTGATCCCACAAACCATGAGATCATGACCTGATGGAATCAAGAGTTGGACACTTAACTGACTGAGCCACCCAGGCGCCCATGCTCTTAATGCTTTTAATGTTGTCATAACTTGTCATTTACCTGTGTTGACCGCACAGAGCCTGCTTGGGATTCTCTCTCTTCTCTCTCCCTCTGCCCCTCCCCCAGCTCACTATAAATAAATAAATATAGGGGCGCCTGGGTGGCTCAGTCGGTTAAGCGGCCGACTTCGGCTCAGGTCATGATCTCTCAGTCCGTGAGTTAAAGCCCCACGTCGGGCTCTGTGCTGACAGCTCAGAGCCTGGAGCCTGTTTCAGACTCTGTGACTCCCTCTCTCTGACCCTCCCCTGTTCATGCTCTGTCTCTCCCTGTCTCAAAAATAAATAAAACGTTAAAAAAAAAATTAAAAAAATATATGTATATAAATAAATAAATAAATAAATAAATAAATAAGCTGGGGGGAGAAAAAACCATTTCAGTCAGACTTTTGCCTCACTACTCCACTGAAACTACCCTTAACAATGTGAACAATATCCGCCATGTTGCCAAATCCAGGAGCCAGTTGCTGGCCCTATCAGCAGCATTCGGCACAGTTGAACATTCCCTCCTTCTTGACACACTTGCTTCACCTGGCTTCCAGGACACCACATTCTCCTGTTTTCCTCCTGTATCACTGGCTTCTTCATCCTAATCTCCTTTGTTGGCCCTTTTTCTTCTCTTCAACCCTTTAAGGCAGCAATGACCCAGGGCTCATTCCTTAGTCCTGTTCTCTTCTCTAACTACACTGATTCTCTTGGTGATCACAGCAGTATCATAGATCTAAATTCCACTAATATGCTGTTGACCTCCCTAATGTATATCTCCAACTCCAACTCCAGATTTATATGTCCTTGGATGTAAAAATAAACATCTTCACACAACATGCCCGAATCTGAATTCCTGCTCTCACTACCAAACCTGCTCTATCCTCATTGGCACTCCCAACTTCCCATTCAACAGATAAAAATCCCTGACATTCTCCTTGACTTTTCTCTTTCTTTTACAGCCTACATTGGATCCAGCCACAGATCTTGCTGGCTGTACTTTCAAAATATATTTAGAATCTGAATGTTTTTCACCACTTTTTCTGCTGCCACCTGATCCAAGCCATCATCTCTCACATGGCTACTGCAATAACCTCTTAACAGTTCTCCCACTGCCCCCATCCCTTTAGAAGTTAGTCTCAGCATGGTAGCCAGAGAGATATTTTTAACACATTCTGATATCACTCTTCTGCTCAAAATCCCCAATTGTCTCCCTATTGGCACAGAGTAGAAGACAATGGCTCTCTAGACCTTATAGGACCGGCAATCCATATCACTTACCTCTCTGACGGCATCTCTAACTACTCTCCTCCTTAATTTCTCTACTCCAGCCACACTGGTCCCTCCTTATTCTTAGAACGTGAGCCAGACACCCTCCCATCTGACCACCTATACTTTAGTTATTTCTTCTGTGTAGATGTTACTCCCAGCTTGGTTAACTCCCCCACCTTTTTCATGTCTTTGCTCAAATGTTATATCACAGATGCTTACCTTCACCACCTTATTTATTACTGCAACAACACAACTGCACACACACACACACACACACACACACACACACACCCTGCCAACCCTCACTCTGTTCCATTTCTTTCTATTTTCTGCGTCATTTATCATATTCTAAGGTACTTGATAACTTATTTATCTTTTTATAGCTTATTCACTATCTTCTCCTTGTCCCTACCTCCCCCTCCGATAATGCAAAATGAGAATTCTTTGAGGACAGGGATCTTTGCAACATTTACTAATCTATCCCAAACCTACCACTTCGTGTAACATATTCAATAAATCAATAAACAATGTCCTCCTGGAATTTACAACCCAGAGATTATAGGTATCGTTTCTATAGCCAATTAGTAGAAGAGCCAAAATTTAAACTCAGACATTATGAACACAAGTTGAAAGAAACAATCCTCTCTCAAACCCTTGGAACATCAATACTATTTAAGTTTTGACCACGAAATAAGAATAAATATGTTACTTTAATTAACTAGATTATTAGGACAGATAAAGATTTTTCATTTTTCTTTGCCGAATTAGCTGTGAATTTTCAATGTATTTCACACCTCCAAAACTTCTGTTCTGTGGCTTAGAATCATTGTGTTCTTAGCTTTCCTGACTTTCTCTTTATTACCATTAGCAACACTAACAGATGATTTTCTTTTATAGCCCATTTTACACAAATAAACTAAGTTTTTATCACTTTAGGGGAGTTTGTGTGCATGCTAATGAGCATAGAACAAGACTGCCAAGTAAAAACTCAGAGGCTGTACTGGACCCTTCCTTCCTCTGTGAGTCACTCCAGCACATTAGTGTTGCAAAGCCTGCAACCAAACTTCATTCCTCAGCACAACTGCAAATCAGTACATGTTACGTTGCTTGAAAATAGTCAAAAGCACAAATGGTTAAGCCTCAAATCCCCGTCCTATAATTGGATTCAATCATTACAACAGACACCATGAAGTAGGGGTAGGACACAGATGAAAAAGGGAAAAGGATGGAAATCCAAATAGCTAGGAGCTCAGTATTTCCAACTAGAACTTTTTCTGCTTCGGGCAACCCTTTAACTCTTCCAGGTGGTGGCAGCAGGAAGGTAGCAAATGCAACAAGGAACTGTCAAAGTAAAAATGTCTTAATGTTACAACTGTGACTCTTTAAGATATAAAGTGTGTCAAAATTGACATAACTCATTAATGAGGAAATCAGCAGAATGATAAAGCTGGTTCAGAGAGTATTTATATGGGGCGCCTGGCTCAGTTGGTTAAGCATCAGACTTTGGCTCAGGTCGTCATCTCACAGTTTGTGGGTTTGAGCCCCGTGTCAGGTTTTGTGCTGCCAGCTCAGATCCTGGAACCTGCTTCAGATCCTTGTTTTCCCTCTGTCTCTGACTCTCCCATGCTCTCTCTCTCTCTCTCTCTCTCTCTCTCAAAATGGAAATAAACTTAAAGAAAAAAGAACATTTAGATAACTGAGCAGGTATAGAAATTGAAGAAAGTATCTTGGAATAAGACTACTGCATTAGATTCAAAACTGATGGATATTCTACAAAGCAATAAAAATGTAACCTTAGGAGTTATACTTTCTAGTAGACAGAAATCTTTGCATCTCTACCAGATAAAACTCTATGCGTGGACATGTAACTTCACAGAATTCAAGCCCTAATTAATAGCAAATGATATGCCAAACAAAAGGATGTTCCCCCAAAGAATTAAGTAATCCTTGGATGGGCCTCAATGACACTCCAAGGACACATAGCCATCCCTTTGTCTTATTTTTAAGTTTTTTGGTATAAATTTTTTTGTAACAAAACTTAAGGAGAAGAGCCTTCTCTTAGCCACCTTTAGAGAAACACTCTATTCCATTACAATAAAAATGTATCTGGTCTGCGTTGCAAAAACAAACAAACAACAACAACAACAACAACAACAAAAACCTTCCAGTTCCAAACTCTAAAAAGATTCCTTCAGACTACAGCCTATTTTAGTCATAGAGTATTTTCGTTGGATAATGTATTTCGCCTATAAACAAGAACATAATTAATGAATGAATGAATCCCATATTTCAGTTTGATTTATATATTCTCTGTATGCAAAGAATTCATTTAGAATTCTTTTTAGAAATGCAAAAGCACCTTGGCGAGGTGACCTTAGAGTCAAATGATGTCCAGAGAGGTTAAGCAATTTACCTGAGGTCACACTACGACTCTGACACTGAGCTCACAGAGAAACTTAAAGTTGCACAGAAAAACATATGGGGCTCTAACAGGTGAATTTCTAACTTCCTGTGATTGGTCTATTGACAACCCCCGTCTCTGACCCTCAAATCATGCTGCTGTGGCAGAAAACAGGCTTTTTATCAAGGAGCTCATGTTTAAGGACTATGAGGACTTTGTAACTATTACTAATCTTCTCCAGTAAGATGCACAGCAAAATAAACAGGTTAATTCAGCTGCAGAAAAAGAAAGATGAAAGCTTAGACACAGCACCATTTACATTGGCTAGTCAATTTATTTCGCTTTTTACAATTCAATCTTCTTCTTTTCTAATTTTTTTTCTTCCAAGTATTTTTTCTTCCAAAGAGAAATCTGCCTCACTGATGAACACTTAAATTGTAGAAAATAAAGCTGTATTGTTAAAGTAATCAGGTTTTACAAAAGATAGAGTATATTACAAAAGGGGAAAAAAAAAAAAAAAACAAGGGAATTTGACTACTGAATAACCTTGATGGCAGATTAGAACGCATGCCATTTCTCATCTTCTTTTTAATTCTCCTTATCTTCAAATTGAATTTTTGAATACAGGATGGGCTGACAGTATTGAGAGAGTTTTGTTGCTTACTTTGAAGTATTTATGTCAGCCATAGTAATTATGCTTGAGCAATAGTAGTCTTTCATCGTGAATTTGTAGAAGACGGATTTTTCCCCATCAAAATTATTCACTTAAAATGAGAGATTTGGCATTGGCAGATAAAGCTCAATGAGTGTTAAAATTGGATGCTAATTGCCACCTTGACTCTGCAATCCCTGAAGTTTTTTGAATGATAGGTTTCACACAATTTTAAGTTAATTCAAACCTATATTAATTGAAAATACATATGCATGCCACAGTGGCATTTTTGCATTGATGGAGACAAAGAAATCTGTCAGAAAAATAGAATAACCAAACTGGAATGTCAAAATCTGAAAAGTTTAGGGAGAAGTGTAATATCAAGAATACACCTTTTCAGTTGCATTTCAAGTTTTAACCCCATAGTATCCTGTAATTATCTTAAATTCTAAGGGTGGGCTTAATATTTACCATCCAACCTGGACAATTGAAAATATCTTTTTTATTGAAATACTCTTAAGTATACTATTCAGGGGCGCCTGGGTGGCTCAGTCGGTTGAGCATCCGACTTCGGCTCAGGTCATGATCTCTCGTCTGTGAGTTCGAGCCCCGCGTCGGGCTCTGGGCTGACAGCTCAGAGCCTGGAGCCTGCTTCATATTCTGGGTCTCCCTCTCTCTCTCTCTGCCCTCTCCCGCTCATGCTGTCTCTCTCTGTCTCTCAAAAATAAATAAACACTAAAAAAAAAAAAATTAAAAAAAAGTATACTATTCAAAGTGACTTAATAGAAATGTTTTTAAAAAAAATTTGAGAGAGAGAGAGAGGAAAGAGAGTGCGTGAGCACAAGCGGGGGAGCGGTAGAGGGAGAGAATCTTAAGTGCGTGGGGCTCGTGGGGCTCATGGGGCTAGGTGTCACAAACCATGAGATCATGACCTGAGCCAAAATCAAGAGTCTGAGGACGCTTCACCAACTGAGCCACCCAGGCATCCCTGAAAAGAAATCTTTTTAAATGGAAGCTGATGATTCTTATTCAGCTTTCTCAAGGTTGTTAATAAACATTCCTTTTCAAATTAAATGAGTATATCCAAATACAGAACAGATGTATCAATAAAATTTGGACAGCTTAAGCTGCCCAAAGCAGTGTTTCCTAATAGTTTTCTTGGCACATTCAAACAATTTCATATTCTCCTGTTTGGGCTAAATGTAAACTAAAAAGGAGAAGTATGACTGGTTTCACACAAGTGACCAGAATGGGGCCCTTGGGGGTGCCAATCCTAGGCTATGACGTGACAAATTGGAGCCGTAAAAGAGCAGAGATCCTTTATGACCCAGAAACCAACCCCTGAAGGCTGGGGAAACATCCTCGGTCCCATTCCCCCAGGGGAAAAAAAAAAAAAGTTTCTAATTGTTCTTAAAAATACAGTGAAAAGACAATGACGCTGTCCATTTTGGTTTTTTTGTGTGTTTTGTTTTTTTTTTTTTTTTTTCAGCATCTGAATTAGATATATGTGAAGGGGCACGCCTTGGGGGAAGAGGGAGCTGAAAATCTCCAGGATCCTAAAACAGAGAAACTTTTTATTTTGTTAAGTGAAAGTCACAAGTCCAAAAAGGTCCTCTGGCCATTGAATCATGTCTTGTGTTCCAGGTGACCCCTCCCCCCCCCCTTTTTTAATACCTCCTTAAAGTCATTAGAAATTTGTATCTTGAGCAAAATGTACCATTTAAAAAAATTTTTTTTAATGTTTTTATTTATTTTTGAGACAGAGAGAGACAGAGCATGAGCAGGGGAGGGGCAGAGAGAGAGGGAGACACAGAATCTGAAACAGGTTCCAGGCTCTGAGCTGTCAGCACAGAGCCTGATGCGGGGCTCGAACTCATGAATCGCGAGATCGTGACCTGAGCCAAAGTCAGACGCTCAACCGACTGAGCCACCCAGGCGCCCCCGAAATGTACCATTTTAAAAATAAAATTCCTTCCTGGAACTCAGATACAAAGTCACGAAGGTCACACTTTGACCTATTCTAGTGAATTGATAGATGGGGACTGGATGTAACAAGCTGCTACTGTTCCGATTCCTTGAATTCCGGCATCAGATGCGTATTCACACAGATTGAATGGGAAAGGCGTGGACATTAGCTATGCCCAGGGCATGAAAGATGCTACCCATTAGCATCTATGCCCATTAGCGTGCCCAGGGCATGAAAGATGCTACCTAAGTGCTACCTTACAAGATTTTGTTTGTCTACCAACTTCACAGGTGATGGGATAGAAAAGGGAAAAAAAAATTTGTTGTTGTTAGATAAAGAAAAAAAGCCTCAAACTAAAAATGTCAAAGATAATCTAACCAAAGGAGATATTCTAAAGCCAGTGGTGACATCATTGCCTTCCACCTTACCATAACAAACACCGTATACTTTTACTGGAATTACATTAAAGTATGTTCATGTAATTCTAAAAGAATGAAATATCACTATCTCAAGAGATGATACTATTTCCCAAGGTATACATGCCCTTAGGGATTTTAGATTAGAATATGATATGTGCATTACATATATAAACAAGGTAAAAAAGGTTGTACTTAATGATAAAATTGAGCAAATACACTGGGAGCATGACGTACCGTAAAGTTATCATTTATAATGAAAACAAAAGTAATCTGGGAATAAAGACTTTGAAAAAGCAGGAGAAATAAATTCACAATCTTGACGGTCAGCGTGAAGCTAGAAATTGAATTTACTAACGTGTTCTATGCCACTAGTAATAAGTTTCAGAAGTCCCTAGGTTTTCCTATGCTATGTTCAGTCTTTTTGTTGTTGTTTCCAGCTGTTGTTTTAATAAATGGAAACATTTCATATGTAAAAGAAATGACATATTAATGACTAGAACCTACTACAACGTTATTGGTAGCATATGTTCAGGACGTAAAATAAATCATTTAAAATATGTTTAAGTTAGGGGCGCCTGGGTGGCGCAGTCGGTTAAGCGTCCGACTTCAGCCAGGTCACGATCTCGCAGTCTGTGAGTTCGAGCCCCGCGTCGGGCTCTGGGCGGATGGCTCAGAGCCTGGAGCCTGTTTCCGATTCTGTGTCTCCCTCTCTCTCTGCCCCTCCCCCGTTCATGCTCTGTCTCTCTCTGTCCCAAAAATAAATAAAAACGTTGAAAAAAAATTAAAAAAAAATATGTTTAAGTTACTCAAATCCCAATTTTTAAAAAATGAGCCACATCAAGGAAAACACCTAATCAAATGGCTCCTTAGCCAGGCAGCCAGATCTCATTTTCCCCTCAGCCTCTCAAGCTTGGTAGGTCTGTGTTGCATTTTCCCTGGTAAGGACTGGTATTTTCCTTTTTATAGTTCCTATGTAGCAAGGTCAAGCTTGAATCTACTTGACTTTTTCTCTTTGTAAGCAATAAGTCTCCTGTAACCAAGGCAACTGATATTGGCTCCGATTACCTATTCCATATTGGTGAACAGTCCAAGATTATATTCACAGCCATAATGAATATGTTTGATAGCTTCAGAGTTCCAGCTAATATAGACAATCTTGGAAAGAACTTTTCTAAATAAAGGGAGATACTTGCATTTTCCTTGTTTTTTTCTTTTTTAATTAAACCAACTTTTTATTTTGGAATTATTTTAGATTTACGGTAAAGTAGAAAAGATAATACAGAGAGTATACCATTCAGCTATTAACATCTTACATTACCATAATACATTTGTCAAAGCCAAACAAACAAAAACAAAAAGATAAAAATCCCACAGAATACAAAAACAAACCCAATACAATCCTTGGTACATTGCTATTAACTAATCTTTAGATTTATTTGTATTTCATCAGGTTTTCTATAAATATTCTCTTTCTGTCCCTGTGATTCAATTCAGGGTACTATATTTCATTTACTTTTCATGTCTCTCTAGTCTCCTCTGGTCTATGACGGTTTCCCAGTATTTCTTGAGACAATTTCCCAATATTCGCCAGCTTTCTCCACTGTAAGTTCTAATTCTCCCTTCCTATAGTCTATTATTTGGAATTTAGTCACTAAGTCTAGCCCACCCCTCAAGGCAAGAAAGTTTCCATCATCTGAAGGGGAGAGTATCTATAAATACAAAATGGAATTCTTTTGTAAGGAAGATCTGTCTCTCTGCCGTTTATTCATTCATTTATCCATTTATCCATCCATCCATCCATCCATCCATCCATGCATTCATTTTGTTGGTCAAATGATTCCAGCTCTTTCAGGTTGGCTCCTATGTTACTCTAACATGAGCCCATTCTTTTGTTTTTCTCTCCTAGGTTTTTGGAGCTCCTTTTCTTTAAACTATATCACTTAATCCCTCGGGTATCTCATCTAGTCTCTTGGCTTTAAATAATACCAGTATGCTAATGTCCCTCAAATTTGTAGCATTAGCTCAGCCTTCGCTTCTGAATTCTAGACTTGTATAGTCTTCTGCTTCCTCCTCATCTCCACTTGGGTAGCTGACAGGCATTCCATCTCAACAAGTTCAAATCAGAACTTTTAATCTTCCTCTCCCACCCACCCCCAATCCTCATCTTCCCATGTTAGCCAATGATAATTCCATATTTCTTGTTGCTCAGGTCATATCTTACATCCTTCTTTCCATCCATTCATCCGCTCACTCAGAATCTCACTGTCTCTTATCAACTCCACTGCTATCAGCCTGGTCCAATTCACAGCCATCATTTCCTTGGCTTATTGAAAGAGCCTCTGCACTGGTCTCCTTATTTCTTCCGCTCAAGTCCTTCTCCAGCCCATTCTCACACTGCTGTCAGGATAATCTTTTTAAACATAAATTAAATCATGTTATTCTCCTCCTCTAAACTCTTTATTGGTACTCACAGTAATGATCAAATTCCTTAGCCTAAATTCTTGTAGCCCACAACTCTCCATAAATCTTCTGTGCTTCCGCACTACCACCTACACCACACACACACACACACACACACACACACACACACACACTCCCAGTGTCACTCTCTGAGTCCTTCTCCCAACAGTCTCTCCCACATTCACTGTGTGCCAACTACACAGGCTCCTATGCTATTGACCAGTCCACCAGGCATGCCCCTGCCTTAGAGTGTTTGCACTTACTGTTTCATCTGTCCAGAATGCTTTTTCCCCACCCACCCACATGGCTCATTCCTTCACCTCCTTCAGGTCTTTCCTGAAATGTTATACACTTAGTGAGGCCTTCCTTAGCAATGTCCCCTCCACTCACTGCCCACCACCTTCTTTCTTAACACTACTTTGCCTGATTTAATCTTTTCCATAGCACATCATCAACCACGCTATGTATTGTATCTTTTTATTGTCTAGATTCCCCCTTGAGAATAGTTAGCTTCTAAAAGCAATGTGTTTATTTCCTATATTGATTACTGTACCCTCAACCCCTAGAACCATCTCTGCCCTTTGTAGGAACCCCCAGTGCTGCCACAACCTAACACTGCAATTATATGTCATCACTGACAATATTATAGCACTTCCTAATGTTGGCAATGGAAACGATTTTGTGCCAGAAGTTCATGTCCTGTCCAGCAGATGTCGAATGTTGCTGTGTTTCACTCAAAAATATAAAATATCCCACCGCATCTCTGTTCAATAGCCTTGGAAAAATGCCTGAGTCCAAGTCCAAAGCAGAATATATACAAGATAAGCGTCAGACATTTTTTCACACTCATAGGGGAAGGGAAAAAACATCTTGAAAACTACTAGAGTCATGTCAGAGGGATTCTGGAACCAGCTTGAAGAGATTCTCATTGGCCAAGGAAGGGACAATTTGAGCATGATAAGAATAATAGCTTTAATGGATTTAAACACATCAATATGTTTAAATCCATGTGTTAACAATGATGCCCAAAAAATCTAAATGATCATATTGTAGATACATTAAGTCGTTATTTTGAAAACTGGTAAATAAAGAGAAGTAATCTAATGTTTAGCCTCCCTTTCTATATGAACTTGACCATTAATAACCAAATAGTACATGAGAGGTATTTTTCTTCATACAAGTATTTCAGCTAGCTAATAAGTAAAAAAAAAATGACATAGTAATAGGATATTACCATTTTGCAATATCTAATAAATTATAAAGTCTAGATATCAGATATCAATGGCTGATGGCATCACAAGAAAGAGAGAGAGAGAGACCCAGACACCATCTTCCTGCTGACAGAACGCTACAATATTCTATGAAATAACCCTGTTCCCCCAAAAAATCCAAATCACCTCATGAATCCAATCAACCTTCAAGATCTAATCAATAATTTGCAGGAAAGATAGAGGACAGCAGAGCATGCTAAGAGACACTAAACGGACACAATCAACAAATCCAGGTTTGCAGAAACTCAAAAACTTGGTTTTTTCCACAAATAAATTTCAAGTACAAAAGAAGGGGGCAGGGAAACCATAGGAATTTAGAGTGTAGTAAAGGTGGCATGTCACATCTTTATGGAAAATGCAGATTATTTAACATGGGATATTAGAATTCCTGACAGGATTTTGAAAAAAATGAAAGTAAATCACTTATACTGAAATAAGTACAGGAATATAAAAGATTTTATACATCAGTGACTTGTTTTTTATGCTATTGAGATACAGAGGGTCCACCTAAGCAAGGTGGCAGACCGAAATCCATGATACAAAGTAATCATAATTTTGACAACACTAATTTTAAGCTTTCATAGAGAAAAACACCACAAAATATGTCAAATATAAACAGCAAATTGGGAAAAAATATTTGTGACATGCATATCAGAAAATGAGGTATTTTTTTTAACATTTAAAGACCTCATTTTAATTTTAATTTTAATTTTTTTTTTGAGAGAGAGAGAGACAGGGCGTGCACATAAGGGGGGGAAAGGCATGGGGAGAGACAGAGAATCTGAAGCAGGATCCGTACGCAGCCCAGAGCCCAACACGTTCCCCAATCCTGGGATCAAGACCTGAGCTGAAATCAAAAGTCAGACACTCAACCGACTGAGCCACCCAGGTGCCCCAACGTTTAAAGATCTCTTAAAAATCCATTTGGAAAAAACACAAACCCTCCAATAAAAAATAGATGAGGACATGAAGCACCAATTCCCAGAAAAATAAGACAAGGAGATTCATTGCAGTCTTGTTCATAATAGTCAAGTCTTAGGAATACATGTTCATCAGTGATGAAAATAAAAAATAAAAATTAAAGGGGAACATATAAATTAAAATAAAATTAAAAGACATATCAACTGGGGCACCTGGGTGGCTCAGTCAGTTAAGCAACCAACCTCAGCTCAGATCATGATCTCGGGGTTTGTGGGTTCGAGCCCTGCATCAGGCTCTGCACTGACAGCTCAGAGCCTGGAACTTGCTTTGGATTCTGTGTCTCCCTCTCTCTCTGCCCCTCCCCAGATCGTGCTCTCTCTCTCTCTTTCAAAATAAATAAACATTTAAAAAACATCACAATGTCCACAATGTGTGGACACTATTTGAGTCATAACTCAAATGAAAATCTTTTCCTAAAGGAATGATATTTATGAAATAAACGGAAATTTGAATATTGACTGAGTATTTGATATCAAGAAATTGTCAATTTTTTGGCTTGATATGTTTTAAAAAGTTCCTATCTTTTAGACTGTCATACTAAAATAACTATGAATGAAATTATATGATGTCTGAGATTTCCTTCAAAATAAATAAGGAAAAAAGAGATAGGAAAAACCATAAGGTGATAGTTGGTAGAGTTGGGTGTTGAGTACACATTGGTTCATAGAATTATTATATCTAATTTATTGCACAAAGTTCTCATAATAAAGTGGAGGGTTTTTTAATTTTTATTTTGTAAAAGAAGAGACAGCATAGCTTGGTTTTAAGATCATGGGCTTCATAGTCAACTGCCTAAATTTAAATTTTAGCTCAAGCAATTACTTGAATAGCTTCTCTCTCAGTTTTCTGACATGGAAACTGGAGGTAATAATACCCACCTCTAAATAAATAAATAAATAAATATGCAAAACAAAACAAAACAGAATAATAATATCCACCTCATTGGACCGCCACGAAGATGACTTTGCGATGACACCCGAAAATTGGCAAACAAAATGCCTTTGACTTTGATTTCCGAAAATCATGACATAGATGTAATTCTTCCTGTTGCATGCGGTATTACTTCTAAATTTTTCTCACACCGCCCCCATCAGTCCAAGTAGACTATCAGAATCCCAAGACAAGAGGTGATTTTAGAAAATGCCACAGTCTCTCGTTTACTTGCTACCGGGGATCACGTTCCCGCCAGACCGTTACTCAAACGGTTTCTCAGAGATGCTCACCTGGCAAGACGCCGACAACCAACACCAACTTGCGAACCATGTGAGTGAGCCAATTTGAAAGTGGATCACCAATCCCCAGCTCGGCCTTCACATGGCTACCACCCCAGTCAACAACTGACCCAACCTCATGAGAAACCCTGAGCCAGAACCGCCTGGCCAAGGCACTCCTGAATTCCTGACCCACAAAAATAATGAACACTGTAAGAGACAATGAATGTTATTTAAAGCCCCTAAGGTTTGGAGTAATTGGTTACACAGTAACGGAAAACTAATAGACATAAAAATATGTGAACATTAAAATTCACTGGTAAATATAAATCTAGCTGTAAAATGCTACGCTGGTTTGCATAATTCTCAGAAAAATGTTCTTGAATGAACTTCAGAGAAGTTCCTCTACAAAATCAGTGCTACTCATGGTTAATACATGGATTAATTAATACAAAAGATTTAGTACTGACCAAAAAAAAAAAAAAAATGAATTTGCTTTCTTGGGTACATTATCCACTTGTGTGAAAACAAAGTATATTCTTGAAAAATAAATATTTGATTAAAAACTATCTAATGTAAAGCATGAGATGTAATATAGATTGTCAGCAACAAACTGTTCCTCATGGCATGTGTAATTTTGGTTTGCGGTCAATTTTTTTTTTTTTTTTCTCAAGTGATCTTAGTATTTTTGTTGGAACCATCTGGCAATACTATTTCCAAACATGCATTGGAAGTTCCAGTATGGAACTCTGCGTGGAGCTATGCAAATAAGGTCAGGGATAGTTAGAGCTATAAACTATAATTGACGAAGATGTTA
This sequence comes from Leopardus geoffroyi, assembly GCF_018350155.1. Classification (NCBI taxonomy): domain Eukaryota; kingdom Metazoa; phylum Chordata; class Mammalia; order Carnivora; family Felidae; genus Leopardus; species Leopardus geoffroyi. Next base: position 178,824,508 of record NC_059328.1, on the reverse strand, counting down.
GTTGAACAGAAGGTCCTCTATTTGCCAAGCACTGTGCTAGATGCTTGAAACAGAAAACTCAGTCGAGTGTAGATTTTAAAAAGCTCAAAGAGTCTGAGAACTCTTTTAAGCATTAAAGGCACTGATACAAGGGAAGATCAATTCAAAACGGAGGGGAAGAGGACGATAATGAAAATCATGGGCCATAAAGACCTAAGAGGATTGAAGAAAATAAAGGCTGGCCAAGAGTTATAAAACTTCCATTGCAGAGATACTGGAGGTTCGGTCAACACCATCACAATGTCTAGTAGCTTTAGATTTTCTGTGATATAATTATTATATCAAATGTTGAGGGGCGCCTGGGTGGCGCAGTCAGTTAAGCGTCCGACTTCAGCCCAGGTCATGATCTCGCGGTCCGTCAGTTCGAGCCCCGCGTCGGGCTCTGGGCTGATGGCTCAGAGCCTGGAGCCTGTTTCCGATTCTGTGTCTCCCTCTCTCTCTGTCCCTCCCCCGTTCATGCTCTGTCTCTCTCTGTCCCAAAAATAAATAAACGTTGAAAAAAAAATTTTTTTTTAAAATGTTGAACTGATAGGGAAGGTCATTGAAAAACCGTGACTTCCAGTTACCTACGAGCTGGATCCTCTCAGGCAGAGGCTCTCCTCCTGTCGCTGGACTGTGGGTTCCACTTGCCTTTCCAGCTCCCAGAGTCGTCTCCAGACACACAGTCTTGAGATGATGATGTGATATTGAAAATACCTGCACAGTATACACGATTGAATCCCGGGTTAGGCCACTTTTTTACATTTTTAAGATTTGATGGCGCAGGGATCCATTTGTCTTGCTACCGTCCAACACAGGCCCTCTAGGTGAGTCCTCCTTGCATATTAAAACTGTCCCGTGCCAACCTGGAGTGGCCTGCCTCTTTCTTTGGTCTCTTGCTGCCCTCTGCGCACGGGGCGATTTCAGATTTCAGGGAAGCTCCTGAGAGCGATGCGAACTGACAGAGCAAACTCAGCTCTCAATTAGCTCTCATTCCCTGGGGTGGTTTCCATCATTCTCAGTATTTTAGATAACCACATAACTTGTACGTGAAAAATATTTATGCAGAACTATCTATGTCACACGACAGTTTTTAAATCTTTAAGTGAGAAAAATTTTAAGGAACTGCTTAATAGCTCAGCACATCCTAAACCCAGTAATTCCATCTTTTTTTTTTTTTTCAGCTTATTGCTTTATTTTGAGAGAGCGAGAAAGCGGAGAAACTGCGAGAGTGAGCGGGAGAGGGGCAGAGAGAAGAAGCGAGAGAGAGAGAATCCCAGGCAGGCTCTGCGCTGTCAGCTACATCTCACAAACCATGAGATCATGACCAGAGCTAAAATCAAGAGTTGACTACTTAAACAACCGAGCCAGCCAGGTGTCCTCCCCTAATAATTCCCCTTCTAAGGAGAAATCTTTAAAAAAAAAACTTGCATTTATGGGCAAAAATAAGTGTAGAGAATACTCTTCGCTGTATTGTTTATAACAGGTAATCTTGGGTAACTTTAGTGGAAGAAATAAAGGATGGTTCTTTGACTCCTTTTCATTTTAGGGTTTGTCTAATTGTTCTTCCTTGTTTATTTTTTAAAATTATCTTTTTTAAAATTATCTTTAAATTCAATTTGTCTAGCTCTAAGGAAAATGTGCATTAGTATGTTTACTGGTTTTGCCTTAAATTTACACATTGACTTAAGAGAATTGACATCTCCACAAGGTTATGCCATTCTCTCCAAGAACAAAGAATATCTTTCCATTTGTTTTTTTCTTTCTTTCCTGTAGTTCACAGAGACATCCTTCTCTCACAGATTGCTGATATCGGTAAGGTGGAGCCTAATGTGATTGAGGGGAAAGAGTGGGCATATGACCCAGGCTCTATCCATCAGAGTAAGTGTTGGGCTCAGAGAGAGATATATGACCTGACCCGGACCGATGAAACTGCTTGAGAACTCTTTCTAGATCTATTAGGAGAGACACTTTGCTAGTGTTACTAAGTCAGCAGCATGTAAGCTTTCAGTTATTTGGGAAGACGCTGTGAACAAAGTCAACACCAAGGAAAAGGCAGTTCAAGTAATGGAGTGAGTCAGGTGCCTGACAACAATCTTCACATACCAGGATCCAGCCTTCCTGACTGTGCACACTGGAATCGATGCATTTATTTTCTTTAAGCCAATTCAAGTTGAAGTTTTATTACTTGCAACTGAAAGAGACAACAGGACTAAGAGAATACTTTTTTTTTACTAGTTGAGAATTCCATGTAGAGCACGACTCTGTTGATAGCGAATCATTTCTGTCTTCTACCTTGGTCACTCATATGTCACTTCATCTGGATCAAAGTCTTGAGATAGGGAAAGGACATAGTGGGCGATTTCCAAACCCTTTCCTCCCTAGAGAGAGCTCAGGTCAGCAGCCGCACACGTCACTTTCTTTGCAAACTGTTTTGTCTCTGTAGCCGGACAAGAGGTTCTTTACTTAGGGAATGTAATTAAACTCGTAAACATGTAATTAAACATGTAAAGATTCAGCTCAGGAAGAATGAGCCTTTCTCAGCCTAGTCCTTTCCAGCCAATTTCATGTGCATGAGACTCCTGATAACAGCGAGCCTGATATGTCCTTTATTTCTGAACGCAACGAACAGCCTCCTAGTTATTGCTTTACAAAGCGGAGATATGCTGTGTTACTGATTAAACACATATAAAGGACAGAAGGTAGGAACCTGGAGCCACTGTTGCTAAGCAGTTTAAATATGTGCAACCAAACACTACAAGATAACTTTAATATACTGGTCCTCATTTCACATATTCCACTGCTTATGTCTTGCACCACAAAACACAAAGAGGCCCGTAATACAAGAGACCCAGCAAATGCGCAGACAACATTTCCCAGCAGGGGCCTCAGCCTCTCACAGTGTGGGGCTCTGCCTCTCAGTGATGTGAAAAGCCTGTCACCGACTGACTTTCCAGCTGATGCTGCAGCCTTCTTACATTCTGGATAAGCAATTTCTATACTGTTAGTTTCTCACATGAATTTCACAAATGCTTCAGATGAATTTGGCACAACCTAGTCATCCAAAATTTCTGAAGAAATGACATTTCTGTCCCTCGGAAAGTAAAGTAAACTCGCAAATGCATTTGAGAATTTTGCTTTAAATATTATGTTACAGATTTCAGTTACATTGTATCTATTGGCAGTTATGACCTTATTTCTCTTTAGTCATTCTATATTATATGACATATAGTCTCTAAAAAAATGTATCAGAATCTCTAGAAAACTGTAAATCATTACTTGCTCCTATCCATTCCTCTACCTTAAATTATTAGGGATTTATGATGTGCTCAATTTCTTGAATTCTGCACTAGAGAGCTTTCATTCTTTATTCCATTCTTCCTCCTTCATTTCCTTCCCTTTTTCATTGTCTGCCTCTTGTCCTTTCCCTCTTATTGTGCAAGGTCTTTTGCTGGGCTCTGGGTTAATGTTCTCTACATATGCATATATGTATTTTGGTGATAGAATTAAACTAATCTGTTATAGGTACATCGACCTGACCCTAAGCTTTGCTTACTGAAGGATTTAGAATGTATTCGTATATTGGGGTGCCTGGGTGGCTCAGTTGGTTAAGCATCTCACTCTTGGTTTCAGCTCAGGTCATGATCTCATGGTTCATGGGTTCAAGCCCTGAGTCAGGCTCTGTGCTGACAGTGCAGAGCTTGCTTGAGATTCTCTCTCTTTCTCTCTCTCTCTGCCCCTCCTCTCTCTCTTTTTCTCAAAATACATCAATAAACTTAAAAAAAAAAAAAGAATGTATTCAGATATCTCGATGGATGGTGGACCAAGCCAACCAGGAGCCCATTTCCAGCAGAAAAAAAAAAAAAGAGAGAGAGAGAGAAAGAAAAATATTGAGAAAGAATTCATTCTTTTTTTTTTTAAGTTTATTTATTTATTTTGAGAGAGACAGTGCAAGCAGGGGAGGGGCAGATAGAGAGGGGGACAGAAGATCCAAACAGTCTGTGCTGTCAGCAGTGAGCCAAATGCAGAGCTCAAACCGTGAGATCATGACCTGAGCCAAAATTGGATGCTCAACAACTGAGCCACACAGGTGCCCCAAGAAAGAACTCATTCTAAGAGAAGAGAGAGTCAAGATGCACATTTTAGTCATAGGGATGAGGGTACAATAAAAGAGTGAGAAAGCCAGGTGATGTCACCACCATGGTTGAGTAGGAGACCCGAGCCTCTGCCCACGCCCCCCCCCCCAAAAGATCAACAAATACACAGCCACTCATGAACAAATATAGTTCTGGAAGAGCTTAGATGTTCACTTAGGAAAGTTCAGATTTGAATGAAAATCTTCTGAGAATAACAAAGCTAAAAAGGGAGGAAGAATAACTTCATTTTCCCTGCATCATCTCACCCTCCAGGCTGATGTTACACAGCACCAAGAAGGAACTTCCCAGTTCAAAAGAGTCCCCTTACCAGGAAAGGGAGAATAGGGTAAGCAGCCAACTTTGCCAGCCTTTCATGAATCTACAAAAGACCCTCTTCAGTTTCATTTTATCCACAGACCAAAAAAACAGAGACATTTAAAGATGGCTAGGAATAGGGGCGCTTGGGTGGCGCAGTCGGTTAAGCGTCCAACTTCAGCCAGGTCACGATCTCGCAGTCCGGGAGTTCGAGCCCCGCGTCAGGCTCTGGGCTGATGGCTCAGAGCCTGGAGCCTGTTTCCGATTCTGTGTCTCCCTCTCTCTCTGCCTCTCCCCGGTTCATGCTTTGTCTCTCTCTGTCCCAAAAATAAATAAACGTTGAAAAAAAAAATTAAAAAATAAATAAATAAATAAATAAATAAATAAATAAATAAAGATGGCTAGGAACCAAAACAGAAATTTTGGAGCTGAACAATAGAATGACTACACTGAAGAATTCTATATAGAGCTTCAATAACCAACTGGTTGAAGCAAAGAAAGAATCAGTGAATTCAAGGACAGATCATTTGAAAATATCAGTCAGAAGGGCAAAAATGAAAACTAATGAAAAGGAATGAAGAAAGCCTATAGGACTGATGAAACACAATAAAAGAAACAACCTATGGATTACTGGAGTTCCAGAAGGAGAAAAGAGGGAGAAAGAAGCAGAAAGCTTATCTAAAGAAATAATGGCTGATAACTTCCCAAAGCTACGGAGAGATTTCAACATTCGAGTTCACGAAGCTCATAGGTTCTCCCAAAATTTAAACCCAAAATGATTTTCTCCAAGACACATTATGATAAAACTGCCTAAAATTAAAAACAAAGAAGAACCTTGAAAACAGCAAAAAGAAGCTTGTCACTTACAAGAGAACCCCAAGAGGCTGTGAGCAGATTTATCAGCAGAAACCTTAGAGGCCAAGAGAGAGTGAGACAATTTACTCAAAGGACTAGGAAAAAAAGTTGCCATCCAAGAACACTTTTCCCAGCAAATATATCTTTCAGAACGAGAGAAAAACACTCCCAAACAAAAGCTGAGAGTTCATCACCTTACAAGAAATGCTGAAAGTTCTTCAAGCTGTAATAAAAGGATGTTAGCTAGTACCATGAAAATCTATGAATATATAAAACACAATTGCAGGGGCGCTTGGGTGGCTCAGTCGGTTGAGCATCCGACTTCGGCTCAGGTCATGATCTCACAGCTCCTGAGTTCGAGCCCCACATTGGGCTCTGTGCTGACAGCTCAGAGCCTGGAGCCTGCTTCATATTCTGAGTCTCCCTCTCTATGTCTCTGCCCTCTCCCGCTCATGCTGTCTTTCTCAGTCTCTCAAAAATAAATAAACATTAAAAAAAAAATAAAAATAAATAAATAAAACACAATTGTAAAGATAAGTATATCGTTAAATTCAGAAGTCTCCAAAACTGTAATATGATGCAGTGTGTTAATCACTGAACTCTAATATAAAGATAAAAGGACGGAAGCTGTAGCTATAATACTTTGTCAATGAATACACAATGTAAGAACATGTAAATTGTGGCATAAAAACATAAAAGGTAGGGAGGAAGTAAAATGACAGAATTTGAGTATTCAGTTGCAGGTTAAGTTGCTATCAGCTTAAAACAGGCTCTTCTACCTATAAGATGTTTCATGCAAGCCTCGGGGTAATCACCAAGCAAAAACCTATAGTATATACAAACAAGATAAAGATAAGGGAATCCAAGTATACCACTATGGAAAATCATTACTTTACAAAGGAAAATAGCAAGAAATGAACAAAGGAACTACAACCAGCCAGAAAACAACTAACAAGATAGTAATAGTAAGCCCTAACCTATTAATAATTACTTAACATGTAAATGGATTAAATTTTCCAATCAAGAGGCACAGAGTGGCTGAATGGATAAAAAACAAGACTAACTATATGCTGCCTACAAGACATTTACTCAGCTTTAAGGATATTTGTAAGCTCAAAGTGAAGGGATGGAAAAAGATATTTTATGCAAATAGAAACCAAAAGAGAGCAAGATTAGCTATATTTCTATCCAACAAAATAGATTTTTAATAAAAATTTTAACAAGAGAAAACAGTCATTATATAATGATAGAAGGGTTAACTTATGATGATAGGGAGTTGATTTCTCACAAAATGTATAATAATCAATTGTATAACTATAAATGCAACCAACATTGGGTCACCTAAATATGTTAAGCAAATACTAAAAGATCTTAGGAGACTAATAGAAAACAATATAATAATAGTAGAGACTTCAATATCTCACTTTCAACAATGGATACATTATCTGGACAGGAAATAAATAAAAAACATTAAGCCTGAGCTATACTTTAAACCAAATAGGCCTAAAAGACATATACATAACATTCTATCCGATAGCGATAGAACACACATTCTTCTCAAATGTATACTGAACATTCTCCAGGATAGATCATATGTTAGGTCATAAAACAAGTCTCCACAAACTTGAAAAGACTGAAATCATACCAAGTACATTTTCTGACCATAATGGTATGAAACTAGAAATCAATAACAAGAGAAAAACTGGAAATTTGACAAACATGTGGAAATTAAGCAACACATTCCCAAACAGCCAATGAGTGAAAGAAATAATCAAGAGGGAAATAAAAATATATCTTAAATAAAAATGGAAGCATGATATACCAAAACTTATGAGATGTAGCAAAAGCACTTCTAGGTAGGGAATTTGTAGCAGCAAGTGTTTACATTTAAGAAGAAGAAGAAGAAGAAGGAGAAGAAGAAGAAGAAGAAGAAATATCTGAAATAAATAACTTAGCTTTACAACTCAAGGAACTAGAAAAAGAAAAGCAAGCTAAGCCCAAAAGTAGCAGAAGGAAGGAGAATAACCAAGATCAGAGAAGAAATAAATGAAATAGAGAATAAAAATAATTTTTAAAAAATCAACAAAACTAAGAGTTGGTTTTTTGTAAACGTAAATAAAACTGACAACCTTTAGCCAGACTAACCAAGAAAAAAAGAGAGAGAGAGAGAGCACTCAAATAACTAAAGTTAACAATGAAAGAAGAGAAGTTAAAACTGATAGCACAGAAATACAAAGGATTATGAGACTACTATGAATAATTATGCATCAACAAACTGAACAAACTAGAAGAAATGATAAATTCCTAGAAACATACAACCTACCAAGACTGAATCATGAAGAAATAGAAAATCAGACCAAGAATAAGTAAGAGGATTGAATTATTAATCAAAAATCTTCCAACAAAGAAAAGCTTAGGACCAGATGTCTTCACAAGCGAATTCTACCAAACATTTTAAAAAGAACTAATATAAATTCTTCTCAAAATCCTTCCCAAAAATTGAAGAGGAGGGAATACTTTCAAGCTCATTTTATGAAGCCAGCATTTCTCTGATACCAGAGCCAGATTAAGATACTATAAGAAAAGTATAGGCCAATCTCCCTGATGAAAATTCCAAAATTCTCAACAAAATATTAGCAAACCAAATTCAGCAGTACATTAAAAGGATCATATACCATAATCAAGTGGGATTCATCCCTGGGATGCAAGGCTGGTTCAATATATACAAATTAATAAAATATGATGTATCATATTAATAGAATGAAAGGTAAAAATCCTGGTTATCTCAATAGATGCAAAAAAGTCTTTGACAAAATTCAACATCCTTTCACGATAAAAACTGTCAACAATGGGGGTACAATAAAAACATACTTCAACATATAAAAGCCATATATGACAAGCCCACAGCTGACATCATACACAGCAGTGAAAGTTTGAAAGTTTACCTTCTAAGATCAGGAACAAGGCAAGTGCCCACTATCACCACTCTTATTCAGCAGAGTACTAGAAATCCTAGCCAGAGCAGTTAGGAAAGAAAAAGAACTAAAAGGCGTCCAAAACTAAAAGGAAGAAGAAAAAATGTCTCTGTTTGCTGGTGACCTATTCCTGTCTATAAAAGATCCTAAAGACTCCACCTAAAAACTGTTAGAATAAACAAATTCAATCAAGTCTCAGGATACAAAGCTAACATACAAAACTCAGTTGTATTTATATACACTAATAATAAACTATTTGAAAAAGAAATAAAGAAAATAATCTCATTCACAATAGCATCAAAAAAGGTAAAATACTTAGAAATAAATTTAACCAAGGAAGTGAAAGATCTATACATCAAAAATTGTGAGACATTGATGAAAGAAATTGAAGAAAACATAAATACATAGAAAGATATCCATGTTTATGGATTGAAAGAGTCAATATTGTTAAAATGTCCATGCTATCCAAAGCATACTACAGATTCACTGCAATCCCTATTAAAATTCCAATGTTTTTTTTTTACAGAAACAGAAAAAAATAATCCTAAAATTTATGTGAAGCCTCAAAAGACCCAAGCATCCAAAAAAAATCTGGAGAAAGAACAAACTTGAAGGCATCACACCTCCTTATTTCAAACTATATTCAAAGCTATGGTGGGGCGCCTGGGTGGCGCAGTCGGTTAAGCGTCCGACTTCAGCCAGGTCACGATCTCGCGGTCCGTGAGTTCGAGCCCCGCATCAGGCTCTGGGCTGATGGCTCAGAGCCTGGAGCCTGTTTCCGATTCTGTGTCTCCCTCTCTCTCTGCCCCTCCCCCGTTCATGTTCTGTCTCTCTCTGTCCCAAAAATAAATAAACGTTGAAAAAAAAAAAAAAAAAAAAGCTATGGTAATCAAAACAATATGATACTGGCATAAAAGAGATACATAGGCCAATGGGACAGAATGGAGAGCCAAGAAATAAACCCATGTACATGCAGTAGACTAATATTTGAAATACTCAATAGTGAAAGAATAGTCTCTTCAATAAAAGGTATTGAGAAAACTAGATGTTCATATGCAGAAGAATGTAATTAGACCCCTATCTTAACACCTCTCACAAATATTAACTACAAACGGAGTAGGGACTTAGCTCTACAACCTGACACCATGAAACTCCTAGAAGAAAATATAGGGGAAAAAACTCTAAGACATTAATCTTGGCAAATGGTTTTTGAACATGACAACAAAAGCACAGGCAACAAAAGCAAATATCAATGACTCAAAAGCTCTGCGCAGCCAAAGAAACAATCAACGTAATGAAAAGGCAACCTATGGGATGGGAGAAAATATTTACAAACCATGTATCTAATAAAGGGTTAATATCCAAAATATATATGGGACTCCTACAACTCAATAGCATAAATAAATTAATTAAGTAGTTAATTAATCCAATTTAAAAATGGGCAGAGGAATGAATAGACATTTTCAAAAAAAAAAAAAATCCAAATGCCAACAGAGACTTGAAAAGATGTTCAACATCACTAATCATCAAAGAAATGCAAATCAAAACCACAGGGAGATATTACTTCACACCTGTTACAATGACTATTATACAAAACAAAACAAAAAAAAAAACAAGAGATAGCAAGTGTTGGTGAGGACATAAAAAGAAAGAGAACCCTTGTGCCCTATGCCACCCTGGGAAATGGTATGGAAGTTCCTCAGAAAATTAAAAGTAGATATACCATATGATCCAGTAATCCCATTTCTGGATATATACCCAAAGGAAATGAAATCACCATCTCAAAGAGTTAACTTCACTCCCATGTTCATTATAGCATTGTTCACAATAGCTAAGACGTGGCTGCAACCAAAGTATCCGTCAGTGGAAGAATGGATAAAGAAAATATGATATATGCACAATAGAATAGTATTCAGCCATAAAAAAAAAAGAAGGAAAGCCTACCATTTACAACAATATGAATGTTAAAGAGAATTATGCTAAGTAAAATGTCAGACAGAGAAAGACAAATACTGTATGAGCTCATTTATATATGTGACCTAAAAAAGCTGAAATAGAGTAGAACAGCAGTTGCCAGACTGGGTGAAGGATGATGGAAATAAGGAGATGTTGGTTAAAGGGTGCAAGCTTCCAGTTACGAGAGGAATTCATTCTGGAGATCTAATGTACAGCACGGTGACTATAGTAAACTATATGTTTTGAGTATTGGATACTTGAAAATGGCCATAAGAGCAGATTTTAAATGTTCTCACCATAACAGCAACAACAAAATGGTAGTTATCTGAGGCAAAGGATGCGTTACCTAACCTTACCGTGGTAAACGTTCCACAATATTTATGTCTATCAAGTCACTGCATTAGACACCTAACACTTCCACAATGTTATATGTTAGTTATATTTCAGTAAAACTGGGTGGTGGAAAGCATGAGAAATGCTAAAGCAGACAGAGATTTAGAAGAGCAGAGTGGTTGGCATTGAAGCCATCAGCCTTAGCAGCATCAGAAGGTGACACTCTCAGTATATATTATGCATGCTCTCACAGCCCTAGCTGCCCTGAGCCCAGATTTAGGGACAGATTCAGCTGCTTCACTACCACATCTTACAGTCTCTAATACTAGGCAGTACTAGGTACTAAGGCAGTGGGGGCGTCAACAAGAAAGTAGTAGGTTCGTGAGGTCATTGACCAGTAACACTGACCATCATTGATGGATATCCGTGGACACTGCCAGAGGCTTTGGTGTTTCATGCTCTAGCAGCAACAGGAGATAGCAGCACACCCAGGGTCTGGAGGGAACTATCTCCCAGGACTCATCATCAGAAGCTGATGATGTGCCTGTATTGCTAATCATTATTATGCCAGCATCTAACACAGTATACCTAACACATAGTAGGTATACATTAAATATTTATGGTATGTATGAGTAAATAATGGACGGATGGATGAATGGATGGATGAATGAACTAGAAAATATCGACGCCACTGGAGATATGTTTTCATATAAAGGAATACACTCCAAGGGTTGTCTTTAAAAATGTACGAAGGGAATATTTATGAACACTTTAAATTCCAGAAGTCTGAGGGAGGCAGAATTGGCATTTGATTGTAAGTAGAATCCTAATCAAGGATATTGGGCTCATGTTTGAAAGAAAAACCACATGAATAGAGAAGATGATCAGCCACGTAAGCAGGGGAAGAAGGAGGATCCCAGAGGAAGAAAATGTTTACAAATAACTATGCAAGTGTTATCTACAGAAAAAAGAAATTCTGACTGAACAGTAACATTTTCAATTTCTTGGCAACATTACCCCTAGAGTACCTCAATCCATCCCAACTGGGGGACGCTTCTTGAGTCAAATCACTCCTAATATTTGGATTCATTGCTTACCAATCTTCTACCAATTCAGGCATTTGGTTATAATGCTCTCTAAAATTTGGCAAATTTTCCCATAGGAGACAAGCCTCTGAGAGCCCAGTCAATGCTAGGCCACCTTAAGGGATGGTGCTATCTCAGTATGCTGGCATGCAATGCCCTCATGGTGGTGGAACTCTCAGGGTCAGTATTACAAGCTGTGGAAAGTGGTTGATGACTAGCCAGTGTATTAGACTTCTCTGCCTTGCCCTGTGCCTTTTCCAGCATAACCTGTCTCCCAGAGAGCCAGAAGAGGAGAGGAGGAAAATGGTGGACACCACTTGTCAACTAGTGGTTTCTAGTCAACGCGAGAAACATTCTGGAGTCCTCCAGATATGTGCAACGAACTTTTAAATCTCTGAATTTTTCTACAGAGTAAATAAAAGCAGAATCAGAGAAAATCCATTCTGGGTCTGCCACTATGATTATTCTTTGCTGGGCCAGGGTCTCTGGTAAACTTTGTTTACCCTGTGATTATCCCAAATCTTTTTAATTTTTTTTTTTTTTTCAACGTTTATTTATTTTTGGGACAGAGAGAGACAGAGCATGAACGGGGGAGGGGCAGAGAGAGAGGGAGACACAGAATCGGAAACAGGCTCCAGGCTCTGAGCCATCAGCCCAGAGCCCGACGCGGGGCTCGAACTCGCGGACCGTGAGATCGTGACCTGGCTGAAGTCGGACGCCTAACCGACTGCGCCACCCAGGGGCCCCTATCCCAAATCTAATAAAAGTCAAAGTTACTTACTACTTGTTTTTGTGCATCTCATCAAATTATCAATTGCCCCCAAATTACCAAGTTCATAGTTCACTGGTTATCTTGGTGTCTCTGAAACATTTGACATTGTAGATCGCCAGCTCTTCATGTAAATTTCTTTCTCATTAGACACAGTGATGTGACAACATGCTGCCTCCCTCCCTTTCTCTCCAGTAGCTTCTTCATTAATTCTAATTTCTCCTCCTTGGGGCGCCTGGGTGGCTCCTTCGGTTGAGCGTTTGACTTCGGCTCAGGTCACGATCTCTCAGTCTGTGAGTTCGAGCCCTGTGTCAGGCTCTGTGCTAACACCTCAGAGCCTGGAGCCTGCCTCGAATTCTGTGTCTCCCTCTCTCTCTGCCCCTCCCCCACTCATGCTCTGTCTCTCTCTCTCTGTCAAAAAGAAATAAAAACATTAAAAAAAATTTTTTTTAATTCTAATTTCTCCTCCTCATACTGACTGAAGTTTTGGTCTTCAGACTTCTACTCTCTGTCCTTTCTCCTAGCCAGTCCTGACCTGTTCTGACTATTCCAACAACACTCCACCAGTATTTATTTACTGAGCAGCTCCTGTGTGATATCTATCTCCTTACTTGTGACTCGCTCCCAGCCCTGACTGGTGTCTTGAACTTTAGATTCATGCCCATACCAAAATTTCTGGATATTTACACGTTGATGGCCTTAACATTGCCTCCAAAGCACAGTAAAAACAATTGTAAATTCTGTCACAAGCAACAAGATACACAAATCAAAATAGCCTAAACATACACGGAAATTATTGACTTAATCCCAGGTATACAGTAAAGTTCAGGATTCTGGATTCTTCTTTGTACCCATGAAGGTCACAAAAACAAAAATATGGAAAGGGGAAGGCCGGGGGCACTGGTGCAAGTTGTTAGACTGCATGCTACTGTCTGAAGTTGTTTCCATGGACCTAGAAATTCCATCACCATCCAGCCACCACAACCACTGAGAAACCCACCTTTCTTATACCAGACAGGCCCTTTTGGTCCTTTACCCTGGACCTGTAATATTCTGGACTAGTTGTGTTCTCAATTGTGTTACATGTGTAACATATATATACGATAAATCATCTCTTCTGCTGTTTTAAAAACAAAAATCCTCAGATGAGTTTCCTCATGGTAACAAAATGGTTGCAGCAGTTTCAGGACCCCAAAATCTGAAATTTTGGAGATCACTGTGGCTAGAAAAATGCTTTTAGCCATTAATTAAGGCCACAGCTCCAGGCTTATTCCTGAATCAGTTATTGGGCAAGAGGATGTGATCATCATGATTAACTTAGGCCAAGCAGAGTCCTTCTCTAAAGCAAGAGGTGAGGCCAGTCCCACCAAAAGCATGGCTGCTACAACATGGAACAGAATGGAATGGATGCCAGAAAGGCAACCCATAGTTTTAGCTACATCTTGTCTATGTATTTGGGACCCAGGGAAAAGGAAGAATTCTGCATAGTTAAGTTTATAAATAGGTAAGGGTTCACTTCACTCCTTATGTATATTAACCAGTTTAAATGATATAGTTCAAAAGTGTATTCTTTATATCCCTGACTTTTAACAGAAGTATACAAAACACAATTTAAGCATTTAATGATGATTTGAGGTCATCATGATGTAAATGTATTACTGGGTTTTTGGGGGGTTTGTTTTTTTGTTTTGGTTTGGTTTCTGTAAATGTATTATGGTACCAATTACAATGCAGTGACTGACCCCAGAAGTTACCGAGCTGTGCGTGGCGATGGCCAATTAGATGATTCCAGAGCACTATGCACTTTAACACATGTTACCAACTTTTTGTGACTTTTCTTTCTCGTCCCTTTCTCCAAATTGCCATTTCTAATCTGCAGTGGAATTGGGAACCACATAATGAAGCTTCAAAAATTATGTATAAATTCAAAGTAAAACTGAAATTGCCTAGGAGGAAATACGCCTAAATGCAAACGGGTTGCCTCGGGACATTAACTTGTTTTTATTGATTTTTGTTTTCTCAGTATTTTTTTGTTCTATAATGACTAAGAGTAGCTTTTACGATCTCTCCCTCACACACACACCACACACACATGCAAAACTAACAAAGTAAACACGATTTGGGTGGTGACTTAGAGTTCCCCAAGTGGAAAAATGTCCCAGGTATTATTTCCACAGCGTGTGACGGTTCCTCTAGGAGATTGGAGGCCTTGTTGTTGATTTCCTGATTCCTGTTCTCTGGTGTGCTCTGGGTCAGAAAGTATACATGCTTGAGAAGAGATCATGGGAAAGTCAGAACATACGAGAGGGAAGGTCCGCTGCCTACCTACCGTGAGGCCTCGAGCTGGTGGGTCACACCAGGCAGAGACTGGCCCTCAGCCTTACGGATGGGGAAACCCAGTTTGGCCTGTGCCCCGGGGTTGGACAGATCATGAGGATGATGACTCAACACTGTGGAAGCTCCTAAGTGACACATGTGCTTCTTACCCAGAATTCCAATTTAATGACAGACAATGAAAAGAGAGCTGCTACTCACAGGAATTTCTCTCCCAGCATAGAAGCCATATGGGGAGCCAAATTATAACTAGAAGATTGATTTGGTAAGCATAAAATTAGAACAAACTACAAAGTGGCAAAACGTTAAAATAGCCTGGTACCTCCATTCATCATCACACTGAGTCTTATCTGCTAACCACACTGGTCTGCCTCATAAGGCCTTAGGCCACACCAAACACTGTGTTGTGGGCACTTTCTAACTTTGTCTCTATGACTCTCCATTTTGTTTAGTTCCTTACCAAAGAGCCTCCTTTCTAATGATCTGTCCTTTCTTCAGAGAACGTGTTGTACTTTCACAGGTTATAGATAAAGATTACTGCTCTTAAAGTTACTTTGCATACTTGTCTAAGCATAGCTCTGGGAGAGCCATTTTCAAGTTTCAGGGTTGCCCCATGGTTACCTCCCATTCTACATTCTACCTTCAACTTCTAAGAGAGCTGAAATCCAGATAGAAAAAGGTTCAGATAGGGGCACCTGGGTGGCTCAGTCGGCTAAGTGTACGACTTCAGCTCAGGTCACGATCTCACAGTTTGTGAGTTCGAGCCCCGCGTCGGGCTCTGTGCTGACAGCTCAGAGCCTGGAGCCTGTTTTGGATTCTGTCTCCCCTTCTCTCTGCCCCACCCGTGCTCACACTCTGTCTCTGTCTCTCTCAAAAATAAACATTAAAAAAAAAAAAAGAAAAGAAAAGGGTTCAGATAAAACCGAACTCATTATTTTCCCCACAGCTCCCCCACCGAGAGCCAACTAGTTCCCCAAACTAACTTAAAAAAAAAAAAAAAAAACTAGTAATATGCTTACTGTATACTCTTTTCCCTCTGCTGCCCCTTATTCTTGGGGTGACCAAGTCTTGTTTGCTCCTTCTGCTCAGTGTCTTTCCCATGCATCATTTTCTTTCCACTCTCATTGCCCCACTATTTTTTTTTTTTATATCAACCTGAATTTCTGCAATAGTCCAGTCATTTCTTCCCTTGTCTTCTGTCTCTTCTCCTCTACCCTCATCTACATATTAATCTTCTAGAAACGTTCTCATGCAAGATATTTAAGGGCTCCTTATTCCACAAAGAATGAAGTACAAAGCCTTGGACCAGTGCTCAAAGCCCTCCCAAATTTGGCCTGTTTTGTCTTTACTTTCTCAACATGAGACTCCTCAACATGAACCCACCTTTTCAGCCTCTGTATATCCTCTGGATAAAGGAAAAAGTCAAAGGCAAACGATGCTTGTGTCTTGTAATCCAAATCTGTAGAGAAGAAGTCTCAGAAATTAACACCAACAGATAGAGTTTGCAGCTTTTCATTTTAACAGCTCATTCGGCTTTTTTTTTTTTTTTCTAATTTCCTACATTTACCTTCACAGACACATACATAAACTGATAGAATCATGACTGGTTACCAGGCAATCAAGAGGTTTCCATGGTTTCAGTCATGCTTTTGAAGGAAACCTACACCTGTTCAAGGTAGGTCGTAAACCAATGACAACATTACACAGACATTGAGTAAACTGTATTGACTTGTGACATACCATCATTCATAAATATCCTGAAACAAAAATGTTTCTGACATTTAAATGTGATAGAAACTCTGCTTATTTCTTACATAGGTTATGACCTGGAGGAACATAATATGAACTGTCAAGTTTAGTCACCTTTCGATAAGAGCCCAACACAGAATTATTTGAGTGATAAAGGGAATATATTGACTCATGTAAGCCCAAAGTCCAGAAACGGCTACCTGCAGCTGTTCAAACATGGTCACTGGGTCACTTGTCCATATCTCAGTTCTGCATTTCTCTGTGTAGATTCTTTCTACATAGGAGAAAAGATAGTCACCAGCAGCACAGGCCTGGCAAGCCCAGAAAAAAGATGGTGCCATTTTCCCAATATCAATAAACATCCTAGGTAGAGCTCTCAGTGAGCCACCTCAAGTCATGTGCCCATTACTGAACCAATCCCTTCTCCCTGCTGAGGCCAGAGGATGCCGTCAGCCCTGCTGATGTGGAGAAATCCACATCAAATTAATTAGAATCTGGGGAGTCTAATGTTTGTCTCTTCCTTTACAGGAATGGAGAAAATATGATTTCCAGAGGAAAATCAAGGTGCTGTCGTCAGAAGAAAGAACAGTTAGGAAACACACAGGTGACTCCTGGGGCAGATTTTTACACTCATAAACATTCCTATTTTCACTTATTTTAATATGCTCCCTAATGAGTCCCCCAGCTTTATAATCAAAAGTTAAGATGAAGTTGGCAATTTGTATCAACTTTGCAACATCCATATCCTTAACCCAGGGATTCTATTTCTAGGAATAATAGCTATGCTAGTAAGTGCTTTCCTGTGTGCCCAATACTGGCCTAAGCGCATTGCACATGACATAGTACACTAGGATGAATTGGCATTATATCCATTTTTGAGCTCATTTAGTTAAGTGACTTACACAAAGTTGCACAGCTAATAACAGGGAAAGCCAGAATTCAGCCTTCAACGTCTTCAAAACTATTAGTTACTTCCCTCTTGAGTCTCTGTGGCATACAGTCTCATGAGATTTATTCTGAGAAATACAACAGGTGAGAAAAGATGCACTCCCAGGATGTTATTTATTATTTACGAGTATTTGTCCACAGAACTCAAGTGTGAAATAAAGAATCAATAAATTATATCAACCTACATAAGTTCCTTCATTATCAGTAGACATACTAAGTTCCTACTTTATAAAATGCTAAAAGATTAATGGTTGGGGGTGTTTTTGCTCTGGTTTTGATTTTTTTTTTGTTTTGTTTTGGTTTTAGTTTTTTGGTAAGATTGTGAAATTATAAGTTTCTTCAAATCAGCTGCCTGAGCTACAAAAGCATCCACAGTCAAGGTTAATCAAACACAATGCCAATGTATTGTTCTATATCTATCACCATGTCAGTTTATCATTTAGGAAAAAATTGAGTACTTAATCTGTACAACCACTCAAAATATATCTTTGTATGGTGTAGCTGTCTGCTATCAGGCCAAAGGGAGACTTAGGCTAAATTATTTAACCTTGATGATGCTCAGCACTGGAACATTCCATCAGATGGGAAAGTGAGTGGCCTGGAGCCCACGAGGGGCCAGATTTAACTGCTGAACCCAGACTGAGGGGCTTCCTTTAGCAGTTAGAAAGCTTCACTCTGCTCCAGGCCCTAAATCAGAACAAAGAGGGGGTGGGCCAGCAATACCCCTGAAGCTTCTAAGGAGTTTAGACCACTACTAGTAAGGACAGCTGGAAAAGTAGACATACTGGTGTAGGTTTCCGACATGCTGCCTGGACTGGGTGGGGGTGGGGGGAACTCCAATGATATACGTCACTAATGCATCATTGTTACTTTTTAAAAAGATATGGATATTAGTGCAAAATAAGTCAAGTTTTTACGAGACCTCAGATTTTGCAATTTTTTTTGTTTGTTTTTTTTTTTTTTAACCTCTCACAATGCCTAGGAAGATCAGTTAGTTCATAATCAGTCTCTTTTTCACCATGCCTCCATTTCTCATTATCCTCAGGAATGTATCCCCAGCAAATATAGTCCTAAAACACTCCTGCAAAGCACACGAAGGAGAAGCTCATTTGCAGGAGAGTAATGATTTAGTCCTGTGAACTTTTCATTTGCATAATCCCCTTGCCTTTCCCCACTTTCTTAAGGTCTTTGATATTTTTTTTTCTCCAAATGACGAGGGTTGGGAGAAAGAATTAAGCAAGCATCAAAGTCCCAGCTCTTGTGTTCTCAGCTATTACATTAATCTTTAAGATTCTCTCTCCCATTTATTAAAAATCAGTGACTCATCCAACTTTACACAGAAATCCACATCAAAGTTAATTAGAATCTTGGGAGCCTAATGTTTGTCTCTTCCTTTATTAATTCCTAGAAGGTTGAAGCAAGGCTCCTTGTGTGACTGCGGAAGAAAGAAAAAGAGAAGTTATAGTAGACATGACCTGCCAGTGGCAGGATTCAGAACTGGACCCAAGCTCACTTGGTGCAAAGAAGGACCAGTCTTCTAGGCAGCCCTCTTGATGGTCAGGTCAACCTCCTGTGGAACAGAGGTGAATCTTGACCCCAGTCTGAAAGATCGAGGATGGAGGTAAGAATTAAGCAACAGAGAATAAAGCCCTGCTTGCTCATTTCTTTTTCCCTCCTTCCCCTATGATTAGGAAAAGCAGCCAATTATTCTCATGAACTGACTTTCTCTCCTTCCTTCCCGTGAAGTTTAAAAAACAAAAATACCATGCAGCTTTGCAAAACTTCTACTGGAAGCAGGGGATGGGGGGAGAATGCAGGAGATAAGATGGGGGCAAGATGGAAATTATCATGCAGCAAGACATTTTTACAGTTCGTTTCTCCAAGTGTATCTGGACACAAAATGTAGGGAAAGGACGTGAGTAGGACAGGGGATTCGATCGAATATACTTATTAGTGAGAAACTGACAGCAACAGCTCCAGGACTTTATTGCATATTGATTTTGCTTTAGGAGGTTTGTGTAGAAATCACATAAAACAAACTGAGGCGACTAATTTTCTCCCTAAACTGTTCTTGAAAAGTGTTGAGGAATTTCCTACTGTAGTTTCTTATTTTAAAAAATTAGTTGCATTACCATCCTAAAGTCTAAAGAAAATGCAACAGGAAAGCCATGAAACCCACACTTCTGTCCCGCAAGAGGCTTGAATCACCCACAGATAAGACAAGTTACCGTTTTAAAACTGCATAATAACTGTATTTCATATTAGTACCTTTGAAACCACTTTTTATAAAGCCATATACTTCTCTGTGCTATATGTAAGGAGATAACTCGAAGTCCTAGGAAAACTTAAAACCAAAGAAAGTCAATAGTGAGTGTAACCCACACTGGAGGGCTGAAGCAGGCACTGGGCCCCCTGAGAAGTGTCCCCCAACCGGAGAGTACTTGGATCCCCCCACAACCCAGGGACCACCATGTCTCTGCATGTGCACCTGCTCCCCGCCCCCCCCCCACCATGCCCTGAACCTGGCAGTGAACGCTCTGCCAGTTGTCCACCCCCTGAATCACCAGGTGAGCCCCGAGGTGCAGGAAGGTAAAATTAAAAAAAAAAAAAAATGTCTCCCTGAGCTCTGGCCTGAGCTCTGTTTGACCCTAGAGGACTCTCAGAGTAACATGCTGGTGCTCTAATGTGGCCCACAGTTGAGTGCATCAGCACTTTCCCTTATCTGCAGCTCTCTCCGTCCCCGGGATCCAGCCAGCACTGCCGGACCAAGGACACATTTGGAGAACAGTCGCTGCAATGTATTCAGGACTTCCTCCCACCCTGATGACTCAGGCTTTGTTCTGGGTCAAGTTCCATATGCTCAGATCCTTTCCTCCCAGGACTTTTCTCTCCCTTTTCCACCACCTTTTTCTCCCCGTCAAAACACAACTGTCAGGCAGTCTCACCAGCTTGATGCTCCGGAGCCCCAGCAACAAACAAGTCAAGGTCACTTCCCAGGGGGCTCTTCTGCCTCCAGTCAACAAGAAATCCAGTCAAGCTGAAACCCCAGAAGTGTTGATAATTCCAAGGAAGAGACTGGTTGGGGGCACGGGGGGAGAATGCAGAAGGTAATGGGACTTTCAGTCATACTGAAGAGTGGCCACAAGATTACTTTGGAGTAATGAATGGGTGCTTCACGCCATTACATAGCATGGCTAAATGGTAGCGGTGGGAATGGGCACAAATGGCTTGAATGTGATAAGCAATTTATAATATTCACATTTTCATGTAAGATCACCTAAGACCAAACTTATGCTTCAAAATTTACGTAGCCAAGTTCATGTTGTGATGGCAGCTTTATCACATTTCTACCCATTACTGCCTATTCCCTTTGAGATATTAAAAGGGTTCCTTTCCAGCATCCCTTGACCTTTCCCTCTCCCAGATACCACCTTTAAACTTTGTTTTCAGTTTTCAATGCTCAAACCACCCTGCTTTTAAGGATGTATTGTTTTTTTGTATGAAACAAAATGATAAACGCTGAATTTTGACACACACTCTGTGCAACACTGATTCAACACATCCAAATGAGACCTTTTGTTTTGATTCAATAACAGAAATCATACAGAGGAGTCGTGCTTTGCTCAGGGATAGGATCCAAAGTCAGCATATAAAATAAAACCCATATGGCACCTGAGTTAATTTAAAAATCCCTTAAACTGGGGCGCCTGGGTGGCGCAGTCAGTTAAGCGTCCGACTTCAGCCAGGTCACGATCTCGCGGTCCGTGAGTTCGAGCCCCGCGTCAGGCTCTGGGCTGATGGCTCAGAGCCTGGAGCCTGTTTCCGATTCTGTGTCTCCCTCTCTCTCTGCCCCTCCCCCGTTCATACTCTGTCTCTCTCTGTCCCAAAAATAAATAAACATTGAAAAAAAATTTTAAAAAAAAATCCCTTAAACTAATTTGAAAGGCATAGTTGTGCATGTACAGCCCCTTGCAGTAATATATACAGTTGACCCTTGAGCAATGCAGGTTAGGGGTGCTGACTCCACTGTGCAGTTGAAAATCCACATATAACTTTTGACTCCCCCCAAACTCAACTACTGATATCCTGCTGTTGACCAGAAGCCTTGCCAATAACAGAAATGGTCCATTAACGCATACTTTGTGTGCTCTATGAATTGTACTCTGCATGAGAGGAAACTACACTTACGGTATTCTACTGTATTTATTGAAAAAATCCACATGAGTGGATCTGAAGTTCAAATCTGTGTTGCTCAGGGGTCAACTGTATATATCACTTACCAATGATTTCACTTTATATGTAATAGATATGAAAAATATCACCTTCAACATTTTTAATTCCATAAGAAAAGAGAGCAAGAAGTTGGTATTCTTCATTGAGTTCTAGAGGACGTGGTGGCTTTGTGTTTAGAGTGCATGTTCTATTAAATAAACACCAAAACTGTGTCTTTAAGAGCAAGAATCGTACGCAGCAAGAGGCTCCACTCTGAGAATCACACACAAACTGAGACAACCCCGGGCAGCACCAGTTGTTGGTGTCATGGTGGATGCACGATTACGGTGAATGTTTTTGCCTTTCTCTCACTTCTCTCTTGCTTGTATCGCGCGGTAGGCTGTCGCTTTGCTAAGCCAAGCACTTTTGGTTGAATTCCCATACATTGAATGTGTATGAAATGCAACTCCACTATAGAAGGAAAAAATTACATATCAGGTTGATTACCCAGCAATGCTTGCTTATTTATCCATTAAATCTAAATACGAAGTTTGACTCCTTTTCACCAGGGGATTGAATCGTCCTGTTGCCACTGCTGCATGCAAACAGATGTCCATACACACATGCATAATATGCAGGCTTATGCCACACACACACACACACACACACACACACACACACACACAAGCACACTGGATTCCACCAAAGGGACACTAAAGGAAACACCTCCCTCCAAAACCTCCAGTCAAGGCTCATTCAACTTCTTCCCACTAGTTATCAAACCCCTTGGCATCTACAACTCCCACCTCACCTTGACCGTGCAGCAAAATGTGTCACCCACATCCCTGTGCGCCTGGAGGCGCCTACGTGTGGTCCGCAATGCCCCACTGACACTGAGCTCTTCTGGGGCCCTACATGCTTCCCGCCCCCATTCGGGTCCCTGCTGTGGTCAGCACTTTTCCAGCCGCCACCTCTTTGCCCTTGCCCCCACCCCGACCCAGCGCTATGGGCGGAGCCTCTATGATTGCTGCCTTTGCTGAGGCAGCCAATGCTACCACTGTGTCTCCCCTAGAAAGACAAGAAGCAGAGGAAAACAGAGGATAGTCTTAGGT
The DNA here is from genome assembly GCF_018350155.1 of Leopardus geoffroyi. Classification (NCBI taxonomy): domain Eukaryota; kingdom Metazoa; phylum Chordata; class Mammalia; order Carnivora; family Felidae; genus Leopardus; species Leopardus geoffroyi. Next base: position 178,801,711 of record NC_059328.1, on the reverse strand, counting down.
ACTAGTCAGCTCTTTCCTTTGACAGTCCAAGGTCTGAATTCCTGGGTTATATGGAATCTCGATAATACTACATCAAGTGGGTAAGGGGGCCTCGCCAGCAGTAGGACAAATTTCGAGGGGGTTGATTACGGGGAGGCGATTAGCGTGAAATGAAAACAATCATTTGCATAGTACTTAGAATGGTCTAAGCACTGTTTTAAGAGCTTTACACACATTAACTCACTTAGGGCAATTATTTTGGCCCCATTCAGTATTAAGAATGTTTGCGCCTATGTACGGCCTGCTAGCCACAGCTCCAAATTTTTCATAGAAGTAAAATCCTTTTCTCTCCCATAATCAGTCAGAGTGACAGTTCCATCTTCCGAGTCGGGGCATACTTAGATTACATTGTCCTGACACCTGGCTTCCCCCAAATTCTGAACAGTCCTAGATTGCTAGGTTATAATATAAAGCTTTAGCTTCCTAGGGACAGATAATGTGTCAATTCACGTTTTTAAACCTTTTTTTAAATAAAAATGAGTAGGAAATGCTTATATGTTAATACACATATACATATGAATGTATATGTTTATCTCATATATATCTCATAAACATCTCTCTCATATATGAACATATATATGATATATAAACATATATATCATATATAAACATATATATGATATATATGAATTAAACATGTATATAAAAAAAGAGTAAAATTGGGGCGCCTGGGTGGCGCAGTCGGTTAAGCGTCCGACTTCAGCCAGGTCACGATCTCCCGGTCCGGGAGTTCGAGCCCCGCGTCAGGCTCTGGGCTGATGGCTCAGAGCCTGGAGCCTGTTTCCGATTCTGTATCTCCCTCTCTCTCTGCCCCTCCCCCGTTCATGCTCTGTCTCTCTCTGTCCCAAAAATAAATAAAGGTTGAAAAAAAAAATTAAAAAAAAAAAAAAAGAGTAAAATGAACCCTTATATAAGAAGTCCCATCTTCAACAATTACCAACATGTGAATAACCTTGTTTCATCTGTAATCCCCGCCCCCCCAAGAGAATTATTTTGAAGCAAATCACAGACAGCCTATTATTTCATTCATAAGTACCTTGGTATGTGTACCAGTTTTCAGTTTAAAACTCTTCAGCTCCGTAGCCCATGAATCGACTGAGTGTCCATCTTCAGCTCAGGTCATGATCTCAAGGTTCATGAGTTCAAACCCCACCCACATCAGGCTTGCTGCTTCCAGCGCAGGGCCCGCTTTGGATCCTCTGTCTGTCTGTCTCTCTCTCTCTCTCTCTCTGCCCCTCCCCCATGCTTGCTCACTCTCTCGGCCTCCAAAATGAATAAACATTTAAAAAAATAATAACGATTAAAAAAATAAGAATAAATAAATAAAACCCTCCAGCTCTAAATCCACCCTTCTTTGTTCCAATGTGCGATACTGGAGCTGGACCCTATCAACATTTCTCTTTTGCAGGCAGGCAAGACGTTAGGCCTTGTCTGTAGAGGGCGCCAGAGGGATATTGGAAGAGGAAGCACCATCTTTTCCAAGTTCCACCGTCCCTGCCTGTTCCCATAGTTGAAACCAGCTACAGCTCATGAGAGCACAGTGACGCTAGTATTTCTAGAGTTCTGCTAGTATTTCAGCTAGCTTCCCAGGGGGGTCTCACAGGTGCCCCACCGGTGTCTTCCCATGGAGTTGGATGGCCACCCCTAGCTGGTGCCACCCCAGTGAACTGCTCTGCTCTCCAGTGGACCGCAAACTCGACCTCTCCGAGGAGATCTGGATCTTGCCATTGGAGGGTGACTGGGAGAGGGGGCCTTGTCCCTTCCTTGTGTCCTCTGTCTCTTCCCTGGGAGTAGTGGCTGCTCTTGTATCTCTTCTTGTTCTATTCTTTAGTGTTGGCTTTACCCCGTTTACCTACAGTGAATGTTACTAATTAATAATTCTTTATATTAAACTCTCTCCAAACTACTGTGTGATTTCTATTCTGACTACATCAACTGCTACAAAATGTAATTCCAAAAAATAAGGACTCTTTCAACACAGCCACAAAATCATGTCACACTTAATCATCATCTAATTACTGTTCAGATCCTCCAAACTGTCTAATAAATAATTTGTATTTTCTCTCCAATTGTTTCTTTTCCAATCAGAATTCAAATAATTCATTTGACTGATGTTTCTCTTAAGTGCCTTTTCTGCAACCACCTGTCCACGTCGCCCTTGTTTTCCTTATAATCGATTTGTTGAAGAATCAGGGCTGCTGGTCTTATAATTACTTGTGGTATTGCTCAACTCGATCCTCTGTACCCTGTACATCCTATAAACTAGTAGTTATATCTAGAGACTTGAATAGATTCCAGTTCAATTTTTTTTTGAAAGAATACTGGTGATGGTATTTCTTATTGCTTCATATGAGGAGGTACATAATGTCTGGTTGTCTTTTTTTTTTTTTTTTTTTTTTTGATTGATCAGGGAGATCCTGAATTGCCAACGAGGTCTATCAAGAAGGTTCTCATCAATTATTCCAAAATGACTTTAGAAGTTACTATTTTTTCTTTTGAAGAAAATGCCTTTTGACTTCATAACAATATTTCCCATTCAAATTTATAATTATATTTAGAGTTTATAATTTTACTTAGCATCTTTGATTTTCTCTCTCCATGATTTCTAATAGCATTAACAAAATTGTGTATTTTATTTATCTTGAGTATATATACATAATTCAGAATAACAACATCACTAATGATATCTCTTCCTAATTCATTTTTAATTTAGGTTATATCCACTAAGAATGCATAGACAGAGGACTGTGTTTTTACAATATTTGAAATAATTCTTCTCTGTTGTGGCTAAACCACCCACAGAAATTTATTTCATTTTGTTTTTGCTCTAGATATGTATTTTATTGTGATTTTATGTATATGGGTGTGTTGTATGCATCTATATGAAAATCATTTCCATGATTCTAAAGTTATATCCACAACACAGAAGTATTTAGTAAAGTCTAGCTTCCATCCCTGCTCTCTTCCTTTTAAGAAATCACATTTTGGGATCCCTGGGTGGCTCAGTTGGTTAAGCGTCTGACTTCAGCTCAGGTCATAATCTCATGGTTTGTGGATTCAAGTCCCGAGCCGGGCTCTGTGCCGACAGCTCGAAGCCGGGAACCTCTTTTGGATTCTGTGTCTCCCTCTCTCTCTCTCTGCCCCTCTTGCCCTGTTTGTCTCTCTCTCTCAAAAATAAATAAACATTTAAAAAAATTGTAATCACTTTTTATTAGTTTGACAATTCTTTCATTTTTAAAATTTAAAGCAAATATTCACATTCCCTTTTTAAAAAATTTTTTTAATGTTTATTTTTTGAGAGAGAGGGAGAGAGACAGAGTGTGTGCAGGCGAGGGTCAGAGAGAGAGGGAGACACAGAATCTGAAGCAGGCTCCAGGCTCTGAGCTGTCGACACAGAGCCCGGCGCGGGGCTGGAACTCATGGACCATGAGATCATGACCTGAGCTGAAGTCAGACACACAACCGACTGAGCCACACAAGCACACCATATTCCCTTCCTTTGAAAGAAGGTAGCACAGTATATGTACTATTCTTATAACTGCTTTTTTCCACTGAATATATTCTAAAAATCACTTCACAAAAAAGTGTGTAGAGATTTCTATTGCACCTGCTTAGTCTTCCACTGAATGAACACAGTGAATATAATGTAATGTATTCAACCATTCTTGAATTGGTGGGCATGGGTTGTGTCCACTCCTTTGCTCTTATAGGCAATGCTTCAATAAATATCTTTTTATGTTTTTGCCAATGTATCTTTAGTACTGTATCAGTTAGCTTTGGCTACCTATAGCACACTACCTCAAAACTTAGTGGCATAAAGCAATAGCATTTATCAGCTCAAGAGTCTGTAGGTCAGCAATTTAGGTAGGCTCAGCCCTGTCCTTCCTTCTGCTGCTCTCACTCATGTGACTGAAGTCAGCTGTCAACTCAGTTGGAGCTGGATAGTTCAAGATAGACTTATTCACACATCAGGAGGTTGGCAGGCAGTCAGCCAAGGTGCCTCAAGTGGCCGCTCATCCTCCAGTAGGTGAACTGGCACTCATTTATACGTTCTCATGGCACGCTCAGGGCTCCAAGCCCATTAAGAGAGAGCAAGCCCCAAAGCTCAAGTGCTTTTCAATTTTCTCCTTGCATGAAGTTTGCTACTGTCATAGGGCACTGGACAAGCCCATTGTCATTGGGAAGAGGAGACTACCTAAAGATCGACAAACAGGCATGGGTATTCCAGCAGCCTTTGCAAACAGTTGGCCACAGAGATAGAGGCAGGATTGTTGGGTCACAGGGCATAGTCAAATATGAAATTGCCAAGTCCCGCCCTCAACCCTAGAGATTTAAACAGTTTACATTCCCTCCAACTATGAATGAAGGTTTCTTTTTTATAAATTTTTTGAACATTTTTATTCATTTTTGAGAGACAGAGAGAGACAGGGTGCGAGCAGGGGAGAGACAGAGTGGGGGGGTTGGGAGGGGACACAGAATCTGAAGCAGGCTTCAGGCTCTGAACTGTCAGCCCAGAGCCCAATACGGGGGTCGAGCTCATGAACTGTGAGATCATGACCTGAGCCGAAGTTGGATGCTTACTACTAAACCACCCAGGTGCCCTGAAAATATTTCTTATAGTGTCACCAATAGAGTGTGTTTTCAAACTTTTATAATTTTGCCAATATAAAAGTGAGGAATGGCATTTTAATTTTGTTTAATGTTTATCTTTGAGAGCATGAGAGACAGAACACGAGTGGGGCAGAGAGAAAAGACACAGCATCTGAAGCAGGCTCCAGGCTCTGAACTGTCAGCATAGAGCCCAACATGGGGCTTGAACTCACGAGCCGTGAGATCATGACCTGAGCTGAAGTCAGACGTTTAACCACTTAACCGACTGAGCCACCCAGGCACCACTCAATAACATTTTAATTTGCATCCCTTATTATGAGGTTTAACATTCCTTTCATATGCTTAGAGGCCATGTGAATTTTGTGTGAACTGCTTATATTTTTTGTCCATTTTTCCAGAGTGAGTGGTCATCTCTTTTACAAGCTTTTTTTTAAATTTTTTTTTTTTCAACGTTTATTTATTTTTGGGACAGAGAGAGACAGAGCATGAATGGGGGAGGGGCAGAGAGAGAGGGAGACACAGAATCGGAAACAGGCTCCAGGCTCTGAGCCATCAGCCCAGAGCCTGACGCGGGGCTCGAACTCAGGGACCGCGAGATCGTGACCAGGCTGAAGTCGGACGCTTAACCGACTGCGCCACCCAGGCGCCCCTCTTTTACAAGCTTTTAATATATCAGGAATATTAGCCCTTTTCCAGTGATATAAATTACAAATAATTTTCCCAGTTTGTCTTCATACTTTTGTAACCATGCAAATGTAGTCAAATTAATCTTTAATGTTTCCAGACTTTGAGCCATTGTTTTCTCCATTCTCAAATAATTCACCCATGGTCTTCTAATATTTGTATGTGGGGGTGCTATTCAATTATCCCATTTTCCCTATCGAGATACCACCTATATTGTAGACTAAATTTCCTTAATTGGGTCTGTATTCAGTTGATGTATAAAGTATGACTAATCCTAGTTAAACATGTGAATTAGTCAAATTCTGTATTTCTATTCTCCATCTTCCCCTTCGCTATAGCTGAATCTGCACTCCCTTTTAAAATCAAACTCCACCTCCTGTCCAGCACTGTCGGGTGAGTCAGCAGCAGTCTCCAAGCTTCCACATCGATTAAGCAGTTAAAAGTATAGGCTTTGTTGTGTGGGTCTTTGTCAATTTCTGGTAGTGTGATATGAAATTACTCAATCCTTCTAAATCATAGTCTCTATTGGTAACATGAAAATAGCAAAACCTCCCCCACACGTTCATTTAATTGAGATAATCTAGGTGACTCACTACCATTGTACTGGCTCATAGTAAGTACTTAATAAATTACAGGTAGCCAATTAAAGCGGAGGAGAGGACCCTTAAGCACTAAGTGACAAAAAAAAAAAAAAGTAAGATTGGAAAATATGGAGCTTAATGCAGAAATAGCTTTGTTGGCAGCGATTAATATATGTCATTAGTGGGTACACTTGCATGAGCACATGAATAAGCTGGGAAAAAACACACAATTATATGTTTCATTCAGGGATGCTTTTCTGTAGACTGAATAGTAGGGTCTTTGCTTGGCAAGGAATTTATACAACTTTGAGTATGCCAACACTGAAACGTTAACTATGAAAAGAAAGGGCAAAACCCTAAGGGGCAGAAGGCACTTTCGGACAGCTCATTCCTTAAGAAAATTAGAGTTTTTAGAATCAAAATCTGAATAGTTGAACACCTGACCTGAAAACACTGAAGTTCCAGTGTATCCCTTCTACTCCTGGCAATCAGTGTACCTTCTACACCTGCCACTTCTTATCATGTCCTGCCAGAGGCTCCCATCTCAACTAGAACTGCTCAGGTCAAAGTGGTATACCCCAGGTAGCCAACTCCTTCCAGCCACAGTCCTAGTACTGAAAGGCATGCTGCCCAGCTGGTCTTCATTCCAGTAGTTTCCGTCTGAAGAGTCTAGGATGCCAAGTATAAATCTCGAGGCCAAATAAATAAATAAAGATAGTAAGGGCAGAGCTGGAGCTAAATTGAAATAAGGGAACAGGGTAAAAAATACCAAGGTCTTGGGATTACATTTTTGAGATGTGTGAGAGGCTGGGTTTGGCAGTACTCTGACATGGTTGGAGTTCTGTAACTCAGTGAGGAAATCTAGAGCCGACCTTGGCACATATGAATTAAGCCAACAATGGCTTTTTAAATATCGGAAGAGTGAACTGCCCCTGGTCCATGGGAAGAGGGGTTAATTTAGGAAAGTGCTTGAGAAAAGTTTCTGCAGTGATGGCAATACTCTGTATCTTGATAGGGGCTTGAGTTACATAGGCATGGGCATTCATTAAAACTCACAAATGTACACCTAAGATTTGTGCATTTCTTTGTATGTAAATTTTACACTAAAAACTGCAAAATATTGAACTCTAGTGAATAAATATGCTGAAATAAATATTCATGATGTCTGCTTGAAATGTATTACAAATGGATAAATGAATGTGATGGATGTGATAAAACCAGTCTCAGATGTTGATAAAATCTAAGTGGTGAGGGGTGCTTGGGTGGCTCAGTCTGGGGAGTGTCTGACTTTGGATCAAGTCATGATCTCACAGTTCCTGGGTTCAAACCCTGCATCGAGCTCTGTGCAGACAGCTCAGAGCCTAGGAGCCTGCTTCAGATTCTGTGTCCCTCTCTCTCTGTCCTCCCCTGCTCACACTCTGTCTCTGTCTCTGTCTCTCTCTCTCAAAAATAAAGATTAGGGGCACCTGGTGGTTCAGTCAGTTAAGCGTCTGACTTCGGCTCAGGTCATGACTTTGCGGTCCCTGAGTTCGAGTCCCCACATCAGGCTCTGTGCTGACAACTCAGAGCCTGGACCCTGCTTCAGATTCTGTGTCTCCCTCTCTCTCTCTGCCCCTCCCTCTCTCTCTCTGCCCCTCCCCCACCTGCACTCTATCTCAAAAGTAAATATTTAAAAAAATTTTTTTAAATAATTTTTTAATTTTAGTGATGAATGTACAAATGTTTGCTCTATAACTTGTCCAACATCACTGTATATTTGAAAATTTTCATAAGATGTTGGGAAGTTACCCAATGCTTTATCAGAAGCAAACAAACACTCTGCCCTCTGGGTGCACAGCAATTCTGAGGACTGTCACTGGGAATATGGAATTCCTTCCAGTGTACCCTCTGCCTTCCCCTTGGCCATTGACCTCCTCTGTGGCACACACTCTGGCCCGCATGTCCTCCCTCTCCCTCTGCCGTTTCATAACCACACCCTCACCCACTGGGCAAAGGTGAAGGAAGAAACAGCACAGGGTACCCAGCTATTGAGCAGATCTTTGTGAAGACTCAACCCTACAGTGCTGTCATGGTAAATTGCCAGCATACATACTTTTCTGTGCCCAGAGAAGGCTGCAAAAGCTTGACTGTGTGTGTCACACACACACACACAAAGCCTAATTGCGGTAACTAATATAAATTGCTTAGTATTTCAGATATAAAATTATAGAAAAGATTGTCTTCTGACAGCATGAAGAAAATGATCAGTATTTGCCTTATTTCCACTGCTCATGGAGAAAGAGCTTGACATTTTTTGAGCCCCAGATACGGTTGCGATGTTTTTGCATCCATTGGCTCACACAGCCCCATTATCCTCATTTTATAACAAAGCTCATGGTCATGGAGCCAGTAAATAGATCTAGGACTCAAAAACCAGGATCTCCTCAGCTCAAAACTTTTTCACCAAAGCACATCGTCACTGACATTTAAAATAGGTTATGTCCGGCAAAGCTAACGTAACTACAAGAACAACAGTAGTCATGGGGCCAGGACTTTACAAAGAAAGGTACTTTCATATTCTACTTTGCCCATTTTTACCAAAACACCACCCACCAAAGGGTATTTTTGACAGTTTACACTAGTCAATATATAGTTTGTCAATATATAATTTTTACATTCTGCTGACAAATAACAGAAAATCTGGCAAACTTTTCCATATTTTCTATGGCTTTGGGGGGCAGTTTGGGGTTTAAGAAACCTGGTTAACTGAAAGGAATTTACTCTTGATGTCAGTGTTGCTAGTTCATACGTTAAAATTAAACAGTCCAACTAATCCCTAGTGATCTTCTGTATCATGCTCAGACCATCTGACAAAAATTCTTATCCAATGGAATGGAACCTTTTCCCCACGTGTTAAGCCAGATCCCTAAACTACAGAAACTAGAATCACCCAGTAGATGGCACTAGTTGGCGCGGACTACTCTTTTTATTCCTTTTCTATCCTTAGTCCCAGGACCTAGGTCAGAGATCTTACTCTATTAGGGTTGTATCTGAAACAAGACTAGCCCCACATAGCAACCAAGTAATGCCTTGCATGTTACTTGTGGAAAATATTTAGCTGCCCTTGTACAGAACAAGACTGCCATCCTGTAAGTAGTGGGATCTACTGGGCATTTTTAGGAATGTTTACCATGCCTCAACCACCCTACTTTTCACTTTGGCCAGCCTCACTCCACATAACAAAGTAGGAGGCTGAGGAATGCTCTGGGAGATAAGAGGAAGGTAGAAGATACTGTAAACATGTACTTTGCTGAGATAAGCAATAATAAAATCTACTTGTAAAAAATTCAACAGAAACCTACGGCGAAAAAACTTTTTACTTTTAGGCCCAAGTGAAGCTAGGTGACTCCATTATAAATAATCTGATCTTAGTATGGACATAATTTGAATAGTTCTATTTGAACCTAATTCAAAACTCAACAATGCTCACATCTAGAGGCCATACTCAAACCCTACTCTGCTTGGGACTACCCTACTTTACCCATCAATTCTGTGCTTTGGAGACATATGCTTCTAAGTACAATTTTCCCATGTTTTACAAACCAGAATTTTGGTATATTCTAGCTTCACAATAATAAATGAAACTAAGGATGTATGGAGATATGCATGTGCCGTTTCAAAGCAAAGTTATTTCTGTATTGGGGGAAATGTCAAGGGCAAGACACAAAAATCTTCAGGGTCATTATCTCAAGTGCTGCTCTACCAGACCTACACTTACAAAGTCCCCTTCTGGTCCAGCAGGGAACCGATTCCTAGTCCTAACAAGTTCCTGGGGAAAATCTCCTACAACTGGCTTATAAACCATTGCTTCAGTTCTACTCAACATACAGTCAACATATGGACAAGACACTGAACTAACTCTATGTCCAAAAGATTTTGCTGGAGTAAAACAAAATTTTTTGGCTGAAAAGGGTAAAGAACCGGTTTCTAAAGCCAGGCCAACTCCTTACGTTGAGGTTGTCAGTAAGCACACGTGATAGTGAAGACTGTGGGGTCTATTCGCAGTTCAATAGCTAGTCTCCAAGCTTTGGGTTGGCGTGGTCCTAAAACTTGGGGAGTCACACTGCAGTTGTGGGTTACCTACAGAGGCCTCTCAAAAGGCTGAAGTGTCTACCAGTCAAACTTGTTAAAATGCTCATTTTACTGCATACCAGTTACCTGATACTGGTAGACAGCCCTTAAAAACATCTTTGGGTTGAATGTTCTTAGTGTGAAAAGTACTAAATAAATGGCTTATTAGGAACAGTCGGACTTGGTTTTCTCCAGTCTCTTTGTGATCTGTGCTTTGAGAAACATCATTAGACACTTTAAGCTCAGAAACCTGGAATAATCTGGTCACAGTATTTGAACAAAAGTCTGGTGTGTGCCTAATAAAACAAACTTCCAGGAATTGGGAGAAAAGTTGAATACACCTGGAAAGCAAAATGTTTTTCCTAAGCTTCTCCCTGAGGACCTAACAACACACCATTCATGGCAGTGCTGTTTTCCAAAGGTCACAATCAGATTTCCTTGGAAGCATACCTTAACTGTTAATCATTAGGACTTCTTTGCGAAACGTGGGAGTGTTTTAATTACCCTGACATTTAATCATTGGCTGAAACCTGGTTTCCACCACAGCCAAGAACATCTGCTTTTACCCGTCATACAACCAACCCCTACCAGAGAACTGTCACCCTCTTTTCTATCAGAAACGTAAAGACTCATCAGATAGGAAAGGGGGGCAAGCCCTCCATGTTGATACTGCCTTTTCCACGGTTTTCAAGGTTTGTTGTCTCTAGACCCTTTCCAAATACATTAGAGAAAAGGGTCTTAAGAGTCACAGCAGCCTAAATTTGCTTGGAGCAAACAGTAATCACTTTCTAACAGAAAAGGGAAGTCATTTCAGTAACTGAAACTCCAGATCTATATAAACTTAAAACTGCCGTTGTGTCTTCACACTGACGTAGAACAGCCAATCTGTACCTCTGAGAAAACTTTTCAGGACTAGTTAACCAGCTACCTCTACTCTAAACATTCTTTTTTACTAACCTCCCATCTGTTTGTTTTCAGCATCATCCCTTTGGCATTATATTACTCAACCCAGCAAATTAAACATTCTTTCAAAATGTTAAATGCTCAAAATATGAGTGGCAAGTACTCAGTGCTACAAATACCCAGGGCATCAAATTAAACTGTCCTCAAAGCTAAAGCAGATTCCTAAAACTACAGGAACAAAGCAAGAGCTGGTAATAAAAAAGGAAATCCTGTGTAAATGCCTAGGGGAAAGCACACTGCACCCTTCACTATTACCCATCATCTTCTGGCCTTACGAACTTCTGGATCGTAGTAACAACCCCATACTGGCCCAGAGAGGAGGGGCCAGCTGGCCGATGACACTTCAAACCTCTTCAGAACTGTTCTGCCAAAATAAGATGGGACCCAATCCTAGCAGCGTGTATTGCTATACTAAATGATTTTTGTTTTCGGTAGGTGTTTAAACATTTAAAAATTCACAGGTGAAAGCACCAGGAAAGAGGAAGGTAGAAAACTTTCTTCCTCTTCTTGATGAGTACCGTCCAAGCAGACTGGTAGGGCAAATATTCATTATGGATTGTAATTCACTTGGGTTTTGAAGGCTTCCCTTAAGAAAAAAGAGATTTGTTAATAAATGATAAAGAACACAGAACAACAAGATTAAATTACTGAGGCAAATGTCAGTTACAAAAGTAAAAGCTTAGATCTTTCTCTATTTAATATCCATGTTAAAGGGTAACAGTATTTCCACACCTAACGCTGCATTTTTTTCTATTCTTGAGGTATGATTAGAGGACAAACATTTGACTGCCTATTGTAGCCAGAAATGATTCTGATCACTTACATGGAAAATCCTCAATAACTCTAAAGGGATGATATTACTTACTTGTTTTTTCAAGTTGTGGAACGTAAGGCTCACAGGTTTTAAGTGTCATAATTTGGCTACCATCATAGGTGAGGAGACAACAGGGCTGGGATTGGAAGCCCAGCAATGAGCTCAACCTGAGAGTTTACTTTTCAGAACCTCCAAAATTCTTCCTTTTAAAATCATCTTTCACACTATATTCTCCCATAAACAGCTTACAGTATTATCGCTCCTACCGCTACTTAGATTTTAAAAAAGGTTTTTTTAGTATTTTAGTATTTTTTTTACTCCAAGCGTTTGTAATTTTGTGAACATCTTAAGAAAATATTAGTCACAAAGCCAAATTAGCTACAATCATTGAGTAGATGATTAAGGAAAAACTTCTAGCACACATAAACCCCAGTTACTGAAGTACTATGAACCATAAATAAGTTCCTTGAGATTAGTCATCATCCACCTCTAACACTCTCCACAGTGCCTAATATGCAGCGTGTAATGAAATCGTTAGATACACTGAATTAGGGTACATGAATATTCTGGCGCCAACTTTTATATTCGAAGGCTATGGAGTTCTTAATAAAACAGAGTCTACTTATTTTGTGACTTAGGTAGGGGAAAAAAGACAGTGACAAATACAGAGCTAAGCAGTCGCCAGGCTGAAGCAACCATTACAACTACGGTAAAATGTGCTGGCTCTCCACTGTAAATCATTCAAAGAGCAAAAATAAGGTAGGTCTGTTAACATTAATGCAAGTTTTATTCAAGAGATAGTACTGAAGAACTGAATTCTAACAACAGAAAAATTTACCAGTCATCCACTCTACAGTAAAAAGTGGAACTGGGGACCACTTAAAACACATAAATAAATTCTACCTTTACATATCTGAATAAAGCTGTATTCACTTGAGAGAGAGAGAGCCATGTAACTTTTGCTGATAAGGCTTTGTGAATTGTGTTCAGAAACTCTGACAACACACACATACATACACTCTTCAAAGAAGGCAAATCCCTAGGATTTTCACTCCAGGATGAGTTTCTGTAAGTACTTAGGACTCTCTGACTTAAGACTGCATATTTCTACACGAATTCGATTTGAATTGCCTTCATTCTAATGTCTATCCGTCACAATTTTTAATAATTAAATCAACATTTATTATGACTTTATAACTCCCTCAAATTACACGTTAATATTTGACATGGTAGTTTCAAAAAATAAATATTCAAGGCCTCAAGTTTTAAATTTTCCTTCAGTGTAATGCGCAAAGTAGATAACAAATATTAATAGGGCTACCCTAAAATAAATGCAGCTTTCTTATAAAAATTACTTGTTATAATACAGTTCCCATTCTATTCTGTAATTCTGACAAAGAATATATTTTTTGGTAATAAAACAAGAGTTTAGAATGGTTCAGTCCTTGGAAAACCTTAATGGCAGTCACTCAGTGAAGACATCAATCATTCCTAGAGTCCCAACTCAAAAATTGCTATTAGCATTGACTGAGTTTTTGTGTTTTTTTTAGTGGTTATTGCTTCAGTTGGCAATACCTGAATTTAAGACAAAAGAACATCTCCCACTAAGCCTTATTTTAAATATTACAAAATGTATACAGAAGATAGACTCATAGAGGCTATAATGCTGATGTCTTAAGTAACTCACCCACGAAATGGGTGCAGGCTTTTTAGAGGATAACCATAGATCTTCTGGCTCTAAAAATAAATGCCCCTACTTTTCAGAGTGTTCCCATTCTTCAAATTCTTCAACAGGAGACTTGAGCAGCTTAACAGTTTTGCTATAAAAACAAACCACTCTTGTTACCAAACCAAAAACAGAAAAGGAAACCGATAAAGGACATAGTTTTCACAGTTAACGATAAATAAAAGTGCAGTAAGTGTTCAAGTAGGGCATGTAGTTTAAAAACTACATGTGAATATTTGGCATAGGTCATCTTTTAAAGGCTCTCCGAGGGTCCCTGCCATTACTTATTGTGGTCATGACTGTTTGATTATTAGCCGTTCCTTGTAGCTGTGGATTTGTAGGTCCCCGGCCATTGCTTCTACCAGCATATGAAAATTGGCATCCCCTTGATTCTGGGCCAGTTTGAACCCCATTTCCTAAAAGAGAATATAAAAGTTCATCATCATTTTCAGACACTGACCTAGATCTACAGAAGTACACCTATCTGAAGTCCTAACGCACACTATTAATGCTAACAAGTAGTATTAGAGAAAACAAAGGCCTTTATTGTTAAACTACTGGAAAAAACTCAATGTGGGCTCTAGGTTTTTCCAGATGTATGATTACTGTAAATACATTCACTTGATGCTGATCAGCAGGGAGACAGAAATAGATGATTGGGCAATAGAATGAAAAATTAGTAGAGTACAAAAGCAAAGGTAATGCACTGCCTACATTGTAAGGGAAAAAGAAAAAAAAACAAAGGGGAAAATGGTGTATGAACACTGGCATTAGGTTCAAACACGGTTAATAATACTTCAAAAGAACAGTGTAATTCTAACTTTGCAAAGAAAAGACAGCAAGGTTTCCCACAATGTGATGATCACCAGCTGTGCCAAAACACGCAGCCCCGGGTCAAATAAAACTTCAGCCACCCTAACAAACTCCAATCCCAAAGACTTTTCCTCAGTTATTTAAGAATAAAAACTTCAAAAGACCTTTAACACAGCTGTAAGCACCATTAACATGACATTTGAGAGTATTTGAGGTCTTTGTAAAGGCGATTCTTTTAAAGAGGCAGCTATCAGCATGTGAAAAATTAAGGTTGAGCTATTAGTCTAAAGAAAAAAGGCTTTTGCTGTGCCAAAATGACCAGTAATTCTGCATCTATTAAATAACCACTAGATCACAGAAATTTTGTTAAAAAAAAAAAAAAATCGATGGAAAAACACATTATGCATCACCAAAACAGATTTCTTGTTATTAGCCACTGTTTAAATATAGAATGTGCTCTGGAGGTGGGTGGGGGGATGGGTGGAATAGAGGGGATTAGGAGGACACTATCTTCATGAGCACTGAGCACACATGGAATTGCTGAATCACTACACTGTACACCTGAAACTAATGTAACACTGTATGTTAACTACACTGGAATTTAAATTACACAAATAAATGTATGTGTAGAAACATTTTTTAAAAATGTGCTCAATAAATTAGCTGCAGAAGGTATCTGCTATCTAGACAATCAGTTATTTAGGAATTCCCTGTTAACCAGCACTTCCCTTTTAGTGCCAGTCTACGCCTAAAGACAATTTTCTTCTAAACCTTTCACAGGATACAGTCTCTTAATTCTTAACATCTGATCACAAATACGAAAAAAAAAAAAAAAATCTTACCCACTGGTCCAAATGTACCTGTACCCATATTATTATTCATGGAATTATTCTTCTGTTCATTTTGTGCCTAAAAAATATGTTTTTAATTTAACCAGTTGAAAATCTATTAAAAAATTATTATAATAACATGTTGTATCCACTCTTTAATTGTTAAAGTTTTTTGGTTTTTGTTTTTTTTTTTTTAATAAATTTTTTTAAAGATCTACCCAAGTCCATTCAATGTTAACATTCAGGAATATTTCCCAATTCTTTCATAGCTTCTGTTACATCTTACTGTATTTTCCTGACATTACTCCCTACTCCTCAAAGTACTAAATGGCATATATATTTAATACACGATACTAAAGATACATATACAGACTCACAAAACATAGAGAATAAAAATACTTTAAGAAGATTTTTTTTTTCAACTGTCTTCATTATACCCTGGGTACGACAGGGTTGGACACCTAGTCACAGAATTAGAGTACCCAGTCGAAATTAGCCTAACTATAAAAATAGACTATACGTGTGAATTAATTACCCCTCTGCTCTGTTGTCCTCGATAATCTGGATTGGGTTCACTGAAATTTGGCACTTCTGAATAAACCATACAAAATCTGAAAGAAAATAAAGCACAAAGTTAAATGACTTCTAAAATAATCAACCTTTCTTCATAGAACATGCATAACTGATAGGAAAGAAGAATTTAGGTGTCAAATGAATTAACCAAAAAGCAACATGCTAACTACTTATACAACAAAAACTTCCAAAATGCTATTTTGTTCCATAAAACAAAGTAGTTGAAAATATTCAACTGCCTACATGTATAAAACATTCTATTTTTTATTTTAATTCTGTACTGCAAAAAATAAATCATGTCAAAGATCAAAGACACAGAAACACATCTTTGTGCTGTTTTTCCATATAGGCTGATGCCACTGAACCATGTTTAGGGTTCCAGAGTGGTTTTTCCAGCAGTGGTGATGGATTTGCACTGATCCATTCACACACTCTCATCCAGTCCCTCTTTTGACCAATCACTGTGAATCTGCAAAGATAATCATTCACGGTTAAGAGTGGAATGTGCAGGTATGAATAAAGACAAGTGGCTATAAAGACAAGTTTACCCCAATGCTTCTTGTAGGTCGACTATGGCATATATTAACATTACACATAAGCATTTACTTAGCTCCTCACCCCATAAATAAGAAGTTAAAATCAATTTTGGCAAATCCTAGACTGACCTTGTCAGTCACTAAGAACCGATTGACCTCCAGTGGTTCTTCACTTAAGTGACCTCTATTATTATAAATACTTCTGTACACATGAAGGTCAGGACAAGATCCTAAATCCGTTGATAATAACGATGCTAAGAGCTTTCAATAACATGTTGCTCTAATACTATTCTAAAAACAAACATAAGTGAATTCTAATTTTTCTCCTAGCAAAAGCAAAATGTTGTTTCTGATCTTTAAAAGCCAGCAACATTGCTTTATCTTTTCCAAACAAAGAATCTTATCCCTGTAGTGTGGAAGAGTATCTCCCCCACAACCCTTTTTTCAGTGCCACGTGTGGCTTCTCTTTAAAAATATCCTCCAATGTGATGGGCATTAAGTAGATATCTAAGCATTAACCAAACAGAATGGACTAATGATCTGGCTCATTGCTAACACAATACTTTATGAATACATCCCAAATGTCTAGGCTGATATGGAGGCTGAATTACCTTTACACCCCTAGAGAGGATGGTTCCTCCAAGTCAGGGTGGAGATTACGAGGGTAGTAGTGTATGGAAGCTCGCATTGTGGCTGCCTGTACGGTACCTAGACTGTGGATAAATACAGGACTTCAATTGTCATCGCTGTAAGTCCTTTTATCACGAGTACAATTCACCCATAAATGAAAAGAGATAAATTTATGGCCTGAAACCTAGCTTCTTACCTAGCTGCTTATTTGGCAATTCCCTAGAAGACAGAACTAATTTGAAATGGCACTGTGACACCTGAAAGCTGCACATTCCCAAAGCCTACAGAAATGGCCCCAGCGGAGCTCGTCTCAAGTGCAACTGGATTCTCTTTGCTGGGGAAAATGGACATTCTCAACCACAAGAAACAGAATAGATGGCTATTAAACTGGTACATACGTGTAAAGTGGTTTCTACAGTCTGCTGTTGAAGGCATTCAGTATACCAGTCAAGAAAAGCCAAGAGAAATTTATTACAGTTAATACCTACCAGTTACTCTGTAGATATTTTATGCAATGTATTCAATTATAGGAAATGCATTTTAATACTTACTCCCCAATTTTTTGAAGTTCTCCACCCCTTCCAGTATAAAGTGTCAAACACCCTTTCCACATGGAGGCATACCTACACAAAAAAGAAACATCAGTTCTATAGAAACACGTGTATGTCCTTCTACTTAAGTAAAACTTTATCCTTTGTTTTTTTTTTTTTTTTTTTGCATTAGGGTTAGGTGGAGATCAAACTCTGTGTTTATGGTAATAAATCAAATACAATTCATCTCATTTTGATTGTTACTTACAAAGGAATACAACGAAAAACAACTGCCAAATTCTGACATAATTGTCTTACCTATAACTACCCTTAGATAGTTGAAAGTCTTTTTTGCAAGGTAATAAGCATTGTTATACTCCAAAGATCACGTCTTTAGCCAATTAACAAAAGAACTTTCAACTGTAGAGATTTAAGCAGAAATTATTTTTCAATCACAGAATTTATAAAAATCAACACCAAGTGTTTACTTTTACACTCATTTACTTGGTCTACTCAGAAATTAATAGAATAGTTTTTCCTCTGCCTCCTTAAAACACATAGGGTAGATAAGCTACTGAAAATTTAGTAAAATTTAATCAAGGACCTTAAAAAAAAAAAAAACCCAATCTCTCACCTATCTGCCTTTCCAAATCTGCAATTTTTAGCATCAACTTAGCTGAACAGATCATTTATTCTGATCAACTTTGACTGCACACAGCATCATTAAATATTCCTACACACAAATCTAATAGAAATGTAAATTAAACATTATAAAATCAGTCCAAGGTTTGGTTTTCAGTTGTTCTCCACACAACTACAATGGTAACCTTATGACTTAGAAGGGTGAATTATAACTAAATGTTGTTTAAGTATAGTGACGGTTCCTCTTTTAATATAGGTTAATAAATACTTACTAGTTCCATACTATATATTCCTCTTTAGTAAGGACATATTTATTAAAGACTCCAGCACACTCACACTATACAAAAAGTGACTTTGAAGAGATAGTGCACTAATATTTCACCTTGGTAGCGTAAAAGTTAATGCATATTGAGAAAAAATTGGAAGTTACTACAAGTAAACATTTAACTGGCACTTGTGTTTTGGGAATGAGATCAACACTAGCAGGGTGTCCTGATAAACCTATGAATATTCAAATTACCATTATTTAGATGTATGCCTTTCTTGGAAAACTACTTTTCTTAGATACAACCTGAATTTAAGGGCCTTCTAATAAACAGGCCAGACTCCGCTGGATATGTTATTTTAGTAAGTAAAGTATAAATATTTCCGTTTTACAGAAGACGAAGTTAAAGAAGTGTATTAACCTCAAGGTCACACTGTAGTTAGGAAACAGTGGAGTTTCTTTAGTTTTGAATTTTCCTTTAAATTATATTCCTTGAAATTCCTGTATAAATACTATACAAATACTGAATTTAGTTTTTCCACAAATTTTTTGAGGGCCACATCTATGTGTTTTCCGTGACTACAAAATATGAAATATCTGAAATGGGATGCTGTTTACACTGTATAAGATACTTTTAATCACTGGATGAGAAATACTTTGGCAGCCAAAAAAACTTTAATTATGCTAATCCTCACCACACCCTCACAGGCAGGAATTCTTTTGTGTAAGCTACAGATATGGAAATTTAAAAGACACAATTAGTGTCCTAATGAGTCACTGTATGAGAATAAAATGTCTACGTTCTGACTCTCACTTCCTTCTTTGATGATACTCTGCCTCACTTCCTGAAGATGTTGTAAGGCCTGGAAGATATTATCAAAGGGCTCTAACCTCCTCCATTCAGGGTGATCCAACACTTCTCTGAGATTCTATTTACTTTGCCAACATCAATCTCCGCCCACTTTTCTTACAGTTGTGACAAATAAATTCTAATTCTACTGACCACAGAACTTCCCAAATCCATTTCAAAACCCTTTTCTGACCTTATACCTTCCTAATTTAAATACCTGGTAAATTTTTAAAGGCAGGATAACTGCCAATCAAAAAACAGACCAAAAAAAGGTGTGCTAAATTATTTTTAAAGGCCAATCAGCCAACTGAATCTTTTGGATGGAGGTAGCAGAGACCTCTTTCTGCCAAACATTTCCTGCATATCATTCTGGTTTTTGTACTATGCTGACCTTACGGCAATAGGCACAGGAAATTACTCTCCAGAAGGTGCCTTCCAGATATTGTCAACTTCCCCTCTTAATATTTACATCCGAGTACAAATTTGACACACCACAAAAACTGCTAAATTGTTCAACTACAATCTTATGTCCTCACTGTCTAAATAAAATATAGGCAGGATTTCAAAAGTCACTAAAAAGGGGGAAAGGTTGGAAAAGAGCTGACAACTGTATTCAATAATTTGTGGGGGGAGAAAAGTATTGACTATATTGATTTTATCAATCTACTAAAAATACTCAATAATCCCCGAAGAGTATTTAAAAATCTACTTAACCTGTAAACTGAGGGGGGTGAAACTGAACACTTTTACTGGCGAGGGTATTACATCCCAACGCTGTCCACTATCTAAAGTTAACATCCAAGGGGCTCAAAACTGCTTGGAGGCCCACAGAAAAGAATGGAACTCCAGAACTTGCCAAGATCCCCCATCAGGCAATGATTCGGCAGACTGCTATTTTGGAAGCATTCTCCCTCCTCCCCATTTTGTGCACACCTACCCTCTGGTCAACCGAATAATATCCCCTGGCTGTATGAGACCTCCGATTTCATCCCACACGGAAATAGTGATGCTGCCCGTTTTATCTGCTACTTTGCATGATCTCACTTCATGGCCGTCTTTGGTTTTGGTCACGCGTCCTGTGAAGATTTAAAAATCACAAGGGGGGAAGGGGTGTATTAGATGAGGACTTCCAGAAAGGATCTAACTCCTCCTCCGGGATCAAAACGCAGTGGAAAGGTGGGAAGAGGTCGAGCCCCGGGTTTTCGCTGCAGGTTGGATCCGAGCCCCGGCGGGGGCCACCAGGGCCACGTGGATGGGGGGAGGGGAGGGGGAACGGAGGAGAGGAGGAGGGGAGCCCCCGGCTAGCAGCGGCGGCGCCCTTCCCTCTTGCCCCAGAACGCAAGGGGGCGGAGGGGTGGGCTGCAGACCCCACTTACCTATCTCCAGGACAATAAAGACGACATTTAAGTTTTTCAGTCCGGGCTTAATATCTTTTATAAAAAGAGGTGGGTCGCTGACCCCATTCATATTGAGGCAGGTGCGGCTACGGCTGCGGAGACGCGTGTGGGCAGGGAGTGGGACAAAGCTTCCCACCCTCCCGGGCAAGGGCGAGGGCGCAGGGGAGACTCTGGGCGGGGGTGGCGAGACAACGGGCAGAAAGCGGTTAGTCAGGGATCACGGAAACCAGCCCAGACGGCACTGAGTCCAAAAAGAGGAAGGAAAAAACCGGGCTCACAAGTTTAAAAAGAAAAAAAAGATGAACTAGTCCACACGCAAACCCCGCTCCCAACGGGGCGACAGGAAGGCAAGCGTGCGAACCGCCTCCTTTGGGTAAAAAGGCAAAACAAAAAAAAAGGCAGCGAGGGGACGTCTCTGCCCTGAGTCCCCCTCACAGTCACAGCACACACAAACACACACACACACACACACACACACACACACCACACGCGGGCGCGCGCCCAGTCTGTTCCAGGCTTCGAGAAGAGACAGACTGTGACAGCGAACCCGGAGCGGAGACCTAGCAACCGCGCACTCAGCGTCCCAAACAGCGACTGCCGAACGCACCCGCGCGCAGGCTGGACCCCAACCCCGGCCGCCACGCCCCTTATGACGTCACGTAGCGTCGGCACGCCCGTCGCCCGGCCCTCCGGGCTTGTAGGAAGAGAAGCGAGGGGTCCGGAACCGTCCGGCGTCGTCCGCGCAGCCTCCCTCTTTCCTCCCCGGCTGTCAGCCTGGGCCCCGCCCTCTCAGCCTTCCAATAGGCTCTCGGCCTCGCCCCGCCCGTTCCTGCTTCCGCCGTCGCTGCGCCGCGTCCGCTTTGCCCTGCAATTTTCCCACTGCCGGTTTCTAGTGCTCGCTGTCCAACTTCAGGGTATTTTTGCTCTCGCTCAGAGTTCAGACGTCCGCCCCGGCCATTTAGTCCCGTGGTCACAAGGAGCAGTTGCTGTGTTAGGACCCAGTGGGTACGTTAAAAAAAAAAAAAGTGTGCATTTGAGTCCAGGTTTAGGCCAGGGTAACTAGTTGGGTGGAAGGAAAAAAAAAAACAAAATAGGCAGGGATGGGTCTTTAGCTACAATGCTGGAATTTTAGTACCAGAAGGGAACTGAAGATTAATTCGACCGCCTGTTTTTAAGCGTATGTAAACTGAGGTCCGGAAGGGTGAGATATTTTGTTGAAAGTCACCCAGCAACTTGTGAGCAAGCAAGACTTGAACACCAATCATCTGACCTGGTCTTGGCACCTTGGCACTGTAATAGTAGGCAGATAAGTAGTTAAATTCCTTTGCAAGTTTCTTATTTTTCCTTCCCCTTCCCCTCTTACATGTCACCCCTTTGTCACTTTACTTTATCTTCTCTATGCTTTTTTTTTTAATGGACTTATTTTTAGGGAAGTTTTAGATTCACAGCAAAATTTAAAGGAGAGTATAGAGATTTCACATATATCCCCTACTCCCATGCATGCTTGTCCTCTCCCATTTTCATGTTCCCCAGTGGAGTGGTACATTTGTGATAGTTGATGAACCTACATTAACACATCACTATCCCCCAAAGTTTATAGTTAACCTTAGGGCCCACTCTTGGTGTTTTATGTTTTATGGGTTTGGACAAATGTGTGATAACTTGTAGTCACCATGACAGCATCATACAGTGTAGTTTCACTGCCCTCAGAATCTGTGTGCCACTTACTCAACCCTCCCTCTCCCCCAGCAACCACTGATCTTTTTACTGTCTCCCCAGTCTTGGCTTTTCCAGAATGTCATATGGTTGGCAACATATAGTGTGCGACCCTTTCAGATTGGCTTCTTTCACTTAGTAACATGCATTTAAGTTTCCTCTGTGCCTTTTCATGTCCTATCAAGTTATGCATTTGTTTTTATACATCCAAAAAATCCTGTAACAGCAGTTAGAAACCCTGAGAAATTATAACCTGGAAAAAAAATGAATAAAGTTTTCTTTACCTCTTTGCCCCACATAGTGGAGAGGCATGTGCTTTAGAAACAAACCTGGGCTCCAACTCCTTAACTGTGTGACCTTTGGGAAAATTGATTAAGCTTTCTAGTCATAATTTAAAATCTGAAAGATGAAGCTGGCCTCAGGGAATTACGTAGGATCACATATAGTCTAACCAGTGCCTAGTAAATAGTAGATACTCAATACTATTTCCCCCACTTATTTTTTATTATTAAAGAAGAGAAGGGGCGCCTGAGTGGCCCAGTCAGTTAAACATCCCACTTTCGCACAGGTCATAATCTCACAGGTTTGTGAGTTCAAGTCTGCCTACAGAACTCTGTACAGACTGCAAGTCTCCCTGCAGAACTGGCTTCAGATCCTCAGTCTCCCTCTCTACCCCTCCGCAAGCACACACACATGCACTCATCTGCTATCTCAAAAATAAACATGAAAAAAATAATAAAATAAAGAAGAGAAGAACAAGAGTAGCTTAAACTGTGATTGCTTAATCCTTCCATCAATCCTATGTGGTGACTGCTAACTTTTATCCCCAATTTACAGATAATGAAACTCACCAGAGACCACATAGCTAGAGAATGGCCAGACTCAGTTTTGAATCTAAGCAATCTTGACTCCAGAGCCCTCCAGCTTAAAGGTAATTTTTAGACTTAAATTACAGCGGTAGAATTAAACATTTTAGTAGTACAATGCATCTGTAGGGCTTTAAAGAATCATCTCCTTAACTATTTGTGATGGTGACAGAAATGTTGAGAAGAGTCAGAATTTGCAGGGCAGAAGCCTTAATTTTTCCTTGATTCTTACTTAATATTTTTAGATCAACTCCCACTTCCCAAACATCTGCGAGGAAGTGGCATAGATATATTACAGCCCGAGAAGAGTTTCAGAATGATCAGATTAATAGGAGAAACAAGACATTCTTAAGGAAGCAGAAGCTCCCATCACATGGACAAATAAGGCCAGGAGAGCCAAAGACACGGGTGTAATGCTAGAAAGTGGTGTGAAATAATCTCATAGGTATGATTTCAACATCAAATAAAACAAATGATGAAACATGTAATGGCAGAACCACATCCATCCTCAGGGCTCCCAAAGACTACCATCACTTCAGATCAGAAGCTCTGATTCCACCAAGATTAATCTAGCGGGACTTGATGCTTCATTTAGATTTTACTCAAAGGTATGTTCTTCAACACAGGCAAAAACGTTCTCACAGAAGTAATATTTAAATCAGACCTTTTTAAAAAAAAAAAAAAAAAAGGTGGACAAGATCTTTCAAAGATTAACAATAGATAGGAAACCAATTAAGAATGTTGGGCACCATGTAGCCGAGAGTTTGGACAAAGCAAATTAGCCACTCCTTGCAGCCTCAGTCATTTGTTCCCAGAAACGGGATTAAGTAGAGCTGCTCAGACTAATTTTATTGACACTGATAAAGAGGAACCAGTTAGGAAACCAAGCCCCACAAAAGCAGAAGCTGATGCTCCTCAGCCCAGCCCCGCCCTTACCCCACTGGAGAGAACTCAGCCCGAACATCTACTTCCTTCCCTGACTAACTCAGCTGTTCTCAGAAAGGAAGTGGCAACCAAGTGCTTTTTCATTCGCTAAAATTAAAGACATCTGAGAAACAAGATGGTGTGGTCAGTGCTGGAACTCTTCAATCCAGACCAGTTGGTTTCAACGAACCCCAATCACTCCTCAAGAGTGGTGGTTAACAAAAAGAGAAAGGGGCTGTCTAGAAAAACAGCAGTTGCCACGCAGATAATCTTTCCTAATGTACAATTCAATGAAATAAACAAAGATCCTTTGTCACTGAGGACGAGTCAGGTCATAATAATTATACCGCTGATTCTTTACTACTTTCACAAGATTACTTCGTGATTTTCCTTTTAAGACTATTGTTCCTCAGGCCCTCCTCATTTGCAGAGACCAAACATAAACTTATGAGATAGTGAGAGGCTAATGGCCAGAACCTCAAGACCACCATTCCGTGTAAAGAAGATATTGTTTAGTGAGATCAGTACAATACAGAAGGATATCCATCAGAATCCTGTACATAAGGTTCTGGTTATCTGGGTCCTCAGTGATAAAGGTTTTCCTGTAAATTTTGCCACCTCCCACACCCATGCTCACTAACGTGTTTTGCTTTCTGGGATCACAAAAATCATTTTCACTTTCGTTGCATTATGCATCCATTCAAAACTATTACAACATCAAAATAGCTGGCCAAGGAAAATAGCTGACCAGTAGTGTTTGAAATTAGACATCTTCTGTGGTGAAACTAACAAAAAATTAACAAGAACTACAGTGTTCTCATATTACAGAGGTGATCTACTTTGTAATATAATTGGCAAGATCAGCAAGAAATGGTGTTTTCTTACTCTTCTTAAAAAGATTTAACCAAAAGGCTCATAAGTAATGTTTAGTAATATTTTCAATATGTAATGCTAACACACTGAGCATTTGCTATAGGCCAGGAATTTTATACTTATAAGCACTTTATACTTATTAATATATTATTTAATAATTAATATACAAGAAGTTATTAATATATTAATATATTTAATAATACACAGGAAGTCATTTTATAGTAAGTTATGGAGCTACGATTTAAAACTGTTCCATGAAATAGCTTTATCTGTAAAGCAGGTTATCTGCCCTTAAAAGTGCATTTCTTTGGTTATCTAAGTGGGTAATTGGATTTTTTTTGAAGGCTTTGTAG
Organism: Leopardus geoffroyi; assembly: GCF_018350155.1. Lineage (NCBI taxonomy): Eukaryota > Metazoa > Chordata > Mammalia > Carnivora > Felidae > Leopardus > Leopardus geoffroyi. Next base: position 178,776,385 of record NC_059328.1, on the reverse strand, counting down.
TTCATAGTGATAAGTGAAATTACACATTACTTAATCCCTAATGTCTGATTGCAGTGGGGGCAGTGAAGTCCCCTTGTGAGGAATAACTTTGTAGTTCCTCTTGGGAAGAAATGCATCCCTAAGTAGGTTAATTCAACTGAGCTAGATTATCTTTTTAATGATAGCGTGAACAACTTTGGTTTCTGTGTTCTAAAAAGTTTCTTTCAAGTGCACCACACATCTAAATAACCGCCTGAATTTATTGTTTATGCAGCTGAGAAAACAAAATATTACTGGCAACTGAACTCAGAATTCATAAAAAAATCATTTCTTTATTGGGAGATTTGTCTAACTGGAGTATGTATCATAATCCTCAGACTTAAAGGAACATTGTAGGAAATGCTACAAATCACACATACAAAGAACATGAGAAGGTCTCTGTTGAATCAGAATTCTTTTTCATACTGTGTGTCTAGATGCCTCAAAAAGAGTCACTTGCATGCACTGAGAGATGATTAGGTAAGAAGGTAGAGCCCTCATGAATGGGATTGATGCCCTTATAAAAGAGACCCCAGCAAGTTCCTTCAGCCCTTATGCCATTGGGAGGATGCAGCAAAAAGACAGGCAGGCCCTTACCATACACCAAATCTGCCAGCGCCTCGGTCTTTGACTCCCCAGTCTGCAAAGCTGCGAGAAATAAATTTGTTTTTTAGAAACCACCCAGTCAATGGTATTCTGTTAAAGCAGCCCCCATAGACTAACACATATGTAAAAATAAATAAATCCGGGGTAATTTTCAAAATCAACTCTCCTGGTTTCAGAATCGCATTCCTTAACATACTCTAGTTGGCCTTACAAGGAGCATGTAACAGGTTCCCGTAACATCCTGCCTGAACGTGTTAGGGTAGAGGGCTTGATGACTCTTCATGGAATGTTTATTCTCTTGGTTTGCCGATAATAAAAATAAATACCTTTTCTTATTGCAGAACATTATACCATTTAATCTTTTTTCTTTTTTATTTATTTAAGTAATCTCTGCACCCAATGTGGGGCTTGAACTCACAACCCCAAGATCGAGAGCTGCATGCTCTTCTTATTTTAGAGCATTATATGGGGTGCCTGGGTGGCTCAGTCAGTTGAGCATCCAACTTCAGTACAGGTCATGATCTCACAATTCGTGGGCTCAAGCCCCACGTCGGGCTTTGGGCTGACAGCACGGAGCCTGCTTCAGATTCTCTGCCCCTCCCTCGCTCGCACTCTCAAAAATAAGTATTTTTTTTTAAAAAATCAACCTATAGAGCATTAAAAAGCTCATGCACATTCTCTCCTCTCACACGCATGCAAGCAGGCACGTATGTCAATAAGTAACCTGGAAGAAACAGCCAATGCTTCCATACACACCCCTAATTAAGAGTATTTTCCATGTGGACATGGAGTGTCTGGGTTGGAAGAATGCTTACATGTAGATAATGTACTCTAACCCCTTCTTTTTGTATATGAAAAAAATACAGGCCCAGAAATGTGAACAAGAGTACCACCACAGCCCCTAATGAATTACTGGATCTCAGTAATAATCATTATCATGACAAGGGGGACATCCAGTCCAAAACAATTAAATCAGGATCCCTAAAGGTGGGACTCAGGCATCACTGTATGCTAAACCACAGCAGGTAAAAAGGGACTTTTTTCCAAAATATTTTCCTTATTTTCCACATACCTATTAATACTCTGGAACACTATTTCCTTTACTCTAGCTTGAGCAGTCCTGCACTGAGATAAATTTCCAGAAATGAAATTACTGAATGTATAGTGAAGACTCCTGACATGTATTGTCAATTGACATTTTAGGAATTTTGAAGAGATTTACACCCCCATTTGCCCTTTGTATATTCATCAAACATAGTTTATTAACTTATTCAACAAACCTTTATTGAACAACTGCTATGTGCCAGCACTGGGACTGCATCAGTTAAAAAAAAAATTAATACAAAAATCTCTGACTTCATGGAGCTTACATTCTAATGGGAGTAGACAGAAACAATAGACTAAATCAAGTTATATAGTATGTTAGAGGGTGATGAATGCTAAGTTGGAAAATGAAGCAAGGGAGGGAATTGAGCAGGAATGACTGGGGAGAGTGGGCAGGAAAGGTGACGTTTGAGTAAAGATAAAAAGAAGAGGAAGCCATCGAAAAGGCTCAGGCTGCCTGGCTTTTTCCAGGAACAGTAAGCAGGTTGCTGTGACTGAAGCAGAGTGAGCAAGGAGAATGTGTAAAAGATGAGGATGGGAAGGGGACATATCATATAGGAGGACTTGGACTTTGACCCTGAGACAGGAATCTGTTGGAATGTTTTGAGCAATGACCCACATGCTAATCAGACTTAACAGGATCACTCTGACTATAGAGAAATAAAAGGAGCAAGGGTGGAAGCAGGAAAGACAGTTAAAAGATTATTGTATAAATCCATTTGAGATATGTTGTGGTTTGCACCCAGGATGGAAACAGTGACCTTGGTAAGATGTGATAAGAATTTAGGTCTATTTTGAAGATAGAGCCAACAGGCTTACTCTCTGGTTGTAAGCGGAGTTTGAGAAAATGAGATGCATCAAATATGACTTCCAGACTTTTGGTCTGAGCAAGTGGAAAGAAAGCCGTCACTCACCGAAAAGGGGAAGACTACCAAGTGGAACAGTTGGGGGGATGTGGAAGGATCCAGAGGGCCACGTTAGACATGAAAAACTGTGACAAGGAAGAACACCGCAAGGAGAGCGGTGTCCCGGATGCCAGGTGAACCGAATGTTTCCATGAAGAGGTGGTGATTGTTGTGTCAAATGCAGCTGATAGATGAGGTGAGCTAAAACAGGGTTGATCAGCAAAAAGGAAAGTCATGGCTGACCTTGACAAGAGCAGTTACGCTGGAGCTGGTGAAAGCTTGAATGGATCCAGTCGAGAGAGAATGAAAGTCAAGGAATTGGAAATGGTAAAACAAGGATGCCTAGCTCTTTTGAGGGGGATTACTGCAGAGCAGAGGAGAGAAAGGGGCCAATAACTTAAGGGGAAAATGGAACAAAAGAGGTTTTTTTTTTTAATATATGAAAAATAATATCATGACTGTGGGCTGAAGAGAATGATTCAGTAGATAGAGGGAATTTCTGGAGACACCTTCTTGTGCTTGAGTAGATAAGAAGGGGTGGGAGCGAGGGGCCCTGTGAAAGGGTTGATGGGAGCATGGAAGATTCTAGCACTAGGGGAGATGCTAGTGGGTGGAATGACGTGGTGGTGTGAGCGTATGGAAATCCTCTTCCGGTTGCTACTACTTTCTGAGTGAAATAAGCCAGATCATCCATTTAGAGTGAAGATGGGGAGGAGATGCTGGAAGTTTGAAGTGTGGAAGAGGATACGAAATCATCGTCAGGGAATGTGGGACAGTGAGTGAACTAGGGAAATGTATTACGGTTTTACAACAGGACTGATTTCTTTCTTGAAGGCAATTCACGGTAAATTTAGAGCTAGACCACCGCACGTAGTTTTGTGTTTTTTTCTTCAGACATGTCCATCTGTGAAGGTTTGGGCACAGACTAGACTGAGACCTACTGAATCTCCAGTGTTGGAGTTTTGACAAGTGATAGTAACCCTGTTTTGTTTACAGTACATGTTGTACAGATCTTTCCTGGTTTGTGATTTGCCTTTTCCTTCTATCTCAATTTTTTTGTACTACAGTAACTTTATTTTCATATGGTCAAATCTATTATCTTTTCCTATGGTTTCTTCCATTGAGCTTTTACTTGAGGGAGTCCTTCCTCAAGAAGGGATGATATAAACTTTCTTCTATACCTTCCCCAATTTCTTATGGTCGAATTTTAACTCTTTAATCTATCTGTATGTATGCTGTGATGCAAAGTTCTAATAAAATAGTCTTTAAAAAGTTTCTTCTTCTCCACATTATTAGAGAAACAATTCCTTATCCCTGAGTTTGTGATTTCTTTAAAATATCTTTCTATATTTTATAAGTTCTAGTTCCAGGTTATCATTTCTAAGTTACTAATTCTCAATACTTAAAATGCTTTAACAATTGTATGTTCATAATTCTTCAGGATCAGATAAGGCAAATACCAGCCTCCAGCCTCTGTTACAGACATTCTTTACCCATTCTTACTTATTTTTCTAGAAAATTCTGTCATGATTCAAAAATAGACCCCTCTCAGGATTCTTTGGAATCAAAAGAAGCCTAAATTTTAATTGGGGAAATATCAATTTCTTTATAATATTTAAGTTCCCAGGGGCACCTGGGTGCCTCAGTCAGTTAAGGGTCCGACTTTGGCTCAGGTCATGATCTCACAGTTCGTGGGTTTGAGCCCCGCATCTGGCTCTGTGCTGATAGCTCAGAGCCTGGAGCCTGCTTCAGATTCTGTGTCTCCCTCTCTCTCTATCCCTCCACTGCTCACCCTCTGTCTCTCTCTCTCTCTCTCAAAAATAAATAAACATTAAGAAAATGTATAATATTTAAGTTCCTCATTCAGGAATCATGCTCTGATTCTCTATTCTGGTCTTTTAAATTGTACCGGGTTGATTACTCATTCATGTTTTTATACACTTCAAATCCCCCTGAGATACAGTTTTACTTTGATTTTGATTTTGCTAGAATGAGTCCTCAAGTAAATTCCCCAGAAAGAAAAGCAGAAGGTAAATTTCTGACACTTTACAAAAAAATGTTTTTTTCCTCTTATGCATATGATTTTTTGGGCAGGTATAGGATCTTCAGATTGTAGTTTTTTTCTCTTGATAGTTATTTCTAAGTTCAATGGATAAAATGTTCCTCGAAATACTACTATGACAAGGGGAAAAAATGGAAAACAACCTGTATGTCAAAAAAAAGATTTATTAACAATAAGTTAGTGAATCATTAGTAGGGAAGTCTGAACTATTTTTAAAATGAGGTAAATATATGCACATGATAAAGAAGATTATGTGGGGAAAAAAATGAGGCTGCATAATAATATGTGTATTATGATTAGATTTTTGAAAAATAAAACCCTACATGGGTATATATCGGTATATCTGTTTTCACATCTATTTATCGGGAAGGACACATCAAACAAATATTAACAAATCACAGTGGGTATTAAAACCAGTGTGTGTGGGAAGAACTTTCACTTTTTACTTTCTGTACTCTAAGTTATTCGAAGTTTTAAAATTAGGTATTATTCTTAACAGGCATATAGTTTTATACAGCCAGTGTATACATTTACTTCACCTTTCTCTGCACCTAAAACTGTTGACCACTCCCTCCCACAAACACTGGGCTGGGTGCTTCTTCAAGTATTCCCATGCCATACTATATTGATTTGAATTCTACAACTTTTCACTTTAATTTATAATTGCCTTTTAGTCCATTTTTGCCAAGCAGAATGAAAAGTCAGGTACTTTCCCTATTTCATCATTTTCTGTTATACCTTATGAAGTAATTGTTCAATAACTCTTTGCTGCAAATGTCAATGATTTGAAAGAGAATGTGTATTATGTAGTTCTCCGGAAAGTAAAAGAGGCAGTGTTCGGTAGATAGAAAAGAGAAGTGATATAGGCATAGTGGAAAGTCCTGAGGGTGAGCTGGGTTCATTGATTGGTAAGCCAGTCCACCCCGGGAATGGTTCCCTTAACTGCCATCTAAGTAGGTCAAAGGGAACAAGGTGGAGACTTAACTGGAAAAACTACTCAAGAGAACTAAGAAGGTCACTGGCCCTCTCCATTGGGGGAATTCCACACCTAGATAGGAGAGTATTATGTCAGGGTCTTTCTCTGGTAACCTAGCTGTTCACATAATCCTCTGTGGGCAGGAGCCGTAGGAGTGGCGTGAAACTTCTGAAGGGGAAGTTGGAAGGCAAATAATCATGGTAAAAGCAAGAGAAAGCAGGACTTGCTTATTAGGGAAAAGACCAAGCTGTCCCCAAAATGAAACGCCAAAAAGTATATATACGTCTACATGCGGAGCGTAAATAACATGGAAGTTCACGTCCTTCTCATGTTACAGTAAGGGGAGCAGTTCAGCTTGGCAGGGAGTCTCTACTCCATAGAGTCACTCCAGGATCCACCCTCCTTCCATTTATTATTGCTTCACTGTTCCCTGAGGTAATCTCTTCATCCCTATGGTCAAAGTTAGGTTGTGGGCACATTCAGTGCTCCCACCTATGGAAAAGGCAAAGAGGAATTCTAAGGCAAGTGGCTTATCTTTTAAGATCGAGATGACCCAGAAATAACACATTACTTCAGCTTACATCCCATTAGCTAAAACTTAGCCACATGATCATATCTAGTTTTGAAAAGAGGATAAAGATGTAGTCTAGCTGAGTAGCCATGTATCTAGTAGCCATCCATCTATTTTTATGGAAGAAGGAAAATATAGGCAGGGAAAAACCAGGAGTTTTTGCCATACAAAGAAATCAAATATTGTGCTCATAAGCTGACTGATAAAAGTGGCATTGAAACCCTAGTGGCCATGAAATGCTGGTCTAAGACTACTAATTTGTGTGCAGTGCAAAAGTTCAGGCCTGTGGAAGTAATTTAAAGCTAAATGCGTTTAATTTAAAGGATTGTTTTTTTATTACGAGATAACGTCCTTTCTATTTTTTATGTTAAAATGCCTTCGATACAGTGAGAATGGTAGATTGCATGTCTTTTTTTTGTTTGTTTGTTTAGGGTAGGTTTTCTAAACCTCTCCCTGCTGGAGCTACCATCGTCTCCCTCTCCATAGCCAGTTAGCTTCCCCTCCTCCGGACGCCCATAGTACTCTTTACATGGCTCCACCATAGCATTTATCCTACTGCATTGTATTAAAAGTTAATGTTTCTCCTATTTGAACATGAGCACCTCAGAATAGGGACCCTGTGCCCATTGAAGATGCTAGTTCTTTTTGAACAGGAAATACCTGTATGAGTTTGTTGGGCCCGCCCCAACAAAATACTACAGTCCTAGGTGGTTTGAACAACAGAAATTTGCCTTATCACAATGTATCATTCGAAAGTCAAGGTGTCAGCAGGGTTGGTTGCTTCTGAGGCTTCTCTCCTTGGCTTACACACGGCCACCTTCTCACTGTATCTTCACGTGATCTTTCGTTTGTGGGAAGGGATCCCTGGTGTCTCTTTATGCACCCAAATGTCCTCTCCTTACAAAGACACCAGTCAGACTGGATTAGGACTCACCCCAACAGCCTCATTTTAACTTACCTCTTTAAAGGCTCTGTGTTTAAAAACAGGCACATTTTGGGGGCACCTGGGTGGCTTAGTTGGTTAAGTGTCCAACTCTTGATTTCAGCTCAGGTCATGATCTCACGGTTGGTGAACTGGAGCCCTGCACTGGTCCCTGTGCTGACAGTGTGGAGCCTGCTTGGATTCTCTTATCTCCCTTTCTCTCTGCCGCTCTGTCTCTCTGTCTCTCTTTCTCTCAAAATAACTAAATAAATTTTTAAAAAACCGGCACATTTTGAAGTACTGGGAATTAGGACTTCAGCATATCAGTTTGGGTGCAGACATAATTCAGCCCATAACAACATCTTTATGATCTTTGAGGATTATAAACCAATCAGTGTTTTTATTATTGATTGATTTTTTTTGATTCGTTTTTTATATTAGAGTGAGCAGGGGAAAGGGGCAGAGGGAGAGAGAGAATCTTAAGCAGACTCCACACTTGGCACAGAGCGCGATGCAGGGCTCCATTCCCTGACCCTGAGATTATGACCTGAATCAAAATCAAGACTCAGACACTCAACGACTAAGCCACCCAGCTGCCCCCATGTTTTTATTTTTAAATCAAATCAGTTCTACACATAAATGTAGAAGTAGAAAGTCAAAGTCTCCTTTCATCTCACTCTTCATGGTAGTCACTCCCAAAAGTTAGAGGTAATCAGTGATTCTGGAATGAATGAGTGAGCAGTAAGGTGGTCCGCTATTACACCTGAGGAAAATGAGACACCAAAAGGCTAGGCAACATTTTTAAGGTCACAAAATTACTTAATGGTAGGAGGACCGTAACCCAGTTCTACCAATGTCTCACCTAACATTCTTTCTACTATCCCGTGCTACTTCTTTTTAGCATTTAATTGTTAACTAAAACTTGTGTTCGTCATTTTTAACACTAAAGTGTGTAAGCTGAAGATTTTATATTTTTCTTTAAAAGTTACCAAACTCAACTAATGTAAATGCTTTTCACTTGTAACTTGTCTTAGGATCTCCATGCAGCAAGAAACAGATATTCATTTAGATTAATTTTCAGGTACCTGTTGCTGCGTAACAAATCTTGACAAAACTTAGTGGCTTAAAACAGCAACTGCTTTATTTTTATGATTCTGTAGGATGGCCGTCTGAGAGTGACTTCTGATGGCCTCGCCAGCAACCACACAAGGTCTCTTACGGCTAAGACTCTGGAACTCACACAGCGTTGCTTTTGTCACCGTCTGTTGGTCAAGGACAGTCTCAAGGCCAACCCAGATTCAAGGGAGTGGAGAGATAGCCTCTGCATCTTGATGGAAAGGGTGGCAACATCATACTGCAAAAATGCATGTGGATACAGGAAAGTGTGACTCATTGGGGAGCATTATTATAATGTTTTTCCATAGCTGACATTTCCCACAGGATAACATTCTGCTTGCCAGCCTTCCTGTTATGCCCACAGCTTCCTTTAAATAGGGGTGCTTGGGTGGCTCAGTCGGTTAAGTGTCCAACTCTTGATTTCAGCTCAGGTTATGATCTCACGGTTGGTGAGATTGAGCCCTGTGTCATGCTCTGCGCTGACTGCAGGGAGCCTGCTTGGGATTCTCTCTCCCTGTCTCTCTGGCCTTCTCCCACGCTTGCTCTCTCCCTCTCTAAACAAACACAAACAAACAAACTTTAGAAATAAATAAACAAACAAATGGAATAGTTCATATGGTTTCATACTTTGTACTGTGTAACTCCACCACCTGGCTGTAAGAAGTTGGACTGGAAATTAGTGCTTGTATTAGTTAGGATTAGAACCACATTCCAGTGAGACAAAATCCCACATGGCTGGGTTTAAACAAGATAGAAGTTTATTTCTGGCTCTTGTCAAAGTCCAGAGGTAGGTTCTTCAGGATTGGTATTGGCCCCTTCTATCTGTTGCTCCATTGAGCAACAGTACCTCCCATTTTTAAGGCTGCCTCATGATCCAGTATGGCTGCCAAAGCTCAATTATTACAACCAATTCCACCCAACAGGAAGGGAGAGGGGGAGGAAAAATAGAACCCACTCTATTTAAGGGTATTTTCTGGAAGTTACACATCCATCTTCCTCTTATATCCCATGGCCTGCACTTAGTCACATAGCCATACTTATCAACACAGGAGATTGGGAAATGTACTGGTGGCCATGTGACTGGCCAAAAATCCAGAGTTCTATTACTACAAAATAAGGAGAGGGTAGATACTGACGGGTGATCAGCAGTCTCTACCACATGCTTGACCTAAAGGCATGTAATGTGGCCTGGTATGAGATATATGCCCAACAGAGATGTATGATTTATTAACTCATTCCTTCTGCAAACATAGTATACATTGTGTCCTTTCTACAAGCCAAGCACTGTTCTAGCTACTAAAAATAGGGTAGTAAACAAAGCAAAGTCCCTGCCTTCCTTCAGTTAATAAACTCTAGTTGGGAAAGATAGGCAATAAACAGTATATTGTAAAATACTGATTTTGTGCTAGGAATAATTGGTGTAGGCAAGGGGATATATAGTTAAGGCATGTGGGTAGGAAGGGATATTTATTTTAGGTAGGTGACATGTGAGCAAGGACACGAATGAGGTGAGGAACAGCCACGAAGTTCTAGGGGAAAAGGCACAGGCCAAGAGAACCGTGACTTCAAAGGCCTTAAAGCAGGAGCATGTTTGGAATGTTTGAAGTAAGGAATCTGGCATAACTGGAAAAGGAGCTGGGGGAGTGATAGGAGATGGGGATGTGGAGATAGCCGGAGATTAGACTATAATAAAGACTGGGTAGTGGAGTGTAAGATATGCTTTCTTTAGGAGTCTGAAAGCAAAGTTGTGTCAGGGGTTCACAAGGTCACCCCCAGGTTCAATAATTTGCTAGGAGGATTCACAGGGCTCAGCGTACAGTCAGACTTAATGGCTAAAATAGTAACAGGATGCAGAGCAAAATGAGCAAAGGGAAAAGGTGCATAAGGCAAAGTGTGGAGGAAATCAAGTACAAGCTTCCAAGAATCTTCAGTGGAGTCACACAAGAGGAACTTATTTCCTCCAGTGACAAACTGTGACAACAGGTATGAAATGCTGTCTACCAGGGAAGCTTATTACAGACTCAGCACCCAAGGTTTTTTTGAGGATTGGTTACATGGGTGTCCTTTTCCTGGTCCATGCCAAATTGCTGACTGCCAGAAGGAAAGTATGTATTTAGCATAAGCCATTACTATTTGCACAAACAGCTGAGGCAGCTTGAGCTACTCTTACCATTTAGCAAATGGTCAGAACCCTCCTGAAACCTAAGTTCTCAGATGCTAGTCAAGGGCCAGCCTTGCAAGCAGGTCTTTCTAAGGACAGCAGTCCCGGGGCCTTTTATTAACTGTTTTCTGCACAAAAGCACACAGAAAGATGCTCCAAGCAAAGTGAAATAGGAACCAGAAAACTAAGCAGAGACTAAGCCAACTCCATGAGCTAATAGAGGCAATGAGTAAATAAAATTCTCGAGATAAATAAACTAGCCAGAGGGCAGTAATAACAGCAGGAGGAAGAAACAGAAAAGAAAGAAGCTGAATCAAGTGAATGGAAGGGTATCTCGTGTAAGAGGAATGCCCATCTATATGACAACAACCCCAGTATTGCTTTTGGGACATTAGAATTGCTCTGTGGTCCTAGGGACTGATGGACAATGCTCTCCTTCTTCCTGAGGCCTGATTGTTCCATTAAAATGGCTCCATTTTCTTGCCTCCTAATTTCTTTTTGTACCTTTGTAATAAATTCCAATCATCCAGGATCAGAAACATGCCTTGTGCTGTGCTCCTTGAAACCTGAAAGCACCTCACTAATACACCTGGGTTTTCAGCCATTCAAAACACAGACTTAAAGAGGAAAACTAATATGGTGGCCAAGGGGTCATTGGCCAACTGGGTGAAGGACCAAGATTCATAGCATAGAGTGAAACTCCCCACCTACCGCCGTGAAGCCATGTTCCAGTCATATCAAACTACGCACAACTATACTCACATGCAAAGTGGACTTTTATTCCTTTTTGATTTGGGTCATGTTTTTCACTCTGTTTAGAATTTCAGGGGTTTTCATCCTTACGCATACCTAGCTCAAATGCTGTTTGCATTATCTATGAAGCCTCTATGACCACCTCTCTCCCCACACTCTTCTCTGGCCTCTCTGGAGTGATTCTTTCCCTCTGCACTGCTATCTCAGCTATTGGTACATATTTCTGCAGTAACAATTACAAAGCATATTGTAATCAACTATTTAGGCATTTTCTCTGAAACAAATTATGTTCCTAGCACAATGCTTCATAAATGGTAATTTTTAAAAAATTTTTTTAACATTTATTTATTTTTGAGAGAGAGAGAGAGAGAGAGAGAGACAGATCACGAGCGGGCAAGGGGCAGAGAGAGAGGGAGACAGAGTATATGAAGCAGGCTCCAGGCTCTGAGCTGTCAGCACAGTCTGATGAGGGGCTCAAACTCATGAACCACAAGATCATGACCTGAGCTGAAGTAAGATGCTTAACTGACCAAGCCACCCAGGCACGCTGGTAATTTTTTAATAAGCGTATATTTGGTGAATGAATGAATGAACAAATGAACAAACGAACCAAGAAACAAATGCAATGAGTCACATATTGAACAGTTCTGACTCCAGGATTTAAGGCCAGATCTCCTTGACCATTACAGCCCATTCTTAGTTCCCATGCTTAAAACAATAATCTCTCTCATCTATTGGGGAACTTTTTCTTTTCTAAAATTGCATTGCTTTTATGTTATTTTCTTGAAGATATTATTACTTTACAGATGTTCAATAGCCATATTAGCATTGGTTCTAATGATTTGCCTAGTGAAAATAAACTTCTTTTTTTATTTTCTAAATATGGGAGGACTTAAATATGCCCCATCCAAAAAAGTATACGCTAAGTACACTCAATTTTGTAGTCTCCAAGTATGTTTATACAAATAAGTAAACACAGAATTGCTCTCCTGCTATGAAAGTACTTCCTATCACTAGTACCTCATGTATCTATGCATATTTTTAATTAATTTTCCAAAAGGGAATAATTTCAAGTAGTATTGTTTTCACAATCCACTACTTCTGGTACTAAAAGTGAATTAATTGCCTAAGAGATTTTACATACAACCAATTCTAAAAAGCATAGTCATGATCGCAGCAAACATTAAATAGAGTCTAAGTTTGTTACTCTTTCTGCAAGATCTCTTTTGATTAGTGGCCTTTTAAAATCTGATAGATATTCCACAGCTTTCCTTTACTTCCTTGAGAGCTATTAGAATTAAGACTTTTTTTTTTTTTAATGCTTTGATGACATACTGTAGTTGGCTGTCGTTAACATGCAAGAGGTTTCAAGAGCTAAATGAAATATATTCCCAGAAATCGAGGACAGGTTTTTTGTTTTTTGGTTTTTTTAAAACAGCATCATCTGAAATTGAAGCTAATTAGAACTAATTTCAAATCTGTAAGGTTAGCCATAGAAAAGAGGGTTTACAAATACATGTGGATGAAGTTGGGGTGTTGCCCAATTCTTATACATGTGGAGGGGAGGATATTGCTGTGGGCTTGGAGAAAAAAAAAATTCTATTTTGGGGGCAATTTCTTTGGTTCAGGCACTTAACATATGCTGTCACTTAATCATTGCAACACTTCTCTAAAGTAGGACTCTTACCCACATCCCACAGATGGGAAAATGAAGATAGGAGGGAGGCTTCAGGCTCCACCCCTACTGCAGAGCAGAACTGAAATTTCAACCAAGTTTCTCTGATTCCAAAGTTTGGGTCTCCACCACCCTAAATACATGGCCAGGTTATCACACCACAGGATACAAACTGCTTTATATAAATAGGACCTATTCTGGATATCATCCCCAAAATGGAGTGATCTGCTTAGAGACTGAATTTTAAAAACAAAATTAGAATTGAAGAAGGGTCAGCAAATTATGGCCCCAAACTTACTGGAAAGGTGCCAACCACATGTGTTTGCCGTTGTTGCCGATGACTGCTTCTTGCCACGAGGACAGAGTTGAGTAGTTGTGACAGAAATCACATGGTCCTTAGAGCCCAAAATGTTTACAGTCTGACCTGTTACAGAAAAACTGTGCCAACCTCTGGAATAGAATCAATATCCAATGCTGTCCCAGGGAGATGGGATCACTGTCAGGCAGACACTGGAGAGCTGTACAGAGTTGCTGCGGGATCTGCCCACTCTGCCTTCTCCTAGAGGAAGTATTTTATAAAAGGAGTCCAATTCCTTTTGCCTTAACCTCTTGGCCACCAAGGAATCTCATTACAAATACCATTCTCTAAGTTCCATGGTAACTGAAAACACGTATGAAGAAAACCACAAATAATATAATTGCTATGAAAACACAAACTAACTATAAATTCGAACAGAAATAGAAAACCTATACATATGAATACCTTTTTCAATTAGTACAGGTTGTTCATCCCTGAACCAATTAAACATCAGTAAGGGAGGGGCGCCTGGGTGGCTCAGTCAGTTGAGCGTCAGACTCTCGGTTTTGGTTCAGGTCCTGATCTCACCGTTTTGTGACTTCGAGCCCTGCGTTGGACTCTGCACTGGCGGCATGGAGCCTGGTTGGGATTCTCTCTCTCCCTCTCTCTCTGCTCCTCTCCCACTTGCACTGTCTCTGTCTCTCTCAAAATAAAGAAACTTTAAAAAACAAACAAACATCAGTAAGGGAGATGGGATTCTGTTACTGGCCTAAATTAACCTTGGCCAGTCACTGGCAACTAAACAATACGATGAAAGATGGAGTTGAATGGATGTTGTCAGGTCAGTCACTATATTCACCAAAATGAATGTGATTTTCTGATAAAGGGTCTGCTAAGACACAGTATGAAAAAGTACAGTCCTGGTTAAACAATACAACTTGTCATTATTTTCCCATTTGACACTTACAGATTCAACTGATCTTAAGTGGCCAGATATGTTCATCACACAGTAATTGTTTAAACTTTCTAAAAGGTAATTGTGGAAATTTTTGAAATTTCCAAAATTGTGAAAATTAAAAATTTTCTATTTCTTGGCTTTCTTCTCATGCCATTGATGGGCCTGTCATTTCCTATGCATAAACTCAACACCCTGCAAATTATTTACCTTTATTTACCTTTTAAATAAATTAATTTTTTCTTTATTTCTTCATTTACCTTTTAAATAAAAAAATAATACAATTTATTTTTGAGAAGAATATGCATTCACATGATTAATAATTCTTTTTTTTTTTTAATGTCCATCCATTTTCTTAGAGAGAGAGAGAGAGAGAGAGACAGAGCGCCAGCAGGGGAGGGACAGAGAGAGAGACACACACACAGAATCGGAAGCAGTCTCCATGCTCTGAGCGGTCAGCACAGAACCCCATGCTGGGCTCGAACCCATGAACCAGAAGATTGTAACCTGAGCTGAAATCAGACACTTAAATGACGGGGCCACCCAGGTGCCCCAAATAATCCTAAAGGTACTTAAGTGTGTCTCAGGAGTTTTCCCTTTCCTATCTCTGTACTCTGTTCTCCTGTTCCCTCTACCACCAAAGTTACCATTTTCTTGTAGATATCTCATAGTCAGTCTGTGCCTTTATAAGCAAATATGTAAACATATTCTTTCCCTCTGTCCCTATTTTACAATATCTGTGCCTTGGGTTTTTTTTTTAATCTTTATTAATACATTTTAGTGATCTTTCCATAATGGTATACAACTTGCTCATTTTTTTATAGATCTTCATGATATTCCATTGATGGGTATATTATATTTATTTGATTAATCCAGTGGACATTTGAATCATTTCCAATCTTTTGATATTATAAACAATGCTGCAATATATAAGCTGAGACATAGGTCATTTTGACATATTTGGGGGCATATCTGTAGAATAAATTACTGCCTTTTCATTTTTCACCCAAAATATCATTTTCACTGGAACAACTTTTGCACTGGATGGTAATACTCACTAAAACACTTTAATATTTTGTTGGTTTGGTAAAAAGACTTATTCATGTCACAGACTGAAATTAACTCCAAATTATATAATACACACACTAACTTACACTAAGACTCGGTTGCCTTACTACGAACAATCATTTTCTTAGAGCTTCACCTGTATTATCAGAACTAACGATCAGGAGACATGTGAAAAATGAGACGACTGACTGCCTATGAAACAAGTTGAGAATAACACCAGGAAGACGAGACACACAGGCCAGGCAGTGTTCTGGCCTTGCTCATTCGCACAGCAACTTTCTTACTGGCCTCAGAAGCCCTCCCATCGGCACTGACATCTCAGCAAACTCTGTAAATTCGTAGCCCTTCTGGGGAAGCTTGTACGTGTCCGAAACTTTGTAAACATTTCCTGTTAGGGTTCTCAGAGTTGTAATCCCCTGGATATTTCACAGGCTCCCATTAGCAAAGGTCATGAAAACTAAATGCATTGTTTTCTAGTTACCAGTCCAGAGCAGAAGCCAATATACTCTGAGCAAGTTCCAAACGGTTAATTTAATGTGGATTATACCACTCCTTGGGCCTTATCAATGAATGCTCAGACATTGCCCTTGGGAGCTAAGTGTCGGAATCCATACTACTTAGCTTCCATACTGCCCCCTCCTCCAAAGTAAACCCTGACTCCAGACTGTCATTTGTCCTAAGAGCTACTAAAATGAATATAACCCTGCAAGAGGGAACACTATAAACTCAACCGGTCTTTACACACCATTTTGACTGATTTTATCATATTGGTTACAGTATTACATTTTAATGGGGAGAGGGAGAAAGCTCCACACATGTGGTAGGTTGAGACAGAGTCCTGCTGAGAAGGGACACTAAAAGGCAAGACTGAGTAAAAGCTCAGAGTAGTCCCTGAAATATAATCACCACCGTCGCCCCTCTCCCAGTTTTAAATCTCCCTTAAGAATGTTTGGGAAAACAAATGTCAGGATGGGTTTTTTGAGGCTGCAGTGTCAAAACAATTAACTTTATTTAATGGCTCATTAAATATCTGCATGCTCAAGGGCCAGTAACTTCTAATCGATGCATTAGACAGTCTTCACATGTTGCTTATGGGTGCTTATGAAGGGTGTTTAGGATTTTCTTTAATACAATCAGCTCTCAGAACAGTTTCACAGCGATTTGTTTTTCAAGAGTATTCGCAAGAGTTGATCCTAGGCCTTTAAGCATAGACTAAAGGTTATCTCTCACAGAGGCATAATTTACCAAGGCCTACAATCACTCAGCCTGAAGAAGACCTCTGACTAATTGCTGTGAGGGGTCAGCAAGTAGAGTGGAATGACTGAAAAAGTGGACCACACAGTTAATTGCACACAGTTTAGCCAAGAGCTGAGCAAAAGGCAATCCCACTCTGTTTCTTTGATTTGTATCCAGTTTGAAACTCTGTCACTGGCAACAACTTGGTTTTTGTGTCTTCTGAGCTCTGGCAGGGGAGTGGGCTAGGCTGTAGCATTTATGGTCTTTCCTGGTGGCTAAGTGCAGCTTGCTGAGCGTATGTCTGGGACAGAAGGAGAAGAAAATCCTGTGGGTGTCCCACTGGATATAAGCCGTACCTGGGAGCCTACAACTAGGCTGTAACTACCATGCCCTCTCCATTATTTCCAGAGAATTACCCAGGAACATTACTGGAAATGAGCTGTCTTGTCCAGTCAGCTCCCATTCTCTTGGGGAGATTAGAGCCCTGTGAATTTCACAACCTTTGCAGCTTCTTGGGAAATGCATTATGAGTTCCCAGATCTCTTGCTCAGCTTCCATAAGATTCCCAAGTGATTGCAAAAGTGAAAATAAAACCCAAAGCTATTTTGTGCCTTAGTATTTATGAGTAAGACAGGGAGTGAAAATTGCATGCAAGGAACTTGGACTTCATGATCCTACCGCCTTTGGGGTTTCATGAAAGCCATAGTCCCCTTGTGGAAGAAATAAATGTTGTTAATGTCACGGGCCTACTCTTGTCACATACCTAAGTAATTCATGCACTGTTAGGGTTGTAAGAATTCAAAGATCATCTACTCCACACCACCATATCATAAATTTGAGACCAGAGTGCTTAGGCCCTCGTTCATATGGTAGAAAGAACATTAAGCTTAGAATGAAAAAATTTGAAATTAGGTCTTAACTTGCCCCTTTCTGGTTGTGGCTTTCAGACACACCAGTGAACCTCAATTTCTTTATTGGCAAATTGGTATAATTTATGTTCCAAACAGGCTGCGAATGTTGCTTTGCTGGGCAGAGGCAGTGAGGTGCCACCAGGAATGTGGAAATACATTGGCTCTTACAGAGTCATGCTAGGAATAAATGATTAAATTGTAAATTTATGACAAAAGAGTTGTTTTTTAAAATAAGTATTTTTGCATTTCATAGAGTACTGTATATCTATTATACTAAAAAAAAAAAAAAAAAAAAAAAAGACCATAAAGAAGCAAGTGAGGATTACTCATAATTCCTGGTCTATATATTTCCAAATAAATTCTGGAAGAATTCCTCACACACATGGGATGGTATCATGCTATATATGCTTTTTTGAGACTTAATAAGATGTTATTGGTATTGTCTTTCAATGTATTAAAGAGCACTCAGAATTCTAAGTCTAATGAATTGGGCCTAATGTCTGAGAAACGGGTCTGATCTGAAATGTGATAGTAATTTGAGAACCCTGGGAAAGACTGAGTGAAGAGAATATGAACATTGGCAGAAACAAAGCAAAAGGAAGCCCCAAAATCCCAGAATGTAGACCAGGCATGGTGCTAAAGCTTTAGAGGTTTTATTTACTTCATATACTCTACTCAACTATCTTACAGAATAGGTACCATTACCTTTCCCATTTTTCACGTGAAGAATCTGATGCGCAAAGCAATTAAATAACTTACGCAACCAGTAAATAACTTACCCAACATCACGCAATTAGTAAATGCTAGGAATTGGATCTGTACTCAAGCAGTATACTTCCAGAGCCTGATTTTTTTTTTTAATTTACATTTTTACTGAAGTTACACATAATTTAAAGAATCAAATAATTCTTCAAGGTTTGCTTTGAAAACAACAGTCCCTAATTCCTCACTACCCTATTTCTTACAACCTAGAAGCAACTACTTTCATTCCCACCCCCTCCAACAGCTGATTCTTAAGGTATTTACTTCTATATTGCTCGTGTGCTTGGATTGTTATTTTCATTTTAGGCATTCTCTATTGGCACCTCTACAAGGTGAGGATTCAGCTCTGTCTTCTGTATTTCCCACTCCCACATGAGCTCTTGCCCCCACTGCCCCTTCTCTCAATATAGTCTGCTGAATGATTGTGTCCCCCCCGCAAAATATCTTATATGAAACCTAATCCCCAATGTGATGACATTTGAAGGTGGGATCTTCAGGAGATGATTAGATCATAGGGTGGAGCCCTCATGAATGGGATTAACACAGTTATAAAAAGACCCAGAGAGGTCCCTCACCTCTTCTGCCATGTGAGGTTAGTGCCGGAAGGCACTGTCTCTGAATCAGGAAGCTGGCTTTCAGCAAACACTGAATCTACCAGTGCCTTGATGTGGGACTTCCCAGCCTCTAGAACTGTGAGAAATATATTTTCATTGTTTATAAACCACCCAGTCTATGGTAGTTTGTTATAGCAGCCCAAATAGACTAAGGCAGTCCTCCCGTGATTCTCATTACATCTAGTTTTCAATATTCACATTACTATGAACAGGCAAATATCTACGATACCTGTACACCACCATGACCACTTTTCCTTTACTACACAACCTCCTATATTCTCTGGACTTATTGTCATGAGTGTTTTATCGTTGTTTGCTTTGTTTTCTTTATACTTAATACAAATCCAAACTCCCCCACAATTATCTAATTCGCCTTTTAATATACTCAAATGAACTAGAAACTCTAATCATTTCATCTTCTGGAAGAAATCAGACTTGGTTGCTCCAGTCTGGGTCAGATGCTCTGTAACATTAGTTCCAGTTGGGAGACTGATACCTATTTAGCCTCTTTCGGGAGATTCTCTTCACTTCTCTCTAGTCTTAGATCCTACTCCCTGCTCTCTATGTCTTTCACTTTCTTGGTTTGTTCCCTTGTTTAGTGAAGGACACAACTCAGGACCTTCCTGAGAAAAAGCACAAAGAAGTAAAATTTTTGAGATCTTGCATATCCGAAAATATCTTCATTCTACATTTAATACTTCTCCAGAGCTTAGAAATCTATTTTCCCTCTGAATTTTGAAAGCATTTTCTCCATTGTCTTCTAGATTTGGGTGTTGCTATTGAGAAGACAGATGACATTCTGATGCTTGATTTGTTATATTAAAACTCCTCCCCCTGCCCCACCCCGGAAACTGGAGGTTCCATTTCTTTGTCCCTCTTGTTTTGGACATTTTGTTTACTCTTCAGTACAAATTTATTGAGTGCCTACTAGGTGCCAGGCACTTATAGGTGCTGAGAATACATCACTGAAAGTTTTATTATGATATTCTCAGGTGGGCATCCATTTTTAACTCTTATTCTGTTCTGGGTAGTTGGTGGGCCCTTCAGTCTGGAAACTGAGATTGTAGGATATATTCATTACTTTTTTTTTTTTCTTTTGATGATTTCCTATCCTCTTATCCCTTCTTTTCATAGCCCTGTTATTAGATATTAGGCATCCCGGACTGGTCCTCCAATATTCATATCTTTTCTCTCCTATATCTATATACTGTAGCCTTTTTTTTTTTTTTTTTTTTTAAGTCTACTTCCTGGGAGATGGCCTCAATTTTATCTTTCAGCACTTATATTGAACTTCTCATTTTTAATGTCATATCTTTAATATCTAAATTCCTTTTGAACTTGCTGAATATTCTTTTTATAGATCACCCTGCTGTTTCGTATCTTCTCTTATCTCTCTGAGGAGAAAGTTGTTTATTTTCTAAGTTTTCTATTGGCAAAGTTTGTTTCCTGCAAGTTGCTTCCCTCTATTTGTCTTGGTCCCTACCTTTCATTAATAGGCATTCCTCAATTATCTGGTGATTACTGGCCGTCTATAGTTATTTTCAGAATGGAACATTGAAGAGAGGATAATCTTTATGCATAAGGAGACTCTCCACTGAGTTTGCTACATAGGTTGACATACTGGGTCCAGGTCTGTCGATTTTCTCTTCAGCGATAGGGCTACCCAGAGAATTCTTCCAGCCCTCTGACAGGAAGGCCGACAGGAGCCACGTGAAGGAAGAAGATTGAGGAAGTTTCAACACACAATTTATAGATCTACATATAATACCCAGTCTTTAATAGCTCTCGTCTTTCCCCAACACCCCAATCCAGAGCCCCTCTGTTCTTGTCAGAATAAGACTTCAGTTTCATTCTGAATGAAGGAGAGGCCGTCTTTTACCTTCAGGGAATAGGGGTGGGAACTGAAGCTCTGTCAGCTTCTTACAAAGACTTTCCACCAACTGTGCCTGGGTGGCTCAGTCCATTGAGCATCAGACTCTTGATTTCAGCTCAGGTCATGATCCCAGGGTAATGGGTTCAAGCCCCATGTGGGGGACTCTGCACTGAGTGCTGAGTTAAGCTGAGCATGGAGCCTGCTAAGAGTCTCTCTCTCTGCTCCTCTCCCTCTGTCCCTCTGCCCTCCTCTCCCCTCCTCTCCCCTTCCTTCCCCCGCCTTCCCTTCCCCCTCTGCCCTCTGCTTCCCAGCCCCCCCTGCTTGCAGGCAAGAGCTCCTCTCTCTCTTTAAAAAAACAAAATGACTTTCCACCAAATCATCCTCGTAACCCCACCCTCACTCCCACTTCCTAAGGTACCTAAAAAAGCTTCAGTTTTTTAGGACTGCGTGTTGGGTCCAACCGACTTGGGTTGGTTATCAAGTTTAAGATTCAGCTTTCTTTTTTTGTTTTTGTTTGTTTTTTATTTTAACTCCAGTATAATTAACATACAGTGTCATACTAGTTTCAGGTGTACAATACAGTGATTCAACAATTCAATACATTGCTCAGTGCTCATCAAGATAAGTGTGCCCTTAATGCCCTTTACCTATTTCACCCATTGCCCCCACCCACCTCCCTTCTGATAACCACAATTTGTTCTCTATAGTTAAGAGTCTGTTTCTTGGTTTGTCACTTTTTTTTTTCCTCTGAGGAACACACTTTATTTGAATCTCTTTTATGTTCCAGAAACACAGAACTTTTTTTCATCTTAACAATGCCTCTCTAAAAGAGGATTTATTGGGGCGCCTGGGTGGCGCAGTCGGTTAAGCGTCCGACTTCAGCCAGGTCACGATCTCGCGGTCCGTGAGTTTGAGCCCCGCGTCAGGCTCTGGGCTGATGGCTCAGAGCCTGGAGCCTGTTTCCGATTCTGTATCTCCCTCTCTCTCTCTGCCCCTCCCCCGTTCATGCTCTGTCTCTCTCTCTCCCAAAAATAAATAAACGTTGAAAAAAAAAATTTAAAAAATAAATAAATAAATAAATAAAAGAGGATTTATTACTTTCTTGAGTATCCAGATTCAGTTACTACTTGTTTATTAGCTTCCTAGTTTTTAAAGTTTTATTGCTATTGTCTTCCATTTCATTGCTTTTGTCCTTGCACATTTATGTTTGGTTAATGATAATTTTGTTGTTCTCTTAGCTGGGTGAAGGAGGGAAGGTATTCAAATGCTTATGTTCAATCTGATGTCTTTAACTGGACTGCCTCAGATCCTAAGCTATTATCAGTATGTTATAGAAAAGTTTGCCAAGTTTGTTCTAACTGTTTTAGAAAGACAAATACTAAATCTAGCAAAGAAACAGTCACTAAAGAAACATGATAACCAAGTTGAACAAAATGTTCATCAGGACTCTCCATTTTTTTTTTTTGTTTTGATTACATGCTCACCAGAAATACTATAATTATGTGAAACTCAACATGTCCAAGGAATTCATATTCTAACACCCACACCAATTTCTCTTATAAAGTTCTACATCTTAGTAAGTGGTACCTCATCCTTTCATTTACTCATGTCAGAAACTTAAGAGTCATTTTAACACCTTGTCATCCCTCAGCCCCCACATCTATCCATTACCAAATTCTGCCTACAAAATTTATGACTGGAGTCTATTTCTTTCCATCTCTTCTGTGAAGACTCCAGTTCAAGTTAGCAACGCATCTCACTATACTTCTCTAGTTGTGTCCTAACTGACCTCTCTGCAACCATTCCTACCCCTCACCTGTCCACTTCTCACAGTGCTGTCAGAGTCACCTTTGCAAAATGCAAGTCAGATCTCGCTCTATGCAATCTGTGTGAAATCTTCAATGATTTCCCACTACTCTTGAACTAAGGAGGCCAATCCTCAGCAGGCCTGGGAGGGTCTGCAGGACTGGCCTGGCTTCTCCTCTGGCCTTATCTAGTGGTGCTCCTCCCCTCACTCTTAGCTCCCAGCCTTGCTGCCTCTTTTCTGATCCTTCTTTTCTGATGCTTGTTCCCCCACAGTCCCTTGAAGCAGAGCAGCTCCCTCCCACAGCTGCTCTCAGCAGCCTAACTGCCCCTTCCCTGGGCCCAGTTTATTGCCTACTCATTGCTTAAGTCTCCCCTTCTGGCGTCACTTCCTCAGGCAAACCTGGTGAGGTCAGGCTTTTTCATAATGTACTCACACAGAAGCGTGCTTCACTTCCTTATAGCACTTATCTCACTTGTTACCTAGGCCTCTGCTTTTTACGATATTTTTATTAATATCTGCCTCCCCCCGAGATTGTAAGCAGCACGAGAGCAAAGAGCATGTCTATTACGTTTCACCACTAGATTCTCAGGACCTAGCTAATTTCTGATTGTCTCTTTAATGATTGATTGAAAAAGAAAAAGTAATATGTGTCTTGGCTAACATTTTCCTCAAGTTCAGAAGAATTTCAGTGTATTGTATCATGCAATCTTTCCTTTAAAGATTCAAGGTCATTGTTATAAAAAAAAATGGTATGATATAGTAAATTTCTAGTCTTTTGAGTGGATAGGGATATCAACCAGTATGTTAAATAGCCTCAGACTAATTGTTCAGAAAAAAAATGTGAGACAATTTTGAAGTTTTCAAAAAGGAATTTGAATTTTTTTAATGCTCCGCAGAAGACTAAGAATTTGGTTCAGTTACCACCTTTCAATAGGAGAAGCATTAAAAATAACAGTTCTAGGGGCACTCAGTTAGTTAAGCATCTGACTCTTGATTTCAGCTCAGGTCATGATCTCATGGTTTGTGGAACTGAGCCCCCAGTCGGGCTCTGTGCTGACAGTGAGCCTGCTTGGGATTCTCTCTCTCTCTTTCTCTCTACCCCTCCTTCACTCACGTTATCTCTCTGTCTCTCTCTCTGTCTCTCTCTCTCTCAAAAATAAATAAACATTAAATATATATTATATATATAATAACAATTTTATTATCATTAACAGTATTGAATACTTACTATGTACCAGCAGTAAGCAAACTTTAAATACGTTATCCCATTTAGTCCTCACAGCTACCCTCTGAGGTAGCTAACTGGTAGAATCTCCATGTTACCAATGAGGAAACTTAGGCAGGTTAAGAGGTTAAGTAGCTGTGGGTCCAAGTGGTTGAATTGGTGTTCATATCCCAGGCAATCTGGCTCTAGAGCCTGTGTGTTGTTTTTTTTTTTTTTTTTTAATTTTTTTTTTTCAACGTTTATTTATTTTTGGGACAGAGA
The DNA here is from genome assembly GCF_018350155.1 of Leopardus geoffroyi. Taxonomy (NCBI): domain Eukaryota; kingdom Metazoa; phylum Chordata; class Mammalia; order Carnivora; family Felidae; genus Leopardus; species Leopardus geoffroyi. Next base: position 178,752,506 of record NC_059328.1, on the reverse strand, counting down.
GAGACAGAGCATGAACGGGGGAGGGGCAGAGAGAGAGGGAGACACAGAATTGGAAACAGGCTCCAGGCTCTGAGCCATCAGCCCAGAGCCCGACGCGGGGCTCGAACTCACGGACCGCGAGATCGTGACCTGGCTGAAGTCGGACGCTTAACCGACTGCGCCACCCAGGCGCCCCGAGCCTGTGTGTTTTAATGCCTTTAATGAGAAAGATGATGAGAAATTCTTTCCAAGAAACTAGAAATTTGGCCAAGGGAAACTGATCTTAAATTTGGAAGAGTCTTGGAATTTGGAAGAATTTAGACACAAGGGAAACCCAGTTAGAAGCAACTAAACACTGGAATAAGCTGGATTTTGTTTAAAGTTTTATTTAAATTACACTTCGTTTATGTACAGTGTAATATTAGTTTCAACTATACAATGTAGTGACTGGACACTACCATATGGAATAAGCTGTTTTAAAAAAATAAGTTGCATGTCTTTTCTGATGAACTTTGAAAACCAGAATGGACAGGCTTATAGCCAGAAGGGTCAGTTAATCATGTGTTTAAGAGAAGGGCTTGGAACCAGTGATCTGTTGAGGTCCACTCCATTTCTTCAACTCTGAAAGGCTGTTTAGTGCGGGTTATCTTTGCCTTCAACCTTTCCCCTGGTTGAAAATTTGCCCAATGTAGTCAACTTTGTATTATCCCAGGGTAGCTCATCCAGGGCAAATCTTGCTTTATTGAGTTGAGTAGTCACTTCGCTTAATGACTTGCTGTGTTAACAACTTGGCATGGGCTCATCCGCAGTCAGCACCTCCTCAGTTTAATTACTTGCTTTGTTGACATTATACTGTCTTCAGGGAAACACTTTGAAATCCAAAACTTAACCAACTCCTGTAGTACTGACTACCCACCCCCACCAAAATGGTACTACAGAGGAAGAAAAAGGAGAAGAATTTGAAGGAACTGACATGATGCTCACGAGGATTTTGATGAATTCAAAGAGCATAAAAATTTTTTTAAAAAAGGTGAAAGGAGACTGTGATCCAATAAATCAGAACGGCAGGAGTCTATAAGAATAGTGTTAGGAACACTAAATCATTCTTTAGAATTATCTTGAGGCTTGCTAAAAATATGCTAAGGATACTTTAAACAGATTGCATTTTCAAACACAAAGAGAGCCCAACTTTATGGGGCAAATGGCATATGTGTTGGCAGCTGCTGTATAGAGGAAAGCGTGCTGGAATTGGGGTCCCCGCATCTCTTTCCTGGACTCTCCATAGAGCTGCCCTGTCCCAATGAGGCCATTACTCTCCAGTCCCCATGTGAAGGTGAGTCCTATGGCCCTCACCACACGCTGGGCTGCAGGACCCAGACAGATGGCTCACACTTGCTTTTGGAGAATATTTGTCTAAAGGCCTTGAAACTTAAAACCTGGGTGCTCATCTTCACCAAATACATATGTCTACCTATCTTATCTAAAACAGAAAGCAAATACACAAACAACTTCTCCCAGTCCCCTACTGAATCAATAAAAGAATAGGGAAATAAAAGCTGAATTGTAGATCTGTTTGGACTCGAGGCAAATTCTCTGCAGGATTATCTTTTGCTTAGATAACTATAAAAAATCCCACAGTAGGAAGTTCAATCTGGCTTGTGGAATTTGAGATCAAAAGGTCAGGGGCATCTCTGTGCAGCAACCTACCCATTTACTTATGTAATGTTTTAATAAAAGGGAGCACTTAACATATATAACCAGTTAGCAGTTTTGATTGTCTTCAGGATAAGACAATGCCAGTAGCCCAAAATGACCAGAGATTCTCCTGAATATGAAGATGATTGACATTATCATTCCCTAAATACACTAAGGCTCCAGTTTTATAAGGTTTATCACACTTGGAATTATTAATTTACAAAACATTTTTTTAATATTTATTTATTTTTGAGAGAGAGAGAAAGGGAGAGTGCCAGTGGGTGAGGGGCAGAGAGAGAGGGAGACACAGAATCTGAAGCAGGCTCCAGGCCGTGAGCTGTCAGCACAGAGCCCAGAAGCGGGGCTCGAATCCGCGAACTGCAAGATCATGATCTGAGCTGAAGTAGGACATTCAACCAGCTGAGCCACTGGAATCATTAATTTAATATCTGTCTCATCCCCAAGTTCATTGCAGGCTTTGTCTGCCCAACGCTGTTGAATGGTGCCCTAGAATTGTGTGATGCAATACCCTAACCCTTCCCCAGACCATAATCTTTTATGAGACCAGGAGGATTATTACTGTCTTTTCTGTGTTATATTCCCAGTATTTAGCAGAATCCTTAACGCAAAGTAAATGCTCAATAAATAAGTGGGTGGATGATTGAAAAAATTAATGGTTTGGGTATATTTCCTTTCTTTCCTCAGGACTCTGGGAAGATCACTTACTCTCGCTGTTTCCAAATCTGGCTATACTCCAGGATCACCTTCAGAGTTTTTTTGAAAAATAGGGTTTGGTCCTCACTTCCAGGCACTCCAAATAATAGTTTACAAAACTGCTACAAGTGGCTGTGATGCACTGTTAAGTTAGAGAAGCAGAGATTTAACCCATCTGGCCTCACTTTCCTTGTCTGGAAAACAACTGGCCCTGCGGCCTCATAGGATGTCGTTAAGACCAAATACGATCAAGTGCAAAGTACTCTAGCAAAGAAAGGACTGTATATGACCGTGCAAGGTAGGATAAGACTTAAAGGCGACCAAATGGACCTGCCAGAGAGCACACACAATTTTACAACCCAGGTGCTTCTCTTTAGCACATATAGCACTCATTTGATTCTAAGATTTGAATAAGATCTGAATATTTTCTGAACAAATTAATTCTTCATTTCTTTGTCTGTAAATCTGCTACATCTCCCTTCTGCTAAACTTGGCCACAAAGCACCTATTTTATATAATTTTATATAAAAGCATAAGAAGGTTATTGGAAAGACAGAGTCATTTGGGGAAAGACCATTCATTCATCCCTGGCTTTATTTCTTCACTTGTTCAACTGGTCATAATTGGTCATTTCAATCTCATGCAAAATGATACCTCTGGCTACTAACCCCCTAACCTGTCATCAACACAATTGTTGCAGATACCATCAGGAGGATTCCACCTAGATTCCCTGGATCCCCTTTATTGTTTCTATATGCCCATCCCCCAACTGCTGCACCCTTAGTCCTAACATAACTCACTTGGAACCTTCTTCAGAGAGTTTCTCTTGGGTTACGGGAGTCCCTTAGGCAGGATGTACTGAGAGTCAGAAATGGCGTGGTGTGGGAGGGTGATGTAGCCAACCCCTGACTGATAGAGGAGTATGAAAGCCCAGCTCACTTGTCTTGAGGCAGAATAAACCATCCAGTCATTTACACTCCACAATTCCCATGGGACTAGGCTGAGCATGAGACCTTACCTGAAATTATACCTTTCCTGGGTTTCTTCCCCTCCTTCTTCTACTCGTCTCACTTCCTTACTGGCATCTCATGTAAGAACTTGCTTGGTCATCATTTGCCCACAAATCTTCATCTCAGAGCCTTCTTCCTAATGTCCTCATCTTGCTCAGCTATGCGTTTTAAATTTAAAAACAAATATTCATTTGTTCAATTAAACTTTTCATTTCTTCAGTTAAAAATAACATTTCATTACCAGATGGAATATGCATCTTTGTGTCCATAAAGAGTTAAGTCCATTGATCTCTTCCTTTGTGACCTCAAGTCTTCGGTCCATCTTATTAATTCATATTAGGTCTTTTGGTTTTTGAGGTTAATTTACATACAGGAAAGTAAACAAGTCTTTTTTTTTTTATTTTTTTTTTCAACGTTTATTTATTTTTGGGACAGAGAGAGAGACAGAGCATGAACGGGGGAGGGGCAGAGAGAGAGGGAGACACAGAATCGGAAACAGGCTCCAGGCTCTGAGCCATCAGCCCAGAGCCCGACGCGGGGCTCGAACTCACGGACCGCGAGATCGTGACCTGGCTGAAGTCGGACGCCCAACCGACTGCGCCACCCAGGCGCCCCAGTAAACAAGTCTTAAGTGCATAGCTCAACAGATTTTTACATATGTATGCCCCCTGTAGCCACCACCCAGTCAAGACACAGAACATTTCCAGGACCCAGAGTCTCCCAGCCAACACTCCAAAGCAGCCACTATTCTAACTTCTGTCAGAGATAACTTCAACCTGTTTTGTACTTCCTGTGAATGGAAACATGCTGCCGGTACTCTTCTGTGTCAGGCTTCCTTCGTTTCTTCCAAACATTATGTTTGGGAGATTCATCCATGTTGCAAGTGTCGTTCATTCATTTTCATTGCTGGGTTGTTTTCCACTGTATGGAAATACCACAATTTATTTACTCATTCTCTTGTTGATGGAAATTTAGGTTGTTTACAATTTGGAGGTACTATGAATAAGGCTGCTGTGAACATTCTCTACATGCCTTTTGGCAGATATAAGCACTTATTTCTGTGTGGATACCCAGAACTGGAATTGCTGGGTCATAGGTTATATGATTAACTAGCCTTGGTTGGTGCTGTAGCAAACATATTACCTCTTTGCCATATTTGGGTAAATTTCCCCCTAGTTTTTTGCTTCCCCCTCCTTTTTTTTTTCTTTTGAGAGAGAGAGCGTGCAAACACGCATGTGCAAGCATGGGGGCAGAAGCAGAGGGAGAGAGAATCCCAACCAGACTTTATACCCAGCATGGAGCCCGTGGTGGGGCTCAACCCATGACCCTGGGATCATGATCTGAGCTAAAATCCAGAGTTGGACGCCTGGGGCACCTGACTGGCTCAGTTGATTAGTCATCCGACTTCAGCTCACGTCATGATCTTACAGCTTGTGGGTTTGAGCTCCGCGTTGGGGTCTGTGCTGACAGCTTAGAGCCTGGAGCCTGCTTTGGATTCTGTGTCTCCTTCTCTCTCTGCCCCTCCTTGACTTGTGCTCTGTCTCTCTCTGTATCTCAAAAATAAATAAATGTAAAAAATATATATATATATATATATATTGAAAAAACAGAGTTGGATGCCTAACCAACTGAGCCACCCAGGCACTCCAGATTGCTTGCCTTTTTAATTATAGTTATCTTTTTTTCCTCCAAGTTTTATTATAATATAATTTTCACACATAATATTCATTTTATGTATGTATGTATGTATGTATGTGTTTATTTATTTATTTTTAATCCATCCCCTTTAAATGTGAAGTTTGAAAAATTTTGGCTAGGATTATAGTCATGTTACCATCACCACAATAAAGATGGAGAACATTTCCGTCACTCTTATTATCTTCTATTTTAACATAGAAATGTTTACATTTTTGATGCAATCATATATGACTTATTTCCCATTATTTCTCTATTTTTAAAATACTTCACCAGTTAATTCTTCCAGATGAACTCTAGAATTATTCTACAAAGTATCAGAACGAGTGCCATTGCCTTCTTACACAAACATATAATAAATTTAGAGTCTTAGCTGTTGAGTTGGACACAGTAACATACGAATCCCAGTCAAGGGGTGCCCAGGTGGCTCAGTCGGTTGAGCATCCCACTTCAGCTCAGGTCATGATCTCACGGTCCATGGGTTCAAGCCCCACATCAGGCCCTGTGCTGACAGCTCAGAGCCTGGAGCTGCTTTGGATTCTGTGTCTCCCTCATTCTCTGCGCCTTCCCTGCTCTCTCTCTGTCTTTCTCTCAAAAATAAATAAACATTAAAAAAAAAGAATCCCAGTCACTTACCTGCTGGATGATGTTAGGCAAGCCTCTAGCCTCTGTGGTATCAATTCCTTCTTCTGGAACATGGTTATAATAATGGTGCCTATGGTGCTGTTTGCCGGGCACTGTTCTTAGCAGTTTATTGCGGTGCCTTATCAAATCCTACAACAGTTCTGTGGGGCGCATATTGGTCCTCTCCTAATTTTGTAAACTGAAGCACAGAGAAGTTAAGTAAACTGAGTCCGGCTCGACAGCCACACTCGTGCTGGCTACTGCAGTGCTCTGCTTCGTAGATAAGGAGGTGACTCAGGGAGAGATGAAGCACAGCGCCTGGCATGAGCGACACAGAAATGCTAACCTTTATTATCATTATTCATCTTCTTTATATACTCGATACAGTTACATAATTGTCTTCATCTAGGTCATGCACATTTCTTGTTAAGGCTACTCATAAATATTTTATGCCCGTTCATACTTTTGTGCAGGAGATGTCTCCTTCTCCCATATGTTTTCTCACTGGCTATTCTGGATTGTAGTGAAAGCTGTTGAGTCCTTCCTACTGCGTAGCTAACAGAACCCTAGCAGCACATCAGCCCCATTTAAAATACACCTCCCCAAAGTAATCTTCATTATGTTCAGTGCTCCTTTAATACCAAATGAAGTTAGTAGATAGGTAATGAAAAAAACTAGGGATTAGAAATAAAATATAAGATGCTTTGTCCTTTGGTTAAAGAGAAGAAAGAGGGGAAAACAGAAATAATACACTCCGCTGAGAATAGTACATGAGAAACCATACTACCGCCCCCCGCTCCAAAAAAAAAAAAAAAAGCCCATTTCATTCTCAAGCTCATTTTTAATGTAATACTTAGAAACAGTATTTACAGTTTAAACTGACTAAGTGAATTTTTTTTTCAGTTTTATTGAGATATAATTGACATACAGCCCTGTGTAAGTTTAAGGTGTACAGCATAATGATAGTAAATTGTTTGTTTATTTTACCACAGAAGAAGCAAAAAGTGTTTTAAAATAGCAAAAGACATGGTATCAGCAAAGAAACAACTGCGAACAGCAAAAAAAAAAAAAAAAACCACACAGCTTTCAGCAGATTCTCCCAAAGAACAAGTGTCCTAATTGAATACCACTAGACTAGAAAGAATAATTATTAGCAATGTCACCTGATGCCAGTGCTATTCTAACACCTCCACCTCGCACTTGTAACACCTCATAACCCAGTGTTGGCAACGGCTAACCCTTTACCGGCTGCAGAAACCCCGCTGGACCCTCCCCCTCTAGAAAAGATCTCTCACATTCCACCTCCTCCACCACAGGAGCAACAGATTAAAACGCAGCAGCCTGATAATAAATTGTTTAAGTTCTTCTCACCACTTGGAGGATTCTGAGAAGAGGAGACACTTCCTCCTATCCGGATATCGGTGTTTTAGTGTTCTTGATAACCCAATAAAAAAAGGAGGGGGCTATTTCTTCTGAAAAATTGCTTTCTCTTGAATATAATAGCCAAGCACTGTACTTGTTGGGGGTGCGGGGGTGGTAAAAATTTCCTTTTGGGCAAAATATTCAAAGGTTTTGACCTTTGTATAGTAAATATATTTAAAAGTGACTCTGTGACTATGTCAGCTCTCCTGAGAACATTCTAGTGCCAGCGAAGGTATGCCTGTGTCAGTGTAACATGACTGATCTGCCATCGGTCAGGAGGCCAATGGGAAAGGATGCTACAAAGAAGAACAAAAAAAAATATTAACCAAAGGACTTTTTGCAAAAGGTGTGAGCAGGCAGAAGAACTTCACAAAGATGATTTATTTGATCATAATTGGGAAATTCAGCAGTGCCAGGGGATTCATAGGTAGCTGGATCCAGGAGCTCAAACAATTGCAAATCTCTCAGGATGAGCAAACATAAGAACCCTGGCACCTTCAGTCTCCTCACTTATTTTTCCCAAAGGTAGAAGAAGAGACCTGGGTCTGTGGCTCCAAGGGGACGAGTGGGGATTAAAATCTAGCAGACATTCATGTCACCAAACCATGAGCCATGGCCTGCGGAATTGGGAAAAGGATCTGGCACGTGGGCATGTGGGCATGTGGGTTCGGCTCTTCCGGTGCCCTCCATGCTGTCTGGTCAGATCTTCTGTCTTCCCAGTCTGCTCTCTTACACTGTGCTAAGCAGTCTGCAGTGGAGAGCAAAGTCTAAAAGATTCCAGCCATGCCAGTGACTGGTTGTAAATCAAAGTAACAAAGGAGTAGAGTGTTAGAAAGTTCTTTTGGGCAGCAACCCAAAGACAAGGGCTCAGTCAGTTTCTCAGTAATGAAACTAGTTCATCTCCATTTACCTGACCTCTGCATCTGCATCTATTTCAAAACTTATTCTGAATTGACAAAGAGGGGTATTATATTTTGGACCCCTAAAAATTCCATGAGCTGTGTTATCAGGATATTCTCTCTTTCCATCTCTCAACAGTGGTTTCCTCTCTCCGTTTCATTCGTAAGCAGATTTTCCCCATTCTGGAGGAAAGATGGCAGAGTTCAAGGTTTACACTGCTCTTTCATGTCACAATTTCTGTGAAAAGAAAGTAACTCTTTCACGATAATTCTAGCAAAGAACACAGGGAAATGTTTCATTGCTTCAGCTTGGGTCATGTGTCTAGATAGCAATGGAGCACCCTGATTGGCCAGACCTGGGTAACTGGACTACTGCAGTTTCTGGGGCATGGGTAAGTCTCACCTAAACTATACAGGACAAGAATGGGGAAAGAGACTATACTCATGTGCAGACTGAGCAAACAGTAACTGATTTGTTCTCAGTATATTGCTAAGGAATTTGAAATGCTTTAAAAATTATTTTTCTTATCATTACTGGTTACATTATTATTGGCTATACATTGGAACCACCCGGAGAGCACATAATCCCTGACCAATTAAATTTCTTGGAGTTTCTTGGGGTTAGGACCTTCGCATCAGCATTTTTGTAGCACTCGAGGTCCTGCTGATGTGCAGCCAAGGTTGACAAACATAGCATATGTAGAGCATTAGTTCTTAGTCTGGGGCCAGGCAAGGATGGCATTGATCTTGTTCTGGAGCTAGCTTTAACATGTTATTCATACGAGGCCTGGGAGTGGAGGGAGATTCTGGGAAGATGGAACTGACAGTGACCTCGCTTTTGAATCTTTCTGTGTTTCTACATTGAGACAGAACAACTAAGTAGAAAAACCAAAAGCCCATGAATAACGTATGCAGCCAAACAGGGCACAACATGTTCCCACAGACCACAAAGTAAAAACAGGTGATGGCAAACCACAGCCACTGTGAGAAAAGGTACAGAGAAGAAACACCTGGGGGTCTTAAAGACTGTGACAAAGAGACCCACAAAATAGGGAATTTGAGGACACAGCTCCCTTCCAGGACAGGGTCCCACCCAGGGGAAAAACTCCTGGAAGTAGAATCGAATTGAACCGAATGGGGTCAGTAAAAAAGTGAAGGAAAGAGAAGTTCCCACAAAAGTGGGGGAGAGGTAGAGTCAAGAACTCTTCCAAACAAAATAGTCAACTCCAAAACATGGAAGGCAAAACACTAAAAAAAAAAAAAAAAAAAAAGCCAATTATCTTTAGTGGTAGAACTTCTGAAATTTTGCACTTCAGCTTCATACTTTTCTTATTATTTAATACTTTTTTTCTGTGAACATGAGTTGCTAGAATAGCAAGCATGTATTTTCTATGCATATATGTCACCAAAGCCATATATGTATATATGTATATGTTATGTATTATGTGTTATGTATCATGTGTATATTATGTATACTAATAGGTATATTAATTTATATATGCATATATATACACATATATATGTATATACACATATATACAAATATATATAAAAATTAATATGGAAAAACAGCACTCTAAAATATGGGCACCTGAACTACTTTATACATCCCAAAGGCATGCAGGGGGATCCACCTGGAGATCACCAAGGTGAAACCCAGTGTCTGGTACACCTTGTGAGCCCAAAAAGTCATCAAGAAGGAAAGTAGGAAAGTCCACAATTGACTGCATGAAGACAAGTCTCCAGTGTCATTACTTTCCACTGCACGCATGGTATTGTTTAGACATTATGGAGGTAATAAATGCTAACTGAATGAATGAGTCTAAAATATGAATGAATATCGAGTGTAAGAAAACTTTAATGAAACCTAAAAAAATCAATAAGAATCCTAAACATTTAAGGAAAATGAAAACACTAGAATGAAAAGTATTTACAAATTTGAGTTGTAGAATACTCCACCATTGGGCTCAACTCAGTTTTAATTAGAGTTGCCTGAATAAATAACTCTAATATCATGTGTTAGTCTTGCCCCTCCTGGGACAACATACGAGACTTCATGAGTGTGCATAATTTCTCACCATTGTCTATATATTAGCCATGATTCCAGCCTCCTCTCTCCTATAAAGCAACAAATTCAAATGCTGGCGAGAGATTCTCAAGTCCCTTTTATTTAAAAAACTAGGGAATGGGGCGCCTGGGTGGCGCAGTCGGTTAAGCGTCCGACTTCAGCCAGGTCACTATCTCGCGGTCCGTGAGTTTGAGCCCCGCATCGGGCTCTGGGCTGATGGCTCAGAGCCTGGAGCCTGTTTCTGATTCTGTGTCTCCCTCTCTCTCTGCCCCTCCCCCGTTCATGCTCTGTCTCTCTCTGTCCCAAAAATAAATAAACGTTGAAAAAAAAAAAAAAAAAAAAAAAAAAACTAGGGAAAACCTTGGAAAAATTCAACACAACTGTCATCAATAACTATAGTAGTTAGGGCTCTGGCATTGGAACAGACTTATAAATGACTGATAATCCAACCATTGCCTCAATCTATGTCCCCTGGTAAATGACCTTATGTCTCTAAGCCTCATTTTCTCCATCTTTAAAACGGGTTTAATAATTGTGTGCTTGCTGTTGATAACAAAGTGAACGCACAAATGTAAAGCATTTAGTGAAATCCCCAAATGTTGATTCATAATAATAATAATAATAATAATAATAATAATTTCCAGTGACAATCTCAATATGAACAGCAAAACAGTAGGAGGAAGGGAAAAATGCCTCTGGAAACCAATGACTCTAAATAGTCTGTTTCATTCTTTTTTTATTTACTTTTTCAGTAGGCTCCACACCCAACATGGGGCTTGAACTCACAACCCCGAGATCAAGAGTTGTACACTCTACCAACTGAGGCCGCCAGACACCCCTAGTCTGTTTCTCTAGTGAAATTCTCTGATTCTTTATATATTTCCCTCATACAGGTTGATAAATCACTTATCAATTATCAAAAATTATGAGTACCTACTGTGTATAAGGTACATGCACATTTGATGGTAATTACAAAATGTAGTATTAGGTTTCCTACCACCTAATTTAGCTTTTATTTGCATATTATTTAAATTTCAGGGTACCCCGCAAACGGAGGATAATTTAAAACCCAAGTAACACCCTGATGGGCAGAGGGCTGTGGAGACAGCACATCTTCTTCTGAGCCTTGGCAGGCCACGGGCGGGCAAACGGGGAACCAGGCTGAGCTCACAGCTATGCAGCTTGGAGCTGCTCTCCCACTTCCAAGGGGTGGGAAGCCTGTGGGGCCACAGATTCACCAGCTGATTGCAGAAAAGGCCTGGGTTCATCTTAACACTTGTGTTCTGAATTGTCCAGGCCCCGGAAACTTGAGAAAACAAGCCACCCTCAATTTCAGTCCCTGGAGTCAGAGGAGTATGGCAACCAGCTGTCTTCCTGAACATAGTTGCAAATGACTTATTTTGAGTTCTTTCTCACCGAAGCAACTACATCGACTGGTGGGCTTAGCATTTGTGTAGACAAAGGCTTAGAACCTGTTTTGTGTGGTACAATTTTAGTGTCTGTGATCTCTCCAGTCATTTTTGTCTACACGCTGTTGGCCCTGAGAATTATTTACATTTTAATTACAAGTGCTCAACCCCCCGTAGTAGGAGAGTCAAGCAGCTTATTTACTTCCTACTGGCAGGCTTCTGAGGAAACCGCTTAGCCAGGCTTGCTGAGCCACTGAACCAAAATAAAGTAACTTGCAGAAGAGCCGCACCAGGTCCTTATTCACCAGCTTTGCTTCTCCTCTGCCGGGGCTTCTCACGGGGACCAAAACAGAAATGAGCTGCTGTGTGCAGCAATCAAAACACGGCCTCATTTTTCACCCTCCCTTTTCTCTGGATGAAGCAAACTTCTAACAGAGTCCATTTGCATGTATGTATGACACTCATTTACTGAGCAGAGCAAGTGAGTGAGTTGGTTCTCTGTGTGCCTTTTCAGATAAGCTTATCCCTTTAATCATTTAACCTTTTCTTTGTTTACAAAGAAATGTTTAAAAATATTAATCAGCCTCATCCCCCCCTTCTAAAGCAGAACACACTAAGCAGAAAGCAAGCTTCCCTTGATGGCACGTGGTCGGCATTTTGGATTAGTCATTGAGATGTACTCTGATACCCACAAGAGCCGGGAGGTGGGCGGACTTGTTCCCCCCAACATTAATCCCACACTGCTACATCCTGGGTTCTGGTTTCTACCTTTATGCTTCCTTCCCTGTCTGGCTGCCTGCTTCTAACAGCCCCTTTCTCCACTTCGAACGTGCTATTTCTAATCTGCCATGAACTGGGAAATCAGATAAGCCTGTTTCCTAGAACTGGGAAATCAGATAAGCCTGTTTCCTAGAACCAAATGCCTGACATAATGTTCTATGAACAGAGCACATAAACTTCAGTGCATACTTGGCTATCAGTTAGGATGATTTGGGCTGCAAATAATTGAAAACCCCGACCCATCACGGCCTAACCAACAAGCCAATGCATTGTGTCATAGAACAAAGAGGCTCCAAAAAGGATAGAGTCCAGCACAGCACTTCGGGCCCCATTTTACTTCTGGATAATTCTACCAGACCCCTGTCTTCCACACTTGGCTTCATCCTCCAGGTGGCAATGTGGCTGCAGTGGTTCCAGAGGCACATCCCAGACACAGCAATGTTCCAAGGAAGAAGAGAGAACATTTCCTTCTGTGTCTCCTTTTCCAGATCTACTCCAGCTCCCTCAGCCAACTTCCCCCTCAGGGCCCAGAATTGCCCTTGCTCAAATCAACCACTGACTTTGGGGCTACAACTTCGGGGATTGACTTGGGCTAACTAGCATCCACCCTGGACCACATCGGAATTCTCTTAGGAACAAGAGGAAAAACTAGACATTGGGAAGAGAACCAACAGTGTATGCTAAAAATTGAAGTTGTTTGTCTGCTTATGGTTTTCAAATAATTTTTGTAGATTTGCAAATGTTTCTATAATTAGTTCAGATTTGGAGCAGATTACTTTTAGAAAAGTGAGGCATTGTTTGAGTTAGAAATCAAATGATATTTAGTGAACAACTAACTTTCAGGCTACATGTACCCATAAATGGAGACAAAGCTTGGTGGTTGCTTCTCTGTGAATATTTTACACTTGAATAACTCCACCTAGAGTAAAAAGACTACACAGTTTATTACAAGGAAATGTTCAGAGGAAGGAGCCATAAAGGTGGCTGGCATGTGATGAAGGCCAGATACCTTCAAATGACTGGTGGTAAATAAGTGACAGGAAGATCCTGGGAGCCACTATTATCTTCATGGTGCACCTTAAGAAGGAGGTCTTGAGACCTAGGCCACTCCTTAGGGTGTAAGCAGTCATGGATAAATTAGGCAAACTTATTAATATATTTTGTTTCTTTCTTGAAGCTCTGGAAAGCATCTCCCTGTGCAAGGAGCTCAGTTGGGCATTTCTTCAATTAACATAATATGTAGAACGGTTCTTATAGATCGACTAAAGGACCCCTCTCATTTTACAGAGTTCATGCTTCCAGAAGACATCAGCTTTTCCAAGTGGTCCCTGATTCTCCTCCCCACCACCTCCAAGTGGGATTTGATGTTTCTTCCCTTTGCTCCTTGAGCACTGTATGCACACTTCCAACACCATACTTACCACACTGCATTACAACCTTTGATTTTTGTCTTTTTCCCAAAGTTCTAAGGATCTTGATAAAGGAACCAAGTTCTACTTATTCTTGTATCCATAGGGTCCTGGCGCTTAATGATTATCTGTCAGAAGAATGGACGAATAGATGGATCGAGAAACTAAGCAGCAAAGCAACCGATTTGTCCCATCCTACTCAGGAAGTTAGGTGCATAGTTAGGATAGAACCCTAGACTCCAGGACTATTTTCCAATCCACAGACCCGCTAGGTCTACACAGATGGGTTTTTTGTTGCTGTTGTTGGGAATTCTGTTTTTAAATAGCTCTAAAACTATGTCGGGGCAGGTAGAATGTTGTGACACTAGGAACAAAAGGACCCTGAAAGCACACCATCAGGATGTGCAGGGCTTTAAGGATAGTGACATGGCTCAAAAAGACTTATTATGGAAAACAAAAAGACTTTAAATTATCTTCTCCAAGTTACCTTTGCTTACCAGCCATTTAAGAAACTAAACTCTAAGCCTATCCTTACCCCTATTCTCATCCCAATATATACAAAAGGCAAGAAGCTGTGAACATGGGGATTACATCCACTAGAAGCCTCCATCATTTCAGCTTTGTGACAACTTCCCTGGAAACTGAACATCTTGAAGAATGAAGTTTTTTTATTGCAAAGTTTTAGTGTTACTTCGGATTTTAATGAGATCAAAGCACTCTCTTTTCTTGCACTAGAACCAGATAGAAAGTCTTAGTTACATCCAGAGTGGCCTCAAGGCTCATAATGGACTAAATGGTTACCTAAAGTAATGGAAAAGGGGAAGAGCTTATTCTCGTTTTGGTTTCTATTTGGCCAAACTTCCACCAGAGCCACATTCCTCACTGCAGAATGGAGCTCTCGCTTATCTCTGAAATATTAGAACAAGCCATTCTTTTGAATGGTGGGCATCTTCCGGAAGGTAGACTGCACTGGCTTCAGAACTGATAAAACCACCCTCTTTGCCTCACAGTCCAGCATATCAAGCATATCAAGCCCTGACTGGAAATGCAGTTCACAAACTGCAGCAGATAATTTGACTGAAAACAATCTGGCCAAATGAAATCTCGCCAAACACAATTTGACCAAATATAAAGTGTTTATAGGTATTGAGTTTAAAAGTAATTTGGTCAGTAGGAAAATTGGTAAAATAATATTTTTATGACAATGAGTAACCACAATGACTGCTTCTTTTAGCGCTGGTGATTTTGGAATGTATATTGTGGGCTGACCTTGTAGCTCACTGTGCATCGTAAGCATTTTAGTCTGATTGTTATAACTGGTTCCTTTTTTTAAAAGGTTTATTTATTTTGAGAGAGAGAATGAGAGAGAGGGCATGAGCAGGGGAGGGGCATAGAGAGAGGGAGAGAGAGAATCCTAAGCAGGCCCCACACTGTCAGCACAGAGCCCGACATAGGGCTCGATCTCATGAGATCATAAACATGAGATTATTACCTGAGCTGAAATCAAGAGTCACTTAAACTAACTGTGCCACCCAAGTGCCCCTTCCTTCGTTCTTTCTTTCTTTCTTTCTTTCTTTCTTTCTTTCTTTCTTTCTTTCCTTTTTTTTTTTAAAGCAAATTACTTATGTTCTTTGCTTCTTACAATACCAAAAAGTTGGGGGAAAAGAATTGTTCAACAGCAACAGAATGATCTAAATGGCCAACAAAAGTAGATGAGTTAAAACAACTAAATATCCATTAATAAAGGAATTCATTAAGACAGAATTTTCACATATTTCCTTCCATGCTTTATTATTTAAGTTCTTTTGTTAATTTTCTCTTGGTATGAAAGCAATGTTACTCAACACACACACAAATTAGAAAATATGGACATGCAAAAAAGGACTCATAAATTAGCCTGTTCAGTTGAAACTTTGAAACCTTGAATTATTTCCTTCCAGGACACACACACACACACACATGCACACACACACAGTGATGAAACCAATCTGAAAATTGGTCCAAGGAGACATGCCATAGGATTTTTACACAATTACTATAGTTGAGCTGTGCCAAGGTGAAAAAGCAATGTGATTGTTAAAAGAATCACATTATCATCTATAAAAATGTACTAGTTAAAAAAAAAAAAAAGAAGTAAAAAGCTTCCCATACTTAGGTCTAATGGAAATTCTGCTGTGGGCTTTTTCAAAGTGAGGATAAAGTGAGGTAGGGGTTAACATTACCAACAACACCCTAACTCTAAATAAAACAATATCCCGTAGAAACAGGACCAGGATCTGAGTTGGTAGAGAGGGCAAAGCGGTAAGATTTCCTTAATAGTCATCCGAGATATTGGATATCTAATTTAAAGATTTTTTTTCTTCAAAAGAAAAAAAACCCTAATTGTGGAGATGGGTAAAGAATGCTTCAGGAAATACTAGCATACCTGCCTTGTCAGGAAGCTTTACAAATAAATACGAGGAAAGACAAGCAGACGTGAGATGTACAGGTCAAGATTGCAGAGCTATTAGCCAAGGCAGATGAGTTTTAAGAATAGGGCAGCACAGTGTTCCCTTAACGAACATGCCATACTCCATGCTGCCGAATGCCCCCTGCACTGCTTTTTTGTTGGCTTCTTAGTTTAGTCTGTTAAAATGTGGAGGAGAGGCCCAGCCCAACCTGAGCAAAATCAGAAAGTAGTGTAAGCTGTGTCTCCTGTTTGCACCCTCCTTGTAACTCTGCCCTCCCCCAACTTAAAAGAATGTTGCAGCTGGACTGAAAGAAAGGCATGGAAGCATTCAGTCCTGCATTCCTGAGGTCCAGCCTTGGTACAGGGAGTCAGGACACAATCCTGAAGACTGAAGGCACTGGAAAATGTGGAGTCCAGGAGCGGAGGTAAACCCTCAGGGTTTACCCATTGGAGCAGAGGTGGGCTTATGTGAGCTCCAACTGGGAAAGAGAAACCTTTCTCTGGTGAACGCACTGTAGAGAGGGGGCCTGTTGGCACTTTAGACTCACAATGTTCTCGTGCCCTTTTGCCCCAGAAGATCTAATCATTGCTGGGTATTTACATACCCTATAATATAAGGAAGTTTTAAACCAGAATTGGCCCTTAATGAGGCTGTTAGAAGTCTACCCTAGAGTGCATGGATTTGGAGAGGGAGGTTGTATTGTCTAAGGACCTAAGTCTCCTAGTGACGAACGACACTAAGACTTGGGGCCCAGCCAATTCGAGCACAGCTCTCCCAGCCCAGCTAGTTCCCTCTGTCTTCACCCCCTTGTCTTCTCTTTCCCTCTGCCCCAAGATGCTGAGCATGGGCAGGATCCATGCTCACTGTGACTTTTCCTTCCCACGCCCACATCTCCTCACCTCCCGGCCCCTCCCTGCTGCCCACCCCAAGCACGGTATCACAGCCTTCCTATCAGCTGGTCATCACTCAGCCTCCAGAAACTTGATCCTGATTCTTTTGAAAGTGGTTGGGTGCAGCTGCATGGAGGGGAAAAAAGAAGTGAACCAGAGAGCCTCAGCTGTGGGCCTTGCAAGTGAGGAGGGAACAGGAAATCCTACTGTTTGCTGATGACAAATCATGATATCCACTTCCCTTATAATTCAGATTCGCATAGGAGGTTGAGGTCTCAAGTGGCTGTTCCAGATTACCCATTTGTTCACTGCCAAAGTCACGATTAGACTCCAGCTCACACAAATATCACCCAATGGATGTGGCTGCCTCTGTCATGCCATGTAGAGACAGAAGGAAAACCATGATCTTTCCAGAAATGCTCACGCTGATAGGAGTTTGGGGAAAATACTGAGAAAGGTTTACACTGAAACTATTTACAGACACTATGAAACTAACAAAAGTCCAGATTGATTTTTTAAGCTTGCCTTGTTCATATAAAATATTAATTAGGGTTATATCCATACGGGGCAAAACATTTCATAAATATCATTCACTAGTGTCAAATATTGACCACATATTTTCATAGTAACAATCTAACAAAGACCTGGAACCTCACCCTAGCTCTGCCTGCCTTCCTTCCTGAAATTAGACATTTTTTTTTTGATAATATCCTTTCTGAAAATATTCCTTCTGTACCCGTCAAGTTGGTAAAGGATTTTGGGGGAAAAATATTGCTTTTCTGTTTTAAAATTGAATTACGACACCTATGCATAGACAACAGTTTTTTGAAATGGAGCTATTTTTAAACAGTACATGCAGTCCATAAGCCATTTCATTAGTTGCCTTCCCTGCCTAAAAAAGGAATCTGATACTAATGAAATGATTTCAGAAATCAGTCCATTTAAACAGATGTTGAGTACCTAAGTGGCGGTTTCCGTATGGGACACAAGGGTGCTGCTGGCTCAGAGCTTGCCATGGAGGAGGCAGGATTAGGTAAGGGCAGAGGGCTGTCACAGGAGACCAAGGTAGAGTAGGGTGAGTGGGGAGGAGTGTATAGAGAGCTACGAGGATCCAAAGGAAGGAGGGAACACAAATATTTGTTGCAAAGAACTTGTGCTACAGTGAGTGAGAGATTCGGGAAAAGCAGCTGTGGAGATAGATGCTTGAGCCTTGAAGGATGGGAGACATTGAAAAGACAAAACAAAACAAAACAAAACAAAACACAAACAAAAAACCAAGCATTCCTGGGCTTTGCTCCAGAGCACGAACATTGAGAAAATGCAAATATTTAAGAGAGTGATTTTTGCAAGATTGTGCAAAATACTCTAATTTAGCTTCTTCTCAAAACACTAATTTTTTCCCCTTTGTGGTGAACTTCTCTAAGTCCCCAGGTCCCAGCCATTTTTGGCAGCCTTCAAATATGAAACCCCAGGGAAACCCACCAGCCCAGAGACCTTTGGCCTTTGTGTCATAGACACTACGCTCCCCCTTCCACCTTCATAGCTCACACTGAATCATCATTTGTGCGTGTACTGAAGAAGGGATTACTTACAACTTAATTCACTGATTCGACAAATATTTATTGAACATCTGCTTGTTCTAGGCATTGCCAGGCACTAGTAATAGAAAGGCAAATACAAGTCATTAGGGAAATGCAAATTAAAACCACACTGAGACATCACCTCACACCTGTTAGGATGGCTAGTATCAAGAAAACAAAAGATAACAACCGGTGGCAAGGATGTGGAGAAAAGAGAACCCTTGTGCACTGTTGGTGGGAATGCAAAATGATGTAGCCGCTATGGAAAACAGGCTGGAGGTTCCTTAAAAAAAAAAAAAAAAAACCAAAAAAAAAAACTAGAATTACCATATAATCCAGCAATCCCACTTCTGAGTACTTATCCAAAATCATTGAAATCAGGATCAGAAAGAGGTATCTGCCCTCCCATGTTCATTGCAACATTATTCACAACAACCAAAGATATGGAAACAACCTAAATGTCCGTGATGCGTGAATGAAGAAAAAAATGTCATATACATATAATGGACTATTGTTCAGTCTTTAAAAACAAGGAAATTCTGCTATATGTGACAATATGGATAAAGTTGGAGGACATAACGCTAAGTGAAATAAGCCAGACACAGATGGACAAATACTGCATGATTCTACTTCTATGAGGTGTCTAAAATAGCCACATTTGTAGAAACAGAGAGTAGAATGGTCCTTGCCAGGGTCTGGCGGGAGGGAGGGAGCTGCTGTTCAACGGATATAAAGTTTCAGTTATATAAGATGAAAGAATTCAAAAATCTGCTGTACAACAACATGCCTGTAGTTAACAATCCTGAATTGTAAACTTAAAAACTTACCGGAAGGGTGGATCTCATGTTAAGTGTTCCTATAGTAAAAAAAATAAAGTTTATTTTCTCTAAGGGCGAATACACCTTTAAAAAATCAGGTACACACAGAAGAATCAAAGGACATGAAAACCAGAAGGTAGCTGGGGCCACAGGGGCAGAGGAACTAGACCACCAGGGCAAAACATTCCTTAGGGGTATTGCTTGAAGCAAATTAAGCCACCCAGGCTATACTCTCAGGCTCATTATTTTCTATACTCCAAATTAGAACAGTGTGTACTTTCTCATTTTCTAGTTTGCCACTTTGAGAGGCAGAAAATAGTTTATTTTCTCCACTGGGGGCTGGAACCATATCACAGACTTCTTGCTGAAGCTCCCATTCTCCCAACGCCTGGCTGGTCCCCTTATGGGATTTGCCACCTTATATTTGGCTGTTCTGGAGAAGGCTCCGGGATATTTCTTCAAAGGCAACATCAAAAGCTCAAGTTAAAACCAGAAGATTCCCTATGGGATTCCTGCTCTGTTAGGGCCTGGAGAGAGGACATTTGATAAGAAAGAGATTAGCGGTCAGAGGAATGATCTCATTCTTTAAGACTAGCGTCAGTTTAACAAGGAGTGTCTTTGTCTCCTGGAATCAAGACAGCAGAAAACTCTACATCCAAAATAGTTCCCCCAGCACGCAGATGACCACAGAGGCACACACTCCTCCACAGAAACATCATTCCCTCCCAGGCCCCACTATGTGAAAGGAAAGGTGCAAACTCTACGAATAAGCTACGTCCTTCCCTGCAGACTATGTAACTAGTATGCCTGCTGCCAAAGAAAACCTGTCAATGCATCTATGGATCTGTCAGGCCCGAGCTAGCCCCTGCCTCCTCCGGCAACATATTTATCCATCCTCCTTATCTGCTAATAAAAAGAAAAGATGTGACTGGGTGACATGTAGCTGCACTGGGATTTGTCATCAGACTGGAAAAACCGAAAGCTACACAGAATTAGCAATGACCTTTACTTGTTGTGTTGTTTACATGTCATAAAATGTGCCCATTTTAGGGGCACCTGGGCTGCTCAGTAGGTTAAGCATGTGACTTCAGCTCAGGTCATGTTCTCACGGTTTGTGGGTTGGAGCCCCGCATTGGGCTCTGTGAGGACAGCTCGGAGCCTGGAGCCTGCTTCAGATTCTGTGTCTCCCTCTCTCTCTGCCCCTCCCCTGCTCATGCTCTCTGTCTCCCCAAAATAAATAAAAAACATCACATTTTTTTTTACAAATTCACCCATTTTAAGGTACACAATTTAATGATTTTTAGTAAATTTACAGTTGCACAAAAATGTGCAATTTTCTATCACTCTAAAAAGAACCCTTGTGTTTATTTGTAGGCAATCCCTGTTTCTATCTCCTGCCCCCAAACAACCACCACTGTGTGTTCTGTCTCTCACAGATTGGCCTTTCCCAGAAATTTCACATAACTGTAGTTTGTCGTGTCTGGCTTCTCTCACTTAGCATAACGTAATCAGGGCTCCTCAACATTGTAGCATATGTGCCCGTTTGCCTTTACTTTTTATTCTGTAGAGTATTTCACTGTATGGGCATACCACAGTTTGTGTTTACTTACAGTCACAGGTTGGCAGGCGTTTGGATTTTTTCCAGTTGGGAATGTTAGGAATAAACCTGCTGTGAACATTCTCATACCTACTTTATATGGAAATAACCTTTTCGTTGTTCTTGGGTAGATACCTACGAGCAGGATTGCTAGGCCATATGACAAGTTTAGGCTTAACGTTTTAGAAACTCCCAAACTATTTTCCACAGGGTCTGTGCAATTACACATTCGCATCTACAGCTCATGAGGCACCCAGTTTCTCTTCCACCTCACTAGTGGTTGTTTTTGTCTGTCTTTTTCACTATCCTCTTCAATGGGTTTATTTGTTTTTAAGACTCAATTTTTTCTCACCCCCTAAGTCCCAGAAACCAGAGTAGCTGAGCACAAGATCTGGGTCATAGCTGGCTAAGGCTTCCGAGACTGTGGCAATTTAGGGAAGAATTTGATTGTGGGAGATGAACACCTACGTGTTGTGATTATAACAAAGAAGGGTAGAGCGAGGCCAGACACCTCCTTCATCCAACCTTTGTTGTCTAAGCAGGGAAACTAGTCCTTCTCAAGACAAGACGTTTCCTCCATGTTAGAAATGATCTCGTGTGTGCAAGAATTAATGAACGTTTATGAGCACCTGTAGTTGGAAAAAGTGTATTTCTCATATACCGCATAAAATGAGAGTTAAATATATTTTGAC
The DNA here is from genome assembly GCF_018350155.1 of Leopardus geoffroyi. Lineage (NCBI taxonomy): Eukaryota > Metazoa > Chordata > Mammalia > Carnivora > Felidae > Leopardus > Leopardus geoffroyi. The sequence continues at coordinate 178,730,775 of NC_059328.1, read as the reverse complement.
TATCTATTGAGAACAGAACATCTTATTGGGAGATAGAAGAATAGACCAAAACTCCTGATTAAAGAAGTTCAAAATGCATTCCCTCTGGTATATGGAAGTGGGGGAAAGGAAGTAGGATGGGGGGACACTGCCTCTCACTGAGGAAAACTGCCAAGTCATGGACACATTAGCACATGGCTAAAAAGTATGTGTGCGCAAAGGGGTAGGGAATTGAGCTAATGCTTGAAAAAAATGTTTTGGAGGGTTAACGACTATGACCCCGAAGTCAGCCTGTGCATACACATTACTAATTTTGAGAATTTTGAACTGCCTTCATCTTAGTGACCCTTAAAACTTCTGAGTGGATCCATTTTATGACTCACTGCCCATGACTTGAAAGCTATTTCAGGGTTTGTCGAGACCTTGTGCAATTAGTTGGGGAGGGCTGAGAGGAGTGAAACCTGGAAAGTGAGATGGTCTGGTGAATAGGCTTGCCTCATGCAGGTGGAGAAGGGATTCAGTGGGCTTCTCCTTTCTTTGCAGAGGAGCGTCTCTCACTACCCCTGAGCCGTGAGCCAGACATACACCAGAAACTTCTGAAGTCTGACTGACCGGCAAGAGCCAATTGTGTGCATGGCCCAGCTCCACATTCAGAGAGGTGTAGAGCCAGGAAACACTAAGAGTCAGGCTCTCCACCCCCCGCACCGTCATCCCCCAGCCCCAGGAGTAGTTGCTCACCATTTGCCAGCACACCACTGCAGTGAGGTGTTCAAGCTCTCTAGCAAAGCATTCTGGGTGATCTTCCTTTGAGCATAATGAGTTCTGAGCATTTGTTACCTTGGAAGATGTGTGCAACAAACACTACAGAGGACCCAAATGGTTTAACAGGTAGAAGATAAAGAGTAGGGGCACCCGGGTGGCTCAGTCAGTTAGGCGTCCCACTCTTGATTTCGGCTCAGGTCATGATCTCATCGTTTGTGAGTTCAAGCCCCACGTCGGGCTCTGTGCTGACAGTGTGGAGCCTGCTTGGGATTCTCTGTCTCTCCCTCAAAAATAAATAAGTAAACATTAAAAAAAGAAAGAAAGAAAGAAAACAAAGACTAGGTACATTTACTGCGGGAGTGATAGTTGCTGGTAATTAAGCTCACAATCCTGCAAGACAGATGAAACACCTTCATCAATAACTATGACAGGAGGCAGAACGTGGCCAGAGACATGAGGTGCAGACTGGAGGAGATGATTCAGAGGGGAGGCGGGGGTGAGCACGGAGCACATTCTGGCACAAGGCCTTCCAGAGTCCACAGGTGCCAGGTGGCACCCACTTTGGGGCCTCCTGGTAGCCTACAACATGAAGAAATGCCAAAATAAGGTTATAGAAATTGTAGTACGTCTTTAATGCTTCCACTAAACGTATCGCTATGTCTAACACACGTACACACAAAATCCAGTGCCGTGCAGTTGCACTATTCATGAAAGCATTAGAGAAGTCATTAAAATATTAATCCACTGTACATTTCAGGGGGGATGGCTTAAATTAAAGTTGTCTGATGAACATCTTCTTTGAAACCTGCTAGTGAATCTCAGGGACTGTGAAGCCTCGACAGGAGGCTAAGACCCCACCTGAGGACCATTGGGACACGAAAACCCCCAAGCTTTTTTTTTCTCACATGCTCATATTGAGAATTATAGCCAAATCGTCACGAATTCCAAGCAGGAGCTTGTCTGCCATCTATAGAAAGAAGCACTTATCCGGTAGAACTGGGACGTTTTAATTTTGCCAAGGTGAATCACTCTAACAACTGAAGTCCGCCTCCTTCGGACGCCCAACTTTTACTATATTGAATGGGAACATTTCCACAGGCTTCTACTGTAGGGCTTTGAAAGTCACATTACCTGCTCCTGACGAGCAGAAGTTTTGTCTCTTTCTGTTCTCATCGTACCACACGGCAACTGACGATACGGTTTCACCCTTTTTTGGCTCTGCTGCTGCCTTCCCGGTGCGGGAGCCACTTCCTGCTGTGGTTGGCACACCTGCCCCTCTCTGCGAAGCTTCCCTCTGGGTGGCGGTTACCCTGCACCCTGGCGCGCCGGAGCTGGGGGGATCAGATAAGCAGCTTGTTTACACCTGTTATGATGAGTCTGTAACGTGAAAGAGGGGCCTGCAACATCTGGCCCTCATGGGGCTCGGTAGGCCGACTTTTGGATGGACGTTGAGGGTTTGGGGTTATGTTTTGTACTTAAGTGTTGCTGGAAATGTGGCATCTACATGAGGGGTTGATAATATACTGATACGGTGATACGCTGATAATAGGCTGAACTGTATCCCTGCTCCCGAATGTATATACTGAAATCCTCATTTCCAGTACCTCAGAATTTGACTGTATTTGGAGAAAGGGTCTTTTAAATTAAAATGAGTTATTAGAGGGACACCTGGGTGGCTCAGTCGGTGAAGCGCCTGACTCTCGGTTTCAGCTCAGGTCATGATCTCACAGTTCGTGTGTCTGAGCCCCACATAGGGCTTTGCACTGACAGCACAGAGCCTGCTTGGGATTCTCTTTCTCTCCCTCTCTCTCTGCCCCTCCCCTGCTCTCTCACTCTCTCTCTCTCTCTCAAGTAAATAAATAAGCTGTTTTTTAAAAAAATAAGTTATTAGGGGTGCCTGGGCGGCTCAGTCAGTTAAGTGTCCGACTTCGGCTCAGGTCACGATCTTGTGGTTCACGAGTTCGAGCCCCGCATCAGGCTCTGTGCTGACAGCTTGGAGCCTGGAGCCTGCTTCCAATTCTGTGTCTCCCTCTCTCTGACCCTCCCCCCATTCATGCTCTGTCTCTCTCTGTCTCAAAAATAAATAAACGTTAAAAAAAATAAAAAAAAAAATGAGTTATTAGAGTCGACCCTAATGCAATGATTGGTGTCTTTATAAAACGTAGCCAGGGCACAGATGCACACAGAGAAGACAATGTGAAGACGTAGGGAGAGGAGAGCTATCTATAAGCTAAGGAAAGAGGCCTCAAAAGAAGCCCATCCTGGTGACAGTTTGATCTTGGACTTCCAGCTCCCAGAACTGTCAGCAAATACGTTTCTTTTGTTTAAGCCACACAGTCAATGGTACCTTGTACGTCCGCCCTAGCCAACTGAGACACCAACCGGGCAGATGTTGCCCCTATGGCGTAGGGCCCTGGTGTTCACACCTGGAGTCGATAACATTAAAAGCTACCCTGAAGGCCCCCCTTGCCAAGCACGTGTCTCAGGACAACTCTTCCATTTAAGCCTTTGGTAAATTATTAATAATACTGGTTTTCCAAGCAGTGTAGTGTCAATGCATGGAACAGAAAGGAAAAGACAACTGGAAACTGAAAGAAGAAAGAGGAATGAGCTTCCAAGTATGCAGGAATAACTCAGAACTTGAGGGGGGAAAAAATGTGTCACCTGCAGGCGATAAATTCTGAGTTATCAGTTAAAATCTAAGAAGAGCACCAGGAGGCATTGTCAGCTCTTTCCATAATAAATGTTATCAGACAAAAAAAAAAAAAAAAAAAAAAGCCAGAACTGGGAAATTTTTTTAAGTTTATTTATTTTGAGAGAGAGAGAGAGAGAGAAAAGAATGGGGGAGGGGCAAAGAGAGAGTGGGGGAGAGAGGGAGAGAGAGAATCCCAAGCAGGCTCCTGTCAGTGCAGAGCCCAGTGCGGGGCTTGATCTCATGAACCGTGAGATCATGACCTGAGCCGAGATCAAGAGTCAGATGCTTAACCGACTGAGCCACCCAGGGCACCCCCAGAACTGGGAATTTTTACACACCAAACATTTTTTTTTAAGTATAAAGGTAAATTGTTAGGGTATCCTCAGATAAAAACCACCATGAAAGAAGAATGTGTGTGTGAAGTTCTAATTTCAACAATTTAAGAAAGAATGAAAGAAAGGGGACTAAGAAATGAGGACAGATGAGACCAGGCAAAGGAGAGTGAGAAGGAGCAGAATCATAGTTTTTGAAATTATACACATGAAATCTGGGTGGAAAGGAGCTGCTTCTCCAAACCCCAGAGTTCCAGACCTAACAAAGGCCACTGGAGTTCGGAAAGTGTTTTAGGAGAAACAGAAGGCAATCACTCTTTGCCTAATAAGTAAAAGACACTATTGTCCCTTCTCCTGATTGTCGGTACCAAAAACTTCACATAGATTTGAGGCAGATCTGTGTCACCATACGTGTGGATGGATAATACTAAAGGACTGTGGGCATTTGGGAAATTACTAATCGGCCAAGACTGAATTTAGGTAAGCAAACCCACTCATCCATCCTTGATCCTGGAGTCCCTACCTAAGGCAGAAGTGCTCTGTCCTCAGGGGGCGCAGTGGCCTTCTAGAAGTCTGAGTGGGGTAGGAGACATGCAGGACAGGGGAGTTCCAAATCTTCACAGATCTTCAAGGACACTCTATTTTCTATTCCCTTACTAGCCCTAAAATTTCCTGTCTCCTTTGAAGTGGTGGCAGTTCCTAAGAATACATAAATGGTTGGGGTGCCTGGGTGGCTCAGTCAGTTGGGCAGTCGACTACGGCTCAGGTCATGATCTCACGGTCTGTGGGTTCAAGCCCTGCGTCGGACTCTGTGCTGGCAGCTCAAAGCCTGGAGCCTGCTTCCGATTCTGTGTCTCCATCTCTCTCTGCCCCTTCCCTGCTTGCTGTCTCTCTCTTTCTCAAAAATAATACACATTAAAATAAATAAATATTAAAAAATTTTAAAAAAGAATACGTAAATAGCAAAAATGTGTTTTTAAACTGTTTCTAGATATTAAGGCAGAAAAAAATGTAAACCAGCTCGGAGCCATTTGCAGTCCATTATCTCCTGTTGAGAAGTACTATCCTTGTTTGCACGCTGTACCTGGCAGGTGCTAGTTAGAGCCTACCTGGCTCCTGGACTGTTATCCCTGGTTTCAGAGGTGTCCCTTCTAGACTCCTTCCAAAAAGAGCAAACGCGTCCAGACTTGGTGCAGTTGAGCCCTGGGGCAATGAGCTGAGGTTATTAACACATTAGCTCCAAACCAGAGCCCCTGCAAGCTGGGAGCAGGGCCTGGCAGAGCTAACAAGTCAGATCCCAAAAAACCTGACAGACTGGAAAAGCAATCGCGGATGAGCGTGACCAGGTGTCCATAAATCAACCATTTAACCTCACCTGATTTTACTTCTCTGGTGACCAGAATGGCAGGAACTTGAGACACGTAACTCACCCACCTCTGAGCTCTAATTAAAGTTTGCTAAGAGCTTTATGATCTGCCCAGACAACTAGCCTGGGAATGCAAAAGTGCTCACGGTGCGGCTGTTATTATTTTGTTGTTGTTAGTATTATCCCGATTTTATAGTACTGATTCAGAGCATAATGGATTCTGAGGGTTCTGGTTTTGTTTTGTTCGTTCGAGGGGGGTAGTGCTGAGTCTCTATGTGTAATGTGCTCTCCTTCCCTTCTGACAATGACGCAGGCAATGTATGCAGCTGGAGAGACGGCCATGCGCTAAACCATCCATTTCCTCTCCTCAACCTCCCTCTGCCCGGCAGACCTGGGTATGAGGTGACTAGTTGGGGTGGAGGATGGAGGTGTTATCTCTGAGCCACTCCTACATGTTCACCACATACACACACTGGTTAGTACGGGAATCCAACCCAGGCATTGGTTCAGAAACCTTTTTAGTTTAGATTCTATGGCTTGAGATTTGGGTGCTAGCACGAAACAACTGGCCACTGGGGTTGAAGCTGGACATTTAACAGGATTCGTTTAACTCAGAACTTAAAGGAAACATACCCACACCCACACCCAGCCACTCAGTCCAAACATGGCACCATTGTTTGGGTTATCAGACAATTCAATCTATAAACAGGTAGGGGTTGAAGATTACAAAAAGTCAAACTTTGACCTCTTCGGTCCTGGAACTTAAGTAAACACAAAATCTTTGCATTTGGGAGACTTTTAGAGGAATATCAAGTCCAGATTTCAACACAACATCTGAACTTCCTTGATAACACTACCAATTAGTGGTTATGCACCCTTGAATACCTCAAGGCAGGAGATAGATTTATTTACCCTAAAATTAATGAAGCGTCAATGTCAGGGCCTCTCAATTGCAAGAGCCTCTTCCAAGCCCTGTACTTAACTTTGTATCCCACATTTACATATTTTGTCTTCAAGAGGGCCCCCCAAATGTATTAACTTTAAGCCCCACAAAACCTAAGGTGGGGGTAATTATACTCCAAAGGGCAATCCAAAGTACCTTTACCTTTACGGGAAAATAAAATCTGCCTCCCTACAAGTATGCCCGAAATATCAGAAATGTGTTTTGGGTAACACAGTGATATTTCTAAGACTGAGGGTGTTCATTGAGTGAGTAGAGCATTTAAGAGGGTCATCTGAAATTCCTGCAGTTAAATGTAACACCAAGTGCTCTTTTTTTTCCCCATTACCTTTCACAAGGCTGTTCCCTCTTTCTGGAAGCTTTCACCCCTTTTGTTAGATTATCTCCTACTTTGCTTTTGGGTCTCAACTCATACCTCCTCAAGACTATCCTCCCTAACTGCCCTGATCAGTGCTCATCTATAAAGTATTATCGCATAGCGTTTCTTCATGGCACATAGCACACTGTAATCTCGGTCGTATTTACACACTTGTTTGATTACACTCCCTCTTCCCCCATCACACTGAAAGTCGCATGTGGCTGGGACATCACCTTCCTTTTCTTACCCTTGCAAGCCCAAGCTAAGCAGAGAGCCTAGCACAGTACAGATCTGTAGACTGAATCAAGAGTGCACAATGAAGGCTAGAAGGAATTGGTAAGAAAAGGTCAAACACAAATTCAATAAAAACGAAAAAGTCAATGTTATAAAGAATTACATTTTACCTCCTTATAAAATACGTTGTCTGACAACTATTTGCTGTCCAGCAATGAAATAGGCTGTCTTAAAAAGTGGAAGGTGGGGGCACCTGGGTGGCTCAGTTGGTTGAGCGTCCGACTTTGGCTCAGGTCATGATCTCACAGTTTGTGGGTTCGAGCCCCACATCAGGCTCTGTGCTGACCACTTAATCAGAGCCTGGAGCCTGCTTCAGATTCCGTGTCTCCTTCTCTCTCTGCCCCTCCCCCACTCACACTTTGTCTCACTGTTTCTCAATAAATAAGTGTAAAAAAAAATTTTTTTTTTTTTAAGTGGAAGGTGTCCTTCAGAAGTACATGTGTAGTACTAAGGATGTTGAAGAGGGAAATTCCATACAGGTCTAGAGTTGGGCTCAGATCAACTAGATCATTTAAGATTTGTCCCACAAGAAATCCTGTTAATCCTGTTAAGCTTCTATTGATGGCATTGATGATGGTCTGCATATGTGTGGATACGGTTTCATGTTTAACAAGAAAGACATTAAACAGAACTAAATGGTTAGAAGTTTATGTTCAATACAGGTAGAAACCAACACATAGGAGTAAGTATAGGTGCCCAAATAAAAACACAAGCACTGATACCATCTTGATTCAAGAATGAATAAAGATTCCTCCCAAGATGGAATAACAAGGGCTGGATTTAACCTCCTACCTGAATCAACTGGAAAGGAAAACTTGTGAAACAATGGTTTTCAAAAACTTGAAAAATAAGCACAGACTGTGATCCCTGAGTGGAGGGGGATAAAGGAGATGACTTCTGTGATTGAGCCAGCTTATTTCAAGATGCCCAGGCTGCAGCCAAGGAAGGGCAAACCACACAGAGCCTGCAGTCTTGCTGAGTGGGAAAAAGATCAGAGGTCAGAAAGGCCATGGTGCCAGGGCTGAAGAAAGAACCATGAGAATGAGTAGGGAGAAAAGTTTTTGGAACTCATACAGGGCTGGGAATAATTCATGTTCCTTTCAGCCAGAGTAGAATGCAAAGGCCATTAGATAGGGCAGGTTGGCAAACTATACAGCCCACAGGCCAAATCTTGCACACAGGTTGTCTTTGAAAGCTTGCAAACCAAGAATTATTTTTATATATTTAAAAGATTATAAAAACACACAAATAAAAATATGCAACAGGGAATGATCTCTATATATGGCCTATAAACCCTAGAGTATTACCATGTGGCCCCTTACCAAAAGGGTTTACCAATCTCTGAACTAGTGTTGAGAAAGTTACTGGTTTAGTAGTATAAATAAATCAGCCCTACGCTAAAGGCTGCTCTGGACTTTTAAAAGCAAATTCAAAAGGATTCTACCAACTTTTAGTAACTTAGCTAACAATGAACTAAATCTAACACTATTTAATGAAATACAACAAAATCCAGTGTCCTAAGACATAAAATTGACATCGAGCGTCCAGTAAAAATTTGCAAGACTGGCAAAGAAACAAGAAAATATTACCCTGTATCATTTACCTATTGCTGTATAACCCACTACCTCCGAAACGTGGTGGCTTCAGACAATAATCATTTATTATTTCTTACGTTTTTTTGTGAATCAGAAATTCTTACAGAGCACAGTGGGGAATGCTTGCTTCTGCTTCACAATTCTGGGGGCCCAACCTGGAAGATTTGAAGCCTAGGGGCTAGAATTTTCTGAAGGCTTATTCAGCTACATATCTGGCAGTTTTACTGAGGAAAGAGTTAACAGAACAGATCTGGTTGCTTATTCGTTGCATATCTCCAAGAGAATCTGGAACCATGAATGACCCTTGGCCAACCACTGGCAATATGGCCCTTAGATGTCAGGTGATGATTTTGTTTGTGTGTACCTGGAGCAACGGGCTGTGCTATACTAGCCTGACAAGTTGTTTGGCTTGAGTATCAAAATCAACGATGTGCACCTAGTTTCACTGTTGAGACCCTGAGTTTCAGTTGCCATGACTGGTCACGTGGTAAGATCTGCTTATGTGACCATGACCAGCACCTCAAAAAAGCCTGGGACCCTAAGACTCCCACAGGATTCCCTGGGTAGACACATTCCATACATGTTCTTATCAGTTCCTGCTGGGGAGAAAGCAGATTGTGTGTGGCCTCTGATGAAAGGCTCTGAAGCCAGTGCTGAACCAGTACTGAACGCGTCTGGGCTCTGCCCAGCGACCATGCCTTCCCTGACGCTTTACTCAGTTACCCTTTATGATAAACTTTAACTGTGAATATAACCTTCCCTTGAGTCTTGTGAGTCCTTGTGGCCAATCATCAAACTTGGGGTGGTCTTGGGACCCTCAAAAACACCAAGCAAATACAAATCAAAAGAAAGCCAAGTGTACCAAGTGTATAAGTTATCCATTGCTGCGTAACAAGTTACCCCAGATGTAGCCATCTCAAACAGCAAACTTTTATTATCTCATAGTTTCTGTGTATCAGGAATCCGGAGTGGCTTAGCTGGGTGTTCTTGTTCAGGGTCTGTCCCAGTCTAGGTGTCAGGCTTGGCTGGGTCCAAAGGATCTGCATCCAAGCCCACTTGCCTGGTGGCTGGCCTCACTGCTCGGATTCTCCATAGGGCTGCTCATGACAAGACTTCCCCCTGAGGAGTATTCTGAGAGAGAGAGAGAGAAAGAAACATGGTCTGTGACAGAAGTCACAGTGTTTTATAATCTAATCTTAGAAGGGAAGTAACTTTGCTTTTACCATATTTTATTAGTCACACAGAGCAATTTTGGTACAATGTGAGAGAGGACTACAGAAGGGTGTGTGTACCCCAAGTATACCAGGGCTTGGGGATCATTGGAGACCATCTTGGGAGCTACTAAAACAGCTGTATTAACATCAGACAGGTAGATTCCAGAAGAAGGAATATATCAGGGATAAAGAGGGGCATTTCATTACAGTAAACGGGTCAATTCCCCCAAGAAAATGAAAAATCCTATACCGAGCTTCATGCCTAATTCTAAGACCCAAATGGAGGTTTTCTCCATTTGTGTTTGTTATAAACATTTTCTGTAGGGGATATTTGGCACATTTCTAATCCCATCTGTGCTCTAGCATCATCTTCATTGTAAGTTGCCTTTGTTGACATCAAGGGAATCCACAATCTGATATTTTTTCCTTTAGTAAAATAATTATGGAGATGCCATAAAAAAATAAAAGCTCATTTGTAAGCATTTCTGCTTTAAATAAAAAAAGCACAGTGAGAAAAAGTCACCTAGGTGTTAAGAAAGGGTGTGGGGATTTCAAGAAGTCAGAGTTCAGCAGAGAAAGCAGGAAATCATAGCCACAGACCAGAAACAAGGCCAAGGCATCAGAGGCAGTGGTCATTTTTAATGATTGATAGGCCAGCCAAATTTGACATGGATGTCTTGGGAGTGGGGAGATGGCGCTGGGAATCCATTAACCAAGCCTTGAGTATGTGAGGCTGAAGCTGTCTTGTTTGTTACTGACATCTTGGTACCTAGCACATAGTAAATGACTATAAAATGTTTACCTCTTTATGGAAAAAATTCTGTAATGGGAAGGCCTGCCAAAATGGACCAACATGTTTAAAGACATCATTTGAATATGTATTCCAGAATGTAGACATGTATTTGAAGACTAGTGCATGTGGTCTCTTCCCAAATTCTAATAGCTTGTGATAAGAAAAAAGAAGAATCTGGAAGCAAATTTTATACAAGAATCAAAATAGGCAAATTTCAGATTTCCCCTGGCATTCAAGACTCGCCTGATCTGGCTTTTACTTATTTTTCCAGACTTCTCTATCAGTTGTACCTTCTGGAAACCTGCTATTCCAGTCAAATTGAACAAATACTATATTATCTTGATTTAATTTGTACCTATATCCCCACTTCTTAATATCTCTGAAATCAAGAAGTGTTTCACAATCCATGCATCTGGATTATGGCCCTCTTTTAAATTTGTCCTGTATTTTCTTCTCTCAGAGATTTGGTGAAAGGTATTTTTTCTGCCTCTTCTACATCCGTTGAAATCCAACCAATCTTTTCAGATGCAACTTGAATCCAAAATCTCCCAAAAACCTTTCCTAACCAGCCCTTCCAAAAATTAATTTGCTTTCTTCTCACCTACATGGTACCAACATCTAAGTTTACATATTCTGTACCACTTAATATGTAGTTACATGTGTCCCTGCCTTACTTCTCCTTCCAGATTATAAACATCCAGAGGACAAAAAATATGGCTCTTACAGCCTTGCATTTCTCATAGCAGGCAGGCAGCACCTATCTTCCTCATTTTGATGACCAGTAAATACTACATCAGTGAGTGAAGGAATATGTTCATAATTATACACAATTATATTTAAAAGAATACAACTTGTTACAAATAATGGGAACAATTACAATAGGAAAACATGCCCCTGATTAAACAGGAAAAAAAGCAAGCTGCGGAACAGAATGTATAGAATGATATTTTTGCTAAATCAACAGCAAGTCCCTCCCTAGCATGTAGGATATGAATGTTTGTATATACACAGAAAGTTATTTGGAAGAACACAGTCCTAATGGTTAACATCAGTTATCTCTGGAACATGGGATGGCGTTGTTAAAATTATGAAAGTTCACAAGAGATTTTCCCTTTTCAGTTGTTGCCTTCACACACACACGCACGCACACACATGTACACGCACACACATCTGCATGCAACAAAGTGTGTGAATTTGTTTTGCAGTGACGATTAAGGGGAAAAAAGACTAAAGGGCTGGCGATCCTTCAGGTACATAGCTTTATGGTGAAGGGGAACAAGAAAGCCCAAAATTCAATACACAGAAAGTTATGAGTTATAAGATATGACAACCAAGAAATAAGATTAATTCAGAAAACCATAGAAGAAAAATAAATAGTTTTCTGAAGTCAGTTGTAACAGAATTCTGGGGCCTAATACACTGGTTGATTTAAAACTACGATCACACAGGGGCGCCTGGGTGGCGCAGTCGGTTAAGCGTCCGACTTCAGCCAGGTCACGATCTCGCGGTCCGGGAGTTCGAGCCCCGCGTCAGGCTCTGGGCTGATGGCTCAGAGCCTGGAGCCTGTTTCCAATTCTGTGTCTCCCTCTCTCTCTGCCCCTCCCCCGTTCATGCTCTGTCTCTCTCTGTCCCAAAAATAAATAAACATTGAAAAAAAAATTAAAAAAAAAAGAAAAAAGAATAAATAAAACTACGATCACACACAAAAAAGGTCAGGGCAGTGGGTCAGCGTAGGGAAGTCCATTACTTTAACAACAAAAACCCCTGTAGCTTATGTTAAAGTTTAAATGAAGCAAGATTCCTATTCAAGAGACATCCCTCATATGTGCTTTTCCTCCTAAGAGTAGCCCCATCAGAGGCAGGAGAAAAGTGTGTATTTATATGGAATCCCGTGACACCACTGATTCGAAACACACCGAATGAGATATTTGTATCTCTACCGTTAGTAACAAGCAGTTAACTTTATCTTATTTTTTACTGCTAACCATGCACCCCGCACTGTGCTAAGTGTTTTCCAGGTTTTATTTTACTGGTGACTCCTCACAACCCTATGACATTACTGCTCCCATCTCACAGATGGGGACACTGAGACATAGGCTAAACAAGTAATAGCATCAAGCTTGAACTCAGGACGTCTGTGAACTGATGCAGAATTCCTCACTCTTTCCCTCTTCACAAATGTGCCTGTCCCACCATCATACCTGTTATTGCTAGACGTCCTGTTCTTCCTTATTTCACTTTCTTACACCACTGCTGTGTGAAGGCGTGTCCTGATTGCCCTTATTTGTGCCAACGTTACACAAGACTCACCATCACGCAGCTCAGGTAAGTTCTTCCAGACAGAGAGGTACGTTCATCGCTGCATAAACATATAGGCTACCAATCCCTTATACACCAAGTTTGAAGTCCAAAGAGGTTTGATAAATGAAAGGCTTTTTATAACTCATTTGATATCAAAGCCTGGCCAGACATAAACTCATTTAGCAACAAAACCTGCCCTGAACTGACTTGAAGCTATTTTTAATCTTCATTGATCACAATCAGTGTGAATTTTCATACACTTCACTGCTGAAATATTAATTTGCTTTAGTACAGGGTGCTGCCCAGATGTCACTCAGGGTTTTATGTATGGTACAATATATTTACCTTTTTACCCACCCAAGAGCCACAAGTCCTAAATTACAAAATACTTCTGGACCCCAAGGGTTTCAGATATGTAATTTCAGATGTGTATTTCCTTTCTCCTAACACTCCCCACCCCCTTGTTTTAAATTAAGTGTTTTCCCAAGTCTAATACTTAGATTTGGTGAATACGTAGATTTGTCTATGGCCAAGTTGTACGCACACTTTGTAATCTCACAAAATTCAGCGACCACAGCGGCACCCTTCTTGAACTGTGTTCTTACACAAAAGGCATTACACAGCCCTACACCCTTGCTGATTGTTTCATCATTCATTGACTGAGAGCCACTAAAACATTTTCCCCCCAAAGGATTAACTTTGTTTTCCCTTTCAGACCATTTCTAAGTGTGGGAGACTGCTTTGTTAGGCCACTGGTTGGCTGTTTTCCTGACTCTTTTGGAATATGTAAATCAGTTTATAATTCCATGTGGGATCGGATTAACCATAATGGGATTAAAATTAAGGCAATCCAGATGAGCCTTACACTTCTAACTGATCTGGGTTTTTTTTAACCTGAATTTTCTGGATACATTTACCCAGACTCCCAGAGTTGGCTTTCTCATTCCTCTGCCATGATTTTCCGGTATTCTGTTGGTGTGCTTTCCCAACCTTTAGCGCCCAACCATAGCATCTGAAGATTCATTAAATCTGGCACTTCGGAAAATTAGAAACTGCCAAGAATTATCATTCACTAACTGAAATTTTCCATGATAGATATCTGGGTCACAAAACTGAATCCTGAAAGTCAAAGAAAGATCCCCAAACCAAGGAGAAGGAAAAGCACTTCTGACTTCAGGCACTTTTCTTGCTTTCCTGTGGTAAATCAGCTGCTATGACAGTAGACTCACTCAAAGAACATGCAACTCACTGCTTAAAATAGCCAAAGAGCGTTTTTCCCTAAGGAATCAGATTCTGCAAGAAATTACTAAGTCTTACAGTATTTCTATGAGTACTGCTTCAGCCATCAAGAATTAGAGGGTTGAAAACATTCGGCTGTTTTGGGTCCTTAAATTTTAGCGGAGAACAAAGGGGAATTCCGTGGTGTTTAGCATAGATGGATAGATATGCCTGTTGTTTTAAAAGCCTCCCATTTGGTTCAAGTTGAAATCACGTTGATTTGAAGTCCAGACTTTAAAAGCATTAATGAATCCTTATAACATCAGCGTGGCATACATAAAGGCCAGTACGCCCATTTTACAGGGGACTGATTAGAATGAAGATGTTGTCAGGTATATAAGATCTATTTCTACCTTAAAGTAAGTTTTTCAGTTCAGAAATAAGGTCTTGGGACTCAGCTCCGTGAGCAATTGCTATGCGATATGACTGCTTTTCTCTGCGTGCCCCGTTATTCTTGCTGACGCTGAAGGTCTGCCCTGTCACTTCCCAGAATATTGGTGGCACAAACAGGGCTGAGGACCTGACAGACCCCTAAGGAAAGCAGTGGCTGCCCCCAGGAAATGGGGGAGGGGCATGCCGGCAGGGCTCCTGTGGGTTAGCAAGAGCTCTCTCTCCAGTCGTCATACTCCGTTCTCCTTAGCAAGCGTCCAGGGCCCCTGCTCCCTTACCTGCCCTTTCCCACTGAGGCCAGGCTGCTCTTGCCTCCGAATCCTTCTGTGGAGTTTCCCTCTCTCATCCGCCACTCTTGTGCACGGGCCGAGCAACCAACGGCCTGCGGGACTTGATGTGCGTGGGCCTGTTACCAAATGGAAACTGAAAGGCAGCGAATTTCATCTCCATGAGGCACCAGGGCTATTTCAGAGAGCAGGGGTGCCAGATTCATCTGTAGTGATGGTACTCAAAGGGTAATTGCAGACAGCAAAGCAAAACCCTCACGAAAATCGGAAGTAATACACTGTAGTTTCGGGAAATTCTGAAAAGAGAAAACATGCTACGGACTTTTCTACTTCTCTGTCTTTTTTTAAACGGTTACCTACCTTGTTTCTGTGCTAAGCACACATTTCCCTAAATGGCAACTTCACTCAAGTTCTTTCATCCTATAGTATTTATTTATTCTACATCCACTTAGAATTTTTCTCTCCCCCCCCATGCCTTTTTTTTTTTTTTCAGTAAATATAAGGATATAGGAAATGCATTAGCATTTATTATCTGTTGAGGCAGCAAGGTGCTTACCAAGCATGAGAAGCCAGTGAACGCCCCAGGCTTGGGTGCCCTCAGGGAGCTTATGTTCCGGGGACCTGAGAGAGCCTGAGGAGCAAAGCTGTCATGAACAAGTCACTTGTGTGGGGTTGCTCTGAAGGTTTGGCATTTGTCCGAAAAGAGCAGGATATGTTGATCTACATTGGATATTCTGGATCAAGTATCAATGAAATCCTATCCTAGGCTTTGGCACAAGACCAAATTTGAATTAGAGGAGATAGTTGTGGCATGATACTGGAGTTTGTTTTGTTTTGTTTTGTTTTGTTTTTTAAATTTTTTTTTTTTCAACGTTTATTTTATTTTTGGGACAGAGAGAGACAGAGTATGAACAGGGGAGGGGCAGAGAGAGAGGGAGACACAGAATCGGAAACAGGCTCCAGGCTCTGAGCCATCAGCCCAGAGCCCGACGCGGGGCTCGAACTCACGGACCGCGAGATCGTGACCTGGCTGAAGTCGGACGCTTAACCGACTGCGCCACCCAGGCGCCCCTTGTTTTGTTTTTTAACACAAATACTACCAAAGGAAACTCTAAAGCATTGTCTAAAATAATGCTTGCAACTACAGGTTGAAAATTAAAACATTTAAAAATTTATAATAAAGAGATACATTGGCATCTCTCTGTGTTCTTTGAATGGAATTTAACCAAAGAGGTACATTAACTAGTCATTACAGTCAAAGTGATTTCACCGGCTGCTCATTTTTGCAGTGACGGGGTGACGGCTGCAAGTAGGGACTGCATCTGTCTGTCTGCCGGGGTCTACGTTTTATTGGTGGTCCCTCATCTTTCCCCTGTACTTCCTGGGAGCTACAGATCTCACTCCTAGGTCCATCTACATTCACATCATGTCTGAGGAAATACCCTAGCCTCCCCCTGTGAGCCTCTGCTAGACCAACTTCACCCTGAGGAGATACTTTCTAAGTTTGTTTCTAATGTCTGGGCTCCTTTTTCATTCTCTCCTCAGAAGTTACTAATATCCACCCTTATGGCTCCACTATATAAAACCTCTTTGTCTAGAGCCAGCCCACACTCTGCCAAAGAAGGATTCCTTAATTCAGGAAATCAGATCCACTAAACTAACTATCTGGCTCTGCTTCAAATGCTCTTGTGAGTCAGGCTAAAAGCTTTTGCTACTATAGTTGTCAAGAAATTGTGTTTGGGACCTGGGCTGAGAAACAGATGTCAGGGGCTACAGCTGTAGCCCTGTATCTGCAGACCAAGGGTAGCAGGGCCAAAGAATCGGACATCCAATGAAGAGTCTGTCAGTCTTTCAGTTACTCAATGAGGCTGAGAAAGAAAAAGAGTTGGAGAAGTGCCTGGATACTACTCTTGAATAACCACATCAGCCCCCTTTTAATTATTTATAGCAAATAGACATAGATCTAAATGAATCTCAAGCTAGAAAGGGATATATTACCTAAGTTCACTGGAAAATGCTCAGGCTGCAGAGTTACTGGGGGACAGTCTCTGGCCGGACCAGAGACAGAGAGCCATCGGAGGCCAGTGAGCAGGCCAGGCCTGGCAGAACCATCTGACCCCAGCAGGGCAATAAACAGGCTCTTAGGGGACAGTGAAGAGCTGTCCCCTTTCAGCATAACCTCTGAGGACAGTGGCCAAACACATTTGCATGAGCAGTTCATGTCAATGGAGAATCTCAATACAAAAAGATCATTTTTGCCTATAATCTTGATATGTCTCAGTAGCATTTCCTTCTGACTTGGTACGACTAATATGTGTGCAAGCCTCCCTGCTAGCTTCCATCTAGAAGTTATCTTCTGAGTTTTACCAGTTATTCCAAACATTATCTCAAATCGTAACTCTTTATTCTAGCAAAAATTTGAAGATGTTTGTGCCATTTTTTAAACCTAGCACAATAAATAATGCCAGATTTGCCTCTGTAATAATGACATAGAGTAGGCAGACCCCAGCTCCTACTTAATTCTGTGAGTTTCATCACATTATGGTCCAGGAGGCACAGAGGCCTAATCAAAAGCATCCATTGGTATAATGTTTTGCATATGTCCTTCTCATGTCTCTCCATGTACATATATTATATATACGTGGCACTGTTATCTATAAAAAAGTAAAAAAATTGGAAGCAACCTACATGTCCATAACTGGGGACTTTTTTTTAATTTACGTTTTTTAATTAATTTAAGAATTTATTTATTTATTTTGAGAGAGAGCACACACACACACGTAGGGGGAGGGGCAGGGAGCGAGGGAGAAAAAGAATCCCAAGCAGGTTCGATGCTGTCAGTACAGAGCCTGACATATGGCTCAAACTCACGAACCATGAGATCATGACCTGAGCCAAAATCAAGAGTCAGATGCTTAATCAACTGAGCCACCCAGGCACCCCACAACTGGGGAAATTTTCATCTATGTTATAGTATACCTAGAACCTTTTGCAGCTCTTTCAATGACGTTTAGAATATTTTGTAGCAATGTGGGGAAAGAATTGACTTGCATAGTTAAGTGAGAAGGTCAGGATACAAAATTATTTGGATGATTTGACATAACCTATATAAAAATTAATGCACATGGCAGGGTGGGGAGTACAGGAAGAATACGTGCACACCTGATTAATAGTTGGCATTTTGGGCGTATGATCATATGCCATTTCCTTCTTAGTTTTCAAAATTTTCATAATGTTACTACATTGTTTTCACACAAAATCGAGCATATTATACATACACACATGCATGCCTCATCCAAGAGAGTTTGGACTTTTCTAGGCTGTGCATTTTAATATTATCAGTCATAAATAGAAGTAATTATTCAAACTAGTTTGACCTAGGGGACTTATTGGACTATATCATTAAAAAGTTCAGAAGATGGACCACCCTCAGGATGAGCTGTTCCAGAAACGCATTGCGCCCCCAGTGCTGGGGACCCATTCCTCTTGACTCCACCTGGCGGCATGTACCAGCCTTTTTGTCACACTTCCTCCCTCGTGGCAGAAAAATGGCTACAGCAGCTCCATTTTAGAGAAAGAGCAAGGTCAACTTTGCTCCCGGTTGTCAAACAACAATCTTTGCTTCAGTCTGATGAGACCAGCATGGACCAGTTGCTGAAACCAGGGAACTGCTACACCGGCTTCAGGTTAAATTATGTCACCCGCGCACGCCGGTCTGCAGGAGGCTGATTACTGTTCACAAATAGTTACGGCCTCTCCCTGCTGGAGGATTATACTTCCCCACCTCACTCACATCAGGTTTAACCCTAACTTGCACTGGCTACTGAAATGCAAAACACCAACGTTCAATACCAAAATGTGACATAGTTGTTTAAGGCTACACTTGGCTTCCCTGAAGCCATTTTGTTCCTTCTGTCAGGTAGAAGCATTCAGAGTCAGTGTGTGGTTTGCCATACTCTTTCTTCTCTGTTACAGTCTCTGGCGATATCCCAAACAGAAGCTTCAGTGTCAGCCTGGGTTCAAAAATAAAGATGAAATGGGGTTGAGCCACAGCCAACCCAGACTGCACATGTAGCATGAGCTGCACCTTTGTTATCTGCTGCTGATTTGGGGGCTGCTTGCTGCTGAACATAACCTTCCTTTGCTGACTGGACTTGAGTCCTAGCTTAGCCATTTTCTTTGCTACATGAACTTGGGTAAGTTATTTCACTTCTCTATACTTTCTTTATTTGCAAAATAGAGATGATACATACAACTCCTGGTACCTACGGTAGTCCCCCCTTATCTGTGGGGGATATATATTCACCCCCAGTGGGTGCCTGAAATGACCGATAGTACCGAACCCTAGATATACTATGTTTTTTCCTACACTCATACTTATGATAAAGTTCAATTTCTACATTTTGTGCAGTAAGATATTAATGATAACTAATAACTAATAATAAGATAGAACAGTCATATCAACAGATTGTAACAAAAATGATATTAATATGGCCTCTCTCAAAATATCTTATGTATAAGACTCCCCCTTCTTGTGATGATGTCAGGCGATAAAATGCCTATGCAATGAGATGCAGTGAGGTGACACAGTGTTAGGCCACTACTGACCTGATGACACATTAGAAGGAGGACCACCCACTTCTGGACTGCAGCTCCCCCTGGGTAACCAAAACCCCAGAAAACACAATCATAGATGAGGAGAGACTACTGGACTCAGAAATGACAACTGTGATTATTTGTTGATAATAACAAGTATAATTGTTACTTCCATGGGGGATTTTCTCCTAATTTATCTTTGTGATTTTTAGAAAGGAAAAAAGTCCATCTGAAAAAGAAGGTATATTACATTCTTCTTCACCAAGACAAAGTTACCCAGAGTTTCAGTATATATACTAATTATCTGTAGCTAGAAGAAGAAATTCCTCCTCAAGATATAAATGTTAGTTCCTTGAAACGTTCTTCCCTTCTTAAGAAATAAAAAAATATTAACCCAAAATTTCATATGGGAAAAATGTTTTATCATGCTCAATACCAGAATGTGATAAAGCTATTCAACAGTATTGTTGGCTTCACTGAAGTAATTTTGTTTCTTCTCAGAGTTATCTATTATTGAAGATAGCCAAGCAATGGATATTGAAATAGATGATTTTTCTATTCCATTGTGAAAAGTCTTGTGTTCCCTGACCCCTTCCCATAAAGTGATGCATTCTTGTGTGTGTGTGTGTGTGTGTGCGTGCGTGTGTGTGTGAGGGACCGAGGGAAGGAGAGAGAGATTATAGTCAGAGAAATGCAATTTAAAAGTAAAATTTCTACTTTCTTCCTTGAGAATGTAATTAAATCTAGACTTGAATCTAAGTTGACTTGATTTTGTAATCAATAATTATTTTACATTATGGAATACATTTTCCATCTTAGACATTTATCACTGACATCTGATATCTAGCATGTTTTTTCAGATTATAGGTTTTATCTTGCTTGGTTTTTCTGGTATCCAGTAATTAAGGTATGAGGCAAGTGTTTATTCCCTTAGATAAACAAATGTGCTTTGAAGAATGCAGTATAAATCATGGTTTAAAGACATTAGAGTAGTAGCTCCTACAAACTGCTCTGCCACAGAATTACCTGAAATCTTACACACACACACACACACACACACACACACATATACACATGCACACACCTTTCTGGGCCCTACCCCAGGACTTGTGAATTACAATCTCTGGAAGAGGGGCTCAAAAATTTTATTTAAAAATCCCAGGGCATGACATCACCAAGATGGTGACATAGGATGTTCCTGACTTCTGTCCCCCTCACAAGAACAACTAACATCTGTTCAAGTATTAAGACATCACTGAGAGAATCCTAGAATATGAGGGTAAAGCTGAAGCTCTCCCTTGCACCTCAGAGACCAAGACAGACTACATTAGAAAGTTTTTCAAACTTTATCATTTTAATTCCCACTAGGATTGGTCCCAGTGGATCTACATCCTCCTTAACAGTTGTTATTGTCAGATTTATTTTTTATTAAGATGTTTATTTTTTGCCAATAAAAATGGATGTACAATTTGGAGAAAAATTTCTCAAAGACCCAGATTTTGGTTTCCAACCAAGGATCCTTATGAAATGACTGATTCCAGGGCCAGGGTGGGGAAAATGTAAGATGAGCTTGGAACATTTTCTTGTGCCAGAAAGTAGAAAATTGCTCAAAGAATGATGGGAGTCATGTCAAAGCACACACAACTCCGCTTGACAGGGGTCTTGCTGGCCACATCTGGAAAATTTGAATACGAAAGTAAAGTAATAGCAATAATAGATTAGAATCCACTGAATAAAATATATGTATTGATATATTCAAAGGAAGGGAGGAAGGAAGGAAGAAAGGAAGGAAAAAGGGAGGGAGAGAGGAAGGAAGGAAGATGGAAGGGAGAAAGGGAGGGAGGAAGGAAAAGTTCTTTTGAAAGAATGTCAACTTATACATGTGGAAGGAATAATACAATTAGAAAATCATCAGTTGGGCAAGAATAATCAATAGATGCTAAAACCAATAGTTAAGAGTTTGATGAGGAATAGAATATTTACATCATCTCAAAGCATCTCCCCACAAATGACATCCTAATGCCAGAGGGAAAACAGTAAATTTACAGTGAAAAAGTCTGCAGGCACCATCTGTATTGGCTTGAATGGTGTCCCCTAAAAGATATGTTTACATCCTAACCCCCAGGATCTGTGAATGTGACCTTTCACATGCACACAGGGTCTTTGCAGACATAATTAAATTGAAGATTTAATGAAATCATTCTGAATTACCCGAGCCCTAAACACAATGACAAGTGTCCTTATAAGAGACAGAAGGGGAGAAGGCATGGACAGAGAGAAGGAGGAGAAGGCCATGTGAATATAGAGGCAGAGAAGCTACAAGAAACGCCAACTGCTATGAGAAGCCAGAAGACGCAAGGAAGGATTATACTCTAGACTTTCCAGGGGGAATACAGTCCTGACAACTTGTTTGAAGCCACGTGATTTGTGGTAATTTGTTATGGTGGCCCTAGGAAACGAATACGCCACCTTAACCCAATGATCAGTGTTAGTATCACCAATAGAGGGATTAACCTACATCCTGTGGCTCTTGATGAGATGTGCTAGAAAGCTCGCAGCCTCACTCACATAATGTTCCTGCCCAAACTGCACAACCTGAATCTAATCATGAGGAAAGAGTGGACACATCCAAATTGAGACCCATTCTCCAAAAAAAGTTGTGTGTACTCTTGAAAAATATTGAGGTTATAAAAAAAACAACAAAAGGCTGAGAAACTGTTCCAGATTAAAGAAGACTAAAAAAAAAAAAAAAATATATGACAACAAAATATAACGAGTGACCCGGTCTGTGAAAAAAACAGTCATTTGGGGAATATTTGGCAAAGCTTGAGTATTGGATAATAGTATTTTATCAATCTTCAAGTTCTTATTTTTGTTACTCATATTATGATTATGTGACAGAATGTCCTTGTTTCCAGGAAATAAACACTGAATATCAAGGGGCAGGGGGTCATACTCTCTGCAACTTATTGCCAAATGATCCAGAAAAAAGGTATCTATGCATACATATAGAAAAAGAATGAGGAAGTACATCTGGCAAAGGTTAATAAGTGGTACGCAAGAGTTCTTTGTGCCATTATTGCCTTTTTCAGCAATTTTGAAATTACTTCAAAATAAGATATTTTTTAAAAGCTTGCTAGATTATTATAACGTGCAGCTGGGGATGACAACCACTGCATTAAAATTCACTTGTGAAGGCAGTGGTTCTCATCTGGGTGACTCTGCCATCCAGAAAACCTAGAGAAAAGTCTGAAGACATTTTTGATGGTCAATTACTGCACACGGTGGGGAGAGGAGAGCAGGGATCTGGAGGGTGCCACAGGCATCTAGTGTGTATAGAGGCCAGGGATGCTGCTAAAATAGTAAAATGCACAGGACAGCCACCCGTAAGTAATTATCTGACCCTAAATGTCAATGGTGCCACCGCTAAAAACCTTGCTTTAAGGAAATGATACACCTTTGCCAATAGAACCGGAGTCTAAACACTTATGGAAAGTGGCACCAAGTTAATATGGGTTTAAAACGCTCCCCACAGCAACATTATATATCAACCAAAGATTCCCATTTTGTGTGAAAATACATTTGCATTTCAAGACTTGGAAGCCACAGACAGAAATGCATACAGTGACATGTGACACCAAACATCAGACAAGAGTATAAAGGAAAGGAGACGCGTAGAAGTTTGGCTCATTCATTTTAACATCAACCAAGTAGCTTGCATAATTTTAGACAAGTCCACCACAAACGCAATTGCAGGGCATGTGAACAGCTCGGTGAGAACGACAAATAGACTCCTCTCAAACTTATGACTATATTCGTAAAGCAGTATAAATATATTACATTACTGGTTACCTGGGGTAATCCATATCACTTCTTTCTACATCTAATGAGATCTCCCATTTCTGTATTTTTACCATAGAAGAGCTACACAAACATCACCATAACTGAGTGACGAATCAGACAGTATTAGATTTTCACATAACAATCCACAAAACCTCAATGACTCTCAACAGCAAACATTCATTTCTCATTCATTGGTATGTGCCCTGGCTGAGTTGACCCTGCTTCAAGTTCAGGTCTGCTCTGCATGTCCCTCACTCCGGCACCAGTGATCCCCTGGACAGAGATGGCCGTTGCCTCATGGTAGATCACAGGCTCTCTAGAAGCCAGGCCAAACTCTGCGAGTACATTTAAAGCGTTGCTCACATCACATCTGCTAATATCCTGAATCTCCATGTTGGTATAAGTAGTTTTATCTCGGTTTGTTACATAGTATTCTGTAGCATACGAATGCCATCATTTATTAAGCCTCTTATAACTGTACATTGAGATTATTTCCAATTCTCCCCCTATTATATGCGATGCTGTGATAAACATTTTGTAACTAAATTTTTATCTCAATTAACCATTCACTGTTAAGGAAGAAAACATCCAAAAGTGGAATTTCTGGATGAAGGCCTAGAAACAATTATTTTCAAAAGGTTTTTCTTCTCAGTGTTGTCTGGCGTTCAAATCAAAGCAGTCAATGTTAGGCAGTCAGTTGGGAATACGAGGATTTAAGGTATTGACACATGTATGTGGGTGGGTAGGCATGGGAGAGGAGCAGAAGAGAAGGGGAAAGAGAAGAAGGGAGGAGAAATTGATTGTGAGAATCATCCGAATCCAATGTAGAATGATACCAGACACTGTATAAGAATTACTGGTTGTAGCAGGAAACCCCTCAAAGAGCCAGTTGTACTGTAGTTGATTTGTAAATGAAATAAAAAAAAAAAAAAACAAACCACTCAAATCAGAACACAGCTAAATGCTGTAAAAATTGAGTGATTTTTATAAGACACACAAATATACAGCTAGTAAATTATTGGACCTAAGAATTTTTAACTACAATCTATTAATTTGATCTCCTTTTTGTCAATAAATCATTAAGAGCAGTGGTTCTCAACAGGGGTAGGTTGGTGTTATAGTTGTCTATTGCTATGTAACAAATCACCCCAAAATTTAGTGGCTTAAGACAACAAATCATTATTATCACTGATGGTTCTGTGGGTCAATTGGGCTCAGGTGAGCAGCTCTCTCATGGTGCCTGTCATGTAGCTGAAGGCAGATATTGGCTGGGGCTGAATCATCTGAGAGTTCAACCGGGTTGGGTGTCCAAGATGGCTCCCTCACAGGACCGGCATTGATGCTCATTGCTGGCTGTGAGCTCAGCTGAATGTGTCAACCCGAGTGGCCAAATGTGGCCTCTCCTTCTAGTTTGTGACCCTCACAGCATGGTGGCTACACTCAGAGATGAAGTGTCCTGAGAGGGTGGATCCCAAGAGTGAGTGTTTCAAAGTCCCAGGTGGTAGCTCCTTATGATCTAATCTTGGAAGTTCCAGAATATTGCTTCTTCTGCATTCTTTTGTCTCAGTGAATCACTCAGGTCTTCCCAAAAGCAAAGGGAGAAGAATTTGATTTTGGCCTCTTGATTAGAGAGCAGCAAGTCACGTTGCAGAAGAGTGTGTGGGATGGAAACTATTTCTGTGGCCATCTTTGGAAGATGCAATCTCTACAGGGACGGGGAGGTGGGGGTTGGTGAAAAGTTGTTGTCTGAAGTTCTCTGAAATTGTTGACTAGTTTTCACCCATTTATGTCTTTTTCTGAAGAGAATCCCAAATATTAGTAAGATTCTCAAAGGAATCTGCAACCAAAATAAATAAATAAAAAGTAGAAACAATCACGAATCTAGGCAGATTATGGTATGTTACATAATTAAGTTTATTTTATACCCTGATATTCCTTTTAAAGATACTTGATCTCTGCCATTAACTTGGAATTGTTCAGCATCTAGCTATGATTCACTAACAAATTCACCCGATTAAACATTTTAAAAAATGTCAGATAATTCTGTCAGTGTGAGTGACAAGTTAAATAAAACCAGATACACATACACACACATACACTCATGTACACATATATAAACATGGTCTGAATTTTAAACAGAGAAGCCTGATTAAATGGGGTTTGTATTTTGGACCACTGTTGCCACCAAGCTACCTGTATTTGATACTTAGGAGAGTTCTAATAGACTTAATATTCTACACACAGTTCGGGGAAATTTTCTTTTTAGATGCCTGCAGCACAGGGCACAATAATTTCCAACATACAGCATGAGATTTGACTACTTTATCTCAGCATATGTAACTATAACTGTTATTGTTCACAAAATTATCTGGTTTTTATTACAGCATTGGACTCTGTGACACCCCAGAATCCATGACTCCCTCAGACAGGCTCCATTTATAGTAAGAACTATTTCTGTTTATGCCGCTCTACTTGCTATTAGTTTCACGAACTTATGCCCTCTGGATTTCAATGGTGGGGGAACAGAAGGGCAGAGAATTCAGAAAGGGATGGATGCAGGAATCACCAGCCAGCTACATGTTCCACAAGAGGGGCATTTTTTTGCTGCTGCTGTTGAGATTGAGGTGTCTCTTAAGTTTCTTTTTATCTCGCATGTTCATCTCCATTATCATCCTCTTTTCAAATGATGCCTTCTTTTTTTTAAGTTTATTTTTGAGAGAGAGAGAGAGAGGGAGAGAGAGAGCGAGAGCAGGGGAGGGGCAGAGAGAGAGAGAGAGAGAGAGAGAGAGAGGGAGAGAATCCCAAGCAGGCTCCTTGCCCAACACAGGGCTCAGTCTCACGATGTTGAGATCACGACCTGAGCTGAAAGCAAGAGTCAGACGCTTGACTGATTGAACCACCCAGGTGCCCCTCAAGCAATGCCCTCTTAAAGAGACTGGGTCAGTTGTTCCGTAACATTCTGGGCTTTGCTGATTTTTTCAACACGTTTCCTATAGATTTAAAGGCTTGATTAGATTCAGGGTGAACATTTTTCCATGGATGCTTCACAGATGCTCCTATGCATTTCATATAACATCACACAAGGACGTGCATAGTATCTATTTGCCTTGCCTTTAATGACACTGATTGATCTGCAGATCCAGATGGGGACTGCCTGATTCCTGGCTGTAAAGTTGTTGGCTGACCTTCTGACTCCCTTGGAATAATATCTAGTTCCTCATTTATATTTTGCTTCTTAGTTTTAGCATCCATAAATGTTTATTGCCTGAATCAGTTATTTCATTAGATGTAAAAGGGTGAATTTTTCTAATTTTATCATTTCTTCTACATTTACCAGCTAGAATACTTGTATAAGAAAACTCTCCCTCATTAACTAGGGCTATATTATAAAATTTTGAAAATAGAGTTTTCACATGGAAGGCAGATCAAGACTTACTTTTCCAGTTAATTACTAATTTTCAGAGAACAAGTTAATAGACTATGGCCAATAGTGATAAGTGAATTATGTTTGTTACTTTGGCTTTCTCTTTTGAGTATCATTATGAATTCTGGGATATTTATTTCATTATTGTGTTTTGATCAGTTGCCATTGCTTTTCTTGTTGATGGTAAAATTGTCCACTTTTAGGCAGTGGACAGATTCCCTGCTTTCCAGCATAACAAGATGATCTAGTCTCAGTTTGTCATTTGCCACTCCACACCTGGAACCAGATCTCTCCAAGAATCCCCAGTTCCTTTTTCCGAGACTGTAGTCTGAATGCTAACATTCTCATCATTACTGGACTGTCATTGCTACTGGGTCTTTTCTGTGGACAGACCTTTAACATTTTGAATTTTAAAAGACTCATATTCACAATTCAAATGTATTTGAATATTCGATATATCACATTCAAATTTCAAATGTTCAAACAGTTTAAATTTAAACGTAATCAAAAGTAACCTACACGTGATTATTGAATCATTATATCATACACCTGAAACTAATATAACACTGTATGTGGATTGTACTTGAATTTAAAAAATAAATAAATAAAATGTTTTAAAGTAGCCTACTGGGTTTTTTAAAGTTTTATATCGTTATCTTCCTTCTCTCAGACATTACATTAATGTAATTACTTATTTATAAGTATAATAAACTTTCAAATGTCAATATAGCATAATGAGATATAGTAATATTATTACTAACAATCACGTACTGAATGCAGGTGAAGATTTCTTTGTATTTTTGTTAGAATATATTCCAGTAACGATGTGTGGCATACCCTATGTTTCAAAATACCCAATGGACTCAAGTATAGGCAAAAGCTTTTCTCTTGAGGAAGAAGAAAGGTCTAGCTATAGGGTAATGGTCAGAATGGCTTCGGTTACCTCGTCTGGGCCCTCCCCCAGCCCTGAGAAGGCAGGAGAAAAGGCCCGAGATGAGTAGACAGTGGGCTGCGTTGGCCTGTGGACACAGCCCAGCCAGAGACGCTCTGAGCCCCGCCCTCCAGGACTGCTGGGTGCCCGTGGCGGCCGAGGACAGATGCCCCCAGCTGCACTGAACAAAGACAGATGAAATACGAGATTCGTGTCTATCTGTGCGCAGTTGACTGCAAGCATGAGGTAGCCAGACACTTCACCGCAGTGTTGGGAATGTTTCATAGCAGTTCGGCACTTGAAAAGAATAAATTGTATAAATGAAAAGTATATACTTCCTCCCAGCCCCTAGATCATTCAGAACATTTCATTGGACAGTGCATGGCACCAGCCTGCCATTTTTGAGTGCATCACAGGGCTTGTTGCTATTATTTATCTTGTTCTTATCACGTTGGTATTTAAGCATCTTATCGCTGTACAGGAGAGAAAAGGTCCTGTTCCTACGGGCTGTGTTTTTCAACCAGTGATTCAGGAGTACTGATACGCTTGCTCTGTTTTGAGCTGCACTCACATTTCTGCTGGGAGGCAACAACAAGGAAAACACAGGTGAGCTTGGCAGCCTTTGGGGAGGCAGCAGGTGGGAGGAGAATAATCAAGAAAAGCAAAGAAAGGCTTTGGTTCTTTAGGTAAACGGAAACCTGTGTTCTCTCCCTTTGAGACGCTGCAAAGTAACAGTCTTGCTTTCTTCCCTTCTCCCCTTTTCTTCTTCTGTTTTGCCCAAATCTGTTGTTTCAAGCTCAGAAGAGAGTGGTAACCTGTTCAGATCCAGTTCTCTGTCTCCCGTCTAATTAATTAGGCCTGGCCTCCAGGACCCCCCGCCTTCCCACCACCTCACAAATCTTGGAAACCTGCTTAGTTCAATCCATCAGCCTGAATTACTGGGAACAATTTGGCCACTCTGTTTCGTATTCTTCTAGCCCTTTCCTTAACCCCTCATATTCACAAAATATTTGCTTAAGGCAATAATGTCAATCACTAATGTAATCAGCATTCCATAGAGAGCTTGCTAGAAATACCAGCTCCTCCAGCCTGCATTTAAATTCTGATCTCATAAGATCAAGTAATAATAGGGCTGTAGTGATACTGATGAAGGAAGTCCAGGACTTGCACTTCAAGGAAAAATGGCTTCAACACACGAGGAGAGGATGAAATAAAGGAGAGTCCTTAGATGCTGCCTGCGAAGCCCAGGCCTCCTAGGAGGACGGAGTACTACTCAGCAATACAAAGGAACTAACTGCTGATACACACCCATCAGGGGTGAATCTCAAAAGCCGTGGAAGAAGCCAGACACAGAGTGAATAGACAGAAATCAGATCAGTGACTGTTTGTGGGAGGGAGGGGAATTGATCGGGAAGGGATCTGGGGGGATCTTCTTGGTGATGGAAATGTCTGTATCTTGATCGCCAAGGGTGTCTATTACAGGCACGTATGCCTGTGTCAAAATCTATCTAATTGTACATTTATGATCTGTGCTGTTCATTGCATGCAAATTATATCGTAAAATTTTTTTATTTGAATATACCTACTTTGGGTGATGATAGAAAATATTTTTACCAATTTTTTTGGCAACGTGTACCTTTTAAAGGTATGCACGAGGCAAAAAAAAAAAAAAAACCTCTCAAGATAGAAGACGATTTAACATAGTGCTGAAAATATGGCATGCACTCAATTAAAGTGTATTGACAACTAATAGCCATCGCATAAGTTTGTTTGTAAGATGCCTCCTTTCAGCCCAACATTATAGTCAAATTCAGCACTATCTACAAGATTAAAATTTCCCAGCCCTAAAAAATATTTTTAGTAACCCTCCATTCCGTCAGTCCAGTTATGCAGCCCTTTCATGGGAGTATAATAAATAAAATCAATACTTTTTATTACTTCACTGCCAGAAACTTACTACACCCAGATTCAAAAGCATAAGGCTGTCTGCAAGGCTGATGTACCCTTCAAGGAGTATTTTATGAGGAAAGCATACTGTTATAATTTTGCAAGAATAAGGAAAGCTACCTTTAAATCATAAGAAGTATTTCTTAGGTTGAAGAAGTATATATATATAAGGGCTATCAATCCCCTATATATGATCTCTAGCTAGATAAATGCAGGGGGGAAATCAGCTTTCTTCTAAAGACATAAAATTTCCTGAAAAATATATACTGGATGAATTTTATATTTCTATAATAAAAAGTATGCACTGCCAAGTCTCGGGAAAATTGGACAAATGGCTCAGTAAGACTTATCTTTCTTAATTGTGATGTGTTTCTAGAGGTAACTTGTCTCATAATATGTGACTTTTTTCCTTTATGTTTTCACCCTCTTTGAGCACTATAACCCACCCCCCCCCCAAAAAAAATCAAAGAACAAACCATGCAAAAATGCAAATCAAACTAAAGTTTCAGGCTAAAAGATAATTTACAGTTAGATTATTATGTAGACACAATGCTGAAGATACAAGTTTGAAAACATTCTTTAGCAACAGGAACTCCCCAAATATTTTCAATTGTTTTGTCACTGGAGAATTCACATACAGAGAAGAAATAAACAATAAAACATTATAAGGTAGCTATTACTGGAGAAATATGATTTTCTTTTTCAATTTCTAGAGGATATAATTTTTAAAGGAGAAAAATAGAAATAATGAAAAAAAGTGAGGACAATTCAAAAACTGGGAAGAGTTTTAAATCCCTCAACCACATATAAAAATTTTCATTTTATTATAAAAGAATTAGGACTTTAACAACCAAACTATATCTATTCCAGTGATCCCAAAGTGTGATCTCCCAACCAGCAGCCCCAGGATCATCTGGGAACTTGTTTTTAAATGCACATTCTTAGGACTGCCTGGGTGGCTCAGTTGGTTAAGCCTCAGGCTTTGATTTCAGCTCGGCTCATGATCTCGAGATTGGTTGAGTTGGAGCCCTGAGTTGGGCTCTGCACTGATAACACAGAGCCTGCTTGGGATTCTCTCTCTCTCTCTCTCTCTCTCTCTCTCTCTCTCTCTCTCTCTCTCAAATTAAATAAATAAATAACTTTAAAAAATTAAATGCATTCTTGGGCCCAACCCAAGCCTACTAAGTCAGAAGCTCTGGGGGCAAAGCCCAGCCATCTGTGTTTTAACAAGCCTTCTGGGTAATTGTGACACAGGGTAAAGTCTGAGAACCATTGATTCATTCCAGAAACATTTAGGGGGTGCCCTTTGTAGGCCAGGCTCTGAGAAAGGCTTTGGAGACAGAAAATAAGGAATTAACATGATCCATAGTTTAATCAGTCACAAAGAAAAAGAATATTAGCTAGTAATGTCATTTTTTTAAATATAGGAAAATAGGAGACGTCCTTGGTAGAGCTCCATCAAGTAAAACTACCAAGGACACTGAGGAATTTTACTGAGGTTGGGGCAATCATGCTCAGTAACAATTACCTGGAAGGATTTGTTTTTTTCTTTTTTTCCTTTTCTTTTCTCTTTCTTTCTTTCTTTCTTTCTTTCTTTCTTTCTCTCTTTCTTTCTTTCTTTTCTTTCCTTCTTTCCTTCTTTCTTTTTTTCCAGAAACACATGTGCTGTCCCTCTCCAGACCTCTGGGATCACAATCGCCTAGAGTGGGGCTCAGGAAAACTCTGTTTTTCACAGTTCCCTCTAGTAAGTAATTCTGATGTTTACCAGAGTTAATAGTGATGCTCTGTAGAGATGTCTCAGGATCTGTGTTTGCCCGGCTGCCGGGCTGGCAGCCTCTCCAGGTATGGTCTGTGGATTACCTGTACTGAATCACGTCCGGGAGGGGAGAACATGAGTGCACTAGCAAGTAAAATGTAGATCCCCAAAACTAAACCACTGAGTCAGAATCTCTGGGGACAGGGCTCAGGACTATGCACTTTTTACAAATTCTCAAGTGATTTTTAAGCACATAGCAATTTGAAGTTTACTACCTTGTGGATCTCCCCAAGGACTACTTTTCAATGGTGTGCCTGGGTGCCTCAGATTGGGTAAGCGTCTGCTTCTTGAGTTTGGCTCAAGTCATGATCTCACAGTTGGTGGGTTCAAGCCCCACATGGGGCTTTGCGCTGACAGTGCAGAGCCAGCTTGGGACTCTTTCCTTCTCCCTTCTGTCTCTGCCCTTCTCCTGTGCAAACTCTCTGTCTCTCAGAATAAGTAAATAAACTTTAAAAAAAAAGGTCCCCTAATTCCTTCTGTCTCTCCATATGTATGGTGGATAAATAATGCCCCCTCAAAACGTCCACATCCTAATCCCCAGAATCTGTGAAATTTACATGGCAAAAACGACTTTCTAGATACAATGAAGTTAACTAAGATTCTTGAGATGGGTGATTCTCCTGGATTATCTGGACGAGTTGAGGATAATCCCAGAGCTCCTTACAAGAGGGAGGCTCACAGATCAGAAAAGAGATGTAACAACAGAAAAAGAGGGTAAGAGTCAGAGAGAGCTTTAACGATGCTACCCTGCTGGTTTTGAAGATGGAGGAGGGGCCCACAAGCCAAGAGATACAGACAGTCTTTAGAAGCTGAAAAAGGCAAGGACACAGATTCTCCCCCAGAGCCTCCTGAAAGAACGAAGCCCTGCCCTCACCTTGATTTGGGCCCAGCGTAAACCCATCTCAGGATTCTGACCCAACTTGTGATTATTTGTTATAACAGTGATAGGACACTAATATGATATGTAAAAGACACAGAAAGGAACATAATACAGGGACAAACTACACTATTACTGAAGAAGCTTATCTTATTTGGAGAGTCTACCGCCAAGAGAGAAGGCATATTTAGTGTTCCCTTGAAATTTATTCTTATCAGACAATTTCTTTGGGTAGAGGTCTTAATTAGATGCAGGGTTCCAGTGATCATAGTAAACAATTCCAGAACCTTACAAAAGAAAAGAAAAGAAAAGAAAAGAAAAGAAAAGAAAAGAAAAGAAAAAAGAAAAGAAAAGAAAAGAAAAAAGAAAAGAAAAAACCTTAGTTGCTCAGTAGCTGTAAGATTTCCTTTTCAGATTCAATCTTCAGGACATTATCAAAAGATATGGAAGGCCACCAGCTCATGACATCTTTTCCCTAGTGTCTACTCCCACGTAGCAGACAAGGCCCCAAATCCTCAATTCAGAGGAAGAATCAGGGAAAGCATTCATAATGGACATACTTCATGTGCTGTCATCAGTTACACAGTCAAACCTGTAAAGGAATACACCCCTGGGGGGTGGGGAGAAAGTGTTCAAAATCCTCTTACATTATCAGCCGCTTCTTTAAGCAGTGATTCTCAAGCGAGAGCCTGCATCAGGTCACCTGAAGGGCCCCCTCCCAAGGTTACCAATGCGGGAAATCTGGGCTGAAGCCCCCTGCTCTGCTGCCTGTCCAGGATCACATCCTGAAAACTGCTGACCCGAGCAATGGGTCCACCATTGCATCCACATTAGCATCGCACGGGGACATCGAGTCCTGATGGCCCACCTCAGGCCAATTAAATCTGACTTGCTGATGGTGAGACCAGCTAACATGATTTTCAATCTCGGCAGGTGATGCCAATGTGCAATCAAAGCTTCGGACCTCTGTCCTAAAGGCCAAAGTAACAATGAAGGAAGGGCGTGAGTCAATATTGGGGAGAAGGGACAGTCACGGTGACCTTGAGATGCCCAACCCTTTGGCTGCCCCTGGCCCTAGGATCTCCTCTTAAGAAAATGTCTCCTGCTTCAAAGTCAAAGTTTAAAAACAACATCTGATCTAAGGAAATAAGAATAAGATGCCACAACATACGGTGCAGCCCAAAGAGAGGACATTTCTATGAGATATTGAAGCTAGGGGAAAATGGTAACCTGTTGGAAATGATGATACAACCCTAAATACTCCCTGTCTGTTTAAAAATGTATGATAGTTTCATAGTAAATTGCAAAACAAGCCCTTAATCTTCCTTTTTACAGAAAGACCCAAAGGAAGAGTAGTTTCTTATATTAAATAAAACAAAAGGTTCAGTACTTCAAGTAGCCTCAGTATTTTCTGTTTTCAGGCATTTAATGTACTGTGCTTCATATCCATATATTTCTCTCTTCCTCACATCTACATACCCTATTTTTATTATCATGAATATTCATTGTTTCCAAACAATGTCTAATTACTCATCTGTCAGACACTACTCAATTCAGGTTTTATTATTTTAAACTGATAGTTTTCTGTTGAGAACTACATGACCTGGAACTTAGATTGCCTACCAATATACTATGTTTGTACCTTTTTTGAAATAAACTGCAAAGCAGTTTCTAACTTTCTAACACACAG
The DNA here is from genome assembly GCF_018350155.1 of Leopardus geoffroyi. Taxonomy (NCBI): domain Eukaryota; kingdom Metazoa; phylum Chordata; class Mammalia; order Carnivora; family Felidae; genus Leopardus; species Leopardus geoffroyi. The sequence continues at coordinate 178,697,046 of NC_059328.1, read as the reverse complement.
CCTAAGCCCTTCTGCTTAATGTCAGACGAGCTCCGAAAATCATTGCCTTTTAAGGGAATCATTGTTTTCTGTTGTATGTCCCCCAATAATGGCTTTAATCTGTTCGGAAAACTGATCACATGACCTGATAGATTTACTCATTTTCATCCCAGATTTTATTGATATGTGTACAGAAAGTTACTTTACTTTTGGATCGTAGCACCTATCAACGAATATTGTAAATCCCTGAAGCAAATGTTTTTGTAACAGACTGTGAAAAAGAGCTATTAGAGTCACATTTACTTTTTCCAGGCGATTTGATATAAAAATTTGTCAATTCTTTCTGCCTTTACTTGCTGGTGAGAATCTAGCCTCTGAACACCTTCTTTTCAGATATTTTCAGGTGCTTTTGAAGGGTAAGATCTGGAAGAGTAACCCTTAATCCAAGCCACATCTGACTATCTTAGCTTATTTCATTAAACACCCGAGACTAAACATTGTATGACAGAGTAGCATCTCCTCCAGAGCACAGGCCAGATTTTATTTATGGTGCTACTTACTAATTAAAATCAGTCCAAAGAAAAAATTCAATGAAGATGAATGGTAGGATTTACTTCATCAGTGTCACAGAAATTAAAGTATAAAAATGTACGTCAGATGGGTTATTTCACATCAAATGAATGACACACGTGAATGTAAATTTAACTACTTTCAAACCAGAGGGCAGAAGTCTCCGAGTTTAGTCAAATTAATGCACACATACAAACATATGCAGGGCATGAAGTTTTAATCTGATTTTTATTTTACTTTCCCGTGAGCTTATTTACAAAACGTATGTTTTTGTTGCTATTTTCCTGATAACATACAGCGGCTGAAAAAAATTCACACGTTTCAGGGAGGGTAAAATGTGGTATATTTACACGTCCATGGTTTTGTAAACATAAATGGGCCCATATTTTGCCTGTAAACACCATACTTGAAAACTGCATGTTTGTTGTTGTTGTTGGATAGTTTTTCCATGTAAATACATTAAGATCTCCACAGTAAAAACCAGCGTGGTAGGCCATTTCAATGTTTGGATATATTCTAAGGTATTTAGACCCCTGTTGATAGAACATTTAAATCATTTCAGCTATTCGATATTGTAAGCAACTTTGCAAGAAACAAACTGGTAGCATGTATTCAATTATTTCCTTAGAGTGAATTCCCAGGGGTAGAATTGCCAGGTAAGAGAACAGAACCCTTGAAACTTCAGCATCTATGTTCCTAGAAGTCTCCAAAAAGGTTACGCAGAATTTCACCCTTCTGGTGTATTAAAGAACTTGTTTTCCTCCATGCTCACCAGTAGGTTTAAAAACAAAACAAAACAAAAAAAGGTTTATCAAGATAAATTTCCATATCGTAACATTTACTTCTTTTAAGTATACAATCCATTGATTTTTACTAAATTAACAGAGTTGTATAACCATCTGTCACAACCCAGCTTTCGAATATTTCCAGCACTCCCCAAGGCCCGAGGGGGCCCACTTATAATTATTCCTCACTCCCAACCAAGGGCCAGGCGACCACTAATCTACTTTCTGCCTTTTTTCCATTTGTCATATAAATGGAATCATACAATACGTGGTCTTTTGTGTCTGGCTTCTTTCACTTAGCATAATGTTTTTGAAGTACATCTATCTTGTCACATGTATCCATATGTCATCCCTTTTTATTGCCAAACAGCATTTTTGATACCCCACCTCCCAACACACACACACACACACACACACGCGCGCGCACACACACACACACACACACACAAAACACACAAATCCTTCCATTCAAAAAAAAGAAGATTCTGGGCACAGGAGTCACTAGTCTACAACAGTTGTTCTGGGCAAGAATTCTGAAGACTCGTACCTTTAGGGTAGAGAAATGCTTTGCCTTGAGCTTGATTCTGCTTTCTGTAAGAAGCCTCTGGGAGCGCCTGGGTGGCTCAGTCAGTTAAGCGTCCGACTTTGGCTCAGGTCATGATCTTGTGGTCCGTGAGTTCGGGCCCCACGTCAGGCTCTGTGCTGACAGCTCGGAGCCTGAAGCCTGCTTCAGATTCTGTGTCTCCCTCTCTCTCTCTGCCTCTCTTCCACTCATGCTATGTCTCTCTTTCTCTCTCTCTCTCTAAAAAATAAAATAGACAACAAAAAGGAGAAGGAGAAGCCTGTGTCCACCTTTCTCCATGGTTGCTGGTTTTGCCCTCTCGGAGGTTTTTCCCAGTCCATCTCTATCTGGTCATTTTTACTGTGAGAACGGAGACTTTCTCCAGGGGGGACCAAACAGCTCATTCCTCGTTCATGTAGGCTTGGGGGTCCAAAGATGGTTTTAAGGCTTAAGCATTCAAAGACGTTTTTAGTCCAGGCTTATGATTTCTTTGGCAATATGTTTTTACTTAGTAGGCTTCTAATCCGTTTACTTTCACTCAGTTCCACAGGCCAGGAACCCCACCCCAAATTCTTTCCTAAATGTAATTATTAATCCTGATTTCTTTCCTTGCTTCCTCACCTTAAGGGCTCTCTCACATACTTACACAGCTTAATGCCAGCGTCCTTGAGATCATACAGGAGTCTGGGGAAAGAAGAATATGCCCTCAATCTGGACTTTGTGGCTGGGCCATCACTTAAAAGCATTTTCAGTCTTGTTTCCTATTGTGTGGGGTGTGGGAGCAGTTAGCTTTCCAGCTTTTTGATGCCCCACATTTCTTCTCTCCGCATTTATTTTTATTTCTGCTTGAAAATCATCCAGCTATTTACGGACTGATTTTTCCTTCTAACATCCTCCTAATAGGAACCAGTAACAACCAACCTACTGCAAAATTCTGTTTTCCAGTCTCTTTCCCTGGAGCTACAGGTTCAGTAAGTGCTTAATCTACCTTTGAGCTATTGCCAGTGACAGTTTTAACACATATTTTACCACTGTATTACTGTTACATGGGTCTGCATCACCCCTTCCTCTGATAGAGTTACCTCACCACCCAATGCCAATTCTACACATTTTAGGGTTTCTTAGAGCATTGTACCTCGTTTCCAAAGCCAATATTCCCATTAGTTAAGATGATGCTAACACCAAAGAATATACCCCCAAATATCGGTAACTGAACATAATAGAATTTTATTTCTCACACATAGTATCAATTAGAGGCCGTGGAAAACAGGGGTATCCGGTCCCACAGTCCTTCAGAGGGAGCCTGCCAGATACTCTGGTGCCCTTGCGTTGACATACAGCCAGCAGCTGAGGGAAGAGAGGCTCAAGCACTGTGTGAGAGGTGATTACGGACCACACCCGGAAGCACTGTACCTCATTTCATCACTTCTGCCCACGTGCCTTTGGAAAGAATTCCATCTTGAGTCCACACCTAATTGCAAGGAAGGCTGAGAAAAATATTCTTTGTGCCCAGAAAGAAAATCAAACAAGTCTAGCAAACAGCTAGCCAACGTCTGCCTTAGCATCACAGAAAGCATTTAGCCTCAAGACTCAAGAATTCCACCGCTGAAGACCTTTGCTAAGAAAATATTCTTTTTAAAATTTTTTTTTTCAACGTTTATTTATTTTGGGGACAGAGAGAGACAGAGCATGAACGGGGGAGGGGCAAAGAGAGAGGGAGACACAGAATCCGAAACAGGCTCCAGGCTCTGAGCCATCAGCCCAGAGCCTGACACGGGGCTCGAACTCACGGACCGCGAGATCGTGACCTGGCTGAAGTCGGACGCTTAACCGACTGCGCCACCCAGGCGCCCCTGCTAAGAAAATATTCTGATATACAAGATGTTTATTCTGTATCTCAGAATAAATATATATAAATATATAAATAAACAGATAAATATATAAATAAACAGAACATTGAAGGTAGAACCCATTTATGCAACAGAATATTACACAGCGACTAAAAATGTTTTTATTAAAAGTTTTAATCATGTAGGAAAATCTCTCTGATATAATCTTAAGAAATAATAGAACATAAATTTGTACACATGATATGTATGTATCTTTGAAAGACAGCAGTAATCATGCTGGAAATAAATGTGCAAAAACCCTAACACCCATAATCTGTGTGATAGGATTATAGATTTATCAATTTTTCCTTTTTATGATTCTTCTTATCCAAATCGTCCACTATAATCAGAAATAAAATACATATTTTTCTATAACATAATAAATTCATAGCCATATCTAGGTCTTCTAGTACTCCAACCACCTCAAATGTCACTATTTGTAATAATGAATCCAGGAAAGTAACATATTAATAACATATCCTTTTTAAAATGATAAGAAATTAATATCATCATTATTTAATTACATATTCCCTGAAAACACCTTGAAACAAATAAGGTGAATAAGGTTATCTACTTTCTTCAGAGGTGACCTACAGTAGGAATGTGATTTTTAACTCATATTTCCCTACCTACAGTGCCTTCTGTTTTTTGTTTTTTTAATTTCTTTTGCAACATGCCCACATCCATTTCTGAAAAGAATATCCTTTCTCTCTCTCTTTCACACACACACACTCTCGCTCTCTCTCTCTCTCCATTCCTGCAAAATATACCCATCACAGCACATTTGACTGAACATTGGCAGATGGTATCTACCTCACTCATCAAGGTTTTCAGTAGAAGCTTGTTCTGTGTATGTCCACCTGCTTCTGTGTTGGAGGTAGACAGACAAAAAAGGCACCAAAATCACTAGACTTATTGTCACGCTGTTGGTTTCTTAGAGTACAGGATGGATTGTGTACAGGATGGATTGTGGCCACACTTCCTGAATCGTTTCTATCAACACCTGGCCAATTTCAGACTTCGTAATCAGATATTCCAAATCTCGGATATTTGCCTGAAAGGAGGCTACTATTCTCACCTGTATGTGCTACTGCATCTATCAATTATCATCGAGTTAAGGGCTGTTGATTTTTCTGTCCACATTGAGGGTTATGTTTATGTTTAAATGACTAATGCCCATCTCTCCCAGCCATTGTAGAGCTATGACTGCTCCTCTGAATTTTTGGTTAATTAACCTGTGACTCACTATCTATCTTCCCATCCAAGTGTGCTCCCGTGGGAACTCTTCAACATACGCACAAGATATTGTGAAATAAATCAAGGGATAGTATAAAACATGGTGTGTTCATGCTTTCTTAACAGAAAAAGTAGTTTGCTCCTAATTTTCTTTTCACTTAGAAATGAATTCATAGCATTCTGTCTCCTAACTCCCACTCTGGTATTTGTGTGGATTATTTTCTATTTTAAACTGTATTTATTATTTTTTCTATTTCAGAACTTTAAAATCCAGGTTATCTTATTAATACCTTTATGACTATTTCCATCTATGAATATATTTTATCTGTTTTCTGACAATGCCTAATGTACAGTGGGTAACTGTGATTGGTAAAAGTCGTACGGAGCCACTAACACAATTCTGGAATCTAATCTTTAATATTTTTGCCAGGGATTACGCAGAAACTTATAATTATGTTTTACTTTGGATTTACCCCATCTTTACTTTATCTCATATTAAAGTGTAATCAAAATCAGCCTGTTTCCATTCGGTTGCAAATCCCCTTCTTAAAGCACCTATTCAAAAGTCTCCCCAATTTTCATTTTCTCTGTCTATTCTCATTATATTAAATCCTGATATCTGAAAATTGAACCATATAGTAGTATTACTGTGTTCTTTTAAAAATACAGATCATATCTACTCTTCCTGTATTTTTACATTATAACTGTGTGTTTTTAAATCCTTGGCAGGTTGCAATTAGATTTCTAGCACGCCATTGTATTAGAGTAAATACCATTATTATGGCAGAAATAATTTACCTCGTGTAGTGTGCTGTTCAGACAGTCTGCTGAGATGCCTCTGATACCAAATATCATTCCCATTCTTTAATTATAATTTTTAATCTTTCCTGGTTTACCATTCTTTCAGTAGATGAATTATTTTTATTCTAAAATTCAGAAATTGTCTGGCTTTGATAATGTTTATTAACAAGAATTACAATATTCCATTGCTTTTCTCCCCCCCCCCTCCCTGCAGAACAGTAGGAGTGACTTTATTTTTCTCAAACTCTCTGACCCATAACATGCAAGACATGTCTGGCAACAGCTCAGGTTCATCATTAGTAGTTGAATGCATTTGTGAGATTAGTTGCTACCTGGATTCCACCTAGTTCGTGGTCACCACATTAAAAGCCACACAGTGGATGGGGCGCCTGGGTGCCTCAGTCGGTTGGGTGTCCGACTTTGGCTCAGGTCATGATCTCACGGTTGGTGAGTTCGAGCCCCGCGTCGGGCTCTGTGCCGACAGCTCGGAGCCTGGAGCCTGCTTCGGATTCTGTATCTCCCTCTGCCCCTCCCCTGCTAATGCTCTGTTTCTCTCTGTCTCTCAAAAATGAAGAAATGTTAACAAAGAAAATTTTAAGTCACACAGTCTAATGCAGGGCACTTCCTTTGTCTTGTCTGGAGCGTTGAAGAATGAGGCCATAATCCTTACACCACAGACAAAACTTGAGGCATGTGTTTAACAAACAAATCTGTGGTAAGACAAGAGTGTGAACCCTGTGAGGGCAGGGGCAGTGTCTTGCTTCTCAGTAAATCCCCAGGGCATACCGCAATGCACTGATGCATAGCAGGTGCTCATTAAACATGTATTGAATGAGTGAATGTGCACATGAATGACCCTCACTGGTTCATGAGTTCACTTTTTGTCCCTCTTGCTGTTCATGGAAACAGCTTTAGTTAAGGTTGAATTCAACCTGAACAAGTCGTGAGCCTGAACAAGAGTGAGCCATGATAGTTGGGAGGAGAGAATGGACTGTACCATCTGCCATAGAGTGAACTCATTCTGTTCCTCCTCTGTGATTCGGGCCAAGTTGTTCTCTCTCTCTTAGCTGTGATCGTTTTATCTGTTCAATGAGAAAAATATGGCCTAACTCCCAGATTTGTTATGAAAATTAAATGAAGCAATATTTGTAAAGTGCCTACTTACCTAATCTGATTTGGACATTCATGATTATTAGGTTTGGGGGGGAGGGGTCAATATTGGTAGCCTCCTATGCCAGTCAGTAATTGCCACATAATAACGACAGAATCTCAGGGGCATTCAATAAAAACACTCTGTCTTTCTGTGGGTCCACTGCCACGGCTCTGCTGTTGGCTGGCCAACTCTGTGCTGTGGTTTGGATCCGGGTCGGCTCCCTGTTTCTCAGATTCCTTATCCCAGAGCACCGCCATGTTCTTTTCATGGTCTTGGCAGAGATGAGAGAGGGCGAGCCTTCTGCCCAAGCATGTTTTAAGCCCCTGCTTCTGTCATGAATATTAACATCACATTAGCTAAAGCATGTCCTGTGACCATCCTAAAGTCAAAGCATGGGGAAGTACACTTCTTACACGAGGCGGAGGAGGCTGGGGATGGGGAGGAGAGAGAAGAATGAAGCCATAACCCCACAAACAAAACTTGAAGTATGTGGGGGTGCCTGGGTGGCTCAGTCGGTTAAGCGTCCGACTTCATTCAGCTCAAGTCATGATTTCACAGTCCATGAGTTCAAGCCCCAGGTCAGGCTCTCTGGCGACGGCTCAGAGCCTGGAGCCTGCTTCAGATTCTGTGTCTTCCTCGCTCTCTGCCCCTCCCCCACTCGCAATCCGTCTCTCTCAAAAATAAAAACATTAAAAAAATTTTTTTTAAACTGGAAGCATGTGTTTAACAAACAAATCGATAATAAGATAATAAGATTGTTTTGAACAATAATCCAGTCTAACACATCTTCAGTAACTAAAGCTGGATGAGGTCCATGGGTCTTTTCTCCCATACCCTTGCTACCAGGTAGGATGATGCAATGTCAGCCGGTGTCAGATGGAATTCTGCCATAACCACAGGCAAATGGGACACAAAAGGCGTGAAAGAAACTGTTCTATAAGCTTGACAAAGTTCCAGATCTCTATTCTTTCAGGTACTCTGATGGCTTCTTGAATGAAAGGTTCATTTATAGTGGCAGGATTTATCTATGTTTTTAATAGGAGTCAAATCTCCAAAATCTTCCAAATCTGAGACTACTGGGTCAGAAGTCAGGAGTGCCCTTCTAAAGGCTACAGTTATGAGGCTTGTAAGATTCTTCTGCCCTGGGCATGCAACACCAGGAATGCCTGCACGGTGTTTTCAGCAAATCCACATTTCTTTATGATCACTAATTTCATCAATAAATAAATCACTTCTTTTTAAACATTTTTTAATATTTTTTAATTTATTTTTGAAAGAGAGAGAGAGAGCTAGTGGGGGAGGAGGGGCAGAAAGAGAGGGAGACACAGAATCCGAAGCAGGCTGCGGGTTGTGAGCTGTCAACACAGAGCCCGACGTGGGGCTCGAACTCATGAACCACGAGATCATGACCTGAGCCAAATTCAGACACTTGACCAACTGAGCCACCCAGGTGCCCTAATAAATCATCTCTAATAAGCATAAACATATATCTAGTAGTATCACTATTTAAAAATCTTTGGTGTCGATCAAAAATTAAGAAGGAAAGTAGCTGAAGTTTGGAAATAGCTCCTCTGAGAGTATAGGTCTCTGACTCACATCTCTCCGACATTGGATAACTATTCCCGTAGTGTGTTCCTAATCAGAGTACTTTGAATCGGAACGAAGCATCTTTCGGATGTCCTCTGAAACCGCTGTTATACACTGTAACTAAATCATTGTCTATGCGAAATTGTTTTAAAGTAAAGTACAGACAGCACAGCACTAGTAGACGTCCCTTTTTTATTCAAACTGCAAATTCCTGGTAGACCAGGTCTCTGGGGTTCTTGTTTTTTGTTGTTTTTTTTTAATGTTTATTTATTTTTCAGAGAGCACAAGCTGGGGAGGGGCAGAGAGAGTGGGACAGAGGATCCAACGCAGTCTCTGTACCAACAGCAGTGAGCCTAGTGTGGGGCTCAAGTTCAGGAATGGCAAGATCACGACCTGAGCTGAAGTCGGATGCTCAATCAGCTAAGCCACCCAGGTGCCCCTCTGGGATTCTTAAAAAAAAAAAAAAAAAAAAAAATAGAAGAGTACATATAAAATAATCATTTGTTGTTTGGTTTAATCTTTACCACAATATCATGTTCACTTTACGCTGAACTAATTCTTTCTGCATCATAAAACCAAGGACAATAAAATTGGGCTAATAGTGAATGAAAATAGCAATTTAAAACTCGCATCTCATTTCATGACTCCCAGACTTCAGTCAGCTTTCACTTAAGAACAAAACATTCAAAAGAGCATAGGAATTCTTTTTTTTAAGTCCTTTGACCAAACTGGCGATGAGGAAAAATCAATCTATTGTAGAGCCTCTTAGGTCGATTGTCAGATTGCATCCCCTACAACATCTGCATAGGGCTTGTGTGACACTCCCCAGAGTGTCCCTGCCATCCCAAACTTCACACGTGGACAACTGTCCTTGATTATCTAATGATTTCAAGACAAGGCAGGGCGATGGCAGCTATCCTTGAGTATTTGAAGGGTTGTCAGGCCAAAAAGGGGGGAGACTCATTTCATGTATTCCAGAGGACGGAACCAGAACCCATCATATCTAAAAGGAGGTAGTTGGACTCAGCATGAGAGAGAGCAGTGTAACAATTAGAGCACTGGGAACTGTAAATACCTCGTCACGTGGAGGCGGGCCAGGATGACCACCGTGTGCACTATGGCTGAGGGGACAGAATCAGGTGGCCTCTAAGGGAGCTCTGCCGCTAAGTCCTATGAGTCCATGATTCCACGAGAAGAATGGAGATTTCTCCCTAGGTCAGTACCCTACCTTGCCCTCCTCTCTTCATTAGAGTAAGATCTCTGGCCAACAGCCTCTTGCATTGTTCAGTTTCAGACCTACGACTTGGGGAGGAACGTGACACTCGATGGATCTTACATCAAGAGGCATCTCAATTCCAAATGATTACTCTTCAGTTTTTGCATACATTCCTTTAGAAAGATGATTCCAAGAAAAAGTCTCAGCAGATTTCCTGTTTCTCCCTAGTCATTCATTCCTTCACCAAAAATAGGGAGAAAATAAACTATAGCTAAAAGTTATAAGTAAGTAGTCAGTATTTCACATCCTTCACTTGCATTCTTCCCCAAACTGACACATTTCTCTCATTTATGCAAGCCACTTCCTTTTTCCTATGCAAAATTTACTCTCAGAAACATAAAAGTGTTTTAGAGATTTTTACTCTTAAGTACATCTATAATACTTCCATTCTCTCCTTTCAATAAATTCCTTCTGCTGCTTGTAATTATGGACCCCTTCAGGATTATGAACCCAGTGGTGACTTTATGATACAAAGCCAACAGCATTGTTCAATCACTAGAACTGTTCCTTTGTGTTGTTTCTAAGTTGTTAACTCCTTCAAATCATATGTGTTTAATAAATGAAATTCGGAAAGGTCTTATTTTTCTAGTAAAAACTATCACTTGAATCATCAAGAATACTATTCATTTATAGAAGCAAATATCTAATAGCAATCATTCATTTGTCCTCCAATTTTGACACATTAGTTATAAACCACTAGAAAGACCATCTCCTCTCATTCAGGTGTGTGTGTGTGTGTGTGTGTGTGTCTGTAGTATATATATATATGTATATATATATATATATATACATATATATATACATATATATATACACACATATATATACACATATATATACACTATATATATATGTGTGTATATATATGTATATATATATATACTATATATATATGTGTGTGTATATATATATATATACACATACAGAAGATCGTGCTAAGGCCAAAGAATCCCTGAAATGGGTGCACCACTCACTTTATTTGTGAATGCAAGGAGATTAATGCATATGTGTGTGTGTGTGTGTATTCACATATTCACAAAAATAGAACATATACGTTTATATGTATTACATATATGTATATATACACATGCCTCCAACACTGACACTGCTGTATGCATAGCCCTCCACTCCATTATGAATACATTTTTAAGTCTGTGACTTTCTCTCAGCGGAGCCAACCTCTCCAATCAGAGAAGTCGCTGAGTTCTAAGATTCATGGAGTGACTATACACTTGTTTTCAGACAGACCACTGTCATCAGATTACGAATGAAGAAATCACCCAGCCGACCTTTTTACCCAAGTCTGTAGGTGCCCTCTCTCTCCCTCTCTCACTCTCTCTCTCTCTCTCTCTTTTTTTTTTTTTTTTTTTTTTTTGGATGCCTGGTGAGTGTATTGTCAACAGTCCTTGCAGGGATTTAGGCTCAAAGGCCAAGGATTCTGTTGTAAAGTTACCCGAGCTAATGTGTTCATTCAACAAATGCTGGAGACTTTTGTTAAATAGAATTTTTAATCTATAGCCTCTGGGGATTAGAACTGGATGACTCTACCTCAGCTTTCTCATATACTCCTTAAAAAGTGGTAGGCTAAGATGAAAGTTAGTCTTAAAACTAAATTCTGCCAAACACTCAAACATTTGTTGGCAAATAGGCACAAGAACAGTCAACCTCAGCTGGTAAGTTTGAGGAAGTTCCACTCTTTGTCTTTAGACACACCAACAGACATTTTGCATGAAAGGTTTACTCCAAGGTGAATGCCATAATATTCTAATGGTGAGAATAGCACCATTCTGATTAGCCAACAGCGCTCTGTTGGGGGGACCCAGGACTAAATGAGCTCGACACCCGAGGGCTTCTCCAAAGGATTTGGGTAGCTGGGCTCGCCAGATTCCCACAAATTTTCATGCAAGAGTGGCTGGACTCAAGGGTCAAATATAAGTTAAACATTACCCATTTCGGCAGTGAAAAATTATTTCTTATGTTTCTTATGCTAATTAGCAAATCCTCATGTGCAGATTGCCACAGCAATATTTGAAGAGTTTGGTATTCAGGGCTGGAGCATGGCTTGCTGATCAGGATACTGCAAATGCTAACTAACTACTGCTAAGACATAAATGAAAAATTAATTTCATTCACATATCATACTACTTATCCTGAAGTATTTTTAAAGTAAAGTTTCACAAAGATGATATAATAATTTAATGCCCAATTTGGGAATGCTTTAGTCTTTTATCTACTTTCATGACTGCTAAATGAATAGCACTGATGGCATTATTGGAAATCTCAAGACTACGTCAATACGAGGCAAAATGATGAAGTCAAGCATCCACTTTCTCTATTCCCTACTTTAAACTCAGTATCCAAAACTAAATGACAAAAGCAGCATCTCTTCTGATGTTCTCTCCCTAGGTGTTTGCCACCACAATCTTCCCATCTGTCCAGACCAGGTACTGGGATTCATCCTCACTGGCACCTTCTCAGTCAAAAAAAATAACATATTTAGGTGGTCACTGTGGTGTGTTGAATGGTGGCCTCCAAAAAGATACGCCCGTGGTTTAATTTCCAAACATGTGAATGTGGCCTTATCTGGAAAAAGGGTCTCTGTAGATATAATTAAGCTAAGGAACTTGACATGAGTTTATCCTGGATTATCTGTATGGTCCCTAAATCCAATGACAAGTATCCTTATAAGAGAGAGGCAGACAGAGATGTGACACAGAAGACAGGGAAAGAGGAGGAGGCCGTGCGAAGACAGGACAGAGATTGGAGTGATGCAGCCACAAGCCAAGGAATGCCAGGAGTCCCTAGAAGCTGAGAGGCTGGGAAAGATTTTTGCCTACAGCCATTGGAGGGAATGATGTCTTGCCAACAACATGATTTCAGACTTCTGGTCTCCAGATCCGTGAGAACAAATTTCTGTAGTTTTAAGCCACCAGACTTATGGCGACAGCCCAGAGAACTAACCTAGTCACCAAATCCTCTGGAGACCTACCTTTTTAATATCCTTGAATCCATCCTTTTGCCTCTATCACATGTCACTGGCATAATTCAGGCCACCATTAATTTCCATACAAATTCTGATTGACAGGAAAAGAGACTGAGAGGTAGTAGCAAAGACAACCTCTGCTCTGAGTTTTATTGGGGCCTTGTCTTACAAACCCTGCATGTCAAACCCATTATCCGCCCAAACTGAGCACTTCTGGAAATGGGAAGATGCCAACGTACCTGATTGTCATCATCAACTAACTTCCTTAACGTATCTGGCAGTCAGGCGAGCCATGCAGCAGACACAGGCCTAGTTTACCTTCACCTGTGTTTGAGAAACTGTACAGATTTCTCACATCTGTCCAGAAGAAAGAAAACAATCTGCTTCCTTTTTTTCACATATGTCTGATATTGCTTCAGTATGCTGGAAAACACAGACCTCTTGTGAATCTAAACATTTCTCCTTTCGCCTTGGACTGAAGAAAAGCTACGGCAGGAAAGGGACTCCAGTGCTCAGTGGTATTAACTAGATTAAAGCGTGAGCTGACTGATTGGAAGGAGACTTCGGCAAAAGCTCCAGGGCAGGGAGAGCAATGAGTCCCATCGTAATATTGATAAATGGTGGCTCAGCGCTTAGAGAGCTGCTTTCTGAATCTTCAGAGCTTTAAAGCCTGCAAAAAAAAAAAAAAAAAAAAAAATGATCTCTCCACTAAGGTGGATGCCCATGGGCAGATGTTCTAGCAACTGTACCACTCTACTAAGTCTAGAGAACCCAGGCTCCTGGGGCTAATTAGGTTATTGGTTTCCAAGAACCGTTTGGCTCCAGGCGAGCTACCTACTCCCAGAGACAGAAATCTATTCTAGGTTCTATAGTGCAGAATGTTTTCCCACTGGTTTAATGCAATCTCAATGGTCTTTATCCATAATGTAGGTGTTTCACGAATACCATTTCAATAGGTTACTAATTACCGATTACAGGCCATGGTGCCGAGAACGAATTCTTTAAGCCTTCTCCACGCTTTAGGACACTTCAGAATTTCTCTTGACAGTTGTTTACTCATTTTTAGATTCCAGCACTTCATCTCTTCTTTCTCAACATCTCCACCCAGACATTATAAGAATAAGACTAAAAACATCGCAGCATATAAAATTTGGAGGGAGGCGGTGAGAAAATCTGGGGGAACTTTCCACTCGAAGCCTCTTCTGTTAATGTCTATCACAGCTTCTCATTACCCAAGAACAGAAATCACAGTGAATGCTTCTGTCATAACACATGCAAGAAATAACTAACCGGATTGTAAAGAGACAGTTTTTATTGTATTTATTTTGGGTTGGATATAGAAATAGGCCATCGAGGAGCATGTATATGTGCATAAATACAGATATACATTTCAGCAAAATAAAATTGTACTATCACAAAAGTGTGACCGTAAAGTAATGAGATGTATTTCTTTGTCAGATTGTGGAAATCACTTGTCATTCTGTATATGCAAGTATACTATAATTGTATTTCAAATGCGGCAACACTGAAATAGCTAAGCTCACAAACATGCTGGAGTCCCTTCTCGGTTCAACACTCACGCAGTTGGCTTTACGACTCTCACAAATGTTCCAAAACCCCAGCTCCATGATCATAATGAATATGTAGACAAATTAGGTGGACATACAGCAGTAGTAGCCCATGGAGCCACCTTAACTGCGTAAGTGACTATCACCCTTCATTCTGATGATCCAGTTGTGGCGGTTCTGAAAAGGTCCCCTTGTTGAAAGGAAAAGAAAGTCCAAAGTTTTCATGCCCCGCATGGCTGACACTTGTATATCTGATATTCCTTTAATTACCATTTATGGACTAGGTACCATATATATATATATATATATATATATATATATATATATATTATCTCTAATCCCTACAGCCACTCACAAATGTACAGATTATCATCATTACCATTTTACAGATAAGGAAACAGGCTTATAAAGGTTAAATGACTTGCCTAGAGGCTCACAAGTGATAAATAGACGAGCACATATGAGAACTTCTGTGTAATTACCAATCTTCTGTCTCATTACCAAGCCTTGTGACTCAAAGACAAAGCCCTTCATGCCCACAATTCATATTAAAATGTAAATGTAGATGGCACAGATACTGAAGACTGGGTGTAACTCACACTATCAGTAAGGAAAACCATGAATTCCCATATCTGGTAAAAACGGGGCAGGAAAAGGTTCTAGAAGAGCAGGAAGGGCATCTGAGGGGCCTGGGAACACTGTGCGCCTTCTCACAATCCTGCCCGAGGAAGCTTGGAGTTCTCAAAGCCCCTTTCTTATTTCATCTCATTGCGGATAAAGCCCGTTCTCATTCTGGGGCTTCAAAAGCAGCAAGCACATTTGAATTACCCAATTCATCATGAGAGTATTGTTAGGAAAATGCCAACGCTATCAGAAATGAATTAAATTTTTCTGACAGATTGAGTTCGACTCATGCTCTCCTTTTCTTTCAACTGATATGTCATTGCTGGTTTTTTCACGATCTTGATATCTTTGCTTAGCTAGCTTTGTGCTACAGATGCAACATTTCCAGCCACTAGGGACCAAGTCAGGGTTCAGGCTTTTCTGTCTGAGTTCAAATTTTCAGAGTTCAGAGGAAGGCAGCGCCAAGGTCACCGAAATTAGGATAACCAAAGTGAAAAATGTACCAAGTGAGGCCTTATGGCTTACTCCCTAACATGACCAAGGGAAAGAGGTAGGGGATAAGATTGCTTGCATGACATTGTTTTGGTGTGGCTGTTGTTTCCAAGATCAAAGTCTCTTCAGTTCTGGTTAAATTCTCAGCATCTTTGACTCTGCATGTCGCACTCAGCCCCATGTTATTGCTACAGTTTGGGGACTGTCACTAAGAAAAAGTGCTGAGTCACAAAATCAGACACCAGAAGCAAATAAGTAAAAACACCTACAGACAAGGTTGTATTAAAATGTAATGAAGTCAAGAAATTTCTCTAGAGGGCCTTGTCTTTTTATTGAAGCAAAATAATTTTCCATGCCATGGTTGTCTCATTTTATATTTGCAGCTTTGATAACAAGGGGAAAAAAAAGGAAGAGAGAGAGGGAAGAGAGAAAGGAAGGAAGGTAGGAAAGAAGGGGGGGAGAGAAAGGGAGGGAGGGAAGGAAGGAAGGAAGAGAAAGAAAGAAACGAAAAGCCTTGTTATCCACGTACTCTTCTGGAAATAGATGAGAATAGCTCAGAATCCCAGGACTGTGGTGTGCTCTTTCATTAGAAAACAAAATGATTCACGCCAGCAGAGTCACGCTTTCAAGTGTCAGATGTTATTTGGTGTTGGCATGGTATAATGGAAGGGGCTGGAACTTAAAAAACTAAACACTGTGAATTTAAAACCCAGCCCCTGCTCCTAACCTTCTATGACCTTGAACAAATCATTTAAATCAGTTGGTTCAGTGTCTTAAGCACAGTAGACCACATATTTGGATTAGAATCACCAGAGGATACTGTTAAAAGTGCAGAATCTTGGGTCCAAACCACCACTGGAATTGAATAGCAGGTAGGGGCATGGATCTGAATTTTAAATAATCTCCAAGGAAATCCTTAAGTAGTGCTCTGGCTTCAATGATCTAATCTCTACAATGATTTCCTTAGATTAAGTGATCTGTAAAGCCCCTCACAGCTCTAACACCTTATAATTTTATAAACTAAGGGGATGATTGCCCAATAGATTAACAAATTGTGTTATTCCCATATAATGGATTACTACTAAGCAATAAAAATAAATGAATTAGTGACACATGCAACATGAGTGAATCTTAAAATAGTTATGCTAAGGAAATAAATTACACAAAAGAAAAAGATGATTCCACATACCTGAAATCCAAAATTACAAAGTGATCTATAGTCACGGTGATTGTCTAGAAATGGGGACAAAAAAGGGATTACCAAGGAGCACCATAAAACTTTTAGGGTGAAGGCCATGTTCATTATCCTGATTAAGGTGACAATTTCCCAGGTAAAAGCATATGTAAAAATTTATGAAATGGTACACTTGGAATTTGAAACCTGTGCCTCAATAGGTGGTTTAAAAAAAAAGGAAGAAAGAAGGAAAGAAAAAGAGTAGGAGCTTAGGGAAGCCTTAACATCCCAAAAGATTCCTGTCCAAGTGTAGAAGACGACCATCAGAGGGCAGGACGAGGGAGTGCTCCTGGACAGAGAGCAGGGGGCATCATCAAACACAGAGGGAGTCACAGGCATCCTAAACTGTTCCACCTCAAAGGCCAGAGAAGTCATCTGGAAGCTATAAAAGCCTACGCTGTCGCCTGTACAACCTGGGTACCAGAAGACTGCCAGCTGCCCAACCCACCGACCCCAGCTGCTGATGCCACTGGGATACTCCCCACGTGCCTCCTGCTGCAGCGTGGTTGGTGAGTGCCTGGACCTGCCCACACGGTTACGGCACCGCATCGCCCATCACATTCAGCCCAGGCCAGCATCAGGGCTTTTGAGACTCCAACACGGGGGAAGGTGGTGTCCATTTAAGATGACCTTGCTGGCACAAAGGAGTCTCAAACTAGAGTCGTGTTGAGCCCTTGCTCCAGGCTCTTCCAAAAGAAAGTTTCCAGCTCCCACTGTCACTAGGCTGATACCAGTATCACAGTCTATGTCTACACATTCTCTTCTCTTACCTTCCCGACCGGCTGCCCCCACCTCTCCCACGTGGGGGATTCATAAAAACAAATGACCTCATTCTGATGAAGCACGTACATCGGCACAGAGAGTGCAAGGGAACTGCCTACACCCTGAGCTCTGAGCTCTGCTTTCTGTAGCCTTGAAAGAACTTTACTGGAAGCTCTGGCAGAAAGTTAAATTGAATAAAGATCAAAGTTGATAAAATTCCTGGTAAACCCACAAATGGTCCACTTTAAAGGCAACAGTCCTATTCACTTCTGATTAAAATGGAAATTGTCTGTGAAGAACCTCCTTGGAACAAAGTTGAATGATGGGACTAGATTAAGAGAGAAGTTCATTACCCTTAAGTGAAAAATGCACAAAGCCATCATTCAGAGGCAGTAATGGAGTAGCGATGGTAAAGAGATAATTAAAAGGACAACTTAAACTTAGCTGAACAATTTTGGGGATCCTCAGGGCACTGAAAATGGAACCAAGTCCCCCCAAACACATACTATCCTGACTGCTGAGATGATCAGATTACTGTCTCGTCGTATATGTTGGTCCAGTTACCTCTGAGTATCACAGCACAGATATTAGAAACAAGTTCTGCCCATGGCCTCTAGTCTGTTTTTTTCTGGTTTCGGAGAAGGCATCTACTTCTGTTCATTTCCTCAGCTCCTATATTTATCCCAAGCAGCAGGTGCCTGTTTTACCTGACCAGTCATGGGGAGGCATGAATTGGCATAATCACTCTTCTTCCCCCACCCCCATTACCACCACCCAGCTCCAGAAGCAATCAACGTGGTAGACTCTTACCGCCTTTACTAAAGAACAGAAATTCGCTGCTAATTACAGAAATCAGGGGCAACATTAATTAGACTCTAAACCAGCACTGTCCCCCTCCTTCCCCCTGCCCATTTTTTCATTTCAGTAATGCATGCAGCCTCACTGACAGCAGACTCTCTTAGGAAAAGTAGAATTGATAACATTCTGAATTCCACATGTTAGCCATAGATTGTTCTGCAAATCTTGGTGGGTCCTGTTGTTTAGTAAAGCGCGTGAAAATCTCAAAGAATGATTGGAAGTTTGTGGACCAAGTATGGGTCTTTCCCTCCTGTACTGTCTGCATTTTAGAGATAAGAACTACTAACTACAGACTGGAGAATTTCCTGTATTTGTACAGGAACACACTGCATGTACACAGAGCATTTCCCACTCACGGAGGCCAGGACCAGGTGAGGCTATATGATGACAGGTTTAGGTTTAGACGCGATGGCCAAAGTTCATCTTAACAAAGCAACCTGGCCACTCAGATCTCCAGACTCTTCTCCCAATTGCTGGTGACTCAGAATGACCTCAAGGAGTTCAATTACCACCATTCTAACTCTATTTTCTTCCAACACGCACAATCAAATTCCTCTAGGGATATTGAAAATTACTAAGAAGAGACATTTTGGTTTCCTCAGATGAAAATGAATCCAGATGAAAACACAGTATTATAATTCTTAATCATTGAGATTTCTGAAGGCTGGCAGGTGTAAGTAGATAGTCATCAGCAATGAGACCGTAGGGTAAGAATTGAGTGCAAGGCATCAAACTGGACACCGTTAACCAGAAGGTTCACCTGAGGAATGAAACCGGTAGACCCTTAAGCTTTAAAGGTGCTCCAGGAGAACCAGGCAGTAATTATAAAATAGGATTCATGGAGAGCACTTTTAAATCACAGTGAAGAGCTCATTTCTGAAGCCATTGGTTAAGTTATTGCTTCTGACCATCGCCATGGCTGCCAATCCCTTTTACAGAGCCAAAAAAGAAACCAATTTTAGCTCCAACTTCTTTAACCTCTTACCTTTCCTAGGAAGGAATGTTCTTCAGAGAATCTGAAAGTTGAATCTTCTAGTTATAAACACTTTAGAAGACAGAGAGAAAGAAAAATCTCAGTTGAGAAACTTTTCACAAACTAACTCAAGAGGAGTTATTAAAAACAAGTGAAAAGAAATGGCATACTGGCCGCAGCTGTGACTGCCTGCTCTTGAAAGTAGGAATGTGGCAGAAAGAAATTTTTTGTGGAAAGAGTTAGTATTATTGTTGACGCCAGACAGGCTGGGCTGTGTATGGGTCTGAGGGTAATTGCCCACTTGTTTTTAAGCACCCTAAAGTCCTGGGGAGCATCGATGTGGCTCTCCTGAGGGCTCATCACGCACACACATCTGGGCACCCACAGAAAAAGGCATTGCCCATCTGGGTTCACGACGTTGCTGTTTCTGCGGGGAAGCTTCTTTATTACTTAGGAATACAGTGAGTGATTTAAACTTACTTTTGTGCTTGGGAGCAAGCAATTTACAATTAACCCCACACAGATTATTTTTTTTTCTTTAATACTATGCAAAGCAATCTACAGATTCAATGCGACCTCTATCAAAATTTCAGTGGCATTTTTCACAGAACTAGAAAAATTAATTCTAAAATTTGTACAGAACCACAAGAGATCCCCAAAAGCTGAAACAATCTTGAGAAAGAAGAACAAAGCTGTAGGTATCCTACTCTCTGATTTCAAACCGTACTACAAGGCTACCGTGTTCAAAACAGTATGGTATTGGCCTGAAGTAGACACACAGATCAACGGAACAGAATTGAGGCCCAGAAACAAGCCCATGCAGATATAGACAATTAGCTCATGACGGAGGAGTCAAGAACGTACAATGGAGAAAGTCTCTTCAATAAGCGGTGCTGAAAAACCTGGAAAGCCACAGGCAAAGGAATGAAACTAGACTCCTATTTTACACCATACACAAAAATTAACTCAAAATGGATCAGAGACCCAAATCTGCGACTGGAACTGTAAAATTCCTAAAAGAAAACATAGGCAATAAGCGCCATGACATTGGTCTTAGCATTGTGTTTATGGACCTGATTCCAAAGGCAAGGGAAACAAAAGCAAAAATAAACAAGTGGGACTACGTCAAACTTAAAAGCTTCTGCGTGGCAAAGGACACCATCATCAAAAAAAAAAAAAAAAAAAAAAAGAACAACCTGCTGAATGGGAGAACATACTTGCAAAGCATATATCCAATAAGGGGTTAATATCCAAAATATATAAAGAATTCATACAACTCAATAATAAAAAAAAGTCAAATTTTTAAAATAAGCAGAGAACCTGAATAGATTGGTGGGAATGTAAGTTGGCACAGCCACTATGGACAACATAGAGATTCCTCAAAAAATTCAGAATAAATCTACCAAAAAAAATAATAAAATAAATGATTTGCTTCAAAAATAAAAAATAGAATAAATCTACCATGGGATCCAGCTATTCCACTTCTGGGTATTTATCCAAAGTGTACAAAAACATAATTTGAAAAGATACAGGCACCCCTCTGTTTATCGCAGCATTATTTACAATAGGCAAGATTGGGGCGCCTGGGTGGCGCAGTCGGTTAGGCGTCCGACTTCAGCCAGGTCACGATCTCGCGGTCCGTGAGTTCGAGCCCCGCGTCAGGCTCTGGGCTGATGGCTCGGAGCCTGGAGCCTGTTTCCGATTCTGTGTCTCCCTCTCTCTCTGCCCCTCCCCCGTTCATGCTCTGTCTCTCTCTGTACAATAAGCAAGATATGGAAACAACCCAAGTGTTAACCGAATATATAAAGAGGATGTGGTATGTGTGTCTGTGCATTATACATATAAAATAATTATATTATATACACATGCATGAGGGAATACTACTCAGCCATAAAGAAGAATGAAACTGAAATTTTGCCCTTTGCAACAACATAGACCACTGTGCTAGATGAAATGAGTCAGAAAAGAAAAATATCGTGTGATTTCACTTGTACGTGGAATCCAAATAAATAAATAAATAAATAAAACAAATGAACAAGCAAAACAACACAAAAACAAACTCATAGATACAGAGAACAGATTGGTAGCTCCCAGATGGAAAGAGGGTCAGGAGATGGGCAAAATGGGTGAAGGGGGTCAATTGTATGGTGATGGATGGTAACTAGACTTTCAGTGGTGATCATTTTGTAGTGTATACAGATGTCTAATTACAATGTTGTACACCTGTACATATATATACAGTGAATGCCATTAAAAATGCTACATACAAATTTTACCCCAATAAAAATATTAGGTATGTATTACTATTATAATTTTTTAAAGCTAATAAAGTTTCTATTTAAAAGAAACAATTAAGATCTTCTACTATTGCTCTGGGGGATCTAAAAACAGTGATGAAGGAGAACTAGCTTCTTGAGTTTGAGCCTCAGGAACTCAACTTGGGAAGAGAAGGGCTCAGTAGTTCTGGCTAGGTATAAATCCTCAGAGTGAGAAATCTGGCTAGGCTCAGATACCATCCATAGGTTGCAGAGGTGACCGTGCTGGTCCCATGTGGACAAAATGGTTCTCTTTGTGGCTCTGCTCCTTAGACTCTGATGGTCCCAGAGTTCAGAATTAGTTGCAGTGGTGAGTCATCTGGGATCTGTTGGAACCAGGAATAAATATTGCCTTAATTAATGCTCACATGAACACAAGACCAGCTTTGCCATACAACCCTGGACCTGGGGCATTCTGCAGGCTTCTTCCTCTCTTCATGGAACCTAAGTTTGTTGAGTGCTTGCCCCAGGACCCTGATAAGCTACTGGGGTGGTGAAATATCTGAGAGGAAGTCCTAACTCCACAAGCAGATGAGGTAACTCTTAAATATCTATGAATGCACCCTTCTAATGCTACAAAAAGAAGGAGAAACAAGGTTCTGTGAGCATGTGAGAAAACAGGAAGTGCTTTATTCTTCCTGAGAAGGGTGAAAGAGAACCTCAGGAAGAGGGAGACTTTGAGCCAGGTCTTGAAATCCAGGAGGATGTTGCGATGCAGAGGAATCAGAGACAAGCACCTTCAGGAGAAGGAACAGCATCAACGAAGACACAGAGACCTCACCCCTCTCAGAGAACATCCCGTAGTACATGTGGCTAAAATGAGAGTGACAGGGTGTGGAAGGAGACAAGATAAGACAGTAGAAGGGGGCTGGGGACAAAATAGAAAAGGCCCTACAAATGCTCTAGACTTCACCCTTTGGACATTAGGGCACCATGGAAGTCTTTCAGAGCAGATAAGATGTAATCAAATGTGCATTTTTAAACAGTCACTCTGGCATCATTGTGGGGGGTGACTTTGGGGGTTGATGTAGAACTTGGAAGAAAGAAAAACTCTTGCAGTATTTGGCAGGTGGGAAATGAGGAGGCCTAAGCCAAACAGTGAAGTAGTGGGTATCAAAGTAATATTTCTGATGGACAAGTAACAGACTTGGGAGATTCATTGGAAGGGGAGCTTGAAGGAAAGGGAGACAGAGAAGGATTCCCAAATTTCTAGCTTTTGTCTAAGCTAGAGGAATGTTCTTTCCATGAAGCATGGAAGGGGCTATTGAGGGAGGAAAAGATGGGGTGAGGGAAAGGGGGCTGAATCATTTGCTTTTGGTCATGTTGAGCTGGCAGCTTAGAATGTATAGTAGAGAGTTGGGAATGCAGATCCAGACCTCAGATATTTACAATGCTTGTTTTTGCATGACCAAATGGAGACTAGGAAATGTTCGATAGTATGTCCAAGGATTCCTAGTAAGTGGTGACTTTGTGTCATCTTGTGTCCCTGGGTTTTATCACGGTATCTGAAGTGAATAAATGTCACTTCATTAGCCCAAAACCAGAGAAGAGAAAGGGCAGAATCTGGAAAACACCAGATTCTAAGGGCAGGCAGACTGAGAATGAGCCAATAAGGGCTGAGAACAGCAGGATTGGTATTGTAAAAGCCACGGAAGAAGAATTTCAAGAAAGATGAAATGTCACGTGGCTTGAAGCTTGGGGAAGAGGAGAATTTGGCCATCTGGGGTCATTTTCACCTTTGATAGAGATGAATGCGAGAGCTAGTTTGGAAATGGTTGAAGAGAGAATAAGAAGTAAAGCAATGGAAGGGAAACATCCAGACTACACTTCCAGAGAATTCAGGCTTACAGAAAGGAGTGAAAAAGTGGGGAGCTTGAGGGAGGGTTTTCGGGGTTGGCTGGATGGTTGGTCCTAAAGGATGAAGTAGACTAGAGTGCATTTATGGGCAGAGAAAAAGGCTCCAGTGGACAGAAAGAGGCCAGAGATAGAAATCAGTGGCTTAGGTAAGGGTGAGCTAAGGAGAAGAGGCAGTGGAGTGACTTTGTGACATAACACATCTAATCCTCTGAAACAGAAGGGAAGTAAAAAGTATTAACAAGGAAGCACTCCTTGAAAACTAGCCTCTAGGGGGCCCCTGGGTGGCTCTGTCGGTTAAGCAACTGACTCGATTTCAGCTCCCTTTCGGGAGATAAGGCCCCCGAGTCCCGCTCTGCACTGCTTGGGATCCCTGCTTGGGATCTCTCTTTCCCTCTCTTTCTCTGCCCCTTTCCTGCTCTTTCTCTTGCTCAAAATAAATAAATAAACTTAAAAAAAAAAAATCAGCCTCCAGGTTTAGGATTACTTCTTGATTTCGTGTCATGAATGTCTCCAAAAGTGGCTAATTAGAAAAATCATAGCACTCGCTCTAATTGACATTGAAAAGCCCAAAGCCTGGGTTTTCAATTCTATTTGGCATTGGCCAAACAGAGGTTTAACTTGAGGCTCTTATTTTCGGGTTTTTATTTTGGTCTATTTCAACCTTGATTTAACAACTGGAAATATCAGACGAAAGGGACATAAAAAAGAGAAGGCATTTCATTTCACCATGGACTCAGCCTTCCAGGAGATACCACCATTCCACAGCGGCAATAAGTGATACTATAGCCCCTACCCAAAACTCTTCACCTCCTGGTTATGCTGGAGCAATTAGGGGGCCATTGACATTCCCCACAACAATGGAGCTCACACCATACAACTGACACCACAGACACTAAAAAATAAATTGCGATCTATTCCTCATTCACACTACAGCCCTCTTCCTGAATGCAATTCCTTGTACAAAAGCAAGAACTCTGGTCTTTGGTCTCTCACGGCTTCAGTTTTATGATACGGTCCAATCGATGAGGATTTACTTCAGCCATAATTTTCAGTGGCAAAGCTTAGGATTTTAACTGTCTTTAAATGTATGTCTCTAATTTTATAATAATTGTCCTACTTCTTTCTTCTCCATGTACTATCCTTATCCTGAAAACATACCAGATCCGAGGTTCTGTGTAACTGAAGCTTGGGTTTGGATATTATGTAGATGAGCGAGAAATGAGAAAGATTTAGTTTTCCGAAACCACCCATCCTCCTGATACGACGAGGGTCTGAGGAAAGTTTTACGTAACCCTCCCACTCCCCACAAACGTACCTTACAAAGTTTTGCAAGGGGCAAGTGACGAATGGCACAAACACATGTACCTTTGGCTGAAAGAGCTAAGTCCGATTCGTAAGCAGAACATGTACTTTAGTCTCAGGTGTTCTCAACGGATATGTTCAAGGGCTTAATGGTCATAGCACACTAAGCCATGCCACGTCCTGCGTGACTCTGTGAGTCATCAACCCTACCGCATCCAGCTCTGTACTCTGTTCACGTCCTGCAACCACGTCTTCCTGGATTCATTGTCATTTCTTGTTACACTTCGAGTCCGAATGCTTTATCTTCCCCCTTCTTTTTCTGGAATAAACCAGAGCATTTTCGATGGAAAATGTTGCCTCTATGAAACAAAAGAAATCGCCAAAGTGGGTCTCTCTCTAATCTTTCTGGGTCGTCTAGTATGACTGGAAGGTTGTTGGCTAACAGTGCAGGAGATGTCGCCCTCTAATGGCGAAAGTGTTTTCAGGCGCTCACCGGTTCAGTGCCACCCGTAAAAGGTCATTTGGCTTTTTGCTCTGCTTCCATTTTGCCAATCGTCCTCCCAAAAAAATTCACTTCAAACTCAACTCTCTTTATCTTTCCTTACAAACCAGTTCTTCATTTTACTTCTAACACATTTTTCTTTATAAAATTAATATATGCTAATTGCTTTAATATTCAGAAAACACAAACAGATCAAAGACAATAAAAATCCCAAGAGTCAGAAATAATCACTATTAACATTTTGAACTTTATAATCCTTCCAGTCCTTTTCTCTGCACCCTCAGAAACAAATACACAGATACATGTATCTAACACGCCCCTTATGCTGTCCATCTGAGGTAGCCAAAGTTAATATCCTGTTTTGAATTTTTTTTTTCAACGTTTATTTATTTTTGGGACAGAGAGAGACAGAGCATGAACGGGGGAGGGGCAGAGAGAGAGGGAGACATAGAATCGGAAACAGGCTCCAGGCTCCGAGCCATCAGCCCAGAGCCCGATGCGGGGCTCGAACTCATGGACCGCGAGATCGTGACCTGGCTGAAGTCGGGCGCTTAACCGATTGCGCCACCCAGGCGCCCCAATATCCTGTTTTGTAACCACCTAGATCTTCCTCTACCTCACAGAAAAACTTTCACACACATATACAGAGATTCTAGCTTTTCTTTACAAAATGGGCTCTTGCCCTATATATTATTATGAAAAAAACTTTTCCATGCAATACATCACAGATATTCCTCCAGGTCAATAAATCAGGGCCTCATTCCTTTTATTAGAACCACATTACTAGAACAGAGCATGGATATACCGTAATTGCCATCCCTCGTCCTATTGACAGACATTCAATTATTCCCAAATTTTTGCCCTACCTACGTGCTTTACTGCCTATAAGATAGATTCTCATAAATAAAACTGCTGGTCAAGGGTTGCACACTTCTAATTTGTAACATTTTAGAAGTTTCCGTCAAATTCCTTTGCAAAGAGTTTGTAAAAATCCCAACTCTGCCCGGCCATGTAGGAATGTGCCTGTCCCTGCAGTCTTACCAGCACTAAATGCTATGTTCCTCTTTCACCTTTCCACTCTGAGGGTTGAGAAATTGTACCTTGTTTTTACTTTCACTTGCATTTCCTCAAATACTAGTTCACTTTTGTGTTTTTTATGTGTGAATATTCCTCTAAAATACATGTTTAAAGTCTTGGGATTTTTAACATATTAGCATAGCGTTGATTATTTAATCAATCTCCTGCTATCACATACAAGAGTTTTATCCAACGTCTTCAAGTTATTAGCGATACTGCAATTAAGATCCAGCTCTATTTTTGTGTGTGTCTACCTATTTGCTCAGACTAAATTCCTGGAACTGGAATTGTTGTGTTCATGAGCACTGGTAAGCAGAGCAATTAAGAGTGTGGGTCCTGGGGGCTCAGTTCAGTGTCTGACTCCGGATTTCAGCTCAGTCATGATCCCAGCGTCGTGGGATAGAGCCCTGCATTGGGCTCTGTGCTGGGTGTGGAGCCTGCTTAAGATTCTCTCTCCCCCACTCCTGCCCTTCCACCCCTCTCTAAAATAGGAGAGGAGAGGAGAGGAGGGGAGGGGAGGGGAGGGGAGGGGAGGGGAGGAGGAGAGGAGAGGAGAGGAGAGGAGAGGAGAAAATAAATACAATAAAATAGTGTGAGTTCTGGAGTCAGACTGTTTGGACTGAATTCTAGATTTATCACTCTCTAGTAGTGTGACTTGAGGCAAGTTGTTGAGCCTTTCTTGTTTCAGTTTCCTTATCTGCAAAGTGGAGATAATAATATAAAACTCAGGATTGTTGAGAAATGAAACTTGTTAGTACAGACAAAGCTCTTGGAACAGTCTTTGGGATACAGTAGGTGCTAAATAAGCACCTGCTAGTGTTACAAACACCTTTAAGGCTTTCAACGGATGTTAAAAGTGAGTTTTGACCCAGGCACTTGGAACCCAGACTCCAGAACCAGGTTCTCACCCACTCTGCTTACTGGCACTCAGGAACACAACACTTCCAGGTCTGGCATTGAGTCCGAGGAGATAGAGAGACACCCACGAACTAACGTACATGGACCTTAATGGCAACAGATGTTCCACCTTAAAGTTAGGTGCCTGAACAAAATATTCAAAGGGCGAAAATGAGGGCCTTCTTCCTCCCTTGGATCGTTTAGGCAGAAAGGGCTGCAAGTTTGGAAGGGGAAATAGGGGTGACCAGCATGTCTCCGGCTGAGCTGTGCTGGGGGCCCTCATCAATGGGGGGAGGAGGGGTGCATGGTGATCCTCACCTCAAGCCTCCTACCCTCTTCCCCCACCATGGTCCATCCTCTGACAGGCCAGAAGATGCAATTAGCAAGTAGACAGACGGGAAGAGAAGAATGAGAGAAGGTGACTGAAACCACTGTCCGCAAGATGGGTGGCCCATCAACCACAGACGTCAGCTGGGGGAAGGCGAGGAAAAGCATCACCTCGGAATGAAGGGTGAAGTGTGATTTGTATCTTGGACTGTATACTCTTCGTCTCTGAGGCAAGCTGGTGTTTGGGACTTTGACCACAGGCCAATCTATTCCACATGAGTAATCAGAAAAGTCAGGGCGCCAGCCAAGTTTGCAGCCAGGGACAGGGGCAGATTCCACCGCTGAATAAATTTTCAAGGGGTGATAGGAGATACAAACAAAAAACTCATCACGCCTGTTCAACGTAAAGTTCCCACATAATAAAACACTGACTTCCAGAAAACTTGTCTCCATTTACTCTCCAATGAGCCGCGTAAGGAGTCTGTTCTCTCCTCGCCCCAAACCCTCATGATCTACAATTTGGTTTCCCAAACAGACTTTAATTGCGTGAAGAGAACAAACGGAGAGGCTGACACAGATACGTTGTTTGGCAAGTATATTTCTAACGGGCCAGCCGGTCTCTTAGGAGATTAGTTAATGCAAACAGGGCCTGTAGAATGAAGTCACTTTGGGAGTTGACGAGTCTGGTTCCCACACGCCCACCTGAGGACCAGCCCTGGGTCTCCCGCAGCCCCGGGGGCTCCAGAGGGGGTCCGAGGCCCTCCGGGAAGCCAGCTGGCTTCCAGCTCTGCGTCTCTTTAGCACCATTTAAGCCGCAACAAGCAGAACAGCCGGCTTTGAGGAGGGAGCGCATGAAATGGCCTCCGGGGACCGAGAAGGTACACGTTCACAGACTAAGAGATCCGGTGTCTAATTGCCAAGCGGGAGTCGTCGAGCATCTCATTGAGAGGGAGCATTTGAACGAGGAGCCGAAATAACCCCGACTCCATTCGGCACAGAATGAGAGCTGAGCCCCACGAAGAGCAAAAATAGCAGGTCTGCGGGGCCGTGTAAAGGTGCTGGCAGTGGGGCGTGTGCGCATTGCCGTGACAGGCAAACACAACACCAGGAAAACACTTAATCTTCCTGCTTATCCCCAGAAGGACTAATAACCAGGGTGAGAGGGAGCGCCGCATCCTTCTTCATTTAGAAACGAGCTGCCCCTAATGCCGTGCTCTCCCAGTTTATAGACCAAATACCTGCTCGCACTAAAACTGCCACATATTATAAACCTCACCGAGGAAGTGAATCCATCACGCTCCCGCTCCCTTAAGGATAGTTTTTCCCTGGAGTACATAACCCATTACTGCATATCTTGTAGAAATCAAATGCAGACTCCATACTCCACCACAGAACAAATAGGTTTTGTAGGGGGGAAAAAAATGCACAAATCATGACATTTTGTTTTTCTTTTAGCTTGAAGGCTTTTATTTCGTTACGGTTACTGTTCTGTTCTTTGTCTTTGTCTTTAAGTAGCCATTCCTCCGGCATCCCTCCCCTGGATTTGAGCCAGAGCTGAGGAATAAAACGTCACGGTCACCTTGGTCTCTGGGCGCAGACTCAAGGGTGGCATCCAGGCCAGGTCTGGACCACAGCGAGAAGTGGGTTGAGGGGTGTGAAGATGTCTTTCAGTTAACTTGGACCCTTTTCTGACTCTCTCCCCCTCATTCATACAGGTTCCTGACTTCATTCAACCGAAGAGGGCGACCATTTCTGCGATGCCACTGACACGAGGCTCCACAGGTTCAGGGGTTTGTCGTTCACCCCCGTGTCCCCGTGCCCAACACAGGGCTTGGCACACGGTAAGCCATGAATGAGGATTTGGCGAAAGAATCTATATGTGAATGAAAGAGTGAGTTGAGTACATTTAAAGACAACTATAGGGCCACCTGGGTGCCTCCGCCTGTTAAGTGTCTGACTTTTGACTTCGGTTCAGGTCATGATCTTGTGGTTCGAGAGTTCGAGCCCCACGTCAGGTTCTGCATTGACAGAGCCTGCTTGGGATCCTCTCCCTCTCCTTCCCTCTCAGCCCCTCCCCTGCTTGTGCTCTCTCCCTCGCTCTCTCAAAATAAATAAATAAGCTCAAAAAAATTCAAAGACAACTCTAAAAGGAATCCAGAGATTGGTTCTAATGCTAGATGTTGAGGACATTAATGCTTGTGGCATACCTTCTGTGTATCAATGACAGGCAGGGCACTTGAAGGCTCATTTAATCCCCACACACCTCA
This sequence comes from Leopardus geoffroyi, assembly GCF_018350155.1. Lineage (NCBI taxonomy): Eukaryota > Metazoa > Chordata > Mammalia > Carnivora > Felidae > Leopardus > Leopardus geoffroyi. The sequence continues at coordinate 178,667,170 of NC_059328.1, read as the reverse complement.
TACTCAGCAGTTGTTGCATTCATCTGGGCTTGCCTCTTCCAGCCCAAGCTGCAGCTGGAAACGGAGTTGTTTCCATAACTTTAGAAACACAAAGCAGTGATGACTTTAAGGAATAAAGATCTCAGTGGTTTCTTGAGTCAGCCTCCTTCTTGTGCTATGTCTCATCGATATGCCCAGCCAGATCGATGGATCAATCCATCTTTTTTCTCAAATTGCATAGGGAAGGTGGGAGGAGTCAAAAGTCACGTTTTAAAATCAGAGAGCACTTTTACACACTTAAAATCATGTTAAACGCCTGGGGCTTGGCTCACTGAATTTATCCTTGGCTTTAAACTCGTCCAGAGTGCTTAGAGATGGTTAGAGCCGGGAAAGCAACGCGACCCAACTAGGCAAATGAAAGTGCTCAGTTTAAGCTCTAAGAATGTGCAGGTACGCCGAGCTTCTGCAGCACTTTAGGGACACCCCGAAATGTCACAATAACTAACAGAATCTTAAAAGGGGGCTTAAGCCAAGGAGATCCTGTTGTGTTTTGATGTATCCCCAACACCACACAACCTTAGTTATCTCTCTTAAACCTAAAGTTTGGAGAGAAGGGATTATTTTAGTTCTCTGAGTGGTTAAATTGTAGATAAACAAGAGCATGTGGGGGCGCCTGGGTGGCTCAGTCGGTTGAGCAACAGACTTCGGCTCAGGTCATGATCTCACGGTCTGTGAGTTCGAGCCCAGCGTCGGGCTCTGTGCTGACAGCTCAGAGCCTGGAGCCTGCTCTGGATTCTGTGTCTCCCTCTCTCTCTGCCCCTCCCCCACTCACACTCTGTCTCTGTCTCCCTCAAGAATGAATAAACGTTAAAAAAAAATTTACACAAGACCACGTGGCACTTTGCTTCAAGGAACAAACAACGTCTGATGCATGCTGAAGCCTCTGTGGGCATGGTAGAGCCCTTTCTTAGGCTAAGTTTTGTTAAATGGACATCATGACATCACTTCCAATTTTCCTACCCCTGAAAAGATGTATTTACGTTCAAGAAACATATTTTTCCCCCTAACTTTCCTTCCATTGTTGTATCCAGGATGCAACAAAATTAAGCAAGGCTGACCATCATGGTCCAAATGGAGAACTTCCTGTGTACATGGCTGAGTGGTCAAGGCCTGCCTTTGTCGCTCATGAACGTCATTCAAGATAAACCATTATCTCTGTCGTGTATGATTCTAGGCTGAAGCACAGCTGAGCCTTGCTCATTTCAGCTCAAGAAAGAGAATTCAATAGGCACAAAAACTCTGTTTAAGTATTTGTTCTCAAGGAAATTGCTCAAAACTTGCCTACTATATGCAGTTTATGAGTAATAAGTTAGCCATTTTAATGATGTCAAAACTCACGGTCATGTGAATTTAAGATAATCCCCAAAGTAATTGTTTAAACACAAAGTAATATCTGGTTTTAAGTGGAGGTTTCCAGGAGAGCTTAGGGGCCCCTAAACTAGGAACTTTAATCTGTTAGTTCAGATGGAAAAGGAGCAAGAAGGAGCTTTCTTCCTTGATTCTGATATTCTACTTCTTGGCGTTATTGCACAGACCCAGAGATTCATTGGACACTATGTCAAACTCCACTTCGGTAGCCCATGGCAGAAAAGTTGACCATCTCTATAACTTTCATGTCCTTTTCTCTTTCTTTCTTTCTTTCTTTCTTTCTTTCTTTCTTTCTTTCTTTTTTATAATGCTAGATTTGATCTCCACTTGAACTTTTTGTCCCCTCGCCCTTCTGGTCTTTAAAACACAGCATCAGAGAAACAAAGCTTTGTATGGACTAATATTCCTGGGCTTCCCCCACTGAATGTCCATCTTTGTATATTTTCACACATGAAATAGCAGAGGAGATGGCCCCACTGTGGAGAAACTCGTGGACCCCACTGAGCACAGCCCTCTGACTTCAGTCTAGGGAACCAAGGCCCAACATACAGGACCAACATGAATGAGGAGAGAGGGCCACCTTCGTTCATGTGGCTTCATGGACGCTCCCTCACTACCAACAGCCTACCTTCCCAATTCTACTCTTTTCTCGATCCTGACTTAACATTCAAAAACTTAGAAATCTTCCTCGTGCCTCATTTTGCATTGTGCAGTTATAAAGACTTCATTTCAATTATCTCCTAGATTAGGACATTCAAAGTACTGGTGGACTGTGTAATGTGCCAATGAAAGGTCAGGTTTCCTTTTCTAGAAGGTCCGTTGATTCTTAGCTTTTCTTCACATTCTCTGCCACCCTCTCTTTACCCACCGCACACACGAGCGGCTGAACTTTTCCATATTTCCATCGGCCATATCTTTCTGCCCAAGCGATCAAGCACATTTGTTCAGATCCATTCTCTCTGTTTCCACGAAGCTTTGATAAAGGATCCCATCTCTCTGGCTCCTCCTCCATCAACCCTGAGTGACCACATCTGTCTTTGGACACACGCCTTAGGGCTACCTTGAGGGTGAGGCATGTCAGCCTAATTCATAACTGCATGATAGTGATGCTAACAGACATTCACAGGAAGCTCGTCAGGGACCTAGAAGTATTCTTAGCCCTCTCAGAGGCTAACTCACTTAACCTCTACAATTAACCCTACCCTGAGTTCTGTTATTGTCATTGCACAGAGGGGACATCTGAGGCACAGGGGACACCTGAGCTGCAGGAATTGAAAACAACGTGGTCCAGCGTTACTCGGCTGAGAAGTAACCGAGACAGGTTTTAAACACAGGCAGTCGGGTTCTGGAAGCCCCGTTCTAACCACTGTGATATACTGCCTCTCCCTATGAGGAGGACAGACAAAGAAGGCGGGCCGCTTCAGCCATCAGTCCCAAGAAAGAATTATATATCCACTCAGGTATTACAGAGATCATTATAGAGTAAAATACAGCAAATATTTTGGTCTGAGTATTTTTGGACTGTAACCATTTAAAAGCAACTTTCATTTTATTGGCAGGAGAATTACAGATTTCTATGCTATAAACAGCAATGGACTGAGGCATAAATAAAAAAAAAAAAAAACTTTAACCATTTTCTATCTTTTGTAGAGAGGAAAGGGAGTTTTCTGTAGCCCATAGGCATTTTGTTGGTGGGTTGAGAGGTCTTTCTTTATGCAGATGGGCTTTCTGGCTTTAAGTCTACTGGAAGCTTTTATTTTCTAGATCTTGCCTGACAACCAGTGTTTCACTCACTGTGGGCCCCACACAGCTTCTCATAAAATATTTTGCTTCTAAGTGAGTTGTGAAAATGGGACTCACAAAATGATGACAGAAATATTGCTTTTAAAACCTTCCATAAGGCTTCATGGTAACAAAATAGAACGTATGAGGGGGGAAAAATGTCTAGTTGGTGTTACAAAGGTGTACAGGAAATAGGACAGGGTTTCTTTTTATTTGAAGCCACTGAAAAAAAATCATTTAAGGCCATAATATACTCATACAACCTCTTTTGTTAAAAATAATATTGAGATTGTACCAAAATAATTTCCCTAGAAATTACATAAGACACAGATAACATTAATTTCAGTGACTTATTACTCGATAAAAATGAGGAAGTACCTTCTATACACTGTTAAGAGGAAAATTAGAAGAACATTCTCCTTGTGAAATTTCAATGAAGGGCAAGAGACAAGAAGACATCCCGGATATTCAGAGCCTTGGAAACTATACTCCCTGTGTACTATTTCTGACTTCATTATTAAGGATGTGTTTTAGCAAAACACAAAAGCAAACCCAGTTGAGGAGGAAATCTGAGCTGTAACAAACGGGGGAGCTAGCCAAGCAGTGCAGTATAAAGAAAGTCCCCAGTGCAAATGTGGAGCAAACCCAGAAGGTCCACACAACACCGATAGACAGTCTGGTCTGGAGCCATGTCCTAGTGCTATGGCGAATAGGCATACTTTCTTCCAACAGTCAGAATCAGAAATGGCACATAGAACCTTTGAAAAAATATTACAGATTTTGCAAAGAAACCAAACATGGTGTGATCTGGGGCACGGTGGAGGAGAAAAGCCGTGTGACCTTGATGAGTGAAGAATTCCCCTGACAAGTACATGAGGTTAGGCGTAGGGCATGGCGTGTCTTTCCCTGCTGGCCAGCGACCCTGCTCAGCTCTGCAGTAAATACTCTTTATGTGGTTATGGCGCGACTGCTCTTCTTTACAGGTGTAGGGCCGAATGGAAATTACTAACCTTGACAACATAAAAGTAAGGGTATAACCAGCCCAAATTGGGAAACTTATGGGGAAGAGAGGTATAGGAACGTATGGGAAGATAATTTCTTCATTTTACCTAACGAGAGTGAAGAGATACTATCGCGAAGTAGAGATAAGGGTACTATTTAGTTACGAAAGCACAAGTATAAAGGAACCACCTGCTAATAAGTCTTCCCACCGACACTTATCTTGACATAAAATCTGTGATTTACTTCAGGTTACTATTGTCCTGAGGGGGCAAAAAAAACAAAAAACAAAAAACAAAACAAAACAAAACAACCATTCTATCCCCTCTTCAGATTTCTCTAATTCAAGACACCTCTGATTCCCAGAAGCTCCTCCTGATTACCCAGACACCCCAACTTTAGAAAACACTGTTGATCTCTTCTTGTGGCAAGCACAGCTGCTGAACACATAAAACAGAGTACACAAACAATAATCATAGTCCTTCACGATCAAAATCCTGCTCTTGGCTGGTAAATCTCCAGCCCTGTCCCATCTGCAGGCATACTGTGGTCCAACTCGAAGCCATCCTTCAAAAAGCCCTTTCTGGCCAGTGCCTGATAGTCCCATTTGGAAAGGATGGTCTGACATTAATAGAAAGATCACGGATGTATGTGGTCAGACCGGGCTCATGTCCTGCTTCCGTCGCTTATTTCTCTGAAACTTCACATTATTTAATCTGTCCAAACTTTAGATTCCCTGTGTGTAAAAGGGAGGTAGTGGCATCCACCTCACAGGTGGTATTGATGATTAACCGAAATAACATTCGAGACATTTAGTGAAGTGCTTGCCACATGGTGGGCTGCAATTTCCCTCCCTTCCCTTCATAGATTAAATCTATTGTGTTGAATATGAAGTGTTCTTAATATATCTGATCTTCATTTCTTTCTATTTAAACACCTGTGAGCATCAGTAGAACTTTTATGAAGTGTTCTTTCATGTCTAAATTTCCACAATTCTGTGCCCGGGACCCTAATTGAACATAGAGCCATCCTAGTCAAGCAGGGCCTGGGCTGGACCAGAAACTGGATTACTGCTGCCACCTGGTGGTTACAAGGGGGGAAATTTGAGGCCGCGTTTCTTAGAAGCCTATGTGCTAAGGTCCAAATGGCCATGGGCCGCCTGCCCTGCCCCCACTCCTACATTTTATGTTAGAGAGAACCTGGTGAAGGCAAGACGCCTCGATTTGTTTCTGACAGCAGTATGTGGAAAGGGAGATGCATACTGCTTTGTTTTCACCTTTTGGATTAGATCAAGGTCAAGAATGACATGGGCAAAAATGTAAAGTTGAATCTGAGGGTCTGACATTCTTTCCTATTTCTCTTCCTCATAGCATCTTTGATTTCCCTTGTCTTCATCATATATATGCAATTTGTTCCTCGGATCAAAAGCTGTTCAGAAAAAACACTCTGACGAAATAATTCCCTCTAGGGTATAAGTGCTAATGAGGATTAATAGTAACATGTAATATGTTTTGCATTTTTACTCTTTTTTAATAGAGGAATTATATGTACATGATACAAATTCTAAGTTCTCCTCCGAAACCGCCGAATTCCGTTCCAAGGGCACCTTTTTATCCATATCCTACCAGAGATTTTCTGCCCATGTACAAATACAACTTTTTATTATGTTTAAAAGGCAAATGCTATGGGGCGCCTGGGTGGTGCAGTCGGTTGAGTGTCCGACTTCAGCTCAGGTCACGATCTCGTGGTCCGTGAGTTCGAGGCCCGCGTCGGGCTCTGGGCTGATGGCTCAGAGCCTGGAGCCTGCTTCCGATTCTGTGTCTCCCTCTCTCTCTGCCCCTCCCCCGTTCATGCTCTGTCTCTCTCTGTCCCAAAAATAAATAAACGTTAAAAAAAAAAAAATTTAAAAGGCAAATGCTATACAAGTTATTCTGCATCTAGCTCTTTTCACCTAATGTATCTTAAAGATTATGTCATGGTATTTGCACTTTTAACAGGAATTAAAACTCAACCCTCCTCGGGGCAAAAAGAACACACCTCCGTGGAAGTGGAGTGATCATCAAGCTGGGATAGAGGAGGTTTGTGGCAGTGAGTCTCGAACTTTAGTGAGGATATGAGTCACCCGGGAAACTTACAAAATAGGTGGGGTCCATTTCTGATTCAATAGGCCTGGGGTGGGGCTGGGAATGACCTGTTTAATGAGGAGTGTGGTTGATCCTAATGCAGGCTCTATAACAACACTTTGAGACTCACTATTTAAAGGTAGAAGGTCTCAGCCCTGATTGCATATTACAATCACCCGGGGAACCTCTAAAAATCATTACAGATTCTGATTAGCTTAGTCTGGGCTGGTTCCCAGGTAAATCTTACACATGGCCTGCATTAACGCAGTGACTCTCAAATGCTTACTGGAATCATTAGGAAAGCATGAAGAAACACTGATGCCTGGGTCACAATCCTAAGAGGTGAGGTCATTGGTCTAGGGTGTGGCTGGCCTACTGTATGCTTTTAGAGTTCCCCAGGTGATTCAGATGTACAGCCAGGCTTGAGAAAACCTGTTTTAAGAACGTGCGCACTGTAATTCCAGAGTCACGACAGGTGACGCTGACAGATCAAGGAATGTACTTGTGTCCCGCACCACTATTTTGTATAGACATGGGAGAGCAGAAGTAAAGCTAGCATGTTACCCTTCTCTGTTTTCTTCTTTCTGATAAACAGTTTGCAATATTCACTAAATATTTGTTCAGTGGAAACACTTTCTGTCATTAGTATGGTAGGACAGCATGACAGTTAACTGTCCATTTTTTTTTTAATTTTTTTTTTCAACGTTTATTTATTTTTGGGACAGAGAGAGACAGAGCATGAACGGGGGAGGGGCAGAGAGAGAGGGAGACACAGAATCGGAAACAGGCTCCAGGCTCTGAGCCATCAGCCCAGAGCCTGACGCGGGGCTCGAACTCACGGACCGCGAGATCGTGACCTGGCTGAAGTCGGACGCTTAACCGACTGCGCCACCCAGGCGCCCCTAACTGTCCATTTTTGACCTATAAGACCAATGAAAGGAGTTAAACATGAAGAGAGGGCTAAACCCCATTTCTAGCAAAACCAGATTTGGGCTGGTCATACTCCTGAAAGAGAGTTCCCCATGGTCTGGTCACAGGTATTTTCTTCATTCCTCTGGGCCATGACAATTGGATTGGCGGAACCATTGCTGAAACTTCTGTGATGAGACCCCATCACGCAGTTTCCATATTAAGCTCCATCAACTGCTTTCGACAAAGACCAGCATAGAGCTGAGGATACAGCCAGTATTCTATTTCCAACTGCCAAAATAGGTTGACGGCTTTTTTTAAATTAAAGTATAATTGGCAAATACCATTATATTAGTTTCAGGTATATAACATAATATTTGTATACACTGTGAAATGACAGGCTTACTTTTTTTAAACCACTCTTTCCAGTGACCTCTCTGGATGGCAAACAAATTACTTTTTTGTTTTTTAACTTGATTGGGCACAAGAACAAGGAGAGAACTGTTAATATTTCTCCGGCTGTGCACTCTGGCAAGACACCAGCTTAAGCTGTTTAATTTACAGCAATATGGCTGCGGGCAAGTCAGCCTAATGATGGAAACTAAAGATTTAGAGTTAAATATTAAATTTATCTTAGTCTTTATTTCTTGCTGTTTCAACCAATAAAAAAAAAACGCCTAGGGGCGCCTGGGTGGCGCAGTCGGTTGGGCGTCCGACTTCAGCCAGGTCACGATCTCGCGGTCCGTGAGTTCGAGCCCCGCGTCGGGCTCTGGGCTGATGGCTCGGAGCCTGGAGCCTGTTTCCGATTCTGTGTCTCCCTCTCTCTCTGCCCCTCCCCCGTTCATGCTCTGTCTCTCTCTGTCCCAAAAATAAATAAACGTTGAAAAAAAAAAAAAAATTAAAAAAAAAAAAAAAAAACGCCTCTGGGATATTCTAGTGTGAGCGTATCTAGCTTGTGGTGCCTTATGTACAGCCAGAAGACATTGAACTCTAAATTACACATGGAGCAGCCACAGCATTTGTTTCTTCTTTACTTTATGTTGGTGGTATAACCTCTACTAGTTGGGAACGTGATACACTTCACAGGTTCATGTCGAAAGTAGCTTGGCCCAGGTTTTCTGTTATGGGATAATAGACCCACATCTACGCAGAAGACCTACGTCTTTCTCTTTGGGAAATTTTCTATCAACTGGGGAACTGGATAAGCCAACCAGTGAGGATGCAGAGGAAGGTGCTATGGTGAAGGCTTTTTCTAATTTGTGACTCCTGCTATTTAAATCCAAGTTCATGGTTGATGAGTACGTGCCAGGGCTATAATCAAGGAAGGTGGATGGCCATTCACTTTTTTCTTACCCATTTACTGAAACAGCAAAAACTAAATCCTGCCTTTGATGTTCTGGTGAAACAGCTATCCAGAATGGTTCTCGATGCATTGGAAGGCAGTGTTTTCTTCTCCACTCTTACCTTGGATTAAGTCCTCTCCTGCTCTGGGTCCTGGTGATCCCTCCTTTCCTCTGGAAGTCTCCTCTTGGCTTTTGGACCTCCTCAGTTCCAGCCCCTCTTCCTCATCTGGTTGATGTCCTCTCTTTTCTTTGCCGGTTCCCATCTCTTCTGTGACCCTTAATGTGGACACTCACAAGCTTCTGTCCTGTGCCTCTTCTGTTCTCAGTCCATCTTCTCCCAGGCCATTCCTCCACTCCCGTAGTGTCCGCTCCTGTCCATGTGTCGATGACTCTTGGCCCCACATCTCAGCTCCAGCCTTTCCTGAGGCCCACATCCTGTGGGTCTAACTCAGTCCACACCCCACAGCATTGCAAACTCAACCAAACCGATTGTACCACTTTGCTCCATATAACCAATTCCTTCTTTTTTTTTTTTTATTTTTTTTTTTCCAACGTTTATTTATTTTGGGGACAGAGAGAGACAGAGCATGAACGGGGGAGGGGCAGAGAGAGAGGGAGACACAGAATCGGAAACAGGAAACAGGCTCCAGGCTCTGAGCCACCAGCCCAGAGCCTGACACGGGGCTCGAACTCACAGACCGCGAGATCGTGACCTGGCTGAAGTCGGATGCTTAACCGACTGTGCCACCCAGGCGCCCCAATTCCTTCTTTTTTTATTGAATAAATTTGACACGAGACATTGTGTAAGTTTAAATATACAGCACATTGCTTCGATGCATTTGTGTGTTTTAATACGATTGCCAATGTCCAATTTCTTCCCGTGTCATCAGCTTCTCAATCTGGAAATTTCTCCCTGGCTCATCACACTCAATCCTGTAATGACAGAAAGAGCTGTCAAGTCTTCTGCCTCCACGTCTGCTTTGTTTACATATCATTCCTCTCTTGGGCTATTCCTATAACTTCCTACCTGGTTCTCCTGAATTCCAGGATTTCCCCCTTCTGCTTTACATTATGCTTTTTAAATCTTTTGCTAAAATAAAATGTATTGCTAAAATCAGATCAAACCAAATCAAAGCCTTTGACTTACCATTGCATTCAGAATGAGGTATTGGATCGGGGCACCTGGGTAGCTCAGTCAGTTAAGTGTCCAACTCTTGACTTGGGCTCAGGTCATGCTCTCACGGCTGTGAGATCAAGCCCCACATCAGGCTCCGCGCTGGATGTGGAAACTGCCTGCGACTCCCTCCGCCTCCCCCTCAGCCCCTCCCCCGACTAGGGCAAGCACGTGCACGCGTTCTCTCTCCCTCTGTAAAAAACGTAATAAGGTGGGGCGCCTGGGTGGCGCAGTCGGTTAAGCGTCCGACTTCAGCCAGGTCACGATCTCGCGGTCCGGGAGTTCGAGCCCCGCGTCAGGCTCTGGGCTGATGGCTCCGAGCCTGGAGCCTGTTTCCGATTCTGTGTCTCCCTCTCTCTCTGCCCCTCCCCCGTTCATGCTCTGTCTCTCTCTGTCCCCAAAATAAATAAACGTTGAAAAAAAAAAAAAAGAAAAACGTAATAAGGTATTGGAGAACCTTCACAACGAGGCACAAAGTTACCAGCAATGGAGCTCAAACCCGATATCCTAGTATCCTTTTCTGCCCTTCTCCCATGCTCTTGTTGTGCCAAACTCTTTCCATTACCCGAAACACCATTTTATGTTTCCATTAAAAAACACTTACCGAGCATCTGTTACATCACAAGCCCTGAGCTACTGCCAAGAACACAACAAGGTGCAATACCTTTGTCAACTGGCCTTACTCCTGGTTCTACTGTATGGTTTTAATCTAGCCGCAACCTGCTTTAAAAAAAAGTTTTTATAATATAGTAGTAAAATGTGGATAACTAGATCCGTTCAATCTACTGAACTGGTTGGGCACCGTGTGATACGATGCCTCAGTGCTCTTGCACATGCTGTCCTGGTTTCCTGAAGTCCCCTTTACCTAGACTTACCCTCCACCCCTGGTCTTTCACTTCCACCCCCTTCCCATCTACCCAGTAGACTCCTGCATGGAGGAGAACTTGGGCAACGGGTTGCAACCGAGAAGGAGAGCTGTACATGCTGACATTTATTGAGCACTTATTACCCATCAGGTCCCTGTTAAGTGTCGTCCGTGCTTTTTCTCACTGAACCCTCCCAACAACCCTCTCAGGTTTTCACTGCGCCCTCATTTTACAAATGAGGACATTGGGGCCTAGAGAAGTGAAACGACTTTCCCAGCAGCTCACTGCCAACACTGACACTTCACGCCAACCCTACACTGCTCCCCACTCACAGCAGGTGACAGATAAGTAGAACACAAAATCCTATTTGTGCTATGAATGCAACCATACAAAACATGCCTAAGAAAGAAGACCGGTAAGGGGCACCTGGGCGGCTCGGTCCATTAAGCATCCCACATCGGCTCAGTTCACGATCTCACGGTCCGTGAGTTCCAGCCCCATGTCGGGCTCTGTGCTGACAGCTCAGAGCCCAGAGTCTGCTTCGGATCCTGGGTCTCCCTCTGTCTCTGCCCCTCCCCCGCTCATGCTCTGTCTCTCTGTCAAAAATAAATAAACATTAAACAATTAAAAAAAAAAAAAAGAAGACTGGTAAGAAATACCACAATGTTTGGGGTAGTGGTTGTGTTAAGGTGGTAGGGATATTGGGCACCTCACCCCCACCCCAACAGCTGAAATGTCAGCTGCTTGCCTTTCGAGACTGTCCCATTTCCCTGACCCCCAAGAAAGGCCGCCCACTCTGTTCCTGGGGCATATTTTCAGACAGCTCTATGGCACTACTTGCTATGTGATTTTCCTGTTTGCCTTGTTTCACCTGATAGATTGCGCTCCCCAAGGAAAACAGACTATGTGTTTTCATATCTTTCAACCTCCAATGCCTTGCAGAGTCCCTGGAATATAAAAATTAAAAAAAAAATGCCTAGTGGGTATTTGATAAACGAATGAATGAACGGTCTCGGGTCTAGGCTTTATGAGCCCTAGGATATCTTTTGCAACTACTCAACTCCGGCTTGGTGATGCAAAGGCAGCCATAGAGCATACACAAATAAATAACCATGGGAGTGTTTCAATAACGCTTTCTTTATGGACAATAAAACTTGAACTTCATGTAATTTTCACATGTCAAGAGACATTAGTATTCTTCGAGTTTTCCCCCCACCGTGTATTGAAAACTGTAAAAACCCTTCTCGGGGTAGACTGGACAAAAACAGGAGGCGGCCAGATTCGCTCTGTCGATCTTGATTTGCCAACCTCTGCTCGGAGTCCTCCAGGTTACCCGTCATCGTTCTCAGCATGGGGACTGTCCCACGGTCCCACGTGTGGAGACGGTGGAGGAGAGGAGCTGTGGGGTGTGTGGGGTGCAGCTCACCACCCAGGCTGCGTAGCACGCCGGCAACGCAGCCGCGCGGTTCCACGGACACCGGAACTCAGGTCACTGCTGGAAACTCCCCACTCGACGGCGTATAGCGACCTGGTAAATCTCCCAGAAAGTCACGTTTTTCTACTCATCAACAGAGTTACTAGTTAGCCTCCTAGGGAGAAAAACTGAAAGGTTTGCGAATAGCGTCGCTATTTAAAATCGGGAGCAGTGGGCAGACCATGAGCAGTTACCCGGGAAATATGCGGACGTGTGCGTTCAGGAAGGCTGCAAGGCCCATCCGAGAGTCCGCATCCAAATGCGGCTTGTGCGCCAGATAGCTTTTGATCTGTTACAAATAAAGGAATTTGAAATTCCCAAACAAAGCAGAACTCCAGAGGATTGTGCCAAGGTAATGGAATTATAGCACTGAAAACAGGTCAATGGAAAGGCACCTGCATTTTGAGGTGACACAAATAGCTCAGAAGTGTGGGGCTGCTGCTTCTCTTAACCTAGAAGTGTTTCTGGAGCTTGGTAGAAGGCCACTCCTTACGTAAAACTTATCTCTCCTGTTAAAACAGGCTTTCCTTGCTGCTTGAGTATCTCTCCGGGAGGTCACTAGGGGGATTTGCCAGACTTCAAAGCAGGGAAAAGAAAAAGCTTTGCAATAACACAGTCTGGCATCTATATAAATATGTCAACTACCCCGTATCTCCAGTATTAATCTCACACTCAGTGGGGTTCTGAAAAGTTGAAGAAAGTGAATGCTAACATTTTAGAAGAGTTTAATAAATGGTCGACCAGCAACAGCTTGCGACGACCAGCTGTGTGGCGGGACAGGCCTTCTGACTTCTTCGTTCTTCTGTGTATTCATTTGTAACATGAGCTGTATCAGACCGCGAGGCTCTTTTCTGCTCTATGATTTCAGGATTATAATATATATTCCTATACTTGTGGAACCTGAGTTTCACTAGAACTTACCAACATTTGGGTAGAAAAGGCACACAACCCTCTCTATGTGGTATTCTGGCCAACAACCCTTAGCCTGGCATTGAGCGAGAGGACAATCACACAAATTCCAATGGTGAGATAGTCTACAAAACCACTGGTCTTCCACTGCTTGGAAGACAAAATTTTACATTTTAAAAAATAAGTCACAAGGACTATTCCAGATTAAAAGAGACCAAAGAGACATGGTAAGATACAACTATTGGGACATGTGAAGTAATGTGACTAGAGACTAGAGACCATACATTAGTTAAGATATATACAGTATATAATACAATTGTGTGTGTGTATATATACATATATATATATATATACATATATATGTATATATATATTACATAGTACATAATAATGATATTGTGGTTGTATAAGAGAATGTCCTTGTTAGAAAATACAAGCTGAAATATTCAGGGGTAAACTGTCATGGGGTCTATAACCTACTTTCAAATGGTTCAGGAAAAAAGTGTGTGAGTGTGTGTGTGTGTGTGTGTGTGTGTGTGTGTGTAGAGAGAGAGACAGACAGAGAGACAGAGACAGAGAAGATACAGCAAATGTGGCAAGAGGCCAGCAACTTGTGTGTCTGAGGAAGGGTATAAAAGCTTTTGTTGTACTATTCTGTCCACTTTTCTAGGGGGCTGAAATTTTCCAAAACTGAAAGTTGGGGGGAAAAACATGAATGAGTCAGACTTCCTGTCACTGCAGGTGCCCTGGAGAAAGAGAAGAACCAAGGAAAGAGGAGCCGGGGCTGAGGAAAAGTAGGGTTTTCTTTGTTGGACGTTGGGGACTTGGACATATATAAACCACATAAAGGGGAAAATGAGATACTGGAGGCCGGGCTAGACAGATAAGAAAGTCAGACAAAGATGCTCCTAGGTCCCACTATTCTTAGAGAAGGGACTAGAAAGAGGGCTCCCTCTTAACAGTGGAAGACAAGTCACATTTCCAGAGCTGACCAGAACAATTACCCACGGGGCAAAGGACTTGTCCCAAATGTATAGGGAAAATCTGGGCAAATCTGATCAGGAAAGCCCAGAAGGGTCATTGTGGCGCATTTGATGCCCATTAGATTTGTCTTGAGATGACCGAGTTACTGAGAGAGGGGATTTCGGGGAACACAGGTGGGCAGGATGCTGAGAGAAAACAAAAGGACAGGATAGAAATAAGTGGAGTCCAGGCCTGCTTAATTGGTAGCCCAATGGGGATCCCAACCAGATGGCATTTCCAGCTCAGGCCAGTGAGACAGGATTGAGTGGAGCAATGGATGCCTCCAGCAGACACAATGGGCCTTGGTTTTATGTCTGTCACCATCAGAGCTTCCCAAGATGAACCACAGAGGAGTATGTTAGATGCAAAGTCTGAATGTAAAAACATGGGAGCCGTGATTCTCACATGTTAGTGAACTTCGGGATCACCAGGAGGGCTTGTTCAAACCCGGATGGCGGTGTCCCACCCAAGAGTTTCTGATTCACTAGGTGTGGGGGGGGGGGGGGAGAGGGGGGATTTGCATACTCACCAAATGCCCAAATGATGCTGACGCATCTGGTCCTGGGCCCACACTGTGAGAACTACTGACATAGCAGAAAGGAAACGAAAGAAAAGTCTTATCCAGAAAGCTGTGGAGCCCTGAACAACACGGAGAAAGGACAAAGTTAGCAGCCTTTTCTTAAGCTGCCTTAAAAACAGATTAAAATATTAAAAGCTTGGCTGAGTCTCCAAAAAAGTCACAGGGAAACAATGGAGGATATTGCCTTGCTGCAGAAGGAGAAAGAACCATGACTGGAGGGGTGGAACTGAAGGGTGAGGAGGGTGGGGAGGGGAGCAGCCAGCTGACGTGCTCCTTCCTTCTCAGCAAGCCCCTAGAGCCACGGGCTCCGGTTCAGGAATCTGCTGAGGGCAGCTCTCCAACACAAACCAGCAGGGAAAGAGGATTCATGGCCTGAGCTATGCTTGCCTCCCTCAGCCAAGGAGGCCAACCCCCTGAGGCCACACGGCCTGTTTCCTAAGGCCTTTCCTGACTCCTGTGCCAGGTAAAAACCAGCTCAGCGGCAGGTGAGTAAACTCAAACCTCCCCGGCTTCTCACACCATTTTTATTATACTAAGAACAAGCATTTATTACATGTTTGCTAAGTGCAGAACCCTCATCATGGCCCCATGAACTACGCGATTACACGTCTATTACAGATGAGATATCTGACCCTTGGACAGGTTGACCATCTTGCCCAAGGTCCCACAGCAAGTAAGAATTGAGATAATCAGTGCTTCCTTGCTTCTCCTCCTGGGGAGAGGAAGTTCCACCGAAGAGACAGAAGGTGTGGGGGCATGAGCCAGAAGAAAGGAGAAGAAATGAGGAATGGGGGAAAAAAAAAAACAACAGATGCCCACCGCAAAAGGAAAGCTTCGACATTCATGAACACCTAGCTGCTCCTTCTGGAATCATTGTGTGAGAAAATCTTACATCCATGAACTGACCTATTTTCATCTTGGTCTTCTGCGTTAGAAATCCCTCACAATGTAAAGCAAATAATGCAGAATGCCAGAATCTCATACTCTGAAACCAGCGAGAGTGTGTCTTCAGTTCAGGCCTGTTTTCTGTACTCAGTGCCGACAGCTGGACTGTCACCAGCTGGTGACACCGTGAAGGGAAGACCAGGGAGCATCTGGAAGATACTGAGGGGCTGAGAGGTGTGGCTTGGTTGGGGAGGGAGGCAGGCATCACAAACATGAAAACAAGCCTGCAGCACTGACTTAGAGAGCTTTGATCTGTTTGTGAAACTGGTAAAAACGGCTCCACAGGAACCAAAGCCAAATCCAATATTGTAAAGAGACATTTACTGGAGAGCAACTTCCCTCCTAGTTACATATTTGCATGTGGTGTAAAACTGCTAAACATCTGAAGAAGGGAAACGCTGGGAATCTTACGACTTAACTAGAAGCCACACTAATGCCTTCAGCCAAGATGAAGACAGAAACAATGCCTGCAGCCTCTACACCGTCACCCAGGGTTGCCATGGGGAGAACTTGCTTATTTTTTCTTCTCTAGACCCTTGATCGTCATGAGCAAAACCAGAAACATATGTCTACGGCAATCCTGGAAGGAAAATTCACTTCTCTCGTGCTGTTTCTGATAATAAAAAAATCAAGCAGAAATGAATTCCAGCTTTTTTACAATTCAATGATAACACTTAATCTTGAATTCTTACCTTCTAAATTATTGGTTGCATCTCAGGACGCTTAGTTTTTGGGCAAATAATGGCAAAGGGGTGAATGACTGAAAAGAGCTAAGTATCGATTGAGCTAACAAACTACTAAGGGCTTCTAAGCATTTAGGAGGGGATCTTTTAATTCTCATGGTACTTGTCAAAAAATAAATAAATAGCACGAAAAAACGTTTCATCTGTCATGCTGAGTTTCAGGGATATCATGTGATCTCAAGAGAACCAGGAAGAAACTCCTGGCCGCTAGAGTTCAATGAAAAGCGATAGGTAATCAGATCCAAATGGGGAGACGGAAATTTGATATTTTCTGTTCTATTTCAGTACCATCTGCTATATTTAGTTTCATGGTTGGAATCCATGTGATGAATCTATATAGTTTTGTTCTCAGTAATTTCTCTTTAGTCTATCAGTGGATCACATGCCATGACAGTTGGAAGCAAGTGGTAAGCTCCAAATTGCTGCAGAAATGGCATCCAGCCTACGAGGGAAGCGGGCAGAAGGAGAGGGTCATACAGAGGAGGCCCTAGGCACTCCTGGGTGGCTCAGCTGGTTAAACACCCTACTCTTGATTTCCACTCAGGTCATGATCTCACGGTTCATGACTTCCAGCCCCACATTAGGCTCTGCACGGTCAGCACAGAGCCTGCTTGGGATTCTCTCTCTCTCCCTCTCTCTCTGCCCCTCCCCCTCTTGTGCTCACTCTTTCTCCCAAAGTAAGTAAATAAACATTTAAAAAGAAAGCAGAGGACCTGAATCATATTAAGAAGGAGCACAATCCATTAGAGACTGGTGCTTTTTTTAAATACTCTGTTTAATGTTGCAGGACAAAGGCAGGCAGACTGAGCTGCACATGGTTCTTTTTGTTGTTGTTTTCAACATGTATTTATTTTTGAGAGACTAAGCTTGAGCGGGGAAGAGGCAGAGAGAGAGAGGGAGACACAGAATCCCAAGCAGACTCCAAGTTCTGAGCCATCAGCACAGAACCTGACGCGGGGCTCAAACTCACAAACCGCGAGATCATGACCTGAGCCGAAGTCTATGCTCAACCGCCTGAGTCACCCAGGTGCCCCCAGCCGCCTATGGTTCTGAAAGCCATTAGTTAACTCACCACGTTCAAACCTTCTCATTCAGTGAGATATGTAGAGATTGCTGCTGGAATTCGCATAGGAATTCCAGAGGGGAGGGATCTCTTATTCCCCAGGAAAGCCAGGCCCCTACGGATCCCAAGAAGCGGCAGATATGGTGCAGGATGCATGAGCTGGGGAGGAGGAAATGAGCACTCCAGCACGGGCGTTGCAGGCTTTCGTGAGCAGCCCGTCCTCTAATGTCTACGTGGCCATGTGAGCTGGCGGCCTGTCAGTGAGAAGGGATGATAACTTAAGTGAGGTGATATTAGGAAGCCTATTGGACAGCAGAGTCACACTTGTTTACTGGTCAGCATTATGGGTAAAAAAGGCAGGTAGTTTTCATCACAGTCTCCCTCCTGAATTAAACAAGGTTGTCCTCTACCCCAGCATCTAGGCAATGCAAACACATCCTTTTGCTTTATAGGCAAAATGATGCAGTTTGGTGTAACTACTCTCGCTCCTGATGGGCGAGGAGGTGAACCTCTCTTTACAGAGAAAGGACATCCCAGTGCTGAAGGCCACCCTTGAGTTCAGAGCCTCTATCTGGGCTCACGTCTCACGAGGTCAACTTAAAACACGGCTTCTGCCCTGGCTCCTTGCTGCCACGTCTTTTTCGTTTGTTATTCAGCCCCGAGGTGGATATCATGTGTTCTGCTTTTCAGGCCCACGTAGATCTGTGCTGAGCAGCCCTTCACACACGGGAGGGTTCATTGTGTATCAGGAACACAGCACTCGTGAACCTGTTGGTTCAAGCCCAACTTGCAAAGCTCCTCAAGAGACTAGAGCTGACATCGTCGACAAGTCTGAGTCTTGTATCTGTCTACTTCACGGGATGCTTTAGTCTCTATTAACTCTCCCTTTGGTCTTTATGCCACATTACCTTTGGGGGTTTCAAAGTACTGGCATAATTAATATTCAGTAGCTGAGAAACTAATGTGTGTTTAATCATGTTTATGGAGCATCTATAATGTACCAGGTAGTAACATGGACCTTACATACAAGGAATCCATAGCAGGGAAATCATGACAAAAGATACCATAGCGTTTAAGTGTCATAGTAGAGAACGGGAGACATGGACTGTGTGGCATTGTTCCAGGTCTTTGTGATAAGGCGGATATAAGAATACCTCATCTCGGGGCGCCTGGGTGGCGCAGTCGGTTAAGCGTCCGACTTCAGCCAGGTCACCATCTCACGGTCCGTGAGTTCGAGCCCCACGTCAGGCTCTGGGCTGATGGCTCATGATGGCTCAGAGCCTGGAGCCTGTTTCCGATTCTGTGTGTCTCCCTCTCTCTCTCTGACCCTCCCCCGTTCATGCTCTGTCTCTCTCTGTCCCAAAAATAAATAAATGTTGAAAAAAAAATTAAAAAAAAAAAAAAAAAGAATACCTCATCTCTTAGGTTTATTGAGAGCAAAAACGCAGGTTGCATACGTAGAACCTGTCATCGAACTAGCATGTGTTTAATAGGATATTGTGTTTGTCTCATTACTTCCACCGCCTCTCCCACCCCCATTCCCCTGGCAGAATTATGAGTGCTTGTCGCACACCCAGATGGGATTAAATCCTCCAGATCCCGAAAGAATTGTCTGGTCTTCCCACCCTGGGTGCCGGAATGGGTAGTACCATTGTCAACAGGAGTCCACTTGGATGTAAGCATTTGATTCGAGGAGGTACCATGAAATCCAAACTATTGAACCCACAGCGTGTTCAGATAGCTAATGTACAACCAAATGCACCTATTACAAACAGCACAGCATAGAGTACTATTATTGCATCCAATTTCATTTTCCTTTCACCAAAAATAGCATGACTAAGGAAACTGTCCCTATTCTGATCTGGCCCAGACTTCCTTGTTCTTTCATCACCCTGGCCAGAGGGCCCTGCCTTGGAGTTGGCAGTTGAGAAAAGCCCACCTTGCCTTCCCCATGGGACACATCTGGAGCCCACGCCCCCTTCTAGGTCACTCTGTGAGTACCCAGCTCCCTGGAATTCTCTGTTCAGTTAGCCCTGAGCCCATTCCAAGATGCACATGCATCTTCCCTGGGCTGTCCTCTCAAAGGTGGGAAATTGCTCATGGTACGTGCAGCCCTAATGCCAGCGGGGTGGTCAAGGTCAAGGGGTGACTATCGGCAGGAGGTCTGGCTGGAGCTTAGATGCACAAGCCGGCCATGTGTGTACAGGAGGGCCCTTGCCGTGTGAGATAGAGCCTGGCCGATCAGAAAAGAGGGTAGGTGATAGGCCTGAAGAACATGAAGAGTCTAGATTTGCTCCTGACCTTCCCCGTCTTTAGGAAATTGTGTTTGTCAAGGTAGGGAGAAGTAGGGAGCTACAACATATTTTCCTTATGAATTCATAAACCTGATTAATAACTTTTAAATATGCAGACATATAGTGTATGGGTCTCTTGTACTCTTGCCCTGGACCTACAAATGTTAAGAGCAAGTCCGCTGTTTGGGCCCCTTACCAGTGTGTACCTCGTGATCCTTTCCTTATCTCAGAACTCTCTTTACTAACTGCAGACTATTCTCTGTGTCTGCAGCTGCTCACAGTTCAGAGTTTATATATAGTCTTTACCAACTGCTTTCGCTTTCCTCTAATAAACATCTGCTGTTATCACTTAGTATGGCTTTTTATATCTTCAGGGGTGTAGAGCTTAGATTTTAGTCTCTTTCTCGGTCCTTCTCATTTCCTACTCAGTCTTTTTAGTGGGAAATGCAGCTTCCAAATTGAGTCTGAGTCTCCAGAGTCATGGAAGCATGTTCTGGGTATGACTATCAAATGTCCCTGTTGGCTGAGACAGGCTGGCTTTAAAGTTAAATCGCTTCACGTCTATCTCAGGCCTTCAACACCCCCCCTCCCCCCACCACACACACACAGTGCTGTGAGATGGCAGAGGGGGCCCTGTCCACCTGTGCTTAGGGTGGAGAATATAAGCTGAGAATTACAGGAATTTCTGTCTACGGTAGGGAATGTTAAGATTATACCCCAAATTTATGACGTACTATGTAAATTACCAGCACAAAAGCAAAACAAAAGTCCGGGCACATATTTGCAGTAGGGAACCCCCACCTCTAGCCAGAGATTGCAATCCATGGTACAGAGTTGAAAGCCCTGAGTGCTGATTCCTACACGGCAGACAGAGTGGGGGTATACTAATCAATAAAGCACTGAACAATGAGAGAAGATTTGGTCCTGGAAGCATTCCTAGGCCTATGCCATACGTGCGGTGATAAAAATGATTCGCTAAGAGATGAAGTTAGAAGACAATTGCGGAGCGAGGGCTATTGTGGCATTCGCAAGTGCTGCAGCCCCCAGTTCCTGCATAACCCAGAAAGATGATAGTGGTTTCCAAATTTGTATGCAAATTTTTTCTTCTGTGCAAGTGTCTAAAAGCAAAATTGGTCCATTGAGTTAATCACTAAACAGGGCACTTCAGTGTCTCTAGTTCTGACATCTAATCAGCAACACAGCTGCATTTAAATACTGAAGACTTAAAGGATTTTGGTTTCTGAAGCAAGGGATTTTCTAGATAATCTTGCCTATAAGGTCCTTGACTTGTGCAGTCAAATGCTGCCGACTGTGATCTGCAGGAAGTGTATCTGTTTTTCTCCTGTGTATATGGTTGGGAATCTTTCATTGTAATTAGCATTTGCTACTGAAAAGCTCGTTTCTCAATTTTGCTGTGCATTTGGTAGAAACCAAATCTGCAAGGACTCAGCACGCAATACCCGCCCCCTACCCCCCCACCACCACCACCCCCCCCACCCCGGCACTAAGCAAAGCACTGTATAGCACGAGGCGTGGTGGCCCTCAAACCAAGTCAGGAGGTTCTGCTCAAACACTCCCAAGGCTAGAGCTCAGACCAAGATTTTGCTTTTTCTGTGATCTCTCTCTTCTCTGAATAGCAAGAATCTAACAGAGCAGAAACCAAAACTTAAAATGATGCTAAAATAAAAACGCTTCTAGGCTACTGCAGTGGAGATTATGCAAAAAAAAAAAAAAAAAAATCATTAGGATATGCCATCAGCTTCCATTAAATAAGCCTAAAATAAAGAGCCGGGAGATAAAAAATTAAAAAACCATTTTTTAAAAGAAGAAAAGGGGGAAAAAAAGGAAATGGCACACTGAGACCTTGCTTTTGGTGCCCCCTGCCAAAGCACTGGTAATTATGCTTGTTGGAATATTTAGCATAATTAGTCTTCAGCTGCCCATTTCAGTTTTGCTCAAGATATAAATGTCAAGTCAAAGCTATTAAAAACCACGTTCTTGAGAAACATAGTCGGAAGGAGAATTGCCCAGGTAGCGAACGCACTGCCGGAAATCACAAATGTCACTGAGTATTTGCATTGTTCTGCTGGCTAGATGCACTAATTACTATAATTCTTTTATAGCATATAAACTCTGAACTGCCTGATAGCCACATAAAATTAATTTTTATGTTAATTAGCCTCTCGTTCAAGTGAAAGCTAACCAAAGCCACACACTCTGCCCTGCCGGTCCGCTGTATGCGTTCTCCCCTCTCAGAAAATTGGCCTGTGTGCCTTCGGTCAGTGTTTCCTATTAAGTGGCGGGGCTCCTCTTGGCCCCGAGCTACCGTAAACCAGGCATATGATTTACTGTCCATCATCTCAGACAAAAATAGATCTTTTTTTTCCACAGGCAGCATAGTATCACTGGCTAGAGTCAACAGAAAACACAGTCTGGTGTCACCAGCTGAGCAGAAGGCCCTCGTGCTGTTTTGCATTTATCACGGGCACTTCCTTCAGGGAAGATGAGACATTCCCACGGGTGACAGAGAGGTGCATTTCTGCCCCTTCGGAGAGGAGGGTGTGGTCGCCTCAGCAGCTTCCCGAGGGACTTGTATCTGAGCCCGGAGCTGGGGATGGAGACCAGAGCTCCATGAAGTGAGCAGCCTGGGGAATGGACCCCCATCGCAGGCAGTGACAGGAAGACACTCTCCAGGAGCAGGATATGCACCAGGGGCAGAGCCCTGGAATTTATAGACTCACCGAGACTTGAAGGACCTTTCCCCTCCTTGTTTTACAGGTGAGGAAAGGAGATAAAGGAGGGCATGAGACTTCCAAGATCACCCACTGAGCTGATGGCAAAGTTGATGTGCTGCAGGCATAGGACTTTTTTTTTTTTTTTTTTTTTTTTTTTTTTTAATCACATCCCAGTGCACCAAAGAAGAGGGGAAAAAGTCTGCTCTGGCCAGGCTGACAATCAAGTAAACATGCCTATTGTTTTTTGTTTTTTGTTTTTTTAAGAGTAATGTTTTGAGGGGCCCCTGGGTGGCTCAGTCGGTTAAGCATCTGACTTTGGCTCAGGTCATGATCTCCAGGTTCGTGAGTTTGAGCCCCACATCGGGTGAGCCCTGCTTCTCTCTCTCTCTCTCTCTCAAAAAAAAATGAGTAATATTTTAAAAAATATTTGCGGAATAGGGTGCAAACGTGAGCATGAAGACACGTGGCTCTGTAAGTGGGGGAGAGGACATGAGGCTAGGCAGGCCAGATGAGAAATCTGGAACATTTTTCAAACAGCGCTCAACTCTTTGGTTGTCTAATAATTTCTCCCAGTTCTTTGCAAGATTAAGTTCTACAAGCCTTGCTTAACACGCAGAAATCTGCCCATCTCCAGGCTCAGAACACAGAAGACATGTGTTTTCTAGAATTGCCAAGGCGCGCTGCCCAAGCTCTGTAAGTGGGGCCCAGGGTCCTTGTCTGGTCACAAACCAATTAAGTTAAGTGCTACTGAAATTGCTTTTTATCATGTAGATAAGAAGCAGTTCACACGTGAGATGCAAGCCTTGACACATAAAAGCTTATTCATAAGCCTGGGCCTAGTGACTTAATAGTCACACTAAGACCCATATAACATATTTGTGAGATGGAAATGAGCTGTCAAAGAACGAGAGGGCTCTGGGGATCACAGATATTAGAAGTGTGTAACAGCTCCTCTGTCTCCGTAAAATTGCCGACAATCACCAGTGGCAGCTCTCTGATAATCCCGCTGACGGCCATGTTTGCTGACATCAGAGGAACTGAGGCCAGTCTGAATGGCTGGGCTGGTGGAAAAGTGCTGGGTGGCATCCCACGGCGAGGTCCAGCCTTACCAGATTGCCTCCAGGCAGGAGCGCCCAGCTGACCGTTGCTTATTTCCGTCTAAACATCTCCATTTCCTTTGAGGAACCGCTCTCCACAACCCGCGCCCACGTATGAAACAATTCTGGTGGGTTCCTTCCGTGTAGCAGGGGACCATGGTTTCCCTGACCATACAGATGGGTCATCATTCCTTCCTCCAACAAGTATGCGCTGAATGCATCCTCTCGGCACCGGGGCTTCTGCGGTGAGCGAAGCACCAAGCTCTCTGCCTATGTGGAGCTCGTACTCTGCTGGAACAGGCAGGCACTGAGCCCCCAGACCAACGAGTAAACCATATCATTTCTCTTTTTAAAACTAATGTTCATTTATTTTTGAGCAAGAGAGAGCGGGTGGGGCAGAGAGAGAGAGGGCAGAGGGTCTGAAGCAGGCTCTGCGCTGACCGCACAGAGCCCGACGAGGGGCTCGAACTCAGAACCGTTGAGATCGTGACCTGAGCCGAAGTCGGAGGCTTAAACGACCAGTCACCCAGGCACCCCGTAAATAATATCATTTCTACAGTGAGGAGTGTCAGGAAGAATATAAAGCGGGGTGGCAAATGGAGACTGCCTAGCGGACTCAAAAGAAGTGTCAATGCAGCAGAGACCTGAATCGTGTGAAAGAACCAGGTGTGGGACTACCTGGGAGAGAACACGTGACCTGTGACGAGCCCCAGCCAAACATTTCCCCAGTCACGGCGACTGGTCCAGAATGGGCTATGTGATGCACCTCAGGCCAATCAGGAATGTTTTCTGTGAGGCCAAAGAGAGGCTCTTTGCCTTTTGAGTTTCAGAGCGGCTGCCAAAACTCCCCTTCTCTGTACGATGGGAAAAGGTCATCCACGGTCAGAGAGAACGAAGCCAAGAAAGGCAAGTCCTGGCTGCCATCACCCCTGAAGCCAGACCCACCCTGTACCCCTCAGATCGTCCTTCCAGTAAGGACTTTCTTTTCCACCTGTGAGAAATGTGCTTAGCTGTGGCTACTGTGTACAGGCTCCAGCCACCAGCTCTCCTAGGGGCCACCCAGCCTTCAGACTGAGGTCACACTTTTCTCCGATGGCCCTAGTCAATGATGGAATAAGGCAGTGATAGCCACGGTCACATTCTCCCTGAGCGTCCCAAGGCACAAGGACCTAGCCCAGAAGTCCCCAAGCTTTCTCACTTCGTGGCATCCTTAATGTCTCAGTAATTTTTTGATGGCCCTCCGTAAGCCAAAAGAGATTACCTTCCGGTTCCTTTTATTAAACAGTTAGGTCCAAACAAGGTGACAGACGTAGTTTGTGGAACGTCTGCCAAACGTGTCACCGTGTTTCCCAGGAAATTTTAAAATACCCTGCCGTGCGGTGGAGAATCTGAGTGCGCAGTTCAGAGCTGCAGGCGTAACTATTGCTATCCAATGCAGGGCTTGTCCAAGGCAGTCGGTGCTCCAGAACTCCTGGAGGGGCCGGCAGATACTTTGTCGGAACCACTCTGGGGACCGCACGCTTCCCCAGTGTCCAAGCTGTCTTCCTCCCTTTTCCTTTCACAGACGTTACTACCCAGTAAAATCTTTGCATCTCTAACTCCATCCCCGCATCTCTTTCTGGGAGAGACCAACCTGCAACATATCTCTTGACTACCTGGGACAATGTAAGGGAACCTCATGAAATCCATCCCTGAGGTCACATTTAATGAGCATATTCCAAAAACGGAGAACTGATAAACTTACCAGATCAGGTCCCCTTTCAGTGTCAACCCATTATGGCTGTTCTATGCATCTTTGCATTAGCAGCCCCCAGCATGCTATTGGTCACAGAGAAAGTACTCAATAATTGTTGATCGTATATTTGATGAATGAATAAATCATGTATAAAAATATACACAACATATGTCAGCATTTTAATCAAAGTTTTGAATAAAAGACAGCCACAATGTGTTCCATGGTTTTCTTCTCCTGGAATTCACTTGAATCTTCAAAAAGTTCTATCACTTACATATTCCTCTCCCAAACTATATTATAAATTAGTGGCGAGATTTCTGGCAGAAAATAAGTATTTGGGGAGAAGCTATTTCCCTGCCAGGTGAATGCATCATTGACACTGAATGCAGTTGATTTCATCTGTAAGATTAATAAGTAGATTGGATTTTCTTAATGTGTGAGAAACCCAAGTGAATTTCAAAGCCCAATCATTAGTGAACGAAACCAAGCTTGAAAACACAACTAGACAAGAAGTTATGTCTGTGCTCTGTAGTACCCGTCCCTAGGCATTTTATTGCCATATTTAATACACATTACAATAAAGACTTAAAAAGTCTAAGACAAAGAACACCTAATGAAGGCAAGTCCAACTCAGAACAGGGTTTCCAAAGAGAGAGGTGTTTAATTCCGTTTACCGGAGACCTAAATCTACAATAAAGCTCTTGAAACATTTCCCCAAATGTGCTGCATCGTATACACTTGGATTTCTCTCAACCAGATGAGAAATGAGGAGGCGAACCGTTTGATGTGGGTTTCCATACCTACCTTCCTGGCACTCCTCTTTATCATCTAGAAGCACCATGCATCCTCTAATGGAGAGAGTCCTTGTCATAAGTCAGCCCAGACTGCACTTCCATTAGTGCTAAATGCTCTTTTAAAGTGAAAAGAAATACAGGAGACTCAGCCCTATATTTCCCTTCTCTGCAGAGCCTTCCCGGAAGGCAGCAGGGGGGAGCTACCCAGACCATCATGGCCTTATTTACCGCTTCAGTCATTTTTCACACTCTTCCAGAAGCAACTCTGCTTTCCAGCTCAGGTGTATCAGCAGATGCCCTGGGATTTCGCACCTGCTGTGACGGAAGACACAAGCGCAAGTTAATTAAGTCTATTGTTCAAACAATTTGTTTCTCACTGAGGTTGACTCACTTGCAACTACTTCAGCCCAATTTTATTTCCAGAGGCAGACTGCCACCTTCACTCTGGTGTGAGGACCGCCTTCTTTAGAAATTCATTTTATTTCAGAGACTTCCAGGTCACTGGCAGAGTAACGTTTGAAAAAAAAAAAAATCTATTGCTAATGGATGACAAGCTGTTTAAAAAAAAAAAAAAAAGGATGTGGTACTGGTATTTTTTTTTCAACGCCGTAAAATTTTTCAGAGTAACATCACGAAGGGGAAACTGGAATAAGTCGAACATTGAAGATTTAGTACTGTGCAGCACTCTTACTCAAAGTCAAGACTGAAAACTCCTTTTGGAAGGCTTTCATAGTCTCCCTGGCAGAATGAAGCATGGAAAATGAATGGAAGGTTTAGTCCAAGGAGAAAAATGTAGGCAAGAGACATGGGGGCTGGGGCGGGGGGTGGGGGGTTAAAGCATGTTGCTTTGTTTTTATACAACGGGATCAAAGGACATCACCCACATTGATTGCTTCTATTTTTACTTTGTATCCTTATTGTGCTTCCATTCATCCTCTCTACCTGATGTTCTGGATACTCTTTTTGTCCTCATTCCTCTCTTGTCACATGCTGAATCATTTCTGCCCGGAATCACCTGTCCCCACCCCCTCTCTCTCTCATTAGATCCTGTGTGCAGTGCAGCCGACATGGCCGGCCGCCACCCATTGTCTTCCGAAGGGTAGAGATGTTCCTGGGAAGGAGCTACCTGGCCAGAGACTACAATTCCCAGCCCCCCTTGCAGCAAGTTGAAGCCAAGTGGCTGAGTTCTTCCCAATGGGCCATGAGAAGAGGGATGCACTCTACTTCCGGATGTGGTGCATTCCACCTTCTGCACTCTCATCTTCTGCCTCAGTTGGCTGGGTGTTGATGCCCTGGGCCCCTCAATGACTCCTGCCTTTATCCTCCTTTCTCCCACCATTGGCCTCTCTGTAAGCAAGAAATAAAAGTATTTTGTGTCGTGCCATTGTGAACGTGGGGATTAGTAGCTAGTCTTAACTAATGCATGAGAACGATCAAAATAACCAAAGCCTAGTACTATAATTATTCCAGCCACAAATATTTATTGAGCCATTGCTACATACCAAGCTCTGCACTAAATCTGGGGGCTAGAAGATAAAGAACACAGATATAATCCAATCCTCACAGAGCTTACACGGAAGCCCCTTAATTTTCAAATCATCTTGTCTTCCTAATAGCATTTGTGCCATTGAACTTGACCTGAAAACTCTGAATCAGGAGAGCCATTTATCCTTGTTGTACACATACAGAAACTACAACCCAGACAGGACATGGCACGAATAAGACAAATCCAGATCTCCCTAATACAGCATCCTGCACAACATGGCCTGTGGAGTCACCAAGCAAAGTAGAACTGACTTCTCCATGAGTCCTACCAAGTCAAGAACAGAACGAATGTTCCCAGCCACTATCACACCTCAGCTGCTCGTTCAGTGCCTACACCGTGGGTCCGAAGCAAAAAAAATCAGTGGATGAATGGAGGTCGTTTTTTTAAGACACAAGACTCCAGAGTTTCCTCCTTTGCCATCTCTTTATAAAACTTGGGGAAAAAATGCGTTTTAGGAATCATCTGCATTTAGTCATTTGTTTTTGCGATTTAAAAAATGGCCTCTAAAAAGAAAGGAAACATAACTAACTCAGACAAGGGTGAATTCAGATTTGTGACACTTGAGACTTAACTATTTTGGAGACTCTTTTTAAGGAAAAGAACTGTGGTGCCTAGATAGCTTAGTTGGTTAAGTGTCAGACTTTGGCTCAGGTCATGTTCTCATGGTTTATGAGTTCGAGCCCCACACTGACAGCACAGAGCCTGCTTGGGATTCCCTCTCTCTGCCCTGCTCCCCCACTTCCTCTTTCTCTCAAAGTAAATAAGCTTTTGTTAAAAATAAGGAAAAGAACATAAAATTACAAAGCAAATTTGGCAAAGGGCTTCAGTAGGGTTCTGGCAAATGAAAGACTGTCAAACTTTAGCTTCATTGGTTTTATGGCAAATCCACACATAAGCCAATGTTGCTGGGTTTTTTAAATCAGGTGAATAATTGAAAGGAGGATTGAGAGTTTCTAGATATAATTCCACTTTGATACCTAGTTCAGTTAATTATTAATTGGTTGTCTATAACCAGATTGAGCAACAATCCATCAAAACTGTATTTTTGAGTTCCTATTTTCTGAACCATGTATCATGTTGCTTCTGTTTTGAATATCCATTTGTACCTACTTATGTAAGAGAGGACAACTTGGTTTTTTAAGTGAGACCAGAAATATGGATACTGGAACACAAAGTAATAATGGTGGGAGTCTTGTCACACACTTAGGAAACTTATTTTAGTCCTAGTTAAAAAAAAAAAAGTGATATTCCTCTCACTGATGCTGAGACCTATGGAAAAACTACCCATCCCACTGTGTATGTAAATCAGTCAAGCCCAGTAATTAGAAAATATGCTAATTTGGTCCCTGATGTTTACCCCGCCCCCCACACACCAAAGATTTTATTTTTAAAATGTCCCTTTTCCCATCTTCTGAGAATTAATGACCTTATGCTTTGTTGACTTGGGAAAACTCAGTTGCCAAATGAAAATTGTCCACAGTGAAATGTCAGCTTCTAGCTCTTTACATCCTAACCCAGGGAGCAATTAACAGGAGCACATGGCTCATCTTCACCACCAGGGGGCTTAGGAAGCCCAGACCTGCAAGCCTTTGCCAGCTAATTATATGGCCGTGAGTTATCCTCTGGAGTAAATTTGTAACCCAGTTAGAAAGCAGGCACATTCCAATAAGTGCCAGTGTAAATGTTGTCCTGTTAACCCCCTAACTAACAGCCACAAACTTGAGTTGACAGTAACAAAAATTTTCCTTCTAAGATCCTAAAAAGTAAAGGGCCACTAAGATATTTATTTTCTAGGTCATGACTTCCCATTTAATTCAGGCAAAGCTATATATTTCACTAAATTACATATTCTTCCCATGACCAAAAGTTCAAAACAATATGTTCTAGATGATCAACGTGTAGGTAACCGTTGTTATCCCCCCACCCCAAATAGTCTGGCAGCACATTTTCTCTCAAACAGTCAACACTTGGTGAACATGATTATCAATCGACAGAAGTCACCTTAAAAACCAGGCTACCTCCCTGGTCCATGTACCAGAAAAACAAGTCCCAGAAACTGAATAATTTGGGCTTGGTGTAAAAAAAATATTTGCAGCTTACTCAATACCTGAAGAAACATCATGTAAACTGAAAAGAATGGTCCTCTTAAAGGTTCAAAAAGAAAGAGTTCCATTAGTGAAAACACATTTTTTTTCACACCATGTACAAAAGTTCACTTAAGATGTAAAAAGTCACCTACATGTATGAGATAAACTATAAAATTCTTTGAAGAAAACCTAAGCATAAAGCGTCATGACCTTGGGTTAGGCAGTGATTTCTTTTTTTTTTTTTTTTTTTAATTTTTTTTTTCAACGTTTATTTATTTTTGGGACAGAGAGAGACAGAGCATGAACGGGGGAGGGGCAGAGAGAGAGGGAGACACAGAATCGGAAACAGGCTCCAGGCTCTGAGCCATCAGCCCAGAGCCGGACGCGGGGCTCGAACTCACAGACCGCGAGATCGTGACCTGGCTGAAGTCGGACGCTCAACCGACTGCGCCACCCAGGCGCCCCTAGGCAGTGATTTCTTAGATATGACACCAAAAGCACAAGCAACAGAAGAAAAACTTGATAAGCTGACCATCATCAAAATTTTGAACTTTTACGTTCCAAAGGATACCACCAAGAAAGTGAAAAGATAATGCACAAAATGAGAAAAAATATTTGTAAATCATATATCTGATAAGGAACTTGTATTCAGAATACAAACTCTTACAACTCGACATTAAAAAACCAATAGACACAGGAGGCACCTGGGAGGCTCAGTCAGTTAAGCAAGCATTTGACTCTTCATTTCAGCTCAGGTCATGAGCTCGCGGTAGGAAGATAGAGCCCCCGCACACCAGATTCCAGGTTGAGCATGGAGCCTGCTTGAGATTCTCTCTCCCTCTCCCTCTGCCTCTCCCCTGCTCGTTCTCTCTCTCTCAAAATATATAAACATTAAAAAAAAAAAAAAAAAAGATTGACCTTACTGAAGAATGGATAAAGAATTTAAAAGATATTTCTCCAAAGAAAATCTACCAATGTCCAATAAGCACACGAAAAGATGCTTAACATCATTAATCATTAGGGAAATGTAGATTAAAGCCACTCTGCGATAGTACTACTTCCCACCCACCAGGATGGCTACAATTAAGAAGAAAATAGCAAGTGTTGAAGAGTAGATGGAGAAATTGGGACCCTCATACTTTGCTGATGAGATGGTCGAAAGGTGCAGTCATTTTGGAAAACTGGTAGTTCCTCAAAAAGTAATTTTCCAGCAATTCCACTCCTAGGTATATACTCCAGAGAAATGAAAACACATGTCCACACCAACACTCTTACATAAAATATTCAAAGCAGCATTGTTCATAATAGTTGAAAAAATGGAAACAATGAAAATGTCGGTCAACTGAAGAATATACAAACAAAATGCAGCAGAGTAGATCCTTCAATGGAATATTATACAGCAATAAGAAGGAAGGAAGGACTAATTTATGCTTCAAGATGGATAAACTTTGAACACATTATGCTAAGTGAAAGAAGCCAGACCAATAAAATAAAATAAAATAAAATAAAATAAAATAAAATCTCGGGGCACCCGGGTGGCTCAGTCAGTGAAGCATCCGGCTTCTTGGTTTCAGCACTCTCTCTCTCAAAATAAATAAATAAACTTAAAAAAAATTTTTTAAACAAAAAAAATAAAGCCTCACATATTGCATTATTCCATTTATATGAAATGTCCCAAGTAAGCACAGCCCTAGCAACAGAAAGTAGATAAATACTTGCCAGAAGCTGAGTGAGAGGGGGATAAAAAGGGAATGCTAATGGATCCAGGGTTTCTTCTAGTGATGGCTGCACAGCCTTGTGAATATCCTAAAAACTGCTGAATTTTATACTTTAAAAAGGTGAATTCTATGGTATGTTAATTATATCTCAATAAAACTGTTATTTAAAAAAAAAAAAAACAAGAACAAAAACTCACTTCTGTTCAGGGAAGAGGGTGTTCCAGTCACAAGTCCTCTTGGTTAAGGTGATGGATACCATCTTAGTGTGGTGCCATCAGCCAATGATACCTTCCAAAATGTTCTCTTTGCTCTGATTCTGAATATAACTTGACTGCCCATTTAGGGTTTTCTAACAGAAAATAAACTTGTTATCAGTGGAAGTGAGCATTTTACTCCCCTTTCATTCACACATTTGACAACTACTTTGAGCCTCCTTCGTGCCATGCACTGAAATGCACGCATGGCCCAGAACAGTGAACAAGACAGAAGTGGTCTCTCCCCTCTGGCTCTCAAAGTCTGGGGGGTGAGGGGTGGAGGGAGGCTAAAATAAAGGAGAAACCAAATAAATAAATGGTATTCTGCTTCATTGTTTATTGTCTCACAACCTCTCTCCCTAACCAATATATATATTGGTTATATCAGATATATATCAGATATATATATCTGATTATCTAATTATCTAATTATCTAATATATAGTATTAGTATATATCTGATATAGTATATATCAGATATATATTCTATATCTATACTATGTATAGTATATATACTATATAGTATATACAGTATATAGTATATATATAGTATACTATATAGTATACTATATATAGTATATATAGTATATATATATAGTATACTATATATATACTATATATATATACTATATATATAGTATATACTATATAGTATATACAGTATATAGTATATATACTGTATCAGATATATAGTATATATCAGATATATATTCATATATATATTCATATATATATATATATATATATATATATATATATATTCCATTAAGATAGTACTTACAAGCGCTTAGACTGTGCCAGGCACATAATAAGTGCTAAGTCATTGTTATTACTGTTATTATTACCATTATGATTTCCTCCTGAAGAAATGTTTGTGTTAAGGGTGGTGTTCCCAACGAGTATGATTTTAAGCCTTGGTATGCTTGGTTTCCCCGAAGGGAGTGAAGTCTCTTGTTGTCTGTCATCACTGAAAGTGAAGGTGTCTGTCAGGACACCGGCTATGGTTAAGGGAGGAGTTGGGGTGGTGCAAAGGAGATCCTCACTTTCTCCCCTGACCTAATTCTTCCAGGCCCGGATTTCAAGGGCTTTAAATGGTCTTTTCCCAATCTAGTTGATCTGCACCCTTGGGGGTACTTCTAAAGATACTGAATCCAACTCTGGGGAGTTCCTAATGCATATTCCTGGGGTAGCGTGCCTAGAGTACTCCTGCGTGGTAGGGGACAAAGAGAGCATAACAAAGGCAGGCCCAGATATAGCCATTCCCCATTCTTCCTGGGGACTCCAAGCTGAGGCTGGCACACAGTATCTGCCAGGCTGCATTATCAGAATCGTGTTATTCTCCACAGTGTTGCCAGAGGACAGACACTGCGCCCTTCTGCTTAGGAAGAAGGGCTGTGAAGTCGTACCCATGGCACAGAAGCAGCCAAGGACTGCCTAGTGGAGGAGGAAAATCTAGGCCCTGGCCGGCCTTCCCCATCCCAGACAGAGACGGCAGGCCTATCATGGGGCCCAGGGGAAGGGGAAGGAGTTGTCGGGCCGGGGCTTTACGTTCACACAGTAGACAACAGGTCTGTAGTTAAACTGAAGCACTGTCAAGACTGAGTATTTAAATCACAATTTTTGTAACTCTGACTTGGCATTTAGTTTTCTCCTAACATGCCAGGAACATTTTTAATGGCATTATTGTAATGTCGAAGCTTTATTCTCTTTTCTTAGAAAATTATTATTCTTGTTTTTATTTTGGCATGGCTGTGTGACTTAGAGCAATTACTTAGCCACTCTGAACTTCACTTTCTTCCTCTATAAAAATGGGACCGATAGTATTTCACCTCAGGAAGTTGTTACAAGGCTTAAATGAGGCACTTAATACATTGAACCTGGCATGTGATTAGGCCTCTAATAAATGTTAGACGGTACCAGTGGTGGTGGCGGTAATTTTTGAGCTAGTAGTAACATCAGTGATTGAGCCACATTTTCCATATTCTGAATCTGTCAAGATGGTGTCCAGATCCAGAACCATAGTGACCTCACCATGCCATGCCAATCAGTTGGCCAGCTTTTTCTTAGACACCTTTGAAGAGTCTCTAGATAAAGACTTTAACATCTTCTTTATAAAAATGAAGACACTAACATTAGTTCTTCATGAAGAAGATTTCTAAGTAATCACTTTCTAAGCATACGATATAGGGAGATTAGATATATGATGGAAGATATATGATGGATAGATAGATGATAGTGGGTGACAGATAGCAATGGTAGAGTATTGAAAATACTTATCACTAAATTTATTTACCATTAAGATATTAATCATTTGGAAGCTTTGGATTTTTATCATGCCAACTTTCACTCATTAATTTCTCCAACTAATACTTACTGAATGCTGATTACATACCAGACATTTTGCTAGATACAACAGGATTCAATAGTGAGCAAAACGAAGCATGCTCCCTGCCCTCATGACCCCTCAGAAATAGAACATCCTGGGTATACCAGCAGACCTATAACACATCTAAGAAAGTGACCTGTAAGATGCATTTCTTTCCCAACGTATACATCCCTTATGTTCCTTCAAGAAATAGCATCCTATGACTGCTGGTCCTAATTCTCAAGGGTATAAATCCCTCTAAGAGGAAACTTTCCACATTTTGGACATCACCTGGAGGTGGAGTTTTGCTGGGTGTTGTACATCACTGCCCTGCAGTGGGAAATTTATAAAGGGATGTTCAGGGTCTCATTCTTAGTGTCAATAGTCACTTACGAGGTCACCTTCACTCCTGAAGAGGGAATGCTCCCATTAATATGTCTGAGAAGTGTTCTTCCAGCTTCAAAGGAATACATTTACCTCCAAAAACATATCACTCCCCAAAGTAAATTTTCCCTGATGGCATCATGCCAATTATTCAGAATTACTTGCCCTTAGGGAACATACTATAATAAAATGACAGATTTCCTCAGGTTGACATTTATCATTTTCCATGTCCTGGTCATGGACCTCACTGAATTTCCTCAATCAACTCTACCAAACAAGTAGAATTAGATTCACAATGTTTGAAAAGGCATCATGATTACAGTAATCATATAGAAGAAAATGAGGGGAAAATGGTCAAGAAAAAAAAACATAAAAAAAATTTTAAAAATCAATCCCCAAATCCAGTTCCCAGCCAATCCAAAAGACAATTAA
This sequence comes from Leopardus geoffroyi, assembly GCF_018350155.1. Taxonomy (NCBI): domain Eukaryota; kingdom Metazoa; phylum Chordata; class Mammalia; order Carnivora; family Felidae; genus Leopardus; species Leopardus geoffroyi. Next base: position 178,632,390 of record NC_059328.1, on the reverse strand, counting down.
ACAGAAACAAAGAGATAGTATTTAAAAAGTTTTAACTCTGATTTCAGTTCAAATCAAGGGAGAGAAGATTGGGAGAAAAAAAAAAAAGTTCAGTTAAAGCAATTGGATATTTCTTAAGATTACATAATTCCTAAATAAGCACAGGACCTGGCTGAGGGCCTAATTGTGCCTCATGCCTGCACGAAATCACCATTAAATTCTCCTTTGTCAAAACCTCAGGTGAAAACACTAGAGTCTTAAGGAAAAAATCTAGGGGAAATGAAGGAATTATTTAGTACTGAGTGATTTTACTTTAAAAGAAATCTCCAAGTGCACTCTTAAAAAAATAGTCTATATCCTGCCAACACAAATATGCATTCTATAAGCCATTAGTCTGTGTTATTTGAAAGCACTTAATTTTCATCATGCCATTTGAACTTTTTATCCATTTAGCCACAATCTCAATAAGGCAGATAATTATTAGACCAAACATAAAGATAGATGTACTTCTGCAAGTCAAGAAGCAACATTTTTTTCCACTGAATAAATTTTTTTCTTCCAAAATTTTATTTAAATTCCAGTTAACATACAGTGTAATATTAGTTTCAGGTTTAGAATTTAGTGATTCGTCACTTACATGCAACACTCAGTGTTCATCAAAACAAATGCCCCCTCAGTGCCCATCACCCATTTAGCCCCTTCCCCTCCCACCTCCCTCCAGCAACCCTCAGTTTGTTCTCTATAGTTAAGAGTTTGTTTCTTGGTTTGCCTCTCTTTTTTTCCACCCATGTTCATTTGGTTTTTTTTCTTAAATTCCACATATGAGTGAAATCGTATGGTATTTGTCTTTCTCTGATTGACTTATTTCGCTTAGCGTTATACTCTCTAGCTCCATCCAGGTCATTGCAAATGGCAAGATTTCATTCTTTATTTATGGCTGAATAATAGTCCTTTGAATATATAGACCCCATCTTCTTTATCCATTCATCAGTCAGTGAACGTTTGGGTTCTTTCCATAATTTGGCTATTGTTGATAATACTGCCATAAACCTCAGGATGCATGTATCCCTTCAAATCAGCATTTTTTTATCCTTTGGGTAAATACCTAGTAGTGTGAATGCTGGATCATAGAGTAGCTCTATTCTTAACTTTTTGAGAGACTCCATACTGTTTTCCAGAGTGGCTGCACCAGTCTGCATTCCCACCAACAGTGTGACAGGGTTCCCCTTTCTCCACATCCTCGCCAACATCTGTTGTTTCCTGAGTTAGCATGGGTTTTCTGTTGTTTCCTAATTACTATGGGTTAGCCATTTTGACTGGTGTGAAGTGAGATCTCATTGCAGTTTCAATATGTATTCCCCTGATGATGAGTGATGTTAAGCATTTTTCATGTGTCTGTTAGCTATCTGTACGTCTTCTTTAGAAAGATGTCTATTCATGTCTTCTGACTATTCTTTAACTGGATTGTTTTTTGGGTGTTGAGTTTGATAAGTTCTTTATGTATTTTGGATACTAACCCTCAATGAGATATGTCATTTGCAAATGTCTTCTCCCATTCCGTCGGTTGCCTCTTAGTTTTGCTGATCGTTTCCCTTGCTGGGCAGAAGCTTTTCAGTTTGATGAAGTCCCAATAGTTTATTTTTGCTTTTGTTTCCCTTGCCTCAGGAGGCCTATCTAATAAGTTGCTGTGGCCGATGCCAAAGAGGTTCCGCCTGTGTTCTCATCTAGGATTTTGATGGTGTCCTGTCTCACATTTAGGTCTTTAATCCATTTTGAATTGATTTTTGTGTATGGTGTAAGAAATTGGTCCAGTTTCATTCTTTTGCATGTACGAAGCAATAAAAAGCAACTAACTTTTTGCATTTGATTCTGGATTTTCATTCTAACATGCAATGTAGAGATTTAAACACCAGAGGACAGTGTGTGAATGAAAACAAAGTTCAATTACTATTCATCTAATTCAATTCATTTACTTAGTACATCAAAGAAAAATCTTAATTTTAAGTTCTTTTCCCCAAAGACATTTTATGTCATTTCATGCTTCAGAAATTAAAAGTAGAGGTTGATAGAAATGTGAATCATGAGACCAACTAATCAAGTTAATTTGAATCATAATGGAAATTAGAAAGATTAATTTCATAAGCAATCATTAATAATAGAAGCTCTCATGTACGAATAATCAAAACTTTAAGTATTATATGGTAATTAATTCATTACTATGGGTTGCATATTTTAAAATAGCTCAAATCTTCTTTGCTTTGGTGTACTTATTAATAGCAATCCTGAGGGAAGTAAAGCTAAAAGGTTTCTTTAGAAAAGTTTTTTCTATGTGTCTTTTAATGGGCAAGAGATAAAGACGAGTTGAATGATATAACAAACAGGCTTGCTCTTTGGTAATTTGCCTCCAACCAGAGACAAAGTCAGTTGTCAGCCCTTATGAAAGAGGAGAGAATTGTGTTCTTGATGAAGAGATGGTCCAAGGTGGAGGAACAATCACATTATTTCTTGTCCCATAGTGAAACCCACATTTTGTATGTTTCATTTCATTTAAAAAATGCATTTGATTTGGGGCTTGACTTGGAAAGTGGTCTGGTATGCGCTCACCATTTGCCACCATATATGTTACAAAATTAGCTTGATAGTTAGATTTTCTCATTCGCAATGCCCCTGCAATTTTCCAATATTCGAATTCATAAATTCCCATAATCGAATACACAAAACACTTGCTATTATGAGTTATTCATGCAAAAATCAAGGCACAAATGTGCTTGGAATGTACTTTTAAACATTACTCCTTATCGTTAGGAATATTTTAGTGCTGTCTTAAAAGAGTTGTGAAAAGTATTATATAGTTCCTTGATGATAGTGTGAGCTCTAGTATATAAGGTATTCCTATCATATGTTAAGATATTTTATATATAAAAACCTTCTTATGGGTAAATAGACCTGACCTTGTTTTCTACATTTTCTTCCTCCATTTTGATGAGTTTTCTGGGTGATCCAGATTTGTCCTGGTCTTGATGACACTTGACTCTAATATGTGACTTCTGTTATGCTAACTATATCCTTTCCTTCAGCCAACAAGTATTTATCGAGTGTCCACATCATTCTAGTCACCCTTTCTGGTACTGGAGATATCAGGGCAAATACGACTAGATCCAGCAGAAGAGTTCTGGGCAGAGGTTTGTAAAGGCTCTGTGTTTCTGAGAGTCTAGAAGGAGCCTATTCTGACCAACTGACTGAAATACATGAAGGAGAAAGTGACAGAACCTGTCAGGTACCATAGGGTCTTGGCAGACGAGGTAAGGGGCTTGGAAGTTTTTCTAACTGCCGTGGGAAGCCACTGGAGGGAAATGATTCGACCTGATTTATCTTTTCAAAGTATCATGCTGTCAAGGAGGCAAGGGGAGAGGCCATTGAAAAGATAGGATTGGTTGGACTAGGACGGTAACAGTGGAAGGGAGGGAAGCAGATAGATTTAGGACATATTTGAGCATTAGAACTGACAGGCATTTCTGGTGGACTGGCCATAGTGTGTAAGGGAGAGAGCAAAGCATGGCTCCTGGATTTTCAGTCAAGAAACCTGGTGGTGGACAAGCCTGAGTGAGAAGCAGGTTTTGTTGAGGAGGAAGCATTGTTTCGGCCATGCTAAATTTGAGGAGATTAATAAACATTCAAGTAGAAAAATTGAGTTAGCAATTGGATACAGGAATCTGAAGCTCAAAGAAGAGGTTGGGGCTAGACAGCTAGCTGTACACTCATGAAACTTAATAACTAATGGGAGGAGAGAGAGATTAAGCAAATAATATAAACAAGAGGTCTTCTGGAAAGGACAGTGCAGCAGGAGAACCGTATTTAAATGAAGGGACGGTGTCTTTGACAGCTGAAGTCTCTGAAGACTGATTTCTTCAACAGCGTCATCTTAAAGGGTTAAAGATCTTAGGTTACAGACAGGACCTTTACCTACCAAATGATAATTGCTTAGGGAAATAGATCCATAATTACACATGCTTTCTAATCTGCAGTAGCACCCAAGACCACTTTCCTACCAATTACAAAGATTATCCCTCATAAATATTATATGGAGCATATGCTTCCACAATGGGTTATGACCAAGGAGCTAAGCCCTTGTTTCAATTCTTTTATTTTTCTCTTATTTATAACTCTTTGTAGAAGAAAGAGGGGAACACAGCATCAATGAATAAGGAATGATGTATATATTGAAGTAGCCTATATCATCTGTCTTACCTCTCCCTCGTAGACCTCTCAAAATTCCAAGTTTGCTTTTCCACTCCGAATGCCCATTATTACAAATTAAAGACAATAGGTCAACCTCATTTTTCCGATTCCTCCTTTCTTTGGGAGACTTAAGCAAAGCTCTTACCGCAGGGGATGTCATATCGGTAACAGGTAACAGAACTCTCATGTGGCAGGAATTACAAAAGAACAACTTGCTAAACTTCAGCTGCCACATAATTTGTTATCAGTATTTTTTATCTTTTTCCTCTGGAATAAGAAGTTTTCCCCCAGGGGAAAAAAAAAGAAGACTATTTCAAATAATAGTTCATAATTCCTCTTTAAACTCCAATCTTGGGGAAGTGCAGACTGCCATTTTCAAACTAAAAGAGTTCCTCCTCACCTGGAAATTAATGAATGAGCATGCACACAAAAATACATAAACATGCATTTGTACCACTAAATAGTATGTGTGTATTTTTAGGTTTTGGTTTATACTGTCCCTAGAAGCTGTCTCAAAGGAACTAGTTGAACAAAAGAAATACTGGGTGTGTGATTGTTCTTACAGTTATTCTTACAGTACGTTACTTTTACAGAGTTGATGAAGCAACTAGTTTGTCACCTCAGATTCTAGCAAATCTACTGAGATGCTCTTTATCTGGTACTCAAATACTTTTTTCATTAATCTTAATTTGTCTTTCATTCATAAATACTAGTATTAAGCCATAAAATTTGACTATAATTTCTTTCTTTGTTGTGTCCTTGGATTAAACCCTAGCTCTGGACCAGATCACTTCTCACACAACACCCGTCCGCTTAACCTCCAGCCTCCAGACCCTTTCTGATGCAATCCTTCCTGCCCAGCCCCATCAGATTACACTTGCTCAATTACCACGTCACTCCCCTGCTCCAACATGTTGATGGTTCACTACATGCCTACGAAATCGAGATTTCTAATGCGATACCAACTAGTGCATCTCTCATACACAGACTCTGCAGGCCAGCTAAGCCCAGTGACCCCAGTGCTGTGCCTTATTTGAGGACTCTCCCTCCACACTTTTGTTAAAGTATTAGACTTCATTCAAGGTACAACTGAAATGGCATCTTCAAGATTATCTCCCCAGCCACCAAATCTTTAAAACTCTCTTATATTCTCTGTAGCTATGAGTAGACGGCCCACAAGGCACCACTGATCACACATCATGTACCCTTGTACTGTAGATGCTACTTTGCAAAGATTTTTGGGTTGTTGTCTTTCTGTGTTTTGGTTTTTGAGCGTTTGGGTTTTGGGGCGCGCGCGCGCGCGCGTGTGTGTGTGTTGTTTAGTTTGGTTTGGTTTTTGTGTATTTTGAGACCTATGGAACGTAAGGTCTTTGAAGGCAGCCTCTCTTTCTTTGTTCGTCACAATCACACCCAAGCAAACAATTGACGGTCAATAAATATTTGTTAACCTGAATTATAAAGACTGTAACTTTAGTAGTGACATTCATTTCATCCTGATCCAAAAGATAACTGGTTTTAGATTATTTATATAGAAAGGATGATCTTTCCTATTTTCTCTTCCAATACTTCTCTTATTAATTAAAGGATTTTTTTTTTGTGGTTTATGCATGCATTTTCATATTTGCTTCCTATTTTCATGCATTCCATGAAAACAAGCAGGCTGTCTGTTTTAATAAAAAGAGAACCGTGCCTGGGAGGTTTTTACCTGGATCTTCAGCGCCACTTTCCAGTAAACCAATAGTTAAGCAATAGGAACATTGAGACCTGCTCTTCAGTCTATAGATATTCTATTTCTACCCAGTGCAGGATTTATCTTGAGTCTTGAGAAGAATTTACCTGTTTCCTTAAGGTTCTCTAGCCAATAATGTTATCCATGACATCTCTTTACAGCCTTGAGTGTGATTCAAGACACAAACGAGCATCCAGTCACTACTTTTGCAAAACCAAGTTAGTAGACCCATGGCGGCCACACTTGTTAAAATTTACATCAGATTTCTCTCACCTGAGTACTTTTTAGAGCCTCCACAAAGGACTGCTAGTGTTACATTCGCCCAAAGTGAAACCACAATCAGGCATTCTTGTAATAATCCGGGTTCTTCTCCTTCACCCTCCCTCTCATCGATGAGTAGTTTAACTGCCCCCACTCTAATTTCCATTTAAGTGCCAATTACATCAATGCCCAGCAGGAAGCACTTCTCACTTGTATTCTTTATTTTTCTATGTGGTGTGCTGGGTTTATGTGGCAACAAAGGATAATGAACTAGGCACCAATTTCAAATTTGAGACTTTTGAGAACAAGAGGTTTAAAAACCGTGTTCACGGGGCGCCTGGGTGGCGCAGTCGGTTAAGCGTCCGACTTCAGCCAGGTCACGATCTCGCGGTCCGTGAGTTCGAGCCCCGCGTCGGGCTCTGGGCTGATGGCTCAGAGCCTGGAGCCTGTTTCCGATTCTGTGTCTCCCTCTCTCTCTGCCCCTCCCCCATTCATGCTCTGTCTCTCTCTGTCCCCAAAATAAATAAACGTTGAAAAAAAAATTTAAAAAAAAAAAAAAACAACCGTGTTCACTACGGAAAAAATTACTGTGTTTCCAGCCTTGAAAAAGAAGCACAATTGCTCTGGGGATGGTTGGGGAGCTCAACTCAAGGGGGCAAACAACGGAACCTGAGGGAATTTGAGAGGCTTTAAACCAGCGAGTACAATTCTTGAATTTTCAAATCTTTTTTTTTTTTTTTTTTTTTTTTTTTTTAAGTATGCCGTTTCACTCCTGAGGGATCAGCTCTTACCTAGCTGTCACCATTGCTGTTGACACAGCTGGTGGGCTCTCCTTATGAGGGATGAGAGGCAGCTTGCAGCCAGCCCCAGGCGACCAGCCCCTCCACCCACACACCTTCATAAACCATTCAGATATTTCTCTGCTCAATTATGTGCGCATATACCTCTATGTAATGATCAGTCTTCCAACCAGATGTTATCGCGGATCATCTCAATAGCACTATTATGATAAACTAGGAACAAGACACAGGGGCTCAGCCAGGATTGCACAAGAGGGTCTTGGCAACAGATCTTGTCTTGAAGCCAAGAGTGATTATTACTATTACTAATAGCTATCATTTATTAAATTCCACCAGGTGCCAGCTGCTTTCTATATGAAATAAAGACAAGAGGTAACATTTCTTGAGGGGTTTAGATGCTAGGCACTGTTATAGATTCCTTATATGTATTTTCTCATTTAACCCCCCTCCAGCCGCTCTATTAGTAGACACTAATTTTTTAACACCAGTGGATACGTAAGGCACCTGGGGTGCAGGCAGAACCTAAGACACGAGAGTAGTAAATTCTGGAGCTGGCGGACCTGACGTCTGGAAGCGTGATGTCCACAAGCTCCAACCACCATGCCCTTGACCATCATGTTATTTTGTCTTCCCTGTTCAGCCACTTTCATCCTTATAACAACGCTACTGTTATACTTAGTTGGCAGGTGAAGAAACTGAGCGCCAGAACTGTTCATTAATATAGGGAGTGGCTGGGGCCCTCCCCAGGTCCTCTGGACTCCAAAGCCTTGGTGCCTGGGAACAAAACTCAATGACCCCAGAAACCCCAGTGACCTTGGACAAAAGGTCTGGCCTTGAACAAAAGTGCTAAATCACTGGGGCGCCTGGGTGGCGCAGTCGGTTAAGCGTCCGACTTCAGCCAGGTCACGATCTCGCGGTCCGTGAGTTCGAGCCCCGCGTCGGGCTCTGGGCTGATGGCTCAGAGCCTGGAGCCTGTTTCCGATTCTGTGTCTCCCTCTCTCTCTGCCCCTCCCCCGTTCATGCTCTGTCTCTCTCTGTCGCAAAAAAAATAAATAAACGTTGAAAAAAAAAATTAAAAAAAAAAAAAGTGCTAAATCACTGACGTTTTCTCCAAAAACTGTCACCTTCTCTCTTCTCCATTCTCTATCTGCATTTCACCTCTGAACTCCTACTGCCACCCATTTCCCCCTCCCTACCAACCCCCAGACCCCCCATCATCATAAAACTACTCTCTCCTTTGTCTACTTGGGAGGGGCTGCAGAAGGGAGCTAGTAATTTGTTTATTCCTTTCTAATTTTTCATGGTCAAATGTAGCACTCTAGAGTGAAAACTGAAATCCCAAACACGACTGAAAACACAAATCCCAGGCCCCAAACATAGTGGTTCTGATGAGGTAGAACTGAATGGGGCTCAGGGATTCACATTTTCAGTAAGGGTCCCATGAGTCAGATGCCGGCAACCCAGTCTCATTTACACGAGTTCAATGTGTCACTACTTTCTGGCCACATGCTTGCATTGTAGAGAGGGATTTTCCAGTGGGAATTTCAGGGTAGGGTGGGTGAGGTATTTTAGAGCAGAACGGCCTTTGTGTTCTCCTTCTGCTATCATATAGGTCAGTCTTACCTATTGATTTTATTTATGTAGATTTTATTTATTTATCTATTTATTTCATTTATTTTTAGAGAGAGCTCGAGCATGCATGAGTGAGAGAGGGGCAGAGACAGAGAATCTTAAGCAGTCTCCAAGTCACAAGGCTCATTCCCACAACCATGAAATCATGACCCGAGCCGAAATCAAGAGTTGAACACTTAACTGACTGAGCCACCCAGGCGCTCCTTATTTACGTAGATCTTAAAGCAAGGGTCTTTCAAATACACTTGCACTAAATTCAAAGAATTGATATTCAAAAAGAACAAAAATAGGGACCCCTGGGTAGCTCAGTCAGTTGAGCACCTCTTTCGGCTGAGGTCATGATCCCAGGGTCATAGGATCAAGTCCCATTTCAGGCTCCACACTAGGTGTAAAGCCTGCTTAAGATTCTCTCTCCCTCTCTCTCTGCCCTTCCCCTGCTCATGCTCTCTCTCTCTCAAAAGAAAGAAATAAACATTTTTTAAAAAGAACAAAAATAAAACCTCGCAGGTTTATTACCACTACATACCAAATAATTCTTTTAATAAATAATAATAAACTTACGAATCACAATTTTTCCTTTTTGATTGTTAGATAAATACATACCTCACTTACGTGAAATAAACGGTGTTGGAGTTCATCCTTCCTTTGAATCAGGCTTCTTTCCCCAATACTCCCAAAGGGTATACACTGAGGAAGAATGCAGTTTTGTAAGACAGGCTTTCTTCACCAATACCCTAATAGTTTTGTTTTGAAATAATTGAGCTTGTTTCTCTATATTTCCATGCACCTTCCCCCCATAATATTCAACATAAAAAAGGCTAAAAGGGGCGCCTGGCTGGCGCAGTCAGTTAAGCGTCCGACTTCAACCAGGTCACGATCTCGCGGTCCGTGAGTTCGAGCCCCGCGTCAGGCTCTGGGCTGATGGCTCAGAGCCTGGAGCCTGTTTCCGATTCTGTGTCTCCCTCTCTCTCTGCCCCTCCCCCGTTCATGCTCTGTCTCTCTCTGTCCCAAAAATAAATAAACATTGAAAAAAAAAATTTAAAAAAAAATTAAAAAAAAAAAAAGCTAAAAATACTGATGATAAGGAAAATACATAGCAGAAAAAATAAAGGATTAATGCTTAATGCTAATAGAAGGTTGAACATTAAGCATTTTGGACCATCGGACAACATACAAAAGATGAAGAGACTCATTCCAAGGAGACTTAACAGTTGACAAGGACAATCTTCGTGTCATAAATAAATTAAGCTAGAATAAATACTAATGTATGCTCTACCTCTTTTATTTTGAGTGCAGAGCTTTCTCACAAGATTATTATTAGTTAATAAATTCTCTCTGCTACCATGGTGACCTTATAGTTTAAAATGCTCAGTTATTTTTTTCAGCCAACTTTGGATGTGTTCTGAAGGTTTTATCTGAACTTTTTTTTTTTCCCAGATACTCCTCTGGTTGACATTTGCATAGTCATTTGCATAATGTTATTCCTGATAAAGCTCTGGTTCTCTGAAGAAGAAAATTAGCAATTATTATTTTGCCACGGAATGAATGATAGCACACGTTGCTAGCTACCAACGTCGCTTCAAAACTTTTGAAACAGGGCATAAAAAGAACAGGGAGATACACAGTATTAAAAACATTACCATCCCATCACACATGGCACAGACTTCTCTTTCAGTGATGAATGGTGTCCACTGGAGGTCTGTGGGGAGCGGGCAAGGGGAGGAGTTGTCAGTTGCTAGAAAGGCAGGGAGAGCAGGCAAATTATTCCGAGCAAACCATTTAATGAGGGCTTTGTTAGCATGGAGGACTGCCATGCTGCATGACAGCTGGCACTTAAGAGTCACGTTATTAAGGCAACGTAATTCTGTCCATCTGCAACTCGGCAAAAGGGGCAGTTAATGGCCCACGATAGCCCAGAGCAACACTTGCTTTTAATTACAATTTTCCCTTATTGAAAAACACTGTATACATACAGGCTCCACACACCCACACGCACATACATTTTTGTTTAGAAACAAGGGAAGATCTTTTATCATCTCAACACACCTTTTCTGTTACTCCACATTTTCTCGTGGCCGTCAGAAAAGACCTCTCCTGTTCCCTGAGAAAGACGTGCCCAGCTGTGCTCTCTCCCCAAGTTATGGGGACAGGCATCAAGTCACATCATTAGCAGGATGGCCAAGGACAATGGGGTGAGGGAGAGGGCTGCAGCAAAAGCTCATCAGCGTGGTGGCGCACACCAAAAATATTAAACAGCTTTAGCGTTTCTAGTGGGTTAAAAAAACCAGGGTCACCAACACGATTTATAAATGGGACGATAGCAAACTCTTTAATAAAAGGACTCCTAAAAATAAGTTTAGATTTTTCTCTTATAACTGAACTTACAGAACACTTAGAAAATGAAATGAAGGGGCGCCTGGGTGGCGCAGTCGGTTAAGTGTCCGACTTCAGCCAGGTCACGATCTCGCGGTCCGTGAGTTCGAGCCCCGCGTCGGGCTCTGGGCTGATGGCTCAGAGCCTGGAGCCTGTTTCTGATTCTGTGTCTCCCTCTCTCTCTGCCCCTCCCCCGTTCATGCTCTGTCTCTCTCCCAAAAATAAATAAACGTTGGAAAAAAAAAAAAAAAAGAAAATGAAATGAAAAACTTCACTGAAAGGAAAAAAAGTTATAATTTCATTACCAAAGACAAAGGGTAATAATCTTTTAATGATATCCTTTTATTCTATATTCTGTCTAGCCATCTATCTATCTATAACTTATTAAATGGTAGTATTATACTGTGATAATGGTTTATAACCTGCTTTTTTTCCATATAATAATATTCTGCTAATATACATATTTTCCTTGTCATTCAATATTTTACTACACAACCAGCTTTTCAATGGCTGCCTAACGTTCTAAGTATAAGAACGTAGCATCTTTTATTTAACCAGGCCTCTAATGCTCTAATGTTAGGCTTTTAGTTTGTTTCCTTTCTTTCTTTTTCTTTCTTCTTTTTTTTTTTTTTTTTTGCTATTATGCAAACCCTTTCTTCAACGTAAAAAGAAATGATCAGATATCCACATGACAATTGTCATACTTCTAGTATCTCACTGAAGACTTTTCTAGAAACAAAAGGCTACTATTAATATAGCAGTACTTATCAATGAATTTGTATTTTATTAATCACAATGGTATCTATGCCCATTTAACAAGTAGTGACACATGCAAACAAGTAGAAAAACTATTCAGTACCTGCATCATTCCCAAATATAAAACTGTGAAGGCTAACTGGGGGACTCTAGCCCACAGGTAGAAAGATCTACCTACAGCATGCATCTGGGAAGGATATTCCAGGACGAGGCATGGAAAAGCAACATTAGCGTTACCTCCGATTTTAGAACCCCAGTGTTCTTGGCCCCTTAAAATAAAAGGCAAGCATTATTTGTTTTCAGCAGTTTGTATTTGTTTTATGCAATGTTTGAGAAAAATCCGTAAGCTTCAGGATTCAAGATCATAATTTCAAACTGGGCACCTGGAGAAGAGGTCATCTGAAGGAAGGAAAGGGGAGGAGGGAGGTTTTGAGCCAAGTGCTCCGACTAATGCGTTCACATATTTTAACACGGGTCCGTGTGTCTGTTTGTGTGACAGCTAATATTTAAGATCAATGTTCTGCATTAAAAAAGGTAAAGAGTTTGCATCTACCAAGATAATTTATCTATATCCATCTTAAAATATAGTAAGCTAGCCTCATGGCATAAGGCAGGCTTGTAACTGGTCTTAACTCTTACTTCCAAAAGTTGAAGAATAATGTAGAAGAGGAAAATAGATTTTGGAGAAAAAACGAAAACAGAACAAAACAAAACAACCACACCAATCTGTTTTAATTGCCCACACCAATTAAATTCAGCTCAATAAATCTACTTTGAGGTGTTAGCACATTTTATGCAGCTTAACTATTTCAAATGCAAGGGGTTAAGTCATTAGCTATTTCAGCATTTAGTTGTTTATAGGTACACAATAAAAATTAAATATGTGTCCAAACCCCCACTCAAATGAATTTATAAGGGCCATACAAATATCTTTTACTATCATCTAGAGTAGCGGTCCTGTAAACTTTTGTTTTGTATTTTTGAATTGAAATAGGCTGTAACTCATTATAAAGTGTTTAAGATTTCAGATCTAGATAGACTATATTTTTTAAAACATGGAAATGCTTATGATGTATAGGGGGGAAAAACAGTGCATAAAACCATGCCCACTGTCATGGCAATTATTTTTCATTATATCAGTGGAAACCAAGTGTCAGTTTTACTTAAATCTTACCATTCTGTCTATCAGATTTAAGTAAAATTGTTGTTGCCTCCTTTCTAAATCTCAGCGGGAGTTTGGGGCCATCTCTAAAATTCCCGAGCATTCTGGGTTTTACTGTCTTAGTTATTTGTGATTTGTGGTGTCAGGTTTCTTCTACTGAACTTTGGATCTCACCCAAGCATCGGGCACTGTGGCATTTCTCTATCACTTCCTCCACACCGACCTAGTTGTAGAATTCAGCCATTTTCATGTCCCCCAAAACACACACACAAGGCATTGGGATGTGACGCAAGACAACACGGATTTGAGGTGACCAAAGAGGATCATATATCTCATAAGTTGAAACTGAAGTCTTAGATGTCCTTGTTCCTCATTCATAAAGTCGTTTGATTGCCTTGCTGTAGGAATTTCTCATTTGTAACTCAGGCGTAGCTTCCTGCCTTGCCGCCCTGCTCGCTTTCCATCTTCCTTCTTTCCTCCTCTCTCTTCTCTTCCCATATCCACAGTCCTGTTCACTTCACAGGCAAGACAATTTCACTGTCTGTCTGCTGTTTCCTTCCAAACATGCTCCAGAGCCTCATTTTCTGTGTACAAGAGACTTGTTAAGCACTTTTTCTCAACAACTACAATTTCGTTCTACCACCTTCTCTCTCCTTCTCCCTCCCTCTCTCTCTCTCTCTCAGACACACACACACACACACACTCAGGTACACATAGGTAATGTGGAAAATATTAACTTTTTTATTATATAAAATTACTTTTATAGTCAGAATCATTTAAAACATATAAACATATATTTTGAAATAGTAACTTCACAGGCTTTCTTCTCTCTGTGGGTCTGGAAACTGCTGGCAAATGTGCTTGGGGAATGCCCACTGTCAGACCGAAACATAAAGTGAGGGTACTAAATACTGTTTAATCTTTATAATTCCCTAAGATAAGAAAAGTTGAATTCATAAGGTTTTTCCCTCTCTCCTTTCTAAGAGGTGTTTCATTCAAAGTTCGTATAGGTGTTGAGTATGGTTATTTCTGCCAAGTTGCATGCCAAATGGTTGAGAGGGGGTCTGGATTGTAAATAGGATCCTTAAATGATTTTCAAAAAAGAAAATATATCTACACATAATTACATGTAGCAGACATTGCTTGCTAACACAACAGCCAGTCCCTCCCCTTGTTTTAAATAATGGCAGGACCCCTATTTTATTCCAGAGGTTATTCCTCTCCCATATGACTCCGGGATGAACCTTGATTGGTTTAATCATGGTGGGTACAATTTCTCTCAACAGTGATTGTTTCAAACATGGACATGTAATCTAGTCCTGGCCAAGAAGCTATGAGCAAATACCTACTAGGGGAATGTTGGGAAGTGTTTCCTTCACTCATCGTGGGGGAGGAAAAAAGCCCAAGGAAGAGATAGTCTCTTCTTCTATTTGATGATTTCATGTCTGCATGTAATACCTGGAGCCACAGCAGCCATCTTGTGGCTATGAGGACATTAAGCTAGCAGATAAGACTGTCAGAATGAGATGGCTGAGTGAAAACATGGAGAGAACCTGAATCCTTGATGATATCCTTTTATCTCTGAATTAACCAACCTTGGAACTGCCTCAGCACTTATTTTTTTTCTGAGAGAAAATAAATTGCCCCCTTATTTAGCCTGTTGAGCATCCTGATCTGCTGTGCTCAAACCCATTGACTAAAACTAAACATAATATTTACACTAATTTGAACACAGTATTTACACTAAGTCAGTGTGAGCTGCTATCAGAGGCTGTCATTTTCATCTTCATGCTTAAAGATGCCTGCTCTGGTTCACCAGCCACTCTGGAATTGCTCTGTGTTTATGCTGCCTTCTTGGCAATTAATACCAGCTGTTCCCACTCAGAAAAATGACTATCGGACCCCATGGTTTCTTCTCCATTACACCAGATGCTCTTTGAAAGAAGGGTGCCATAGAAGCCAGAGATTAGTCACGTCACAGGAATGGCTGCTCTCTACTCAAAGACAGATTGATGAGAAAAGGAATCACCAAGGTAATCGAGGTTCTAGAATTTGATGGAGCATCTCACAGTGTCTCTTCATCCCACCTCTGTGTGTAGACCTAGATTCGGATCACGATAGTAGAGTGACATTTTATAGAGGTATAGACAAAGGCTGCACCGTGAAGTTTTAGAAGACTGACTTGTTTCAAAAGAGCCTCTGTCACCCCCCTTTCTCGCTGTCTAGCCCCAGGGGTTTCCAGATCAGCAAAGCAGCTTTGTTATGTCATGTCCGTGCTGGCGTGTAGTGTGTCTCACACAGTCAATAGGGCGGGTGTGGCTGGAAGTGCTAATGGAGCAAAAATGACATGAGGCAATCATCCCCACCTCCTGACATCTGGGTCCCAACTCCCCTTTGTGGCATGACTGACGTCTGTCTATTATTAATCATAACTATGCCAGATTTTAAAGTTTAATTTAACCTGGCAGATAATTATAAAATATGATCGACCCACATCATTTACAAGTCCAATATCTTCAAAATATTTCGAAAGAAAAAAAAAAACCCCTATGGGTTATTTATATATTTCTCAGCTTATCTCCCAAAGCCCAAACTTTGGGAGAGCATTCAATGTGTGCTTTTGTTATTCTTTATTTCACAGTTTCCACTTATGATCATTGACAGTAATCCAATTTAAACTTCAGCAATTGGTTGTGTGATCTTAAGCAAGTATGGAAACCTCTTTAAGCCTCAGTTTCCTACTAAAATCAGACTAATGATTTTATTGCCAAGAGTAAGTGATATAATTCAGATGAAGTGCTTGGCCCACGACTGGGCAAGGAGCAAACAATCAATTAATAGGAAGTATTATTGTCTTGTGTCATTGTTGATGACAATTCCGCAAAGAACTTTGGACTTTGGTCTAGGAGACATAACTTTAGTTTCATCACGGTCCTCTTTTCCTTTCTTGACCACAAAATGGAGGAAAACGTCAGGCTGACATTGAAGAATTAAATAATTTTAAACCAACGCTAAATCTTTAAGCATTTGATTTTACAGGCAAAATTTTGGCATGGCAAAGTGTTAGATTAAAAGTTTATTTCATAATGCCTGTTCAATTCAGAAAATGAAAGCTTTTGCTTTAATAATGACAATAGCGCTTCCTTTTCTTGTGTAAGGAAAGGCAATGGAGAGAAAAGGCAACAGGAAGTTCCCAATAGTCTCACTTTGTACATTCTGTACAGCCAAGAGATGAGAGTAAATCCACAAGGGGGAGATAGGTACATGTTAAATTTCCTCAGGAAAATAGAAAGAGAAGAGAAGAGAAGAGAAGAGAAGAGAAGAGAAAAAAGGAGAGAAAGAAAGAAAGAAGAAAGAAGAAAGAGGGAGGGAGGGAGGGGAGGGAGGAAGGAAAGAAGGAAGGAAGGGAGGGAGGGAAGAAGAAAGAATGGGAATTAAAGTACGATTCTGTTCAAGAACTTCTCAATATTTCTAAGATATTTTAGGTTTAGTTATTTTTTTTTTTAAGAATATTAGTTTTCTACTCTATGAAGTGAAATAATCTTAGAACAACTTAGCAAATCTTTGGATACGTACATAGGTGTCTCCACACCCAAAAGTCTGCTGGGTAATTCAATTAAAAATACAGTGTGAGGGGAGTGCCTGGGTGGCTCAGTAAGTTAAGCGACTGACTCTTGATTCAATTCAGGTCATGATCTCACGGCTCCTGAGTTCGAGCCCCGAGTAGGGGCTCTGCCCTGACAGTGTGAAAGGTAAAAGTACTTCAACCAAATCCCAGCGTGCAGGGCCAACCAGTCGTAGTCCCAAGGCTTGTGTTGCCTCCGCCGTGCTCTGCTGCCTACAGACCCTGCAGCCTGGCCCATCCCCCAGCCCCATCCGGCAGGAGGGACCTAGGTAAGTGCCTCCATTGACCAGGCTTCGCACCTAGAGATACGGGACTTCACATGCCATCCCTTCTTCCTCTCCATCTGCCCTTAGCCACTTTGCAGGGTCTCTCCTGCCTCCAGAACTGAAGTTTCTCCTGCTGACCTGACATCACCTGTTTCTACTCACCAAGGATGGAGACACGTCCCTCTGGGTCTGAGATAGTTCCCATTGTTCCTTCTGGCCCCGTGCCCTAAGGGTCAGTCTGGGTACACCTTCCCTGGTATCTTACCTTTCAATTGGCCATCGGGGAAAAAGGTCCTGTCTAGAAGGAGACATAATTGAAACCTGGTCCCCAAGCAGACTTGTTAGCAAAGGCCATGGCCATCTCCCATCAGCCTTTGCTCCTCCAGCCTGGCATAGGGCATCCCCACCCCACCAAACCGCCTCCTGCTTGCTCTGAGCTTCCACGGGCACTCGTTCCCTGTTCTCCAGCGGGGCCCTCCTCCTTCACCCTGGGGCAGGACCTCGGCCAGGGACCTGGAGGGCAGCAGGGGAGGAAGTGAGGCCACCACCACTTGCCTGTCTGTTTTCTGTTAGGCCCTTGGCAGCCTGTGTGTCTTCCCTGCTGGAAGGAGATCAGGAGGTAGAGGAGGAGAGACCCGAGCATAGCGGTATTCCCCAGGATATGAGCAATAACCCCAGTCTGGCTCTGCCTCACTGAGCGTGGCCTGCTTCTCCAACAGCTATAATTTGCTTTGCTTGGGTGTGCCAGAGTGGGTATGCCCACCATTGGGGGGAGGGTGATTCATTTTGGGGTAGTCTCCACAGTTCCCAGAAACCTCCACCCTTCAAGCCGCGGCAGTGTGTGCATCTCTGATGAAGGTCAGTACGCTCAGGGCTGCAGAAGGAGCCTTTCTTGCTTTACTGCTCCCGGGCTGTGGGGCTCTGGCCTCGGCTTCCCCATTTGTTACGTGGGGACAGTGACACGTGGTCTTCAGACTATCAAAAAGGTTAAAGGAGGTTAGACACGTCACAGATTTTCAGATCACACCCTGAGGAGCCCTAAGGGTCTGAACGACCTAACAGACTGCTCTGTCAGTCAGATCCCACCCTCTTACACACGCACCTGCAACCGGAATAGCTGGTTGGTCTTACATACAAGAGTTCGACTCTTTGGAGTAGAATCTTCCTCTTCCTTCATATGTCCCTATATGCCAATAGGCTTTCAGGTTGGAGTTTCTTTCTTTTATTTTTTTTTTAATGATTATTTATTTTTGAGAGAGAGAGAGAGTGCACAAGCAGGGACAGAGAGAGAGAGAGGGAGACACAGAATCCGAAGCAGGCTCCAGGCTCCGAGCTGTCAGCACGGAGCCCGACGCGGGGCTTGAACGCACAAACCGCGAGATCATGACCTGAGCCGAAGTCGGCCGCTTAATGACTGAGCCACCCAGGCGCCCCAGGCTGGAGTTTCTAATCACTAGTCCTATGCAGCCTTTTTCAAAGTGGGCTTCGCTAAAGCCACACTGGGGTTTGGATCCCCAGTGTTACACCTACCTCGCCCAATCCCTAATGGGACAGAGCGGAACCATTCTTATCTGTCTTACGTTTTAATGTGATTCTGAGTAACATTGGTGGGGAGGGAGCAGTCTAATGCTTTCAAATGGCCTGAGAAGCCCCTGGCAAAGGGCGTCTGAAACCACTCGAATGAGCGGTACTAATGCTTGATGCCCAAAAGACATGGGGGCTGCGAGCAAGAATTGGCTGCCTCAAGTGCACTCGGCTTGTTGGCACGGGGCGCAAAATACTTCTCGGTCCAAAGACTTACCACTTGTCAGTGACCTGGGACTGTCTTTTTCCTTGGCTCGTGTCAGCTTCAAGAAGGAAGCCGTTAGGCTTGAGCCAGAACATCACATGTCTAGGGGGAAGCAG
Source organism: Leopardus geoffroyi (assembly GCF_018350155.1). Taxonomy (NCBI): domain Eukaryota; kingdom Metazoa; phylum Chordata; class Mammalia; order Carnivora; family Felidae; genus Leopardus; species Leopardus geoffroyi. The sequence continues at coordinate 178,613,663 of NC_059328.1, read as the reverse complement.
CTTTAGGAGGGGCGAGTACAGAAGCCAGGATGGCAGAGGGCAGCTGCCACCCGCAGCCAGCCCTGCCTCTGATGGGTGAGACGGTCTGCTGGTGTCAATTGTCTACACCACTGTGCCCTGCGAGTGACAGAGAGTCTCCTCCTCAACTGTGGACACACAACACACGATGCTCACATGCGCCACATGTTCCCACATGGGCACCTAGGTCCGTGGGCACAGACTTCATGTGGTAACAGCTTATCTCCAGGGATTCTTACTGAGTAAAAATTTGGTTTATTTATCTCTTCCTGTCTAGAACTCTCTTGTTATTTATTTATTTTATTTTATTTTATTTAGATTTTATTTTAATTTTTTTTAACCTTTATTTATTTTTGAGACAGAGAGAGACAGAGCATGAACGGGGGAGGGGCAGAGAGAGAGGGAGACACAGAATCGGAAACAGGCTCCAGGCTCTGAGCCATCAGCCCAGAGCCCGACGCGGGGCTCGAACTCATGGACCAAGAGATCTGACCTGAGCTGAAGTCGGCCACTTAACCGACTGAGCCACCCAGGCGTCCCTAGATTTTAAATGCTTATATCACAAGACCCAAACGGTGGAAACCATCCAAATGTCTATCAAGGGATAAGTGGATAAACACAAGATAGGATGCCCACACAATGGAATAGCATTCAGCCTTAAAATAAAGGGTGAGGGGTGTGAAATTCTGACATACAGCTACAATGTAGATGAATCTACGAACCTTGCGGACATTATTTTAAGTGAAATAAGTGAGTGTCATGAGGATAAATATGAGGCATCTAGAGCAGTCAGATTCATAGACACAGAGCCAGTGGTTGCCAGGACCTGGGGAAAGGGGGGAGTTGGAAGTTAGTGTTTACTGTGCACAGCATTTCAGATTGGGACAAGGAAAAACGTTCTGTCGTATTGTATACTTGAAAGTTGCTAAGAGATCTTAAAAGTTCTCACGACAAGAAAAAAACTTGTAACTATGTGCTGGACTTATTGAGGTAATCATTCTGCAATAGTCACTTATATCAAATCATGACGTTGTACACCAAAAACTAACACAACGTATATGTCAATTATATCTCAATAAAAGTGGCCGAGAGTTCCGAAGACGGGTGGATGATGGTAATGGCCGCACAATGATGTGAATACACTCAATACCGCCAAAGCATACACTTAAAAATGGTTGTAAGGGTGCAATTTTGTTATGTATATTTTACCATGACATTTTTAAATGTTCAATTATGAAATATTTTCATAAAAGTACACAAAAAAAGCCATTTCCAGTAAGCTCCTGCACTTAATAAATGCTTACATTTTGCCATGTTTGTTTCATTTTTTTTTAAAGACATGTCCAATGTTTCTTTTTTTTAAAGTGTGGCTAAACTACCCCTGTCACCCCATCCATTTCCTTACTGTTTCTCCTCCTTTCTCCTCCAGAGAGGTAACCAACCTTGTGTATATCCTTCCCATGTATATTTCAACATTTTATTACTTAAGAACATATAATATTGTCTTATGTGGTGTCGAAATTAGACAAAAGATAACTGTCTTTGCAACTTGCATTTTTACCCATTTTGTGGGGGGAGATTTGCCACACTGACCTAGCCTGGTTTTTTTTTTTTAATTTTTTTGAAAGTTTATTTATTATTTTTGAGAGAGACAGAGTGCGAGCAGGGGAGGGGCAGAGAGAGGGAGACATAGAATATGAAGCCGACTCCAGGCTCCAAGCTGTCAGCACAGAGCCCGTCAAGGGACTTGAACCCACAGAATGTGAGATCATGACCTAAAGCAAAGTCGATGCTTAACCAAGTGAGCCACCCGGCCCCATTCTGTTTATTTTTAAATCCTGAATACTAATCCGTTATTTGAACCCTCCACTGGTGGACATTTATGTTGCTTCTACTTGCTTGCTGTCAGGACCGGTGCTGCCGCGAACATTCGGCGCATGCGGCCCAGAGAGCATTTGTGACAGTTTCTCTGGCACACGGTCGTTCGTACCAGCGGAACTTTGGGATGCAAGGGAACGCACGTGTTCCACTTCACCCGATATCATCAGGCTGGTCTCCAGAGTGGTGCACAAATTAAATTCCCACTTTCACTGGAAAAAGACCTATTGACTTCCCCGTTGTCCTCACCAAACTTGGGTCTTATTACCCTCCCCCCACCCAATCTGACGGGAGTGAAGTGATTTCTCATTGTGAGTTTAATTTGCATTTCCCCCATCAGTGGGATTCTTCTTTCATAAACTGCTTGCTTCTTACCCTGCAATGTCCATGAGGACAGGGACAGCCTGCATTATTCATGGTGCACACTCCTCACCTAGCAAGTTATAGGTGGCCATGACTATTTGCTGGACGAATGAATAAATGAATGACCGAGCCCTCTGACAGGTGCTACGGAGAAGCATTATTTTAACAAGGTTAATAATAGTAGGTGCTATAATTACTCCTGACCTTGAAGTTCGGGAGGGTAAGTAATTTGCCAAGTCCCCACAGCTAATAAATGCTGGAAGCTGGACTCAAACCTGGTCTGTCTCATGCCAGAGTTCACACACTTCACAGTTCAGCATCCTGCCTCCCTTCGAAACTCAGCTGGGAAGACAGAAGAATAATGATCAAACGTACAAAAGAGCCTTAATTCTGTTAATAACTCTTTGTCTTACCTTAGCTACCTTATCTTGATTAAATCTCCCATAAAAAATGTGTTTTAATGTCTGAAAAATGCGTTTAATGTGTCTTAATGACATTTGCTTTTGGAAAGCATCAAAAGACTTTATTAATTTGGAGGCCCTGCAGCGGGGGGGGGGGGGGGGGAATAACCTCCTATTTCCAGCAAAGCCGCTGCCAGCTGCTGCTTCCACTGCGAGACCATTTATATCTGTTGCCCATACAATTCACCCAGGTTGTAGGCTTATACACCCAACTGCCCATGAGATATTTATTTCTTCTTGATATCTAAAAGGCATCTCGGACTTGCTTCTCCGAAATTGAACTTCTGCTCCTTGCCCCCTGCCTCCCAATCCATTCCACCCACAGCCTTCCCAGCCGGTGGTGACAGCCCTATCCTTCCAGCTGCAAAGCAGAAACCTTGGAGTCATCTTTGCTGTGCTGTTTCATTCCCCATTCACAGCCCTTGCGTTCCTGGCTCTGCCTTAACAATACATGGCAGGCTGGACCACTGCTCACCATCCTCCACCGTGTCACCCCGGCCCTATCGCCTTTGCCTCTGCCTAACAGGTACCCCTATTTGCCTCTCTGGCCACCAACAGGCGATTCTCGACACAGCAGTCAGAGTGATCTTCAAATAACTCCGGTCATGTTCCTCCTCTGCTCAAAAGCCTACAAAAGCTCTCCATTTCAGCATCTAGACACGAGAGTCCTTAAAGTGGCCACGAGCCCCACGAATTCCTTCACTGAACTCACCTTCTGCCACTCCGCCTCGCTCTTCTCCAGTCACACCGACCTCCTTGCCCACGCAGAACACTCCGGCCCGAACGCCTTTGCCCCAGCTGCTCCCGGTCTCTGGCTCGCAGTTCCCAGGGCACTGGCTCTCCTCCCCTTTGCTGAAATTTCCCTTTTTCAAGAAGTCCATCTAAACCGTCCTTCCACCTCAAACTCCTACATTCCTAATCCCCTGCTCTAATTTTTCTCTTTCCTGTGTCACTTACCGCATTCTACATGACACATATTAGTACTATAAACCCATTAATGATGCCTCCCCCCACCCCAACTAGAATGTAATCTCCTCAAGGGCAAGAATACTTTTTGCTTGGTTCACCGAGATATCCCAAGCCACTAGAAAAGTGTTAGGCCCAACTGTGTAGTTAGTGCCCAAGTATTTGAAGAAATAAATATTGTCTGCCTACCCAACAACTTTTCCCCTCGTACGTTCCTAAGAGACTCTCAGTTTTGGTAAAAAGAATATGCTCACCCCAAAGAATGAATCACGGTCTTCTTGCCAAATAATTGGTGTTGACATATGCATGTGGCCCCAGTTTTGGAAACTGAAAAGTCAACTTCAAAGATGCTTTTGCAGTTAGGATAGAGGCATATGACCTTGGTTTGACTAAGTGGATGTAACAGTATTAGAATTAGATTGTGTACATAGCACCATGGCTCATATTCTGGCATCTAGGGAGATAAAAGTATCTGATTCTTTTTTTTTTTTTTTTTAATGTTTATTTATTTCTGAGAGAGAGAGAGACAGCACAAGCAGGGGAGGGGCAGAGAGAGGGAGACACAGAATCCGAAGCAGGCTCCAGGCTCTGAGCTGTCAGCCCAGAGCCTGATGCAAGACTCAAACTCACAAACTGTGAAATCATGACCTGAGCTGAAGTCAGACGCTTAACCAACTGAGCCACCTGTGCGCCCTGATAGAAGCATCTGATTCTTACCAATCAGCTATGGTAGGGCTCTGGTATCATCAGTGCTGCAAGGTGGCAATCTTAGTCACGTTTCATCTATAACAGCCTAAGGTTTGATAGGTCATTGTTCGGTTGCATTGTTTTTGGTGAGAAAGTCTGTTCTTCTGGCTTTCTAAAAAATTCTGTGAACTATTTACTATTCCTTAATATATCATTTTCTGATTAGAGTGGATTTGGATGTCTGGCTTTAAGAAATGTGACCAATATAAGCTCTCTTCTTTATTTTGTCTCCTTACTACTTTCCCTCCTTCGAACACTATTTTGTAAAAAGATGCTATGTCCAGTGATATAGCAGCCATCTTGCAACCACGAGGTAATGTGTATGAGGAAGAGCGCTAGACTCTGAGGTTAGCACCATTGAAAACATCATTAAACTATCAGATTAACCCTGGGACTGATCATTTCCATATTTCTTGCAATGTACTAATTAACGTCATAGTGGTTTAACAGTTACTGTATTTTCTGGTACTTTCAGCTGAACATGTACAGTTTTAAGCTCTCCACAGTTCTTCAGTTATATAAAAGATCTTCATGTACTCTCGTTTTGTTTTATTTTTTTACTAAGAAAAATAAGAGTCCCTAACCATGGCCTGGATGTGTGAGAATGGGACAAAGAGCTAGATTTTTCTGCCTAATGAAATTGGACCTGGCATTTCTGTTGATACCTTGGAGTGAGGGGGAAGCAAGAGAATTGGAAAGAAGTGAGAAATGTATGGAGGTTATATAAAGAGAAAGGAAATGGTACTTCTGTGTAGATTGTATAAAGATTATGGAAAGCGTCACGTCAACTGCCACAATAACAAGAAAAAGCTGCATAAACTGCAAAATCAAATTTCTCTTGAACCCATCATATAGCTGAATTCATAGTTAACCAATTAACCTAAAATCTAAGAAAAGACAGGCCCCTCCAAGGAGACGAGCAGCAGGCACTGGCTCAAGCCAGAGCAAGGAGAGACACTAGATGCCATACACACAAATAAGAAGAATACAGATAAATGTTTAATAAATTCCTAAATGCCAAGGGTGACTCCAGGAATTCCAGAGACACCAAAGAAGTCTGCACCTACTCACAGTCTCCACAAACATCCACCTGACTCCAAGTACTATCGAGAAAGATGGGCAGGGCAGGAGACCTGAGCAAGCTGGTAGATGTCTAGAGGAGAGAGTAGCTACCATAGTGGGAAAAAACACAAACCCCGCTGGGACCCATCTCCCCACTAGAACAAAAGCCATAAGCTTCTGGGGAAATAGAAGAAAATCTGTCTCTCCCAGGGCATAGGTGAAGACCCACGAGGGTGGGGGAACGGAAGAGACAAACCTCTCCCCTAGATACATTGTGGGCCCAGGCCTTCTACCACTGGGGGAGAGGCAGAGAATTCTCTCCCTTGTAATCCCCTTCAAAAATACAAAGTAGAGTTTGCCTGCCAGTGGGAGAAGAGGCAGGAGCACTGAAAAATATTGGCCCCCCAGATTCAGTGAGGCAAGGTTTACCTAAGAGTGAAGTTGGATCAAGACATTAGAGGACCACTCTCTGATTCCCACCTTTGGTGGGCTAGTAAGCACCTAATAACAAGCAACAGCCATTTACTGGTGAGGGAGGAGTAAGGGCATGAATCGATCCACCTAGGGTACAGATACTCAATGATACAAACTAAGGGTGAAAAAAAAAAAGAGCACTAAGAAATACCCACTAGCCGTCCAAATGTCCACCCTAAGCACAAGGTAAGGCTAAAGGAATTCAAGGTTGGTGCCATACTAAAGGTAACCACAGCAATGATACAACACAAACCCATCAAACTCTGACTAGATTGCCTCAAATCGCCACATGAATGGCCTAGTAGAAAAGGCACGTTCATTTTCAGGCATGAATTCAATTTACCTCCATCTTTCCTGTTCTATACATTATATCTAGAATTCAATAAAAAATTACAAGGTTGTGTGTGTGGGGGGGGAGGGGAGGGGGGTGAAGCAAGGGAAAACAATCTCAAGGCAAAGTAATCAACAAAGCCAGACTCAAAGATGACATGGAATATTGGACAGGGAATTTAAAATAACTGTGATCAATATGTCAAAGCATCTAGTGATAAAGATGAATAAATAGATGGAGTCTCAGCAGAGATGAGAAAACTATTGAAACAAATGGAAATACAAGGAATAGAAAACACAGTATCAGAAATGTAGAGTAACACCAGTGGGCTATCTCCATAGACACAATGCAACTAAGGAAAGAATAAATGAATTTGAAGAAAGAGTGACAGAATTTGCCCAAACTGACACACAAAAATATAACCGAAAAAAAAATATATTGGCAAACTGAATCTAGCAATAAGAATAATACATTATACCGAGTAGGGTTTATCTCAGAAATACAATTCAATATTTCAAAACCAATCATGGTATTCACCATATTAAATGACTAAGTAAGAGAAACACATGATCATTTTAATAGATTCAGATAAAGCATTTGACAAAATTACTATTCATGTTAAAAACTCTCAGCAAGCTAAGAATAGAGCAGAACTTCTTTAATCTGATAAAGGGCATCATTTAGAAACCTACAGCTAATATATTTAATCGAAAGACGGATTGCTTTCCCTCTAAGATCAGGAAGAAGGCAAGGATATTTGCTCTCACCACTCCTACCAGTATCCTGCTGGTGATTCTAGCTACTACAGTAAGCAAGAAGAAAAGTGGCATACACATTGGAAAGGAAGAAATAAAGCTATCTCTATCTGCAGACATGATTGTCTACATAGAAAATCCCCCAAAAGTCTCCAAATATGCACTATACCTAAGTGAGTTTAGCAAGGTTGCACTTTATACAAGGTCAACACATAAAAACAACATTCTTGAATATACTAACAGTGACCAGTTGGAAATTGAATTTTTTACATGTGCCATTTATAAATGTATTGAAAAACATGAAAGACTTAGGTATAAATCTAACAAAAATTGTGGAGCATTTGTATATTAGAAACTATAAAGCACTGATGAAAGAAATTAAAGAAGACTTCAGTAAATAGAGAAATTACTGTGCTCATGGATTCAAACACTCGATATTGTTAAGTAATTAATTCTCCCCAAATTTAGCTAAAGAGACAACCTAAATCAAATTCACAGCAAGATATTCTACAAAAATAGACAAACTGATGCTAAAATTTGTATGTAAAAGCCAAGAGACTAGAAAAGCTAAAACAATTTTGAAAAGAACAAAGTTGTACTTCTCTCTGATTTTTAGAATTAATTTATAAAGTAACATTAATCAAGACTATGTCATATGGTGAAAGGAGAAAAATTGATAAATTAGAATTAATCAAAATTTTAAACTTCTCTCTAAGAGACACAATTAAGACATAGTTCTGTTCAACGGGACAAAATAGAGTCCAGAAATGGGGCCACACGTATATGGTCAATTGAGTATTGGCAAAAATTCCAAGGTCATCGGGATAGTTAAATTTATGTGTTAACTTGACTGGGCCAGGGGATGCCCAGAAATCATGTTAAATGTTATTTCTAGGTGTGTGTGAGGACAATTTGGGAGGAGATCAGCTTTTGAATTGGTAGACTGAGTAATGGGTGAGCATCATCCAATCCACTGAGGGCCAGAATAGAAAAAAAGGCCGATGAAGGGAGAATTTTCTTCCTCCTCTGCCTGAGCACTTGAGTTAAAACATCTGCTCTCAGACTGGGGCTTAACAACATCTGCGTCCCTGGTTCTCAGGCCTTTGGACTTGGACTAGAATTATACTACCAGATTCCCCAGAGCTCCAGCTTACAGACAGCAGATGGTGGTACTTCTCAGCCTCCATAATTGAATTAGCCAATTCCGCATAAGAAATAATTATATTTATATAATAATTATATATACATATATATACATATATATATATATCCTATTGGTTCTGAGTCTTTGGAAAACCTTGACTAATACAGTAATTTAAGTGAGAAAGGACAGTATTTTCAACAAATTGGGATGGAATGATTGGATCTCCACATGAAAGAACAATAATAATAAAGCTTAACCCATATCTTGAGCCATCTACAAAAATGGATCTAAACCTAAATGTTAGCCCACTACTATAAAGTTGCTAGAAGAAAACTAGTGGGAAATCTTTGTGACCTTGAGTTGGGTAAAATATTTTTACATACCACACTAAAAGTATGATCCATAAAGGAAAAAAAATGATAAATTAGAATTCATCAACACTTAAAATTTCCGTTGAGAGACACAAGTAAGGAAATTAATAGACAAACCACACATTGGGAGAAATATTTGCAAAACACATCTGATGAAGCACTTATACCCAGAATTTACAAAGAACCTTGAAAACTCAATATTAAGAAAACAAACCATCCAATTTTCTTAAATGGGCAATTTGGACGCTTCCCCCGAAAAGACGTATGGGTGGCATATAAGCTCATGAAAAGATGTTTAAAAGTATTAGTCATGAGGAAAATCAAATTAAAAAGCACAATAAGACACCACTGTTAGAATTGCTTGGAGAACACCTGACAGTTCCAAGTGCTGATAAGGACTTGCAACTGGAAATTTTATACATTGCTGATGGGAATGCAGTATGATACAGCCACTTCTGAAACCTGCGTGTCAGTTTCTTATAAAGTTAAACACATACTTATCCCATGATTCAGTAATCTCATCCCTAAGTACTCACCCAAGAGAGATGAAGACTTACATTCACATGTAAGCCGTATGTGTATGTTTATAGTGACTTTATTTATAAATATCCCAAATGGGAAACAGTTCAAACGTCTTTCAACTGGCAAATGGGTTTAAAGAAAAAACTGCGGTACACTCATCCATGGAGTATTACTCAGCATAGGAACAAACAAACCACTGATTCACATAAAACCATGAATGAATCTCAAATAGATGATGCTAAGTAAATAAAGCCATATACTGTATGGTTCTCTTTTAACTCCTTTTTTATGACATTCTCAAAAAGATAAAGATAGAGAGACTGAAAACATCAGTCAGTGGTAGCCAAGTGCTGGGGGTGAGGTAAGTGGGTGTCTAGAAGGGACTATATGGAATCTGGGGTGGGGGGTCAAGGAAATGTTCTTTGTTTGATTGCAGGGACGGTTACACAAGTGTAGCATTTGTCAAAAGTCATGAAACTGTTGCTCACTAAACAGAGTGAATTTTACCATATGCAAGTGGCACCTGAACATACTCAACTTTTAAAAAAGAGGGGAAGAAAAGGGGCAAAGAAGATAGAGGTAATTCAAGGCTGTGACGAGGTTAGGAATTTCCCATGGCAAAATGGCGAAGGAATTTTGAGAGTAATATCTACATCTCATCTGCATCCTCAGCTACTCCAGCTCTTAAAAAACAAAAAGTTTTTTTCCCCCAACACCAACAGCACAGTGGGAAATTCAGGAACAGAATAATGAAGTCAAATGTGGCAGCCTTGCCTGGAGCCCCACTCAGCTGAGTCCAGAGACAGCAGCATGATATCAAGGGGGGATGCCAGAATCCTCAGGGACCAGGATTCAGGTAAGTGGGGGCCCAAGTGAATGGTGCAGCAGGGCACATCAGACAAGTGGGCTGGTTTGGACTGACCCTGGAGCAAAAATGAGGCAAGCTCCCTTTCCTCCCAAAGTACCAGAGAAGATAATCCTTGAGTGGATATTGGCAAACACTTGGATTATAATTCCCAAAGAACAATCCAGACTCAAATTTTTCCTCTACTACATATCATCAAGTTGTGTTGAATTAATGTTTTACAACAGAAGTATGAAGACAGCCCTAATTCCAGAATTTGCTTGTTGTTTTTCTGCTTTGTGAATTATCACCACTATAGCGGAGACATTAAACATTTGTTCCACTAAAGTTATGAAAACATCAAAATCCACCTTTGCATGGCTAACAAATATGATGGCAATGCTCTTGGCTCATTTTATTAAAAAATGAATAGCGTCTTTTCATTTTTAGTTTTTAAAATGATATCAGGTTCAACTTGGACAAGAGTTCAATGCTGCTTTTTAGAAATATTCTTTTTTGCAAATTAGATAGGCTCAGGATTTTATTTGATTTGGATCAGCTTTTCACAAATAGCCTAAGTATAACCTTTCTACTCTGTAAGCTTAAAAACAGAGAAAAGAAGGTAGGGGAGGAGGAAGAAGAGGAGGAGAAGAGTGGTCAAATCAGTTGAGAAAATGTGGCACAGAATTTCCCTGTGGTATTCACAATGCATATTTGTATTGTAGAGGCCCTCAAGAATCTTCCAGAAAGGAAGCCTATTTAACTGTGCTGGGACCAGGTATATTTTTCTCTGTGTGCAGCACAGCTCCTGATACAGGGAAGCACTCTGTCACTTTTTTTGAAAGAAGCAGTATTTCTCACACTTTCTTTGATCAGAGAATCCTTTCTTCTGAAACATCTGTTCAACAAACTGCCCTATCAGTGTTCTCAGGAACCGCTGATTTAGCTCGTTAAAAAAAATTAAAGCAATGCACAGTTTTAAAATCACAATTTGCATTGCCCAATAAAGAAGAAAAGAGGGAAGGGCGCCTGGGAGGCTCAGTCAGTTGGGCAATCAACTTCAGCTCCGGCTGGTCGTGTCACCGTTTGTGAGTTCAAGCTCCACATGGGCTCTGTGTTGACAGCTCAGAGCCTAAAACCTGCTTCACATTCTGTGTCTCCGTCTCTCTCTGCCAATGCTCTCCCTCTCCTGCTCTCTCTCTCTCTCTCAAAAATAAATAAAAACATTTAAAAAAAGAAAAGAGGGAGGTTTTTATTTTAAAAAATCACTTGATGTCCTACTGTCAGATGTAGTCACACCCTTCCTCTGCCATTTAGAGTTCAGCTAAAATGTGGTGAGTTGAGCAGTTTTCAAATTTGGGGACTTTTGTCTTAGACACCAGGAAGTTCATTGAAATGATATTCTGACTTTTTACCACCGTCATTTCATGTTTTTTAAATGACAGGGCAAAGAAATAATAATGTGAGAAGCTACAAATTATGTATTTTATAGGGGTTGGAAGAGTTCAGTTAATCACAGTCCTTTTAAGATTGATTTTCACAACGTATCTAGTCCCGGAAGGGTCTGGAAATAGGAACTGTCAAGATAGATTAAGGAAGCCAGTCTTCAGCTCTGTAGATCAATTAGACAACAAGGATATCAAGTCTTATAGTACAGCTCAGTTCTTTGCATAGAGGTAAGCAGCAAGAGAGTGTTGGGGTGATTGCAAGAGTTGGGAAAGCCTTTTGGATGCTAGAAGCTTTGTTCCCACGGGCAGACCCACCAGGATGTATGGCTCTCAGCTTCCCTTATCCCCTTGACTATCCTTTGCTGTCAGAGTTAGGGACTCCTTCTTCACCCGAGGAGTCTTACAGGGAGGTGCCCACAACATGTATTTGCCTGCACAGAGCGAAAGCACTTCCTGGTTCCCCCGCTGCCACGCTGGTTTCCTGGTGGATTACCAAATTCAGGGAGAGGCCAGTGCATTGGCCTGCCCCAGGCTCCTCCTGGAGACCCAGCACGAAGCACTCAGGATTCAGCCAGAGGTGCAATCACTCTCCTACAGGATAAAGGAGCTCTTCTAGGAACTGGTGGGAGGGGCTGGGCAAGTGATGTGAAAGAGCCAGTGAGTTGGAAAAGGCGGGAAGGAGTCATCAACTAGTCAAATAGAAGAATCAGCTCGTTCCAGCGTTCCAGAGGCTGAACGGGGACTGTGAGGTGGAGCCATGAAGACATCTACGGGAAGCTCTTGTGTCTGCTGCTTCTGCGGTCTTTAGCCGAGCAGCTGGTGGCGGGCTTAGGGCTGCTGTCGGTCAGCAGGGTCAGTGGGCTGGAAGGACGGGATGCAGAGCGGAGTGAGGATAAGCTTTGCCCATCAGTCACCGTAGATAGCTCGGAAAAGACCTTCCGAAAGTAATGGCCACCACCTCTCTCTTCTGCTTTTCAAACCTCTTGCGGCTTCCACTTCTGGCCAACTCTAAGCTGACTCATGCACGGAGGGGGATTTGGGGAAACAAAGTTCCAAGATGAGATAAATTGACGGAGCACAACCCACCACACAGTCTGTATACTTGGCAGGCTGAAAGGATGCCATATGCATGAAGCCCCTCTGGCCAACATGGCCAGGTCACGCTCAAACTCCATACAGATCTGTAATTCCTCTGTTCGTGGTCTTTCTGTTCCTGTCACTTGCAGGATGGCACTGGAGGCATTGTCTTTGTTCAATGTCACTGATGATCAGAATACTGCCAAACCTCAGAAAGGGAGTCAACAGAGTGTCATTCATTAAAAATATATATATATATATATATATATATATATATATATTCTCTTCTCTCTAATTACTCTGTGCCAGACTATCAGATGCCCATGGAGACATCCATGTAGCGTCCACAGCAAAAACCCTGGACTCAGACATCAGTCTAGTCTTTTTATTAACAAACCAAGTTACCTGGTCTCCCTGTCTTAGTTTCTCTCTGTGTAATTTGAGAAGATGAAGATTATCCCTAAGGAAATTTCTAGTTCTAACATTCTATAATTCTACATTTGTGGAAATGTTATGTCTGGAGAGGCAAGTCCGCTGCTTCTTGCAGAGAAGGAAAATCAGCCAAAGAAAACCTCCAGCTTGTGGAAAAGAAAAGGCAGTAGTCATCTTTTCTCATTAGCAGCACCAGATTCCGCTACCTCAGCTGGACGCTGGTTAGTCACCTCCAGTAATAACCTTCATCTCAGCTCCAAGCTGTTGCCTGGGCTCAGGCTGAAGTCTGTGGTTATGAGTCACAAGCTCTGAGAGCCAGGAGTCGCAAGGAGACCACAAAAGGCAATTTGCCTTCCATAGCTGGCTTCCTAAGAACGGATTTCTTCCCCAGAGAGAAAATAGTATCTGTGGTGTACGAAATATCACACAGTAGTTCCTCCTAAACTCATGGCTCCAGAAATGAATTCTGATCCTCCAACCGGAAAAACTTAGATTTTGGTTTCAGTTATTATTATCAGTTGCTGGATCCACAGCTTCTTCATGGGACATTAAGTCTTAGCAAATGCAGTGCTCAACAGAATACAATCATGGATACAATCTGCTCCCATCTGGGAAGTCTGAGGCCACTTGCCCTTTGGCGTTTTCCCTTTGCTAAATGTTAAGGCGTGGGTTCAGGCAAGGCTTTGCAACAGCAGCATACGCCTAAGGCCGGACTTCCCTCCCCAACAGGTATGCTCACCTTATCTCCTCGCTGGGCTGCTATTAGGTGTCTCATAAATACTCATGGAGAGTCCTCTCCCTGCTGCTACTATATGAGAAGTCAGGAAGGAGGTGATGCCAGCCCGACTTTTCGCTTACCACACCCAGGTCAGCCTACACTGCCTAACTTCCAAGTTTGAGAGGAAACAGGAAATGCAAGTTGCAGACTATAAAAAGAGCTTGGAGAGGATCAAAGGTTGGATCGAAATGGAAACCCAAGTGGTGTCTTCTGCAGAGCAAGCACAATGGGCCCCAGGGAATGGGGGGGAAGTGGCTGCATGGACAGTGTCACTGCCAGAATTTGGCTAAGGGAGATAAAGGGCAAGGCTGAGGGTGGGAGTGTGATCCTGGGAATTCGGAATGAGTGCATAAGAGGTTAGAAACACAGAAAAGAATGAGGGAGGAAGCCATGGAGAGGTGAGGAAGAGCACAAAGACGCAGGGCAGGATTTGAAATCAAGCAAGATGCTACATGATTAGCGAGTGCTCTTGCTTGCAGCCTAGGAGGCAGTTTCTTCTCAGAGGTCCCACAGGAAAGGGAGAGGGGTGGGAAGGTTTTCCCAGAAGATCAATTTCCCTTCCATCTTCCCAAGGCGGGGGGGGGGGGGGGGGGGGGACATGGTGTTGGCCTCAAAGACTACATTGGAGTGAGTTACTGATTCCGCACAGCCTAGGAAGCCAGACTGCTGGGCTCCCGCCTGTCCCCACTGTGTACTGATTGTTTCTTCTTTGACCTAGCCGTGCCTCAGTTTCCACATCTGGAAAGTTCATTCACTCAACAAACCTTTGCTGAGTACCACAATGTACCAGGTAGCAACCCGATGAATAAAAGAGACAGAAACTGCTCCCCGCCGTGTACATCTTAGTGGATGAGAATAATACTAATACCTACCTCATGGGGTTGTCTTGAAGATTAAGGAGCAAACACATGTCAAGTGCGTGAAAGAGTGACACCATATAATAGATGCTCAACACTAGCTATTATTATTATTTTATTATTATTGACAGCCCCTGACTTTTAATGGTTCAACTTAACATTTTTTAACTTTACGATGACGAGAAAGTGATATGCATTCAGTGGAAATCGTGCTTCAAATTTTGAATTTTGATCTTTTCTTGGCTTAGCGATATGTGGTGTGGTCCTCTGTCATGATGCTGGGTGGTAGCAGAAAGAAGTCGTTCCTACTCAGCCAGACTATTATGAGGGTAAAAAAGCCATACCCATACGACCACTGTTTTTCACGTTCAGTACAGTATTCAATAAATTACATGAGATATTTAACACTTTATTATAAAACAAGCCTTGTGTTAATGATTTTGCCGAACTGTAGGCCAATGTGAGTGTTCTGGGCACATTTATGGTAGGCTAGGTGGAGCTATGATGTTCATTAGGAGGTTAGGAGTATTGAATGCATTTTTGACTTGTGATATTTTCAACTTACAATGGCTTTATCGGGATGTCATCCTATTGTAAGTCAAGGAAGACCTGTAGTATTTTTGTTGTTGCTGCTGTTATAGCAAGACGGTGAGGGCATTCCATTCAGAGGTGAGTATGAAAAAAGCAAGAATTATGGCCATCTGGGTGGGCACCTGGGGTAAAGACACTTAGATAGTTGATTTAGGAGCGCTATTCCCTGACAACCCCCCCCCCCCCGTACTCCCTGTGTATCTCTGTGTATCTCAAGAGGCATCAGGGCTTAGGCTTTGGAGTTTGAATCTCAGATCTCTCACTCACTAACCTGCTTACTATGAGATCTTCAGAAGTAGCTGGAGCTCTCTGTGCCTCTGTTTCCTTCCTCATCTGTATAATGTTCATATAAGATTTATTTCACAAAGCTGGTGAAGGATTAAGCAAATTAATATTCATTAAGCTCTTAGAAACTTGCTGTTATAATTCAGGAAGCATTTAATAAATCTAAGGTACAGTTAATCATTGTCATTATTATTATTTCTATCATTTGCCTCAACTCTCCAGTTTACCCAAAAAGTACTATATTTTCCTTGCTCTTTGCCTTTCTTTCCTTCTATTTCCAACACAACTCGCCAGGAAGCTTAGCTTTTCCCTGCATCGGAACACTCCCTTTCTTTCGTAGGGCTTCTTTTCCAGTCTAGTCTCTCACCGTTTAGTTTCAAGGATTTCGTTTCAAGGATAGTTGAAGTCTAGTCTCTCCCCGTTTAGTTTTCCAGTTGACTTCTTTTTCTTAAGCTCTTCTTTGTCCCCGTCTGTTTTTTACAAAGATGCCAGGAAAAAAAGAAATTTCTTTTTTTAAAAAATTTTTTAACATTTATTAATTTTTAGAGATAGGGAGAGAGACAGAGACAGAGACAGAGCATGAGTAGGGGAGGGGCAGAGAGAGGGGGAGACACAGAATCTGAAACAGGCTGAAGGCTCAAGGGCAGGGTGTGATTATCACAACCTAGAGGTAGGTGGGTGTATGGAAAGGGCTATTTGACATGAATTGTGACCCTTCAGTAAAGGGTCAACTCATAGTGACATAGCAAGAAAGAGATGATTCCGCTTCACATTCCTTTTGCCCCCTGTCTGTGAATACAACCAAAAACCAGAAAACAAGGCAGCCCGTTGAGGCAATTCACACAGGTCTACTTCTTAGGACTCAGAGCAAGAAAGGGTGGGAAAGGGGATCAGGAGAAGCACCTGGCAGTCACTCAACAGGATTGTGAGTATAAATCTAAATCTACGATGTCCCTACTTCTGTACAATAAATAACTTGCACAGCCAAACGCAGCAACTCTAATGCCACACTGTGGCCCGGATTACCTCCACCTCTAACTACATTACACTCCCACCGTAGTAACCTTCACCACCAAAGCCAGTGCTTGACTCAAGGAAGTCTTAGTGCCAATTAGAAAAAGGTATGCCTTTTTCAAGACACTTGACTTTTATCTGATGAAAGGTTTTGGAACATTCTGAGTTTGTTAGAATAAGATATCTTACAGCCATCTGCTAGACAATGTTTATTATTGTGAACACACAAACCTACTATATCTACAGTGGGAATGAGGTCCATCACTTTGGGATGGCAGCCAGAGGAGCCCCACCAACCCCTGCTCCAGAGAGACAAACGGGTAAAAACTATTGAAACAACAACAATAGCACTTCAAGTCTCTGGAAGTTGTCCTCAGGGCATATGGCAGTTGAAGAAACCTTTATTCAAGAAAAGGTACTAAAATCCTATTTCAAAACAGAAAGATCCTATAGTATTTGAACCACAACCCACTTTCTTCACCTCCACTACCATCCCCACTTCCCCTGTAGCTCAACTGGATGGAAACAACACTCTGGGCAGGTAGGGCCAACAAGATGGGGCTCCCTCTCCCCTCAGCTCTCGGTTAGGGGTTAACCATATCTAACCAGGAGAAGCAGACCACCAGCTTATCATTTCTTATCTCCTCCAGCTCTGAGTGGAAGAGGCTACATGCCTGGTGAGGGCAGCTGAGAAGATGAGGCTGTCTTCTGCAACCCAGCTGCCGCTCACAGGAGGGGCTGTACCTGCCACATGGAAGGTCAGGAATCCTGGGACCTGATCGTCCACACCTCAACTCGCTCCTACAGCAGAAGTTCTACCCCAGAAGAGGCAAGCTGAGAAGACTGGAGGCTGTCACCCCACCCAGCACCCAGTATAGTGGCTTTGAGATTTTGACCAGGGACAAAGTCCTCAAGAAAAGGAAGCTGCAATGTTCTTCCCAAAGAAGTTGACTTTCTAAAGGAACGAAGTATAGGAAAGTCCAGCTTTAAGTGTGCTCTTGGAAACAATAGCTCCTTTAAATTAAGAGCAACAAGCTAAACCATAGATCACGTAGTTCACCAGAGGACCAAGGAAAGAGACAGCTAAAAAGAGCGTTCCTGGGACTAGAACAAACCTCAAAAACCACCCGTGCCAAAGGGCCCAAATTTTATTGGATCAGAATGCTGAATAATTTACACACCGAGCACCGTTGGGAAAGAATACATCAATCAACCGGTAGACAGTGGACCTTTACAGCTGAGTATGATACCAAATGAGGCAGGCATCTTCAGAGGGAGATCAGAGAAAGAGACAGAGATCCCCACCAAAAGCACCGTCATTCCAGGGCGATTGTGTACACACCTGTCTTCACTCTCTGAAGAGCAACACCAACAGAGGGTGAAACAGAGAGGGAACAGACTTCACTCAAATAGTCCAGCCAAGTCACTAAATAAGTAAAACAGCAAATTACAGAAATGATCCCCAGAGATGAGGGAAGGGAATCAGGATCCAAAGTTGCTATAATACAGAACCTAAAATATCCAGTCTTCAACAGAAAATTATAAGACAGACAAAGAAAGAGGAAAGTATAACCCGTACATAGGGGGGAAAAAAGCAGACAACAAGAATTGCCTTTGATAGAACCCAGATGTTGAATCTAATAGAGATTTCAAAACAACTATTATATGGATATTCAAAGAGCTGAAGGAAACCACATTTAAAGAAGGATGCCTATGTCTCAGCAAATACAGAATATTAATAAAGAGACAGAAACTATTCAAAAAGAACTAAGTGTAAATTCTCAGGTTGATTTGAGCTGGGAGAATAAAGAATCAGCAAACTTGAACTTAAATGGACAGAGATTATTCAATCCAAAAAGAGAAAAACTAGAATGCAGAAAAATTGATAGAGCCTCAGAGAAATGTGACACACCCTTAAGTGCACCAACATATGCATAATGGGAGTACCAGAAAGGGAGGAGAGAAAAAGCAGCAGAAGAAATAATGTCTGAAAACTTCCCAATGTGAATGATACATCTTGTGTGGTGCACAACACACACAGCCCTACATGGCAGTCTGAGTTCACGGCCACAGCCACCACCACCATCACTATCTCTTCACCCCTTTTTAGTCTTCAAGAGAGCAGTTCTGCTCTAGTCAAGTCAGTCTCCTTAACTGTCACCTATACTTATCTGAGTCATTCTAGGCTACACAACGTTTCCCTTGACGTGTCCTATTGTTGGATGATCCTTCTGGTTTCTTTTTATCAGTACAAACCCATCATTTCTCCCAAGCCCCCAAGCTCATGTATTTTTATCTAATTACTTATATTGCTGACATGTTTGTCTTATAGTTGCTCTATCACTTTATTTAGATGCTACAAGTATTTATCAAAAGTCTGTTATATTTCAGGCATCCTGCCAGGCATTAACAAAGAACAATTCAAAGATTCTATTCTCATGAACCTATATACAAGTAAGTAAGATAATAGTAGTATAGATAGCAATAGGTGCTGTGTGAATGTAAAGTTGGGTGGCAGAGATGACCTGGGGAAGGAGAGCTCTTCCAGATAGTGTCCAAGGAAGGTCTGACTAATATTTAGGCAGAAAACTAAATGAAGACCAGGGCCAGCCAGGTAAGACCATAGAAGAAGGACTTGCCAGTTAGGGGAAACTACAGGGGTGAAGGCCTTGGGGCAGGGACATTCATGGTGGGTATGGAGAAGAGTGAATAAGGACACTGTGATTGGAAGGTAGTAAACCAGTAGGAAGGGGGTAGGAGGTTGGGTAGAGGGGTAATGGAGAGGTCCATCATGTAGGCCCATACTTGGGATGGCTCTTCTTGGGACGTTCTCCTTGGGATGTTAGTCTAGGATTGTAGCCACTTCCTGGAACACTCAAGTTCTAACCTCGTTCTCTGCCCAGGCCCAGGATGGCCAGGGAAAGATGGGTAATTTCCATACCCAGGCGTCAGAGTCCCCATTCTGAAAACTGTTAGAGCTAAGATTGACTGAGGAAGAGGAGGAGGGGATAAAGAATGATGGGGCTCCCAGCAAGCTGACAGAATACATTTATTGTAATATTGCTTACTGCACACTTAATCTGTGTCAAGCCCTCTATGTACACAGTGCCATTTAAACTTGACCACAACCCCGTGACATTGGCATTACTATCCTATTTTACACAGGACAAAACTGAGACACAAACACGTTAAGTAGCTTGTCACCACCCTGTTGGTAGTAAAGCTAGTTTGGCCATCTGTTTGCCTCCAAAGACAGACTTTTAATCAGCCTCTACCACTACCCGCTGGAAGCTCAAAGATTTAACAAGAGAACCACGGGAAAGAGAGAAAGAAAGAAGAAAGAAAGAAAGAAAGAAAGAAAGAAAGAAAGAAAGAAAGGGATTTAACAGGAAGAATTCCTCAATTCCTATGACCTGATACTGTCTAGACAACATAAATAAATAATGTTGTTTATGGTTAACATAAGTAAGCAATCAAGTAAGAATTGACTTGAGGATATGGAGACCAAATCAGAGACTTTTAATTTTAAAACCAGCAAAAAGGTTTTTAAATTTCTTTCTTGTGTTTTCTTTGTTTGTTTTAGTTTAGAAAACACAGAAAAGGATAAAGAAGAAAATTTAAATCACATAGAGAACATACATTTAATGTAAGTGCTGACTTGAAGGTTTAGAATCTTCCGGGACCTCACTGTAAATTCTTAGGAGAATCTGATTGGATCAGCTTGGATCACATGTGTCCCTTGATCCAGTCACCTGCAGCCAGGGAGGGTTAGGATCATATCTCAGTTGCAGGGACCCACCTCTTTGGGTTTTTAGAGAAGAAGGTCATCAAGGACCCAAAAGGGGTCAATTAAATCTGGTTTGAGAAGACTGTCTCTGATAGCAATGTGGGAGATGGACTGGGGTGCACAGGACTGGAGACAGAGACATGGGTTTTGGGCTGTTGCCGTGATCTAGGCTGGAAAAGAGGTTCCTGAAATTAGTAGTATCTGTGGGATGGAGAGCTGCAGAAACATCTGAGAGAAAATTAAGGAGTGGAATCAACCGTCTTTGGTGAGTAATTTGATACCGGAGATGAGAGTGGGTTTAGGTAAGAGGATGTGAGAATTGGTGACAAGATCTTGATTTTGAGGTGCCTGTGGGACATCTAAGCAGACATGTCTGATAGGCAGTTATGTGCCTTCAGACCTTAGGAGGTGACCTGGGTTGGAGCGAGGTGGTATTAAAGCCAGGGACAAGGATCAGATAACCAGGGAGAATGTGTGGAGGGAGGAGAAGGCTGAGGCTAGAACCCAGGGAGGAACCATTCATGTGTAAGGGACAGGTAAACCAGGGACGTGCCACCCACAAAGGAGGCTGAGGTGTGACTGGGGAGGCAGGAGAACCAGGATGGAGTGCTGTCATGGAAACCAGCATGGAGTGCTGCTGGGAAGTTAACAGAAAATGCTGCAGCCAAATCAATAACACAGCTCCTGGAAAGAGCCTATTCAACTTAGCAGCAAGGTGGATTCACGGGAGAGGGGAGGGACAGAGGATGGAGCCCGGCTGCAGGAGTGACTGTGCAGTGAGAATGAAGCTGACATTAGGGATGCTTGACCTCAAGGGAAGAAGAGAGAGTAAGGCAGAAGCAGGAATGAAAGGGATCCAGAGGGAGGGGCGTATGTGGGAGAGAGAGAGAGAGAGAGAGAGAGAGAGAGGAATGCGGTTCGGGGAATTTAAGAAGCCTCATCAAGGGTAGGATGCCAGAGATGGAACCCTGAGAACAAGGGGGAAAAGATGTATCCAGTGCTGTAGACAGAAAAGGAAGAGAGATGAATGTAAGTGCAGCTAACTGTAGAGCGAGAGGAGCCGCAGGCTGAGGGATATTTGCCTGGGGGCCTCCATTTGCTCAGTAAAACCCGGTCATCTGCTGAGAAGGTGGGAGGAAGGTGGAGAGGACCTGGGCAGCGTGAATTCTTTGCATTGTGAATTGGGGACATTGAGAGACGTCCCCTACTGCTGTCGGAACCCGTGATCTGAGCAGCAGGATTTCTCTGTAAAACTCAGCATCTGGGCCAGAAGGGAAAAACCCCACACAATGAGGTTGGTCTGGTTCGGGGTTTTGCTGAGTGTGGGGACAACATCAAAGGGGAAAAACGGGTGAAGCGATATGGCACGGGCAAGGTGTGACCGAGACTGAGGACAGCGCTCATGTGACTGAAAAAAATCTACTTTCTCCAACCATGTGTGATTGTGTTACAACAGCTGACAAAGCCTTGACTCTTTTGCCTTAATGTTGTCACTCTGTATTAGGCTTAGACAGTCTGTCGGTTGGCTAAGGGTTCTCCTTCCCACAGGGATAGTAATAAAATCATAATAAACATTTCTGAGACCTTCCGGACATTCGTGCTAGCGGCTTCTCACATTTTACATTATCTAATTCCCGTGATGATCTTGTCCTTATGTCTGGTATTGCCCTCATTTACAGACAATATTTGGACTCAGAGCTTAATTAACTCCAAATTCACGTGAGCTTGGCTGATTTTTTAAAATAGCCCCTTGCCCCAAGTCAACTCCAAATGGGGTGTTTGCTTCAGCTTTTGAACATTCTACTAGAGCTCCTGACGACCACATGTGTCTCCAAATAGCCCCAAATAAATAAAGAAATCTCAAAGAATACAAATTTCAATTTCCATGAATTGAAGGAACCTGGAGAGAAGTGGTCCTTAAGCCTATGGGGACAGGGCAGGGAAGCAGGGGGAGGGGCAGGAGAGTGAACACTCTCAGAGTGCTGAGCATGCCCCCAGAATTGCAGATCCTGGACCGGTATATCTGGCAGGAAAGCCCCTGAATGCTGAAAATCTTGAACCCTTTGATCAGAGGCTTTTCTGAAAACTGTTCCTCCCTCCGCCTGCCAGCCACGTGGAAGACTGAGAAATCTCATTAAAGGCCTTTCAAAAAAGCTCCATGTCGTGGAGCATCTGCCTCTGGTGTGCGAGAGATTACACACGAGTGATCTTGGCCAGGGGGACCCAGGCAGCTCCAGGCTTTGCCAGGGAGACAGGACTTCAAAAGGGAGGCACTCAATTAAGGAAGCAGCCTTCCCTGGTCGTGGCTCTGAATCTCATTTCCAGCACAGGCTCCTCTGGTAAATGATAAGAAGCCAGGGATAAGAGCCTGCTTGTCGCCTGAATGGCTTCCTTCCTGAGGGAGAAGAGAAAAAGGAAAGAAAAAAGATTAGCACAAGCATCAGGCTCCTGATTTAGCTTCCATTCTGAAAAAAAAAAAAGAAAAAAAAAAGAAATTACAAAGAGCCCTTTACCGTCTGAGGCTGTTTGGATTTCTCTTCTTGCACTGCCCCATTCAGGTTGTGTTTTATTTCTTATGGTTGACCCTGTGCATTGTGGGGCATTGTGTCCTTTTTGTATGGAAGGCATTTAATGGATTAAACCTGAAAAAAGTCAATGGTAACCAGACATCCATTAGAAGGGTCTATTTACATGCAGTCACTCCTGCAGTTTTTAAAAAGCACAGAATTAAAAGAAAAAATTGCTGGAAAATACAATCATTAGAGTCCTTTGTCCCTCTTGGTTCCACCCCTTCTTACCCCCTATCTGTCAAGGAGGAGGGGAAGGTATCCAGTAACTTCTTTGAGATGGGACCTTGGGAGCAAGGGCACGGCTTCTGGAGCAAAAAGAACACTCAGGACCAACGAGGAAGAATGGGCCTCTGGATCTTAACGTTTTCCATTCTGCTCCTGCTGTATCTGAGGATCTTTTCCCCCTAAGGTCATAGAAACTGTCTTGAACAATTTGATTCAGGACAACTTCTAAAATCCTTTACAAAAAGCGATGGGCCTGATTTGAAATTTCAGATTCAAGCCTATTTTATATCAACAGAGTCCTGGGCCAGAGAGTAACTGACAGGGAAGTTCAGAAATTTCACATCTCTCACTCCATGGAGTATTTGCACCTGTGAATCCTTCCTCGAAAGGACTATTATTATTTGTAATTTTTTTAAGTTTATGTATTTTGAGAGACACAGAGAGATAGCGCGTGTGCACATGCAAGGAAGCAGGAGAGGGACGGAAAGAAAAGGAAAGAAGGAGAAGGAAAGAGAATCTCAAGCTGTCAGCGCAGAGGCCAATGTGGGCCTCGAACTCGCACGAGATCATGTGACCATGAGATCATGATCTGAGCTGAAATCAGAGTCGGATGCTTAACTGACTAAGCCACCCAGGTGCCCTTATTTATAAAGTTTTTTAAATCTACACATTCAGAACTTGGTCATTTTTTGCTTTCGGCGTGCTTTGTGATCTTCACATGGTCAGCATCGTTGTCAGCAGGACACATCTTACTCGTTAATGGAGAAGGCTGGTAGCAAACACCCGATAAACATCTTTTCCATTCAGTATGGATACAAAAAGGTTTCTTTGATTTACAGAAAGCACATAGCTCACAAAAAATGCAGCATCAAGATTCTCCTTTGGTAAAATATAAATTGAGGCACATTAAAAAATTTTAAGAGTCTATTTGAGCAAATATTGACTTGAATCAGGAAGCATCCATCTGGCAGAAAGAAAGGAGCTCCAAGAAACTGTACAGAATGAAAGATTTTATAGCCAGAAGGGAGCAGAAACAAGGAAGTTCTACTAGGCAAAACGTGGGTTCCTTGATGCACTTTCCTTTAGGGAAGGGCAGGGGTCTATCAGGCAGATTACGTAACTCCTGCTGATCAGGAGACTTCTGATTGGTTTAAGATTTTATTAATGGGAGAGTTACTTCTCGGTTTGATGACTCAGAGCTTAGTATAAGGGACTCCACTTGGGGCCTGTTGTCTTGCTAACACATCTCAAATTACTTTTTAAAGTAGAAAACCTTGGGGCACCTTGGTGGCTCAGTAGGTTAAGCCTCTGACTTCGGCTCAGCATGATCTGGTGGTTCCTGAGTTTAAGTCCTGCACTGGGCTCCATGCGGACAGCTCAGAGCCTGGAGGCTGGTTCAGATTCTAGGTCTCCCTGTCTCTCTGCCCCTCCCCTGCTCATGCTCTGTCTCTCAAAAATAAATAAACATTTTAAAAAATTTTTTTAAATAATGTAGAAAAGCTTAAGGGTTATAGAACATAAAAATAATAAAAATTCAGAAAGCTTTTGTTGTGTTGACAGCCTAAAACAAAATGCAAAACGAAAATCAATTCAACAAGTATTTATTGACCAACTACGCTAGATGCTTCTAGGAATACAAAGATAAATTTAACATGAATGAATGTCAAGTCCTACATTTAGGTTCAGTCAGTTGCCTAAGCTCACATTACATGGTACATGGGTGAATTAATTAAAAGTTGATGTAAAATAAGCCTTGAACCTTTGTTGTGACTGGAAGACAGCTGATGAAGACATGCCTTCTCCAATTGAAGCACAATATCTAGTATATCTAGTACAAAAGCGAACTTTTTTTTATTTTTACAGTTTGTTTATTTATTTTGAGAGAGACAGAGAGAGTGCACTCAAGTGCTCGCAAGCAGGGAGGGGCAGAGAGAGAGGGAGAGAGAGAGAGAGAATCCCAAGCAGGCTCCTTGCCCAGCACAGAGCCTGATGTGGGGCTCTGAACTGTGAGATCATGACCTTAGCAGAGATCAAGGGTAGAGGTCAAGAGTCAGATGCTTAACCGACTGAGCCACCCAGGTGCCCCCAAAAGGGGGCATTTTTTTTTTTCAACGTTTATTTATTTTTGGGACAGAGCGAGACAGAGCATGAATGGGGGAGGGGCAGAGAGAGAGGGAGACACAGAATCGGAAACAGGCTCCAGGCTCTGAGCCATCAGCCCAGAGCCCGACGCGGGGCTCGAACTCACGGACCGCGAGATCGTGACCTGGCTGAAGTCGGACGCTTAACCGACTGCGCCACCCAGGCGCCCCGAAAAGGGGGCATTTTAAAGTAGACTTTTACAAAGCAGAATCCATGCAAAGGGAGATACATGTGTGGTTAAAGGTCTTGGGAAACATATAATGTGAGGAACACTTGAGGGAATGGAGACTGTTTACCCTCGAGAGGATCAGAGGTAGGAAAGAGCTAGAATCACAGAATTGACAAGAGAGAATGACCAATTTTGCACTTTTTTGTCTAACCCCTGTCTTTTACAGATGCAAAATCAGGCCCAGAAAAGGGAAATGCTTTGCTGATCTCCATCTACAGCCTTGCCTAAACCTGCTGGTTTTGTTTCTGTAGTACCAAGGTACTAATCCCAGTACTCATTATATAGCTCGGTTTATGCTTCCAGTCGACTGTTGGTTGATTCCTGTTGTCAGAAAGGATGGACCTTCCTTGCCCTCAAAGCCATTTGAGTGTTGGACAGAAGAAGAAGCCAAGAGTCCAATTCTTTCATCATCCGCCTGGCAAATACCTTCTTATCCTGAAAGGCAGCTCAAATATCATCTCTTCTCTGAGCCCTCACTTACAGTTCTGCAGTAAAAATTAATGACTCTCTCCTCTCATTTCCCCCATCTGGAAATAAGTCACTGTAGCATCTTTCACACTGAATTGTAATTATTTATCATAATTACTTGTACATCCATCTTTCCATTAGACTCTGAGCGCCTGATCTAGCATGTCTCAAAAACCAGGCCTGGCTGACACCCTCCCCTGGCATTCCATACAATGTCTCAGTTTAACCATGGCATCCTCACAGCATGACTACCTGAGGGCACTCAGGCTCCAAGAGCAGGTTCCAGTGAGCAAGGCAGAAGCTAGTGGCCTTTTGTGACCTTGCTTCAGAAGTCATTCTCGCCAGGCCTGCCAAGATTCAAAGAGTGGGGCCTAGACCCTACTTCTCTATGAGAAAAGTGCCAAAGAATTCACAGCCATGTTTTAAAACTTCCACAGGTTGATAGGAAACAAACTAAAAAATATGTAAAATACTGTATATACTGTCTAATGGCAATACATTTTATTAAGAAGAAAAGAGTGAAAAAGGCAGATAGAGAATACTGTGACTTGAAGAATTAGGAGTGAAATTCTAGGGAAGAGGAAATTCTGGTAAAAGAAAGCCTTACTGATATGTTTGAGCAAATGTTTTTCACTGTTTGATCTTTAACCCCTATGTTCAACCATCTTTCCCTTTCGTCCATGTCTTTAGGCCATGTTCTGATTGACTTCACAGTACTCAAAGTTGTTCCGGCCATAGACTTTTTAAGATTTTACTTTTATGGCATTGTCTATCACAGTCTGTAATGTGAATTCCTTTCTGCCTATTTAACAAGACATGTCACATACAATCCTTGTTTTACACGACACTGTGTTAACAGAAACTCGTGCATTTCAGAATTGTGTCCTTGCTGAGATATGTCATTACTACAGAATCATGCAAGGGAGCAGACAGTTCCTTCCTATCTGCATGAGTATCAGTTAACATGATACTCTGCAAAGCAAAAAAAAAAATACCTGTCTTCTTTCACTTTTTATTTATTTTTATTTTTTTTTAAGGTTTTATTTATTTTTGAGACAGAGAGAGACAGAGCATGAACGGGGGAGGGGCAGAGAGAGAGGGAGACACAGAGTCGGAAGCAGGCTCCAGGCTCTGAGCCATCAGCCCAGAGCCTGACGCGGGGCTCGAACTCACGGACCGCGAGATCGTGACTTGAGCTGAAGTTGGACGCTTAACCGACTGAGCCACCCAGGCGCCCCCTTCTTTCATTTTTTAAAAAACACATTAGGGACGCCTGGGTGTCTCAGGCAGTTAAGTGTCCGACTCTTGATTCCAGCTCAGGTCCTGATCTCAGGGTTGTGGGATCCAGCCCTGTGTTGGGCTCCAGGCTAAGCATGGAGCCTGCTTGGGATTCTCTTTCTCTCTCTCTCTCTCTCTCTGTCTCTCTCTGCTCCTCTCCCATTCGTGCTCTCTCTCTGTCTCTCTCAAAATAAATCAACATTAAAAAAAATTTTTTTTAAGTTATTATTTCAAAGCTTCTCTTGAATACTTAAATACTGCTCCTTGGCAGGCACTGCTTGACATTTTTGAGCCAGGATACTTAGGTGTTTGGGATGTCAAATAAGTGTTTTCAAAGATAGAAAAGTTCACAAAAGTGAAAGTAAGGTAAAACACAATGTGAGCTAAGGTAGCTGGTAGACGTTGTGTGCATGTGTGCACTTTGGGTGTTCCTATGGGCTCAGCTGGTTGCGGTTTTATGCATTTACCTAATATTTCTCACAGACGACGTTGCACATAAGCAAAAGCAAGATTAGTGTCATGCCGAAATTATTCCCTGGTGTATCAGTCATGTGGAAACAAACCCACAATTTCAAAATACGTGTTACAGCAGAACTGATTGTATTGACTTTGAGACTCCTATTGTCATACAAGTAGAGATATTGAAGGAGATATTTGTCTCAGATTCAAGGAAGAGATCAAAGTTAGATATACAAATTAAAAGGCCATCGATGCCTACACTTGTAAGTAAGGAAAATAAATTAAAAAGTCATTGGTTTATACATGTATTTAAATCCATGAGATCAAACAGAGATTGAATATATCAGAGAATATTGAGAATACTGAGATATTGGGAATATCAGACTGAGATATTCCAAAATACAAGGGTTAAAGGGAAGAGGAGCAACCAGCAAAGGAGACTCAAAAAGAACAGCTGTGATGTAGGAGTAAAACTGAAGATTATTTTAGAAACAAGATGAAAAATGTGTTTTCAAGGAGAAGAGAATGATCAGCTTTGTCCAGTTCTGCTGGCTAACCAAACAAGATGGGGACAGAGATTTAATCACTGATGGAGCGGTAGGAGCCAAAGACTAACTGCAGAGGGTTCCAGAGAGAAAGGAAGGAAAGTAATTGGAGACAGCAAGTGTAGATAACTCCACCAGCATTTTTGCTCCATCAGGGAGAGTAGAGAAGTGGGGTAGTCATTAGTCTGGGATATAAGGTCACAAGAGATTTTTTTGAGATTTTTTTTAAGATGGGAGAAATTATAGCAGACTTGTATGCTGATAGAAATGGAAAGGGGAAAGGGAAAATTTGATGATGCCCTAGGGAGAAGAAATAACTGACAGAGGTA
This sequence comes from Leopardus geoffroyi, assembly GCF_018350155.1. Lineage (NCBI taxonomy): Eukaryota > Metazoa > Chordata > Mammalia > Carnivora > Felidae > Leopardus > Leopardus geoffroyi. The sequence continues at coordinate 178,585,213 of NC_059328.1, read as the reverse complement.
AGTCCCTCAGTATAGAGGAGGGGATGCAGGCGATTCAGCACCCAAGTAGAACTCCTTTTTTTCTCTTAGTAAAATAACAAGCAAGCTCATCAACTGAGTAAAGACGGCAGGGATGGAGAGATTGAGGAAAGCCATGAAGGCGTAAAACAGTTATCTGAGAGGTAGGAATAAACTAGGGAAATGTGGGTAGATGGCTGGGTGGCAGTAAATGGCCCAGTGGAGATTAGTGCTTATGAGATGATCAGTTAGGTAACAATCATATAAAGTGCTTGGAACAGTGCCTGACTTGTTGGCACTTGGAACAGCACATCGTAATAGTGCTGTCATTGGTAGCCATTTGTTGTTTTTGTTATTACTGTTAATATTATATCACACCTTTTACTCTTAAGAAACTTTAAGCCATCCTAAAAAGAGAGGAGAGGAATTTAATATTGAACTAATATAGCCTCGTTGTAAGAATTTTCCATTACCATTTCCTAGCACAAGGCTCTGCTTTTAAGGAGATCAGGGTTGGTCTACCGAAGTAGTCACTTCCTCTAGGGCTGCTGTACCGATGGTGCAGGGAACTCCAGGAGTGTCATTCGGATTCACTATGACCTAAGTTGGGCCATCACAGAACACTGGGACCCTGGGAACCGTAGTCAGTCTCATGGTAGATCATGACCCAATGATATTCTTCCCCTATATTGCTATATAAAATTGAGAGCAGGAGAATTTTCTTTCTCTTGGGCTGCCTAAACTGGGACATGCTCTATACCATTGTCTAGTAGATGCTTTCAACTGATCACTGATATGTCTCCAACAGATGGTGTCCATCCCTTCAGAATGAACTGAATAATACCCACAGCACTTTCATTACTCACTTGTGGCTTCTAGAATACAGTCTCATTTTCTCATTTCTCCTCCTATTGGTCCAGTTGTATTTCTATCAAAAGTCGATTGCATTTGTTTCCAAACCTGCTTATAACACCTGTTCTTTCCTTTAATTATGTAACACGGTGGGGCACCTGGGTGGCTCTGTTGGTTAAGCGTCCCACTTGGGCTCAGATCATGATCTCATAGTTTGTGAGTTCGAGCCCCGCATCGGGCTCTGTGCTGACAGCTCGGAGGCTGGAGTTTGCTTTGGATATTGTGTCTCCCTCTTTCTCTCTCCACCTCACGCTCTGTCTCTCTCTCTCTCAAAAAATAAATAAACATTGAAAAAAATTTTTTAATTATGTAACACAGTGTATGCTGTATAAATCAATGATATACGCAAAGAGACTTATACCCATGAAAACAAAGATAAATGCTGAGGAAAGACTTGAGAAAAGCAAAGCACTATACAAAATATTGTTAAAAATTTATGTGTGGGCATATAAAATATAAAAGATTGAAAGAATCATAAACTTCAGGTTTAAAAGCATCTTTAGGTTCTCCTTCCATTATAGAGAAACCAACACTAAAAATAATACAATGGAATGGTTTATGCAAGAGAGACAACTCAGAACTGTAATCAGAGAGAACTTGGCCCTTTATGGAGAAGTTGGTAAATAAATGTATATTAAAATATTTTAGGTTAAAATAGAATGTTTAAAATAACTACATATCCTTTTTATGATTTTATACGGTAATCAACTTTTTAAATTTACTTACCACCTCCCAGACCTGATCCCATAGGATGAGCATAATTTGATAGCTACTTTTGAAAGCTCTGTCTTTCCAAATATACTAGGAGGTGAAATATAGACAGTGGAGGGTTTCATTAAATAAATAACATGCAAAAGTAAGCACTGAATGGAGAAGGAAGCTTAGGTCAAAGTCCGATCAGAAGTCCAGTTTAAATTTGTGTCAGGGGTGTTCATTGGTACTCCCAGAGATCTAACTGGGAAAGAAAACAGTTTGCAAGAATTTAACAAAAGCAGGAGGACAAGTGTTTCCAAGAACGATATGTAGAGGTAGGAGGTGGTGAGACAGGCTGATGGGTCTAGAGTCAGGATTCCCAAGTCGTGAAGCAAAGACCAGGCATGGAGGGGAGCAGAGACCCTAAGGAAGAGGCTCTGTTGCTGTCTGCTCCATTTTATGCTGTTAATGGAACCTACTAACCATGGGCCTCAAGCTGCTATCCAGAGTCAGAAGGATGTTAAAAGACCTCAAGGTGAATCTTGACCCAATTTGAGGAAGAGCTGGAGACACTGAGATTAATTCACATTGTGAAAGATTTGGGCACTAATTTTTAATGTGTAGACTTGTTGAACAGAATTATTTGAAGTAGGAAAGCAAAACATTTTCTATTTTGGAAAAAGTATTCCAGGCATTATTCATGACTGACATTTTTCTCTTCTTAAAGACAAGTGCATATATACTCAATGCCAGCAGGCCTAAGAAAGAATTCCTTTTCAGATGCCATATTAAGATAGCATACCTCATGTAGCCACCTTGTACTTCCTTGTTGTCTGTAGAGATAAATCAAAAATGGTTACAGGCTTTAAAGTCCTAATCGCTTTTACTAAAAAGCCAAAGGCCCCTTGACGTTTTGAGAAGTATCATAAAGCTAGGTTGATGACTAATACAATATAAGTCTAAGTTGAATTTTTCACTATTTCAAAATTAACTCTCCAGAGTTTTATTAGGCTTTCTTAGACAATTTTGCCACTAGTCAGGTATAACTGTATTTAGCAATAAATTATTACTTTTCTGAAGACATCCATTTGCCATGCATCAAATTAGATAGTAGCTGTGAGATCTGAGTTTCTTCTGTTTTAACAAGCGATTTAGCAATCATGTATGTTCCATTTTCTCGGACAGATACTAACATGCTGAACTTCCTATGCTATTAACACTTGTTTAGTGCCCTAACTAATATTTATCTAAGCCTCTGTGAAGTCAAGTTTTTCATCTGCAGAAGAAAGTGACTATAATAAATAAAGAAGGATCTGGAGGTGTAACAGACTAAGTCCTCCTAGTGCCCAGTGTATTTGGATTCACTTCTCAATGGAAATCTGGCAACATAATTCAGAGGACAAGTGACAAGTTCAATCTAAGGAAGCTTCATAACAATCTTAAGACTGTAATTGAATGTTTTGGGGGCAGTTAAGTTGTAACCTTTCATTCATTCATTCATTGGTTTTCTTCCTTCAACATTAAACATATCTAGAGGTTATATATGCAAGATGTAAAGACAAGATACATATTTATATGGAGGCTTAGAACAGTGCTCAATAATATAAAAACCAAGTAGCAACAAGGTAGTCCATTTTCTTTTTTTTTTCAACGTTTATTTATTTTTGGGACAGAGAGAGACACAGCATGAACGGGGGAGGGGCAGAGAGAGAGGGAGACACAGAATCGGAAACAGGCTCCAGGCTCTGAGCCATCAGCCCAGAGCCTGACACGGGGCTCGAACTCACGGACCGCGAGATCATGACCTGGCTGAAGTCGGACGCTTAACCGACTGCGCCACCCAGGCGCCCCAAGGTAGTCCATTTTCAATTGCTAGTCATGTGGTATTGGTCAGTGAGTGTTGTGAATCAGAAGAAGGAAGGAATCTCAGAAGCCGATGTGCAGGGTAACACCCTGGGACTTGAGCAGGGTCTTGAAGGATACACTGGAATCAAGTAGGTGAATGGATCCTATGCATATAGGATGAATGAGGGGAAGGAGGGAACAAGGTGTGGGCATGGAAATGACCGTGCTTGCTTAGACTGCATGGGCTAGTCCAGCCCATCTGCCTGTGGTAGATGTCTAATATATTTTTGTTGAATTTAACCACTGAAGCATTGGAGGAGAGTCCTGGGTGCTGGCCTACAGTAACGGAACGTCTGAAGTCTCTTGAGCCAGGGCTTGGCAGGATGAAATTAGGTAAGTGTAGTTCAGGAATAATATAACAAGAGCTTGGAGTAGCTTAATCAGTGCATCGGTCATAGACATTGGTTGAGGAAAATGGAAATATGTATCAAATTTATCCATTCAAAGTGAATCCAGGGGTGCCTGGGTGGCTCAGTCAGTTAAGCTTCTGATACTTGATTTTGGCTCAGGTCATGATCTCAGCATTTGTGAGATCAAGGCCCATGTTGGGCTCTGTGCTGGGCATGGAGCCTGTTTGGAATTCTCTCTCTCTCCCTCTCTTTCTCCGCCCCTCTCCCACTGGCGCGCATGTGCGAACAATCTCTCCCTCCCTGTCTCTCTCTCTCAAAACAAACTAACAAACAAACATTAAACAAACAAAAAAAAAAAAGTGGGAGCACCTGGCTGGCTCAGTTGTTTAAGCGTTAGACTTTAGCTCAGGCCATGAGCTTGTGGTTCATGGGTTCAAGCCCCATGTAGGGCTCTGTGCTGACAGCTCAGAGCTTGAAACCAGCTTCAGATTCTGTCTCCATCTCTCTCTCTCTCTGCCCTTCCCTGTCTTGCACTCTGTCTCTGTCTCTCTTTCTCTCTCAAAAATAAACATTAAAAAATAATCTAAAATTTTTTTAAAACCCAAAGTGAATCCCAGCATTTTTGTGTGATGTCTGGAAGACAAATAAGTCTCTGTTGTGATATCGTTCTGGACAATGAAAAATAAACTGAAGCTTTGACAAGGGGCTCCCAGAAAAACTCCTTTAAAAGTAAGATTCAATAAGCATGCACCATTTTTGCCCTTTCTGCTTTTTCCTTAATTCCTGGAAGTGGAAGCTCTGACTGGAGCCATGAAAAAAGGGCCAAGAGGCTCACTGCAACCTTGGCCTTGATGATTTTGAACCACCCAACCCACAACAGCAAATACCTATCCATCTCCTACTTATCACATGAGAAAAAGTAATGTTTACCCTGTTTAAGCCACTGTTGAGTTTTCTGCTGCATACAACTAATTTCACCTCTGCTAACTTCTCTTCCTTAATTTTTCAACCTTAAATGTCCAATTCTCCCCCAATCCCATTCCCTTAACCTGCCCTTGCACTTCTCCTGTCAGTAGCACACAATTTTCCGTTTCCCCAATAAGCCGTGTCTGCTCACCTGTAGGCCTTGTATATGCTCTTTCTCCTATTTCTTCTCTCTCCCTCAAACTCTTCTCTTTAAAGTCAATCTTTACATCTCCCTGTAGATGGCATTTCTCCCTCGATCACCCCCACCCCCACCCCCATCCAGATTTGAAGCCTTCCTGTGTATTCCAAAGCACATGTTATTCTCCATTAGAAAAACAACACATCAAAGGGGCTGCTTTGAGAATGCCATGCCTTTCAATATGCTCAACATATGGGAATTACGAGGACCCAAGGCTTCCACATCCATGTTAGCCATCTACTTTTGGTGTTTCCCAGAGAGCCTCGTGGCCTGACAGCCTGCCAGAGAACATGTGAAATACTGGATTCCATCACGCCCAAGAGAAGATCTATCATCCAATGGAGTGGAGAGAAAAAAAAAAATGGAGCCACTTAGTTCTTATTTTTTATCATATTGATCTAATAGTCAATTCAAAACATAGGCAGGTTGGCTTATCCATTTTTTCCTGGTAATTGAGTACCAAGTTTGCTCTATCATGCTGTGACGTAAACATCCAGCAGATTCTGACCTGTTCTACCTTGGTTCCAACATTTATATCACTTTATTTTCCATCTAAAAAATAGTGCTTGTGAATAGATACTTTTCTCCACCTATATTCTTTCCTTCTCTCTCCCTTCTATTCAAGGAAATAGCTTCATTCTCATGGTCTTTAGGTAGGTTTTGTAGCAGGGCTGGAACAGAAGCAGCTTAGAGAAAGGTCTGGCTTTGTCTTACAAAAGCCTGAATCTTAAGGAAGAGCTCCGTAGCTCTCTTGCCCTCTCTCCCCAGATGAGAAAAGGATCTCTTGGTCTGTTTGTGGGGAGAAAGTGAGAGAGAAAGCAAGTGAGCATGAGAGATGCAGACGGAGGCGAAGTCTGAAAGAGTGAGATCCATAAGCAGAGGGCAACTATGCTGCTCTTTGCAGAAGCTCTGAGGGGAAATGGCTGCACGGGGCATGTGGGCAAAGGATCACGGGCTTCTGAACCAACATCTTCAGCCCCTAAGCATGTAATGGAAACAGCAGAGGGCCACTGGGCCTGCAACAATAAACAGACAAGAACGATGGACATCAGAAGGGCACATGTATGGACAACCAGAAGGTGTTTTCCCACTCTCCCACCTCCCCCTCCTGAGGTCTTGGAAATTCACAGAATCCAAACTATGGCACTTACCCAACAGAACTGGGGAGAAGCCCAAGAAAGACGAAGGTTGTCAGGACTACCACACCTGCATGTATTTGTTGCATCTCATACAAAAGTGCCTGGTCAAAGGGTGAACGTGCAGGCTGGGAGAATCCCATGTGTTCTCTGCACCCCAAGCCCTGCACCTAGAGAAAGAGGGTTTTTGTGATTTTTCTACCCTTAAGCTACCCAGAAGAGGTGCTTTGGGAAATTAGTTGTTAGCGGAGCCCTGAAAGTTTACTCCCACCAACCCAGAGTCAAAAATTAATGTGAATCTTAGACAAGCTCTAGTCTTCCATACCTAAACTCTACATGAGATCCATAGCCACTATATAATGTTTGCCAGGCCTGCCTGATAGATCACCGAGAATATCAAATGAGGAAATACATATGGACAAAGTGTTTGAAAACTGATGAAATGCACACCAGCTTAGCGCATTATTATCAACAGCTTTGAGCTTTCAGGCCAGAACATTTCTTTTTGTGTATGATTCATGTGATCAGTACAAAATATTTCATTTCTCTTGGTTGTGTGTTATTTGGAAGTGTGAAGGAAGGGCTAAGCGTACAAAACTGCATGTGTACTTCATACCATTGCATTTGGCTTGTGGAATGGTCATTCTACGTCCTTAGATCATTTATTTGTTTAGCAGAGACAATGTATGTTCTATGCACTACTAAATAAAATTGATGATGGTAACACTAAAATTAAAAATATAAAGCACCATGAATCTCAGTGAAATTGTTCTTAAAGGACTCTGAAAAGCAAACTCCACAAGGCCAAAATAATTTCCTCTGTTGGAACACCAGACCATGTTTAAAATGAAAATATGGCATGCATATAAAACTGCATGGTTTTGCCTTATATTGTCACAGCAAGATCTGAACCTGGGGACTCTATTTTTGAAACGGAATCCAATAAAACTTCTATTTTGGCCTCATAAAGGCCTTTCCCTCTTTCCTGGTCCTGCCTCATTTTGTTTTTTAAACTATAACTAAAATTACTTAGAAAAAATGTTTTGAGACATGTGAATTCATTTAGAAAGCAGTTCTGCTGTAAAATATCTTTTTGGCATCATTTTCAATGAGCTCACTCTCCCCTTTTCCTTTTGTTTAAAGAAGATGGAAACTGGTAGGAGGAAAGACTAATAGCCGGGGAGGGGGGGAGGGGGGATGGTTGGAGCCCTCGGGACAGCCCGGGACAGGAAGTCCCAGTGGAACAACCCACAGTCACAGGAAGTGAGGAGCCTTTCTTCCCAGAGTCTTCTGCAGCTGTGTGGCTCGAGGAGGCCACATTCCTGGACCGACCTCCACTTAATTACTCTGACCAACAAAGCCCCAAAGTCTGTCCTCAAAGTTGTAAGAGTATTTTCCGATTAAAAAAAAATGTTTTGACTCCTCACCTCTTCCAGGCCAGCCACTGCTGTGGGCTCCACCCCCAGAAGTGCCTTGGAGCCTCTTCTCCGTGAGTAAACTATCTCCTGGGACTGTTCCCAGGCACTGGGTGGAAGAGCTTGGTAAGACCAAACAGGCTTTAAAGAAAGACTATCCGGGTGCCTGGGTGGCTCAGCGGGTTAAGCGTCCGCCTTGGCTCGGGTCATGGTCTCGCTCAGACCATGACTGGCTCAGGTCATGATCTCGCAGTTCCTGAGTTCAGGCACTGCCTTGGCTCAGTGCTGACACCTCAGAGCCTGAAGCCTGCCTTGGATTCTGTGTCTCCCTCTCTCTGTGCCCCTCCCCCCTTCCTGCTCTCTCTCTCTCTCTCAAAAATTAATAAACATTAAAAATAAATTAATTAAAAATAAATAACAAATAAAGAGCGTCAAACTGAGAGTCTGCCCAATGTTACACATTCTTACTATCTTCTGTTTTCTCTCAGTAAAAATGTGATATCTCAGGAAATTCCAACCAGTGTTGATAAAAACTTGTATTAATAACTTCTTTTAATGTTCACTAGTTGGAAGAAACAAAAGTTATTGACCCAGAGTCTGAAGTTACCTATATTAGTCATTTTATTGTTTGACCTCTCTAATACCCTGGGCAGGATAAAATGTCCCAGCAAGATACATTTGCTTTTGACCTTCAGAGAAGAAATGGGATTGCAAACCTTTTCAATAGGAGAAATACCCTTAAGCAAAAAGAAACACACTAAGTTGAGAGCAGAATGTGATGTTCCTAAAATTCTCGCTTCTGTTTCCTGCATTACAGTGCCCAACTACCAAATAAATTAGGGCCTTTGGGGAAGCCATAAAAACTCATCATTTAAAGGCACATTAATTCTTCTAGGTCACTGGGTGTCATTAAGTAAATCACTGGCCCAAAACATCTTAAGGTGCCTTTGGGGCCTGAAGGAATATATATGCTTTCCTCAAAGAAGGACTCGGTCACTGAGAGATGGCCTGCCTGCCCTTCTTCCTGGGAAAATCAGGACCAGTCTATTTGAAACTCATATTTAATTCGAGGCAGTTGCTCTATGCCAATGCCGGGAGCCAGCTTTTGCTGAATTGCAACTGTGTGCTTTGTATAAGGGCTTAATACACTGATTCTTCACCCTAAAAGTTTCCTAACGTTAGACCAGTGCTCCTCAACCTTTTTTTCATTATTGCTCCCATAAGGAGCCTTTTTTGACATTCCCCCCCCGCCCCCCTATTTTTCTACTCTTCTCCCCAGGAAATTAAATACCAAAGAAGTAAGGAGTACGATTTTTGTCAGGTAGGGTTAGGTTGAGCCATTGTAATACTTAAGTTACTATCCTTGTTGAGAATATAGGCTTTAGACCAGTTCCTCAGCCTTGCCACTGTTGATATCTGAGGCCAGATAATCCTTTGGTGGTGCAGGCGGGGGCAGGGCGGTGCAGGTGACGCACACAGAGTAGAACGTTCAGAGCATCCCTGGCTCTGCCCACTAGATGCCTGGAGTTCTCCACTCTTCAGTTCCAGTGTGACAACCAAAAAGATCTCCAGACACTCCCAAATGTCCCTAGAAGACGAAACTGCCCCCATCTGAGAACTGTCACATTAGACATACAAACTAGAAGGAGATATGTCCATGTGTACGAAAAGTCAGAAGAGCATTTTTGACAAAATTCAGGAGAGACAATTTTTAAACCGAGAGCTTAGGGGAAGACTGGGACCCAGAAGGTGAAATACAGACGACAACAGTGAGAAAGGTGAAGTGCAAAAGGCAATGCTGTGGTTTGGGGGGCGGCGAGGGGGGAAGGAGTGCAGGCAAAGGGAGCAGTTGGAAAATGAGATCTGGTCACTATTTGTCCTGGAGGGTTGCACGCTGGTTTCATTCTCCTCACCCGTTCTGCCTCCTCTGCCTTCGGGCTCCCAACACATTGAAGGCCTGATGGCAGTTTGTTCATTTATGTTTTATTTATAACTCTGTGGATCAGTTGCTTGACTTTTAATCATTAACTCTGCAACTTTTAGTGGCAGAGTCTGGGGGACGTATTGACAGAGTTTGTCCTGGATTGGATTGAGTTGCGAGGCAACCAGGCCTCAGTTTATAGCTGAAGTTAACTGAAGAGAATAAGAATCTTGACTTCCTTGCCAAATCCCTTTTTGTAATCTGTAGTTCTCATCCCCTATTAACTGATTCTCAGCAAGTAAAGTGATGATTTAGACCTGCCTAGAGCCTCACCCTGGCTTCAATCGGTAAAATTGGCCTTTGATCTGTTTGAGGTACACTCACAAGATTTTATCTGAAGAAATAATTCCTCCACTTAAAATGAAAGCATCGATCATTTAGAAACTGTGAATGAGATCTTAGAACCTCACTTTGTACGAAGGGCTGAGACAAGAGCTAAAGGTATCAGAGCAAGCACCAATAAAGTGCTATACATCTGCCTTATTACCTCTTATCCCAAGAATTCCAATAATCTGAGAAATACCTTTTGAAAAGGATGGACATTAATGGTTTAGCATCACCTAGAACATCCCTATTTAGATTGGTGTGAGTAGATTTCATCTCTACCTATAAAACTTGTAGAAGACTGAGAAGGTTTAGAGAAATACAGCAGAAATGTGTAACAAATAAAAACCAGAAGGAAAAGGTTAAAGAATGTCCATTTTCTTGAAAGAGAAGGCCAAGAGATGATTTAATATAGAAAAGGAGGAAGATAGTTAATAGTTTAAATGCTTTCTAGATATTATGAATCTTAGTAATTTAATCTTTACAATAAACTAGTGAGGAAGGCTACTATTTGCTCCTAAGATTCATTCTTTCCTTCTTCCATGGTAATAAAATTTTCAACAGGGCTCATAGCTCTTCAAAGCTAACACTCCATTTCCGGTCACGGTGTAGATGGCTATTTATCTGAGTTCTAGTGATTAGGATAAATATTTTGGGTCAGACTTCGAGACTGCTTCTCTCTCTCTCTGCTTACTTCGTCATTGCTGTTGGCCAGAGAGTAGACATAGTAGCTAGAGCAGGAACTTTAGATGGAAATTTAGATGAACTTGGTAATGAAGCCTTCTACAGACAGAGTCATAAGATGAAAGGAGCCAAGCCTGGGTCCCTAACAGCATGGAATACCATACCCACTCTGGACCAACCTCCAGACTTATTCATGAAAGATAAATAAACTTCTATCTTGTTTGATGCTTTATTATTTGGGATTTTTCTGTCACTCCCAATTCTTTACCCAATTTCAACTAAAAAACCTAGATATGGCCATTATCATCCTTTCAGATTAGGAAATTGAGTCTCAGAGGTGTTAAATAACTCAATGCCATCTAGCTAATAAAGTTCATAGTACTCTGTCCAACTCCAAAGTCGGCGAGCTTTGTATTATACTGCATTTAAACTACCATATAAATTTAGTGTCGGACAGGTCTTTAGGTAGAATGAAGAATATTTATTGCCGTTCTCCATATCAGGACAGAAAAGTATGGGTTTATCTTATAGTAAAAGCTTAGTAGACCCATCCTATTGCCTGATCCCTACACAGAAGTCAAACTCACATCGTTGAACTTACATCTATAGTTTAGGTATAGACTTGCTTGACAAAGGAATAATCCACATTTATTTAGTCTTTTTTGAACAAATGCCCAATGAACTTCTTCTAACTGCCAGGCACTGTTCTGGCACTGGGGAAAGAGCAATGAACAAAAGAGAAAAAACTTTTGCCCTCATGAAGCTTGCTTTTCCCCAATGGAGGTAGATAATAAACAAAAGAGTAAAATGATATTTTAGGTGGTGGTAAGTATTATGAAGAAAACTACAACAAAAAATGGAAGTAAGGAATGCCAGTGGAGATAGTGGGGAGGAGAGGAGGGTGCATTTCAAATCGAATGGTCAGGGAGGGGCTCACCGAGAAGGTGACATTTGATTCAGACCTGAAGGAAACGAGGGAGTATGTAGGGTGGATATCTGAAGGAAGAGAGAATGGCCAGGACTAAGGCCTTGAGACAGGAGTGTATCTCTTGTGTGTTAGCACAGGAAGAAGGCAAGCGTACCTAGAGCAGAACATGAGATACAGTTAGCAGGTTAAGGAGGGAGCCAGATGGTGGAGCATCGTAGGTCCATCGTAGGTGGAGCATTGTAGGTTGTTATAAAGAATTTGGCTTTCATTCTAAATGTAGTCATAAATAAATAAAGGGTTCTAACCAGAGAAGTGAAGCGATATAACATAACTAGTAAAAGGCAACATTGGGCTCCCAGGTAGAAAACAGACTGAAGGGGCAAGAGTATGAGTGAGGAGACCAATTAGGTGGCCGTTGCTCTACTCTAGGGAAGAAACCATGGCAGTTTCTGGTTCCAGGAGTGGCAGAGTAACATGTATCAGACTCGAGCTGTCACAGATCACAAGTGTAAAACTCTGGACAAAATGTTTTTTAAAAATCTAAGACACTGTCAAGTGATCAGGAACAGACAGAAGAAACTGGAGAGAACAAAACCCTTGAAAGAAGAGAATCATGATGAGTGAGATTGTGGCTTTTCACTGCACAACAGGCTCCGGTCTGTATAACTGGGGCAACTAGAACCCCCTCAGAAAGCACAGTCTCACTGGTTTGAAGAGTCAGAGGACGGAACTTGGGGACTGCAAGAGCAGCTGGAACTTGAGCAGAAAAATCGCAGAAAAATCCACAGAGTGGGGAGCCCAGAAATCTATATATAAATTCCACTCCACTCCCCGAATGACCCCTGAACTGTAAACATACGGGGTGAAAAAGCCCAGGGGAAAACAAAGGAAGAAGACCGTAACAACCAACCAGAGATGTTAACTACTGCTCACAGAAGGGGAGGCAAGCTTAAAGTTTAAGTTCAGCCAAGCGAATTGTTTACTAGAATAACTGGCTAACAGAACCAAAGAGTGTGAGATATATCATCCACAATGTCTAGTTGGAAATCCAAATTACTAGATGTGAAAAAAAAAAAAAAAAAGATGAAAATGTGACTCATGGCCAAGACAAAAAGCTATCAGTGGAAACCAGCTCTGACCAGATACTGGAATTAACAAAAAACAAACTCATTGCAGCTATTCTAACTGTCCTCAAGCCCTTAAAGGAAAATGTGGCCATAATTATTGGTGAACCTCCACAGAAAAATGGAAACTTGTTAAAGGAGGGAAGAGGTTCTAGAACTGAAAAGTATAATATCTCAAATGAAAAATTCACTGAATGGGCTTAACGGTGGACAAGAGAGCATAAGGAAGAGTCTCTGACTTTCAAGATAGAAATTATAACAATCCAAGGAGCAGAGAGAAATTAATAGAAATTAATCTAAGAAACAGAAAGAATAAAGCTTTTATTTTTTTTTTTTAACGTTTATTTATTTTTGAGACAGAGAGAGACAGAGCACGAATGGGGGAGGGTCAGAGAGAGGGAGACACAGAATCTGAAACAGGCTCCAGGTTCTGAGCTGTCAGCACAGAGCCGACGCGGGGCTCGAACTCACGGACCCTGAGATCATGACCTGAGCCGAAGTCGGCCGCTTAACTGACTGAGCCACACAGGCTCCCCAAGAATAAAGCTTTTAAAAAATAGAGTTCAAATGACCTGCGGGACAGTATCAAGTGGTCTAATATCTGTGTACTTGGTGCTCCAGAAGGAGAAGAGAGTATAGAATAACAGACCTGCACTTCCGAAATGACGAGAGAAGATTTTTATTTTTCCAAAATGGAGAGAAAGGATGGCGGATGAAAACAGATTTGCAGGAAGAAATAAAAAGCACTGAAATGGTAAATACGTGGGTTCAAAATAAAAGGCCATCTTTTTTTCCCTCAATTAATTTTAAAGACTGCTCACTTTTTTTTTTTTCAACGTTTATTTATTTTTGGGACAGAGAGAGACAGAGCATGAACGGGGGAGGGGCAGAGAGAGAGGGAGACACAGAATCGGAAACAGGCTCCAGGCTCTGAGCCATCAGCCCAGAGCCCCACGCGGGGCTCGAACTCACGGACCGCGAGATGGTGACCTGGCTGAAGTCGGACACTTAACCGACTGCGCCACCCAGGTGCCCCAAGACTGCTCACTTTTTAAAGCAAAGAGTATGTTGCATTATTGTATTATAGGATTTATAACATATGTAGATACAAAATGAGGGGATAATCCAATTAAGCATCAAAATATATCATGAAAGTAACAAAATGGAACACAATGGATATGTCCACAAGTTCCTACTGACTTAAACAAACACATAATACATAAATAAATGGGAAGACAGGGAATTTCTTCTGCACAGAATGTTGGCAACTAATAAATGTCAAGATGGCGCATTTTGAAAATCATCAACAGAAGCTCAAACGAGTGGTGAAACTTTGATGAGAACAGCGTCATCATATATTGTCTTAAACATCTCCCTCCAAATGATTTATTAATTATAAAGGGAAAATTTACCTACTAATTATAAACTTAATTATAACTTAACACTGAAAAACCAGATAGATACCACTTTAATCAAGGTTCAGAATAAAGTTTATGTATATGTATTTGTGTGTGTGTGTGTGTGATGTTTGTGTGTTTGAGAGAGGGAAGAAAAGAACGATAAGTGAATGATAAAGTCATTGAAAAATGTAAAACATTAATGACTCTGGGCAATGGGTATATGGGAGTTCTTTATACAATTTTGGCAACTGTTTTATAAGTTTGAAATTATATTGAAATAAAAGGAAATGATGGCAGCTTAAACCACAGTGGTAGTCATGCATAAGAAATCGTCAGATTTCTGAATATATATATATATATATATATATATATATATATATATATTTTTTTTTTTTAGAGAGAGAGAGAGAGAGAGAGAGAGGAAGAGGGGCAGAGGGAGATGGAGAAGGAAAGAGAGAATCTTAAGCAGGCTCCATGCTCAGCACAGAGACCTGTGCGGGTCTCAGTGCCACAACCATGAGATTATGACCTGAGCCAAAATCAAGAATCACACACTTCACCAATGGAGCCACCCAGGTGCCCCAGATTTCTGAGTATATTTTGAAAATAGTACTTGATGATATTTTGATGATAGATTGGCTATGAGGTGTGAGAGACAGAGAGGTGTCAAGAATGACCCCAAGATTTGGGATTAAGGCAGTTGGAGGGAAGAAGCAGCTGTATGTTGAGATGGGAAAACTGTGGGTGGAGAAAGTTTGTAGAGTTGGAAATCAGGGTTTTGGTCTGGGACGTAATAAGTTTGAGATGCCTATTAGGCCTCCAAGTAGAGCTATTCAGTAGGCTATTTGAACTTCTATGTGGATATCAGGGGAGAGGTCTGGGCTGCAGATATAAATGTGATAGTCATCAGTTTAATTAAAGCCAAGAGATGATGCAGGGGATTAACAGAGAAGACTGACTTCTGAGAAACTCTGGCTGAAGACCTTCCTGCCCTAAAGTTACAAACAGCACATAAGTTCACAGTCTGTGTTTAACTATGTGCATACTCATGGTGCAGTTTAATATGTTCTTTTGTCTAATTTATTCACTTAAACTTTATAAAACATTTGTTGAGTTTCTTCAGTATGCAAGGCACTGTCTCCATATACCTCTAGTGCAAGTACCAACGTGTTTAAAAGGGTCCACCTAGGTAATATGAATTAGTAGGCACTGAACATAAATAAACAATCCAGAGTCATGTATCTTGTCACGTGGCCTAATTGGTTCACAGAAATTTATTGCCCTGATAAATTACAAAGATGTTTTAGGTAATATTAAGCAATGCATCTGCAAGAGAAAACACATAACTCTATTTTCTCACCACTTCTGGGAGAGCAAGGGACAAAGCTTATCACTGTTTTGTTTACTTGTTTTTAAAAATAAACCTATTGCTCATGAAAGGTTACAATAAATTGGAGGAAACTTAACCCAAAGTCCCCTAGAAGCAAGTTTTCTATGTCAGATCAACCCTTGACCTCTGTAAGGCATCGCCTTGCCAAACTAACAGTTACGGAAAAATTCACTCGGTCTTTTGGTTATTCTGGCTTCTTTCTTTTTCATCTCCTTTTCAATTTTATTGTAAAATAAGACACTAATACAGAAAACCACACACAGCAAATGTACGGCTTTGTGAATCATTAGAAGGCCAACACTTCTAAGGTCATGAAACAGAATTTCATCAGTCACCCCAGAAGCCCTTCAACATGCCCCTCCTTTCCCCATAAGCTGCAAAAATGATGATATTCGAGGTATCTATTTTTTTTCATTTATTAGTTAGAATACTTTCATAAAGAGACACTTGCCCTCTTCCAATGTCTGGTTACATGGTAACACAGTTCATATAGAGAAGGGAGGATAAATGCTTAGTTCTGCAGCTCTGTTTGCCAGATTTCAAGATAATAATTTGGCTTCCTATCATCCTCCAAAAAGTAATAATTACTTACCATAGTTTTATGAAATTGTGGATTTAAACATATTTGATGAATTTCAATCCACTGCAATTATCATTATAAACTCAAAATTTTCCATCTTTGGCCTGTGGGAGCCTCTTAAATTTTTTTTTTCAATGTTTATTTATTTTTGGGACAGAGAGAGACAGAGCATGAACGGGGGAGGGGCAGAGAGAGAGGGAGACACAGAATCGGAAACAGGCTCCAGGCTCTGAGCCATCAGCCCAGAGCCCGACGCGGGGCTCGAACTCCCGGACCGCGAGATCGTGACCTGGCTGACGTCGGACGCTTAACCGACTGCGCCACCCAGGCGCCCCTGTGGGAGCCTCTTAAAGTTGACTCCAGAGTCCTTTAGACATGACCCTCGTAGTCTTTGATAGCTTCTGTGCCATCTGGTGTGACAAGATGTCCCAGGGTCATCTTGCTAATTTCCTGCCCTAGACCTGGAATCCATCATCTCGCCAAAGAGACCTTGTCCCTTGTAGTGAAAAGTGGTGTTGCAAGGCCACGATCTGCATGCTGGAGATGCTCATTGCTATTGTGTAGCTTGTTGTTTCTAGGTCTTTTCAGTGGACATATCGGGAAGTAAAATAAGATCAAGTACTTCATGGGTTTATCTTGATAGTTCCAATTCAGTTTTGAGACCACAGAGTTTTTACTTAACCTCTTCTCTACTACTTTAGTATCTTCTTTCATCCATATCAAGAATCCTGGTTCTCAAGGAACCAGGGACAAATGAGATGATAGAACTGTTCTCAGGAACAAAGGAGATGATAGGATTGAAGATCTCATAAGTACTCTTTTGTTTTAGCCTATGTCATACACATAACAGTCTCAGGATAGCAGTTCTAAGACTAATGTCGATGTGATGACTAAAAATATCTTGCCCTCTATTTTGAAACATTTGTAGGACATCTATGCTATCAGAAGATACAGCTCTGCACGTGCTGTCTCAGCGGTCAGTTAGTCATCTTGGTTCCAGGAACTTCTGTACCTAATGCTCACCAACAGTTCTTATATCAGTCTACATCTGTCTAGTTATTTTGTTGTTTGAGGCTTATTTTCTAGAAGATTTCACAGGAAGAGCCCATGAAAACAGGATTTTGAGTTCTATCTGTGCCCGTTATACTTGAAGGTTATGCTTGATCAAAAAAAAAAATCTTTGGGGGTGCCTGGGTGGTTCAGTCAGTTGCCCATCCAGCTCTTGATCTTAGCCCAGGTCAGGATTCCAGGGTCGTGGGAATGAGCCCTGTGTCGGGCTCCACTCTCAGCATGGAGCCCGCTTAAGATTCTCTCTCTCCCCCCCTTTCCCTTGCCCCTCTCTCCCATTTGTGCACTTTCTATCTCTAAAATAAATAAATAAATAAATAAATAAATAAATAAATAAATTTAAAAAGTTTTTTTGATTTCACACTTGTTTCCTTGAAGATCTTACATTTGTTAGTGCATATTTTTCTCCCATAGAACATTTGTGTCAAAAAGTGTAATGATCTAATTTTCTTTTTTACACTTTTTTCACAAAGTTTATTTATTTTGAGACACAAAGAGAGAGGGCAAGTTGGGGAAGGGAAGAGAGAGAGAGAGTGAGAGAGAATCCCAAGCAGGCTCCACACTGTCAACACAGAGCCCAAAGTGGGGCTCGATCTGGAACTGTGGGATCATGACCTGAGCTGAAATCAAGAGTCAGCTGCTTCACTAACTGAGCCACCCAGGTGCCCCTAATTTTTCTCTTTCTTATAAATTACCTACTCTTTTTTTTTTTAAAGATACTCAAGGGATAGCTTCCTTTTCTTTAAAGTTGAGTTATTTTACTAGAATATATCTTGGTGTTGGTCAATATGGGTCAATATTCTCAGGATAGATGGTGTATGCTTTCAATATTCAGTTTCAAGTCCTTTTTTTTTTTTTTTAATCTCAGGAAGATTCTCATACTAACCATCTGTTCTATCTTCTTTGCCTCTCTTCAATATTGATTGTGTTTCCTCAAATTCTTTTATGTCTTTCATTTCCTTTTTATCTCCTATTTTTAAAAATTTTAAATGTTTTAGGCGTGCCTGGGTGGCTTGCTCGATTAAGGGTCTGCCTTCAGCTCAGGTCACGATCTCATGGTTCGTGAGTCTGAGCCCCTCACCGGGCTCTGCACTGCGAGTATTTTTCATTCAATTTTTTTTTTACTTTAGAGCAATTTTAGACTGACAAGAAAAAGTTGTAAAAATTATGCAAAGAATGTCTGACTATTGTTCACCTAGTTTTCCTAAATGTTAACATCTTGCATATTAATGGTACAAGTCTCAAAATCAGGAAATTAACAGTGATGTAACTCTGTTATCTGATCTACAGACCTCGCTTAAATTTCATGAGTTGTTCTGCTAATATCCTTTTTCCTACTTGAGATTCAGTCCAGCATCACACATTGCATTTGGATGTTTGTCTTTTTAGTCTCCTTTACCTTTGAACAATCCCTCCATCTTTCATTATCTTTAGTATTTTTGAAGAATATTGGCCACTTATTTTCTAGACTGTACTCAGTTTGGGCTTATCTGATGGTTCCTCACACTTAAATTTACTTCAGGATATCTCAGTTTTGGCACTATTGACATTTTGGGCCATAAAATTCTTTATCAAAGGAGCCTGTTCTCTGCGTTGTATTTGTTGTATGTTTAAGGGCCCCCTTCACCTTGACCTGCTTGATGCCAGGAACACTCTTCCAGTCTTGACAATCAAAAATATTTCCAGACAGGTGGGAGGGAGGGGAGGGTGGGTGATGGGTATTGAGGAGGGCACCTGTTGGGATGAGCACTGGGTGTTGTATGGAAACCAATTTGACAATAAATTTCATATATTAAAAAAAAATATTTCCAGACATTTTCAAAAGCCCCCTGAGTGTGAGAAGGAATCAATTTCAGCTGAGAGCCACTAATATAAGTTACGTATTTGGGGCAAGGATACCACACAAGCGATAGGTGTTCTCATAACATCGCATCAGGAGGCACGCTTTGTTCCATTACTGGTGATGTTAACTCTTGATCACTTCATTAAGGTGGTTCTGTCAGAATTCTCTACTGTAAATTTAATATTTTACCCTTTATAAAAATAATATGTGTCATGTAAGATCATAGATATATAGTGTTTCTCATGATACTTTCACCTACTAATTTTGGCATCCATTGATGATTTTTGCCTGAAACAATTACTACTATAGTTTTTGCCAACATTTCCTTCTACAGTTACTACTTACACTGCCACTTAAGAAAGTGTTTCCCTTTTCCTCCATTTATTTCTTCATCTATGCTTATTCTTATTGGTAATTTGTTACCACCCTCACGCATTTTATTGCTTAAATTGTCCCTCATATGGCCACTGGGAGCCCCAGAAGTTGACTTTTTTAAAAATTTAACTAAGTTTATTGATGTCTAAAATGTAACCCAAGAAAAAGAAAAAGGCGATTTCTCAATCCCCTCCCTTGATTGCTGTCTCCAGTCTCTTCCATGTGGGCATTCTGCAGCTGTCCTGCTGCCAGGCTCTGAGATTTGGACTTTATTCAGTCGGTGAAGGTGATGAGAGTCTTTTTTTTTTTTTAATGTCAAAAGCCAGTTGATCTGGTCTGCAAACCAGAAAACATGGTGCTGAGAGAAGGCAACCACACTCTAGCAAGCGGAGTGAGCACAGAGGGGGTTGTTTTGAGAGAAGGGAGGCGCTGCATTGCTTAGGTGCAATGAAGAGAGGTCTGTGATATCACATAACACCCAGAGGAAATGCACGTGGAGGTCTCGCTGTGCACCAGGTGCTCTGTTAAACAGCATCTCACCTGTTCTTCCAAGAAACCTGTGAATTCAGTACGATCAGCAGCCTCGCCAAGCACAGCCACCTCAGATGTTTGCCCTGGCACCCTGGGTTTTAGACTCCCTGCAGCAGGAGATTCAAATAATCTCTAATGGGCCTTGAACCTTGCACTGGTCCCCCAAAGACCGCAAATTCCATGAGTGTCTGGGTCACTGTGAAGGTCCTCTGACCACGATATAGCTTTCAGAGAGGAAAAAAATATCTGCTGCTTTTTACCTTCGGTGGTGGGTCCTGCCTTACTCCTTTCTTGTATTTCCCTCTAAATAGAAAAGGTGTTTGGAGGCTGGGCAGCTAAAATGACAAGTTCATAAACTGAAATTGTAGATAACAATGAAAGCAATAGCTCAATGCTTATTGCTTACAGAAATTTTGGAATTCGTATGGCATATTGTATAAGTATATATATATATATATATATATACACACACACACTCCCTTCCCAAAGGATTATACCAACTTGCACTTAGTGTTTTATGCCATAAACTGGTTGATCCAACAGTAATTTTCAACCTCTTCCTCTCTTGCTACTTTCTGTTATAAAGGCTGGAAGAACAAATCATTTGATTTTTCTAGGAACTTTGAGATATAGTTGTGATGTAAATAAAGACGTGGTTTATACATAGAATGGAATACACCTGGGGCACCTGGGTGGCTCAGCTGGTTGAACGTCCGACTTTGGCTCAGGTCATGATCTCGCAGTTCGTGAGTTCAAGTCGCATCGGGCTCTGTGCTGACAGCTCAGAGCCTGCTTCAGATTCTCTGTCTCCCTCTCTCTGCCCCTTCCCCGCTCATGCGCTGTCTCTCTCTATCTCTCAAAAATGAATAAAAGTTAAAAAAAATTTTTTTTAAAGAATTTGGCAATGAGAAAGAATGAAATCCTGCCATTTGCAGGAACGTGGATGGAACTGGAGGGTATTATGCTAAGTGAAATAAGTCAGTCAGAGAAAGACATATCGTATGTTTTCACTCATGTGTGGAAGTTGAGAAACTTAACAGAAGACCATGGGGGAAGGGAAGGGGAAAAAATAGCTACAAATAGAGAGAGAGGGAGGCAAACCATAAGAGACTCTTAAATACAGAAAACAAACTGAGAGTTGATGGGGGAGGGGGGTGGGAAATGGGTGATAGGCATTGAGAAGAGCACTTGTTGGGATGAGCACTGGGTGTTGTATATAAGTGATGAACCACAGGAATCTACCTCCCAAACCAAGAGCACACTGTATACACTGTATGTTAGTCAACTTGACAATAAATTATGTTAAAAAAAAAAAAAAGATTATAGGAAGGATTTTGGAAGTCTTTGTTTTCTTAATATCGTCCCAATTTTTTTTTTCCCCCTTTCTGTCTTGAATACACGCATGGTATCTGGAGATAGAGCATCTACTTTGCAACCACATGAGGGGAAGGCCCAGAAAATCCCAGACACACTGTTGTGACATCACCAGTGAACCCAAATCAGCACCTACCTGTCTCCAGACATCTTCTGTGAGAAAATAAACCCTTGTATGTTTTTGGTTTTTGTTTTTGAAAATATACCTTTCTTGATCTAATATACTAAACAGAGAAACAGAACCAATAGGATGTGTATGTATATAGAAAGAAGCTTATTTTAAAGAAACTGGTTCACACGATTATAGAGGCTGGCAAGTCCAAAATCTGCAGGATGGCCAGACCCAGGGCAATGCTGATGCTGTGGCTCAAGTCCCAAGGCCATCTCCTGGTAGAATTCCCTCTTGCTCGGAGGACGAGGTCAATCTTTGCTCTGTCAAGTCCTTCAATTGATTGGATAAAACCCACTCCATTATGGAGGGCAATCTGCTTCACTCAAAGTCTACCAATTTAAATGTTGATCTCATCCAAAAACACCCCCACAGGAACATACAGAATAATATTGGACCAAATATCTGGATAGCATGACCTGGTCAAGTTCACACATAAAATGATTTAACCAACACAATCACTATAATTCAAATTTGTGTTACTTGTAGCATTCCTGATAATAGTGCTATATGAAATCTCTAAAATGACTTAGGTATTCAAACGTTTCTCATCCTAGTTAACCCCAGTCCCAACCACACAAATTATTTCCCTGCTCTGTCTTTACTTATTCTTCAACCTCCTACATTCTCGACCAACATCTATGCCTCTGAGAATCTTACCACTCCACTGTGTATCAAAGGCCCTAAGAAACACTGGTAAGTATCTCCATATTTTTAGACAGAGGATTAATTTTTTTTCTCACTTTTGTTGAAATATTAAGACTGTGGTAATGCATAGGCCTCTGATACAGTAACCACTAGCTATTTATAGGAAGTAAGCATTTAAAATATGGGTAGTTTAGGGGCGCCTGGGTGGCTCAGTCAGCTAAGTGTCCGACTTCAGCTCAGGTCATGATCTCATAGTTCATGAGTTCAAGCCCTATGTCAGGCTCTGTGCTGACAGCTCAGAGCCTGGAGCCTGCTTCAAATTCTGTGTCTCCCTCTCTCTCTGTTCCTCCCCTGCTCACACTCTGTCTCTCTCTCTCAAAAGAAATGAAGATTAAAAAAAATTAAATATAGGTAGTTTGAATTGAGATATGCTATAAGTGTAAAATACATATTGAATTTTGAAACTTTAATTCAAGAAAAAAGTGTGAAATATATCTAATTTTTTACACTGATTTCATATTGGAATTGTAAGATTTTGGATATGGGGGTCAAATAAAATGTATTAAATACATTGTTAAAATTAATTTCACTTGATTCTTTTTACCTATTTAATGTGGCTACTAAAAAATTTTAAACTACTTATGCAAATTGCATTTGTGGCTCACATCATATTTCCATTGGGCAGGGCTGGTATATATAAATTCTTTTTTTTTTTTTAATATTTATTTCTTTTTGAGAGAGACAGAGACAGAGCGTGAGCAGGGGAGGGGCAGAGACAGAGGGAAACAAAGAATCTGAAGCAGGCTCCAGGCTCCGAGATGTCAACATAGAGCCCGAAACAGGCCTCGAACTCACAGACCACAAGATCATAACCTGAGCTGAACTTGGACGCCTAAACAACTGAGCCAGCAAGGTGCCCCAGGGCTGGCATATATACATAAAAGGATTTTCTGGAAAATTCACTTATTAACTTATCAATATTGTATGTACATTTTATTTGGATTTAAAATTTTATTTAAAAATATAAATTGACTTATTGTTTTATTTTTTTTAATGGGTAGCTGTAGCATTGTTCAAAGTTCAGAAGAATAAAAATTATAATGAAAAATCCTATGTGTAATGAAAGGTTTATAACAGAAAATCAGCACTTTCTGTCTAAAAAGTTTAACAATTTTCCCAGCTAACTGAATTGTGGGAACTCGGCTTTTCCAGGGAATAAATATGCTATTTTTAACATTTTTATTATACAATTTGTCACAGGCTGTCTCATGAGAGTATCAACAATCAGTTTCAAACAGAATCCAACCACAAACACTTCTCCACATGTGACTTGGAACATCTGGCCTGCTCAAGTCCCCATCTATATCAGGCGAGTGCCGGTCTAACTTTGATTCTTAGGCTCCTGAAACCCTTTGTCCCACTTCCCACACTGGGAATGAGGTAGGGTGAAACCATCTTCAAGGGGCCAGCCCGAAGCAAGTCTGAGTGCCAGGCTTGTGTTTCCCCTCACTGATGACCGCAGGCCCTTTCCGAGGGAGGCACGCACTGCGTTCCAGCAATATCATGAAGCAATCTATGTGGCCTTTTCCCTAACGGGCTGAGAGAAAGCTTTTTTTTTAGAAGAACTTTAGCCAGCACCTCCTAGCTGGATTATAATACCTGCGCTGAGCAGAATGCTTGAGGCAGGAGGTAAAAATTCTTAAGAGGTACGGGGCTGCTGTGTTGACTATACTTCCAAGGAATGACGAAAAGGCTCATGACAGGAAAAAGGAAGGAAGAAAGAAAATGTGCTCACTGAGTCAGGGGCGCTAAAGCAATGAAAGACACCAAAACAGGGTGTTCTAGGGGGATGGAAGAATTATGGAAAGGGAACGTAGGAGTCTTAGCTCCTCTTTAAGCAGTATCAGTCTTTCTGAAAGTTGGAAACTCACTATTAAAAATTCACTGATGTTGTTGGCCATCTAAAAAAAAGTCCCATAGGAAGGAATCTTTAAGGAAGCAAAACTATCCCTAAATTATATTTTCCAAGTACAGGTAACCATACCAGTTTTTCTCTCTTTTTAAAAAAAAATTTTTTTTAATGTTTAATTATTTCTGAGACAGAGAGAGACAGAGCATGAGTGGGGGAGGGGCAGAGAGAGAGAGGGAGACACAGAATCGGAAGCAGGCTCCAGGCTCTGAGCTGTCAGCACAGAGCCCGACTCGGGGCTTGAACTCACAAACCGTGAGATCATGACCTGAGCCGAAGTCGGTCGCTCAACTGACTGAACCACCCAGGCGCCCCCATGCCAGTTTTTCTTTAAGTGAGGTGTGCATATAGAAGATTCCAGTTCATAGAAGAGTGTTCAGAATAGCACATACTTACAAGTAAATGCTTTGACACATAGGCTTACCCGTATTCACACTATGCCGCTCATTACACCATAATTCACGTGAGCATATATACACTTAGGTGTTTTCAGCAATGTTAGCAAGACTCAAAAAGAGTTTGCCAGAGCAGGAAAACAGATTTTGTTTTCAAGAGGGTCTTTATCAAAGAATTTGAGAAAATACTTAAGCAGAATTGCTATGCATAAGAAACATACTGTAGAATTAAATACATTTGAATGAATATATGCCATTCCTTCATTATCTTAAATATAGACATACGTGTTGCCTTTTGCCACACTCAGAATTGTATGCAATAAATCAGAAGATAGCGAAAGCTTCAACCTGAGTTAGGCTCAATTTAAGATCATTGCTACCATAACTTTTAAATTCAGTCTTGTAACTTTAATGACAATGGAACATGCAGCATACGTATATAGTATATACACAGAGCACAATTTTTATTTTCTGACTTTTATGGGGAGTATTATACCACCTTTTATGCTGTTAAAAGTCTTCATAATATTCCTGAGTTTTTGAAAAAACAAATGAATAAATCAACTAAAAGGAAGCAATAATGCAGGAAAATAAAGAAACAAGAAATTCTGCAAAATCAATACAGCATTTTCATTGGGAGACACTATTCACAATATGCCTTTAAATTTTAATACCTGACAAGAATTCAAGTGATTTGTTGGAAAGGTTCGCCACCTCTTCTAGTTGATGAATGGTATTCAACATCAACAGAGGTGACAGAAGTGGTGTTTGTGTTGGTTTTTGTCTTTGGAAGAGTACAAGTCCGGGTCACGGATAGCCAGGAATCGGGGAAGGAGACATAGGACTAACAAACACCTGTGTTGCAGAGTCACTGCCAAGTTCTTCCTCTTAATAGTAATATTATTGGGGCAATGAGTAGATAAAATACTTGCATCTATCTTTTTTTTTTCAACGTTTATTTATTTTTGGGACAGAGAGAGACAGAGCATGAACGGGGGAGGGGCAGAGTGAGAGGGAGACACAGAATCGGAAACAGGCTCCAGGCTCTGAGCCATCAGCCCAGAGCCCGACGCGGGGCTCGAACTCACGGACCGCGAGATCGTGACCTGGCTGAAGTCGGACGCTTAACCGACTGCGCCACCCAGGCGCCCCGCATCTATCTTTTAAAAAGCCAGGTTACTAGGGGCGCCTGGGGGGCTCAGTCAGTTGAGTGACTTTGGCTCAGGCCATGATCTCACTGTTCGTGGGTTCGAGCCCCACGCTGGGCTCTGTGCTGACAGCTCAGAGCCCGGAGCCTGCTTTGGATTCTGTGTTTCCCTCGTTCTCTGCCCCCCACCCCACTCATGTTCTGTCTCTCTCTTTCTCTCTCAAAAATAAATTAACATTAAAAAAAAAAAGCCAGGTTATTAACACTCTGCAATGTTTCTTTCAACATTTCATTGGGTTTGGCCCATGCTGAAATCCCATCTAATCATGCATTGACTATATTTCAGGAGTTAAGTTCATTATGAGACACCTGAATATATTTTCTTATAAAGGTTGTTCTAAATGATAGTTGGGTTCCTATGCTCATAGCCAAAGCTTATTCATATTATAATGTGGCTGACACCACCACATTTGTAACAATGCAGAGTTGAAAATAATAGTATGCAATATTAGTCATTAAGAGGAAGAATAACGAAGTAAAAAAGGAACTATTTCCACTTGAAACTGGCACATAAGAGAGATTTAACTGGAAAAAGATGAGGTGATAGAATGTTTATTTTTCAAGGATTTTAGATCTTGATCATACTGGTTTTTTATGATGTCAACTTTTAGTTGCTTTTTCTTTCTCTTAAATGAAGATAATTTGATGCATTTTTCATTTAGAATATAAGCTTCAGGAGCTTTTATTTGTCTATTTTATTGGTCATCATATCCCCAGCACCTAGGTCAGTATTTGACATATAGTAGGTGCTCAGTAAATATTACAAACATTCATCCATTCAATAATTCAGCAAATGTTATTGAGTAGCCACCGTGTGCCGGCCACTATATAGAAGCTGGGAGTATTTTTTAAAAAGGAGTGAGAAAAATCAGTCTCTTCTAGGGGAGAGAGAAACTCACAAAAGAATCTCACTAATGAATGTAATATAAACATTTAAAGACAGCTAAGCAGTCTTAAAGGAAAGAGTTACTTTGCCATTATTAGCACACACTTTTGCTCATAAATGTCATAAAGATGAAGAAGCAACAAAATTCTTCCAAGAAAAACTGAGACGCTAAGGGGCAAGAAGGAAGGAAAGTATAAGAGTGTGTGCAAGTGGAAGAGAATAAACTTCTCGGGGTTACAGTGAACTGAGCAATGGAAAGGCAAGAGAAATGGCCCACGCAGCGGTATGACACCACTAGGGGGCAGTAGGTGAGAGAAGCAGGTGAGAGGAGGGTATGTCCTCCGCAGTGCCAAGCAGCATGGGTGCCATGCCCAGCATGGGTCAGTGGGAGCACACTGGTGGGGGACGACGGAGACAGAATGCTACTTTATTCCATTATACAGGATGTTTTGTCCCTTACAAGGTTCCCACATTGGGGCGCCTGGGTGGCTCAGTCGGCTAGGCATCTGACTTCGGCTCAGGTCATGATCTCACGGTTTGTGGGTTTGAGCCCCGTGTCAGGCTCTGTGCTGACAGCTCAGAGCCTGGAGCCTGCTTCGGATTCTGTATCTCCCTCTCTCTCTGCTCCTCCCCCACTCATGCTCCATCTCTCTCTGTCTCTCAAAAATAAAATAAAACATTAAAAAAAATTTTTTTTAAGGGTTCCTACGTTGTCTTTCTGAAAAGTTAATTTAATGATTCAGACAAATTATTTCTGATTTAATAAAATTATTTCTATAATTGAATTCTGGAAGGCTAATTGGAAGGAGAAATATAAGGACATAGTTGACACTATATTAATTAGAGAGCATGGCATCCAACTCAAATCGCCTCTGTCGTCACAGCAAGGTTTCCTCCCACTTGTCACCAGTCCAAACCCGCAGTCTTATCCCAGGTAGCCCTACCTTGCCTGCCGCTCTCTTCACACAGCTTGACCACGTCCTGTCGCTATCTCCATGATGTCATTGTTGCTTCTCCCATCTATCTTACCCTTTCCTCCATTGCTTTGTCAGAATGCCCTAGAGCCACACAGGCCAACACACCGTCCACCCTGTGGAGACTGGATGGAGCATCACTGTTTTCTTTTTTCTTTTTTAACGTTTATTTATTTTTTTGAGACAGAGACAGAGCATGAACAGGGGAGGGTCAGAGAGAGAGGGAGACACAGAATCCGAAACAGGCTCCAGGCTCCGAGCTGTCGGCACAGAGCCCGACGCGGGGCTTGAACTTACAGACCGTGAGATCATGACCTGAGCCGAAGTCGGACGCTCAACCGACTGAGCCACCCAGGCGCCCCTTTCTCTCTCTTTTTTTTAAGTTTATGATTTTGAGAAACACAGAGACAGTGCGAGAAGGGGAGGGGCAGAATGGGAGAGAGAGAGAGAGAGGGAGAGAGAATCCCAAGTTTGATACGGGGTTCGAACCCACGAACCATAAGATCATGACTTGAGCTGAAACCAAGAGTCAAACCAAGAGTCGGATGTTTAATCGTCTGAGCCACCCAGGTGCCCCATGATGGGACATCTTTCTGATGGCATGAAAGGAAAATGCATTTTTTCCAGTAGCAGGGAAGGAATTAACAGTGACCTCTAGGGGCCTGGCATCTGGGACTTTGGTCGAAGGTGGTGGATATAGTCCAAGCCAGAATCATGGAATTCTATTTTGTTCTTTTGCTTTTTAAAATTTTAACCCAAGTGTTATGATCTTTCAGGAACAGGACGTGTTGTTTTCAAGGGAAGCAGAAAGATGCAGCTTTATGTTGCAAAACAGTTACAAAAATATCTCCAGTACTTCCTGATTAGATGCATCACAGATGAGATCTGCCTGTTTGCAAGATGAGGTTAAAGTTCAAAGAAGCAAGCATGAAGCAAAGGTTTTGTGTGTGTGTGTGTGTGTGTGTGTGTGCATGCGCACGCATGTGTGTGTTTTAATGTAAACCCATGTGCATATGCACGAGGGTATACACACACACACCCATTCAGAACTGAGGATTCTAGACACTTACTATTTTGGAAAGCAAGTTATCCACAAGAGAGACTGAGTCGTATGGTTTCAAGGAATAATCTACATTTGATTGTTTTAAATATCCGTCTGTCAGTCACAAGCACATGGAAATCTTATGAACAATACTGCTAAGTCAAGAAAGGCCCCATGTTTAAAATTTAAATGCAAATAAGGCTTCCCCGTTGAATAAGGGCCAGAAATAGAAACAGTAAGAGTCTATGCAGTTAGCTTCTTTAACGTCTGAGCCCCAAGGCTTTAAAGGGGAACAGTGGTGGTAAGCTATTCCCTACAAATCTTAAGTGAAGCATAAATTAAGCTCTGCAGATGCAATTATTTCTCTTTATGGTCCAAAGCACCAGCTGGGTGGGTTCAAGGGCCATTTGGTGCTCAGGCAACAGTTTGCCATTCTGTGTCCTCTGTGAGCTGTCATTCACACCAAGTGTCGAAGGACATGCTCAAGATGCTACAACCACTGTTCTCCTACTTCATGCTTGAGGAGTTGAAAAAAATATTTTCAAAGCTGTAGCT
Organism: Leopardus geoffroyi; assembly: GCF_018350155.1. Taxonomy (NCBI): domain Eukaryota; kingdom Metazoa; phylum Chordata; class Mammalia; order Carnivora; family Felidae; genus Leopardus; species Leopardus geoffroyi. The sequence continues at coordinate 178,556,193 of NC_059328.1, read as the reverse complement.
ATTTTAGCTTATAGAACACAAATCTGATCATACTATTCCAATTTTCTGCTGCTGCAAAGTCATTTTATTACGGGGGTCTCGAAAATGAAAGAGATCCGACAAAGAGAATCATACCTTACTTCTTTTTTGTTAAAAAAAACACACAAAACCCGTGTGCTATGCAGAATATAATCATCAATGACAAAATCTATCCCCAGGAGGATAATACAAACATGTCCTTCTTAGGCATGTTCTGGAAAGTTTAGCGTTTTTGCCGATTTTATTTCTCATTTTATTATTATTCTTTGAGAGTTTATTTATTTATTTTTAAATATTTATTTTTTTTTGAGAGAGAGAGACAGAAGAGAGGGCAGACACAGAGAGAGAGAGAGAGAGAATCCCAAGCAGGCTCCACACTGACAACGCAGAGCCTGACCTGACACGGGGCTCGACCCCATGACTGTGAGATCATGACCTGAGCCGGAATCAAGAGTCAGACACTTAACCAACTGAGCCACCCAGGTGCCCCTAAGATTTTATTTTTAAGTAACCTCTATGCCCAACATGGGGCTCAAACTCTACTCACTGAGCCGGCCAATCACCTCTCATCATTGCACTTTTTAAATTTCTTTTTGATGGCTTTTGTTTGTGATTTTTCTCTAACTGGAAGTGGCTTCAAACACGTCAGCTCTTCCGGGGCTGCAGAACCCTGGGTTGTCACATTCAAGAGCACTGTGGGTAGGTCTGGGGCTGCGTTTTCAGAAGGCGGCTGACTGCCTTGCATGAGGGGACCCTAGGGCCAGGATTCATACCATATTTGGGTGAAGGAAGAGGGATTATGAAACCTCTACTTTTAAAACGAGAACACGATGCTGTTGCAGTTTGAAGACAGGCTTCCCCAGAGTTGCTTTAGATGAGAGCCCAGGAGGAATTTACGGTGGCAGTTTTCACAGTAGCTCTCCAGCCAAACTTGCATCTGAAGCACGTGTTACTGTGTGCCCTTTGAATCTTCATCAATTTATTCTCAATTTCCCCAAATTATGAATTTTGAATTTCTAATGTCTTGTGAGGAAATTGTGAGCAATCCTCCTTGTGTATCTCAGGACTGCTTCAGGGGCCAACTCCAGTGGGGATAATTTGGGCTCCTGCTTTGCACCTGTCCTGAGGAAGCTGCGAGATGGAGGGATTAGAGAGGTTGACACAAGCGAGGGGACTAACAGAGCACGGTGAGCATTAGCGAAGGTTTGTCCTTAAGAAACAAACGTGGGTCACTGTGTGCTACAGAAGCCCTGGGCTGTGTGTGTGTTTATAAACCAGGGTGAAGACCTAATGGAGCCGACCAACGGTAGCAGGAGCTTCTAAACAGCTCTAAGATGCTCTTCCTAAAAGATAAAACAATGTTAGAGCCTCTGAGTCTAAGCAGGGCAAATCTGTACAAATACCCATCACTACTTTGCTTATCAGAGGTAGCAGGCACTGGTTTATTTCAGGCTCTCGAAATGCTGTCAGTTTCCCTGATCCTTCTTATGAAATAAATGGCACGTTGCTAGCAGCCACAATTGTTCTTTTTTTTTTTTAACGTGTTAATTTATTTTTGAGACAGAGAGAGACAGAGCATGAGCAGTGGAGGGTCAGAGAGAGAGGGAGACACAGAATCTGAAACAGGCTCCAGGCTCTGAGCAGTCAGCGCAGAGCCCGACGTGGGGGCTCGAACTCACAGACCGTGAGATCATGACCTGAACCGAAGTCGGACGCTTAACCGACTGAACCACCCAGGCGCCCTGACAGTTGTTCTTAAAAAAACAAAAAACCAAAACAACAAAGTGCCAAGTCTCATACAGACTTAAGTACTATTACTTCACACATGGTCAATACCAAATAAGCTTAAAATAACGATTTTCTTTAAGAGACAAAATGTCTAAATTCCCCACGTCTTTTCAGGAGGAAGATGTCTGTTCTCTCCAATTCCCTTTGGGAGGAATCAATAGAGTAGGAGCTCAGTCTGTCTGGAGGAGCGCTGAGTCCTGCACAGGGCCGTCTGAATTAATGCCTGGCTCTGCCTAACACAAAGCACTCTTCCTTGGACATCTCTACTGGCTCTTGCACAAAAGAAAAAAAACCAAAAACCAAAAACCAAAAAACAAGTGCACTGGGATTCAAATAACAATATCATGGACGTGAGGAAGATGCAAATGTGCTTCCGGAGTAGGTGTTCCTGCTGCAGGGTAGTTTTACTTACGGTATGAAAGATGTCATTTGATTTTGGACTATTCACCATCTTCATTAGCTTAGAGATAACTCCTATGTTAGAAAGAATGAATGAAGACTAAGAGAAAACTTACTGTTTATCTCAATGTTGCTCTCCTTAGACCCTCAAGAGATCAAGTTTCTTCATGAAACATTTGCCTGGGAAATGAGAACAATCCATTTGTTTGTGTCTACGTCCTGATCTCGCCGGAGGGATGGTCCACAGGCATGGAAGGTGAGTCCCTTAAACAGTTATTATGGGCGGTGGGGAGAGTGGACGGGGGTGGGAACTGAGTTAATGTTGATAAGTATCTTTGGGAAAAAGCAAGTTTAACGTTCAACTGTATAACTAGCATGAACAAGGACAATGAGAGCTTCAAGCCTGAGGGAACCAGAACACTCAGGGAGGGCAGAGTGTTAGTGATGGAAAAGAAGTCAGGTTTCCATCTGCTCCATTTATTGAACAACTACCAGGTGCCAGACACTGCCAGTTTTGGCTTCTACATTGGGATCTCACCTTTCCTGCATATTTTTTGTATTGTGGCATCTTCCATTAATATCCACCACTGTAAATTCACAGAAGAAAACACAGGAGTTTGGGTATCTTTTCCTTATCCTCCTAAGGGAGCCTGTGGTGGAGAGTGGAAAAACCAGAAGACATGGATTACAGTCTAGTGCTGCCAGTGATCATAAAATGTTAGACCAGCGGCGTCTGAGTGGCTCCGTGGGTTTAAGCGTCTGACTCGTGATTTCAGCTCAGGTCATGATCTCACGTTTGTGAGATTGAGCCCCGTGTGGGGCTCTGTGCTGACAGCATGGAGCTGGCTTGGGATTCTCTCTCCCTCTCTCTCTGCCCCTTCCCCCCTCGCATGCGTGGTCTTTCTCTCTCTCTCAAAAATAAATAACCTTAAAAAAAAAAAGTTAGACCAATCATTGAATCTCTCTGGGCCCTGATATTTCTTATTTGTAAAGCAAAGGGATTAGAGGATATGGACGGGCAATTCACAAACTTTGGAGGTTTTGCAAGGGATTTATGAATCCACATGAACCAAGTCTGTAGACTGTATTAATAAGACTTGCAGACACATGTAATCCCATTTTGCAAATGTGGTGAGAGGTGCTATGATTAAGAAAATGTGAATTTATTTCAGTAATGCATTTATAAAAATCCTGTTATTTATTGAATCGGAAGATGCCAAAAGCATGATCATCACATGCAAGTGTTCATGAATAAATTAAGAAGGATCTTCTTACTAGAAAAAGTTGGGAACCACCCTAGATGACAGAGATAATTTCTTAATATTATTTCACTGATATTCTTGAAATTCCATGTGTAAAGGGAAAATTCTTTTTAGGTAAGAGTTGGAAGTGTTTTTCCTTCATTGACACATTTAATCTCAGCATCCATGTTCTAAATCAAGATGGCAGCCTTTCAGACACTTTATATGTAACTTCATTTGAAGGTCAGTGTAGAGTTTCTACTGTGCCGACTGGCAGTTTTGTCTGATGATACACATTTGGCAAAACTTGAGGTGAAGCCTGAGATAGAGCAAAACGGCCCATTAGGGGATCTAATTTTGGTTTAAAAAGTGTTTTATACTTGAATATTTAAAAAAATGTTTTGTAAAGTTTATTTATTTTTTAGAGAGACAGAGAACGCGAGTGGGTCAGGGGCAGAGAGAGAGGGAGACACAGAATCCAAAGCAGGCTCCACGCTCCGAGCCGTCAGCACAGAGCCTGACGTGGGGCTCGAACTCACAAGCTGTGAGGTCATGACCTGAACCGAAGTCACGCTCAACCGACTGAGCCACCCAGGTGTCCCAATAACTGAATACTGAATATATTGAAAAGAACAAATGGTGATGCAGTTATTGAAAAATAAGTGATTTGACCACATCAAAATTGGACTTGATCGCAAAATTGGAAGAATTAAAATCTCCACCCTCAACATAAAGCAGTTCCTATTACTAAAATGTACCATGTCTCAGCAGAACATATTTTAAAAAATGCAGGGGTGCCTGGGTGGCTCAGTTGGTTGTGTCCCGACTCAACCTGTGCCAAACTCAGTGCCTGAGTTTGAGCCTCGAGTTGGGCTCTGTGCTGACAGTGCGGAGTCTGCTTGGGATTCTCTCTCCCTTTCTCTCTCTGCCCCACCCCCACTCGAGCTTTCCCTTGTTTTCATGTTTTATTTAATTTTGAGAGAGAGAGAGAGAGAGAGAGGCAGAGTAATATCAAGGGAGGGGCAGAGAGAGAGGGAGACACAGAATCTGAAGCAGCTCCTGTCAGCATAGAGCCCGATGTGGGGCTCAAACTCACAAACCATGAGATCATGACCTGAGCTGAAGTCAGACGCTTAACTGACTGAGCCATCCACGTGCCCCAAGAGATCTCTCTAAATAAACAAATAAACTTTTTAAAAAATGATGCAGAGGGAGCCTCAAAGATGAAGTATTCAAAGATAGGTTTGTTTGGGAGGTAAGTGGCAACTATGTGACTAATGATGAATTTTTTTTTTTTTTTTTTTTTTTTTTTTTTTTTTACTAAAGATGACTTCTGAGCAGATCTGTACCAATTTTCCTAATTAGTCTCGTGGACTCATCACAAATGGCTGTTGTTCTGTTTTTACGAATGGAGTGTCTACATCTATATGTATCAAACCACACTCATGAAATAAACTCGAATAAACAGTGTGTCTGGTATGGGTTGGGGGCAGTTCAAGACACCACACATGGCATCTTCATCTGTGGGTTTCTTTTCTAGTGGAAAGAACAAATTGGTGGGTGGATTTCCTTCCCATTTTATAATGTTTCAGCAACAGCTCCCAAGTGCTTTTCATTTAACGTTACTAGATCCTATTTCTTTTTCAGATCCAAGTCCAAATTGTGCGAGGAAGTAAAGACAGCTGTTACCAAACAACCCATGATCATCAGAAAGACTAAATTCCAACTTTTGCTGTTCTCTGGATCTCTACCTTAATTCGTGCCAAGTCTGTCCATAACAATACCCAGACATAAGAACTTTTTGCCCGTTCCTTTTCAAAACTACAGTAAAGTGAGGGTGTTTTCCAACAGAAACAGATGCCAAAATAGCTAAGAATATCTTCCTTTACGTTACAAACAATTTTTTTAAAACATTTATTTATTTTTGAGACAGAGACAGAGCACGAGCGGGATAGGGGGAGAGAGGGAGACACAGAATCCGAAGCAGACTCCAGGCTCCGAGCTGTCAGCACAGAGCCCGAGGGGGGGCTCCAACCCATGAACAGTGAGATCACGACCTGAGCTAAAGTCGGACGCATAACTGAGCCACCCAGGCGCCCCTACATTTTTGTTTACAGTCACTCAAATTCTACAAAATAATGCTCAAAATACGAATAACTTCTCTCCTCTCCTGTGCACATGGTATGTTGGGCAACATTAAACTTGTAAAATCCTTTTTGAATTTGATTCTTAAAAATGGTCAGGTCGGGGCGCCTGGGTGGCGCAGTCGGTTAAGCGTCCGACTTCAGCCAGGTCACGATCTCACGGTCCGTGAGTTCGAGCCCCGCGTCGGGCTCTGGGCTGATGGCTCAGAGCCTGGAGCCTGTTTCCGATTCTGTGTCTCCCTCTCTCTCTGCCCCTCCCCGTTCATGCTCTGTCTCTCTCTGTCCCAAAAATAAATAAACGTTGAAAAAAAAAAAAAATTAAAAAAAAAAAAAATGGTCAGGTTGGGGGTCACCTGGGTGGCTCAGTCAGTTGAGTATCAGACTTTGGCTCAGGTTACATTCTTGCAGTCCGTGAGTTCGAGCCCTGCATTGGGCTCACTGCTGTCAGGACAGTGCCCACTTCAGATCCTCTGCTCCCTCTCTCCGCCCCTCCCCCACTTGCACACTCTCAAAAATGAACAAACATTTAAAAAAATGGTCAGGTTGGTCATCTCAATAGAAACTTACTGATTTTCCTCCATCAGAAAGTATTAGGTAGCTTCATTTGAATAAAACCGTGTTGAGTCAAATCTAACAGATACAGTTATATTCTATGAACTTCTATTCTAAAAGCTGTTTTCAACCTTCAGGTCATTTTTAGAGGCTAAACCAAGGAGAGTAAGTTTTGATTACTCTGCTTAAAGATGACATTGCCCCTTATTAGAAGTTAGGATTTAAGGAGGGCACCTGATGTGATGAACACCAGGCATTGTATGGAAGTGTGGAATCTCACTATATTGCTCACCTGAAACTAATAATACACTATATGTTAACTAACTGGAGTTTAAATAAACACTAAAAAAAAAAAAAAAAAAAGAACGTATACTTGGGAAAGACCATTATCTTTAAAATATAACATTCATATTCAATCACAAATAAATATGCTGTATATGTAGTTTTAATAAATAGTCATGCTGGAAATAGTTTCTTAAAAAAAAAACAAAAAGAAGACACTAGAATGGCAGTCTCACCACATGTTACATTACTGAATACACAAGGAAGGTTGAATTTAATTTTTTTTTTCAACGTTTATTTATTTTTGGGACAGAGAGAGACAGAGCATGAATAGGGGAGGGGCAGAGAGAGAGGGAGACACAGAATCGGAAACAGGCTCCAGGCTCTGAGCCATCAGCCCCAGAGCCTGACGCGGGGCTCGAACTCACGGACCGCGAGATCGTGACCTGGCTGAAGTCGGACGCTTAACCGACTGCGCCACCCAGGCGCCCCAAGGAAGGTTGAATTTATAGCTGAAGGACTGCTTTCAGGTTTCTAAATGAAGAAACATTTTTATTTTCTACTATACAATGCCTCAACAACTCTGGGTTTTCCCTTCAGTATATATTATTTCCTATTTGACTTATACACACTTGTACCTTCTCGAGGCAATTGATTATTATTGTTGCATATAACATGAAAAGTACACGTTTTCCTTTGTCTACAGTTGGCCCCTCGTGGAAACACACACACACACACACACACACACACACACACACACACACAGGGGGGCACCTGGGTGGCTGTTGGTTAAGCATCCAACTTTTGGTTTCGGCTCAGGTCACGATCAAACTGTTTGTGGGTTCGAGCCCTGCATCGAGCTCAGCGCTGACAGTGTGGAGCCTTCTTGGGATTCCCTCTCTCCCTGGCTCTCTGCCCCTCGCCAACTTACACGCATGCATGCTCCTAAATAGATAAGTAAATAAATATATATTTTTTTAAGAAGATGCATGTACCTTAAATGCTACTGAAAAAAAAAATGCTACTACATGCCTTTTCAGTGGTGTTCCTCTCTGTCAATTAGAACGTTCACTTCAGGAAACTGAATTTGTAGCAATCATTTTAGAAAAGCCCATTCTGAATTTAGCTCCAAACAGCACACGAGAGAAGAGCTTAGGTGATTGCTAAGGAAATTATTTAGAAACATTTTTTAAATTAAAAATAAAAGTTTGAGGGTCCTAGGGGACTTCTAGTTCCATCTGGCTTCATCTATAAACTGTCATCACTGGATGAGATAATCCATTGTAAAGACTGTAAAAATAGTTGTAAAAGATAGTTAAAGAATTAGAAAAACCATCGGAGTTCTCTCACCACCAAAGGAAGCACATTTGAGGAAAACAGACAATTTTACCTGAAAACAAAAAGAAATACGTTCATTTATATAAGATAGTAATTTTATGAAGATTTTAGGGAAAACTTAAAGTGGGGATAATTAGTAATATGGATCGAAACTGCTACGTCAATGGAAAACCAAAATATCATGTAAAATTAGACATTAACTGACTTCAAGGAAACACTTAATATTCTCGCCATATGATCCCATTAAGGGACTCCCATGCCCAAATCCCTGTGGCTAAAGGGCTGATTTTATGTTCACATTTCCAGGACTCTGATGAACGATCATTACTCCAAATACATGAATGTGTATTTATTAATTTTAATGCTTTACTCCCTGCTTTCACAAGAGTGTAGGACCTCCGAGTTATGAATTTTGCTTCCAAATGACCATGCCAACTTGTTCCAAAGCTGTAGTGATTGACACGGTTTGGGATTAACACAGAGACAGATAATCAATTTAACGGAAGAGAGAATCTAGAAACAGTGCAGTCTTTTTAAGGCTATCCATGTGGAGGAAAAAAAAATGAATCCTCACTCCCTACTTTACATCATAAAAAAAAAAATCAATTCCAGTAGACTAAAGAGCTAAATGTGAAAGGCAGAACAATAAAGCTTCTGAAAGAAACCACAAGTATCCTCATAACCTTGAGCAAACAAATATCTCTTCAACAGGAAAGAGTATGGACCCTAAAGGAAAGAACTGGTAAACCAGCCTTCACTAAAATGCAATGTCTGTTCATCCAAAGATACTAGTAGGAGAGTAAAAAGGTAACCACAGACTGTGAAAGATGCCTGCCACCCCCACACCTGAGGGCTCCTATCCAAAATATAGCTACAAATCAAAAAGACAAGCCCAACAGGAAAAAAAAAAAAAAAAAAAAAAGGGCAAACTACTTGAATAGGTACTTCACAAAAGATGACGTGCAAATTGCCTATATTGAAAAGGTATTTGAGTTCATGAGTCGTCAGGAAAATGTGAATTAAAGTTAAGATCCACCAGTGGGACCAAAATTAAGAAGACTGACGACATTAGGTGGGGCAAGGATATAGAGAAAATGCACGCCCCCCTGTCCCCTCACTGCTGGTGGGAGCGTTAACTGCTACAGTTCCTTTGAAAGTCAGTTTGATGCAATCTACTCAAGGTGAACGTAAGCTTACCCCGTGACCCCACAGCTCTATTCCTAGGTATCCACCCCGCAGACAGGAGGGCGGATACTCACCAAGATGTGTACAAGAACGTCTGCAAGGAGCACTACCCGTCATAGCCAAATGCCCATCAACAGTAAGATCGATTACAAATTGCAGCCTACCCACACTGAGGTATTACACAGGCCAAGCAAATTTTAGCTACAAGCAACAATGTGAATGAATTCCAGTTATAATACTGAATGAAAGAGGTCAGAAGGAAGAGTATGTACTGTAGGATTCCATCTATATGGAGAAAAAAAAACCCAAACCCAAACCAAACAAACAAAAAGGGCAAAACTAATATATGGTACTAGAATACAAGAGAAAGTTACTTCTGTGGGGGGACTGTGGCTAGGGCGGACAAAGGGGCTTCTTGTTTTGGGTGCTACTACACGGATGTGTTCAGTTTTTCTGGTATGTGAACATTTCTGATGTGTAGGTCATTAAATGTATATATATGTACTTGTAGAGAATATGCCAGATCCACTCATTAGTGAGAGAAGGGATGAAAGGAAAGGGAAAATGAGAAAAGGAATGTTGGAGGGAGTATAAACTAAGTGAAATAATCTAAAGAGAATAACCTTGGGGCTCCTGGGTGGCTCAGTCGGTTAAGTGTCCGACTTCGGCTCAGGTCATGATCTCACGGTTTGTGAGTTTGAGCCCCACATTGGGCTCTGTGCTGACAGCTCAGAGTCTGGAGCCTGCTCCGGATTCTGTGTCTCCCTCTCTCTCTGCCCCTCCCCTGCTCATGCTCTCTGTTTCAAAAATAAATAAAAACATTAAAAACATTAAAAAAAAATAAAGAGAATAACCTTAAAAGTTCTCATCACCAGAAAAAGAAAAAAATAACTACATGAGGGGACAGACGTTCACGGAATATTGTAGTAATCATTTCACAATATACACATATATCAAATCATTGTTATCCATCTAAAATTAATACATACAGTACTATTCATTAGATATCAAAACTAGACCCGCAAAAATGTTTTTAGGTACATGAAATAAGGTGGCTGGCTGATTTGTTTCTTTCTCTCAGTATCGCCAGGCCATTGGGTGAATATGGAATTAAATCCTGTTCCCAGTTTCCTCCTTAAATGCTGAGAAGCCGACACTATTTTCCTTGGTTACAAAGCCAGATTTTTGTTGAATTTTACGGAACAGAGCAGAGGAGATCTGGCCACCATGGCGGCAAAAAAAGCTAATGAGAAAGAGGCTGTGGTTTACGCTGTGCTGTGATTAACTCCAGATTTTGAAAATGATCTTCAAACCAAAGAGAATGAGGCAAACAATTCCAAGATTTGCAGGAAACCAACTCAAAAACAATTAATTTTCTACTGAGTGTCTATTGGAATAGAAGCCGGAAAGAGCAGAAAGCAAGTGCCAGCTGGTCCAGGCCGTGGCTTCCTGAGGGTTAGCTGACCAGAAGCTGAGAGTGAAGGGCATGGAATGGAGTGTTCCTTACAAGGAGATGCAAAGAAAGAGCCCCTCCAGTGATGAAACATTAAGTCCTCAACATCAAATCTTCAAATGGACAATGAAACCTTACAGCTGTGTTTTCCCACCAGGAGGAAAACTACTGTCCTTCCTTCTCTTCCTTTTTATCCCCTGCACCTAACTGAGTGAATTTGAATGCTGCGGTCGTTAGCAGAGAACGCCCAGCTTAAAAACAAAGGCTTCTATAAGACTTAATAAACACATTAGGAGTTTTCAAAATCCTTCTCCAGCAACATACACCATTTTAAAGGGTGCTCGTTATCTGAATACGTTAGAACCTAAACACCTCACTTATTACATGAAAAATAGCACACAAAAAGGACGCTGTTGTCTATTAGACTAAGAATTTTGAACCATATCCTAATTACCGTAATTATACTTAATTATGTGAATTTGAGAGTTCTCACTCTGCATACTAATTGAAATGGCATAATAAAACCATTTATCCTCTTAGATTTCTGCCAAAGCCTCAAACCTGAGGGGGCACCTATGATTCTCAGAACTCGCGACCATGGTGCCTTAGGATCACAGACACACCTCGGAACCCCTGGGGTAGGAGAAAAGCTATTCAAACTTGAGCTGAAGGCTTTACGTCTGAGTGCTGGGTCCAAGTCATTATTCCAAGAGTGGGAAATACAAAACTGTAACCAACCGGTTAGAGAGTGACTTTCCTATGTTCCTTTCTTGCCCCGTGGCACGTGGAAGTCAAGGTCAAGAATACTCGGCAACTGCCATGGTCTGATTTTTGGTGCTCACTACCTGGTTACCTTTTGCAAGCACCTCTTTTAGTCTAGACCTACAAGTCACTCCAGGGGCTGGGCAAGTAAGTGGTGGCTGGAAACAAGTTAGGGCTGTGTGGCCAGGCCAGAGCACTGAGGAAATCCGGAGTGCCAGTAATACTTTAATCCGCCATTGCAGGACAGCGACAGAAATTCAAAGATAAAGAAATATTGGTTGCTCACCCATTATAACAGAACAATGCCACAGTTTATCAGTAACATCTAGTCAGGCACTGGGGGTGGGTGGGAGGCACCGGCAGGTGTGGCAAACAATGCAGCTCGCAGCTACAGAAAGGCTCTAGGCCAGTTCTGATACACGTGGGCACGTGTTGGAACCACCTCCCGGAGGACTTGTTAAGACAGATGGCTGGGCGGCTACAGAGAAATTCGAGGATTTTTCTTGGTGGTTCTCAAACTTGAATGTGCTTAATCGCCTGGAGATTTTAAGTGCCTATTTTCAAACTCTGTTCTGGAGATTCCCAATTCAGTTGGGAAGGGGTATGGCCCAGGAATCTGCATGGTTGTTTTGGTTGTGTTTTAAAAACAAGCTTTCCTCGTGATTTTGACCCAACTCTAACCTCATGTTTGAAAACCAGGGTTTAAGACTCTATTGCTGAGCTGAAAAGCTCTAAATAATTGCTCTCAGCAATTATCTCCCTATGGAAATAATCACTAACACTTGCTCCCTATGGGGGAAAAAAAAAAAAAAAGGAGGCACCACTACATACACTAAAAACATTGAGAACTCTTGCTTCCAATTTGTACCTTTCAAGGATGCTCTCCCCAGCTGGCGAGCTTAGTTTAGGAAACTCCAAGGATGCGTAGTTCACCCTGGTACATCAGGAGGCTTTCTTGCTAAAGTTCAGAAAAACTTCTCCAAGTCAAGTCACAACCCACCTAGAATGAATTTCATGACCAAAACTTATTATTGCGATGACAAGACTAGAACTGATGGATGTGTATGCAAAAACACTCTCATTTAAAACTACCTTGTAGAGATATTTTTAAATCCTTGCAGAACACCTACAACAAAGTTTGAGATCAAATGGCTTCTCTTTTGGAAATGAACTTTGGAAAATATATTATTGCTAACTGCTATTATTGCTAATCTTCATAATGAACCATCTGCAGATAAGGTATTTGGGAAAAGTTAACAAGTAAGACCCATGGAATATTCGCCCTCTCCATCCCAGACTTAAATTTCCATTCAGGAAGACAACCCAACAATGATCTGGAGGGGACTGGAGAAATGCATCCATACAATGGAAAATGGTACCACAGTAAAAAAGAATACTGAGCAAAAAAGGCAGAGTAAAGAACAAAGTCTATCTAGCATATTAGCTTTTGTCTACTAAAGCAAGAGGTAAAAATCTGTATTTTTATTTTGTTTTGGAAGCATATGCATAAAGCAGGGCAAAAGCAAGTAAAAACAATGGTTAACTTGGGGGGGGGGATGGTAACTGAGCACATGGCTGAGTGACAGGATGGAGAATTTGCATTGTATATCTGCTTACATTTATTTGTATGTTGAACAGTATGAATGTATTACATATTTTTTAAACATTTTTTAAAAAACCCTCTCTAGTTCCAATTTTTTTTATTTAAAAAAAATTTTTTTTAAATGTTTATTTATCTTTGAGAGAGACAGAGACAGAGCGCAAGTTGGGGAGGGACAGAGAGGGAGGGAGACACAGAATCTGAAGCAGGCTCCAGGCTCTGAGCTGTCAGCACAGAGCCTGAAGCGGGGCTTGAACCCATGAACTGAAAGATCGTGACTTGAGCTGAAGTCGGACGCCTAACCAACCGAGCCACCCAAGCACCCCTCTAGTTCCAAATTTCTACTCACTTATTTCAGGAACTATTTCAGAATCTACCACTTTTAGGCACATGCTGGAGAAGACTAAGAGAAAATAATGATATCCTCTACCTGCACCAATAAACATAAAGGCTTCTGAGAATTTCTTTATGGGAGCAATCATTTTAAGTACAAAAATTAAAAAGAAAGTCCTCCCCCACCCAAATACTTTCAATGAATGTTTCTGGTTTATAAAAGGCTAAGTGAAATTCAATTACACAGAACACATACACTGTTTGAATTGTAAAGCCTTTCTATGTGATATTACATTGACATACAACATGAAAAAAGAGCCCGAGATACAAAAATACAGTTGTGATTCAGGAAATGGCACCAAATTAGAACAGTTTTATTATTTAACATACCAATGTATATACATTATCCTCCCAAATAAGAAACAATTTGATTCCAAAGTTTCAAATGTAGTTTCCAAAATGAATCCTTATTGTAAATTTGAAAAAAAAAAAAAAAAAAGTCCTGCAAATTAACACAATTTTGACCCTTGACTAAAATATGCACCCTGTACCAATCACCTCGCATACAAAATGTATATTATAAATAAAACTTTCAAAAAAGATCTTGGATGTTTATTGCACGTTGTACAGAATGCTTGCCACTATCTGAAAGGCTTTTCAGCTCTTTACTGTATAATCTGTTTAAAGGATTTCCTCAAACTTGGGTGAAAACACTCTGCAAATATGAGCCTATATAGGATCATAGATGCTGCTTACCAGAAACAGGAAAATACAATCTTATTTGTAGACTTATTTGGACTGCTTCTGCACTTTTTCTGAAATAAGAATGACTCTGTTGTTTAGTGTTAAAAGCAATGACAAGATCCGGACACGTTAAAAGTCCTGTTCAAATGTCAGTTTTCTCTTTTCAAATAGAAACTACGTGGAGAGGCATTTTTTTACCCAGTCATATATTTCTACTTTCTAGGACCAGCCCTTCTTGAAGTATATTTGTTAAAGATCACACTACAGGATTCAGAACAATGCTGTTCGTCAGCAACAGTTACTGTTTTGGTTTCAACATCTCAACCTCTCTCAGCCCTAGTAAAGTTAGCACAAAGCAGCCAGCCTGCCATGGCCTGAAAAACAAAAAAGGGTTCCCAATAAGTTTTCCTTGCATCCAGCACAGTGCCTTGCAAAGAGCAGGCACGCAATAAATATCTGATGAATGAATGCACTATCTTCTGGGACCATTTCCTATACGTAATTACTGATTCATGAGTAATATGCTGATTTAAGGTACACAGATCTAACACAATGACTAAACAGAAAACACGTGTGACACGTTACAGGCCAGGACACGCTGTGTATTTTAAGGGTTAAAACTATTCCCATACTAAAAATTGATTAGTCGAATATTTTTATTTTGCCAAGGGACTCTTAACAGTATTAGCCTTTGGCAATTCCCAAACATACAATGAACCCCAAACAAAACGAAACGAAACAAAACAAAATTGCACTATTACAGGGAAACGAGTCCGTGAAAGCAGAGAGGAGGAGCCAGTTAAGGAACAGCAACTTCAAGGAGACGGTTGTTTTTTCGTTTGCACGTTGGGACGCTCCCATTTTTCTGGTTGCCCTGAATAAACTTCACACATACTTTATCCTGTCTGAACTGAACCAGGAACCTGGAAGAAAAAAATAGGGCAGATTAAAGAAAAGTACACACACAACAGCTGATGATGACACTAACACTAGCTTTTGTTTGTTTCTTTTTTTTTTTTAAGTTTATTTATGTATTTTGAAAGAGAAAGAGAGGGGGAGGGAGGGGCAGAGACAGAATACAAGCTGTCAGCGCAGAGTTTGATGTGGGGCTCGATCTCACGAACCTTGAGCTCATGACCTGAGCCCAAATCAAGTAAGATGCTTAACCGGCTGAGCCATGCAGGTGCCCCCAACTAGCTTTTGTTTCCTAATGGATATTGACCTTGACAAGTATTGCCTCTTTCCATCAGCACTTGCAACAGCCATCACTTAGCCCCTAAGGAAAGTGAAGTTCATTAACTCATCACACTCCAGTAAGGTAAGAAGGGCTAAGAAGAATTATTTCCATGTTTCAAATGAAGACCAACCTGCTCTTTTCCCATTTTTCTCCATTTTTGCATAGTAAGACCATAAACTGGCAGGGGGTGGGGGAGGTTCCTATTGAATTACCAACAGATTGAGAAAATTAAATGAAAAAATATCATTAAAGAGGTCTAGAGACACTCCAGACTATGATTTCCAAACACTGGTTACTGACATTATTTCCTCAACAATTTTTGTCATATCCACACACTATGCTAATAGTTGTTTCTAACCCTAAGTAAGTAGATTTCAAAATAGCTGTGACCTATGGAATAATAATAAAATTGCAAGTTTGATATTCCCTTTATATTTTTTAATGTCCATTAAAATATATATATAATATACTACATATAGTAGAGTATATATAGTATGTATATAATAGTATATATATAGTATATATATATATACACTATATATTACTAATACAAACTACATATATACTATATACATATATAGCATATACATATAATCAAAACACTTACACACTCTGTCAGTGCACACTCAAAGCCACTTCTTATCCTACAGTAGTAGTACATGTGGTACAACATGTGAAACCATATTCTAGTTCTAATCTGTCCTTTCATAGACTGTTAGGGGTCAAGTGCTCGTCCACAGGATGATTTGTCACACCTTCCTACCACAAACGTACTGCATTCCTGCTGGACTCAGGGCTGCAAGGGACACCTGGCCATACAAAATGAGGTCCCTGCCCTCAAGGATGGCATCCCTGTGGAGGAAGGAGAGCGGCATGACTGGACCAGAACCCGGGCTTTCCCATCTCAAAGCCAGTGCTCGTCACTCCAGCATAAGAGTCAGTACAACGTTGCCATATTTGCAATATGTTTCTCAGGGAACAGTTTTCTGAGTTGCTGGCATATAGCTGAGTCACTCTAACAACCGTGTGACAGATCGCATGCTCACCGGATCCACGACAACGGCAAACATCAAAACAGCTCTGTTCCATGCACATTAGTCTCAGCGTCAAGGTCTACAGAACCCGTCCGTGTTTTGCAAACATTGTCTACAGGAGTGAAATGTGACACACACGCTCCTGATTTATCAATTGTTTTAACAGGATAGTACTTCCCTGCTTTGGAATGGTCTATTTCTTTTTACCTTGAAAGTACTGACAAAAAGAATTATGGCTCCAAAATCGCATCTCTCCAGCATATATACTTGTATCTATGTGCCTCAAAGAAAGAAAGCACCTTTTGAATTTAATGCCAATACACACATTTAAAAAATCAAATATTTTGACATTTTAATTTTCAAAGACCACTTATAGTGTAATGAAAGTATAGGGAGTTCTCTTCCCCAATAACTTTAGCATTGGCTGTCTTCATGTTCACAATGCATGATTGCAAGATTTATTGAATGTTCACCATGCACCATACTTTTCTTAGTAAGTTACATATATTAACTCAACTTTAAAATAATCCTATGAGGCAAGTAATATTATTAATTTTTTTTAATGCTTATTTACTTTTGAGAGAGATAGACACACACAACTGGGGGAGGGGCAGAGAGAGAGGGAGACACAGAGTCTGAAGCAGGCTCTGTCAGCACAGAGCCCGACGCGGGGCTCGAACTCATGAACTGTGAGATCATGACTTGAGCTGAAGTCAGATGCTTAACCGACTGAGCCACCCAGGTGCCCCATAGGCAAGTAATATTATTCCTCTCCACTTCATAAAAGAGAAAACTGGAGCATGGCCCACAGTGAGGGCATGGTAATCAGAGAATCACCCTCCAGCAAACAATAATGTTGAATGCATTCGTTCACAGCATCAATACCAGTTCGAACGTCACAGCAAAAAGAATTTAGATGATTTGTTCTGATTTAAAATATTCAGACAAACAACTGCATATGTTGAATGATTTACACGTTTGTATATTATGTGTGTGTACCCATGTACATACACACACACATATTTAAAATGTTTAATAGAACAAATTCACTTTGGTTTTTTCAATACTTTTAGGACTTCGTTTTTAGAAACTGTTTAGAAATATTACACATTTTATTTAAGGTCCTTAAAATGCAATCTATTTATGGACTGAACCGTTTGGGAATAAGAACTGGGAATTACAAAGCAGGTTAAAACTGCTCTAAGGAGTAAACAGGACTCTGACTCTCCTCTTGTAAACTGACAGCCAGTTTATCCATAATGCCTAGGGAGACTAGGTGTATTAAAATATTACTTCTGCTTCTGAAAAGGACACACTGAGGAAGGTTTCGGTCATTGAACTGCACACTGGATATAATACTAATCTGCCGAGGGGTGCCTGGGTGGCTCAGTCGGTTGAGCGTCCAGCTCTTGATTTCGGCTCAGGTCATGATTTCACGGTTCATAAGTTCAAGCCCCGAATCAGGCTCTGTAATGACGGTGCGGAGCCTGTTTAGGACTCTCTCTCTCTCTCTCTCTCTCTCTCCCTCTCCTGCACTTGTGTGTGTGCTTTCTCTCTCTCTCAAAATAAATAAATTTAAAAAAAAATTACTAATCTGTAGAGCTGGCAGTGAAATGGATTAAAGCCACTTAGGACTGCAAAAAAAAATACATCATGGGCACCCCTGCCCATGACTTTGTAAAATTTTTTTTTAAACTTAAAATGCGCTCCAAGGAGGTGTATGATCCTTGCCTAAGAGCTCTAGAGGTTGTGAAACAGGCTACATTGACCGTTGCTCTGCCATGTGGCTCCCTAAAGCCTGGGCAGGGGACCACGGGTGCTCTGCGGGATGCCATCAGCTGTTTTGTTTTTATGAAACCAAAAACGATTAGGAATTGGAAAAGGAAAGGTGTTTTGGACTGGTTTACGATGCGACTAAATGTTTTGTTTTCTTCACATGACCACCCTGTAAACCTTCACTCCCACAAGCATGTTTACTGAAAGCTTACGCATCCAGAACATCATACCCCTCTCTCTGACAAGGCAGGGTCCCTGCCACCCACAAGCAAACCATCCCCATCAGTGTTGCACAACTGTGTGCCTCACACACAATGTGAGAACCGCGGGAGGGTTCTGTGGTGGATGACGTATGAGAAACAGCACACGCTATCCTGCCCAGCCCCTCTGAAGAGTCATGATGTGTGACAACACAGCACATCTGGGGAGACCTGTAGTAAAGACAGATTGTACATTTCCACGAGCCACTACTTTCTTCACAGCAGAGGCTGTGTTCCTACAATACCAGCTTGAGAAATGCTTAAGAGTAGCGATCCTTTGTGACCTGGATGCTGATGTGACTTTCTCTGTAAAGACAACCTCATTAATGTAGTGAGTCAACCGTAACGCTGCTTCATCCGTATTCCAAGGAGCTCCTGCATCTGGAATACACAGAATCTTCCCGGGATGAGTGGGAATTACCAGTTCCACCGAAACAGAAGCCCTGCATCCCAAGTTATAAAACATTTCAACTAAAGGGAGCTTAAAGTTATAATAGGTCCTAACAGGTTAAAATCTTAATTGACTAGAACCCAAGTAGCCATTATATTTTTTCCTAATACATATTCTTTGTTTAATGAGAAAGGACCTAATGACAAGAAAAGCTATTTACTACAAACTGCAATTTCCTATGTAGAGTATACATAAAGGTCAATCTCCCACCAAATGTAAATACCACTGTTGGTGTACAATGAGGACAGATGATGAACCCAAGGTTCTGTACATCCTCAAACATCAAGGAGAGTTAGCTTGGCCTACAGAGGGATAAGAATGGGTATGAATTTATTTTGCTTTTTATTTTATTTTATTTTTTTAAGTTTATTTATGTTAAGAGAGAGAGAGAGAGAGAGAGAGAGAGAGAACAGGAGCGGGGGAAGGACAGAGAGAGAGAGAATCCCAAGCAAGCTCTGTACTATTGGGGCTCTGCCCCGACACGGGGCTCAAACTCACGAACCGTGAGATCATGTCCTGAGCTGAAATCAAAAGTCAGACACTTAACCGACTGAGCCACCCAGGCACCCCAAGAATAGGTATGAGTTTATTTTAGAAAGACTTTTAGAAAGAGTTGAAATAGAATAGGCTGGCAAAAATCTTAATTAGAAAATAAAATCATTTCTTGAGCAATCTGGTTCCGTGACTTCTTACTGTACATGCAAAGAAGTATATAAACAGGTAGTAAACACTCTATTGAAAAGTAAAGTAACCAATCAGGTATCAATCAGCACAGTAACTCAAATTCATTCAAATGAGCTCATATCGATAGATTTCATAAGTGGGGGGAATGCTCCAACCTGCATATAAATAATCAGTCTCTATCCTTAGAGCCCTACTGTGAAGTAAAAACAGTAAAATTTCAAATTTATATATAGCAGTCTTAGCATACCAGTCAACCTTGTCAACATGGAATGCTTATTCTCTATCTATCTATGTCAGAAAAAGGCATAGCAAATATAATACATCCAAAACAGCACTCTTGATTGCAGCCCAGCCACCCCCAAACCCTTCTTTCTTGAGCGTCATCTGTGGCAGTAAATGGTACCACCATTTGGGCTCAGGCCCCAGACCTACCGTCCAATCTGTTAATAAGTCCTCTTGTTTTCCCTCAAATTACATTTGGATTCTACTTCTCACTACCTCCCACTCCCACCCTAGCCTAAGCCACATCATCCTAGACAGCTCAGAGAAGCTCCCAATTTTTCTCCACTTCCATTTTTGCCTCCCTAGAGCTATTTTCCACACTGCAGCCAGAGGAATCTTTGAAAATCACAAATCAGATCATGCCACATCCTTGCTTGAAACTTATAATAGCATTCCATTGTCCTCAGTAAAATCTCAACTTCTTACCTTAGCTACCAAGCTGTACATGGCCGGGTCTCTGTCTATCTCTTCAGGGTCTTTTCCTACCATTTCATTCTGCCAGTAAGTTCATTCCCATCTCAGGGCCTTTGCACCTGCTGCCTCCCTGCCCTGGAAGGCACCTCCCAAGATGGTTGCCTGGCTTGCTCCACTGATTTCAGCCTCGACTCAAATGTCACTGTATCAAACAAGCCTCCCTGACCTCCCTATCAAAAATAGCACACTCTGGGCCTTATTCTGCCTTTTTTCCCTCTCCACAAGCAATTGTCATTAACCAAAGTCATATTACTTATTTATTATGTATGCATATTTGTCTCTTCCACCAGGATGTCAGGGACATGAAGGCAAGGACTTGATCAGTACCATTCACTGCCCGTCCACCATCTAGAATAAATATCAGATGCACACTCGCTACTTAAAGGTAGTGGCTGCATTAATGAGTAAGACTAGAGTGCTCAGCTAAAGCAAGAAAGCAGAAAGTGAAACACCACATTCAAACAGTTATGAACATACTCATCAGAAATTTCGATGCTGAGCTTCTGTTTGGTTTGGCTGAGAGTCGTCCGATACAGCTTTGTGGCCATTTCAATAAGGTGATCGCTGCTGAAGAGAAAGTCTCCTTTACTAGCTGCTTCAGAGCCCTAAAAGGACAAAGCAAGAGTCAGACCATCATAATTAAAGACAGCTTAGGAGGTAAATGTTTACAGGCTTGGCTGAAAACGTATTTACTGGCTCTTTAAAAAAACATTAGTTACTGGAGTCCATTCTTCCAAATAAATAATAACGATGAAAGCCGTATTTCTTCCAACTTGCTCGGGGCACTTTTAGTAAGGTTACCTAACCTGACGCTACCCAAAGTTGGTAGGTAGACCACAGGCACCTTCCACATCACCTCGGAGCTTGTTAGACGAGGAGAACCTCGGGCCCTAGCGCAGGCCCACTGACCAGGATCCCTGAATGATCTGTTTGCACATTCAGGCTTGAGAAGCACTGACCTAACCTACAACTCAATCTGAAAGGGCTGTTTAAAAAATTCTTCAGTGGTTTCGTTAAAAACATAAGCAGAACAACAACACTCCCAACAAATATCCTAAGGCAGTGGCTCTCCAGCTAAGCTATACAAAATAGGATGGTTGTGCCCCAATCCAAGAAACTCTGGTTTGAGGGGACTGGGGGCATAGCCTGGGCACCAGCATTATTGTGTGTAATCAAGGTTCAGAATCGCCGTGTTAGGACTGGATATGCTCCCTTTAAGTTAGGACCCACAGTGGGGAAAAGAGGCAGAATGAAGCATACGGGACTTTCCTAAGTGTAGAAACAGCAAGCTACGTGCACTACCAGCTAGATGCAGGTCCCTAAATATGATTGATATTCGCCGACATCTGCTTATTCAGTGACTATTTGTTATATGAAAGGCACTATGCTGAGCACTTTACACAGTGTCTCGCTGAATCCTTATAACAACGTTATGAACTAGTGCCATTATTTTCTTCATTTTAAAGAAGAGAAAAGGGTGCCTGGGTGGTTCTGTTGGTTAAGTGTCCGACTCTCTAAAAGAAAGTCTTTTTAATGTTTATTTTTGAGAGAGAGACAGCACGAGCTGGGGAGGGGCAGAGAGAGAAGGAGACACAGAATCCGAAGCAGGCTCTGGGCTCTGAGCCACCCAGGTGCCCCAGTTGGACTCTTGATTTCGACTCAGGTCATGATCTCATGACTTGTGAGATCGAGCCCTGCATTTGGCTTTGCGCTGACAGAGAGGAGCCTGCTTGGAATTCTCTCTCTCCCTCTCTCTCTGTCCCTTCCCCACTCACGCGTGTGCACACACATTGTGCACATGTGCTCTCTCTCAAAATAAACATTAAAAAAATAAATACAATAAAACATAAAGAGGAGAAAAATTAGGTAGGCACACAGAAGTTAAATGACTCGGCCAAGGTCACTGTAAAATTGGTGAGACCAACTCCAGAGCCTACATTCTTAACTACTTCGTTCAAATCAGGAAGTCCTCAAGGCACCTAGGTGGCTCAGTCAGTTAAGTGTCTGACTCTTCATTTCAGCTCAGGTCCTGATCTCACAGTTGTGAGATCAAGCCCCACACTGGGCTCACGCTGAGCATGAAGCCTGCTTGGGATTTTCTCTCCCTCTCCCCCACTTGTGCTCTCTCTCTCAAAAATAAATTAAAAAAAAAAAAATCAGGAAGTCCTAGTTAGGCTAAAAAAGCACTGAATGTTAAAAAGTCTTTAGGTCAAAGTTATGAGGCAGTTGTTTCATTGTGGTTGCCTTCTTTAATTAAAAAACCACAAATTAAAGATGAATAAGGGGACAGACATTTATCAAGCCGTATACAGAAAAAAACCACAGGAGGAAGCAATGAACATCCTGGTATTTCCATGTATTATTCTCAAAATAAAGCACATCACTGTGAGTGCAAACAAAAGCTGCTCAGGGAAATCAGAATTCAATGAACAATAAATGTGATTAATCAGTTCAATTTCAACTAGTCAATTTCAATCACTGAAAAGCCAAGCCTGAGATTTTACATAGGAGTGAATATAGCCCAAATCTGCAAATCAATAACATGTAGAAAATTTTAATGTTTTTGTTTTTTATTTTTGAGAGAGAGACAGAGACAGAGTGCGAGCGGCGGGAGGGGCAGAGAGAAGGAGACACAGTATCTGAAGCAGGCTCCAGGCTCTGAGTTGTCAGCACAGAGCCTGATGTGGAGCTCGAACTCACAAGCCATGAGATCATGACCTTAGCCGAAGTTGGATGCCTAACCGACTGAGCCACCCAGGCGCCCCAGATGTAGAAAATTTTCAATCAGTGCCTCGGAGATTGGACAAATGCAGAAATCTTTCAAACAAATCAATAGTTGGACCTTTACCTCTTTGAGATGGATGGCAAAGAAGCCATCATTCTGTGAGCTCATCGATACTTTGGTCACATCCACCAAAGGAACCTCTGACTTGATCTGCCCGGACTTTTGATCGGCAAGAAGGAGATTATTATTTGTTAAGAGGAAAATCCGGGATGTGCTCTAAAACAAAACAAAACAAAACGAAACAAATAAGGATGTAAAACCAATGATGAAAAACACCCCAAGTGGTCCTTGAGTTTCAAGTATTAGTTATTTGCAGAAATGCCCATTTTATTCTGTATCTTTCGGCATGCATACCTATGTAAACTGAGAACACACTAAAAACACAAATAACGTATCTTAAATCATGAAAGTTTCAGAGAACAAGCAAAAGTCCACCTAAGCTTAAAGGTAAGGGGGAACATCTTCCTTTATAAGAATTCTGCTGAGAAAATGAAATGCAAATTTGAATATTCAGAAAACTAAAGATGACTGTCCCAATTGAAAAACACTTCTTACAAGTCTTCAGGGATAGCATTTTACCTTCCCATTGGCACGGTTAATTTTGTTCACCACTTCAGCAATGATAATCTTTTCTTCAATAGCATCTTTGAGTTTCTTATACTTGGGATTCTTGTTGATTTCCAGGTAAGCTCCTTGGAATGGTTGCCCAACACTAGAGGGAAAAAAAAAATTCCCCTCACATTAGAAACAGTTCCAGATGGAAGTATTATGGGAGAAAGGTAACACGTTAGCTGATTCTGAAGAGCGATAACTTCATCAGAGTTAATTTTATGCATTTTACACATGTCCTAAATAGTTGGAAATGAAACCTGAAACCTACTTCAAATACATTTTTGATGTCATCATGGCATTTTGTAGGTAGGACTTTGATAAAAATCTTATCACATGGAACAATCAAGATAGAAACCTGTCACAAGAAAGACAGCGAAGGCCCAAGTGCATGGTCTCAAGGAAAAGGCAAATCCTTCTAATCTGTTAATATAAAGTTAACAGCTACCCACAAAGGGCTTCTAATGCCTTTAAACAACATGTGGCAACGGGAAAAAAGAGCACAGATCATTACCATCAGCTGCTTCAAAGAAAAACTTCATTTTCTTGCAGAGAATCAGAAAATCAATAGGCCGCCTGGGAAGAACAGATCCAGAGCAACCGCTTTAGAAGAAAGCTACAGAGCACTTAATATTACCATATAACTCTGGCTCTAAATAGGCAACGTATGAAAGAAGAATCAGGCCTTTCCTCCTAGGATATGCCCCTACTCGGACAGAAGGGGCCAAGGTCACCATTCAGAAGCAGAGCAGTTTTCTTTCAAACAAACTGTATCTTACAAGTCGCACAATCATGCGCTAGGATGTCGATTTCCCTTAAAGGTTTGTGGGGTGACACCTGCAGGACAGCTTCTTCAAAGACACCAAAAAAAACCCCACAACAACAACAACAACAACAACAAACTGTGGCTTCACTCTGAGCTGTAAAGTTCTGGCAATTTGCAAATACAACTTTAAATGCTTGTGTTGTGGGTGGAGGAATAGGGAAGAAAAATCCACGTAGGTGGTCAGGCTGGCACCCAGAAGGGCCGCTGCTTCACACAGTGGTGGGAGGCTAAATTATCCCACCCCTCTGACTGCTGCGGGGGAGCATGCACACAGAACACTACCCAAAGAGGACCTGGCTTGATGTTAATATTTTTTTCTTGCTGTTCATAGTCAAATGCATCTTTATTCATTTAATGTTTTTAAAGGAAGAATCAACAAATGTGTTTTTAATAATTAAAAAGTGCTAAGAGTCTCTGGATTTGTTTCTTCAAAAATGCATTTTTCTCCTTTCAGTTTCTGAAGTGTCACCCACAGGGAATGTTAATTAAGACGATTACAAGTGAAAAAGATATAAAGAAAAAGTTAAATCAATTAGTTGCTGGAGAGAGCACAGGGACCATTTTCGTGTTCGAATGTGCTTTCTTTAGCAGGCACTTTGGACAACTTCGGATGAAGATGCTACGTGGGACTCACGGGGAGTATGTACCATCTCAAGTCACCAGGTCAGCTGACCCAGGAGGCTGTGTCCCTAAAGACACAGAGAATACAAGCACAGCACATGGAATACATGTGAATATACTCAGCAGATATACTTTTTATTTCTGGGCCGTCCTTTGGAAGAAGCTAAAGGTTGTTAAAGATTTCGCTTGAAATTGTACAACCTACTTTTTTATTTAAAAACAGATGAGAGGGGCGCCTGGGTGGCGCAGTCGGTTAAGCGTCCGACTTCAGCCAGGTCACGATCTCGCGGTCCGTGAGTTCGAGCCCCGCGTCAGGCTCTGGGCTGATGGCTCGGAGCCTGGAGCCTGTTTCTGATTCTGTGTCTCCCTCTCCCTCTGCCCCTCCCCCGTTCATGCTCTGTCTCTCTCTGTCCCAAAAATAAATAAACGTTGAAAAAAAAATTAAAAAAAAAAAAAAACAGATGAGAAAGGGATAGGGATTCTGGGGAGAAATGATGAACTTGGGAGATAAAAGAATATTCAGATAAGCGGTCTTTACCAAGGGTTTCACTTGGTAAACTTACAACTGATACTGCTTCTTTTATTGAGTGCTTGGTGCCTACAATAAAGAGACTGATCTGACTGCACAGGCCACTAACGTCATGGCCAAGCAGTTAGCAGACCAAAGGCCATCACAGAGCAGTGCTCCCGCAACACTCTTAGAATGACAGACCGGCTCGCTCTTCTTTACAATACAAATGAGCCTGACCCAGCTGGTTCAAGGAAGAAGACTGGCATGGGGATTACAGTATATTACCAGCAGAAATTGGGCCGGCCTCTGAAAACTATGGAAAACGAACAAGAATTTACGATGAAGATTTATCTTAATAGCCTATGCAATTTGTATTTTAAACGATGACTTCTAATTATTTAGTGAAGTGTTTAGGCTAATGCCAATGAAATAAAACCAACAAATGTAATCTCATTTCATTACAATATGCCATGAAAGCCATTGCTCAAAAGTGTTTAAGTGTACTTTTTTCAACAGAGCTGAGCTTTATTTCCATGTTTATTACATGTTTATCTTTGATGTCGAATACATATTAGAATCAGCATACAACTTGGGAGAAAAGCTGGACGTTCTCCACTGAATGGGTTAAAAAGGAATATAAAACTACAAAATACTCATTTTAGGTGTTCAATTCTAAATTATGGAAAACAGAACAACAATTACCTTGCCATTTTTCTCTTTCTAGTTTTCCAAGATGAATTTCATTATGAAATATTTTTCACTAACAATTAATTGTAAGAAAGGAAATAAGGGATTAAAACCACTTGACTTTAAGTACAGAATACAAATAGTCTTAACACAGAACTCCTATCTTCTATTTAAAATACAAATATTTCATCATAGTATGAATTGAGAGTGATTAACTGATGTCAACTGGAAATCTAGTGACCTAAGCAAACCCATACATGCCATTTGCTTTTGTCTGGAAGAGTTAGGCTGATCATAAAATAACTCATAGAATTAAAAATCTCTCATGTATCACTGAAATCAAACTCCACTAGAAGCAACCTACAAATATATTTGAGGAGCTTTTAAAATACTGACTTTTATGGGTAAAGCAAAGCCATAATACCTAGATGGGTATAAAGCCTTCTTGTCTTTGAAGAGTTCACTGGCTTCTAATTTTTCTTCGTAAATCAGCTTTTGCTGGTCTGTGAATTGGTCTCTGTATTTTTTACACTGTGAAAAATGAAAAGGAGAAAAAAAAAAGATATCACTTACATAAGTCATTACTCATTCTTAAATATGCTAAGCCAATTTAGTAACATGAAGAGTAAGAGTAAATGTGTACAAAATATCCATTTAAAAAAACCAAGAGCATTTTTCCTTTTTGGGTTTTAAAAGGTTGGTCTTAGAAAATGCCATAAAAACTACGGTCTGTATTGTGGAACTTGGGATGCTTCTTCAGAACACGCGAGGGCCTTGCTAGCAAGGGCCCTACTGGGAGTACTGACCCTCCCACTATGACATCAGCCCCCCCCCCTCAACCCCCAACATCCTTTAGGCCTCAGGCTGTCACACTCTTCTCACAAAGACTTAGCCTAAGAATGACATTGTACATCACAACTCATTGCACACATTGATTTACATGCACACACATAGACAACTGACACAAAAGCTTCACAAAACAATTCCTTCAACATGCCCTGTACTCTATTATTTTTTTTTAACTTTAGTTTTTATTTTTTTAAATTTACATCCAAATTAGTTAGCATATAGTGAAGCAATGATTTCAGGAGTAGATTCCTTAATGCCCCTTACCCATTTAGCCCATCCCCCCCTCCCACAACCCCTCCAGCAACCCTCAGTTTGTTCTCCATATTTATGAGTCTCTTCTGTTTTGTCCCCCTCCCTGTTTTTATATTATTTTTGTTTCCCTTCCCTTAGGTTCATCTGTTTTGTCTCTTAAAGTCCTCAGATGAGTGAAGTCATCTGATTTTTGTCTTTCTCTGACTGATTTCACTTAGCATAACACCCTCCAGTTCCATCCACATAGTTGCAAATGGCAAGATTTCATTCTTTTTGATTGCTGAGTAATACTCCATTGTGTGTGTGTGTGTGTGTGTGTGTGTGTGTGTGTAGATAGATAGATAGATATACACACACACACACACCACATTTTCTTTATCCATTCATCCATCGATGGACATTTGGGCTCTTTCCATACTTTGGCTATTGTTGATAGTGCTGCTAGAAACATGGGGGTGCATGTATCCCTTCGAAACAGCACACCTATATCCCTTGGATAAATACCTAGTAGTGCAATTGCTGCGTCGTAGGGTAGTTCTATTTTTAATTTTTTGAGGAACCTCCATACTGTTTTCCAGAGTGGCTGCACCAGCTTGCATTCCCACCAACAATGCAAAAGAGATCCTCTTTCTCTGCATCCTCACCAACATCTGTTGTTGCCTGAGTTGTTAATCTTAGCCATTCTGACAGGTGTAAGGTGGTATCTCATTGTGGTTTTGATTTGTATTTCCCTGATGATGAGTGATATTGAGCATTTTTTCATGTGTCGGTTGGCCACGTGGACGTCTTCTATCCTACTGTACTTCATTTTAAAACGCTGGTCGGTAATCTATTAAATTGATTTCACGACTCACAAATATGCTACAACCCTTGGTTTGAAAAACACTGCTCTGAATCCCCTATTGCCATTTTACGGTATGGACACCTGACCTGAGAAATCTCTCCTTTGGCTGGATTCTGAGATGGTACTGAAGGGACACAGGGGGTGGCTGGAGGGGCAGGGACAGGTGTTTTATTTTTATTTTTTATTATGTTTATTTATTTTTGAGAGAGACAGAGCGTGAGCAAGGAAGGGGCAGAGAAGGGAAGACACAGAATCCAAAGCAGGTTCCAGGCTCAGCTGTCAGCACGGAGCCCGACATCGGGCTCAAACTCACAAACTGCAAGATCATGACCTGAGTCAAAGTTGGGACGTTCAACCGACTGACCACCCAGGTGCCCCTAGGCCAGGTGTTTCAGATGAACTCTAAGACATTCAGTTACAAATGTAGTTGAGACCCACTGATATAATTGTATAAGGGAATGTTAGCATTGCTGCCCACCCTTTCAGGAATAAACACATCCTTCTCATTCTCTATCCCCAAATGCAAGGGCCAGGGGCCAGGGGAGAGCAGAGGCAGAGCAGACTCCTGGCATTAGAAGTTCCCCATCGTTATTTCTGAAAATAGTCTCACTGTCAGACTCAAAGAGGGAGATGAGCATTGAGACACTGGTGAATTTCACCAAACTGACTCACTAAGTTAGGGAACAGAAGGGAGAATCCAGTTCCACATGCTGTGTCACCAATATTACACTATTCAGTGATAATGTCACTCTACATATGTAATTCTGGAAAGGGACAAGCCTACAGTGCCCAGCAGGAAAGAGTTTCCTGGAAGTGATATCCATCAGTCATTCACTTACCAAATATAATAAGCCTTTCAATGATTATATCGTAGGATTATATGATTATCATATTAATGATTATATCGTATCTGACACTTGTACATATTTAGCATTCCATATATCAACTGAACTACTAAAATAAAGTCAACATCTATATAAGTAACCCACGTACTTCTGGGCAACACCTAAGTAACACGTTATGCTCTCATAAAATTAAGGAAGCTAAAAATATAAGGCAATGTCAAATAGATTTTTAGCTTCCATTTAATTCAGGTTGAGGGAAACTTAATCTCTTTGATGTCTTGTGAGGCACTCTAAAGCCGTTTTTTTCCCCAGTCCATCAAAACATGTAGTGTTCTCGCGTACGTTTATGCACGTACTCAATACATCTTAGAAAGTAAACTCCTACAATCTTCAAGATTTAACTATATCCTGTGAAGATGTTCAAATTTTATTATTTCTTTTTTTTTTTTTTAATTTTTTTTTTCAACGTTTATTTATTTTTGGGACAGAGAGAGACAGAGCATGAACGGGGGAGGGGCAGACACAGAATCGGAAACAGGCTCCAGGCTCTGAGCCATCAGCCCAGAGCCCGACGCGGGGCTCGAACTCACGGACCGCGAGATCGTGACCTGGCTGAAGTCGGACGCTTAACCAACTGCGCCACCCAGGCGCCCCCAAATTTTATTATTTCTATCTCTGGCAGTATTCCTTCAGGTAAAGATGAATAACAGAAGCACATCAAAACAAAACAAAAACCTGAACTACTTTAAAGCAACTGGAATCTGGAAGGGAAAGACACTGGAGCCATGCACACTCTCCTTTCCAGACAAGGATGACAGGTGACAGTCATGGGAACACCTGGCTGCTCTAGAAATTCTCACACAAAGCCAAGTACGGTGCACGGTTCAAAAATACCAAGGTCCTCAGATACGTCTCTTTGAGGTTAGAGGAAGAGCATGGTTAAAAATCTGCTTTTACATAACATTTTTCAAACGCTCAAAATATATGTTAAGAAGTCTCTGAAAAAAAAACCTAACAAGGCATTTTTTTACCCTCCACAAGTGGAAAATCCTTTTTAGTTCTTTGTGAGTAGAATCCAAAAATAGGTAAGGTCTTGATGGCCAGTTCTTGTCTATTGGAGATAAGGAAGGCATCTTATTTTTCATTTCCAAGAAGTATTTTTGCACCTATGTGGAGTTTGACAAAAAATGCTAGATAAGTAAAATATACCAGAAAAGTCATTGTTTTACATAAACCAGGATCAAGCAAACCACTTGGTGGAATTTAGCAAGTTTTAGTTTATAAAATGTTGCAACTCCTCTGGAAAATCTCTTTTTAACTCTCTGTATTGGTTGGGAAAATCTAAGCTCCACTAAATGGTTAAGAGAAAGGAAGAATACTAATTTTAAAATTAACATTAATACTTACACCAGCTAACACTAGAAAGCTGCATTGTTTAATAGGCAGCCACTTGCCACCTGTGACTATTTCTATTTAAATCTTTAGTAATTAAAAAAAAAGTTAAAAATCCAGTTCATCAATCACATTTGTTACATTTCAAGTGCTCAATAGCCACATGTGGCTAGACTTTACTGCACCACAAAGATCTAGAACATTTTCACTGCTGCAGAAAGTCCTATTGGACAGCACTGCTCTAGAGTACTGAATATGAGCCAGGAACTGTAAGAGCTTTCAATCATCACTCCATTTTACAGGCGACAAGAATGAGGCTCACAGAAGTTAAGTGATTTGCTCAAGCCATAAGTCTGTACATGGCAGAGTGAGCGGGCTCCAGAGTTTGCATGTTACCACTACATATACTTCTCTGGAAGCCAGAGGGAAATGTTAGAATCCATCCCGGAATCGTGGCACAGCCCTGCTCTCCTCGTTGACCAACCTCGCCCTGCAGCAGCTTGTGGCAGTTCAGCAGGGCAAGATCTTGGTGTTCCCCTCAGATTCCTATGTTGAAATCCTAACCCCTAATGGGATAGTGTTAGGAAACGGGGCCTTGGGGAGGCAATTAGGTGAGTAAGGTCACAAGGGGTGGTGCTCCCAGGATTAACGCTCTTATAAGAAGACACGGGAAAGAGCTTGCTTCTCTTTCTCTTCTCCTGTGAGGAAACTAGGAAAAAGCCCTCACCAGAACCAGACCATGCTGGCACTCTGATCTTGGGCTGCCCAGTCTCCAGGACTATGAGAAATAAATGTTTATTAAGCCACACAGTCTATGGTATTTTCATTATAGTAGCCTGAACCAACACACCAGGCTTTCTTGGGTTCCCCTTCCCCAGAGAACGTTCTCTCTGTCAAAGAACATTTCATTGATCATATGTGGGCCGCTAACCTGACACAATTCTACCTGAATTTGAGGGGAAATGATAGAAGGTCACAATCTCTCAATGTCACAGCTAGGGTTTAATAGTTACCAAACAAGTCATTTACGATTGAGGTGATGCTATTCACTAGTTAGTCCTATAATGCTAATTAGCCGCATAGAAAGTATAGACTTACAATTCTCTGAAGTGTAAATTCATAAATTTTCTTTCCAGCATTGGCTCTGAAGAATTTCCTGTACTCCCGACGGACCTTTAAATAGAAGCAGCAGAACACAGAGGTTAACGTGTGGCCGGCAGGTGCCCATATGATACCCTTCTATCAAAAATGAAAAAAAAAGGTGGAACAAGTCAAATTTATAAGTGACTTTCTGGATATAGTAAAATGATTGAAGCACACTGAGACAGTGGATTTTAAATCAGAGAAAAAGAAACGAGAGCTGCAAAGTGGTAATACCAGAATGTTCTAATGTTTTAAATCCTCTCAATTCGTTTTTAAAGTGCCTGAAGATTTGACAAGAAACACTCTACAGGCATGGCTACAAACTCATCACAAATCAAAATACATATCAGAAAAAAAATGACATAGGTAATTTTCACTGCAAATTGTTCTTAAAAGGTAAAAAGAAAATGCCTGACGAACTCCAGCACAGCTTCCAAAGCCCTGCATACGAAGACAGGACTTCAGTGCCGTGCGCTGGGAGCTCACTGTGCCTAAAAATAAGAATTTAAAAAGAAGCCTGTGGTCTCCCATTAGAAATCTCCCATTTAACTGCATTCATTTTTCTCTCATCTCTACTCCTGTCCGAGTTTCTACTAACACTATCACAACACTCAGGACATGTTACAGTTTTAGTTTCCCTATTTCTTCCTTGCTACACTGTCATATGCACTTTGCACACTAGTGTTCAACAAATCAAATCACTAGGTGAGGTGTTTACTGAATGAATGAATGAATGATACAGTTAAGATTTGAAACTGAGAAAAAAAACTAAAAACTACTTAAAATACCGATTGTCACTCGGCTGTCAATGAGAATGTTAGATTTTAGCAAAACACCAGCCTATTTGAATAATTCAGACATGCTATGCCTTTTTCTTTTGTCTTTACTTTTCTGGGTTTAACTGCACATGTTCAAAATCCAAGCTCACAACCTGCTAGCCAAATTCAGTTTGTAGAAAAATGTTTTATATGCCTATTTTTAAATGAAGCACTTCGCACGGAAAATTCAGGCTACACGTTTCTCTTCAAGTTTTCTAAGATCTAGCAACGGTGAGCCCCATTCCCACATGACAAAGACGAGACCACAGGAGCTGTGGCTGCCTTTATGAGACAGGATGCTCCACACTGCTCAGGGCCCCATCCTTCCTGATCCACCTTCCATCTGCTACTTCCCTCATCCTTGTGACCTCCCTGGTCCCATGGGACACGTAAGCGCCAGACCCATTCTCTACGCTTATGGATTATTAAGGTTTAAAATTTTTTTCAGGGGCACCTGGGTGGCTCAGTCGTTAATTAAGCATCCGATTCTTGGTTTCGGCTCAGTCATGGTCTCACAGTTCATGAGTTTGAGTCCTGCCATCAGGCTCTGCACTGACAGTGTGGAGCCTGTTTGGTTTCTCTGTCTCTCTCTCTCTCTCTCCCTCTGTCTCTGCCCCTCCCTCTCTCAAAAATAGATTTTAAAAAATTTTTCCCCCAGATACCACACAGGAAGTTCCTCCTTTTGTTCATATTCTATGGTACTGATTATCCTTTCTCCTTTAGCCAAGGAGTTGCTAGATTCAAATCTCAAACTAATAAAGTTAGAAGGGACAAAGGGAAGAAAAATGGTACCTTTTAATTGGCTCCTGGAATTTTAATAGCATAGGGAAGCAGAGAAGTTAGAGTAAGGTTTCATGTGAACATATCCATAGAAATATACTGGAAGTCCTACCATATGTAGTTGAATGTCATTGTAAGCGAGTTCACTGCAACATGCTTTTTGATATTCACAGGAATATTTCCCCTGAAATATTCTCCAGAAATACAGCTATAAATAGAAAAGGCTGGTGACACGTTGACATATAAAATGGGCTCCCCTCACGGACCCTGGCAGTCCAAAAATGATCCACTGAACTTTGTAATCAATTCCACAAGAACCTAATCACATAAAAGGGCAAAACTACTGCTCTTATCAACATCATTCTTTAAAAAACACTAGCACAAAATTATTACATTCTTGGACTTCAGAGAAGTTTAATCTTATTTCAGAACAATGATAATGGTGACATATTAAAATACTTCTGTTTTATTGGAAACCGGGGGGGGGGGGGCAGTTACATCTAGAGTAGGGCCCGTTAACTTCAGCTCCAACACCATTCACCTACAAACTGAATTTGATTTATAGGTTACTAGCATATACCCCTAAGATGGAAAGATTTTCTGAAATCATATGCAGTGAGTTAAACCCAGAAACTGAAGACAAATGTGATTCTGCTGGTAGATATTATACAGGGTAAAAATCCTGACTCAATGTTTGGTTCCCTCCTTTTATGACAATCAGGATGCAAATCAGAACAAGTGAGTAAAATGGGAAATAAAATCCTTTAAAAAAAGTAGTTCTAGAACTTGTTTAGAATTCTTGAAATGGAACATCTTAAATTCATACTTAAGTTACTTCTTAAGTACTTCAAAAATTACTTGATGAATATTCAGTATAATCAAAAAGGTTAATTCACTGAAAGTTTACAGGCTAAATTTTCAGGGGAAAATGCAGATTACTCAAAAGCAGAACATACAGATACTGCTGATGCTGTTTAGATTCAGAGTCAGTGGCTTCCTGGATGGTAAATATTTAGAAGAAGATGAATGGTTATAGCAAAAATAATAAAGAGGAATAGTGTCAAATAGGGGCCTAATTATTCCTAAAAGACAATATGGATGGTACCCTAAGGTGATGAGTTATTGAATAACAGGAAGACACAATCTTTACACTGCCCGAAAGTTGTTCTCAATGGCAAAAAGTTGTTTCTGGGGCTCAGTCATGTTTACTTACGCATATCTTGCCTAAAGCAGTAAGCACCACTTTGAAATAAACCCTACCCTACATTAAAAGGCATTTGAATCTAAAGTTCTCTTTAACCCGAATGAGCCACTGCTGGTCTTAATTGCCAAAATCTGTACTTTTAATGCAAAACCCTTTGGTTTCTAAGCTGAACAATTAGAATGGCAGTCACTTTGTAGAACACTCTGCTCCAGGAGCCATCGCTGGAGCAGAATAGGCAGACAAAGGGAAACAAAAGCCAGATATCCCCTGGCTGGCCACTGTAGACCATGGGTCAGCTTTTAGCTCAACTACTGTAACTCTGTCTCATGAATTAAAAACAAAAAACAAAACACAAACTTCATCTTCATAAAGATAACACAAAATAGGACTTGGATAACAAAATGTCTTATTAGATGCTTTAGATACTTTAAACCTATTATTTAAAGAAATACACAACAACATCAGAAAATATTAGTGTACAGGTTTGTTCTCAAAAAGAAATGGAATTAGGCAAGGTGACACTGTAAAAGACTGTGCAGACCATAAGCAAGCATCATCAATCATTTTCTCCGGGTTAGTAAGTGCTAGGCTTCATTGAGTTCACCGTGGACAGAAAGAAGGGGTGGGGAAGTACCTTTAGTCCAAGCCAGTAAGCCCAAATGACAGCGACTGCATGCTTACGCCTAGCCTCCTCCTTCAAGCGTTTCAATTCCCTTCGAGCCTAGAACGTTTTAGATAGTAAATAAAAGAGACGGCCCAATGCAGACAGCACAAATGACCAGAAGAAGATACCCCACCAAACAGAAGAGCCAACTTATGAATAAGGATCTCAGAATGATAGAAGAATAGGGCATAATCACTTAAACCCAAAGAATCCGCGTAAGTCTGGTGCAGTCCTTTGTATGTTTAGTGCACTGAGCCTCTGTTCCGGAGGAAGGCAATCTATGTGGTACCGGAGGTAAGCCATGCCTCTGCCCCCCTACTTCCAGTTTTCCCTTTTTCCTCCCTCCTCATTCTCTCTCCTTCTTCTACTTCTCCACACTCTCTCTCTCCCTTACCCAAGCCTTAGAGCTGTGAGTGGTACCTAGTGACTTCAGCAGACTTCCCTTTGCTGCCAGTACCCAGGACTAGAGTCTAGGAATTCCTGTGTTCATTCATTTGCACGTACAAAAAGACAACTCTTGAGAACAACCATTTAGAACATGGAAAGAATAAAGTTGTTTCTTTCCCATTAGCAAATTAGAAGTAGCACATATCAAAATTCAGTGTGAGCTAAGGCCCCGGACAGTGAAATACACTGAAGCAAGATAAAAAGTGAAACGACTTATGGTTTAAAAATTAATCTTAGGGAACAGTCAATCTGAAGCATGCTACTTTGAAAGATGAAACATGCAGTGATTTTTCACCACTTTTGGTACTCAGACTGGGAAATGGGCTACCTCAGTGGGGAAACCCCAGCGATAACTGTCTAAGAGTCCTTCTGCCTCAGCTAGGACATTTCCCTCTGATTACTAAAGGAACTAGCCTGTTCGTCACAGATTTTTCAAGGGGTGGGGGACACAAATGAACAGCTCTGGTGAGTTTTTTTGGCAAATTAAGATCCTTATACAGGCAAATGTTGACTTTTCTCATTTTTCTCACAAGATGGACTTATAATGCTGACAAGGTAAACTTAAAAACATAGGATTATATTGATATTTATGTTTCTAACTGGAATACACATTTTTAGCAGAGATGACCTTTGATTTTCTAAGTAACAAAAACATCTAAAAGTCTCGTCCCTTGGGGTATGTGAAATGTTCACAGAGCCCACGACTCTGCCTGGGGATTAGTGAGAGTATTTCAGGAGGCCTTTGTTTCTGAACACAAACAGCTGAAGCTGAAATTCTTGGGATTCTTCAGCGGCAATGATAGCTAGCTTTGCATGAACACAGCTTTCTGTTCAATCACAAATGATCATTCTTTTCGCATACAATATTTTGCTTATAATAATCAATGGCGGCCACAGTGAGCCTAAAAAACAATTTCATTCGTGGATTAATATTTTTTAAGGCATGCGTTAAAGGTGTTCTTCCTGTCACCATGTTGCAGAAGACCAACTGAAGCCCAAATCTTAACATTCCCAACATGCCCCTCCAACCCCCCACCCAACAAAAATATCTCTAGAAAACTGCTGGTATATACTGGGGGGAGGGGGGAGAGAAAAGGGAAGGAAAAAAAAAAAAACAATGAAACATGCATGTTACTTGAGGGGTTTTTTTTGTTTTTGTTTTTGTTTTGTTTTGTTAAAGAGCAACTGGACCAGTGCCTCATTAATAAGCAATTAGTCTTTTTGGCCTACACATGCTTAGGGCTCCTACTAACGTGCACTACTACACTATCACATCCAGGTTTATTCGATCCGGCGGCTAGGACATGCACCGGGGTGAGGCACTGTTAACTGTAGGCATTCACCCCCTGACAGGCTAAAGATACAAACTGGTTATTGCCGATTCCGGGACGGAGTAATGGGATGTGCGAATCAAGTACCTTAGATCCGAGCCAGTAAGCCCAAATAACTGCAATAGCATGTTTATTCCTAGCCTCCTCCTTCAGCCGGCTCAGTTCCCTTCGCGCCTGTGATGCATTTGAAAAGGAGTTACAGAAAAGTTTAAGGCAGGAAAGGTTACTGCTGGTTCCCAAAGGAGAGAGAAGAAAGACACCGGTCACCATCACACAGCAAACGCGAAAGCGTGTGCCACCACCCCACACCAAAACGTCAGAGAGAGAGAGACAGGTAAATGCGTGCTCAGTAGCTTAAGCCAGTGAAACAATTTCTGACACCCGCCCCCGCTGCCTTCCAGGGGGCAGTGTCTGGCCTACCTGGGTACCATGCCAATAGGCCGCGATGGTGGTGGCTGCCTCCTCACAGCGCTTTTGGTGCTTCAGTTCCCGCAGGATTTTTCGGGCCTAAGGTGAAGAATCACCCAGAGAAAGTAGGAAGTTAACAAAAAGTAAGATGCCATACTGGCTGAAAAACATACTTGCAGAGACAGTCATAACATCCACTGTCAAGCGAAAGATCTATCGTTGAAAGAAAGGAAAAGGGGACATTGCTTATTCGGCCTAAACGGACTATGAGAAGGTAGTAAGTAAAGAGGTCACTAAGCACAGCAGTGTGGCCCCCATTCAGACCGAGACAGCAGCCTCCTGTGCCCTAACGTGGGACATGAAGAAATGTGAGCACGAGCCATAGAAGCTGGTGCACGTCAGATGGAAGGAATAGCTCTCGGGATGCGGTCGGAGGATCTCCAGTGCTCCAAAACCCATTTACCACCTTCATCATTGTTGTACACGACGTCACCTCAGCTGTAGTTTTTATGCGAAAGAGATGTTTAAAAACTTGCTAAAGAAAATCTCATTAGTCCAAAACCAGTGGCTTCTCCCAGGCAGTTACCAGAAACTGATTTTATGGGGGCCCGGAGGACATGTTGGTTGGGAGGTGGGCTCGGAATGTCTGAAGGCTCTAGATTGGAGACACGGACCCATGATCCAGTAATAAGGTCAAAGAAGGACTTGCAGGCAGTGATTTCACTTACTCTATGTGCTTGCATTTATATTCTGGCATTTACTATCGCACAGCCGCCAAATTGACCCATGGCCTAGACAAAGGTCGATCGATGCTACTGGACTCCCGGCCCAATGTTGTACCCTCTGTGAAGGGGTTCTGGGCCTGGGAATTGTCTTGAAGTAGCTCCTCTGCATTAGCCCACTCCACAGAAATCTCCCAGTAGGGAAGTGGTCAGAATAGGCTCTGAAGGTTCTTTGACTTAGAGCAGGGACAGTAAACTTTCTGCAGAAGGCCAGATGGTATTTTTGGCTTTCCCGTTTATAGGTCTCTATCACAGTTACTCAACTCTGCTGTCAGAGCGCTAAAGCACAAGATGTATTTACACACAAGATGTAAATAAATAAGCAAGGGTCTGTACCCATAAAACTTTATTTATATGAGCTTTGTACTTATATTTGTATACATATTTATATACATTTTATATTTGTATATATATTCATATGAAAGTTGTATTCCATATAATTTTTACATGTCATGAAAAGTTCTCTCTGTTATTTTAAACAATGCTTTAAGAACATAAAAGCCATTCTTCCTTCTGGGGTTGTGCAAAAACAGGCATAGGCTGTGGACTGCTGACCCCTGAACCAAGCCTTGCAGCCAGGATCTGGAACTAGGTGATGGGTACACTGTGATCCCGACTAGAATGGCCAGAGCTCAGGATGTTTTGATCATGACAGGGCAGCCCACAAGATGGTCACCAGGAAGTTATGGAAGGAGTTGGGCCGGGCAGGACGCACAGGTGCGGAGGCAACAGTGTCGACAGACAGCCTTCTGGACTACCACTTCCCTTGCAAACGGGGGGCAAGAGGATATTGAAATCATGTACGGTATTATTTCAAGACTTCCTGCTTCGAGAACAAAGCTCTTGAGAAGAGAGCCAGTTAGAAGGATGCGGCCAAGACATGGTCACAAGGGCCCCAGTGTAGCCCATAATATTTATTCTTTCCATCTGACTGTTTACAGGGTAGGCAGGAGATGAGGAGCTCCCCCCTGCAGGGTGACCTTAAAGACATCATCCTCCTTTGTGAAGAACCTAAAAACCCCCAATAAATAAGGCTCACTTCTTTTAAACTCACCTTCCAACCCCGGATATAAGACTGAATTACCAAGGCAGAACTCTTTATCTGTTGATACCTCTTTTGTTGCTGTGGGACAAAAGGGGGAGATTGTTACCAGTTCTGTTTACACATCTATAATACCTATACTGCAAGGATTGAGACAGAGTACTTGCTCACTTAGTGCAATTAACCCTTCATCTCCCATATTCCTCCTGGGAACCAATATGTAAAGAAACCCAAATATCAAACAATCCAAAATTATTACAGTTAATCCGGAGTATGTTTCAAGGGTGCTAAATATAATTAAATGAGTATCACTTTAATTGAACTGAGGCTATACAAGTGACTCCAACTCCATTCCTGCACTCAAGGACTCGCACTGGGTACCAATCAGCAATGTAAAATAGAAACCACATCCTGGGAGAGTCAAGTGAGCACCAAGTAGGTTGAGATACAGCCAAAGTTACTTCCAGGCAGGGAAGGTTAAAGAAAACCCAGTGCGGCAGGCCATGCATGTGGGCACGGCAAGATCAATGCCCAAAGGCCCTTTTTACTTCTACTCGGAAGAGTGGAGGCCACTGGAATACCGTCCCTAGAAAAGTGAGCTCGTATTGTATTTAATGTGGAATATTCACCAGCATGTCAGCATCTGTGATGACATTTCACAGCTTTTCTAACCAAGCCATGAAGTCATGCTGTGCCTCTCTCACTTTGGAAATGCTGGATTGCTCAGCTCCCTTTTCTGAGTGGGACACATGCCTTCCAGCCCTCTAGGCTAGATTTGGAAAGCTCAGAGGAAACAGAGTGATGTTATCAACACATGAGCAGCAGAACAAAAGACAATGCCAGACAGACAAAGAGAACCCTAGGACTTTGGACAAATCACTACCTCCTCTGGACTTCGGTTTCCTCATCTGTCAAATGAGGAGCTAGAAACTCGGCAAGATTCCTCACAGAGCCATATTCCGTGGCTATAGAACAAACTATATCTATGATATCTGACCATCACTTCTGACATGCATCTGATACCTTGATGTTTTCTTCTGAAGTTCCTAAATGGCTTGAAAACAACTCTATCTAACTTTAAAATTCATCTCACCTGGGTGGCTCAGTCAGCTGAGCGACCAGCTTTGGTTCAGGTCATGGTCTCATGGTTTGTGAGATCAAGGCTCACGTCAGGCTTGTGGCTGTCAGCACAGAGCCTGCTTTGGATCTTCTACCCCCTATCTCCCCGTCCTTCCCCCACTCATGCTCGCTCGTGCTCTCTCTCAAAAATAAACCTTAAAAAAATTCGTCTCATAGAGCTATAAAATATAACGGAATATGGATTTTAAAATAATCAGCAACTGAAGATGGACATTCAGAAAATCTTTGAGTTATTTGGTTGAGAAAAAAGGTTGAGTTTAATCACTAGCTTGGATAACATGTAGTTAACTGGCTGAGATATTTAGTTCAAATTCTAAAACAGATGTAACTAACACTAGAGCGAAATTAATACCTTCTCTAAAAGTTGGGCTTATTATTTGTTTCTGTTCTCCCAATTAATACTAGTTATAACTCACCATCATGAGCTAATGATACATTATATGGTGGTTCCTTTTTTCACTTGGAGATATAAAAGTTCTATATAGGGAGGGAAGGTAAAATAGCACCCGCTCTCTTCGTTCATTGCTTTGTTTCTTCTCATCCCTCTAATGAAATGCCCCCTTCCAGAGGGTATTCCTTGACCATACTATCCAAATTTATATCCTATCTCCTCACTATTCTTTATCTCAGTAATCTGTTTCCTTCCCAGCTGACTACAGTCTATAATTGTTCTGATTATTTACTTGCTTACACGCATATTGCCCCTCACTAGGTATGAACTCCATGAGGTCAGGCATCAGTTTTGTTCATGTTGCTATCCCCAGAGCCTGGCAGAGTAGGTATTCCAAAAGTATTTGTTGAATTCAAGATAGATGAATTCACTACACTTTCCAACTTGGATTTTCTTAATGATCTGCAAACAAAAAATGACAAAAAGGGTTCCCTGACCACTGGCTATGTGTTGGTCCTTCCTTTCTCAGGCAAATATAAAACAGAGCATTATGAATCTGCAGAAGAGCCAAGTGCCATTACTGTGTACACAGAAGAGAATCCACCACAGACAGGTTAGTGACAACAGTCCTCTGTGCCTCTGTAGAATACGTATGAATGAATCTCTCATTGTGGCTGGATAGGTTCATACGTGAACAGCTGTAGTACCATTGGCTGTACCCTTTCAAACCATTTTAAGGATACTCCCTTAAAGCTGAAGCAGTTTTTTTCCTTTGGCTTCATCATTTAAATATCTCATTAATTTCTCAAACGTGGACATATTACACTAAAATGTATTACATGGGAATAGGTCAGCAAAACTGTGTCCTGATTATACACTGCTTCATAGCAAAACTTTTCCAGAGCAGAAAAAGAGAGTATCCTAAAGGAGATGTGATTGTAAATTCAATTCATCTTCCGATTCTTTAGAGAAAAAGCACAGAATGAAAAAGCATTCAGAAGTAGTGTTCTTATCACAAAATTCATTTGTGAGAACACAGCCTAAGTTTAAGCCAGCCTAAAGGCAAACCTTCAGATTTCCCTCAAACCTGTTATGCCTCCAATGAAATATCTATAATCAAGTGAGAAACAAAATTCCCAAAAGAAATTCCATGTCAATTAACTAAACATACTTTATTTTTAAGTCTTTTCCCATAGATAATAGGGCCAGCAATCTGAGGACTAAAGGAAATCCAATCCTTTCACCAAATCCAGAATTCTACTAAAATGTGGCATCAGTTTTCTGGAATTAAGCCACTTTCAGTGCTGCTACAATACATGGAAAACAGCCAATTATTTTGGAAAACTGAGCCTACCCCACGAAAAGGGTTAAATGACACCGTCTCTTCCAATCCGATGAGCAAATTCAAGATTTAGATTTCCCACTATGTGGACCTCTATCACTGGAAGGCAGTGTGATATACTCAACTTGAGCTATGAAATAGTCCTGGATTCAAACCTCATCTTTGCCACTTAGCAGCTGCGTGACCACGGGCAAGTTACTCAACGGCTCATGCCTTAGTTTTCCCACCTTTAACAAAGGTACCACAAAAGCACTCAATTTATGAGGTTGCTGGGAGGACTGAATACGTAAAACTTACACGCAAAGTACATAACAAATACTAGCCAATGAGCATCATTCTTACAGAGTAAAAGGGTGGAGGCTCTTACCGCGTATCTCCTGTACCAGGCAGCTATCACGATTTGGCTTTTTCTCATTAGTAGGAAGTGGGTACGACATTTCCACCCCCGATAAATCTTCTGAATGAGAGTGGCCAAGTCCTCAAGACGCTGCTTCCTCAGGTCTTCTAGCTTGAATAACTAATAAGAAAAGATAGCTGGATTTATCAAAACTCTACCAAAACCTTATGACATACATGAAAGACATCCCCAGGCAGAAAAATGTCATGATGTTAAAGTCAACCCCATTTGAGGAAAAAAATGAATAACTGTCTTGATTATGGATGATATGGATAATAACCCATGAGAAAACTCTTTTCATGAATTCATACAAGATCACTATTTATCTTACGTGATATAGAATTTATGACAAATCAGAGAAGGGCTGAACTGGGCACTTAGATTTACCTTTACTCTACCCAGGAGAATGCAACTG
Source organism: Leopardus geoffroyi (assembly GCF_018350155.1). Lineage (NCBI taxonomy): Eukaryota > Metazoa > Chordata > Mammalia > Carnivora > Felidae > Leopardus > Leopardus geoffroyi. Next base: position 178,513,631 of record NC_059328.1, on the reverse strand, counting down.
TTACGGCAGGGAAGTGCTGATAAGGTCTCTGTTTAACAATTCAAACATTCTTCCAGATTCTCCAAATTTCCAAATTACCCAAAACACTGTTGTATTCGTTATACTTCATGCCAATTCATTTATAAAAAAATGCTCCCTTGGACGTTCCTAAGTAGAATTTTAAGCTTAAAATTTTCAGCTTAAAATTTTTTTAAATATGAGGGCTTTCATGTACCTCAAAATAATAGGGCTGTCTTTCCTAAGATTATTGCATAATTCAGGTATTATAAATACAGACTGAATTTACCTCCAATTCCTATGAGTTAAGAAGGTTTTGTTGTTGTAACAACAGTTCCTTTATGATTTATGAAGTGTTGTACAATCTAAGATTTTGATGTTTCATAAACAAATACACGTGTTCTTTTAATGCCCCCTTCTCGCCCATCCTCTCGGACATTTGCAGAAAAAACTGAATGAGGCACTATCGGCAGCATCTTGGGTAATGTTATGAAGTTAAATATCGTTTAAGAACTTGCCTATATGATTATAACATAAGTTCAGTCTGTAAAGGTTTGGGTTACGTACCGTTCTTGGGTTCCGGATGAATATCTTTGATCTACCAAAGGAGTACTCTTCTACAGGAATCTCTAACTCATTAAAGAGAACCTCCACGCCAGCCCTATAAAAATAAATAAAAATAGTTTTTCTGAGTTACAAAAAGAGGTTATCTTCTCTGAAATCACAGTATCAGGTTCTCAGTGGTATAAAATAATAGCTTTCTTTCCAAGTATAATTGGTCTTTTAGTAAGCAGCCTTCTATCAAAGAATCTTCAGACTGAATTCCACGAATTAAACCAAATCCAGGTAACACTAAAAAAGTAAATTTGGGTTCAGAACTATGCAGTCTAAGACAATAGGGTATTAAAATCGTATCTTGATTTCATTAGCAGAGGTAATCTTTGAATCAGATATACCCATCACAAAGCACCAGTCAGAACCCAGAGGGTGTGTAAGAAATTCACACCTATTTTGAATGCGCATGGTTAATTCTCCAAAATATTTTTAATATTGCGCCTCCGTGCCTCACAGTGTGGGCAGGACCCAAGAAGAGAGTGCTAAGTGCCAGACCAATGGGGTGTCATGAAGCATAGGCCTTATGTGGTAGGAGCGAGGCCTGCCTGAACTTGGCTCTGACTTCTCCATCCTGGACCCCGGTTTCAACAGCAATTTCTAACTAAACTTTATCCCAACAACCTATGGCCTAGGTGCCAGGCAGGGAGTGAATACATGTTCTGACCTGGAAATTAGCAGTGGGAACAAACAGTACCCACGTTCTATATCATCTGGGTATTGAATTTTGTAGCAGAGACCCCATCATATGTCTGGAGTTCATCTCCTCGTAGTAAAGGGTGAGTGTCTAATACTATTGATGTCCCTATTAAAGGCCAGTCCAGTAAGAATGTGGACGCAATACCAGTACGGTGAAATCAAATCCCTAGTCTCTGCACGGGCCCGTAAAAGAGGCACGTTGGCCTTCCTGTGGCAGTTGGGAGAGCTTCTACAACCTACAGAGAAGGGGCAACTCCTCTGACTGGTGAGAGCAGAAGAAAGACCACCAGACAGGCAAAGCCCACTTTCTCTTCTGCAGCAGCCCCCCCCCCCCCCCCCCAACCAGCACACACATTCTCTCTGCATGTGGAGAGCTCACAGGGGCTGCTCCATGGGATGGGCCTGTAGTGGTCCAGCGCTCTGTCTGGGACGGGAGGGCTAAGTACAATTCGGGGAAGATAAACTGAAAGCTGCATGGCCCAGATTCTGCCATATTCTTCAATCCCGCTTTATCAGCAATAACACTGACTCTCTGAGTCCAATCTGCTCCTATATCTATTTCTCCATGGGTGCGGACCTCGTGCAAAGAGAAAGACCCTCACCCCCACCCACTGTCTGTCTCTGGGGTTAATTCCCTACAGAAAAAAACCAAAAGGGTGAGAGCACTGATCCAAGATACCTCTAACTCCACCCTTTTATGATTCTACACAAAAATACTTAGCAATTACAGATCCCTTCCTACTAACTTGCCACAGAGTATTTTTAAAATTCGTGGATTGGATAAGCCCCATCCAAACCTTACAATTGAGACCTCTATAATCAATCAATAATTAATACAAAATGGTATCCAGATGGAAGATGGTCCAATACAGAGGTTACATCCAACTTTCCGTCAAATTCTGTATACTAACAGCACGTGAAGAAAACAGCATGTTATTTGTATCCTTTATAACTTCATTATTAAATGTAACCAATGAATTTCTTACCTTGCTGGTCCTTTCCAATGAGGCCATGTTTGTTTACAAAGCATTTTGTATCTTTCTAGGCAAGGTTCATAGGCCTGCCTGAAGGCATAGCCTGCCCTCCTGACTCGGACATTCTCCAAAAGTCCCAGGTACCTGATCTGATGACACACAAGAGCCTCGTTGAAGATGTGTGCTGCTTTTTTATCATTTGGTTTGATGCACCTAAAAGATTACAAAGATTTTAGGTTTTAAACTCTGTCTCTTACGGATATATCTGTCTGTGTTTTATAAAATATAGTATATAGTTATTTACTGCTTGGGATAATTATTTATTATTCTTGGGTAACCTAGTCATTTCTTTTAAAATTATTTCAAATCACTTTACAGAAAATATGTGACATACATGTGAGTTAAAAAAGAGTAAAATACCAATCCATACAATAAAATGGATGAGTATCACTGACATTTTGTTGACTGAAATAAGTTTGACATAAAAGAGTACATTTTTTATATGAAGTTCGAGAAAAATAAATCTATGGTTAGAAACCAGTTTGCTGTTACCTCTGGGGAGAATTAGAGGTACAGATCAACAGGGAAGGGGCATAAAGGAATCTTATGGGATGATAGAAATGTTTTATATCTTGGTCCAGATGGGGTTAAAACTTAAACAAGCTGTACAATGAACAGTCATACACTTTACTGTATTGTATGTGTATTAGATACTTCAGTGACATTATTAAAAACACTGTTGTCTCCCTATAACCCCATATCTCCCTCCTTTTCAAAAAAAAATTTTTTTAATGTTTATTTATTTTTGAGAAAGAGAGAGAGAGAGAGACAGAGTGTGAGCAGGGGAGGGGCAGAGAGAGAGGGAGACACAGAATCCGAAGCGGGTTCCAGGCTCTTAGCTGTCAGCACAGAGCCTGATGGGGGGCTCAAACCCATGAACTGTGAGATCATGACCCGAGCTGAGGTCGGATGCCTAACTGACTGAGCCACCCAGGTGCCCCTCTCCCTCCTTTTTAACAGGGCATTTTGCTGCTCAAAGAAAGACAACATTTCCCAGCCTCCTTTGCAAGCAGGTGTGGCCATGTGATTAAAACTGTGGCCACTAGGATCATAGCAGAATTAACATATGGCACTTCCGAAAGTGTCTTTAAAAGGAAGGGGCTTGCATTCCCTTTGTTCTTCTGCTAACTGCTCGTTGGGAATGTAGCCATGGTGGAGAGCCATCTTTGACAATATGGATGAGAGAAACACCCTGGGAATCACAGAGCCACAAAACAAAGATGTCGTATTAGCCCTGGAGTCCTTATACTCAGAAGTTACATAACAAATAAATGACAATCTTGTTTAAGCCATTGTTATGTTTGGATCTTATGGAAGCAACCTCTGTATCTTCATTAACACTGCTGCTAAACATTTATGGTTACATTTGCCTACCTATAACTGCTAAATAAATTCTACACACATATGTAATAGATGAACAATTAAATCTTATGACCTCAGTGTTTTTATGCTTCTCCTTTAACATTTGTAAAAATAATGTCCACTCTTTGGCTTAAAAATAGACAACCACGGGGTGCCTAAGTGGCTCAGTCTGTTAAACGTCCGACTTCAGCTCAGGTCAAGATCTCATGGTTCGTGGGTTCAAGCCCATGTCCGGCTCTGTGCTGACAGCCCAGAGCCTGGAGCCTGCTTCAGATTCTGTGTCTTCCTCTCAAAAGTAAATAAACATTAAAAAAAAAAAAAAAATAGACAACCAGATCAGTGGAACAGACTAGTGTGTTTAGACTTAGACTCTTACATGTGCTTTCAACTGAATTTCAATAAAGACATCAAGATAACTGAATAAAAAATAAGAGTTTTTTTTTTCTTTTCAATATATGATGCCAGAGCAACAGGTTATCTATATGGAAAAATATGGACCTTAAATATGAAATTTGAAACTACAAAGACTCTAGGAAAAAATATGATAATATTCACAAACTTTAGTTCATTAAGACTTCTTAGAAATACATTAAAACCACTAAAAGGGAAGGGGAATGAAGGAACAATTCTGGGGTAACAGAGTGTTCCATATCTGGACCAGGGTGGTGATTGCCAAAGTGTATATATACACTGGTGAAAAAAATAACTGAGCTGTTCACCTAGGATCTGTGCATACCATGTCATGTAAATTATTATTAAGTAATGATTTTTTTAAAGTCCACTTAATTGAGAATAACAAAAGCAATTGACCACAGAAAATTTCCTTTTTTTTCTTTCTGTTTTGAAACTAGGATCTTTACCCAATATATGCTCCAACCTGACTGACTGCAATCAAACCAGGGGATTCTGACTCTTTACATTTGTTACTAATATCAATATTTGGTAAACAAGCCAGACACAAAAATGTTCTTCACCCTAGTTTCCTCGCAACTGTATTTTCAAAGGCAATTATGGAAGGTATGTGTGGGTGTGTATGCATTATATGAAATCTGACCTGTTAGACACACATCTCCTATTATCTAGTTCACCAAATACACACATGTAAAACTCTAATCCTAATTGGTCTTTACTGAATCTTGAGATCTAAGATGCCCAGAAAAAGAAAAAAGAGACCAGATGCTTCTTAAGGAATTCTTTCTGTTGCTTTGAAAAATGTAAGATTGTCTGGGGAGTCATTCCTTTCTTCAAATCTACAAGTCTCCTAGGAAAGAAAGAGGCACATATTTTCTAACACCAAAGTTCTAACTAAAGCCCCACCTGCTTTAATGCTGCATTCTAAGTTAATGTAACAAGAATCCAAAACGAATCCAATAAAGAGTATTATGCAAAACCCTTACCAGAAGAAAAGTATACGTTTCTGATTTTGTCATTAAACAAAAAAGAGATACAGAAAGTTAAGAACCCTAGGAGCCAACAATGCGATTTCATTAAATATCTATTCCCATCCCGCACCACACTTTTTTCCCCCAGTCTGAAATTCCTTACTTGAAGGCAGGTAAAGGGCACTGGAGTATTTTTTAAGTAAACCCAAGATACCACATTATTCGATGTGTAAGAGCTTCAGTTATCCTCTGCTGGGGCTAATTCAGATTAAGGCAAACAGGAAAATGATCTTCCTTGAAAGTGCCTTCATGATGAACTTGTCAGAGAATTTTATGTGCCAAAAATACCTAATGTAGTTTGGATTCTTGGTCTGCAGGTTTTTCATCAGCGTGGCCACGGATGCCTTGAACTGAGAGCCTGCTGTAGGAGGCCTTTTCAGGTTGATCTTGGCTGGGTTCCCTTCTGGGAACAAAGACTTGATGAGGGTGTGGCTGGCCTTCCACATGGCTTGGGACAGGTCTCGATACAGAAGGTCATTGTTTTTGTCAACAAATCCTTCCACCTGGTACAGCACCTACGAGAAGCACAAGAGACTCCGCAGTTGATAAACTGCACTCCAGAACGTCATATAACCGTTAAAAATATTCCAGGGCTATCTCTATTGCCGCCTCCTCTTTCTCCATCAAAAAACCCCCGACACATTAGTCACACTCCTAATACCGAATTAGCCTCCAAGTTTAAATTCCATCTGTCTAAATCACAGAAGAGTTCAAAATAAATTCTATTACCCTTCAGGATTTGCAAGAATAAACTCCAAAAATGCTCTCATAACATTTTCAAAGGATTTTAGGCTTTTTTGGTGTTTGAGCACATTTTTGAGGTTTTACTTTTTTTTTTTTTTTTTTTAAGTTCACATATGCCAATTCTAGTCTTAAGTAGATAGGAGAAAATAGAGATAGCACTGATATTTTCAGACATCCTAGGTGAGCAGAGAAATTGAACAGAAAAGTATCTTTTAGTAACATAAGCTGGGGAGGGGGGGAATGAGTACCAAGTTCCAACTTTTTGAAATTAACAGTAATTCAGATACTATATACTTAATTTTTACTAGCTACATAATTGAGAATGTTTTCCTCTTTGAAGTTTGTAATCTTATTTAGAAGAAAGGAGGTATTAAAGTCAATCAATACTTTTTCAGGACTCTGAAAATTAAGCTACGGTCAAATCTGTTTTTAACATTTTTATGTATCTTAGATGGTATAAAATTCCCTCACAAAAGCAAATGAATAATGCTTTTCTTAAAAAGTCAGTATTTCCCCACTGTTGTTTCAAAATCTCAATCTAAGAACTCATAATATTTGTGTGCTTGTAAAACCTTATTGTAAGTCTTTAGTGTCTCCTAATTTTTACTACCACGTCTCCTTTTATTAATGTTGACGGGTCTATTTTTATAGGATATCTCAGAGCTGAGAAACAACAAAATCGACTTTTAAAATACATTCCAACTCTCTCATGAAGTCCACTGGCTTTCCTCTCAGCTCTCAGTATTAGTAAGATTTTGCTCAACATGACCCAGATTCTACTTCTACTGAACATTTACTGATTCTACTCTTCTAGCAACTCAACTTCTCCTCACGAGTTGGCACTGGTCAGAACGCTACCTCTGAGGCATGGCCTCCTCGGGGGAACAGCCGCAGGCCCGCTGAGCGCTCACGGCTCCCCCATACCTTGCGGCTCCCCCATACCTTGCCGGCATAGTGCTGAATTCTGAAACAGCTATGAGGCAGGGACGTGTCATTGAGAAACCGAGAGCTCTTGCTCATCCGGCTCTCGAAGTGCTGGTGGGTGGCACACACTTGGTTGAGCTTCTCCAAGAAGGTCTCGTCGGTGACCGTGCCAGGCCTCAGGCACTCCTCATCCAGCATGGCCAGGATTCCGTTTGTGTTCTGCGAGAAAGGAAGTGAAAAGGTTTCCTTCCTTCCTCACTGTATTGTTTTCATAATGATTCCTAATTACACCGTCAAACACAATTAAAAAACTTAGTCACGAGAAAATTCCGTTCAGTTACAACGAAAAGCAGACAATCAAAACAAGTAACAAAAAGCCACAGAAGTCGGTCCCCTTCCACAGTGTCCCAGGTGTGTGTGTGATGTTGGGGAGGAGGGGTCTGTATCAGTTGCCCTCCCCCATTCCCTTCCGCCCTCAGAACAGGACCTACGGAGTCACCTCAGCCACCTCAGCGGGCTGATGACTGCAAGTCACATTGTTCAAAAAAGGCAAGTCAGACCTCATATTCAAAACACATTCAAACACAAATCTAAACGTCAGAAACTAATGTGACAATGCTGTCTCTACAACATGTGGTCATAAATCACAAAGCACAGTCTTTTCTAAGGCCATTATTTGATTCATAGCTTGAGAAGGAAATTGGTTTCAGATGTTTTCAAATTGTTCCTGTGTTCAAAATACGGTTTATTTTGTAGTAAAAAAAAAAAAAAGATGTGATTTGGGATCAATGCAATCAAGCTGTATTTCAAGAGTATCTGTTTAGAATAAAACTCGTATTCCACATAAAATTTCAAAACGGGTGTTGAACATGAGTGAGAATTTGTTATGTATTCAGACCCTATGATTGTATTTATCCCAAGAGCAGCCAGCCCAGTTAAAAGGAGTAAAAAATCAGGAATCTTCTACTTTGCTAAATAAAGGCCGCTGTTCCTTGGATTGCCCCTATAGGCTCATATGTCTCCGTTCCCAAGAGAATAATCCACTCTACTGACCATCAGCCCCACCCACATCCACCAGGCAAGAGTCCCGGGTTCCTCTCTCCTTCTCCCCACAAGGCCGGGACATCCTCTGACCAGGATCTGTTGATTCCACACAAAACCCAGGGGAAGTGTGGACTCTCAGGAATCAAGTATGTTCATAACAACCCCAGAGTAAACATTACTTTTAGGTAACGCTGGAAGGAAACACTTCCTTTATGGGCCCAGGCTCCTATGTGAACATGAGTTTCTTCAAACATATGTGCAAGGGTGCTTAGGGCTGAGATAATCTAATTAAACTAAGTGTATGAACACTGTTTTCTCTTTTTTTCCTTCTTGAAGGGAAATAATTAAGTTCAAGGTTATTATTTATGAAGGAAAATGTGCTAGTCATGACTTCTGGAAGTCAAGTTCCCACAATTTGGGTTCCACAAAATTTACCAGGAAAACTTTCCAGTCAGTCTACTGATTTCCCAGATATTAGAGTTCTGAACTGCTTACATGGAACATTAGTATTCACACTCCAACACTGTCCAGATTTTTCAAAACGAAGTTTACTTATTAATAGAAAAACAGTAACGCTTCAGCATATTCAATTTAATTAAAGGTGCAGCTTTCAGGAATATCTTGAAAACTGAGAGAAGAGATAACTGGCTAATTATATAATTTCCAAAAGGTCTTGTGAAAGGCACTTGTTGTGACATGTAGAGCCTGTGATTCTATTCCTAAAACACAGCACTCACCTACCACTGACAACTAAAACCACTGGAGGACAATAAAGTTTATGCATTGTTTCAAATAACTTTGTTATCAAAGCCAGGAGTGAGAGTAATCCTAAGCATAAAATAAGTTTTTCCAGGTTTTCACATACAAATCAATCTTCCTGCAGTCAATTGATTTATAATAAACTACAGACGATGATACAAAAATAAAATATTTAGTAACCTTTTGGAATCTAAGACATATCTAGTAATTTTTTAGACTTCAAAAGTCTTTTCACATATATACAGACAAATGTGGTCACCTGAAAAATCCTGTGGCTCTTGGCCACCTGCAAAGTCACACACAAGACATCCCCCACATAGGTTCTCTGAACCAAGGCTAGGTCAATACTTGAGCCACTCCTGGGGTCCTACTTAACTCAGCTCCCATGACTCTCCCTTCATCTTCCTTTATCTTAACTTGAAGGGCATGTTTTTTTGTTGTTCTTTATTTACTTAAAAATTTTTTAAAATGTTTATTTATTTTTGACAGAGAGACAGAGAGAGACAGAGAGAGAGAGAGAGAGAGAGAGAGAGACAGACAGACAGAGCATGAGTGGGGGAGAGGCAGAGAGAGAGGGAGACACAGAATCCAAAGCAGGCTCCAGGCTCTGAGCTGTCAGCACAGAGCCCAACGTGGGGCTTGAACTCACAGACCGTGAGATCATGACCTGAGCCGAACTCGGACGCTCAACTGACTGAGCCACCCGGGCGCCCCTGTTCTTTATTTACTTAAAATTTTTTCCCAGCTTTACTGAGATATAATTGACATATAACACTGTGTAAGTTTGAGGTATACGAGGCGATAATTTGGTACCCTTTCAATATTGCAAAATGATTACCACCATAACCTTAGTTAACAGCTCTATCACATCACATAATTACCATTTCTTTTTCGTGATGAGAACATTTAAAAATTACCCTCTTAACTATTTTCAAATACATAATATAGCACTGTTAACTGTAATCACCATGCTACACATTACATCTCTAGAACTTATTCATCTTGCAACTAGAAAGTCTGTACCCTTTGACTGACATCTCCCCATTTCCCCTACTCCCAGCCCCTAGCAACTGCCATTCTCTTCTGTTTCTTTGGCTTTTTTAGATTCTACATATAAATGATGTCATGCATTTGTCTTTCTCCGACTAACTTATTTCACTTAGTGTAATGCCCTCAAGGTCCATCTGCGTTGTCACAAATGACAGGATTTCCTTCTTTCTCGTGGCTGAATAACATGCCATTGTATATACACACATCTTCTTTATCCATTCATCTATAGACGGACACTTAGGCTGTTTCCATATCTTGGCTATTGTGAACAACCCTGTAATTAACATGGGAGTAAATCTCTCTCTCCAAGATCCTGATTCCGTTTCCCTCGGATATATTCCCAAAGTGGAATTGCTACCATCGTATGGTAGTTCTATTTTTAATTTTTTGACGAACCTTCATACTATCTTCTGTTATGGCTGCACTAATTTACATTCCCACCAGGAGTGCACAGGGGTTCCTTTTACTTCACATCCTCACCAATAATTATCTTTTTGGTAATAACCACTGAACGGGATATGAAGAAGTTACTAGAGTTTTAGAAATGAAATGGATATTTGATTTGGCGAAAACCTTTTTTTCAGAGCCTCCTCTGACCAGTGCTCATATTCCCAGGAGCCACGGACCGGACCTGGGTTACCAGTATACAGAAAAGAATGATGCATCTAAGGCATATTAATGCCCTAAAGGGCTCTGTGATGCGACCACAAGATGAGCACAGGAAATCCTAGCCAAGGATCAAAATGTCCAGCTGTCTATATGTGTGTTCAAGAACTGTGTATGATTCCTCATGGCTACAATAAAGTCTCTAGAACTCCACAGCTCTCAGAAGTGTCAAAATCATGAAGACACCAAGGCAGTGAGGTCTTTTGTAAGCAGTAAATTATTACTGAGAATTTTTTAGAAAATTATACCTAATACTCACATTTTCTATCAGGTCACAAATGATAGCATTATTGAAGTAGTCAATGTGTGTCCATTCTATGCCCTGAGAAAGAAAACAGAACAAAATCAGATTCCATACGATGATGATACTACAACACTACCATCTATAAAACAGACTCTGCCATCTTAATATATTTCACTTCCTCTCTGAATATTTCCTTTACACAATAATGCAGCAAATGTCATCTTCCGGTTCCCAAAACTTCCCTAATTGTAGCAGTCCGCCATTGACACGATGTGACTGAAGGAACACCCTTGACCTGTTCTGAGACTGCCCCTCATTCCACTCTGCCATCTGTGACAATTTCCCATGCACTCCCCTGGCTCTGTGCCAAACACGGACTCAACAGGCCCTTGGGTCAATATTACTCTGTGTATATTTACAATGTTTATAAGGAAATAAGTCAGAACTTGATCCCAGGAATCTAGGGCCTACATTTTTCTGTTCTTGATTTGTAATCACAAGGAAAAAATTAATTTTAGAGTCAATCCCATGTTGTAGGGCAGTTGACTATTTCAAATGTAAAAATATCCCAGTGCTAAGACAAAATATTTTCAACATAAGGAAAGACAAAAAAACCAACCCACTGGTTCTAATGCTAGCTACAAAGCCAAATCTGTGAGGCTAAATGTAATCGTTCTGGATCTGTTTATACTCTGCCCATAAGTGTAAACATTTATTTTTCTTCTAAGGGGAAGAAATTTAATTCATACAGCAAGCTAGGGATCTTCCTATATATTCTTAGACGTGTCTCAGACAATCTGTACAAACTTTTAAGTTACACATCAAAGTTGGGGCAATCTCTTTATGGTAAGAAGACAGGAAGGGAATGAATCTGGCTTTTAGGAAGTTTACGTTAAAAAAGTGCCAGAAAAGTATAAAACGTTTCTAAACCATGATGATCATTCTGAAAGAAAGATGAAATATTTATGATGTAGCTTTCAAGTAGATGGGTTATTTTACTAAGTCACTGGGGATAACAATCACATTAGAAAAATCTATATTGAGGCAAAAAAAAAAGGATTCAGTGTCTTTAATGATTTACAACTATGCTATAGAAAATGAAGAAAAATAGGTAGTATCATTATTCAAATATTAAAGCAAATAAATGAAAAGGAAACAAAAATATAACACAACATATGCAGAATATAATGATTTCTCCTTTTGTCTGAAATAATTTTATACTTCCAAAAACATTAACTATTTAAAAAATGAAAGGATGAAAACAAAGTATGGTTTTACAATTAAGGATACAAGGACTTTGTAAACACTAATTCTGATTACGTTCAAATTACATTGAGATAATCCATACACAGCACTTGTACAACACCTGGCAATACAGTAAGAGCTTAATAAGTATTACCTGTTTTTATTATAAAATTTTAGGAAATCAGTGCTTTTCAAGATTGAACAAAGCCTCAAAATATTTTCAAATTTATACAGAGTGATACTGACTTTTTGGGTGTATAGTTCTCATAAGTTTTGGCAAATGCATGGTGTCATGTAACCACCACCAAAATTCCCTTGTTTTTCCCCTTGGTAGTCACACTCTCACGACTCCCGTCCTCTGGCAATGACCAACTCTTCTGTCTCTGTCACTTTGCCTTTTCTGGAACAACATATCACGGAATCATACAGTATGCAGACTTTTGAGTCTGGCTTCCTTCATTTGGCATTAGTGCATTTGAGAATCCTTCATTTTATGGTGTTTATCAATTGTTTGTTCCTTTTTCTTTCCTTTTTTTTTTTTTTGGACAACGGACCACCATTTTTATTTTATTATTTTTTTCCTTTCATGTTTAATATGTTTTACTCTGGAAAAGCCATGATTAAAATTCTTCAGATGAGCACATGATCAAGTATTTGTTGGTTTAAAAAAATTTTTTTTCAGTAGAGGTGACATACTGTTACATTAGTTTCAGGTGTACAACCTAGTGCCCCAACTTGTCTATACCTTAGTCTATGCCCAACACAAGTGTGGCTGCCATCTGTCACCATGCAACACTACTTCAAGTCCATGGACTATATTCCCCATGCTGGGCCTTTTATTTCTGTGACTTATCCATTCCATAACTGGAAACCTGTATCTCCCACTCCCTTTCACCCACTTTGCTCATCCCCCACCGCCTTCCCTCTGGCAAGCATCAGTTTGCTCTCTGTGTTTATCGGTCTGCTTTTTGTTTATTCATTTGTTTTGTTTTTTAGATTCCACAGGAGGGAAATCATACGGTGTCTGTGTTTCTCAGTCTCACTTATTTCACTCAGCATAATACCCTCTAGGTCCATCCCTGGTGTTTCAAATGGCGTTTCTTCCTTTTTTAAAAAAATTTTTTAATGTTTATTTATTTTTGAGAGAGACACAGAGCACGAGTGGGGGAGGGGCAGAGAGAGAGAGGGAGACACAGAATCCGAAGCAGGCTTCAGGCTCTGGGCTGTCAGCACAGAGCCCGACACGGGGCTCGAACCCATGAACGCAAGATCATGATTGGACGCTCAACCGACTGAGCCACCCAGGCGTCCCGTGTTTGTTCCTTTTTAACTGCTGAGTAGTGTTTCCTTGTATGGATGTCACAGTTGTTGGTCCATTCATCTCAGACTCTTTTTTTTTAAACACACTATTATTTTACATCATTGCACTAGAATCCACCAGGACTCAAGTCAGTCAACTGATGTTCACTGAGCACCTACTATGTGCCAGGCATTGTTCGAGGCACTAGCAGCAGAGCAGCAAAGATATTCCCAGGTAGCTTAGATGTCATAACAAATGGGTTTTTAAGAGACACAACATGGCTAAACTCAGATAAATCTGATTTTAGGATCATGTTTAGATAGGCTTCTAAATCCACAATTTGTATTATGAGTATAAAAGGAACATTTAAAAAACATATATTTCAACATTACCTCCCGTATATACTCTTCTTGCTCCTCTTTAAGAGTAAGTTCAATGAAGATCTGTTGTAGCTTTTCATTACAATAATTAATAATGAACTGCTCAAAGCTGTTGTCCTATATGGAGAAAAATGAAAACGGCCTTATGAACCATGCACTAGCTGTCCCACAGCAGCGATGCTCCAACAGCTCAATCCATAAGAGACATCACACGCCATCTCGCAGATTTAATTGCAGCCCAGCACACAGCTCCTGGGACACCGAGGCCCAGCACACAGAGGGTTTGCACACCGCAGGCACTCAAGAAATGGTTCACGAGTCAAGTGAATGAATGAGGTATACACACGTTATGCAGTATTTGAAAGATGAAGACTTTTAGTTGACAGAGAAGCACTCTACATGTGGTTAAAAAAAAAAAAAAAAGTTTCTCCTAAAGGATCAGAAAAGGAACAGTGAGCTTTATAATCTCTGTCACCCAAGTTTCAATCTTCCACTCTCAGGTGAAACTCTAGAGCCCAAGAAAGTCTTCCTGACCTGACCACTTATTGCCCCCTTCTGAGGTCAGCTCCCTCATTCAAACTCTTAGATACCAGCACTTTTTAAAAAATCATGCTGTGTGTATATACGTGTGTGCGTGTGCATATGTGTACACATGTATTGATTAGTTTCAGCCTCATCTGTCTCATTAGACTGTATGTTCCTTAAGGGCAAGGGCTGACCATGTATCTCTCTTGCTGACCAACGTAAGCCCATGCCTTGCGCAGGACTTTGCACCTAGCAAGTTCTCCACACGTTCTTGATGAGTGAATGAATGAGTGAAGTGCCTAAAAAATAAGAGACCCAAGGGAATCGGCACATCAAAGTCATCTCCCCAGCGAGAAACAATCTCTCTTCTCTCAGAAGGCTCACATATTTATCACCCTTCGGCCCCTCAGCAGTTTCTCTTCATGTTAGAGTTACCTCCTATGAACTCCGATGCAAGATCCATACCTAAATCATCTCTGAACAATCCGCAGGGTTTAATGTACTGACATATATACTGAGGGCACAAAATGCGTGCCTGTGGAATGAATACAATTTGCCAAGAACCACACCATTCCGGAAGAGGTAGATCTGGTAAGAAAACATGTTCTCTTCACCTCTATCATATGTCTTTGCAGACAGGAGATGGTAGCCACGGGAGCAAGGGATGGTATGACCTCACCACTGATAAACCTGACTCCTGTCCCACTGAGGTGGCTATTCCTGGCCTAATGAGCTAGGAGTGTCCAGGCGTGAAACTGAAGCTCGTCGCTTCCTGTGAAAACACAGAGCAACTGGCCTTCGAATCTCTCCGTGAGTGACGAAAGCAAAAAAGTCACGCGGTATCTGACCACATTCTTTGCCGGAAGTCAGCTAAGGGTTTCCTATCACCAGTGATGAACTAATTAATCAGGGAAAACTTCTACCTCTAAACCTTAAATGACACATACACACTATCACTGACTAATCTTTTAATGCTAAATCTGGTCAAGGATAAAAGCTATTTTGTTTTTTGTTTTTAATGTTGCAGGTTCTTACTAAAGGGCACACGCTGATTTTAAAGACGAACACAGTCTTAGGTACAAAGGGACTTCCCCAATACTCATTTTCACATAAAATTTTAAAAGCTATGTGTTCTAATCTTTGGAACTTAACAATTTTTGTCAGAAGCACAAGCCCATCTGGGATTGATGCCTTATTATGATTATGGTCAGGATAAGGTCATTTCTCAATGAGGAAGTCTGGCTTTCTTAGTTTGGTAAAATATATCCTTATAGAATACCACTACCCCAAATTAAACTTACAAATAAAATTAAAGTTTTAATGGGTTTCCATGAAATTCATGGAGTAAATCCTTTCTGTTAATTTAATAAGTCTATGCTCATGGAGCCATTTAAGCAAAATGATGCTGAACTTCATATGGTAACTAATGAGGAAAAGGAAGTGGAGAATAAGTAGTGTCCTTGGACACATCACATGACCGTGAACAGCTTGAAGTACGCTCTGCAACAGGACTATGAAATACACACAAGCAGGTTAGAAATCAGAGGCAAAGCTTCACAATTACAATGCCACTCAAGGAGTAAGTTAGAACTCAACTGGATTTCCCTTCAACATTTAAAGATTCCTGTATGAATTCTCTATTTCATATCTGCACACAGTTAATCAATGGCCATTTACTGCAAAATCCACACAGTTGGAGAAGCCATTAACACAGGAGCATGCAACAGACTGTCACTGCAAACAGTTCATACTTACTGCATTCTGGTGCAAAAAGGGACAGATTATACAAAATGCAATCAGTTCTTAATTTGCCATAAACTTCTAACAGTAAACACTTACCGACAGTTATTCATTGGTGCAAATGACAGATTTTACCATTCGGGCTATGTTTCTGATTGGCATAAAACTCCGAGATCAAGACACACGTCCAACCAGTTCAAACCACAGGTCTACAATACCTACAAGTGGTGTCTGAACTGTGGTTCTGCGAGGCGTGAGCTACGCAGGATAAAAAGTCTGACTCAGACAATACCTCATGTGACTTGCTTGAAGTCCCAAGGCTTCAGGATTTAATGCGTCTAATTCTAAATTATCAGGAAAAACGTGTATGTATAACCCATCGCCCCAGGGAGTCAGAGACAGAGGCAATTAGCAGGTCACCACAAGAGTGAAGAGATCCAGCAAGATCCAGAAGCAGCTCCTCTTTCTCACCACCGCACTCCCCCTCACCCCCCGTGCTGTCCCTGCTATGTCTCTCCTTCAAACATAAACAATGTGGTAAGGAGAGAGCGTTCTGGAGACAGCCTAAGAAAAAAACTGGTCTCTCCTACCTTATCCTGTTGCTTAAAGAACAAAAACAAAATAGAACAGCACAATCACCAAGGCAGAAACCAGCTTACTTCCCCACAGAAGTATCTGAGCATTTATTGCAAACATACCTCACAGCCTGCAAAACGTGTTACAAATCACCAGAGCAATCATTATTGCCAAAATTGAAGGCCATCGCATTTCTTATGATCTGTGTTTGAGTTGTTGACATTGTCCAAATGTTTGGGGAAATGGGACTTCACGAATCATTAAAAATAACATGCAAAAGTTTATAATTTGCAAAAAAAGAAAAAAAATTAAGGAGCAGCCTGGTAGCAGTTCCTATAGCTGCACCTTGCACAGGCTCTGAACGTGACTTCACGCACACAGGCACTAAACACCGCTGGGTTTTCCACTCGGGTCCTTCTTCCCTTTAGAAAACAGCTAAACTGGATCTAGGAACCATCACATGAATACAAAGGCCCCGAAGCAATTTGATATTTGGATGCTTTTTGTGTGTCGAGAACCGTGGGTGGCCAGAGATCCCTGAGCTGGGCGTTGTCTCCCACATGTCAGTCTCATGAATCAAAGTCTCCTAAGGAGGAAGTGGGCAGGAACTTGAATGACTCATCTCCCCTCCCGTCTCCAGTTTTCTACCCATGCCCCATGCATGGAATGTGTCTCCACTGTCTAAGTCACATTTATCCCCAAAGGCTAAGGGAGAAAACTAAAACTTTGGGGAACATCTTCAAATACGCACATCCAGAATTTTCCATTATACCATCTCCTTGAATGGAGCCCAGAACCATCCCACCCCCACTGGATTGCTCTAGGAAAAACAGGTAAACAGCAAGGTGTCTACGTTTGATACTGTTTTACACTGTAGTCACTAAGAGTATACCGGGATAGGAAGAACTTGGTAGGTTTAGAAGTATGTAATATACCAAAACTTTAAAGTCTAGGGTTTCTGTCAAGAATTCCTGAGTTTGAGTCCACCTTTTCAACATCAAAGAAGCAGCAAACCATACCCCCCAATGAAGTTCACAACCAGTTTATACTCTTAAGTATCAACTATGAACTTTCTGCTTGGAAGGATTCTGAAAGATGGATCAAAAATACTGGCCTGTTATTAATTTCTTTGTATCTTCTTGGCAACAGAGGAGGCTAATGATATCTTATACACTATGAGACAGGGAGACATTTCAGTCTTGTATTCTTTAAATACGTAACATTTTTCTTCCCAGTACACAAACATGGTAAGTTTTAAGAAAAACAGCCTGATAGTGCTCTTCTTAAATACTTTAAGCGTTGATTTAAAAGGTTAAAGCAAGAGTAATGACGTCCATACTATTATGAACCATATTATTTCCCTCCATTTTCACTCTAAAGGGTACTTTAAATCTTCTCCTTCAAGTTCTCTAGCACATGGAGAACGAAATCAGAGGAAAAAAGCTGGAACAGAAGGGACTGCCTATAACCAGGATCAATTTTCTTCTAAAAACAATTTAGAAAACAAATCTCATAACCACGAGGCACACTTACCAAGCTATACTGACTCTTACCCAACTATTAGGTCATTTGATTTGGAACAATCATTGCATCTAGCCTCTCATATCTTTACTGTATATGGTTCATATACAATATATGTATATGAGGTGCATATATGTATATGAGGCTCAAAAGGGCAAGATGAATAAAGAGCTAGCCCTTCAAAATAACTAGCCCTTTGCCTGCACGAAACTAGCTCCATTGTATGAAAAGTGAAATATCCAGCCTGTTGTTCTGTTTTGGCCTATGGCATGCTAATAATTTATTAATTTTCCCAGTAAACTACCTGCCAATTGTAGTACTTCCCAGATAAGCACTTAGCAAGAAGCTAAATCGATTCAGATGGCTCAAAACTTAGTCTTGAATTTAATTTTTTAAAAAGAATAGCTGTTGTTCTTTTATGGTGATGCTACGAACGTCTCTCAGAGATCAGTTCCAAGAACATCCAAACTTGATTGTGTGGAATTGGAGTGTCTGGATTATATAACTCTCTTCCCTTACAAAATCGGACTGACGTTAAACAAGGATTTCTGGCTAGATTTTTCTTCTCTGTGGATTTTAACTCACTTCCCCTTCTTTTTGGTATCAGTGTTCCACTAATCTGTTTTCCAAACTGACATCAGATCACATGCGGCCAGCAAGGCAGGGCTATTCACACAGCTGGCCCTGGAATGCTCTGCAGTCAAATCCATGTGTCACCATCCCATGGTTTAATGCATCAGTTTCCCTCTTCCGTTTAGAGACGGACCAAAATGGATGAAAGGTTTCCACCAGCTCAGCTGAAAAGTGTTTTCATGGGAACTGTCAATGGGGTCAGGAGGCAGAATTAGAGACATTAAAATTTTTTTTCTTCTCTGGACCTTTACTGTCCAATTTTTAAAGTGATGCCCAGGGTGTTCTACAAGGCAGAACCCTTAATTCTTGCAGTCAATTTCAAGGAAAGTAAAGGCAGAATTTTCATTATGTTCTATCAGTTTATTTTCGCTGGGGTAGACAGTATCACAGAAATTTTCATTTATGCACTGATGAGGATTCTGAATACTTCTCCCTAAGTCAGACCTTGCGCCCTTATATTTCAGCTTGTGGTACTTTTAAGTCCTTAATTATCTGGCTTCCTTATGTTCAACAGTATGAACTTCCTGACGTTTCCATGTTTTCTAATTTTGCTGAGAATCCAGGAAAACGATGGGATGGCATCTGGGGTGCGCATGTGAATAAATCACAAGCAAAAAAACCATTTCTAATTCTGTATCAAAGAGCAGGTAAAAGTATCTAAAAGCATACACCCAAATCTCTATTCTGTGCTTCCCCAAATAAATTTAATTGTAAAATAAATAATTAAGCAGCTTACTAAGAATCAAGATGTTTGGAAGATTAATCTGAGAAAGTTTACACAGGAAAATGCAGAGAACGATTAGTTATAATGAAAGACAAGTCTTAATTCTCTCAAGGAAACGGAAAAAAAATCAAAGCATCTATCGCATGGAGAAGGAAAAATAACTTCTCATGATTTTAGGGCCATCATAAGATCTGCTATAGACATGACTGGTTAATTTGGCCTTGATTGAAATTTCTGGTTTGTTTTTTTGAGTACAGTTGACACACATTCCATTAGTTTCAGGTGTGCAACATAGTGGCTCGAAAAGTCTATACTTTGTGCTGTTTTCACCACCAGGGTAGCTACCATCTGTCACCATAGGATGCCATTAGTGCTCGCTTCGGCAGCACATATACCGTAGGATGCCATTACCATATTGGTGACTATATTCCTTATGCCGTGCCAAAAGTTCTGTTTATTATTTTTTAAGTTTATTTATTTAGAGAGAGACAGAGAACACGAGTGGGGGAGGGGCAGAGAGAGAAGGAGACAGAGAATCCCAAGCTTGCACTCTCAAACCCTGAGACTATGACCTGAGCCAAAACCAAGAGTAGGACGCTGAACCAACTGAGCCACCCAGGCTCTCCTGAAAGTTCTGTTTAAAAAGAATAAAAATATAACCTGTTTGCTTTTGGGTAAAGCTCCCCCAAGTGATTCCAACATGCTGCTAAGTTTAGGAACTACTGAGCTGGAACATTCTTCTGAAGAAGAAAGAAGGGCATTTTCAAATATAATGCAGGCGTTTTCATAACTGAAGTCCATAATTGTAACAGTGTTGAGTAAAATCAGGATATAACTTGCAGAAGTGAAGCACATTCATCAAGATGGGCTTGGAGAGAAACCTGAATTGGCCATTAAGTAAAAAATATTGCCACATTGCTACAGGATGTTTTACCCCGTCCCAAGTTACAGGTTGTGTCCACTCAGAACACCTAACTTCGTCGTCGTTGTTGTTGTTTTTAAGTTTATTTATTTGGTGGGGGGAAGGGAGGGAGGGAAGGGGAAGGGCAGAAAGAGAAGAAGAGAGAGAGAGTATCAAGCAGGCTCTGCACTGACAGAATGGAACCCAACACGGGGCTCACACTCACGAACCACGAGATCATGACCTGAGCCGAAATCAAGAGTCCGAAGCTGAACTGAATGAACCACCCAGGCGCCCCTCTAACTTCTGTTTGGATTAGATCTGTAGCAAACGCATTTTTAAAAAGTAACCTAGTTTCTTGATTAGACCTTCCTACCAGATAGGATGTGCCCTCAGCCAGGAACAGACCCTCCGTCTTAGGGTCGGCTAATATCACTGTAGGCTCCATGCAGGGAAGGAACAGCTGTCTTGTTTAGCGCAGGAATATGATTCCTATTAGGCAGTAAATAAATAATGACAAATGACTTCCTCACTTAGGCATGGTTAAACTGCTCATGGGGTATAACTCAGCTCCCTGAGTGCTGTGTGGTCACTTACCACATGGCTGATTAGATCTTAGGACAGACCAGAATGTAAAGACAAGCTGATGTCCCCTCATGACCCCATTATCCTATCAAAAAAAGTTTTCATGTATTGTGACATGACATTAGGCACCTGGCCTAACAGATCAATAAATCTTCTTATGGCAACATAAAAATAAAATAAAACCAGTTTCTTTGATTTTAGATACATCATTAAATGTGTGTGTGTGTGTGTGTGTGTGTGTGTGTGTGTGTGTGTGTGTTTCCTTCTAACTTTCTAGTAAGATCTCTACTTTTGTCCTGTTCTTGAAACCATCTAAATATAGATCAGCAGTGTGCTAGGTAAGAAATCATTTTCCCTGCCAACTATAAACAATGATTTTGACCGGCTGCCCTTTGGTAACAGTAACCTGAGGACTTGCTAGAAAGAAAGTAATTTCATCACCATGAGTTCTGAGTATACTCAAGAAGTTCTCCTCACTCACAAACCTCAAATTCTTCCCCATTGCCACAAGACCAGAAACTTTCTTTTGCGTAGTCTGCTAAAGAGGCATCAATACAAGTGGACATTGTGCTGAAGAACAGTTTTCAATGGTCGGCAGGACAGGGGGCAGCAGGCAGGACACAGCACAGGTGTCCCACGCTTGGCCACCAGCACGCAGAAGAACTCCAGGGGTGTTCCCCATGCTGGTCAGTTTGGAATGAGGACAATGGTACAGAAATAGGGATTGAGAAACTTAACATGTTTGGGTTTTCTCCTTTATTTCCAGGTACTGGGGACCCTGTGAGTTTGGGGAGAAAAGTAACAAAAAGGCCCTATCAGAGGTTTTTTATTATTTATGAAGGGGGCCTAGGATTTAGGTCCTGAGTCTGCCATTTTGTAGCCATGTAACTCCAGCATAGTGACTTGACCTTCAGAGCCTCACCTACTCACCTGTAAAACAGGAATAGTAGTAACTATTTCATGAAGTGTTTGTGAAAATTAAATCAGACAATATATGTAACACTTCCCACAATGCTTGCATACAGTCAGCCCTCAAGAATGATTTACCCCTGGCTACTAAATACAGAACATGATCAAGCAGGGATCTTGATTTACAAAATCAAGCAGGGATCTTGATTTACAAAAATTTATTACAAAAATAAATGTTGTAAGAAAAAGATATTTGTTGGAAAGTCCTGGCTTAGCTGCAGGGAGGGGGCTGATGTTTTTTTTTCTGTTCTGTGAACCTGATAATTTGGAACACATAAACACTTTTGGTGGTCATTCTGGGCAGGGCCTGGTTATTTAAAGGAATTCACAAATCATTACTTATGGGGAGAATGAAGAGAGGAGGAGCCTGATCTACTTGTCATTTTCCTGAACCAAACTAAAATACCACTCCCGAGAAATAAGAGTTTTAAAAGATCCTTACAATGGGGAAAGGAGCAAAAAACAAAAAAACGAACAAAAAACAAAAAACAAAAAAATAAAGCAAAACAAAGAGAAACAAAAATTCTTAAAACAACTTCTAAATGTCAAAGCAAAAGGATAAATAGGAAATTCCAATATAAGTATATAATTTTTAAATATTTAATTTGTAATAAGCATGCAGTCTTTTTAAAAAATTCATTATGAACTTTACCAGAAATTCTTTCAATCTTTCCAACAGAACTCACACTGTAAGACTGCAGTTGGATGAGACCCAACAAATCACCCAATCCAGACCCTGAGCCTGAGCCCATCAGGATGAAATGCCAGCACTGGCCAGGCCAGACTGGCATCTGGCTCTCCCGTCCCTGGCTTTTTCATGGCATCATCTTGTCTCACTTTCCTACAAATGATTGAATGACTACAGGCACGATGTCCATAAACCTTGTTGGAAATTGCCCGGTAAGAATTTTGAATCTGCAATTACAAAAGTCAAATACTGATACAAGAAGTTCTTCCTAAACAGCATTGTCTCCAAAATGCTGGCTCTCAGCAGTTAAGCACACACACATATAATACATACACACACACACACACACACACACACACACACACACACACACACACGTTTTGTTACATCAGCACAGAGGTTTTTTGTAGATTCAAAGTTATATTAACTATATATTAAATGCTGTCTATAGAATATATGATTTAATTTCCAACTATTATGCATGAATAGAAACAATACAAAGAATAGAAAAAAGCTTACCTCAAAAATTTCAAAACCATAAATGTCCAAAACACCCATGACCTTCTTTCTCACTTTTGTCTGTGCCTTAAAAAAAGTTTTAAAATAATGAGTTGAATTTAGGCCTGAAATATAACACTAAAAGCATACTAAGGAAGATAGACTTATGTTACAAGTTAACTGTGTTTCACAACTAGAATAACTATAATTTAGTTGTTGTTTTTTAATCTATGACATAGGATACTGGTATAGAATTTTCCAGAAATTTTAATGATAGATGACTTATTTAAAGAAGGCATTAGTGACGCCTAATTATAATAAACAATCACTGAATCTTACAATAGGTCGGGCCTTTCAAACTCCCAATACTCCAATACCCTCATTTTATTGACAAACATATCAGTAGGTTGAGAGGTCAAGTGACCTTTTCAGCCAAGTGTGTACAACTAGTTAGATGAGCCGCGACCAGGACCTGGGATGCAGACTCTCAGAGTTAACTCTGCAAAACCCATGAGGCCACTGACCCGTGAGATTTCTCACAAAAACATCTATGCAAAACAAAACAGAGTCCTGACAAATTTCAATTCTATGCAAGGTAAATTATTTTCAAGGAACAGTCTTATCTGATTATAAAATTAAAATATCTTTAACTTAACGTTTATAATCTGAACACATCTATTACAGCTGATTTATCTGGTTGCAGAGATTCAGTACCTTAATGCTTTCATTGATTCGATTTACCAACCATGAAAATAACCTGCTATAGAGGTTTTTAGCCAGAGCATCACGGGCATAATATGCCTATTGAAAAAGAAAAGAAAAGACAAGAAAAACTCAACACCCACGATTGTCACAATGCTTAATTTCAATAAAATAATAAAGGTATTTTTTAAATATTTAAAGTTCTTGTATTTCAAGTTATTTTCAGAGCCAGTTTTTACTATACTCTGGATGAACAATTAAACCGTTAAGAGAATTGGGCAAATTATTTATCCTCAATCATTATATTTTTTTGCATCCCAGGAAACTAATTCTAAATATTGCCAACACTTTCTCCATAAAGATACTCATCTCTGTATTACAGAACAGAGAAAAATCAGAGGCACTTTAGAAGTCCAACAACAGGGGAATAGTAAGAAAAATAAATGAAAGCCTACTGAAAGGGAAGTTACACAGTTATCACAGAATGATCATTATGAACATTAGGTAATAAAATGGAAAATGCTTATGTTTTGTGAAAATAAAAATCTGTCTATTTAATACAGTGACTATATCTTTTTAACCCCTACACGTAGGAAAGGAAACTCAACGGAAAAACATTAAAATGGTTTTGACTGATGTGATTCAGAAATGTTTTCCTTCATTCAACCTTCTCAACATTAAAAAAAAATTTTTAATGTGTATTTATTTTTGAGAGAGAGAGAGAGAGAGAGAGAGACATAGAACACGAACAGGGGAAGGGCAGAGACAGAAAGAGAGAAAGAAAATCCCAAGCAGACTCCGCACTGTCAGCATAGAGCCTACTGCGGGGCTCAAACCCACGAACCGCAAGATCATGTCCCGAGCCAAAGTCGGATGCTTAACCTACTGACCCACCCAGGTGCACCCCTTCCGAACATTTTAAAAAAGATATTCCATAACATCTAGAGGCTAGAGTCACGATACACTGTGGGCAATATACAGTATAATACAAATAAATGCTTTTATTTGCTTATTCATTTATTTGAAGCTCTTCAGAGCTACTTGCCAAAGAAGAGGCAGAGGACATAGTCTCTCCACCCCTGACTTAGAAGGCACACCCTGGAGAAAGTCAGCCTTGCCAGGAAGCACCTAAGAGCCCCTGCACATATCGAGTGCCACGAGCATTTAGCTAGTGCACACCAACAATGTGATGCAGCGCTCTTGGGGAGGCCTGAGCGCCAGCAGCTTCTGGGGAGGAAAGCAAGACGGTCTGCTGCTGGGATTTTGGGTTTTGTTTTGTTTTGTTTTGTTTTGTTTTGTTTTGTTTTACAAATAGAGCGAGCGAGCAAGCAAGCGCATGAGGGGAGGAAAGGGACAGAGGGAGAGAACCTTAAGTAGGCTCCACACTCAGCACGGAGCCCAACTGGGGCTTGATCCCACAACCCTGATATCATGACCTGAGCTGAAATCAAGAGTCAGACGCTTCTCTTGATTCTGGCTCAGGTCACGATCTCACAGTTCGTGAGATCAAGCCCTGAATTGGGCTCTGCACTCACAGTGCAGAGCCTGCTTAGGATTCTCTCTCTCCCTCTCTCTCTGCCCCTCTCCTGTGCTCTCTCTCCCTCTTTCAAAAATAAATAAACATAAAAAAAAAAGAGTTGAATGCTCAACTGACTGAGCCACCTAGTCGCTCCAGTTTGCTGCTGTGTTTAATACTCTGGCCATATGCATGCATTTCACTGCTTATAAGCAGAAATTTGAGCATTACTATTAAAGCTTTACATTTTTATGTGACAAAGAACACAACTTATTAGATTATACAGAAATTCTTTTCCCACATTTCTTTCTAAATGAAGTGTAACAGCTTTAATAACATAGGCCCTTCGTTGGCAACAAATCGTAGCTTATGGTACCTTTCCAGTTCATCTGACACTTCCATGCTAATCCTGAACCTCTCCCTAGAAAATCCATCAATAAATTGGCACAAAAAAAAATAAAACCCAAGCACACAATGTCATCTTGGAGGGTAACAGTGGTTAATGATTCCACTGCAGAAAATGCATATATATGCTGAAATGGGGAAAGAAGCCTGGATTTAGATGAATGCCTTTTCTCTATCCTCCTTCTAGTTTTTACTTTCTTCACATAGGCCATATAAGTGCCTAGAACAGCGCCTGGCACAGAGTAAGCCTATACATGTATTTATATTACGATTTCTGAAGTATCCTTTTCCTATCCCACTTGTGAGCCTATAGAATTCTTTCTTAATCCTTTCCCCTTTCTTCTCGTAAATTCCAGTTATCTCAAAACACCGCATAACCTCAAAACATTACCTATTTATAAACAGAATGTCATCATAATGGCATCCAGTTTTTTTTAGCTATGTGCTGATTTCAACAAACCACCATTTCAATATGCAACCGAACTAATAGTGACAACTCTTTCTGGCAAACTCCTTTATATTTTTTAAAATGTATTCACAGCCCATGTTCATCTTCTTTATTTCTTTCAAACAAATACTTATTCCAGAAGTCTCAAACTCAAATGTTTCCAGGGACTACATGACAGAAATGAATGGGAAATAGTATGATCTGTAGACGCATTCCACACTAAAGGCACTCAAATTCAAAATTTAAAAAGCAAGCACACAAAACAAAACAGAACAACAAGACAACAAAACTACCCTTTCATCAAATAAAATATGCCTATTGAGCTATATCTGGTACCAGGGGCTGCCAATCTGCCAGCCCTGATTTCTTGAGTCTGATTCATGCCACCGAATCGCCATAATAACATCCTCCACAGTACGGGAAGGAATGTTTATTCTCATTTGAGGATCACTAACAAGGTGTACAGAAATCAAGGAAGACACTGAGAGCATGGATTCACCATCTCAGATTCTAAGCACAATATGAAGAGACTGCACTTCCACAGCGGCATGAAGTGCACTGAAAAAATCCCAAGTGAAATGTGCTTCAGCGATGACTGGGATTAGGTGTGGCCCAGGTGGAAACACAAGAGATGCATGGCCATGGGGGGGCCTACCCTGTAGCAGCTTACAGTGGAGTGGTAGAGACCAAATCCATGAGTGAAACAATCAGAGAACGAGTGTCCAACAGCAGGGGAAAAAGGAATTCCCAGAAGGGAGAAGAGGGGGACTATGTGATCTTCCTGGATGAGGGGTAATTAGATGGACCATTCAGACAGGCAGGAAGAATTAGCCACGCCATGTGGG
Organism: Leopardus geoffroyi; assembly: GCF_018350155.1. NCBI lineage: Eukaryota > Metazoa > Chordata > Mammalia > Carnivora > Felidae > Leopardus > Leopardus geoffroyi. The sequence goes on along the minus strand of NC_059328.1, from coordinate 178,486,853 downwards.
GAAGGGATAAGGAAGAGCGAAGGCACTGGGTAAAAATAAGCATGGCATTTATAGAAGCAGGGAATAAACTGAGATAAAGAAAGGGTGCAGGGTCAGATTACTGAGGGCTTGGAAGCCAAGGAGAGAGGATGTGGCAAAAGCTGAACTACAACTCTGTCTTGAGTTCCTATCATTTCACCATGAGTCACTGTATCTGAGGAAAGATCTAAATGCCTTGGGCAAAATGAGGAATGGGGCAATATGGATGATGATGGGGTCCAAGAACTGAAGCTATGAGGAAACATTAATAAAACAAATTAGTTCTTGCTGGAACCAAAACCTTTTAGGCAGTAAGACTGGTAGAAACCTAAACCCTACATTAAAAAAAAAAAAAAAAAAGAACTTGAATAAGGAACTGAAAAATCGAGGACCTCAAGCCAAATTCTTTCATGCTAAAGGTTAAAACAATGTGGAAAAGTTTAACCCAGTGATGTAAGGTGACTCAAGCTTATAAAGTAAGACGCACCTGGGCCCGGTTTCCGGAGAGGATGATTAAAAAGCGAGAGTAAAACACACAGTAAAAACAGACCAACATTTACCCACATATATATTCCATATATATCCACGTACATGTGGATATTCTTAAAGGACCTTCTTAAACAGGAGGCATTTTCTCATTGCAATACTTTTTACTTAACGATCCCCACTCTGCCTATTGAAAACGTCTAAACTCAGTGTGACCTTAGTACAGTGGTTCTCAAAATGTGGTCCCTGGACCACCGGCAGCAGCAGCACTGAACTTGTTAGACATGCAAATTCTTCAGTCCTACCTCAGGCCTACTGAATACAGCAGCCTAGGGGCACAGCCTGCAAACCGTGTTGGACAAACCCTTCAGGTGGCACTGAGGTACACTCAAGTTTTAATGTTTGAGAACCACCTCCACACTGAACCTTCCCAGCCACGTTGCTCTGAATCCCCTTCGCGTGTCTAAAGCTACGGCCAAGCTAGACCGCCCCTCCCCCTGATGTGGACTCCAAACTTGGCTTTTCTCACAGTTTTCTTTTTGAAACCCCCTACTGCCCATTCTTTATTCATCTAAATCCTTCAAGGCTGGCTCAGAAACCATCTTCTCCATGGCATCTTCCTTCATCCCTTATGTCCCTGCTAGTGGTCTAGATGGGGGCCTGTGCTGAGCAGGCTCTCAATGAATTTTTCTTGATTAAGTCAGTGACTCACCATCTGACTTTGCATGAGTGAGACTGACCTGGACAGACATGACAGCAGAAGCAGTAATTTAGGAAGAAGGACACACAACAGTTCTAACCAGAAGAGGATTGTTACAAATCAAATTTACATATAACCGAAGTTATAGTATTTTTCATAGTCAAAGCACCTCACCTGAAATAAGAAATCAACACTGAAAGCTACAGACACATAGGCATCCTTGGGTTAGTAGCAAAGACCAGTTCAGAGAGGCAAAGAGAAAGACTAAATCCACCTACTGTCTTACAGATGCTTAAGGCCACTTACAAAGAGGAGGAGAATACAGTTGGACTATAGGGTGAGAATAAAGTAGGCCTCTGTGCCAAAAGTGCTGAATCAGTCACTGAATTCCAGTGCAGATCAGCACAGACGGGTGGGAAAATGTCTAAGCTGTAGAACAAAGGCTTTACATTGAAAGGGGCTTCAGAAGCTTCCTTGGTGTAACATCCACATGTGCATCCATCCATGCATCCATCCACTGAACTTGAACCAAAGGACAGAAGTAAGCAAATCAGACTTGAGTCTTAGAAAGATTTCATTGTCTTCAGATGGACGGTATACGAAAAGGAAGGCAGGAAAGCCAATCTGGCCTCTCCAAACTGGCTTCTCCCACTGTGTTCTCCAAATTAGTGAATGGCAATCCTACTTTTCCAGTTGCTTGAGTGAAACATGTTGGGAGCCATCCTTGACTCTTCTCTTTCTCTCATGCCACATCTTAAGCCAACAGCATCAAAATGTACCCAGGTGTAACCGCTTCTCACTCTACTGCTACCACCTGGTTCAAACACCATCAATTCTAGGTTAGCACACAATTCCTTGCAGCTTCCTGGTGCCATGAACGGAACGTCTGTATCATCTCCCAGCCCCAAATCCATAAGTTGAAGCCCTAATCCCCAATGTGATGGTATTTGAAGGTGGGAGCCTTAGGAGATAGATTTAGATGAGGTCATGAGGGCAGAGCTCCCATGATGGAACTGGGGTCCTTATAGGGGGACGAGGACACCAGAGCACACCCTCCCCTCCCCCACCCCTTGCCCTATGAAGAGGATACAGCAAGAAAGTAGCCATCTGTCAACCAGGAAGATGGCCCTCACCAAGAATGCAACCATGCTGGTCCCCTGATCTCAGACTCCCAGCCTCCAGAACTTTGAGGAATAAATGGTTCTTTTTGTTTGTTTAAGCCACCTAGACTATGGTATTCTGTTATAGTAGCCCAACTAGGACACCTCGCTTTTACCCATTCTCCCACTGCACTCTGCTCTCCACATTGCAGCCAGAATGACCCTTTGAAATACAAGGCAGATCATGCCAGTGGTATCATTTCCCAGCTCACTCAGACGCAACTTCCCTGCCCCAGCACAGTGGGTCTCCCTTACTCTGCTCTCGTTTTTCTCCTTGTCTGCTGCTAGCTTGCTGTATAAATTCATTTATTTATGAGGCCTACTGGCTATGGCCACTCCTCCTACCAAAATTTTAACCTCTGCGAGGGCAGGGATCCTTATCTGTTTAGTTTACTGCTGTGCTCCCAGTGCTTAGAATGATGTCTGCAATACAGTATGGACAGTTAAGATAACAACCTGCAAAATGAAATTTTTGCGTCCACTTATGTAAAAATATCACAGACTTTTTAAAAACTCACTTTCTGGCCACGATGTTTCACCCACCTGAGCCACGTTCAGTGTAGTTGAAACCTTCTCCTGCTTGGCCTCAACCGTTCGGAAACTGAAAGCTCGTTCTAGAACTGATTGATCAATGCCGGTCAACTCACAAATTTCTTTTAACTCTGTTGGGGGACGGACACAAAAAGTGACTACACATGTGCTGCTAAAAATCCTTGTCAAGGCTTAGGATGTTCTTCCTAAAGCACATTCAAATCAAATAGTATAAAACGTAGAACTCAGAAGACTTAAAACTCAGCTCGAATTATGCTTCTGTTCAGTTTCGCTGGAAAGCATTTTCCAGTGAAGTTTTCCAGTGAACAGAAGTTTTCTTTCTAGATTAAGAAGTGGGCAGATGCTCAAAAGCAAGTTTGCTATATAAGGTTGACTCTCTGCTGACTTACCATTTTTATCTTTGATTTTGCTTTCATCTAAACCGTTCACTCGAGATTCGGGCTTGAACTCGATGTTCCCCAGTTTCAACACGGCTGCCACCACCTCCAGGACAGACTCAGCTTCGTGATCCATAAAACCCACAATCTGCATGGCATTCTGGGAGTGGGGGGAGAAAAGCAGCTGTTTTCTTTCTGTCACTCTTTATATTATTTTTTTAATGAATCATGCAACAGATTTGTTTCTAAACACACAATAACAAAAAAGACAAAGCGCCCCAGAATAAGCCCTCCAAGAGGAAACCTAAGAACAGACCTGACAGCACCAGTTGGGGCTGTAGCTTGTTTAATGGTTTCAAGCTGTGATTCAAGGGTCCCTGGGGCACGCTGCATGCTGGGGCAAAGAGGTGGAGGGGAGCAAAGAGGAATTTGGAAGAAGAGGAGGCTAAGAGCCAAGCCTTGGGTTCCAACCCCCCGCTTCATCCGCAGCAGCTCGGTGTGTATGTGTGTGTCTGTGTGCACGTGTGCACACATGCGTGTATGCGTGTGAGTACGTGTTGTTTTTTTATACCGGGTTCTGCTGCTAGAAATAAAACCGAACAAAAAGCTTTTATGACTCCTATATAAAAACCTCCTCGTTTATTTTACAAGAGAAAAACTGGTCTGCAAAGGTGAAGTGCCCGACCCAAGTCATTACAGGTAACAGGGAACATTCCTTCAGTCATAAGCTTTTATTAAGTGCCAATGATTTGCCAGGCAAGGCAGTTATAGAACTGGACTTGAACTCAACTCTTAATTCATGTCCAGGAAGCGAGACGCTTGCAGTATGAGGATGCTTACAGAGTTTTTAACAAATGACATACTCAGAGAAATACTCTTTTTGAGAATAAATGCCAACAGCTTTTTTGTTTTGTTTTATTTGTTTGTTTGTTTGTTTGTGATGAGACTACCTAGCCTAGCAATGGGAGTAATATAATTTTTTTGTCATGGAAAATTTCAAACATACACAACAGTAGAGAGAGCAGGAAAAGAACTCCAAGTTATTTTCACTCAGCCTTGAAGATCAACTGATGCCAGTCTTATTTCTGCTAATCTGACCTACTTCCTGCCTCCCCACCACCACAGCTAAAGTACAGTTACCATATCATGTCATAAAGGAGTAATTTTTGAAGCGCACATAAACATAGGAGATAGGATATTGTTTAAAATAATTTATTTTCAGGAGCGCCTGGGTGGCTCATTTGGTTGAGCATCCGACTCTTGATTTTAGCTCAGGTCATGAGCGCAGGGTTCGTGGGATCGAGCCCACGCTGGGTTCCATGGCATTCTCTCACCCTCTCTCTCTCTGCCCCTCCCCCACTCGTACTCTCTCTCAAAATAGATGAATAAACATTAAAAAAATAAAAATAAAATAATTTATTTTCTAATGAACATGAAATGCTACTCATTCTGGCTTACATGTGACTTTTGAAGTTTTCTCTCAAAAACAGTATTGATTTAATGCTTTCCTGGGACAGTTCTTACAGTTGGAAATTAACTACTAAGCTATGGCTACAAAAATATTTGGAATTTAAAAACAGCATTAAAAGAGTTAGGATAATATAATGAGAAAGCTCCTGTTGATAAATAGCAAAATCGCATGCTCCAGTAAAGCATGGGCCTTTACAATATTGTAGGATTTTAGTAAGAATACAATAAATTGTTGTATAATTCTAAAACCTTAGGGGGCATGAGTTATGGTTTTAAGAAAACTCAGAATTGTTACCAGTTCCAAATGAGCAAAAGAGTGTCACTCATTTTAAAGAGTAATGAAAGGAGGGCGCCTGAGTGGCTCAGTAGGTTAAGCTTCCGACTTCAGCTCAGGTCATGATCTCATGGTTTGTGAGTTTGAGCCTCACGTCGGGCTCTGTGCTGACAGCTCGGAGCCTGCAGCCTGCTTCGAATTCTGTGTCTCCCTCTCTCTCTGCCCCTCCCCTACTCATACTCCGTCTCTCTCTGTCTCTCAGCAATAAATAAATGTTAAAAAAAAAAAGAAAAGAAAAAGAAAAAAGAAAAGGAATGCTGCTTACCTTGATTATGTTCAGTCACAGAATAAGGTGAAGGCAGCACCTCGTTAAACAGTAATGAAAGGACTGTATCTTACTTACCCTAACAGTTCTGAAATTTGCTGCATCATCCACTCCATTAACTTTGGCAGAGTCCAAACTCAGGTAGTTATATCTGCTGAAATCTCGCTCGAGTGTAAGCTTATCTATTGAATCACACATACGTGTTGGTAAGTTACTCAGTAAGTCTAACCGTCTTTAATATCTCATTCCTTAAAACCTCCAGATGAAAGTGACTTTCATATATTAGATACTGAATCAACAGAACAAAAATTGATACCCAAATACCAACAGCATTTTTCTAAAATCCACCTTTACCACTGTTGTACATATTTCAAACTACTTTTTTACATTTATTTGTAGTGAGCCCCCTTCCATATTTTTATAATACAAAACATCTTCAATATACTATTTCATTGTAACATGATGTCTGCCTAGTGATTTCCGTGCCATTGAACATTAGGGCAGCGATAAAGGTCTTCATATAAAATGTTCTTTGGATTCTTTTGAATTACTTCATTGGGATATATTCTAAAAAATGGTGCGCCTGGCTCTGATCATTTTACGACTTATTTTGGATTGCTAATTAGTCCCCAGGAAGAAGTCCTCACTTTGAAGTGACACCCACAAGCTCTAAGCCGACCAGGGCCTGACAATTCTGCCAGCTTTGTCCTTTTTAATCACTTTTGCTAATACATGTAAATAGTGAACACTTCAGTGCTGTTTTAGCTTACACTTGTTGATTATTAGTGAGAATGATTCTTCCCCAAATGTCATTTACTTTCCATACTTACAATTTGAACTATTTGCTCAAAACTTTTATCACTTAGCTATTAGTTATTGGATACTATTCTGATGGACTTGTATTAGTTCTCTAAAATAGCCAGAGGTCAGATTTTTAACTCTTTTATCAATTACAAATGTTTTCCCACTATTTTTAAGTTTTCACTGAGCAATTTTTTTTTTTTTTTTAATAATTGTTCTCCTCTCCCGGCTCCTGCTAATTTCTTCTTCCACAGTGAAACAATTATATTCTTCCATTTTATTGTTTAAATTTATGATTGGGGTGCCTGTGTGGCTCAGTCAGTGAACCGTCCAACTTCTGCTCAGGTCATGATCTTGTGATTTAGGAGCTCGAGCCTGGCATCAGGCTCTGTGCTGACAGCTTGGAGCCTGGAGCCTGCTTCGGATTCTGTGTCTCACCCTCTCTCTGCCCCTCCCCTGTTTGCGCTGTCTCTCTCTCTCTCCAAAACAAATAAAACATCAAAACAAAATTATGATCCATCTCCTCCAATATTCAGTTAGCTCTTTGAGTAAACCATCTGAGACCTATGCACAGCATCTGGTGAGACACAGGGACGTACAGCCAGCAAATTCTGGGGTAGGATGACAGAAGCAAACATACCATGTTCTTCACTTCAACCACAGTCATAGAAAATTTTGAAGAAAATTAAAAAGAATGCTTTGGAAAATGCTTTGACACTAAAAATTAAATTAAAACACAGAAAAAGGGACTTACTGAGGAGCTCTTCAGAGGCACCAGAGAGCAGCTGATAGAACACATGGAAGTTTCTTTCACCTCTCGGTTGCTTAACAACTCGAGACTTCTCTAAAAGATCTAAAGAGAAAAGAGTCAAATCATAGTATATTATTAATTTGCTTTCAAATCTACCATGGTTCTTCTTCCCCACCCCCCCCCACTTTCTTTTTCATTTTCTGTGTTTAATGAAATAATAACAGAAACTACATTTTCAGTTCTTTCAGGAAGAAGCCTCACTATAACTAAAATTACCAAATTAAACAAACCAGGTTCTTTTCAAACAATAGCAAATATGCAAAATAAGTTCAACAATACATTCGACAAGCTGATTAAAGACAACACATTTTCCATATTAATATTCTTTTGGTGTTATATGTGATACTTTCTTTGATTCCAGATACTTTTATCCAGTGATGAGATGTCTTATCAAGTTTTCAAACTTTCATGCAAAAATGAAGGAAGGAAGGAAGGAAGGAAGGAAGGAAGGAAGGAAGGAGGAAGGAAGGAGGGAGAGACGGAAAAAAAGCCAACCAACCACAAAAAAGAGACATTGTGGCAGTACACAAGAGGTGGCAAAGTAAGTACAATGGCAGAGGGGATTCCTGTCTGAAGTCTTGCTTACCACCGACCAGTGATATAACAGGGGCTCTGGATTCTGTAGGCAAAAGCCAAATTGAGTTACAAAATTCTGAATCAGTGATCCCATTATTAATTTTAGAGAACACACACATTTGATTTCCAATCAGGTTGAAATCTAAACATTATCAACAAATGAGTGAGAGAGAAAAGACGTGCAAGTTCTCTGGGCATGGTCATTGAACTTCTCCATTTGTATTTCTGGAATCCATATGAGCATGGAAAGAGGAGCCTAGGTAGAATGAAAGAGTGCGGATCTGGTAAATGAGAAGTCCTAGGGTGTTCCCCAGACACAAGGTCATTTATAAGAATGAAGAGATGGATTACAAGGACACATAAAATTAAATTGACTAAAACAAGAACAAAAATATGTAAATTCAAAAATTATAGTAACGGGATGCTCCCAAGTTTTCATTTTCATCTCCAGCGCCCATTTGACTTGGATAACTGCCAACACCCTCCCTCAAATCATACATGGAGGATAATGAAGACTTTATATTAAGCAAAACGAAAGAAAATTGAAAATTGAAAAGCACCAGTGAGACAAAATTTAGAAAAGAAGGGGTTGTGTACTACTCATCATCTCTAAGGACTGACTGTTTCAGTTAAGAAGTAAATACTGATGCACAAAGCAGAAGACAGAACAAGCAGATAAGATAAAAATGCAGTTTGCTTGTACCGATCATGTGACCAAGCTTCTATGGGGTTCTAAGAATACAGGCACAGTTTCAGAAGAAAGAATCTACAGAGCATGAGCAGATTCTTCATGGAGAAGCTAATCCTCATAGGAAACTCCTCGAGCCTCGAAGAAAGTAACTCAACTACATGAAAAATATAAACAAATGCTATGGTTCACTTCATCTGTTCACACACATTTCCTTCAAATCAGCTCACTTACTGCTCACCCACTACGCGCCAGGACTGGGAATGCACCCAGCACCGACTGCTAATATGAAGACGTTCGAGAGCCACACCTGCTCCCGATTTCTCCCAGCACCCAAGCCAACAGCAGCAACTCTTTCCAAGGTGGGATGGCGAGGCCCTTAAGAAAGAGCAGGAGGTGGGGGTGGGGAAGGCAGAATGACCATGTGGGTCAAAGCCCACAACCCCCAGGCTCTTCCCATAGCGTTAAGAATACTGCCATATACCTTCAGAGTACTGGCAGCCTGCTTCCCTCTCATTTCATAGGCGCACCTTACTAAGGATGACAGCTGTTTGATGTCACTTATCTGGTCACAGTCCAACAAGCAAATTGTGGTACTTCAAGACATGAAATAACACCCTCAAAGCAAGACAGGGCCACACTGTACAACGGCAATGCATTGCCAGCCTAATGCTTGGCGCTCTTTGCACAAATGCTGACAGGAAATGAAGAGTATAAAACGGCGACGGCTAGAAGATTTAGCAGAGAACAGCCACCAAGTTCAAGAACAATGTGCACAGCGTGGAAAGGAATGTTGGTCGATGTACTTCTTGAACCACACGTGCTGATACGATCAGTGATTACTATCATTTTCAAATACAAAACATACTACAATGTGTGTTTAAAAGGAAAGGTACAAAGGGGAATAGGAAGAGAACTTTCACTGACCTGCTCTGCATTCGTGCTTCTCATTCGTAATCCTATTCAACCCCAAACACCTCCCCTGAGTTGGCTTTATAATCCTTATTTTATACAGAAGAAAATGAGGCTCACATCACACTGTTACTAAGTGACACAGCCAGAATTGAAAGCTTCAGGTGACTAAGATATCACATTTCTGCTGTTTGTAATTTTCCAGCAAAAAGAATGCAAAATCCATAAACACTAGGAAAGGCCATACTTTACATAAAATACATGACTTCACCTAAGCAACTCAGTCACAAAATAAAAAACCTTTTATTACAAAGCAGTTGAAGGTTTTATCACCTAAAATGCTTAGTCTATTACTCCAGAGCTTCCTATTTCTTTATGACTTTTCTCCTAAGTTACAAGCTTCTCGGTAGAAAAGTAATCAGGGAAAAGGTTTGCCCCAAATAATTTGCTGATGCGTAAAACCATTCCCTATTCTACTTAAAAAAAAAATTTTTTTTTAATGTTTATTTATTTTTGAGACAGAGAGAGACAGAGCATGAATGGGGGAGGGTCAGAGAGAGAGGGAGACACAGAATCCGAAACAGGCTCCAGGCTCTGAGCTGTCAGCACAGAGCCTGGTGCGGGGCTCGAACTCACGGACCGCGAGATCATCACCTGAGCCGAAGTCGGACGCTTAACTGACTGAGCCACCCAGGCGCCCCCCTATTCTACCTTTTTAAAGGCGCATGCACCAACATAATCTAAGAGTATGAAGCCATATCAAATAATTACTCAAAGCACAGAACATAAATTAAATTCACTATAAAGACTTGCTACCCGACCAAATTAATTTACTGAATGTTCCCCTGAATTAAGTCAAAGCAAACACCGGCTCAGCCTTCCTTTTGGCCTCGCATGCTCCTGCCACCACTGATTGAGCCTCTGCTCAGAAGATTTAGTAAAGAACAGTACAGGATATGCCAATATCTAGTGGAGATATCTAGTGAAGAAGACAGTAGGAGTCTCCATGTATTCCAATGCAGATGCATTTCTTTCTCCAAATACAAACTTAAGTTCCCATTAAATCTGATACAAACTTACACTTTAAGGGAAGAAATAAATCTATCAAGCCATTCTAAAGGAGAAAACCAACAGACAGGGACACAGGCTCTGGAAGCAAAACTTCCCCACCTACCCCAGCATGGTATTGCCACCTGACTATTACCAGAATGAGCCTGTCATTCAGGGGCTTTCCGAGTCCTGACTAATTACCAGCTAGTCTACGGCAGGGACATGTGCCTGTGCACAGCACAGGCCAGCCTCCCCTCAGTACAAGACATGAAAGAAGTAAAATGTCCGTGTTTTTTGCACCTGCTGGAGAAGGAAGTCTTTTAATTGGCAAAGGAATAGCAGGATAAGTAGTGGTTTGGAAGAAAAAAGAACATCACATTACTTTAGAACATAACAGATGAAGGATGAGATGGCAAGATTAAATGTATTTTATGTATAGTCTACCTTCCTGAAAAAAAAGAAATGGTCCAAGTCCAAGACTTAAGGAATCATCAGCTTTTTTGCTAGGAAGGCTAGAATGACAATGAAAAAGCCCATGATGCACAACACTGACCCACCCCCAGAGATCCTGTGCTCCTCTCCAATTGCTCAGAGATAAATATTATGGATCTAGTGTCTGAGTGGCATTCAGGTTTTTCGAATCCATTTATGCCCCTTCACTGATGCATTTACCAATACCGATGGGCCTGCGCTCTAAGTAACCAGTGAGTTACGGAGCATGACTGATGGTAGTTTCAGCAGAAAACTCTATGAGCTTAAGTGTGCTCATGGATTAGGGTGTACATTCTAAAGTCAACCTTGTACTTTTCCTGGAAATAGACAACAAAGCCTTCAAGGATGACAATCAGGAAGTTTCACTAGTAACAAATTTTAAAGTCAAAAAGACGGGACAAAGGTCTTCTTACAAATTGCACCGTGCATGCGTGTTACAGGGAGAGCAAATGAGAACGCTCGCCATGGGGCTCTCTCTCAGTCTGGGGATCACAGGAATCTCCATCCACCCGCAGGCCACAGGTCTTGACACACATGAACCACGTGGTACGCCACAACATTACAATTTTACCCTGACCCTCACCTCCACTGCGGCATTGTAATGTTTCAGAAATCACCTTAAAGTTTTCTCAAAAATCAGTGTCCTGGAATTATTAAGTCAACACTATAGGTAGCTGGACTCAGTGTATGAGAAGCTATGAAAGGGTTTCTGTGTCTGCATGTGCAAACTGGGCTTTAAAACACCAGGCAAACTTGGCTTATTATCTATCTAATCAACTACTGTTTTTTATTATAGCATCTGTTTACATACATATAGCACATGTGTATTTTCACAACTGATTTTTTCTAATATAAGTTTAACGGTTATTGATTAAAAATTTACTCGCATAGGTATATACCTGAATCTAAAACCCCATACCCAACTCTGAAATAAAATTAATGAGATACAGCCCATGATATCTTATTATTAGATATACTATCCTAATTAATTTAGATATATTTGAACAAACACCTGGCTTCTTCTATATTTGTATATAATCTTGTTTCATGGTAAACATACAGTCTTTCTTTAGAGTAAACATATTTTTTTTAATTTTTTTAAGGTTTCATTTATTTATTTTGAGAGAGAATAGGGGAGGGGCAGAGAAAGAGAGAAAGAGAGAGAATCCCAGGTAGGCTCTACACTGTCAGCACAGAGCCCAACGCAGGGCTCAATCTCATGAACCGTGAGAGAATGACCTGAGCTGAAATCAAGAGTCGGGCGCTCAACCGACTGAGCCACCGAAATGCTCCAGTAAAAATATTTTTGTAAAAGAAAAACCGCCACAGTAAAACCAAGAAAAAGAAAAGCATGGATTTTTATACAAAGCCATCCATTACAGGGTAAAAGAATTGCTCTTGGAAATTTGTCTTATTGCTACGGATACTTCACAACCAATGATGGATTATTTCTGTCTTCTTTGGAAGCTCTGAATATTGAAGCACTAAAAAATGCCCAGCCTTGTATTATAAACCAGACAATGTGTGTCTTAGTTTCTGGCGAATTTCGATCCTAAAGAAGACAGGTTAAAAAGACACTGTTTATTGATGAATATTCACTCGCTGTTGAGAACAGACTCGTGTACAGGTAATCTCCACCTCTGCCTCAATATTTACATATTCTCAGAAAACAAAGCAGAGCAGAGTTTCCTTTAGGAAGTATTCCAACAGGCAGCTTTGCTCCTAGTCAGCACCTTGTCATCAATAATAGCAAAGGTATGATCCAAAAGGAAAAAGAAAAGTTATAAATCCCAAACCATCTAAAAGAGTAAAACTATATTCCATTTCCTACAAATGGCATGGATGTGGATATATATAAACACGTAGACAGCACATAAAAGTGTAAGCCAATTGTATCATAAATTCAAAAAAATATAAAGAACAGGAGTTCAGAGACTGGCTCCGTCCCCCCTCTCCCCTGTGAGTGGGGTCCTTGTTCCTTCCTGCTCTAAGGATGCCTTGTGGAAGGATCTCCTTAGACTAACTCCCTAGCCTCTCTCAGCCTCTTCCTCACTCTTCACCCAGGCAGGAGGAGGGACTTCTCTGAGCAGTGAGGTGTGGAGAGGGATGTGAGCATGCACACACACTTCAGCCTTCTGGTTCCCCACACTGTGTTCCCATTCAGCTTACTCTGGTAAGTAAGTCAGCTCTACTTACCAGCGCTTGAAGATAAATGGGGCAACGCACACAAGGAGAGGCCAGGGGTTGCTTAACGCTGTGATGCCTAAGTCTTGCCAGGGTGCCACAGGACTACTAGCACACCTGCTTGGGTGAGAAACCACAAGCCACTTTCTTCAACCTTGCCTCTAACAGTAAGAAAGCTGCATCCTCTCCAAAGTGAGTCCTGTGCCTATTTCTCAGGATTCCAAACTGGGTGGGGGAAAGTAGATTGTCTATTAGACCACTACATCGGTTAGTTTTTGCTGCATAACAAATTTTCCCCAAACTTAGCAGCTTGAACTAATAATACCATTTATCAGTTCATGAGTCTGAGCATCACCTTCGCAGTTCTGGTCTGAGCCAGCTTGGCTGATCCCTCCTGGGCTTGTTCATAGGCTGGTGGTCTGCGGGCAGCTGGCTGATCTAAGGTGCCCTCACTCATATGTCTGGTGGTACATTCCACGTGGTCTCTCACCATCCAGCAAACTAGCCCAGGTTCGCCCACATGGTGGTAATGAGAGGGTTCCCAAGAGGAGCATGGGAGGACACACTCCAGTATGCAACCAACTTTCAAGTCTCTGGCTGTGCCACGTCTACTATTGTTCCATTGACCAAAACAATACTCATGGCCAAACCCTGAGTCACCGAGAGAGGGGACTGCTCAAGGGTGTAGACACAAGGTGAGAAATTATTGTAACCATTCCTGAAAAAAATCTATCAGATTGGAGCTTATTAAAACAAAATGGTGACAAATTATTTGACATTCTTCCAATTGAGAAGCAGGAACTACGTGCCTCACCTCTGACTCTGGGCAAGCTTGTGCCTACTTTGACCTAATAAAGTACAGTGGAAGTAACACTGTATGGTCTCTCAGACTACTGCAGGATGTTTCCTCTTGGGACACTCTCTCTCAGAACCTAGCCACCTGTGAGAGCCCACACAAGGCCACATGTAGGTGGCTCCAGTCAACAGTCCCAGTTCAGCACATGCTTTGAATCATCCTAGCCCAGGAGCCTGACATGTGACATACGATCAAACTTCTAGAAGACTCCAACATCCACTCACGCAAGTCACACCCAACCAGTTGTCTTCCCAGCTGAAGTCCCACATATTAGGGAGACAGGCCAACCCTAGTGTGCCCTACCTGAATTCTCGATCCCCAGAGTCCAACAGCCTATGACAGGGCCATTGTTTTACACCCTACTAAGTTTGGGGTGGATTGATAAGTGGGCAACAAACTAATCTCAATATTTGCCTTCCTTCATAATTCACAGGATAGTATTTCTTTCAAGCCAAAAAGAGAAGGCAGTGACAGATGAAGTTTGAATACCAATAATTTTGTTGCCTTTCTGGGATTTAGAAAAAGCCTTTAAAAATGAATAGCATAGAATATTCAGATATATAAAATAAGTCAGCCATAGGGATGTACTGCACAGCATATCAATTATAGTTAATTATCCTGTACCGCATATTTGCAAGTTGCTAGGAGAGCAGACCTTAAGAGTTCTCATCACCAGGAAAGAAAAGTATCTGTAACGATGTACGGTGGCCAGATGCTAACTAGACTTATTGTGGTGATCATTTAGCAATACTTATTTGAAATCACTATGTTGTACACTGAAACTCACATAATGCTGTACGTCAATTCTATCTCAATATAAAATTGTCTTAAATATTCCAGATAAAATTACCCAATAAAGCAGGAGCTTTATTTCTTGATAAATCTGTCTATGTCACAGCGATATCACTTGTTATTTCCTGTGTACTTGTGTTTATTAATTAATTCAAGAAACATATGCTAGGTGTCAGACGCTATTTTGGTTGGTGTCATTCAGCAATGAACCACACAAACTAAGTCTCTGTCCGTATAGGGCATATATTTGGCTAGGGGCTAGAGACAACAAGAAAGTAAGTATGTAATAACGAGAAAAAGTAAACATTTACTGAATGTTTACTAGGTGCCAGGCATTGTTAAAAGAGTTCAGATGTTAAAAAATTTACACCTTTTCACAACACTATGAGATCGGTACTCTTACTACCTCATTTCAAAGATGAAAAACTGGGAGACACAGAGAAATAAGTAACTTACTGTCTCGTTGTTTAGACATGAGAACCCACATGGTAAGAGTTGCTCAAGTAGCCTCATAGATAAGCCCCAAATAATGAAGCAGGGAAAGGTAGGGCCTGCCTATATTTAACCAATTCCATCTTCAGTTCTGGATTTACTGAGCACCTGCTGTGTGTCAGATATTACACGAGCTCTTCATACACTCTTGTGAACAGGAAAGCCATACCTCCTGTCCTTAAACTATAAGGACAAGTATATATGCACACCTGAAACATGAGGCTTTTTTACAGCATATCTATCAGTGCTATTCTTCTTTTAGGAGATAAAATCCCTCCGGACTTTTCTCACATTTTCTTCACAGCGAAAACTGCCATCAAGTGCCACAGCTATAAGAAAGTACCTAGACTATTAATTAAAGCAACAGGTTGCCAAAAGTTTCTAGTTCATAACACTAGGTCCAAAATCCTCAAACACAAATGTATAAATCGTATGACACCTACAAGCATTAACAAAGTAGCAGAAATACTACCTCATAAAATAAGATGTGCTAACTGTGCTTCCACATTTTATCTTCCCTACTGAAGCATGGGTGCCATTTTCTATTTCCATAATGCCCCTTGCCTAACGATAGTAACCTTAGAGATACAGTTGTCAGGCGAGTTCAAGACTTAGGTTTTCAAGCATCCCTCTTCTAGAAAGAGAGAGTAAGTTATGGGGCTTTCTCTTCCACTCGCAGGGAGCCCGACTAGCTTGGCTGATCACGTGTCTTCTTCCATGTATTAAGTACAAGCAACGATGATCTACACCGTTACTACACGGCTGCTGGAAGGTGAGGCAAAACAGACTTCCCACAAAATGGCAAATCTTTTCCTCTTTTCTGGACTACAAGAAGCTAACTTTTGGCAGTTTAGAGAGAACAAGAATGAGTCTGCCCATTGCTTTACACCCCTGAAGCCCGGAGACAGCAACTCCCACTGACCACCTATGAGTCAGTGCTCTGTGTACATAGGGTGAAATTTCCTGCTCTTAACACGCATGTAGTCCTTTCCTTTCTGTAGCAAAGGGTACTCTAAAATACAGGGTGTTCCCACTACGACAAATTTCCATCTAATTTCATTGTGGGAACAAATGGTAACGAACACCATAAAAAATCCATTCATGAGGATATATTAATCTTAACTGGAAACGAAATGAGTGTTTAATATTTATTCTCCATGGATACTGCAAGAATCAGGGGCAGGAAGACATTTCTGTTTGGAACATACTCTTCAAAATGTAAAACCTAAGTTACTTTCTAATACTTACAATAAAATAATCCTTAAATATTTTCCTAGAGTCCTCAAAAGCAATTTTGATTCAGTCATTCCACAATGTTTAGATTATTACCCTCATTTTAAAAATAGGGTATTGTTAAATTAATGACTAGAGTTCATCTGTCTTGTATAAAGTGCTAAAGATATATAAATATCTTTCAGAATAAAAATTAAGCATTCCTTGAAATGGTGGTCTTCAAACCGGGTCAAATCCTTTTGCCTTCACAGCTATCGTGAGCCACCGGATGTTGTGCGGAAAGCTTACAAGGGTGGTCATCAGTGCTTCTGGTTACATCATATATGGTTTGCATGAATACTTTTTGTTTCCATATTTGACATAAAGCCATTTAACCTAAGCAGCCACTTTCATTTCACATTAAAGATTCTCTTCAAACGTTTCTCTGACAAGTATGTATTTTTAAAAATATGGCTTAATCCCAATGTATGGCACACAAAGTGGAAACTAAAATAGAAAATCAAACTATGTAAAAACTACAGAACAGTGGGAACGGAAAGAACCATAGAATTCCTCCACTTCAATCCCACTGTTTCAAAGAGAGGAAACTCTAGAGGAGGCTGGGTGGCTCAGTCAGTTAAGCGTCCGACTTCAGCTCAGGTCATGATCTCACGGTTTGTGAGTTCGTGCCCCACATCGGGCTCTGTGCTGACAGCTCAGAGCCTGGAGCCTGCTTCGGATTCTGTGTCTCCTCCTTCTCTCTGCCCCTTCACAGCTTGTGCTCTGTCTCTCAAAAATAAACATTTAAAAAACATATCCCTCTGCCACATTCAAAAAAAAAAAAAAAAAAAAAACCATACACACACACACACAAAGATAAGGAAACCCTAGCCCTAGGTTTCTCTCTGAAATGTGATTTAAAAACTTAAAAACAAAAAATCAGCTACACACTTTCCTCAAATCACTTAAAATGTTAATTTTCAAATGGCATTCCTCTGGTTCGAGTTCACCAGCAAAGATCTCAGGGGCCCCCAGAGGGGTTCTGGGGTTCTGGTTACTCATCTTCTCTACCAGATCAGATCTTGTTTCCTCTATTTCCTATTTGGGGTTCGGCATACAATTTCATTTGAAGGAAGAATGCCACTGCTATAACAAATCTAAAGGGCATTGTTTTGGACACCTGAGTCAATTTATTACCTTTTTTTCTAGTGCAAACTTAGATTTTTTTCAATCCCAATAGGTGGTGAGGAGGCCAGCGGTGATGGGAGGTTCAGTGGTGCGGCCTCAAAAACATAGGAGGATTCAAGAGGATAACCAGGCTGTGGTTCCGGGAGGAAGTGCACAAACCCTAAGTTGTCATTTCCTATTTTCCAAATGAAGCAACTACGAAATCAATACGAGCAGAAATATGAGGGCAGTGCTGTACGTACTGCAGGTTCAAAGTCACTGGAGAAGGGGCCATATTTACAACAATCACGCCCACTTTAGAAAACTCTGGACCTGGGCTGTTCATTTTTTCACCTTTGACAAGGACAGTTCACTTCCATAATCACTAATCATGACTAAGGGAGGCTAATAAATCTGTAGTTCTTCCCACCAGGTTTATCACATTTTAATTATCTAATTACACCAAGACAAACAAAATTTCCCACAATAAAATCTGAAGTACAGGTCCACTCATTTTATTCAATAAATGTTACCCCAAAAGTTACTAAAAAGTTATTAAATTAAAAAAACTCTATTTTACTTTTTTTAACTGTTTATTTATTTATTTTGAGAGCAGAGAAAGAGAGAGAATGCTAGTGGGAGAGGGGCGGGGGGTGGGGGTGGGGGAGAGAATCCCAAGCAGGCTCCAGGCACACAGCACAGAGCCTGACAAGGGGCTTGAACTCACTAACTGTGAGATCATGACCTGAGCTGAAATCAAGAATCAGATGCTTACCTGACTGAGCCACCCAGGTGCCGCATATTTATATTCTACTTTTAATCATGAAATAATTTTGTTAAAGAAATGAACCATCGCAGGATCCTTTTTGTTAATGAATTAACTTAAAGACCTAAAGAATCTAAAATACGGTTGGACTAATTCTTATTTCTTTAGCAAACTTTTAAAGATTTTCAAAGACAAAGACTTTAAGTGATCTTTAAAAAAGATTTAGACATGCTAAAACAATCTGAAATCACAGTCTAACATAACACAAAGTCTGAAACACATTGTCTAAGAAAAAGAAATTGTATTCTTATATCTATCTCTTAAAGACTCAAGTATCTAAAATATTCTAATATATGTTTTGCTATTCTGAACTTCTTTGAAAGGATTCGAGTAAAATACTCACAGTTACTTATCACTCCTCCCAGTGGATCGCCTTTAAAATCAAATTCAATGTCCATATATTTGCCCTGCCAAAGAAAGACTTTGTGAGTTTCAAGTTGACCTCAAAATATTCAGTCAGCACATCTTCTCAGAAAATAGCATACTAAGCCCTTTATACATTTGTTTAAATGTAATTAACAGACAATTTATGTAACCATGAGGCTAACAATATGCCTCCATAAATAATTCATACTAAATACCCCATTAGCTCAAAGCTAACATATCATGCTGCTAATTTAAGAATAGATCTTCTTAGGCAACATGTGACTTTTCCATTTCAGATACGTGTTTCAAATCTCTGAAGTGTGTGTGTGTATTCAATTCAAGAATAAAAACTGGGGAAAGGCAGTACTCCTTGTATATGCACTGGTCGGGAATATAAATTATTTCACTTTTATAAGCAAAATGGTTTTAAGCCATGGCTAAGAAACTCCCAAGCATACTGGATAGTGGATAAAATGGAACACATAAAGTACTGTTTTTATATCTACTCAAATGAAATGCATGATTATATGGTGTGGCCAATCCAGAATCAAAGACTGATCATTATTACTCTCTTTGGTTTTTGATCTAGACTATACAGCAATATATATATCCCAGGTTCCTATTACATTTTATAGATGGTATTTTAAACACACAGAAACACACATGGAGTTTCATACTATGATTTTTAAAGAACTGGTCTATAACTATCTAGTTAAAGAGTAACAAGTATAACAGAGTAACCCTGACAGCTGTTTTTTGTTTGGAAAAGGGATTGTTGATCTAATAAGTGGTCCTTTTGTTTCATGTTCTACTTTAGTAATAGTCACATAGATGGCTTGTAAATAATTCTCCCAAAGAATTACCACTTTAACTCCTTCTGTTTTCAAAATCACAGTAAGGGGGAAGAAACATGATCACATGGCACTCAGTCAACAATGCAATCTGTGACTTTTTATTAGCTTATATATGCTCCCTCGCCCTTTTCTTTCTTCATGGTCAAGGGTCACCTGTCCTAAGTCTTCTCTTATTCATTAAGCAAATGCCTATTAAGCATTTCCTAGATACTAACATAGACACAAGGAAAAAAGTGAGCATAGTTCCCACCCTCAAGGAACTTACAGCCTGAGGGGAATTGAGGTAGGTAACGAGGAGATTTCTGTGTCTGGAGATAGATCCTACGGTGGGTCAGGGGCACAAAGAAAGGGGGACGAATGGTGAAGTCAACCCTAGCTTAAATGCTAAGTATCAGGGTTAAGTAAGGCAGCAAGGAGGCGAGAGAGCAGGAAGGAGCAGGCATAAGAATCAGTATCCATGGACACCTGGGTGGCTCAGTTGGTTAAGCATCTGACTTCGGCTCAGGTCATGATCTCACAGCTAGTGAGTTTGAGTCCTGCATCGGGCTCTGTGCTGACAGCTCTGAGCCTGGAGTCTGCTTTGGATTCTATGTCTCCCCTTCTCTCTGACCCTATCTCACTCGTGCTCTATCTCTCTCTCTCAAAAATAAACATTAAAAACAAAAAAAGAATTGGCATCCATGATGATGGTGAGGGACGCTGGAGCGTATCATGGCATCAGAACATTCACCTGACAGCAAAGTCCTGTCAATAAACATTCCTAAACAGGGAAGTCATGATCAGACCTGCCTATTTGCAAGATCACCCTAGATAATGTGGAATGGACTGAAAGGAACAAAACCAGACAGAGCTGATAGGAAGTTACAGTAGTCATGGGAGAAATGTTGGTGGCTTTCAGCAGCAGTAGCGATAAAGGGAAGATTAAATGGAGTTGAGAGTCACAATGACGGATCCCGGTTGGACATACGAGGTTAACACAAGACAGGCGCAATGATTAAAAAGTCCAGGAATGTGGCCCAGGCAACTTAGTGATCAGTTATGCCCTCCATGATGGCAGCAGACACAAAGGAAGGGAGAAAGCATAACTTCATAGGAGAGTCAGAGGCTGACCATATGAGAGGGGGTGATTTTGATGGAGGGTGGTTCCTAGACACAGGAAGTGACCAGATCTAGAGCACAGGTGGAGGGAGTAGTGCAAGACAGGAGTTGAGAATCTCCCAGTGTGACAGGAGGGTATCTATGTAGATACAGGGCCAGGTGAGGCACCAAAGCTGAGGACTTGGATGAGGAGGAAGAGGAAGACGATGATGATAATGATTTCCATGAAGTAAGCATAACACCATCAGAGTAAAGGATAGGAGGTTTGAAGACAGTAGACTAAACACTGCAGAGCATGGAAAAGGAAGCTGACCAGGAATAAACTAATGGGCAGCACAGAGAATTCAGATGATCTTGGAATGGCATTCTTCCCATGAGCATGTCATGAGTCTACTCAGAGAAAACCAATTACTTCCCACTGCCTAGAAAATAAAGTCCAAGACCTGAACCTGAAACTCCAAGCCCTCCAATTGAGGCCCCGACCCATCCTTCCAGGCCTTTGGCCCCCAGCTCCCTTCACTGACCCTCTCATCCAGCCACTAACTTGGACAAGTGCAGATCCTCTCTGGTCTCTCCCCTCAGCTTCCCCATACTGTGCCACCAGCTCTTCCTGCTTTCTACTCAATTTTGGCACATTTCAATCTTATGGGCCCACTCAGAACTGTCCCCTGCCCCAGACTCCTCCAGCTTCTCTATTCTGAACTTCCATAAAATGCAACCTGTACCTTTCATGGGAAACTTACTATTTTATGTGTTGTGTTATGAACACAACACTTTTAGACATGTTCATTCTTTCGGACTAAGTCTATAAGCTTCTTAAAAATAGGTATTTATTCATCAATGATTTCTGAGTGTCTACTATGGCGCCAGGCACTGTGGGGCCACCACCGTGAATACGAAGGCTGGAGTACTTGCTCCCATGGCCCCTACTCTCTAAGGTCCATGATCAGAGAGAAACAGAGAAAGTGAATACAGTAATTCCAGAGACGGGGCGCCTGGGTGGCTCAGTCGGTTAAGCATCTGACTTTGGCTCAGGTCATGATCTCACGGTTTGTGAGTTCGAGCCCCGCATCGGGCTCTGTGCCGACAGCTCAGAGCTTGGAGCCCGCTTCAGATTCTGTGTCTCCCTCTCTCTCTGCCCCTCCCCTGCTCATGCCCTGTCTCTCTCTGTCTCTCAATAATAAATAAGCGTTTAAAAAAAAAAAAAAAAAAGAATTAAAAAAAAAATAATTCCAGAGACTAATGAATGCCCGAAAAAAACAAAAACAGGATGAAGTCAGAGTCTATAAAAAGCATCATGGAAGTGACACCTGAGGTGAGATCTAAATGATACAAGATGGCAGCTGTGTAATGATCTGGGTACAAGCACATCATACAGAAGGACCAGCAAGTGCAAAGATGTAAGCAAGAAGGCGCTCAGCACTCTTGACAGTCACAAGGGCCTGTGCCACCGAGGCCGAGGGCAGGGTGGAGCAAGCCCTGGCTGATGTAGGCAGGCATGGGAAGCTCCAGGAGGAGCCTGTACTGCATTCCAGGTCCAAGAGGAAGCCACTGAGGTCTTTCAGCAGGGACGTGATGAGGCTTAAGTTTATAAAGGTCACTCTGGATGCCAACAGGGAAAGGTCTGAAGGCTCCAAGAGGAGATACAGGGAGACCTATGCTTAACTGTGTTTAAAAAAACAACAGAGGTTTCAAACAAATGGATATGTTGCATGGGTTTTTCTATCCTTACGGAATGAGAGGTTTGGTAATGGAATTTTCCTGACCCTGTGGATTTTCTCCTCTTAGTGCCCAGCTTGGCTCTCTACAGATAGTACACACTCAGCTATTACCCCTCTTCCCTCCTCTGAAATCCTTGGTTGGGAAGAGTGATTCTCTTTTCAAAAACGCTGGGTCACTTTCTCAGTAGAAGTTCAATCTATCCAACTAGAGGCACTTGGGTGGGGCGCACTGAGAAGCACTCCACTATGGCGGCTACGACAAGCATGCATAAGTACATGACCTCGGCTTCTATCACACTGCTCAGGGAAGAGAGCAAGAAGTTCATTCTAGGCTGACCCATTAAACACGGTCAAAGGAAACGCAATTCCCTTGGAGCACAAACATATAATACATAAGCCACAGTTATATAGAGTAGGGACGTGAAATATAGCAGAGTCCTACTATCCAATCATAACACGGAGTTCAGTATATTACTGGTCAAGTCACAGGCTACAAAGCAGAGAAATTACTAAAAACTGGGCATGAAATGATTTAGCCTACAATCAAGTATTAATCTCATATCCTAATACCCATATTATAATGGGATTTTTCTGAAGTTACTTATTAAGCCAAATCACCTGCCAAGCCTTTCGCTTGATTTCAAACATCACAAAGTAGTAATGACACTTTAAGCAATATAGTTTTCTGCATTTTTATGGTCTGAAACTAAATATGTTTAGAAATCTTTTAAAAATGTATATGTATAATTTGCAAACAGCAAAAATAAAGCCTCCATAAGGGAGCTTGATTTATTGGAATTACTTCTATCTGCCCACACTTTGCTTCTAACTCTATTTATATAAAGAGATTAGCCATGTTACCACAACAGGAGAAGGCCCAGCTCCAATCAGTTTTAGCAACGTAAGGGGGCTAATCCAACGGAAAAAATTCACGGCACTAGAATTGGGAACCACAGCCTTCCACTTTCCGAACTATCAAAACTACCTCTGCCTGAGGTCACTGTCTTGCCTTAAGCACTGGGTAACCAGAAAAAAGCAAAAAGGAGGCTAAAAGTAGTGGGGGAGAAAGGGCAGGAAGAGTCTCCGACAGAGAGGCACAAAAACCACCCCAAATGGTCCCATGTATATGAGAAGAGAGCTTATAAAGTAGATGACCTTTTATTATAAAATGTATACGGCTGGCTAAACTATAGAAAAAAGGGGCCAATTTAAAAATGTCACCATCGCACTGAACATGTATCTCCCCGCTGCCACCAGGCAGTGCCTGTGTCCCCATAACACAGGACAGCACGTGTACAGCTGGAGAGACCCCAGCGGGCCGCGGTGCATAGTACGTGCTGCAGAGTGCTGGGGCGTGAGGCCAGGAAGGCTTGTATTCCTGGAATTAGCATTTCCCGCCTCAGCCAAAGCCAAAACATCCATTAGCGGCAGTTTTGACCATCCAGTCCCCCTCCCCATCCCCTGCCCTTGGTCGTCAAACCTAATGACCTTCCTTCTATAAAGTTCTAGTACACCTTCCATCCTCTCCAGTCCCACTGAATAAAGGACAAAAGCTGTATACAAGCTTGACACCCAGTTTATCCTTCCTTCTACTTCATTTAATCTGATTCTTAATGGTGATTTCTAAATACCAAAATTCAGATAAGTAAAGAGTTATTCTAAATAGCCTCATTTAGGGGCGCCTGGCTGGCTCAGTCAGTAGACTGTGCGACTCTTGATCTTGGGGTCGTGAGTTCGAGCCCCACATTGGCACAGAGCCTCCTTAAAATAAATAAATAGCCTCATTTAAATTGCCCACAGGGTTGTATGATAGAAGACAAGAAAATATGAAAGAAATAGCTGTCATCCAAAAAGAATTAAAAAGAAAAACCCCAGAAGGCAAAAATAGGCCTTATAGAGCTGTGTCTCAATAGCAATGGTGTTCTCATTTTTCAAATGTGTATATGAAGAAACACTAAACATCTACTGGTTGTTTAAACATACATGACCTAAATATTAGTGTTAACACTTATGCTTATACAAATACTTACAAATCTAGAGGAGTTGTCATTCCTTACAGTCTTGGCATTTCCAAAAGCTAGTAAGAAAGAAACAGATGCGTGGGTAAAATTGACAGAAAAATAATTTCAAGCAGCAGTTTAAAGCGAATGGAATATTTGACAGTTATAAATCCTAGAAAATACAACTTGTAGCAATGACATTTCCGTCCAAACTTCCCATAGAAACATACTTAACAGAAGTCTTAAGAAGTTGCTACCGCGTCAAAAAAAAAAAAAAAAAAAAGATTAAAAAAAAAGAAGTTGTTATATCTACCATCTCTTATCATAAGTTCACAGAAAAAAGAGAGTCATTCCTCTGATTCATGGAATTTTTTCAAATATTACTATAACCGTAATCCTGTATAATTCAATATCTTTACTGCTTTGAGAGCAGTCAATTGAGTGGCTGGCAAAAATGGCTTGTATTCTCTTCCACTATTTTCATCGGTGAATAAGGTTATTTCAGAGACATCTACGTGGTGTTATCAAAGGTTCTGGGGAACTTGATGAGGTTCCCAGATGGAAAAATCACAATAAACTTGAATTTTCATTAATTTTAAAACAAACCTATTTCAATGTGATTACATATATAACTGTGAAACACAGAAAGAGTAAGAGGTTTGGAAACTAACATCATTTCCAATAGGCTAAAAATGCTACATGGTTTCATTAGTCCACATCCATCAGACCTAAGTAAAACTTTCCAGAAAAGAAAAAACACCAAACTGGCCCATAACGCAGAATCCAAGTCTGTTCCAACATTAGCTGCTGTGTGGAGCCCAACCTCCCATTGGGGTCCCTTTTAAGAAAATGAAGGCACATAAGTGTAAGAACCACAGGCTGATGCCGCTCAGGCACAGAATGATCCTGTTCAATACCTCTGGCTCGTAGTGTCATAAGGAGAAAGGGGTGTTTCACCAAGCTTGTGCACAAGGGAGGGGCAAATTGATCTGAGGATCACATGGGATAAATATAAGGTGTAAGAGCAGAGGGATCCCACTTTGATGCTCTGGAGGCCCAGCAGTGTACCTCAAACCTCAACGTGCAAACAGGCACCTGCGGATCCTGTTAAATGGGCCTGGAGGTAGGCATGAAATTCTGCATTTCTACCATTACTACCCCCACTCCCACCCCCACCCCCAGGCTATTACTAGGATCCATGGGCCCACTGCAGCTAGCAAGGACTGAAGAGCACACAGTGAGATGGCAACCCGAAACAAATCTTTGGATTAAGAGGCCAGGCATCAAATCCCTGGAAACCCCCCCGTAAGTGCATTAAATTAAAGGGAGGGAAGAAAAGAGTAACAAGAGCTCAAATGATTACTAAGAGTTAAAAGCTGATCCAAGTTTTGAAAGCAGTCACATGATCTAGGTGCAGACCTGTGTTTAAGGTTGACGTTCATTTGGGGGCACCTGGGTGGCTCAGTCAGTTAAGCGTCCGACTTCAGCTTGGATCATGATCTCACGATTCACAAGTTCGAGCTCTGCATCAGCTCTATGTTGACAGCCCAGAGCCTGCTTCAGATTCTTTGTCTCCCTCTCTCTCTCTCTCTGCCCCTCCCTAACTCATTCTGGCTCTCTCTCTCTCTCCCTCAAAAATAAACATTTAAAAAAATAATAAAGTCGAAGTTCACTTGGGATACTCAGTAACCAAACCTGATGAGTTCTATTTCATGTTAGCTGGCTTTTTCAGGTTTTTGATTTTTTAAAAATAGTTGGTTCCTGCTCACTTAAGACAAAATGTACAAAGTCAACACAGGGAAAGTTCTTTGTATCAGAGATTCTGCTTGGGGCGGGAACCGCCTGGCAGGTCCCAGATGCCAAGTTCTCTCTTCAGTAGAAAATAAGCTGAGATGCTCTACTGAGTGGGGAAACCTGCACACAGGAAATACTCAAAAGAGGATGCTAACTGAAGAGAATCGCATCATTATCCATGTCTACCACCAGCTGAGAGGCATTCATAAATGCAACCTTGAAAATGCAGAGCGCTGCTCTAGTTGTCATGAAGACCATGACATCGTTCATGTTTGCACAGGCTAGTCTTCCTGGTGGGTGTGAACACGTAGGCCTGCCAAGTTAACTAACTTGCATAGCCCAAAGTCCAACTTGAGATGCTGATGTATAAAGGACAGTTTATTGTGGTTTGAAGGTCAAGGGCAAGTGAAGGAATTGCTTCAAAAAAACTTTATTCAGGGCGCCATTTGCACACCATAAAACCATCTTTTCATCAAACAAATCTGAGTTGCATACACAGCGCTAAACACTAAGGTCTTTTATTGTGAGCCACAGGATCAAAAACAAGTGTTTCATTATAGAACACTTGAGACACATTCCTCAATTGTTTTTTTAAGTTCATTGTTTGAAATGTTCATTTACAGTAGCAGTTCCAGTTAAAAAGTAAAGTATTCCCATAAAAGATAATACATGCCCACAGCAGACATTTCTTCCATTTCCTGCGCTGGGGCCTAGTTCCAAATACCATCAAATAAAGGGTCAGATTCTAATCACAGATGCAAGCTAGAGCATTCCACAGTGCTTCTCCTTTATATCACAGCATTCTTAAAGTAAACAAATACAGAAATACATGTATATCACCCTCACTTAAAAGCAAAAGACAAAGTAAACAAAAAGCCAAATAAAATGAAGATAACAGCACTTTCTATAATAGCTTCTTTATTCATTAAGGTACTGACGAGGAAGAAAGGTCGGTGACAATGGAATAGATGCTTCAGCCTTTGCTTTTCACAGGCTAAAGTATTTTCAGTAGTCTTATTTCACTTTCTGCAGGGATAAAGATGCCTGGTATCTCCTTGGAATAAAGCAGGAAAGAGGGGCTGGGTCTAGGAAATAAAGACAACAGGCAAGGTTCTGTCCCTCCACACTGGGGAGGGGGTATCCAACTCACCCCAAAGCAGCTCTGCTTTAATCCCTGTTAAGCCTTGACCCTCAGTGACTTTGAACAAAGAGTCGAGCCAACCTACTCTTCTAGACCAAAAATTTTAACCAGGCATGGTTCTGACCCTTCCCTGCCAGGTGACATTTGGTAATGTCTGGAGACATTTTCAATGGCAATGACTGGGGGCAGAGGTGATCCTGGCACCTAGTGGGTAGAGGCCAGGGATGCAGCTAAACGTCTTCCAGTGAATGCACAGGACAGCATTCCGTAGTAGAGACCGATCCAGTCCCAAATGAGGTTGAGAAACCCTATTCTATCCCAACAACTGTATTAAGTGACAACAAAGGCATGCTTACAATATAAAGCAACATTAAGGGCTTGCCATCAATAGGGAAAGACTGATCTATTGTTTCCAAAGCAAAGAACGGCTTATACCTATGTTTTATGCCAACTTCCATGGCATTAGGGGCTCACCTCTGGCTTTTTCTGATGGTTGCATGAGCTACATGTATGTATATTTTTATGTTGAAGCCCTAACCCTCAATGTGATGGTATTTGGAGCTGGCGCCTTCGGGAAGTAATTAGGGTTAGATGAGGTCAAGAGCCAGCCAGGGTCCCTGCCCCCAACCACCACACACAAGGAAAAGGTTATGTGAGCACAGAACAAGATGGTGGCCACCTGTAAGCCAAGCGGCCTACTTTGCCAGCACCTTGATCTTGGACTTCTGAGCTTCCTAAAGTCCAGAAATAAATTCCTGTCATTTAAGCTACCCAGCCTTTGGTATTTTGTTATGGCAGCCCAACCTGACTAACACAGATGGCCAACCATAGAATCTGAACTCTAAAGTCAGGTTTAGACTTTCTGTGACCCTCAAAAAAAACTATTCTTTAGCTGTTTCTCTGGCACAGTCTTTCTAACAAAAGAAAGAAGCGTTCACATGTGCTATCCTGAATGATAAAATAGCACCGTGCTCACGCTGCTCTTTTTCACCAAGTTTTTCCTAGCCATCAAATCAAATGCAAACATCAGTTGATTATTTTTAGGCAAAGTCAAAGTGAGTCAAATAAAAATTGAAACGGAAAAAAGTGACTGTAAGTGGAAAAGCTCCTTTGGGATGAGTGAACGGTTTCCTCCTGGAAGCACCTGAAGGCAAGAGTTCTTAGGACACAGCTCACTTGCTTGGCAGGTCAGGGCCTGAATCTCTTCCTTCCTCTTCCCCTGCAGCCCACCTCCCAGCCCACCAGGTACCTGAAGGGCCCTGCAGACTGGCTCTACTGTTCAAGTCACACTGACCCAGTGTGCACAGGAAATCCTACCTTCCAGGACTGGATTGGACTGTAAAAGCTGTTCTTTGACTTGGTTCACTTCTGCTCCTTTTCCACAAACTGCTGCTACGTAGGACATAACAAGCTTGCTGGCCTCTGCGAATGAAACAAACCGTATTTGTAAATTAAGCAGAAATCTGTAAAAAAAATTTTTAAAGGAAGGAAATTAGGGGTAGAAGATCCACTAATAATGTGTCAGGATGTCTTTATACCTGGGAGTAAATAATGTTTTGGAAATATTTTAAAATATGGGTGCTTTTCACCGGTCAGAAAGACTAAAATTAACAAGACAGGAAACAACAGGTGCTGGCGAGGATGCGGAGAAAGGAACCCTCTTACACTGTCGGTGGGAATGCAAACTGGTGCAGCCACTCTGGAAAACAGTATGGAGGTTCCTCAAAAAGATAAAAATAGAACTATCCTATGATCCAACTGCACTACTAGGAATTTACGCAAAGGATATAAAAATATTGATTCGGAGGGATACAGGAACCCTGACGTTTATAGCAAATATCAACAAGAGCCAAATTATGGAAAGAGCCCAAATGTCCATTAACTGATGAATGAGTATACTATTCAGCTATAAAAAAGAATGAGATCTTGCCATCTGCAACAACATGGATGGAGCTAGAGAGTATAATGCTAAGTGAAATAAGTCAGAGAATGACAAATACCACATGATTTCACTCATATGTGGAATTTAAGAAACAAAGCAAATGATCATAGGGGGAAATAAGAGAGAGGAAAACCAAGAAACAGACTTTTAACTATAGATAAAAAACTGTTGGTTACCAGAGGGGAGGCTGGGGGATGGGTAAAATGGGTGATGGGGATTAAGGAGGGCACATGCTGTGTTGAGCACGGCGTGTTGTATGGAAATGCTGAATCCTTGTACTGTACTCCTGAAACTAACATTATACTGTATGTTAACACTGATTTTAAATAAAAACAAAAAATGTAAAAACTAAAAAACAATAGGGGCGCCTGGCTGGCGCAGTCGGTTAAGCGTCCGACTTCAGCCAGGTCACGATCTCGCGATCCGTGAGTTCGAGCCCCGTGTCGGGCTCTGGGCTGATGGCTCAGAGCCTGGAGCCTGTTTCCAATTCTGTGTCTCCCTCTCTCTCTGCCCCTCCCCCGTTCATGCTCTGTCTCTCTCTGTCCCAAAAATAAATAAACGTTGAAAAAAAAAAAAAACTAAAAAACAATAAAACATTTATGCTTTGTATTCAATGACATGTCATCAATTCAGATATAATAGGAACTGTGCTTAAAGGTTATCACCAGGAAGAAGAAAATTTTGCTGAGTAATACAGCCAACAACATGTCAGAACTATCTTCTTAAAGCAATCATTTATACACGATGACTGTATCATACACAGTAATTCAACTCAAAAATAACTTGGTAGCTTTACAAAAGTATTTTTTTTTAACGTTTATTTATTTTTGAGAGAAAGAGAGCATGAGGGGGGAGAGGGACAGAGAGAGAGGGAGACACAGAATCAGTAGCAGGCTCCAGGTTCTGAGGTGTCAGCACAAAGCCCGATGCGGGCTCAAACTCATGAGCTGTGAGATCATGACCTGAGCTGAAGTCGGACGCTCAACCAACTGAGCCACCCAGGTGCCCCACAAAAGTATTTTCAAAGTTTAAAAGAACTGTTCTCCCCCAAAATATTTCCAAATCCGACTGGTCTGCTCACAACTAGACTAAATTAATGACTCTTCAACTCAGTTAAAACACTAACCAGCTAGGGGTGCCTGGATGGTTCAGTTCATTAAGAGTCCGACTCTTGGTTTCAGCTCAGGTCAGGATCTCACAGTTCATGGGATCAAGCCCCGTGTCAGGCTCTGCACTGACAGTGTGGAGACTACTTAGGATTCTCTCTCTGCCCCTCTCCCATTCATGCTCCCTCTCTCCCTTAAAAATAAATAAATAAGCATTAAAAAACAAAAACCCTAAGCCGCTAATGTAAGGATTTGATAACAAGAAAGATAGCTTTTTCAGGGCACAGTTGTATTCATAGATTTCACTCGTAACTCTGAAAGGTAACCTGCTAAAAGAAGCTGGCTACCTGAGGCACACGAAGATTTCTTAGCTCAAAGGAGGACAAGATTTGTTTTTGGTGGTTTTATTCTTTGGTGTCTACCTATCAGCCTGTGGGCCCTCCCAGCATCTGCCTCCCAGAACCTGATCTTTTAATACTGTGTGCCAAGGAACATTAATAGATATTCAGGGGAAATGAGGTCCAAAGTCAACTGAATTTAGAGTCACAGTGAATTAGAGGAAGTGAAATGGGTTTCTTTTTAAAGGGTTTATCAGAGGATCATGTGCATTGTGGAATTCTGGAGAAGGATCTTGAATGCTACGTTTTCTAAACTGGTTTACTATGGAATCTGTTTCTCACTGAGCTGTCCTCATTCTGATTTTCCATACCAAGGTCTGGGAATGGCTCAACTATTAATTGTCAGCAGAATTCAACACACACCCTCATTTGGGCAGTTGAGGTTAGAAGACCAGTCGCCCAAATCTTGCTTTCTCTGAAGTCTGTGGACTGGTGCCACTGCCCAAGAGCAGGAAGCCTTCCTCAGGTGTGAGTGACCATACCTGTGCCCTCAGGTGTGTAAGGGGGCAAATGTCAACACTGTCATTTCTCACACTATGACAGGCAGGTGGCTTCCAGTCCCACTCCCCACCACGAGGTAATAAATGAGCAAGTGGAATTCCACCTTGGGCACATTGCCAACACTTGCTTTAGGGTTTTAGAGCAACCCAAAAGCACTGACTAACAGAGCCACTGAGCACAAAGAATCTACGCACATCACACAAAGCTCTCAAGGCCTAAGGTGACTGCTCACGGAGTACGAGCAAGCAGGGTTGTAGGAAAGTTAAAGGATCTCGTGGAGCCCTGAGGAATGACATGGGAGGCTGGGGACTTCTGCGATGGTCGGAGTTAAGTCTTCCTCCAATTTGCTTTCTGGGTAAAGAAAATGGGTCCAAAGAGATTCTCCAGTGGTCTGTGATGACTGATTTCAGTTGTCTCCTTTTAGGGACTGTAACCAAGAAACGCCAGTCTTTTCATCTTTGCGATTACCTTCCTCCAAAGGGCAGGGTCCCTTCCTGCACACACTGTCCACTGTATAAAGTTCCCGAACCACATGTTCCCACTGTTCCCAGTCTCTAAAAGCTGGGGAATTATACATGGACAATGAGTTTATATGTTATCACATGTCCTCTGACTTCTGGTGCCACAATTCCCTCCACCCATCAGTCCAAATTAGAACTCTTTTTCTGGTCCCATCAGGGGATTTTCTTTCTAGACTCTCTGGCTTTCAAGTTCAAGTGACGCTGCCCTCCCAATAAATTCCTGACATCCGGTGCTGACAGGTCTCCAACTCGGGGCCACCTCTCCTGAATTGCCCACGTGTCCCAGCTCTGTACCGGCCTCTGAAGCAACTCACCTCCAGGCTTGCTTTCTCATCATTCTGCTTTCTCAGTGTTACCTTCATTCCCCATACTCACCTACACCCTCACATAGGTTACTATATTCTTTCTTGGCAAGAATTTCTGGTCTTTCGACTTAGTATACTATTAGAAGACTAAAAACATTCACAGGCACAAAAACTGTCTCAGATAGTGGCAACTACACTTAGACACACACACATACATAAACATATTTTAGATGAAAAGGTAAGTTTCCTTTTAGGTAAACTGACAATAAATATCAAAAGTCCAGGCTAAGCTGTTTTGCTTATTCCAATGATTATGGACCTCACTGCAGCCAAACCTCAAACTTCAGATACATGACCACACCAAATTCTCTAGAAATCCTGTTCTGGTCCAGGATGGACTCTAAGGAACAAAATGCTGGATGGGGAGGGGAGGGTGGGAATCAACCAAGAATCAAATCTGTCTGGTGGCTGTTGTAATTGACTTGGCCTCTCAGAGAATTTTTAACAGCTAGTATGAAACAGAATCAAGTTTTCTCAGAGTCACATCTGTTAAAAAATGGTACAAGATATAGATCTTTCGGAATCTGAATTGGACTTACATTACCTAGCTGTTGAATTGCATATAAACTCACAATATCTACTGAGATACAAAGATGAGTTAACTTCACTGAAACTAGGAATTACCTTTACTGACTCTATGTAAGTCATTCAAATACAATTTTTAAATACTGTTCAAGGATACTTATTCCTAAATTGTTAAAAAAAAGTTTGTACATTCAATTCTTCACTATCTTCAGGAAATCTAATACTGGGCTTATTTTAATAATTCATTTCTGGAAGCCAGGATTAAGAGTAGTTTTCTTTAAACAGTCTCATGATCTCACAGAGACAACACTTATAATTTCTTTTCCTGACATAATACTTGCTCTTTAACTTAAGTAGTTCATGAGCTACTCACTACTTTAGAGAATTAAGTAGAACAGTAAGGAGAAGTTGCAAGCTCCAACATCGTTTAGAAGACTGTTCTCATAATATTTCACCATGCTGGAAACAGGAAATAAGAGTCATCTCATGAAGCTTTCTGCTTCATTTCCTTTTGGCCCCTCTGTGCTAAAGTTCAAATAAATTTATATCTTCATTCACGTATTTAGATATTTATCCAAATCAAAACTTGCTGCAATACCCTCTATGAATGAAATATATTTCTAAGAATCAAGAATTTTCATCTTCTGCATTTCAAAGTCTAGTTTTTGAGTTATGTTGACTGTTAATGGAAACCAACTAACCATGACCTTGGCAATCACAGCATAAAATTATAAGCATTTTCCAAAGCAACACAGACTGTGGATACTTTAATCCAGTAATCATACTAACAACAATGCCTTTCATGTATACTGTAAAAATATAAAATGATTCTATTTGAGACAAAAAGGTATATTCTTCACGTGTACTCAAAATTCTAAAAGCACTGCTATTTTAGCCCTGAGTCCACTGGCATTTAAAACTGGCAAAATGTGCGGCGCCTGGGTGGCTCAGTCGGTTAAGCGTCCGACTTCAACTCAGGTCACGATCTCACGGTCCGTGAGTTCGAGCCCCATGTCGGGCTCCGGGCTGATGGCTCAGAGCCTGGAGCCTGCTTCAGATTCTGTGTCTCCCTCTCTCTCTGCCCCTCCCCCGTTCATGCTCTGTCTCTCTCTGTCTCAAAAATAAATAAACGTTAAAAAAAATTTTTTTTAATAATAAAAATAAAACTGGCAAAATGTAACAGCATTTGCTTAGAATCAATTCTCAGCTCATCATTTTCTTTCACTCATAGATACTTCTCATATACAAATTTATATACATATATATGTTTGAATGTAACTTGAACCCTAAAATTCATCAACAGTCAGACTAACAAAATACTGAGTCTTCAAAGTAAACATTTCTTCTCACCAGAAAATGGTAGAACACCTACAGCTTAAATAGATACTCTGCACTAATGGGAAAATGGCCTACAACATTTTGATCCAGATCAAAATTCATTTCGACAAACAATGTAAAGGGGTTACAGAAGACAGTTTATGATTCTGGGCATTTTAAATTCCTGGTAAGAAACACATGATAACTAATTTATCTCAGTATTCTCTGGTACCTTGCAAAAGGCTGTGAATAATATATATTATATGTTATTAGGCAATTATTACATAATAATTATATAGTAATATTTTTATGAACAAAAGCATCATGAAGTAGCAGTAGGTGAATGAGAAGGGAAACACAAACATCTCAATGAAAGACATTTGCACCAAAACATCAAAACCAGGGCATGTTCACAGCAAACTCCCGTGGACTCAGTCACTGTATCATGAAAAAAAAAGTATGGGGCACCTGCTTGGCTCAGTCAGTTAAGCCTCTGACTTCAGCTCAGGTCATGATCTCACGGCTTGTGAGTTCAAGCCCCACGTTGCGCTCTGTGCTGACAGCTCAGAGTCTGAAGTCTGCTTTGGATTCTGTGTGTGTGTCTCTCTCTCTGTTCCTCCCCCGCTTGCACTCTGTCTCTCTCTCTCTCTCTCTTAAAAATAAATAAAGATTATGGGGCGCCTGGGTGGCTCAGTTGGCTAAGCATATGACTTCGGCTCAGGTCATGATCTCACGGCTTGTGAGTTCGACCCCCGCGTCAGGCTCTGTGCCGACAGCTCAGAGCCTGGAGCCTGTTTCAGATTCTGTGTCTCCCTCTCTGTCTACCCTCCCCCATTCACGCTCTGTCTCTCTCTTTCAAAAATAAATAAACATTAAAAACTATTTTTTTTAAGGTATGAATATAAGCAGGGCTTATTCTGGGTTTTCTTCCCAGAATTTCTCCTAAATTCATCCAGGAATTAACAGGTATCCATGTATCCGTTCATTGCACACACAACACCATCGGTGTCACATATAGATCATGTAACACGTACGCATACAGCAAACAGAGAGAACCATACATTCACACACACAAAAAAAACTGACAGATTTATCTGCTCCTATACCTCTCTATCTCCTTGGCTAGGATACCCAAGTTTTTCTACGGACTGAGCTTACATAGGTCTGCTGGCCCAGGGACTTCAACAGTAAGACTCCCCAAGTCAACGAGGCCACCTTTGTGCACAATGAAACAAGGATGCTGCAACACGGAGGAACACCCTTCTTGGCAGTCATCTGTCTGCAATGCTGTCAAATGACCCAGCTGCAGCATATCCAAACTAACCAGACAGGCAACCGCAAACTGTTCCAAGCATGGGACACAACGCATGGGTCTTGCAATGAGAAACGCAGCCTTTACTCTAAGAGGAGTCATGACAGGCCACGTTTTATTGAAATACAACTATGTATACAAGTGGCTTTGCTTCTGAGAGTTGGCCACAAGATCTCTGATAATTCATATAAAACGTGGATCGAGAGAGGCCTTTCTCACATGGGGAAGAAACAAAACAAAAGCTCACTGTATTTGGGGTTTCTGTTTGCTTAGCTATTCTGCTTCGATGTGATATCTCTGTAAAGAGATGCAAAGTAGTACAAGGTCATTTGGGGTTCAGAACCAAAGGTCTTAATGAGCAAGGCAGGCTCCATAACTCTTTTAGCAGACGGCTAGAGAGTTCCTAGAAACCGATGTAACTGTAAAATTAGAAACCAAATAATTCATAATGTTTTCTCACATCAGGATCATCTTCTTAGGCCCACAGATTCATTTTGATGTTTTTGAAAAATGTAGTTACGATGATTCCTTCATGTTCTGCCCCCCTGCCCCCTATCAGGGCTTGAATGATTCTCCATAAACTATCTGTATTCACGGTAGTGAATTCTGAGTTCACTGCCTAGAAATACTTGGGCACTTTTATGAGGCACGATGAATTTTTTATTTAGCACAGCAGTAATGAATTAAATAGGGCCCCAAAGGACTCAGAGTTCACGCCTCTCCCTGAGTGCCCACATTATATAATCATGCAGCATAAGAGTGTACCCGATGCTTAAGCCCAATAACATCATCATCTGCCAAGGGGGTTTACAACCTCGTTAAATTAATTACTTCTTATAAACTAAGCCCTCTGATACTGCAGGGTACTTCTGTATAAGCTGTCAAGTAAAGATTCTTACTGAAAACAGACACTACGTATAAAGCACATAGCACACTCTGGGCCCTCAATAAATATTAGTTCTCTTCTTCTTTCATTTAATTAGTAACAAAATTTTTAGTGACTGTGTACTCAGAAACAATTTTAGTGGATAAGATGACGTGACATTTCAAAAACAGCCTGGCATCCCTCTTTCCCACATAACTAAACCCCCTCTCCAAATTCCTCACACTACCATGCTGCAATCTCTGTATCATTTTCCATCATTTCATTTTCCCGGAAGTAATCTCCATGAAACAGACATTAATTAATACATAAGTTCTATACTTTACTGGAACGTATAGTCTAATGACAACGAAAACCTAGATAAAATTTGAAGCAATTTTTGTATCACTGCTTTCAAAATGAAAGACAAGTAGGAAAAAATGGAATAAGTAAGCAAAGCACGATGTGTCCCTGGGGACAGAGGTAGGAGATGCTGCTGGGATCTAGAAATGAAAAGGAAGAACTTGTTAGCAGCTACCAAAGAGCATAGTTGAGTGGATATTTAAAAACAGCAACTCTTGGGATGCCTGGGTGGCTCAGTTGGTTAGGCGTCCAACTCTTGGTTTCAGCTCCGTCACAATCTCACAGCTTCGTGGGTTCAAGCCGGCATCAGGCTCTATGCTGACAGTGTGGAGCCTGCTTGGGGTTCTCTCGCTGTCCCTCTCTCTGCCCCTCCCCCACTCGTGCTGTTTCCATCTTTCTCAAAATAAATAAACTTTAAGAAAATAAAAGAAAAGAAAAACAGCAACTCTCAGGAGTAGGGTCTACCTCCTGGCACTAGGAGGTTTAGTGATAATGGAAAACCAAAGCATCACAAGGTCCAGGAATCACAGCGGATCAAAATGGAGACAAATGCATCAAACGACCTCTAGGCAGTACTACCCAAAGTATGATCCAAAACCCCGTGCTACTCAAAGTTGGTTGTTCCATGGACTATTACCAGTCTGCACATGAGAGTAGGCTCTCATAAGTTTTTACAGCAATTTGGTGATTCATTTTGCCTGTTAAAGCTAAAAAAAAAAAATTAGAGATTGGTTCTTCCATACCTTTATTTCCTTTTTCTGGCATCAGTCAGGAAGAGATTTGGGAAGGAGGGAGACTGGTGTTCCACGGTAGAGGGTTTGAGAAGCACTATCCTAGCATGTGTATGGTACCCTCCTCCAGATTCCCACTCAAAGCAGTACCCAGAATGCTTTATTCTATTATAAACAGAATGGCCCCACTGGAGGGGAAAAGCAAAGGCCCTGACAAGCAGCTGCCTATTCTTATGACAGAGAACAAAGGGATCCAAGGAAGGACTAAATCTAGGGAAGACAATTGGGAGAAAAGGATTCCAAGTGGCGAATGCGATATTGAAACCAAAAGGACAAGTTATTAATTTAAAAAAATATCAAGAGAAGAGAAAACTACAGAAAAGAAGAATGAACTCCACGCCACTAGATTTCCCCCAGAGGAATGAGGCGTTTTTTTTTTCTCAGAAAAGGATGAACACCAATCCTCTCAAATAGTACCAGCAACCTCCACTTTGTTTTTCAATAAGGAAGACACACGAGCCCACCAAGCGATAGAATCTTTCTCCAGGAGGGAGCAGTGCAGTTTATGACACTCTGAGAAGGAGGAGGTCATACACTGACATGGCTAATTAGTAGATGCGCTGTCTTCGTGGAATGTACGTTCCAGCGGAGATGAAGACGTGGCCAACACCAATCAAACCAATGACCACAACCCACTTCTGATGACTCACTTAGGAACAAAGTGATACAATCAGACCCTCAAAAAATGTATCTTTAGTCACGATGAAGAATGAGTAAAAACTTAAAAAAAATTAATAGGCTTAGGAATATTTTCATCTCTTCCTCCTTCACACTTAAATAAAAAGAAAGTGTGAAGTGAGTAGGCTTGTAGATACAGTCAAAAGGATTGGGGGAAGGGGCAGGCGGCATGAGATACACCACCAATACAAATGCCTTCTGTCAAGAGGCATAGTTTTTAACTTGCCTTGCTACCATTTTCATTGGTCAACTTGGAAACAAACAAGAAGCTGTACTGCTTCTAAGAATTAAATTGTTTCATAAGAAAGAACTGCTTAGTGATAGAAAAGAGGCAAACACTTTCTCCCAAGACACCAGTGTCCTCTTAAAGTACCTACTGTAAAGAAAGAGTTCTGAACAAAGACCTCACAAACTTCTGGGCAAATAGAGGTTTAAGAGCCCATACCCAGAGATTCAGATGAATGATCCAAAAACGGATGGGACACTAAATAATGAAATACTGTCTATATATAAAAAACTTTTTTTAACATTTATTCATTTTTGAGAGACAGAGCATGAGTAGGGGAGGGGCAGAGAGAGAGGGAGACACAGAATCTAAAGCAGGCCCCAGGCTCTGAGCTGCCAGCACAGAGCCCAATGCGGGGCTCAAACCCACGAACCGCAAGATCATGACCTGAGCTGAAGTCAGACGCTTAACAGACTGAGCCACCCAGGTGCCCCATAATACTATCTATATATAATACGGAGCAAAATTTTTAACAAAAAGTAGCACAAGGTGCAATTACCAAAAAGGAGAAAAGCATGAGAGAAAGGTGCAGAAGTAGGTAGGGACAAGATCACACAGAACCTTAACAAGCACACTGGATTTGACATTTATTTTAGTGCAACAGAAACCATTAAAAATTTTTATATAAAAAATACCTTGAGACAAATGAAAACAGAAAAACAATATACCAAAACTTTTGAGAAGCAACTTTTAAGAGAAAAGTTTATAGTCACAAGTGCATACAAGAATAAAGACCTCAAATAAACCTAATATTATACCTCAAGGAAGCAGAAAAAGAAGAACAAACTAAGCTCAAAGTTAGCAGAAGGAAGGAAATAATACAGACTAGAACAGAAATAAATGAAACAGAGAAATGGAAAATCACAAAAGATTAATAAAACTAAGAGCTGGTTCTTTGAAAAGATACAGCAAATTGACAAACCTTTAGCTAAATTAACCAAGAAAAAAGAGAGAGGACTCAAATAAATAAAATTATAAATGAAAGAGGAGACATTCAACAAATATCATGTAAATACAAAGAACCTGAAGAGACAGTACTCTGAACAGTTACATGCCAACAAACTGGACAACCTAGAAGAAAAGGATAAGTCCTAGAAACATGCAAACTACCAAGACTGAATCATAAAAAATAGAAAATGTAAACAGATTAATATCAAATAAGATTGAATCAATAATCAAAAACCTCCCCCCCAAAGAAAAACCCCAAATCAGATGGTTTCACTAGTGAATTCTACTAAACGTTTAGGGGAGAATTAACACCAATCCCTCTCACTCTTCCAACACACTCAAGAAGAGATAACTTCCAAACTCATTTTACAAGGCCAGCATTACCCTGATACCAAAGCCAGATACTACAAGGAAACTGCAGATCAATAGCCCTGATGAATACAGATGCCAAAATTCTCAGCAAAATACTACCAAACTGAATTCAACAGCTTGTGAAAAGAATCACAAACCATCATCAAGTGGTATTCATCCCTGAGATGCAAGAATGGTTCAAACATATGCAAATCAATAAATGTGATACATCACATTAATAGAATAAGAAGATAAAAATCATCCGATCATCTCAAGAGACGCATAAAAGCACTTGACGAAATTCAATATCCTTTCATGATAA
The DNA here is from genome assembly GCF_018350155.1 of Leopardus geoffroyi. NCBI lineage: Eukaryota > Metazoa > Chordata > Mammalia > Carnivora > Felidae > Leopardus > Leopardus geoffroyi. Next base: position 178,447,070 of record NC_059328.1, on the reverse strand, counting down.
AAACTCTCAACTAACTAGGTATAGAAGGAATGTACCTCAACATAATAAAGGCCGTAAATGACATGCACACAGCTAATATTCTACTCAATGGTGACAGGTTGAAAGCTTTTCCTCTGAGATGAGGCCCAAGACAAGGCTGCCCACCTTCACCACTCCTATTCAACATAGTAGTAGAAGTCCTAGCCAGGAGAATTAGGCAAGGAAAAGAAATCAAAGACACCAGAATCAGAAAGAAAGAGGTAGAATTGTCTCTTTGTAGATGACATGATCTTATATGGAAAACTCTAAAGATGCCATAAGAAAAAAGGTTATAATAAACTAAGTCAGTGAAGTTGTAGGATATAAGATAAACAAACAAAAATCAGTTGTGTTTCTTTATGCTAACAACAAAGTATCTGAAAAAGAAATAAAACAATCCCATTCCCAAGAGCATCAAAAACAACAGAACATTTAGGAAAAATTTAACCAAAGAGGTGAATGATCTCTTCACTGAAAACATAAGACATTGATGAAAGAAAATTAAAGAAGACACAATAAGTGGAAAAATATCCTGTGTTCATGCACTGGAAGAATTAATAGTATTAAAATGCCCATACTACCCAAAGTAATCTATAGATTCAACATAATCCCTATCAAAATTCCAATAGCATTTTTCACAGAAAAAGAAAAAGCAATCCTGAAATTCATATGGAACTACATAAGAGACCACAAATAGCAAAAGCAATCTTCAGAAAGAAGAACAAACCTGGAGGCATTACAATTCCTGATTTCAAACCACACTACAAAGCTACAGTAATCAAAATAGTATGGTACTTGCATAAAAACAGACACCAAGAGTCGCCAGGGTAGCTCAGTTGGTTGAACGTCTGACTTCAACTCAGGTCATGATCTCATGGTTCGTGAGTTTGAGCCCCGCGTCAGGCCCTGTGCTGACAGCTCAGAGCCTGGAGCCTGCTTCAGATTCTGTGTCTCCCTCTCTCTGCCCCTCCCTCCCTCACACTCTGTCTCTCTGTCTCAAAAATAAATAAACATTAAAAAAAATTTTTTTTGAAGACACATAAACCAAAGAAACAGAATAGAGAGCCCAGAAACAAAGCCATGTATGTTCAGTCAACTAATATTTAACAAGGGAGCCAAGAATACTCAATGGGGAAAAGACAGTCTTTTCAATAAATGGTGCCAGCAAAATTGGATATTCACACGCAAAAGAATAAAACTGAACCCTTATCTTATACCACTCACAAAAAGTAACTCAAAATGGACTAAAGACTTAAATATAAGATCTTAAGCCATAAAAATCCTACAAGAAAACATACGGAAAAAGCCCTTTAATATTGGTCTTAGCCCTTTGATATTGTCTTGGCTATGACATGCAAAGCACAGACAGCAAAATCAAAACCACACAAGTGGGACTACGTCAAACAAAAAAGCTTCTGCAGAGCCAGAGAAACAATCGATGAGAAAAGGCAATCTACAAAATGCATGAAATACTTGGCAAATCATGTATCTGATCATGTATCTAAAATATGTAACTAACTCCTACAACTCAATAGCAATAAATAATAATAATGATCTGATTAAAAATAGGCAAAGGACTTGAACAGATATTTTCCCACATAAGATATTCAAATGGCTACCAAGGACCTGAGGATGTAGTCAACATCACTAACTATCAGGGCAATGTAATTCAAAATTCCAATTCAAGAATGTAATTCAAAATTCCAATTCAGAGTTACAAAATTATCACCTCGCACTTGTTAGAACAGCCAAAATGAAGAAAAGCAAGAGATAACAAGCGTTGGAGAAAATGTGATGAAAAGGAAACCCTTGCACCCTTGGAGGAGATGTAAATTGGTACAACCACTATGGAGAACAGTACAGAGGTTCCTCAAAAGCTCAAAAACTCCCAATGATGGGATTAGTGTTCTTTTTTTTTTTTTTTGTAAGTTTATTTATTTATTTTGAGAGAGAGCACACGTGTGTGGGAGAGCAGGAGAGGGGTCAGAGAGAGAGGGGAGGGAGAAGGAGAGGGAGAGAGGGAGGAAGGAAGGGAGGGATGGAGAGAGAGACAGAGAGAGAGAGAGAGAAAGGGAGAAAGAGAGAGAGAATCCCAAGCAGACTCCTTGCTGCCAGAGTACAGCCCAACGCAGGGCTCCATCCCACAAACTGCAAGACCATGACCTGAGCCGAAACCAAGAGTTAGACGCTCAACCAACGGAGTCACCCAGGTGCTCTGAGATTAGTGTTTCTCTCTCTCTCTCTCTCTCTCTCTCTCTCTCTCTCTCTCTCTCCCCCTCCCTCCCTCCCTTCCTCCCTCTCTTCCTCCCTCCCCCTCTCCCGCCATCTCCATCTCTATCTCCCATGTGAGGACACAGATAGAAGGTTCTCACCAGGAACCAAATCAGCAGGAACCTTGATCTTGGACATCCCAGCCTCCACAACTTAAAAATAAATGTCTGGGGGCTCCTGGGTGGCTCAGTAGGTTAAGTGTCTTGACTTCGGCTCAGGTCATGATCTGGCAGTTCGTGGGTTCGAGCCCTGCATCAGACTCTGCTGACGACTCGGCGCGTGGAGCTGCTTCAGATTCTATAGCTCCCTCTTTCTCTGCCCCTTCCCTGCTCTCTCACTCTCTCAAAACTAAATAAACCATTAAAAAAAAAAAGAAAGAAAGAAAGAAAAAGAAATATCTGTTGTTTAGGCCACCCTGTCTATGGTATGCTGTTAACGCAGGCTGAACTGACTAAGAAAAGTGGGGACTCTAGAGCTATATATACTACTTGTGCTCAAAATCTCATCTCTGCCATTTACTCACTGGGAAGTTTGGGCAACTTGGTTAACCTTTGTGTGGCTCAATTTCCCCATGATAAAAATGGGGGTAAGAAGAATACTTCTATGTGTAACACACTAAAGCACAATGCCCAGCACAATGGAAATACTTATGCGGGACAGCTACCCTTATTACCCAATGGCATGGCAGTGGTTCTACGGAAGGGAACAGAATCAGAATTTGTCAGTTTCACAAGAGGCTATTAACAATGGTCTAAATTTATAAAAATAAAGATTCTATCAGTAAGCTTAAAATAACTTTGTTGGACAACACTAGATTGAGCACATCTGACCTACCAGAAGCTGACATACAAGAAACCTACAGTATCTTGCCTGATGGGAAGACTGGTAAGACTCAATACATACGCTATATTATATTAACAGAAGCCTGGTATCCATATTAAGAGAGGTAACAGTTTCCCCCATAACCAAGACCAAACTTGAAGTATTTATTTGGTTTATTTCTCTCCTTGGGATGTAATTTTATGAGGCATACTGACAAACAGGGATCATTCGAGAATAATATGACCATGATAGTGAGGGTTTTGAGAATGAGATCTGATCATATTATATGCTCTTATAAGCACCCCATACTTTTCCTTTTCTATATAAACTACATGTACACATGCGACATAGGTATATGTGTATATACAGTACCCATACTTGTGCACATGCACATGTAACAGAGCGCTATTGTCTATCTCCTGCACTAGATTACAAAATTCAATAAGGACAAGGATGGTGTCTGGCTCACCAATGTGTCACTAGTACTTAGTACAGTACTTTCACCTTATTAGTATTCCTTTAAGGTACTCAAAAATTACTTCCTGGATGAATGAGTAAATGAATGTGCATCACACAGGAAATTTTTGAAGGCCAAGGATGTTTAGACCTAGCAAGCTATGATGGATGACTTCAAATAACCCAATGACTGTCCTATAGAAAAGAAAGTACACTAATTTGGGGAGGTTCCAGACTGCAGAGTTAAGGCCATTAGGTAGAGGCAGAATTCAAATCTAGGTAAGAAAGAACTTGTGATAGCTGAATCTGTATGACAAATTTAGCAGGTTGCTTTACGAAGCAGTAAGCTCTCGAGGTGGCTCAGTCAGTTAAGCATCCGACTTCGGCTCAGGTCATGATCTCACGGTTAGTGGGTTCGAGCTCTGCATCGGGCTCTGTGCGGACAGCTCAGCCTGGAGCCTGCTTCGGATTCTCTGTCTCCCTCTCTATCTGCCCATCCCCTGCTCATGCTCTGTCTCTCTCTCTAAAATAAACAAACAATAAAAAAAATTAAAAACAAAACAAAGCAGGGGCGCCTGGGTGGCGCAGTCAGTTAAGCGTCCGACTTCAGCCAGGTCACGATCTCGCGGTCCGTGAGTTCGAGCCCCGCGTCAGGCTCTGGGCTGATGGCTCAGAGCCTGGAGCCTGTTTCCGATTCTGTGTCTCCCTCTCTCTCTGCCCCTCCCCCGTTCATGCTCTGTCTCTCTCTGTCCCAAAAATAAATGAAAATGTTGAAAAAAAACAAAACAAAACAAAACAAAGCAGTGATCCCTCTATCACCACAAAACAAGGGAGTTTGGGGGAGCCTGGGTGGCTCAGTTGGTTAAGCATCTGACTTGGGCTCAGGTCATAATCTCATGGTTCATGAGTTCAAGCCCTGCATGGGGCTTTCTGCTGCCAGTGCGGAGCCTGCTTCAGATCCTGTTTCTCTCTCTCTCTCTCTGCCCCTCCTTTGCTTGTGCACATGTGCTCTCGCTCTCGCTCTCTCTCTCTCTCTCCCTCCCCTTCAAAATTAAGTAAACATTTAAAAAACTTGAAAAACAAAAAAAGAAAATAAAACAAGGAGCTTGGCAGTTCTATGGGAAGGACCCTACAGTAGGTGGTCTACACCTACAATCCTTCCTAACCATACGAGACTGGGTCTTCTGTTACTTTACCTTCTTATATACCAGTCTTTTCCTATTTCTGCCCATCCAGGGCCTAGAACCTCGCATAGAAAGTGTGTACTTGCTATGTTTCTGGAGGGCTCTAGGAAGTTGGATACATTTATCTACACTGGGGGCAGGGAGGGAATACTCCTAAAGAGAGCGGAGGAAGGAACAGGTGCAGAAGGAAAAGCCCTCTCAGAGCTGATAGTGAGACTTTAAAGGCACAAATCTTAGGAGGGGCTCATTTCAGTCAGTTGACTGAAATATCCATGGGCAACTTTCTTAATAATCAGAGACTCAAAGTATGCTAATCTAATCACTTCATAGCCAAGCAAAGTACAAACATTTAAATCCCACTCTGGCAAACTAGTAGAATCATCAGAATCTTGTGAAGAAAACAAGAACATTTTACAGATAAAATCGTGAAAATACCATCTCCCTCACATTCTCCTTCTTCAGGGCTTAGCACTTCCATCAGAGAAGCTCACTGATAACAGCAGTTTCAACCTGCCCCAGTCTGGACTCAGAGAGCACAGCTCTTTCGGACCTTTTCGAGGTGGCTGGGCATCATGTGTGAAATCACTTTTCACTCGAGAACATCAATCATACAAATTGTTTTTATTAAAAGCACATGAAAAACAGCACAACCTCTCCACTCGAGGGTTTGTTTTATGGAAAGGTGCCAACCCATCTAACAATATATAGAAAAATCTTGGGGCTCAGTAGGGTTGAGCATCTGACTTCGGCACAGGGCATGATATCACGGTTCATGAGTTCAAGCCCCACATTGGGCTTTGCACTGATAATGCAGAGCCTGCTTTGGATTCTCTGTCTCCCTCTCTCTGCCCCTCCCCAGCTGATGCTATCTCTCTCTCTCAAAAATAAATAAACACTTAAATAAAGAAATAAATGTAAAAATATATAGAAATATCTCAATTCGTTAGGCTTCAAAGACTTTATTCTAGAGTGAAATTAAGCATCTTTCTGGTGCCTTCCCTCCTCACTCTTTTTTTTTTTTTTTTTTTTAACCTTTATTTATTTTTGAGACAGAGAGAGACAGAGCATGAACGGGGGAGGGTCAGAGAGAGAGGGAGACACAGAATCCGAAACAGGCTCCAGGCTCTGAGCCGTCAGCACAGAGCCCGACACGGGGCTTGAACTCACGAACCGCAAGATCATGACCTGAGCCGAAGTCGGATGCTTAACCGACTGAGCCACCCAGATGCCCCCCCTCCTCACTCTTTAGCAGAGATAAGATATGCCTGTGGTCTTCCAAAGCCCAAACAATTTGTCATTCCTCAGAAGTGGTAAGACTTCACAGGTCTGGTGTCTTATGGGAAAGGTAAGAGACCCTGAAGCGCTCACTGCACCAGAAGATCCAGAATCCAGAAACAGACTCCCATATTGGTTGAAATCCCTTTGACAGGTACCTGTTTCATCATGTGAGAGATGGGGTAAGTCCTTCCCAGAGAACATTCCATGATCCGAATCAGCAGCCTCCCACAAAGGATCGGTCACAGTGGCCCAGTGCAGCTTCATGCTAATGAGGCCCCCCCCCCCCCCCCCCCCCCCGCCCTCTTTGCTATACCATCATCTGTGCAGCACTGACCTTCTACAGAGGAGAAAGGAAGGTAGGCTGGGGCTGGCCTTACCTGTTTTTCCTGCTCCGCTTTCCCCGGTAATGAGAATACATTGGTCTTTATCTTGATCTCTTAGGGACCTGTACGCTTCATCTGACAGGGCAAAGCTGTAGGGGAGAATGGGAGAGAAGTCCTTAAAATTCAGCTCATTATTCATGTGTTTATGAGATGTAACTAGAGGCTCTTTAAAGGACACTGGTATGCTGCAGATAGAAAGCCAAGACGTCAGATTTTATTTCCTTCAAATTCTTAAAGGAAATAAATAAACCCATCCATCCTTGTGGCCCATGGTCCCTTTTCCTTCACATCCTCTAGTAAACAAAGTGGTACTGACTTACCATCCTCTAAAGATAGGCTTATTTAACCCACATGTGATACTTATGGTTCATTTTATTAAAATCTTGGCAATTCAGAGAACCAAGAAGAAAATGTCACATCACATGTCCAACACTGGATGATGCAGCGGTTTTCAGGACAATACACTGGAATTTCAAAAAAATTTTTTCGAATGTTAGAAAAAATTCTATCAAATGCCAAATGGCTGATATTACCATCATTGAGCCAAATACAGAACTACTGCCTTCACAAACAGATAACAAACTGTAACGCCCACCAAAGGCAAGGAGGACCATGGGTTGGCCAGGGGTCTGCTCCAGTCCTAGGCCCTCAAGCTCCTCACGGGGCCCTGTGCTGACAACAGGGCCCCCTATCAAGACCAGGCCAGTCCCCAGGTTGATCTTCCTTGACTCAAAATTTATAAATAAGGTAAAATTTGCCCCCGCCAGCTAAATGAAAAATAATTGTTTGGGTTTTTTTTTTTTTTTAATGTTTACTTTTTTATTCTGAGAGAGAGCATGAGCAGGGGAGGGACAGAGAGAAGCCCAAGCAGGCTCCACACTGTCAGCGCAGAGCCCAATGCGGGGCTTGATCTCACGATCAAGTGAGACCATGACCTGAGCTGATACCAAGAGTCAGACGCTCATCTGACTGAGCCACCCAGGCGCCCTTAACTGAGAAATAATTTTGACAGTATGATACTGTGTTTAAAACAGGGGCTCCTGGGTGGCTCAGTTGGTTGAGCTTCTGACTCTTGATTTCAGCTCAGCTCCTGATCCCAGGGTTGTGTGATCGAGCCCTGAGCAGGGACTCCTCACTGTGTGTGTAGCCTGCTTAAGATCCTTTCTCTCTGTCTTTCTCTCTCTCTCTCTCTCTCTCTCTCTCTCTCTCTCTCAAACTGAAAAAGAAAAAAGAAAAAAAAAAAAGGTAAAGCCCTATTCATTTATCAACAAGTATTTATCAAGAGTCTACCTTGTGTAAAGAACATGCTGGAAATATAAAGGTAAGCTAGACTCAGCCCTTTTCCAGGAATTCTCAGTCAAAAGCAGGGGAGAGAGATACAAATAGAAAACAGCAACCCAACAAGTTAAGAGCAATGAGAAAGATATGTGCACAACATTGCAGAACAAGACAGGGGCCCAAGGGGATGGGGAAGGGAGCCGCAGATTCTTCAGAAGTAGGAAACCAGTCCTAAGGAATACATTAACAAGGCTAAGGGCTTGTAGGCAAAAAAGCAAAAAACAAAATAATCGAGAGTGTGGATGTTCCTTCTTGCTGGAAGGCAGAGCATAAAGAAGGGGTGAGCAATGAGCCAGGGAGATAGATGGGCAGACTCCAAATAGGAGCAGAGATGATAAGGGTGCCATACTCCGGGACTGTAAGCAGGAGAGTGGCAGGATCAGGTAGGATTCAGATAGTAATAAGAGCTAAAAATGGCAACCTTACCAGCACTGTCTCCAAGCCCTTCATATTTAATCATTTTAACTCAAACTACTAAGGGTAAGTTATTATTAATCCCACTTCCCGATGATAAAACTGTGGCACAAAATAAAGACATAATTTGCCAAGGTTACACTGCCAATGGGACACAGTAGAGCCAGAACTGATCCCCTGCTCCTGACCACTGGGATAGCCTGCCGCTTCATGGCAGGCAGGGCCACAAGAATGCATAGGAGACCAATCTGGAATAAGGAACATCAGTGGAGGGCTGGCGATACGGGGAGAGTTTACATTTCGCTGACCAGACCACAGAAAGCCTTTCAGTCAATGACCGGCTCTTCTTGAAAAGGTGAGTAGGAGCATCATTAATACTGACAATTTACTGAGCAGGATGAAGTGCTCTCATATTCATAATCAGATTTGATCCTTAAAACAGCTCTATGAAGTAAACGCTGGCCTCCTTGAGGATAAATGATCCAACTCAGACCGAGAAATGACACAACGTGTCCGTGACCCCTTTCCCAGGACAGTCATAACTTGAACCTGGAAATACTGTGTACCACATTCTTCCCTTCTTGTCACATCCTCTTAGGGCTATCTGTGATCTCATCTTCTGGCAGAGCTACTGTGGGACCTCAAAGAGCCACCATGAGCCTTATTCTGTAACCATCATTTCAATGAATCCAATCCCTTGCCCCTAATAAGTATATTCTTGAAAGCATTTGTTGAATGAACATATGAATATGAAAAGAGAAAGGAAAAAATAATGGAACTATCTGGCACAAGGGACTTTTTTGAGTAGCAGGTGGCTTTAGCTCATTTATAAGACCAGTGCATGGGGTGATCTTCTGCCCAGCAGGTCTTACCCTCTCCTCAAATCCCTCTCAGCCATTCCCTATCTAACCAGCACCTTGCTCACCCCCTTAGACCACTCAGCGGGGCTCCTCCTTCTCTTGTGTTCTCTGATGTCCTCAGGTAAAAACAAGCATGCCCCTGCACACACCAATGCACAGTAAGGACAGTGAAAAATACAATGACTGTGGGAACAGAAGACACCCTGGGTAGGATTCTCTAGGCCCCGGATCCACAATTCCCCACCTACATTACTGTGAGGCCAGTCCCTCACCCTGGCTGCATGGCAGTCTCTTCACGTACCAATTGGAGAACAGAGCCACATACCACATACTTCAGCTTAGAAGGTTAAGGAAAGGTGTATAAAAGCTCTGGAAGTGTTATAAAGCCCTAAATAAACGTGTGAATTCTTTCTGTGCTACAATCAGTTATGTACACATCTTCCCAACCCCTACCAGGAGGTAAGCTCCTCTAGGGCACCGCCTTTTTTCTAGTTAATCTTTGTGCCGTCCTGCAGAGTTACAAGCATAAGACGCCAAAAATACGCAAATAGGAAAGAATAGATGAGTGAATTCTCTCCAAATATCAACAAAGTAAGTCACTATTGGAGTGAGCCCCGCAGAATGGTAAACAGGAAAGTCATTTCTTCTTATGACCTTGATGCAGGAAAGAAAAGCAGAGCTTAGATTTCTTACTAGCTTCACTCTCCCTGCCATTCTTCTCACCTCCAGACAACAGTTCAGAGATGCCACTATCATTATCATCACTGGCAAGAAATGCAGGAAAACACATTATGGCAAATACAAATGAACTTTTCCTACTATATATACATATATGGTGTGTGTATATATATATATACATACATATACATATACATATACATATACATATACATATACATATACATACACATACACACATACATATATACATACACATATATATATACATACACACACACACACATATATATTCACTGTACATATTCACTGACTTCCTCATGGGTTGTTCAACACAAGCCTTTCCTATGCTCCTAAGACTGCAAGTTAGGTTTAAATATTACACCATTAATGATTCAAAATTATTTCTAACATGAATAACAATATATGACTGTGTGTGTGCACACAACACACATAAACACACATACACGAGGCTTTAGAAGATCACCAAATGACCCTGCCATGGGTTTATGTCACGTCAAAACACTTATGCTGAATGCTTAGTTTTTTTCTTGTCTGTCCAGACAGAAATAGTTAACTGCTGTCTCCCAAAACTGGGTTTGATTTATAATGGAGTAAATTTTAATATAAAGGCTAAAAGGGAGAGTTATTCTTTCAAGACTCTAGACGGCCATGAAAATTTATCAACTGAAGTACTCAAGCACTGGAACAATGGGCTGGGACTGTCGGCACACCCAGCCCAGGCACACTATAAATGCGATCGTATATGTACTTCGTATGAACTCAGACCTTGACTTCACTTATTTAAAAAAATGACCGAAGGGCAGGCCATGAAGGACATGAGCCCTGCCCCCGGCCTTGTTCTCTTCCTCTCCGGCAACATTAGCAGGTACCCATTGCCACGGCCAACATTTATAACTATAAACTGAAACCACATGCCAGTCTTCCAAACCACTCTGTAATTAAGGAACCTAAATAAATCTTTAGAAAAGTTTTTCCTTCAAAACACTTGTGACCCATATGCTTCACATTATTTTGTGAGCATGTCAGCATTGTTATTTACCACACGCAGAAATGAATGGTTTATTATAACGCAGTGACGATAACGTCAGGGGCAAGCATGGGTTTGATGCCACCACATCAAGAGCGTGGGTTTCACCCACTTCTTCTGTCTTCTAGTTGAGCTCTAAGAATAGAGACAGCCTGACGCTTGAAAGCAAGTCCCCCCTTCATTTCCAGGTCAGCTGCACAGCTGTTAACTGAGAGCCAAACTTTCCCGAACACCACCACGCATGCCTACTGCACATTTCCAAACAGCTGAGCTGTATCTCTTGCTTTTTGGTTTTAGATGTTTGGTTTGGGTCATCTGTTATTTTCTGTCGGGGCGCAATGTTGGGTTGCACGTTGAAAAATTAAGTAGCCAGTACGTATGCTTCTCCTCCATCTTATTTCTGCTCAGAATGTCCATCTCCACAGCGGTTCTGCTTTTATGGTCATCAAAGGTGACAGCAGGGCTTTTTTCCCCAAAACTCTAGGCTCTCCACCCTGCCACCTGCTTTCTAAGTTTATTTCATCTATAATGCAAAGCAGGAAAGATGTCACATGAAATACATCACCACCACTACCTAAAGCCAATGTTCTTCCAAGCAGATCTCTATTTTTCACTGTCTCTGGCTCACCTCATAATGAGTCGCTTGAGATCTTTTCCCTAAAACAGTCTGATCCATTTCGTTAGCTTGTTATCTCCATTAGCCAAAGTTCAGCAGAACAAAATTTGTCTAAGAAAACTCTCCTGAATGTTCGAAACTGTTACTACCTATTTGTTTCATGTCATTTTCTTCAAAAGCTCTCAAGATGGTATTCCCTTTCACCTAATCCTGAATTCTAGAATATTTTAGAATCATACTAGGGAAATTCTGCTTCTGATTTTAACCCTCTTAAAATCACCTGTCTCAAAATTCTCATCTACAATTTAGATCTACAAATCTCAACTATTTCTTCTCTTTTTAGCTCTGGCTCAGCCGTACGTTCTTCTAAAGTTACATAACAAAAAAAATTAATAAGTGTCTTTTCAAAAATTCCTAACCTTCAAGTGTTCCACCAATTTCTAACTTCATACTGAACTCCAATCAAGGGCTGAGACAGTCCACAAGAAGAACAGGGGAGAAAAGGAAAAGGAGAAAGGGAATTATGTGTGGAGTGTATTACATGGAAACGTTGAGGCTTGTTGATTTGTTTGCTTATTATTTTTTTAATATAATTTATTGTCAAATTGGCTTACATACAACACCCAATGCTCATCCCAACCAAGTGCCCTCCTCAGTGTTGGCCTTCCATGTAAAACATTATTGCAGACATCAATCGTTGCCTCTTCTTTTTTTTTTTATGTTTATTTATTTTTGAAGGAGAGATAGACAGAGAGCAAGCAGGGGAGGGGCAGAGAGAGAGGGAGACACAAAATCTAAATCAGGCTCCAGGCTCTGAGCTCTCAGTACAGAGCCTGATGCAGGGCTCGAACTCACAAGCCGTGAGATCATGAACTGAACTGACGTCAGACGCCCAATCAACTGAACCCTCTGGGCACCACCCTCCTATTCGTAATTCAGAAAATGTTCACCCCCCTGAAAAATATCACCTTGTTAAGTTAGTGTAATGCTCTACCACCACACATTCATCATATCACATCTGAAGGAAGAATTTCAGGGAAAATAAGTGTTTGTAGTTATTTATTACAAGTTACTATAACTTTTTATCCTGGAAAGCTTTATTGCATTCTTGTCCTATGCCAGACATGGTAACCTAACATATTTTTCACAGTACAGTTATCCTTCATAGCCACGTCATCAGTGAGCATTCCTCATAACCCAAGCCTCAGAACAACAGAAGATAGAGAACAAAAATGAGTCTCTCTTCAAAATAAGTACCAATGGGCAAAATGTACACTATAAGTAAAAATGGACAGAAGATGAAAACAAACATAAAGAATAGGTTCAGGGGAGATGGATGGTAAATGGACTCAAATGGCTGTAAAGTTCCTTTATTTTACATAAAGTGATACAATATTAATTCAATAACAGTCCTGAACGGTGTATTATAATGCCTAGAACAACAACAAAAGTAATAACACAAGAGCTGCAAAGTAACTAAAAAATTAAAATGGAATTCTAAAAAAAATTCAAATAATCCAAAAAAAGGCAGGAAAAGAGGAATAAACACAGAGAAGACAAACAGAAAATAAATTATTAAAAGGTAGACCTAAATTCAAACATATTAGTAACTACATTAAATGTTAATGGACAAAAATACTCCAATTAAAGGGCAGAGAATGTTAGAACAGATATAAAAGCAAAATCCACCTATATGTTGCCCATAGGGGCCACATTTAAAATAGGAAGACATAGATAGGCTGAAAGGAAATAAGATTTAAAATAAGCAATTGCTTAAAAATACAATATTGTACTTTTTTTCATATATTTAAACTCAAAGAAGTCCCTAGTTGTCACCTAAGAGGGATGCTAGGCAATGGCACAGCATATGGCAGAGAGCAGGTGAGACTTAATTATCTTAAAAATATAGGCTACAATCATTTTTGTAAGAACACTTTTTTTTTAATCAATACTTAATTTTCCAAATTCATAGACATTTGTATATCCCCAACTTAAGTAGCCACACAGCTTTCTTTCACTACACAATTGGAAAGGGCCTGTTTCTATTAGCTACCAAACAGAAATAATCTCATCAGGGATGAATCATTTTAAGATGACATCTGTTCTAAAGTGACAAAAGTAAAGCATCAAATAAAGCTCAAAAGTCAGGCTTTAAAATAGGATATGACAAATAGGCACAAGAAAGTTTCTTCTTCCTTTAGAATTACATTGGTTCTTGAAAAATAGACTCCCACAGGATTTTTGTGAAATTCCATAGATTGCTGAGTCAACCTCAATGTACACCTGGTCTCTCACCATTTCTTAATGGGTCAAAAATATTTTTTAATCTTTAACAATCAAAGGTAATCACCAAGGTGACAAAAATCACAGTATCTGAATGTCTTGTATATATAAAATGAGTCACTTGTGTTATAATGTTTTAAGTAACAGCAGAAATCCCTGTGTAATTGGGGAAGAAACTCTTCTTAGAATTTACAAGCACAGCTCTTTATTTCAAAGGTTCAACATGCCAATTATGGAATATAATCTAAAACAAACAGCAAAGATTGCTTTCAAGATTTTAGAAATTTTATTTATTTTTTTTTTTCAATGTTTATTTATTTTTGGGACAGAGAGAGACAGAGCATGAATGGGGGAGGGTCAGAGAGAGGGAGACACAGAATCTGAAACAGGCTCCAGGCTCTGAGCTGGCAGCACAGAGCCCGACGCGGGGCTCGAACTCACGGACCGTGAGATCGTGACCTGAGCCGAAGTCGGCTGCTTAACCGACTGAGCCACCCAGGCGCCCCTAGAAATTTTATTTATAATCCTCCTGTGATGAAGAAGCTTTGAGGTATACACACAGTCTTCTGACCCTATGTGCTTAACCATTATCAAAATCACCATGGAGATCCTCATGTGTTCCGCCATCTGGGGTCAGCCAGCCATAAGTCACTTCTTCTGGAGACTGATACAAAGGTGGACTGGGCCAAGGGCTAATACTTTTTCAAAGGTGGATTGCAAAACCCAGGTACTGGAGACATGCATTAGGAAGAGACAAGGGGTTTAGAGAGACTAAATTATGCCAGGAAGGAAAAGGACTGGACTTAAGATATGCAAGCAGTGAGGAGGAAACATCTGCTTTCAGGGTCTGGAAGCTGCTGTTTGGAATTTAGTAGTAATCCCTTGTGCTGCTCAGGACTTCCTTCTGAAAATGATGCCCTGAGCATGAGATGCCACAGGGGGAAAGCCCTCACTGGGGTAGCATCCTGCTTTGGGTTTGGCAAGCATCCGGAAGCAAAGAGGCTGATTCCCCTTCATCAGTGTTCACTGCTGCAGGGCCTTATCCCTCAAATTAGCGAAGGGCAAATGGTTCCTACTATTCAAGAATGGATCAATGCCCTGATAAGTAAAATGGAAGAGTGTGTGGAGGAAGGGGTTCCCAGGGAGTTCATGGGCACCCATGAGAAAGGAGGCATTGTACTCACCAGGCAAATTCTGAGGACAATGGTGAAGAAAATCTGTCCTCTAGAGGCTTAAAATCTAACAAGAAAGACACTAAAGTCCCCCAAAATGGAGGTGGGAGAAGGTAATAAGCACATCAGCAGTCTCCTAAAGATATTCAGAAAGGGGAGAAATGACTTTTACTGAGAAAGGTGTATCACGGAAAGCTGCAATATCTGAACCCCAAGGCAATATGCAAGGACAGAGGCTGGGAGAACACAGACACCAAGGAGGAAATTATGTTATTTCCCCTGTCCAGAAATTAACAAAACACACCTGATTTAGAGGAAAGAACAAAGAGACAATTAGACTCTTAATTCAAATTCAGTAAGCCCTGCAAGTATTTTTAGTATCCGTTTTAACAAAAGAATACTAACAATCACCCAATTCTCATACAAATAATTACACAGTTATAATCTATAAAAACAGCCTTTCCTGCTCAAGGTAAACACAATTTCAACAAATTCCCAACACAACTGTTCCCAAGCCTTTTGGAAAAATGGATTATTTTCAACTAATCTCATAGTCAGGTTTTATGACTTTATTACAGGCAACTAAATCCTGGAAAAAGTTATCCCAAGAGAAGTTACTCCAAAGACCTTCCTAATCACCCATAGGACTTAATGTTTTACTCATTAAAGTAAACAGAATGACTTCACATTCTTAAGATGCTAACTGATTTTCCAGATAGATGTTCCTTACTGATTTAAGGCCTAAAAATGTGCACCTTCTGTGTGTCTTTGTCTAACTTGGAACAGATACTGTGATCTAAGGTACCTCACGTCACCATCCCAAATAGTTAAGTCAATTCAGTGAAGTGAACCTTTCAGGTTTACAACATTCAAATATAAACCTGTATCGTTTAATTCGGATAGCCCCTCAGTGCCTGCTATGGACACAGGATGCAATGAAGCAGAGTCTCAGCTTTCCTCCAAGAGAAGCGGGAAACACAGGGATGCTTGTCTACAGTAGAAGACACCATGCTGGGGGCCTTTCGTGGCGCCATGCACTGAATGAAGAAGCGTAGCGAAATCTGGCTGTGGCCACCCCAGAAGGACTGGATGGAGATGGCATCTGAATGGGAACCCCAAGTACACACTGCTTTATTTCTTTAAAAATGCACAGAGGAGAGGGAGTGAGCAGTAGTGGGAGGTTACCAATTTCTTCAAGCGTTGGTCTGTGCTTCCAGCCCACGGAGCTGCGCAGATGATGTTTATAAAGCACCCTGAACAGTGTCTGAAATGGAGCAGGCACTCGGGAAAGGACTGGAGGGCCAGCTGGGGCCAAGTTTGCATGTTTAAAGAATCGAGGTCACAAATCAATTCACATTTTGGAAAGCGAGACCTGCCCCCATTTCATAGAGTGAATGCAAAATTCAATGAAATCAACAAATATTACCAAGATGCCTGATAATAAATAGACACATGTATACATACATACACACACACACACACACACACACACACACACACACAGACCACTGTGCATATGCAATGAAACATCTGGGTTTGCACACATCATTACAGAGAAAAGGAAGTAAATACATAAAATAATAATAATTATTATTATTACTATACTACTATACTTCGGTTATTAGCTAAATTCACATCATGATACCATAAAGGAGGAAACATTTTGGAAATAATTTTAAGAGAATTCAGTATTCATTTATTCAATAAGCATTCTGTGTGCAGGCAGAGGAATACATGTGACATCATCCCTCCCCTTGCACACTCCAGGTAGAGAAATCATCTACTATCTAACTAGATAATAATCTAATCATTTGAGGACAGGTCATTTGGTCTGTGGCTTACCTAAAAACAGCAACAAAAACTTTCTCTAAAGCATGAGGGATACTGGTACCAGGAAAAACATTTTTTGAATTAAAATTTTGCTTGACTCATCCAGGTATCCAACACCTTTCAAATCCACCCCTTCCTTTCCTCCCCATCACCAGTTTTTATTGCCTTAGACAAGTTCCTCACTTCTGGCCTGAGCATCAGTAACTCCTCAAGGGGCCTTCTATAACCAGGCAAGATATTTTCACAAGCCATCCTGATACGATACTGCTAAAATATAATGTCACTTTTATTACCATGACTCTTTCTCTATTCCTAATCCTGTCCTCACTGCAGCCAGGTTTGACTACTTGCTTTTAGGTGTTTCTGTAACCAGGTTTGTTAAAGCTTGCTTCTGTAAAGCAAAATTGTATCATTGCTGTCTTCCAAAACTATGATTCTATGGAGTATTCTCCATTTTAAGTATCACCCACTTACATTGTTTAGGCATCAGAGAGAAGTGTTAGATACATGTTGGAGGATTTCCTAGGAATCTGGACTCAAGTGATCCTAGTGGCCCAGAGATTCCCTTCCCTCCCACACCCCCAATGTTTTAATATGGGGTTTAAAATCTACTCCAATCTTTGCAAATTCAGCTCATAAACAAAATGCAGGAACCTTTCCTCCGGGCTTCCATATGGAAAACAAATGAGTCCATTATTACACAGTCAAATCCATGTCTCAAATTAAAAAAAAAAAAAAGAAACTCAGTGATTGAAAGAGGGAAATCAGAGGACCACAAATCAGACCATGAAGAAAGAACTCCCCCACTCCACGACCCCCCCACCCCCACAGTCCCACACAGGCTTTACCCCTGGGATGACTGATGGCCCTCTCCAAAAGGTCCCAGGGTGGGGAACCAAGGGGTGACTACTGCTCATTGGGTATGTCTTCCAGACGGTTCTCACTCCCACTCTCCCTCCCTTACCCCAGTTTTGGTCCTCACCCAGGAGGAAGGGACTTCCGTGATAAGGTAAGAAAGAAAGGCTCAAGATGCCAGAAGATCTGTTCTACACAGCAGTTACTGTTTCTTACATGTTGCATTTTTCTTTTAACGCTGAAACGTTTGTCACTTTAAAATGGCTTCAAAGTGGCCACATAAGAATGGGTAAATCAAAAATACCACACGCCACTCCGCCTGCAGGCTGGCTTCCCTGCAACCCTCCTCCTTCTAAAATGCTAACGGGTCACTCCCTCCTGGACGCACTCCCCTGGCTCTCCACCACTCTGGCAGAGAGGGGTCCAGAACTCTCGCAGGAAATGATGCAACAGCAATGCTTTGAGCTTCTGCTGGAGGAAGATTTAACGTTGATCCAGAAGAAGTGCCCTAACACTCCCAAAAGGATCAAATACAACTCCTGTATTATTCCATCCCACAAAAGCACAGCTCCAAAGTGAACTCAAATACAGAGCCCTCAAACATCTGCTTTCAAGTACTTTAAGCCATGTCACACTGTCTGCAGAGTGGCCGCAAGAAAATGACATGTCACATACACAGATCACATATTTATTTGAGAAACACTGCAATCTGCAAGCAGGCAGCATTTATTGCCACGTGTCGGGGAGGGGGGGTGAGCTATCTGATAAAGGCGTTGTCATTAGAGACCAACCTTGGAAAAACTAAGAATAAAGTCCTGAAAGCCAGCAGCAACCATCCCCTATCAGCTAGGGAGGGGCGAGAGACCCTAGATGAGAACAGACTGTGCCTAAGGCATTCTGGATACAAATACTGGGTCCTTGAGAGCTATGCATAGTGCTGGTGGATGTTTTTGTTACAGAATATAAGCTCAAGACAAGCTTCTATCTTCAACACAAAATCTTGAACTTAAAAACTTCCTTCATGGGTGCTCGACTGGGTTCTGGTTACCCAGAGAGGTAAAAATAAGGCAGTTTCTCACACAGGATCTAGTCTCTAGGAGCTTTGGTTTTCATGGGTGTGTGATGCATGAAAAAGCAAGCAAGATCCTTCCCAGGAGCTAGTCTAGCTCTCTTTCCAAATGGTTCATTTCCTTCTTGGCTCCTCATCTGCCCAACTGCCCCCACCAAACACCCTCTTCCCTGGAAACCCTGGATGATTCCCCTTGTTCCAGGAGCTCCCTGACTCTATACCTGCAAAATCCCACTTATACGTGTATTATACCCCCAGCGTGTTTTAATTTTTGGACTTTTTTTAATTACAGTTTCTCTCCCTTGAGAGCAGGAATTATGACTCACCATCTCAGTGCCTGACATATATGCTCAGAATAAATTTGCATAATGAATCCTAACAGTCCTTTCTCCTAGTCACACAAAAAAAATGGACAAAAATTAATTTATGGCATTTTCAGAGTCTGTGTTTGCTTACCAACTATTTATAAAAAAAACCTAATAAGGGAGAAATCAAGAGAACTGTTACTCGAGTATGCATATGTAAGTGCATATTCATATCTTTCCAAGAAAGAACTCTATGGATTTAAAGTACTCAAAGAAGAAAAAGAAAGTTAAAGGGAAACTTCATGCTTGCCAGCTGAAATTCTTCGTTTAGGTTATGTTTTAGTATTCGGCACTTCTCTCTGATGCTGGTTTGTGCAGGTTCTGTTTGAAGGCACAGGCAAAATGATCACCTGAAATCTTCTGCTTTAGAAAGGCAAAGTGTGATTATATTTGCACTCCAGAATCTTGCCAGTTCCTAAACTAACAGGCAAAAGCAGTCATCTCTAGGGCTAGCTGTGAGAATATCTTGTTCCTACCCTTCCTAGAGACCCACCTGATAGGACCTCTCTTCTCTAAAGTATGTACAGTCGCTTCTCTAGGTCCCTGCTGAGCAAATTATCATGTTTACCTAACTTCTTTCCCAAGGTTGATAGCCACTAGCTACCTAGTGCCTACAACCAGCCAGGAACTGACCCAGCATCACAGGGTATAAAAATGAAAATGGAGCTGTCTCTGCTCTCCAGACTCTCAAGTTCAAGCCTCTCCCTCCACCATGGCCTCTTGAGAGTCGCACGCATCACAGACCCCTTCTGGCCCCCAAACAAGTTCATCTCCTCCCTGGAAGAAGGCACACAGTTAATGTCCTGAAATTTATGTTCTTCAGGACAGATTTTCTGCACCAAGAAAAAAATCACTGGGACTTGCAGAGGTGAGGCACTCAACATTTCTGTTAGATTAATAAACCAACAAATCTTCAAAAACTCCTCACATTAAATCTTCATAACTCAAACGAGTAAAAACACTGCCTGGAAAACCTATGATAATATCCTTCTGCTCCTCTCCATGTATCTTTCCCGCCACTGAGATCTGGCATAATAGTGAATCCAACTCATTCATTCATTCATTCATTCATTCACTCATTCATTTGAGAGGGAGCATGAGCATGCACACACAAGTGGGGGAAGGGGGAAGGGGGGGGGGCGGGAGAGAGAGAGAGAGAGAATGAATCTAAAGCAGGCTCCACCCGGTCAGTGCAGAGCTGCTCTAAACGACCCTGAGGTCATGACCTGAGCCAAAATCAAGAGTCCAACACTTAACCCACTGAGCCACCCAAGCACCCTGAATCCAACCAATTTAGTGACAGGTCCTAGAATGATGGCAAATAACCCTTGCTGGAGCTTTCTATATGCCTATAGCAGGCTTAGGACAGAAAAGAAAATCTACAATATGTGGAACAAAGGCACACCCCTCAGGTTTCAGAACTGCGAACATACTGGAGGATGACTTCTCTACAATTTGTGTAAACAGTCATTCAAATAGGGAATCCCAATTCCTAAAGATATTTAATGTACCTAACCTTACGGCTAAGGTTTAAAAAAAAGAAAACACACACACACATGCACACCCACATGCACGTGCACATATGTAACTGCTCTCCCCTCGTATACGTACTTCAAAAACCTACTGACTGAGAAAATACCAATGTCTGCAATCACTCTCCAGGCCTGAAGACTGGAACCATGTCTATATCTTAACACAGTTGCTTCATAACCATCATAAACTAGTTCTAGTCTAGGGAATTTTCTATTTATCATGTGTTACAGTCCACCTCTCTACAGAGAGGAGGGGGCCGCCTATTCAAACAAGTCTCAGTTTGCGCCATCAATTTTCATAAAATGATGACAGCCCAACCTATTACTTGGTGGGTTTAAAATTGAGGCTCTTTTACGGACAACAGAGACTGTGTACTCTGGGACTTTTCCAGAAAATACAATCTCTAAATGTCTGCAGAAGACCTTTAATCCAAAACCCAGTTATGAGGAAACAGAAAACAAATACGGGAACATACGAAACTGTCACAGACGCATCGCTGGAAGGAGGAAACACAATCTCTCTGTTCCTTGCATTCCTGAATCAACTCAAACCATCAATAAGCTAGGTATTTGTATTGGTGGTTCGTGACTTTGGATGCACATTGGAATCACTGTAGGTGCTGATGCCTTGCTCCTCGGTTCCTCCACATTCCACAGATCCTGATCAAATTCTGCAACGGTTCTAAGCAGCCCAGGATGACAACCACTGACTTATGTGTCTTATGGACTCCCTCTTCCTAACCTGTGCTTTGGGTGTTACATCCTCTTTAGTGGCATAGCTTCGGTTAGCTTCCACATAGTGAAGTGGCCTAAGAAGTAGCTATATAGGGGCTCCTGGGTGGCTCAGTCGGTTAAGAGTCTGACTTCAGCTCAGGTCGTGATCTCACGGTTTGTGAGTTCAAGTCCTGTGTTGGGCTCTGTGCTGACAGTGTGGAGCCTGGAGCCTGGAGCCTTGCTTCAAATTCTGTCTCTCTCTCTCTCTTTGTCCCTCCCCAACTCATGCTCTATTTCTCTCTCCCAAAAATGAATAAACATTAAAAACAAAAAAAAATGCCTTTCTTTAAAAAAAAAAAAAGAAGTAGCTGTATAAAATTCACGACTCTATTTTCTGCAGGGAAATTTTGAGGTGTTGTTCAAGATGACATTCTTCACATCCTAAGTCCCATAAGAGAAATTTCTTTAAATCTAACTGGTAAGGAAAACTCTACCTCTCTTGAGCAACTCAAGTACTTTGATCTTATGTGCAAAAATTATTTTGTAACTGATCATATTTCCCTTTTTGTTTTGACCACCAGCAAATGAAAATCCCAGTTCAGTAAACATGCAGGACATCATGGCATTAACTTTTGTTTGGGCCTCATTCATTCTCTGTTTCCTTTGCTCTGACTTTTAAAAAGCTAGTCACTTTATAATATTGACTGTAAAATAGTAAGCTGCCTCCAGTCAATTTTCGATGTGGGGAGATATAATAATTAGCTCTCATTCACATTCCTCACACACTTTTGAACTATAAAAAGCCAATAATGCGACTAACGTGACTGAAATCCATGTAAACAGTAACAACTCTTCTTTGGGTTTCGTTTGTTTGGTGGGGGAGATGATACATTGATGGATACACAGACAGGTTAGGTAGGTAGGCAGGTAGGTAAGTAGACAGATAAATCTGCTTCAAAATATAGGAACTCCTTTATAAGCACGGCTAAGAAAGGCAATTGAGGGGCGCCTGGGTGGCGCAGTCGGTTAAGCGTCCGACTTCAGCCAGGTCACGATCTCGCGGTCCGGGAGTTCGAGCCCCGCGTCAGGCTCTGGGCTGATGGCTCAGAGCCTGGAGCCTGTTTCCGATTCTGTGTCTCCCTCTCTCTCTGCCCCTCCCCCGTTCATGCTCTGTCTCTCTCTGTCCCAAAAATAAATAAACGTTGAAAAAAAAAAATTAAAAAAAAAAAAAAAAAGAAAGGCAATTGATCAGAAATTTTTCTTTTATTCACTTTCACTTACAACTATAACATTCAAAAACTGTTCTCCAGTCATCAGTATCAAGCAGAATAAGTGATAGCAACACTGAGTCAAGAGAAACTTCATAGGGCTATTTCCCTGCCACATGTTATGGAAACAGGAATTCTAAATGCATGACTGTTCACATGGATTCTGTATCTATTCAAATTGTGCATTCCTAATTCTGTGCTTTATCCCCTAATCCATCACCCAACCACCGCAAACCTCCTCAATTCTTCTGCAAAAATCCAGTATTATTATTCTTTCTTGCTAATTCCTAGAGGATTCTTTCCTTACATGCTTTTGTGGAAACACTACAAAGGAAAAATATGCTTATGAGAATGTATTGTTCCATTCACTGAAATCCCCAATGTAAATAAACCAACCCTTGGCCACCAATAACTCAAAAACAATTAACATGTATTTCTTGAGAGGCATCTCTAAAAAGAGAATTGGAAAATATTTGCCTACATTTTAATATAAATAACACCCCTCAGTCACATCTCCAAGTTGACAGAAGAGATTCTGTCAATGTCCAGTTGACAATGAAGCTGAAAAAGGGCAAAACCAAGCTTCAAATCTAGATTTGTTAACTCATCTGTGATTACTCCACTTTAGATCATGACCTCTAGTTTAGAAACTCCACAGAATGAAACTGCCCCACATATGCCCCATTAACTACTCTAGAAAACTGATGCAAATCTTTTCCTCATTAACATAAAAAAATTTCTAATGATTTTTCCTAAAATATGCCATACATTTCTCAAAAAGGAAAATCATATATCCACAGAATTTTACATTTGAAAAGAACCTTAGAATTAAATATTTCCCATTCATAGATTCTTTGTTGAGTATTTCCCATTCAAAAATCATTAATTCTTAAACACCACAAATGATTGTACTAATGGTGCAAGTTAATCTGTAAATATTTAGCTATAACCTCAAGATTCATTCAAAACTCATACTTGAGTAACTTTATTATTTTCTGTTCTCTATTATGAATATTTAAAGTTGTCTCCTATATAACTGAAAATTATATCATTTGAAATTCCCTTCCCTCTTCCTTCCTTCCTTCCTTCCTTCCTTCCTTTCTTTCTTTCTTTCTTTCTTTCTTTCTTTCTTTCTTTCCTTTTGTGGCAGTTGCTAAATATCAAGCTAAGATAAAGTCTTTACAATGTATCCTGGAATTCCTGGAACATGGGACATTTTTGAATGATGTGATTAAGGCTTATTGAATCTACTGAAATGATATTACAGACTGTCTAACCTGTACCAGCCACTGTTCTGGGCACTGGGGATACACTACACATTCTATGGGATGAGATGGAGATGGAAGGTAGGCAATAATAAAGGAAGCAAAGTACAGTTTGCTGGAAGGTGGTGAGAAGAGAAATAAAGCAGGCAAGAGGAATAGTGAGTGTTGGGACAGAGCAGAAAAGGGGAATAGGCTGCGACTGTTAGAGAGGATACAATGGAAGGACCCACTAAGGTGGCAGTTGAGCAAAGACTTGAAGGAGATGAGGGAGAAGGACATGTGAAGAAGACGGATGGATGGATGGATGATGGATGGATAGACAGATAGAGGCATACAGAGATACACAGGCATACATAGGTATGTAGGTAGGTAGATGATAGATATATAGGCAGACACATACACAGACACACACACAGGTTGAGGGGCCAGGGCATTCTAAGCAGGAAGAACAGCAAGTACAAAGCTCCCAACACCCAAGTGTGTTAATAGTTAATTGGAATCTTATTCTAATTATCCATCCTGCTTTAATACCCTATTTAATGCCTTCAAAGAGTTGGTTGACATTGAATTTTAACCATATCTTTGGATACACTGACTTACAAATATTGACAATGAGCAAGATACTGGATTTGGTACCCTTGAATCATTCAAAGAAAACAGAAAGTTTACCCTGTTCCCAAAAAGCGATACTGTGTTGTAGGTAAAACAAGATATATAGACATAAGAACATTGATTTGCTTTTTAATAAATGCTTAGAGATACATAAACTGGAACTTGCTTTTTATATTCAATAAAACTGTAAAAAAAAAAAAAAAAAAAGTACACTTGTCCAGATTAAGAGGATACAAGAAAAGTATATAAAGGATATACTTCAAGTATTTTTGCAAGTACTTGGATCATGACCAAAATTAACAAGAGAATCATATAAATTTGTCAGTAAAATTCAGAAGTAACATATTATCTACATTGTATAATATGAAAATACAAAGGGACATTATATTGGGGGTTGAAGAGATGGGTTTTGGTTTGCCTACCATGAAAATCAAGATAATTGCCTTAAAAATAAGAATTATAGTTCTGTAATCATTTCTAAAATGTTAATACTTCTTCACCTTCCATCTTTGGCTACATCCGTATTTGCAAAATAGAATTTAACTAAGTTATCCTGTAAGCACAGCTTAAACTCCCCGGTACAGGGGAAATTGAGTTTTATTTATTCACTACCCATCTGAAAAAGACCTGAATCCAAAAAAATTAACACTGCACTGGCTTAAATTTCAAAGCTTGTTAGAACTATTTTGCCACAATTCCCAATAGATGAATATGTAATTAATACAGACGAGGTCAGCATCAAATTTTCTAAGACTCCCAGTAAACATGTTGGTTCTAAGAAAATCAAAAATATGGGAGTTGCACCAAAGACAGATATATTGCCATAAACTATCAAAGCATGTAAACACATCTTCAAATATTCGCATATTAACTACTCCTGTGAACAAGAACAACGAAATGTGACACTATTAAAAACCCTTGTTCATAATAAACCAATATGCCACTAGCCTCTATGCTGAACAGCAATGTGAAAGAAAAGGAATAATGGGGCGCCTGGGTGGCTCAGTCAGTTAAGCGACCGACTTCGGCTCAGGTCATGATCTCGCGGTCCGTGAGCTCGAGCCCTGCGTCGGGCTCTGTGCTGACCGCTCAGAGCCTGGAGCCTGTTTCGGATTCTGTGTCTCCCTCTCTCTCTGATCCTCCCCCGTTCATGCTCTGTCTCTCTCTGTCTCAAAAATAAATAAACGTTAAAAAAAAAAAAAGAAAAGGAATAACAACAGAAACATGAAAAATGAGTGAACGGTTTTACTTCTGTAGTTTAAATGCATTCACCCCAGGTTGGGTACAGAGATTCCTTACAAAATAAATAAAAACTAACAACTGTAAAAAAAAGATAAAATCCTAAAAATAAGATAAACTGCATCCAAATAAGATTAAAGTGGAAACGTGAAAATGCACCCTAATTACAGTCCTTACAAGGAAAAATTACTTGAGAGAGGATCTGTTTTCTTTCTATATTCTATGACTGAACTCCTATTTAAATTCGCACAGAAGTTTGCTTTACACAATACCTGTGAGTTCAATTATGAAATAGTAATAACCCTACTGAAATGAACAGATGATCCCAGCAAACAGGGGGCCCTGCAACACATTTACCAAATCCCATCACTTATTCCCCTTCCTGGGTACATGGGAGAAAGTACCTCCCAGCTACCTTTGCAGTTAGGCGGAGCCATGTGACCTCACGCCGAGTGCCCCGGGCCAGAGAACGAGGCCTGACTGTGCTCTCTCTTCATCTTCCACAGCAAAGTTAAGAGTCATGTGTTGCGGCTGTTAACAACTCTAAGCTAAAAGCAGCTTGGATATGTGTGACCACTTGCAGGAGAGCCTCTGAGGAAATCCCCTCATCAGACGGGGGCTATTAGTGAGACACAAACTTTCACATGTTCCGTCTTGAGATGTGAAGGTTTGTTACCCAAGCGTAACCTGCCTTATTTAGCCTATACCCCCGACTTTCACTAGGACAGTCAAAAATCTTGTTAGCAACCAGCACAGAATCGCTAAAGGTTAAAAATAAATAGGTGCTGAGACCCTAACGTGTACCTAACACTAGGCCTCCGAAGTGAGGTTTGGGTCCAGGACCTGACCAAGATGAGCCACTGGAGTATGGATATAAAATATCAGAACTTCTATTTTAATGTCTTTATTCATCTTTTCCCCCCTATACTTGTGTACGTTTTATAATGCACACAGTACATTTCCATGGTATTTACTTGAATAGTTAATTATGTGCTCAACCGTATATAAATATCCACACTGAATGGATCTTAAGACCAGGATTTTAAGGCAACAAAATAAGCATAGTGCATAGTCCCTGCTCAAAAGATGCTTCCTCTTGCTCAAGTCCAATACACAAATAGGAAACAATTAATGAAATATATAAGACAGCACACAATAATGTGCCATATAATCGTGATATGACGCATGCTGTGGAAAATAGGTGTTAGGGCCATGAAGTGGCCTTTTAGAAAGAAGCTGCAAAATGCAGGTGTACCCCTAAGAAAATGCAGGTGTGTTCCTGACACATGTTGAAAGAGGAGGAGCATGTGAGGATATGGAGAAGCGTGGAGCCAGAGTAACAAAATACAAGGCCAGGCGGACGGGACGGGAAAGGAGGAGAAACGAAAGCAACAGCGGGGCAGGCAGGAAGAGGCCAAGTAAAGGAGAGCTCACAACCAACTGATCACCAGCCACAACTTCATGCAAACTCAACTTCTCTAGTTCCACAGCCAAAATCTTCACTTAAGACTGATTTTCATCGTCAAAGTTCTGGTCACAATCAATGCCAGATATGAACACCAAAGAAGAGGTGAAG
This sequence comes from Leopardus geoffroyi, assembly GCF_018350155.1. Classification (NCBI taxonomy): domain Eukaryota; kingdom Metazoa; phylum Chordata; class Mammalia; order Carnivora; family Felidae; genus Leopardus; species Leopardus geoffroyi. Next base: position 178,419,921 of record NC_059328.1, on the reverse strand, counting down.
TCCCTAAATATAAAAAAATGACAGATTTTCAAGTTTTAAGATAACAGTTATGCTACCTTAACTGTGCCTGCAAGACAGAGTGATTCCCAATCATAGACACAATATTATTATAGTGAAAATTATGTTACATTATGAAAAGGAAGCAAATATGCAAAGCATTATATACCATTTCTATTTGTTTTAGGAACAACGCCCAACAAACACCCGTACACATGTCGACACTTCCTCCTTTCTTATACCCACATTCCAGGTAATGAGTAATCAGATGGCAATGACTCATCCATATCATGTTATCTTAAACAGACACATGTGTTCATTTTATAAATCTATGACTTAACATCTTTATACTTCAGTAACATTTTTAATGAGTTTTTCTGTGACCTCAATGGGATTCTGCTATTTTCAATGTCCTTGTTTTTATCCATAATGTTATTCACATGGGCAAGTTATATATAAGCCTCCATTCTTAATAACGGACAAGACAGTTATAAACACAGAAGCAACAGCAACACTACAGGACTGAATGTGAGGTAGGGCCTATGAATAGGAGAGTACGTCTTGAAAGCAATCAAAGCAACAGCTTTTGCTAATTTTTAAATTAGCAATCCTAAAGAAACATCCAAGAGCTCTTAGAGATCCATACTTTACGAAACTATAGAATACGAAAGTGGGAATGAATCCCTCTAATGGCAATCTAAAGTCTTAAAAAGGAGGCAACCTAAGCATATGCCTGCATGCATTTCCCAAAGGTAGAGAGATCCATGGTGCAAACCAGCCAAATCCTCTCTCCCTCCAGGTGCTTTCTAATTTTTTGCAGTCGAGGTGGACTGAAGGAACAAGATTAATAGAAAGTGTATGCGTTCTAATTTATTTCTCTATTGCTAATCTTTTTACATTAGGCCAAGCCACCTATAAGGCTTAGAATGTTCCTAATGTAACTGAGAATATGATTTTCAGACCACCAGCTGAACACCCACGCATCTAGACAGCAAACACTACCTCAAGGGAATGGCTTCATAGCCAAAGGAGTGTGCACCCTTTATGGAAGTCAATAATGGCTGAAATTCAGTATATTGATTTTGATGGTCTGTATCACATGTTCCTCCTCCTGAATAAGATGATTGATCACCAATAGCAACTAGAGGTTCTGTCATAAAACATAATGAATTAACATTTGTTTCCACTTATAAGTCATTTCAACATTCAGCCACTCACCACTCATTCATTAAAACACTGCATTTGTACACATACATATTTAGGCATATTTAACAAGTCTGAACATTTTTTCCAGTTGGTGACTGAAAACGCAAGATGACAATTTTTCCAGACATATAAGCCTGTAATTTTAAGTACTGCCCTCATCTCAAATTCTCCTCCTATTACTTAGGAGTGACCTTTGTAACCCTTCAATACTCCCAAGGATTCAAGTAGACTGGTATCTGAATGTTTTATTAAAAAAAAAAAAAAAGTTCTATATGTAGCTATCATCTCAACTCAAACACTTTTTGCCTTCCTAAGATTCCTGGTTCACTGTGCTGTAGCCCAAACTGGCCTTTTGCTTTATCTTCTACATAGCTAGTTACTACACTATAGTGGCCACCTATTTCTAGAATTCCTTCTGCAAGACTCAACACAGATGGTGTCTTCAGAATCCCTGAAGCCACTAATTTTTCTGTACTTCCCACTTGTTCCTTGTCATTGCAAGTATGCTATTATAATAAAATGACCCATTTACGTAGCCATTCCCCACTCCCTCCAACTAGACTGGAAATTTCTTGAAGACAACAACCATGTGTGCCTTTTACACACAGTTTCTAACAAATAGTAGACCCCAGATTCATTCATTCATCCGCTCACCCAACGAATATTTTATGGAGTGCCCACTCTTTGTCAGGTGTTATTCCAACTGCTGTGGATACGTGGATGTGAGAAATAAACAAAGCCCCTGCTCTCATGGAGAGGGCATTCCAGCCCAGGAGACAAACAATAAAGACATCACGGCACCTGGGTGGCTCAGTCGGTTAAGCGTCCGACTTTGGCTCAGGTCATGATCTCACAGTCCGTGCTGCCAGCTCAGAGCCTGGAGCCTGCTTCGGATTCTGTGTCTCCCTTTCTCTCTGCCCCTCCCCCACTCGTGCTAGGTCTCTCGCTCTCAAAAATAAATAAGCACTAAAAAAACCCACCAAACAATAAAGACATCAATGAATGAACACCTAGTGAAATGTCAGATAATGATTAATGAAGAAAAGTAAAATAGTCTAAGGAGATGCCTCTTGGACACCCAAGGAGATACTGAAGAGTTGAATATGTTGAATAGCCAGGAGCTCAGGGGAGAAGTCCAAACTAGACACCTAATTCTGGGTGCATCAGCACATAGAGGGTATTTAAAGCCCACAGAGGCTCATGTAACCAATGCCTACAGAAGAGAAAAGTAAAGGTCCAAAATCAGGCCCTCAGACGTGCTCACTTTCAGAGCACGAGGAAGAGGCACATCCAGGGGAGGCCAGACATGGAGCAGCCAGTGGGCTCGGGGAAAACAGGAAACTGTGGAGGCCAGAAAGCCAAATTTTTAAAAGAGGATTTCAGGAAGGAATTGGTCATACTGTCAAATGTTACTGATATTTATTTTTTTTTTAATTTTTTTTTTTTAACGTTTATTTATTTTTGAGACAGAGAGAGACAGAGCATGAACGGGGGAGGGGCAGAGAGAGAGGGAGACACAGAATCGGAAACAGGCTCCAGGCTCTGAGCCATCAGCCCAGAGCCTGACGCGGGGCTCGAACTCACGGACCGCGAGATCGTGACCTGAGCTGAAGTCGGACGCTTAACCGACTTGCGCCACCCAGGCGCCCCAAGTGTTACTGATATTTAAAGGGAGATAAGGGTTCAAAATTGACAGCTGGATTTGGCAACACGGAGGTCCCAAGTGATCTTGAAAAGAATAGCCATAGGTGAGTGGGGAGATAAAAGTCCAACCCAACAAGTATGTGCAACTTCTTCAAAGAGTTTCATGACAGAAGGAAACTGCTACAGCTAAGAGTCGTAGAATCACAAGAACCATTAGAGCATGTGGGTCGGTAGGAAGGGAACAGGGAGAAGGAAGAGTTGAGGATACAGTGGAGAGAAAATCCTCGAGTGATGTCCTTCAGGACTACAAGAAGGGCTGGATGGGATCCAGGGCCCATGTGGAGGGGGGCGCCTAAGCCGGGAGCTGACAGTTGGGTCTTTATGACATTCAGTGTTTATTGAGTTGAACTGGTGAACTACCCTTAAGATATTTCTTGGAAAAAGGAGGCGCACTGATTCTGGTTTCCAGGGCATCATACAGAAACTCCAGCAGCAACTTGGTTTCAGGAAGCTAACCCTCAAGAATGATGCATGCACATGTCCACATCTGTGGTGTAAGAAACGTATTTGGTCTCCTAGCACAGAGCTCTTAAAACCCTTGGAATTTCCTGAGCGATAGGAATGTTCTTTGTTACTCACAACAAGTGCCTTTCACCCACACCTGAGTTTATGCTACTGAGGTGACTCAAGGTGGACCCCCGGGTGGCTCCGGGATGAAGGCTGCTAACCAGAAAGACCAAATGCATGATGAAACAGTGGGAACTTACAGTCCCATCTCCCCACCTCGGGGAAGGGAAGAAGGAGCAGCAGGCTGGGTTATAAAGACTTCCAAACAAGGAGATTCAGGGAGCTTCCGGGCTGGTGGAAGCACTGATGTGTTGGCAAGCTGGCATGTCCAGAGAGGGCACAGAAACGGTGCACCCCTCCTCCCCCACACTTGGTCCTATGCATCTCTTCCTTTTGGTTGTCCCTGAGTTCTCTCCTTTGTAATAACCCAACAGATGTAAAGTGTTTTCCGAGTTCTAGGCATCACCCTAGCAAATTACTGAACCTAAGGAAGGTTGTGGAAACCCCCAAATTTGTGATCAGCTGAGCAGAAGTGTGGGTGGCCGGGGCACTCCACTCGCAGCAGGCATCCAAAGCAGGGATGTGAGGCCCTGGCCTGGGAAACCTGCCCCAAATCTGAGTCATGTCAGAATTGAAGTGGATGGTTAGACACCCGGTTGGTGTCCCCACTTCCACGTGGGGACGTGGGATCCCTGAGATGGGCTGGGGCTGAGAAGGAAGCACATTTTGGACAATGCGGCGGCAAGAAGACCCCTGCTGGGGCTGTCTATCCCAGGAGAGCCCCAGGACGCACCCCTGCCTCTCCAGTCTCCAAAGTGTGGGACCCGACACGCTTCACTAAACTCTGTTTCCATTATCTCTGGCTTTGCTAACTGCCCCAGACTGGATCAGGACTAGTATGGGCTGACCCCTGTTTAGACAAACTCGACACAGCTCCCTTTGCCCTACCTACCCTGTCCTGCTGCCACACAAGCCCCAGCAACAGACATGGCCATGCTTCTCATTTCGACAACAAAGGGGGTGCCCCTGGCCACCTACCCTAAACACACTCTCTCTAGACAGGGCTCCCCACACGGGCTCCAACTATAGTTCTCTTTTGGGAGTAAAATGTTAGATTAATCCTTTTCAGGGCTGAGGCCTCAGTGCCACTCCTTTGGATGAAATAGATCTTTTCTAGAATGTTGGAGAATTTCTCAGGGCCTGTCAAAGACCTGTAACACTCCAGCAGGAAGAAACCTATTTTGCTAAGAACCAAGCTTTTCCGGGGCGCCTGGGTGGCTCAGTCGGTTAAGTGTCCGACTTCGGCTCAGGTCATGATCTCACGGTCCGTGAGTTCGAGCCCCGCGTCGGGCTCTGTGCTGCCAGCTCAGAGCCTGGAGCCTGTTTCAGATTCTGTGTCTCCCTCTCTCTGACCCTCCCCCATTCATGCTCTGTCCCTGTCTCAAAAATAAATAAACGTTAAAAAAAAAATTAAAAAAAAATATCAGTAACATTTGATTTTTTAATTAAAAAAAAAAAAAAAAACAACCAAACTTTTCCCTTTAAGAGGGTATCAGTGAAATAACCATGCATGCTGGGTAGCATGTGTGCTAGGAATTGCCAACAGACTTCTCAAAATAAACTTCCAAGTCTGAGATGTGCACTCTGTGAGAAGTGATATAAATTCTCATTAGGGATCTAGAAATTAGGACTCTGAGACTTCTCAGACATACAGAAACAATGATTTTCATGATAAACTCATTCTGGTGGCATAGATCCAACCTTCCAACTTTAGTTTAGAAAGGTTCTTAATCTGAAAGAGAAATTAGTTGAGGTGTCTCTCTGCCAGGAATATATACCCAATAAAACAATAAACTGAGGGGCACCTGGGTGGCTCAGTCGGTTACGTGTCTGACTGGACTCCTGATTTCCGCTCGGGCCACGATCTCACAGTCTGTGAGTTTGAACCCTGCGTCGGGCTCTGCACTGACAGCATGGAGCCTGTTGGGGATTCTCTCTCTCCTCTCTCTCTGCCCCTCTCCCTCTCACTTGTAGGCGTGTTCTCTCTCTCTCTCAAATAAATAAACTTAAAAATAAGGTAAACTGAGAATAAAGGCTTGGGCATCAAAGGTTGGAAGTCAGTACACGGAGCTTTGTAAAAACTGAGTTTGGGCTAGGCCCAGAAATGGTCCTTCTCACCACGAACTCAGGAAGCCTTCAACTGAACAGCTGTCCTTCACCCACCTCCACGGCACAGCTGTCCGGCTAATATGAAACTCCACAGTCTCTCCAAATCAAGAAGTTTTCTAATCCATGGTTGTCCAGAATCAAACAAATGTCTGGCAAGACTAAAAGCAAGCACGGTGACTGCCTTCTCCTCATCGTGAGCCAGGAGAGTCGTGCAGAAAGGTACAAGGCAATTCCAACTATTTTCATGGCGGTGTCCTTCCACGGAAATGTCAGCTTAAGGAGCCTACACCAGAACTCAAGATGGAGTGTGGACTCTGTCAAGCCACTCACACTGGTCACAGGTCCGCACAGATGCAAAACCTTCCAGACGACAACCTATCGGCTCCTGACGCAAACCACCCGAGAGAACGGGAACCAACCGTGCTTTCTAAGAAAACTATCTACATTCACTTTGTCTTCCACAAAAGCTTCCTTGCCTTTGCTCTGTCGGTTTCCCTCCTAACTGATGGCTGCAACAATCTGGGTTTCTATATACTTGAGTCAGAAGACTGTCTCCCCATCAAGGAGACAGGAATGTTATCTGCTTTGCTCACAACTGCATCCAGGGCCGGACAGAGAGCCTGGCACAGGGGGAGCGCTCGATAAATATTTGCTCAGTAAATGAGTAACTTTCCTAAAGCAGTAAGTGGAAAGAATGCTAAATGGGAAAGCCCCACATCTGTTTCTGCAAGTGGTTTTTGGAGAGGTACAGAACCAATCAGAGGCTCAGTTACTCCAAAAGTAAGACGAGAGAAATAATACAAAAGCCTCAGCAACATGGTATCGCATCAACTAACTTTCTCTCTCTGTCTCTCCTTAAGACAGCACTTTCACACTCTGATACACAAGCAACCTCTATGAGAATTCAGGATCGAACTGTCATAAGAGTTCTCAAAATAAATACAATTTTATTCACAGAATGTCAAGTCTGCTGCAGAGAAAAAATACTGATATCCTAGAAGGGACAACATCTGGATCTTCTGTCCTGGACCTTTATCCTAAGCTTTGGACACTCACAGCACTAGTATATTTTGAAATATAGCCAGAAATGTTCTTTATAACATTTATCTGGTTTACCTTGAGTAAAAGGATAACAGAAGAAACAAAGACTCAAAACACACAAGCCTTCCAGCAATGTCATTCTACGGGCGATGGCATGTGGTCCTATAAAATCAATCTGGCACTGAATTAGGGGTCAAAAGCTCCCTAGTGACAGAGGGCTCATGTCTGGACCACTGACATGAGCACTGTCCAAATCCTCCATTACTTTCTCATTTTTAGGTGAGAATAACAAAATTTTTCAAAGCCTTAAGCCAGTTTTCTCCGTTTTTAAAACTTGTTGCAGGGTTTTTTTTCATTTACTAAAAGGGAAAGACTGCTTGCTTCAAACAGTGCTTGTAATGCCCCGTGTAATATGGCTACCACATTATATCCTAAGCTACGGACACATTTCAGCTTTCTCTCGGGTTGTGACCACCTGAAGGGGTTGCTGGCTGGGGCTACAACACACTCTTCCTTCTATGTCACCATGTCCCTTGGCTAGACATGTCAGGAAAGTGCTCTGTATCATGAATAAATTGGATCTGAACACCCAGGGTTGAAGGGCACCATAAAAATACTATTTTAGCTTACTTCTTTTATAAGAATGTGAAGAAGTTCCCATTATACTCCATGAAATTTTGAACACTGTAAATATCCTACTAAGAATAGTTTTATTTCATTGAATTGCCAGAGATGAGATAACACAAGTAAAATGTAATGAAAAATTATAAAAGCTCTTTTGCTCTATTGTCACTGAACTCTTAAGAGAAAAAGCACTGAGAGAGCCACAGAGGTATGCAGGACAAGGTTCCTGATCTACAGTAACTTCCATCTCATTAAAGAGGATGACACAGAAACACAACAAACCGCAGTAAGAAAAGTGGGGTGTGGGATCACAGGTGGTTCCGGTAACTCAGAGGCAGGAGAAGTCACTTGTGGTTTGGGCTTTCAGACAGACCCGAGGAGACCGGCGAGGTTTTAACAACAGAAATGGGTATGCAACAGGAGGAGACATAAAAGGCTGGGACTCAGAAGGAGGTTGCATGAAGGAGGTTGCTGGTGTGTGGGGGCCTGGAGAAGAGCACTAACTGAGGCTAGACGGTGCAGAGCTTGAATGCTAAGCCACGGAACTTGGGAGTTCACTCAACTAGTAATAGGGAGCCCAGGAAGGCTTCTGGGAAGGGAAGTAGCCTGTGCTGATTTTAGGAGGATCCACAGAATGGTAATAGAGTGGTATCTAGGGCTGCAAGATCACAAAGCAATCATCCACCAAAAGGAAGTGGATTTGGTAAATAAAATCTCAGAAGGTGTATTGTCCTGGTGCTGTTCTGAATGGGAAGAGATTAAGTAGGTCAATTAGTCTCCTCATCGCTCCCGCCATTCTTTCCCATCTATGAGGTTCTGTGGTCTGAGGCAGTTCTCCATGAATGCAGTTCCTGAGTTACCTGAAACGTACTAAGTCCTCACCGGGACGTGGTAAAAAAAAAATTCCTTACGTGCAAAGAATTTGAAAATCACATGGGAAAGACACTCCTTACACAAAGAGAAAGGCACAGTGTCATCTATGCTGCCCTGTGGACCCCTCATTTCTCTGGACATGCCCCCCAAGGATAGCCTGTTCAAGGGGTGACTCCAAACATAAAGCGGATAGGAGTTCAGAGAAGAGAGGAGAAGGGGTATGACAACATAAAACTACCTTTGAAAAGGAGTGTAGGTAAGAAGCCACTATTTACTTTCATTTTACTCATTTATACATGTCCGCTATCTCAAAGTCCCATACTTACATGAAATGCAAATATTGTTCAGTTGTCTGGCATTTAAAGAAAGATAAGACGCGCCTGGGTGGCTCAGTCAGTTAAGCATCCAACACTTGGTTTTGGTTCAGGTCACGATCTCACGGTTCATGGGTTCGAGCCTCGCTTGGGCTCTGTGCTGACAGTGTGGAGCCTGCTTAGGATTCTATCTCTCCACCCCCTCTCTCTCTGCCCCTCTCCTGCCCACACACACATTCTCTCTCTCAAAAATAAACATTAAAAAATTTTGTTTAAAAAAATAAAGAAAGATAATTTCTGGACACCTTTAAAAACGTGAGTTGTAAGGGAAATATCTGGAGGTTCTGATGACTCACGGCAAACAACAGGTCAAGTTAATTTCCAAATGTAATCTGAGGTAAATTAATTGGCAAAATTCTCAAAGTATATGTGGTCTGAGCAGCTATTTAAGATTTTTCTTCAAACTGGGACCAAATTCTTGAAATAGTTATGGCTAGAATGCATCAAAAGCCTAAACTAATCTTATCTTTTTTTTTTTTAAAGTGTATTGCTATTTACTTTTGAAAGAGTGAGAGAGAAAGCACGCCCACAAGTGGGGGAGGGGGGACAGAGAGAGGGAGAGAGAGACTCCCAGGCAGGCTCTGCACTGTCAGCCCAATGCAGGGCTCAAACCCACAAACCATGAGGTCGTGACCTGAGCTGAAGTCAGACACTTAACCCACTGAGCCACCCAGAGGCCTCTCGTTTTGTCTCATATTACTGTAACAACTACTACCTGAGAACGTCAGATTAGGTTTTAGTAGGAAATCTAGGTATCACTGACCCTATTTCAGACACTGTCAAAGATGGACATTCACAAAGAATAATGCAGGAAAATGCCTTAAAGGAGAGGAAAATGTCCCACCATGGAGGAGAAACTGGGAAGAAAGAGCGTGTTAGAGGTCTGAAATGGGTCCCACACACAATTATAATCACTGTGAATAGCAGCCACTATCAATTCACTACAGGGCCCATTCCATACTAAGCACTCTCCGTATGCCAGATTATTATCTAAACATCTACCAGATAGTTAACCCTCACAAAAATCCTAGGAGTTAATAATTATTTTCCCATTCAACAGATCAAACTGCTTAATTTCTGAGTTGAAGTTTTTTTCAATTTGCTCAAGATTACACAGTTCGCAAGTAAGTGGAGGAAGGAAGTGTTCAGCATGTTCCCAGCACTGAACTTGCTTTCGGATGCTGAGAATATTATGGTGAGCTGGCATGGCAGGTGAGGCTGACAGGAATCAAATAATCTCATAAAGCACTGTTAAATTGTAACTGTGACAAGGGCAATAGATCTGACCTTGGCCAGAGAGGGTGAGGGCAGGTTCTTCCCCGAGGAGGTCTAATGCAATCTGAGATCTAAAGGAAGAACAGGAGTTGCCTGGGGGAGAAGGGAGGGAAAAGCATTCCAGGCCAAGGCACAGAATATGCAAAGATGACACAGGTAGGAAGGAGTGAAGGAACAAAGGGAGATGGGAAAGGGGTGTGATCGATATCTCACAAATTCAGATTCATTAGGTAAACTTGGACCTTGCACAGTCACCCCATGCAGTGTTTTATAGACCAAGGAAAAAAGTTTTTGTCACCTAACTCAATCTAATAAACATTTCTTGAGTTAAAAAAAAAAAAAAAAAAAGATTTTGTTTTTATTCTAAGCACATTGGATATTTATTTTATAGCTGATCGTAGCTGTTTTCCTTGGGGAGTAAAAGGGGTAAACTAGGGATAGCAGTGCCACACAGACTCTTAGAAATCTTTCAAGGGCAGGGATAAACATGGATATAACAGGGCGTGAATCTCTTCGTTCTAGAATAGACATCTATTATATATCTACATATCCCCAAACTGGAAATTAAAGCTGCAAAGGGAAGAAGAATGGTCTCTGGAGATAAACGGAGGCATAGCTAAGGTTACCCTGGAGGGCCTCGTGTGTGGACAGAAGTGCACAGCAAGAGTCCCTACCACGAAAAGGGCAGAATCCATTTCTGGCTGAGAGGCACAGCAGATGACTGTTTTCACAGCCCGGCTCCCCATCCATGAGCTGTGTGGCTTTGGTGAAACTTCCCCGTTTGTAACAGTATGTGCCTTACAGAATTATTTTGAGAATAAAATGAGTTATCATACACGTCAAGTATTTAGAGCAGTACTTGCACACGGTAAGTGCTCAATGAATACAAGCCATTGTTATATCATTAAGACTATTTGCAGTAAAGATCACGATTTGCAATAAGCAGTTAAGGAAAGGAAAACATCTGTAAATACACATCTAGGACAACATGTTCTCAAATGTGCACGTACTTAAGAATCGCCTGCAAAGCTTGTGAAAAATGTACATTCCTGGTTTGTTAGAAGTAAGACCTAGGAAGCTAGGTATTTCATAAGCTTCTAGGGGATTCTCACACAGCTTATCCAAGCATCTTATTTTGGGAAGCATGGCTTCAAGGCCGAGAATTTAAAATAAATATTCAGGCATCAAATAAAAGATTTCACGACACGGACTTAACCTCAGGGATAACTTTATAAAACAAATTTCAAAGCAAAATGAAACAAGATGTACTCGCAAAATCTACTTCTGGAAGAAAACAGAATAATCAGAATCCACTTGACTGGTAAAATAGATAACATTTAGCTTTGAACAACCATTTTAAGGAATTATTTAAATCTTTAGTTCCAAACAGTCCAAAAATGTCACTATGTGCTCTATTAACAAGGGAAACATCTAAGACAGGGGTATGTATATCTTTTAATTATTAGCTTTTACTTTCTATCAAAGTCAACAGAGCCCATAGTTCATCTTCAATCACAGAGAGAAAATTCTTTTCTGCTAGAACACAACTGAAACTCTGCAGACTCTTTCACTTTAGTGCAGGGTTTTTCAACCTTGGCACTATGTGATTATTGTAGATTATTATTTACAAAAATTCTTTACACTAACAAGTGACCTTCAGAAAAATCAAACAAGTGTCCAGCTTCAGGGAAGGTGAAATCATTGGTCTGATATACACATCTGGTGAAAAATGTCTGTGAAGATTATAAACTGAAGGTACTATTTCTTCCTCTTGCTCAAAAACCATCACACAACTCAACACTTGGGATCTTTCTGGATCCAACTTTATGCTGCTTGGGCTCTTTAAAAGAATAAACAATGCACATTCTTGTTTTATTTGCAGCAATAATTAGCAGCAGCTGCTACTTACACAAAATTTTTAACAGAACATATTTTACATACTGAACCCAAATATTTCAGAACTTAAAGGGCCTGACGCCCAATGAAGTATTCTGTCTTTTTTTCTTTAAAATAAGGCATTAATAATTAACTTCCACATTCCTTTATCTACTTTTAAAAAATGACGAAAACATTTTCCGGAGACTCAAAGGAAACAGCTGGACACATCTGTCAACTACACATCTCTGGAGTGAAAGAGAAACTTAATGCTTTAATACCATACTTACATGTGAGGGCTCAGCTCATAAAAATTTCTATTCCTGTAATCTTCCACTTTCTCTGGTGAATAAATGGGCAAGGACCGGTATGGGTTAACGGATATAACCACACTTCCAATATACGTCTGCAAAAGCAAGAAGAAAATATCCCCCATGATTACACAGGATGTATTTTAACAACTTAGGTCAGTATCTCATGGTTTCACCCTCTTGAAACACAAAACTATCTCTACTCCTTGACCATTCACACTTTTCAAGAACATTTAATATCTCTGAAGGCAGATGGTCAATAGTGTTCATTCATTTTGTTGATAAGTGGAAGGCATAGATTTGTACATTGAAAATACCTTTCAAAATAAATCTCCAGATTAATTTATGATCTTGGATAAGAGTTCTCCAAAATCCTGTGACGCTTGCCAAAAATTTCGTCACCAGCCACAGCTAATTTTGAGCAACAGCTAGGCTCTCTCTTATTCATTACAACTGGTGTTTCCTTCTCTCATCTTTAGCCTCCTGTTTGAGCCCACTGGAACCCAGGGCCTCCCTCCTCCTGAGCCACATCCCCACCTATCAAACAGGCCTCTACTTTGGCACTGCTCTTACACCAGCCTTTCAATCTCTCCAAAGGGCTCAGACAGCGCCCAACTCCATTTGAGAGCCACAGTTATCCCTTGGGCCTTCAAACAACATAATTTCATATTATATGTACTGTAATATCAGAATTTAAATGTACTTTGTAAAGGAGGGTACATTTAATGTCGAATTTAAATTTAAGGTAGAATTTAAATGTACTTTTGGAGGGACCAATACTTTATTTTAGCACACATTAACCCTCTCACACTACAAACTGGAACACTATTAATCTTCCCTTCCATTTTGATCTGGAATTCCTGGCAAGCAAGAGAAGTCTGGTTCAGTTCATTTTGTACAAAGACTAGCACAATGCCACAAGCCAAAGTCACGTAACTGGAACTCATTTTAGTGGCTTCATTTTTCCTTTCAGTTTCAACATTACAGGGGACACTAACAAAAATACATTAAGTGATAAAAACTGCTTTAAGAAAAAGGTGAAAGAAAAAAAAAGAAGGGGAAAAAAAGTCAGCTCTAACTTCCCCACCTTTCCAGCGCATGCAACAAAAGGTGGCATTTTTAGAGCAACAAATTTGTCCAGTATTTCCATTACTGGATTCAAGACTGTCAAGATCTTTCCAGAAAATTGAACAGAATAGAAAACAGTACGAACATTTTAATATTCTTTAACATTAGGATTTCTTTCTAACATGGGTCACAATTATTTTAATTACAAAAGACTTCTCCCCCAACCTGGAAAACTGAACAGGTCATTTCTACACATACTTTTTCATCCTATCAAGCACAGACAAGACCACAGTTATGAAAGAAAACTCTGTTCCCACGCAAGCTTCTCCATTTATTTCTGGCATTCATTTCTGACATTCTATCACAAGGACCAATTAATCTGGCCTGACAAGAGATGACTCCAAGTTTCCTCACTTACCCCATTTGGATAGGACTTTTTCAAGAAGGTTTCTTCACACTCCAACCTACCTGGGCCAGCGGATGCTAGAGATGGAAATACTGTCTCACTAGCTTCGAACTAATACTAGCTACACTGGTAGATACGAAAATATAATGACTGGTTATTCTTTTAGTATCTGTTGATTAAAAGATCGGCCTTCTTCAGTAGAAAAGTACATGACTCTCCTTTTTTAGGTAATTTCTCGAACACAATAATTGAAATACGTATTTGCTGTTGGCGGAGAAACCAACGATCAAGGTGCTCCCTAAAACCACACTTCACGGTGGCTAACCTCTTGATAAAAATCTGCCTCTGTGGCATTCTTACAGAAAGAGCAAACTCTGCTACCTCAACCTCAAAATCAAAAGCCACACTACTGAGTTAATACGTTTCTCTGTGTTACTTGTGACTTTTATACGTAACTGAATCGTGTGCTTTTTTTTCCCCAACTCTTTCCCTACCACCTAGAAAGGGCCTGACCTTTTAATGATGACCCATAAATAATGGTTAACTGAACGACCAATGCAGACAGGGCCAGTTCACCTAAGAAAGTGACTCACGTGTAACTGTTCTTTTGTTGAAACATAATAGCAAGTACGTATACAGTGCCTAATATTTTATTAAACCTATATGCCACGTGTTGCCACTGAACAAATCTTGAAAGTATACCCTTTTTCCTCAGGCTCCTACTGTGGGATGTTGTTTGCAAAGATGGCTAGAACAATTCCTTCCACCCCTGCAGGCAGACCCCCTTGAAATGTGACTTTGCCACTCTTTCTATCAAGAGATACAGTTTACTCCTCCAGCTTTTCAGTTTGGACTTGTCTATGTGACTTGACTGTCAAATGTCCAATGGGACATTATAAGATGAGACACAAGGGGCACCTGGGCGGCTCAATCGGTTAAGCATCCGACTCCAGCTCAGGTCATGATCTCACGGTTCGTGAGTTTGAGCCCCGCGTCAGGCTCTGTGCTGACAGCTCAGGGCCTGGAGCCTGCTTCGGATTGTGTCTCCCTCTTTCTGCCCCTCCCTCACTCACAGTGTCTCTATCAAAAAATGAATAAATGTTAAAAAATTTTTTTTTAAAAATAAGATGAGACACAAGCAAAGGCTTGAGTAGTACCTGTATAGGATGAACCCCTTTTTTATGGCTATGGCTGGAAGCCAGGATGTAAATGAACTTGAGCCACGTAGATGGCCAAGGTGCCCTGAATTGCACAGTCTGACAACCAACCATCAGACATATGATTGAGGCCATTCTAAGCCATCCAGTCCCAGTTAGGCCACCAGATGCCTAAGGTCAGATGTGTGATTCCAGGTGAGACCAGGAGAAAATACACCAAGCTGACATCAGCCCAAACTGCTATCCCAGAGAACTGTGCACAAATAAATGGTTGTTGTTTTAGGCCACTCATTTGGGGAGCTGGTTTGTTACCCAGCAACAATTACTGATACACCAACAGAGCTCAACAAATCAGTAAAGGGCAAGTTTTATCAATCTCAATAAGGAAACAGTAAAAGTAACTGTGCTATCTCTCCATTCTACTTTATGTATATGTTTCAGATATGTATCCTCTAATCATGAATTCCTACTAGGTTTGTCCTCTACCATGACACCTGCCCTTACTGTTTATAAGGGTTTTTTCCTTGAAGGGTCTATGTGCATTAATTGAAGATTTAAATATTCCCACATGTACCAAGAGAATAACTCAAATGTTCAGTCACAGTCCTCCTTTGTCTGAGACAGGAAAGAATGCCTAGCAGCAGCTGATTGGCTGGGTGGAGTTTACAGGTCTACTCTGGTTTTAGGCAGCTATCCATTCTCCATTCAGGTAACTGCAATACCAGATTAAAACTCCCTTTTGGGGATCAGAACAACAGGGACCAGATAGTTCATGTTTACATCAATTAACACCTGGACTTACAATTGACAGACATTTTTTTTTTTTTTAACAAGCAACTGTATACTATCTAAAGTTAGTATCTTCTTATTGCACCATGGTCTAGAAAGAACTACAAACGAACTCATTAAGTAACCACCGGCATCAAGAGGTTGCAGATAAGACACAGAGTTTCTTTTTTTTTTTTTATTTTTTTTTCAACATTTATTTATTTTTGGGACAGAGAGAGACAGAGCATGAACGGGGGAGGGGCAGAGAGAGAGGGAGACACAGAATCGGAAACAGGCTCCAGGCTCTGAGCCATCAGCCCAGAGCCCGACGCGGGGCTCGAACTCACGGACCGCGAGATAGTGACCTGGCTGAAGTCGGACGCTTAACCGACTGCGCCACCCAGGCGCCCCAAGACACAGAGTTTCTTAAAGTCAAGTACATAAAGGGGCACCTGGGTTGAGCGTCCAACTTCAGCCCAGGTCACGATCTTAGGGTTTATGGGTTCAAGCCCCATGTCGGGCTCTGAGCTGACAGCATGAGCCTGCCTTCAATTCTGTCTCCCTCTCTCTCTGCCCCTCTCCAGTTCATGCTCTGTCTCTCAAAAATAAATTTTAAAAAAATTTTTTAATCTTAAAATTTAAAAAAAAAGACAAGTACATAAAAGGGCTGGGTGTGTCCTTTTTATTCTGAATATGCCAAGGAGAAAAAAAAGGAAACACAGAAATACTTACAAATCTTTACAAAAGGGAGCAGCAACAAGGATCCATCCCTTGTCCCTAGAGTTCCACTTACTTACTTGACTGGAAATAAGAGGTGCATAGATCCTGTGTCCATCAACAAACTACTACTATAGAGCTCAGATGGTGCCAGCACCAAGGGAGCCCACAGAAAGGTGTCTCACAGCCTACTTCATTTCCCAGCAGGCCACTTCTATGGCTGGGCTCACACTTCAGCCTTGTCCCTGTGCCCCAAAGGACTCGCACAGAGAAACTCCTACTGGAATCCAGAGGACGTTCTTCCATTAGGCTAATTACACTGAAAGGCATTCCTTTCACATAATGGCCAAGATCACCTACCAATTAGGTTCTATCGACCTTCTCCAACAGAGACAAGCCTGGCTCTCATTAGCCTCATATGTATGCATGTATGTACTTGTTTATTCAGTATAACCAACCTAACCATCTCAGCCACTACCGAGCTCACCACCTCCATGTTCCCACCCCTTGGCACCTCCAAGAACTCAAGCATGTGCACTCCACCACCAGGACACTGGGAAGTTCCCTTTATTCCCACCGCCCTATGGGACCAGTCTCTGACATCCAGGAGGGAAAAGGGAAGAGAAGGAGAGGAAGGGAGGGGAGGGGAGGGGAAGGAGTAAGGAGGAAAGAAAAGGGAAGAGAAAGAGGAAAGGCTCTACCTTCTCACAAAGGGCACAATTAGCAACTTTTATCTTTCACTTCTCAAGGGCAGACATTAAATCAAGAATGTTCAAACATTCCCAGGTCAAAACAATCTCCGTCTTCATACTTCAGATATCTGTAGCATTCCAGAACAGATGCCTTGTGAATAACCAAATAATACTTGTGTATTCCTATTGTGATCACAGTGAAAACTGAAGTCTTTTCTGGAGGACGTGCATCCAGCAATTCAGAACCCAGAAGAAAGACCCCTGATACATATACACCCCAAAGACCATGCATTTTATTCTAGAAGAGAGTTCTTCCAGAACCCCATCCTCAGAGATTCAATTTCAATGGTCTGGGAGCAGACAGGCTCTCACATCTTTTAACGTGTCCCCAGAGAAGGCCATGTGGAACCAGAGGTGAAAACCACTGCTTGTGGTGTTTGCCTTCAGGACCCACACGACTGTGTTTTACTCCCAGTGGCAGCACTGGGATAGTGTCACTGTTGACCTATCTTCTATCTTACTTTCCTCTCTTATTCCTATGTAATTAATTCTGCAAATATTTCAAAAAGGAAAGAAAGTCCTTCTAGCTTCACGTCCTTTCATTTTAGCCACATTTCTAATGAACTTGGCATACGGTCTCTCAGCACACTACAGAGAAACAGCAACAACATCTCTAAATTGGGGCCATTCTGTCACAGCGTGTTTCAAATGTTTGACTACGACTCATTGTGAGAAATAAATTTTCATCACGACAAAGTATGTGTATTTGAGTAGATATGTACACACACGTACACACATATATGAAACCAAACTCTCACAAAACCCTAAATACTCTTACCATGTCATGCACTGATATTATTTGTTCAACTCTATTCATTACAATTTTTTTTAAAAAAACTGCGGGCCCTAACCCATTAAATGGTTTTTATCACCCATTAATAGGTTGAAACTTACAGCTGGAAAAATACTGCTACAGAGCACTTCTTAACCTTTTTTTAGTTGTAGGTCCCTTTGAAACATCAATGAAAGCTATGACGCTTCTCCCCAGAAAAAAAACAAAAATGTGCATACAGCTGGGTGCCTACAGGGTGCAGGTGGTTAAGTGTTGGATCTTGATCTCGGCTCAAGTCGTGATCTCATGGTTCCTGAGTTCGAGCCCTGTGTTGGTGCTCTATGCTGACGGCGTGAATCCTGCTTGGGTTTCTCTCTCTCCTTCTCTCTGCCCTTCCCCAGCTAATGCACGCTGCTTCTCTCTCTCTCTCTCTCTCTCAAAATAAATAAATAAAATAAACTTTAACAATTAAAAAAAAAGTTTGCATACAGTTGATATGCCAGGTTAAGAACTCCTACCCTAAGGGAAGACACAATGGCCACTAATGGAAAAAAGGAAAAGAGACAGAGAAAGAAAGAAAGAAAGAAAGAAAGAAAGAAAGAAAGAAAGAAAGAAAGGAAAGGAGTAAGAAGGGATCAAAATAATTTTAAGAGCATAAAAATGAAGAGCTGTTTAGAGTAAGAGCCTGCATCTCAGATCCGCTGGCCCTGAGTGCATCTTGTCAGAACAAAGAAGGATGATGAAAGGCTGAAATGAGACAGAGTATTATGATTTTGAGGACAAGGATATACACGTTTTGGAAACATATCCAACCAAAAAAAAAACTTTTTTCAAGTTAAACATTGAAACGTACTTTGAATATTTTCCAAGTCTCCATTGCGTGGCAGCCCGCAATGCTAGGTGAACGAAACATTAGTAGACAGACACAGGAAAGTCAGAACAGTTTCACGTCCTTCGTACCACAGCTCTTCCTGGGGCAACATGAAGATCTTTAGACACCTAAAATTCTAAAAGTTTACATTTCTTTTTTAATTTTTTAATATTTATTTTTGAGAGAGAGAGAGAGTGGAGGGGGCGGGAGGGGCACAGAGAGAGAGGGAGACACAGACTCCGAAGCAGCTCCAGGCTCTGGGCTGTCAGCACAGAGCCCAACGCAAGGCTTGAACTCACAAACCACAAGATCATGACCTGCGCCAAAGTCAGACGCTTAACCAACTGAGCCACCCAGGTGCCCCTAGAAGTTTACATTTCAATTCCCCACATGAAATTGAAAATAAAATTGTAACTAAACCATAAAATACATGTAATGGAAACCCCACGATGACTTGTTTTCACCATGATGACTACTTTGGCACCTCTTTTCAATACCAGTTTTTTCCAAAATATATTTTTAAAGCCCCTGCTTTGCTGAGGCTCTAACTAGGCATCCCATCTGCCTATCTACCAGTGTCCTTATTTTCTTCAGGATGATTTTCAGTTAGTTGTTTACCATCTCTGCAGCTCCTTAAAAACTCATCCCCAAATCTTATGGGGCGCCTGGGTGGCGCAGTCGGTTAAGCGTCCGATTTCAGCCAGGTCACGATCTCGTGGTCCGTGAGTTCGAGCCCCGCATCAGGCTCTGGGCTGATGGCTCAGAGCCTGGAGCCTGTTTCTGATTCTGTGTCTCCCTCTCTCTCTGCCCCTCCCCCGTTCATGCTCTGTCTCTCTCTGTCCCAAAAATAAATAAACGTTGAAAAAAAAAAATTAAAAAAAAAAAAAAAAAAAAAAAAACTCATCCCCAAATCTTAAAGTGCTGGTATAAAATACGCACTTAAACACCTTTTTTCTTTTTTTTTTTATTTTTTTTCTTAATGTTTTTATTTATTTTTGAGACAGACAGAGACAGAGCATGAGCAGGGAAGGGGCAGAGAGAAAGGGAGACACAGAATGTGAAGCAGGCTCCAGGCTCTGAGCCATCAGCACAGAGCCCGATGCAGGGCTCGAACTCACAGACTGTGAGATCATGACCCCAGCCGAAGTCGGACACTCAACCAACTGAGCCACCCAGGCGCCCCTAAACACCTTTTTTCTAAACTCTTCTTCAATCCCCATGAGATGGATATGAAGTCTCCACCTTAAGGTCCATAACGATGGAGCACAAAGAAGTTAAGCGGTATCAGCACATTATCTAACAAAAGTGCAGTCAGGACGAGGAGTCCACTTTCGTCTCATCAGAGCACTCAATCCACGCTATCAGTTAGGCCTCCGAAGCTTCGAGGAAAGTGGCCAAGAGCAATGCCTAATCAGAGAAACTTGCACCGTGCAATGCCTTTCGGCAGCATCTTCACCTTTGTGTAACAGAGAGCCATCTGTTGGGCAGAAGCTTCTTATTTGATCACCTGAGGAATGCTGAAATCCTTATGTCACCGGGGATAAATGAAAAAAGAGGAGGGGGAGGAAAAGACCTAGTTACAGAGAAAATTTTTCATCTTAAAAAAAAAAAGATTTTTTTTTTAATGTCTATTTACTTTTGAGAGAGAAAGAGAGAGCAAGCAGGGGAGGGGCAGAGAGAGAGAGACACACACAGAATCCCAAGCAGGTGGCGGGGCTCTGAGTTGCCAGCACAGAGCCGGATGTGAGGCTCAAACCCACAAGCCGTGAGATCATGACCTGAGCCGAAGTTGGATGCTTAACTGACGAAGCCACCCAGGCGCCCCAATAAAAACTTTTTTTTAATGTTTATCCCAGCACACAAAGTTGTACCTCCAGCGTGAAGAAATGCAAAACAATGTATAATAATCATTCCTTAACTTTAGAGAAATAAACCAGGAGAGTGGCAATGCCACAGGTAATATTTAATGAAGTATCTTACTTGATGCCTGATGATTTAGCCTAAAATGGCACCAAGGAAGTATCAAAAGCATGTGTAGGATTCTTCCAAATCCATCTCCAAGCCATGTTCAAATCCAGGATGGGTTGGACCCAAGGAAAAATAAAACTTCACATGGCTGCACTGCCTGGACAGAATTTAGGTACAGCCACTGAACAAGCAAGCAACACATTTACTAAGAGCCTTCTTTATGCACAACATCGTGTTTGGCAGAGTGGGAAATAAAAGACGCTCCTATGGTGCTCCCAAGGAGCTTATAATAGAGCTCAGGAGGTGAGACTTTTACATCATAAAACATAAAATTTAAGAGTTAACTAGTCTGGCCACGAAAAAAAGATAAGATCTAAGTGATTCTTGGCTAAATGAGTCATTAGTCATCTTTTTTTTTTTTAATGTTCATTTATTTATATTGAGAGAGAGAGGGATAGAGAGCGAGCAGGGGACGGGCAAAGGGAGAGGGGAAGAGAGAATCCCACAAGATCATGACCTGAGCTGAAACCAAGTGTCAGATGCTTAACCGACTGAGCCACCCAGCAGCCGCCCCGAGTCATTAGTCTTCTTACTGCCTAGGTGAGTGCTTTGGGTCGGGTCTGCTTGAGGGAATGGTCACTGTGAACTGCAGAGGTCCAAGAATGATGATCCAGGAAGTCAGAAGATCTGAGCAGGTCTAAAAGGATGGGCGTGATTCACATAAAGTAATGTTCCCCCAAAGAGTGGCATAGGAGAATTCAGGTTTTAGGTAATGATTGAACCCCTCTCTCTTTTTCTAAAATTTTACTAAGATAGTTGCATCCTTCAAAACAAAAATTTTTTTAAGTGTGAATTGCCAGAGACTCAAAACAGTTCTCTGTACGTCCAGGTTCACTGTGGCACCGTTCCCCACAGCCAAAAGGTGAAGCAACCCAAGCATCTGCTGGTGGAGGAATGGATAAACAACATGAAGTATACAGATACAGTGGAAGATATCCAGCCTTAAAAAGGAAGTTAATTCTGACACATGCTCCAACATGGATTAAACATGGACAGAGGTACAAAGGCCCACCCACCCATATTTCAAAGACAGGAATGAGACAGCTTGCCTAGAGCAAAGACCTCCTGTGAGTAATCACCCAGACAATAAGACTGGGATCAAATTGCAGAGAGCCTCAAACATCAAAGTGAGGGGACTGAGCTCCATCCAGTCTGAGAGCAGTCAGTGTGTGTGTGTGTGTGTGTGTGTGTGTGTGTGTGTGTGTGTGTGTGTGTGTGTGTGTTTGGGGGGGGGAGTCAGATGCTGAATCAGAGTGACTTAAGGGTTTTTGAGCTCTTTGCTCAGATTCTATGTCATACAGAATTTAATCTGCTTCAAATGCCTTTGAAATTTTGTTTAACTATGGTTCCAAGTTATCTGGCAGTTTTCTGGTTTCCTGGGTAATCTACTTAACTTCTCCAAGCCCCGGTTTCCTCATCTGAACAAGGAGGAGAATATTGGTTCTTCCCTCATCTGAGGATTAAATGAGATTCTGTGTTAAAGCATGAAACACAGCACCTGAGATACATCAAGTGCCCCATAAATATTACCTGCTGTGATCACAGAACCTCACAGTTTCACTCTATTGGAATCTGCTGGCCATCGTAGAGAGCCAGGACTTGAAAGCCTATAATATACGTTAGTAACTCAGCTAAATTCGAGGCATCCTATGATGCCAAAGTCTTACAAAATGGTCTTTGTATACAGAGCATTGAAGAGTTATCAGATGAGCACGTGAGGTACGTCTTAATGAAGCTAATGTTAAACGCCTAGGATCCTGAGAAAATGATGATACAGGATAAGCTGATGGGATCTTCAGAAATGACAACACGTGACTCACTTCATGAGGAGGAATTTATCCTCTTCTTGAGTCCCAGATCCTGGGAATCTGATCACAAGACATGAAGATATTACATGCCACAGTGTTTTTCATTAGACATCCGTAAGATTTCCCAGATTCCCCCAAAGAGGACTTTTGTCTTATTTGGTTTTTGAAAAACACAGTTTGGTCTAGCCAACACTTTGGTTTTTTTTAGACACAGTCCAAAACTGTGAAAAGCTGCCTGAGTGAAAAAATTACAAACGTAAGGTCAATACCGATGTAGCCTTCTCTCTGGGTCTTATATCCAACACAATGTCATTCAGTGTGTACGTCGCACATACCCGGTCTAAGAACATATTTGTGATACGTATGCAAAATATATAGAGAGAACTCATGAATAACAGCCTATTTTTACTGAAGAAGAAACTGAGGCTTTCGAAGATTTAAAAAAAAAATTGCCCAAGGTCTCCCCATGAGTGGAAGAGACAGTTTTATGCCAAAGCTCTACGCCAAAGTCTGTGACATTAGAACAGAGAAGTGGGATTCGGTCAGACTGTTTCAGCCGCTCAGCACAGTGATGCTGTCGTGTTACATCAAGTCCTGAGTTCCTATACCTCAAGTACCAAGTTCTTGAACGAAGGAACACACCCAGGAACCCCTGAGCAGCCTGTGACCCAAGAGTGAGTATGAGTGCAGGGCATCATACTAAGGCAACACAAGTTGGTGGTAACTTCCCGTCCAATTCCACTCTCGGTGTGCTCATCCCCTGCTCATGTTTCTGCTTTTCTCTGGGCCTGTTCCTAACTGGTTTTCTCACTTTCTACTCTATAGCCGGTCTACTTCAAAGAGGCTTACTCACAGTGCCTGCTTGTAGCATGGCCCACCATGGCCCTACAACCTCATGACCGCCAGCATCTGCTTTCATTGATAGTTTTATTTTTCCAGGATTTCTCAATTCACAGTTTGAGGAAAGAATCAAGCGCTGTTCATCTTCTTGTCTCTGCTGTCCCACAAATGACCGGTCTTAGAGCAGGAGCCCACACGTAGTCCGGGGGTCATACAAATCATGGCTGCCAAGGAAGGCAAGCAGGCTAGTCAGCCATGGCCACTGTTAGAGCAGTCCGAGGCTTGACTTAACTACCATCATATTACAACCCTTTCTTCCTGGGCTGCCAGTCATTTCAGACTATGAACTACAGAACTATATATGAGTTCTATGCCACGCTGAAATACTGGCTAAAAATATCACCGCGGGCAGCCTTTATTTTAGAGCAAAGTAACACAATACTATAATATCTTTGTTGAGATAAACTCTGCAATGAGAAAAGTATTTTCCAAAAATGTACCATTCTCCAGGCCTAATAAAACTCTTAACTAAGGTACAGAGCAGTCCTGTGTTAGAGGTCTATTACTATCTGAAAATAATATTTGTGGGCAATTGAAATAGTAATACAACAAAAATGAAATCTGTTCAATGAATACCAAAGAGGGAGGGGGGGCAGGGAAAAGAGGGAGGAAGAGAGTGGGAGACAGGGAGGAAAAGAGAGAGTTGGGGGAGGGGAGAAAGAGAAAGACTGTAATTACAAGGAAATCGCAGTGTCTGAGCCCTTAAAGAAAAGTCATTCTGGGGGCTCCTGGGTGGCGTAGTCGGTTAAGCGTCCGACTTCAGCCAGGTCACGATCTCGCGGTCCGTGAGTTCGAGCCCCGCGTCGGGCTCTGGGCTGATGGCTCAGAGCCTGGAGCCTGTTTCCGATTCTGTCTCCCTCTCTCTCTGCCCCTCCCCCCGTTCATGCTCTGTCTCTCTCTGTCCCAAAAATAAATAAACGTTGAAAAAAAAAAAAATTAAAAAAAAAAAAAGAAAAGTCATTCTGGTTTCCAAGTTTTTCAAACGGTCATGGCACCTACCAGGTACTCCACACCTACTATGTGCCAAGCACCAGGCTAAGATGCTCCCTAATCTCCATCACATCTCAACAACATAAGTATCATGATACCTAACGTGTGGATGAGAAAACTGACTCTCAATTACTCACAGCGCTCACGGTGGTTGCAAGTGGCCGAGATTCCACCTTTGCTCTATATGCCTTTTCCAACATGCCACCTCGTATCTCAGCCTCCAACCCTCCAAAACAGAGTTTGAGAAACAAAACAGCGTCTCTTTAGAAATTATGATTCCCATTAATATATACTTGTGCTACAGGTCTAACAGCAGAAATAGATGCACGGCGGGGGGGGGGGGGGGGGGAGCTGAGTTGGTCATGTGAATCAGCCACATGTCCCCTGTGATTTGCTCCTCCTCCTCTACTTCCTGCTCATAAAAGTGATGGGCCACGTGCAGCTGTCAATCTCCTGCCATCCAGTGAACGTGATGAAAATCAATTTCCTTTCAAGATCTTGTCCCACCCTCCAGAAGGAAAAACATCATCCTAACGGTTGCTATCGCTTTTCCTTGACTAGTGGGCACCTGCAACTTTAGAACTGAACACACTCGTTCCATGTCACGCCAGTTCATGTTACTGCATTGTTAAATGCTAACTCAACATGTGGCAGGAATGTTGATTATCATTTGAATTCTTCATCTGGATTGGTGAGACTGCCTTGTTTCAAATCTATACATTCATATACATATACATACTCATGTATGTAATCTATACATATCATAATTATTTTGAATAGCACATTATAGAATGTGAATACCTGCATATTAATGGTATCACTGAATGCTCATAGCAACCATATACAGTCAACAGGACTATTAAACGCATGAACTCTAGAGCCAGATTTCCTGCATGCGAATCCCAGCTTTATCACCTACTTGCTATGTGACCTTGGACAAGTTAGTTAGTCTTTCTGAGCCTCGGCTTCCTCATGGTAAAATGAAGATAATTTAAAAACCTACGGGGGTGCCTGGGTGGCTCAGTCAGTTAAGCATTCGACTTCAGCTCAGGTCATGATCTCACAGTCCGTGAGTTTGAGCCCTGCATCGGGCTCTGTGCTACCAGCTCAGAGCCTGGAGCCTGCTTCGGATTCTGTGTCTCCCTCTCTCTGCCCCTCACCTACTCATGCTCTGTCTCTTTCTGTCTCAAAAATAAATAAAAACATAAAAAAAAAAAAAAACCTACAATGCCTAGGACTCCAGTGAAAATTAAATGAACAAATAAGTGGTCGTGCCAGGACGGGGCTCAGGTCTTTGCTTCTAGTACCCACCATATTGCCATCAAAAGACGACACTTCTGCAGGCCCGAGGTTGGGCCTTAATTTCCTCCAAATAAACTTCAAATATGGCCTTTGAGCAGAACATTTAAATTATGTATTATAAATATCACACAAACATTTCAAGTACTGTATAGGGCCTGTATGATGAAACAACTCTCTTAAGCTTGGTAAATAACAGATAAAGATGTGTCCATTTTGCAAGTTCAAAGAAGGACGAAATTTTCCAATCACCAAAGGCTAAGAGAGCTTACACAGGTTGAAACTGGCAAGTTATCACCAAAAATGATTTTCTGGAAAAATATTATAAAACTGTCCAAGAGATAGACTATGCTCAGAAATTAGACACAACATTTCTCTTCAGCCTTGTGATTTGCTATTTTTCACCAGCTTTATCCAGCCTTCTAACGCTGTCTCCATTCCAAACACCAAAGCTATACCCTTGAAAACACACACAATTTGCTCTTCATGTCTTTTGAAAGATCCACCTTTTCAATGAGCCACGCAGGCAGAGTCTAGTCATGGTGAACCGTTCATACATGTTCAAATCAAGGCACTTTCTTTCACCAGGTCAGGGAATCCCTCCTCCTTTCCCTGCTTGGTCTAGATGGGAGGGGAGGGGGCAGTAAAAATGGTTCTTTTTTCACTCAAATATTTTTGGGTCTGGGTTCTCTGGGTAAAGAGCCATTCATCTCAGTGAAAAAGAACCTCTTCCTACTTCCAATTCTAGAACAAAAAAATTTTAATTTTTAATCAAGCTGATAACATAATCTGGAAAATTCCCTACTACTCTCTTAACTACTATTACTTCTAGAAATGAGACTGGGACACTGAGGTGAGAAAATTACATTTTTATGTTATGCATCCCTTTACCATCTGATTTTTTTTTTCTAAAAGTAGTTGTTAATTCTATAATGAAAAAAATAGAATTAGAAAAAAATTTTTAATGTTTTTATTTGAGAGAGAGACAGACAGACAGACAGAGTATGAGTGGGGTAGAGGAAGAGAGAGAGGGAGACACAGAATCCAAAGCAGGCTCCAGGCTCTGAGCTGTGAGCACAGAGGCCTGTGCGGGTCCCGAACCCACAAACCACAAGATCATGACCTGAGCCAAAGTCGGATGCTTAACCAACTGAGCCACCCAGACACACCCCCACCCCACCCCCAAAAAAGAATTTTAAAGGAAATTTTAAGAGAAAAAAAGATTGGAGAATGTCCGAGTAAAGTAAGAATAACACTAAAATGGATGTCTAAACTCTAGCTCTCCACCAACATCCCATGAGCTTAGACAAGGACCAAGCCTCCCATCAGACTATAGTCCTGGCCAAAACCTCAATGACAGCCTGGTAAAACCCAGAGCAGAGAACCCAGGTAAGCCACGCCCAAACTCCTGGCCCCAGAAATACTGAGATAAGGAATGTATGTTATTACAAGTTGCAAAGTTTGGGGGAAATCTGTTATGCAGCAATAGAAAACTAATACATCATTATGCCAAATTCCCAGGAATAGATCTACAGCCAGTAGGTAGGAATTTTCATGTGTGTAAATGAGAAGTGTTTTTGGAGCTTCAAATAAGTATATAAATGTTAACCCCATTTACTTTGCACTCTTTTAAACCAAAGAGATTGTGCACTTATAGTTGTGTATCTTTGATAAAAGCATCTGATTCCATCCGTATGGGGATCCTAATTCTAGCACCAACTTCTAAAAATTAAGAAAATTCTTAGTAGACTTGCAAAGCAGTCATTTTTACATCCACAATTAGTTTAACTTAAGATCCTAAAACTACACTAATTCAGCCCTCTATATCTGGATGATCCCCAAACTAACAATTCAGATAGAAAACACACTACATCGACTTGTCAGCACCAAAAATACTTCTTGTCGGAGAACAGACACCTCGGTTCTTTAGTTTCCAAATTTGCCCTGGGCCTTGTTCTTGCCTAAATTGCAGCCTTCCTGTTCCTGAACAGAACCACAGTCCTGACCAGTCACCCTAAAAACAGAATCATGTCTGGGTGGGTCTCCTACGTTACAAGTCCGCATGAAATCCTGCCACCATTCCGTCTGGTGGGGGGTGGGGGTGGGGAGGCCGGAAGAAGGTCTGACCAAGGCAGCAGAAAGAATACAGAAGAGCAATGCTCAGTTATGTCACGACCGACATTTCCCAACACTGGCCCCACACAGACTGGGAGACCAAAAGGCACATCACATCCTGCAGCTTGTCCCAGCCAGAACTGCACTCAGCCAAGAGGGAGGAATAAAAGCAAACAGAGTCTCTGACCCTGCATGTTACCCCGTCAGGCCAACATCGCCTCTCTCTTTTCTCACCCGATCCTCCACTTGTCCAACTGAACAGCTCTTACTGCAAAGCTCACATCAACGTCCGGAACCATCCCTGATTTAGGGACGCTGCCTGGCCACACACTGGATGATGAACCAACCCAGTGCTTCAGTGCATGAACCCACCTCAAAGCAAATGATGGATGTTCCTAGAGCGTGCATGTTAAGTATCCTTCGGAAAAGTATCTGATTCCATCTCTACGGGGATCCCAATTGTAGCACTAACTTCTAAAAATTAAGACAATTTTTACTAGATTGTCAAAACAGTTACTCGTAATTACAACTTAGTTTAACTTAAAATCCTAAAATGGACAAATTCACACCTCTGTATCTACATGATCCCCGATCTGACAATTCAGACAGAAAACAAACTAAATGTACTTATCAGCACCAAAAAAACCTTATTACTCAAAGGGTTGCAAGGAGCATATTAGATAAAACAAACCCATATGCGTTACAGAATAGAATACAACTGAATTAGTTTGGAAGCAAGTATTTCGACAAAACTTCTCTGAAGTGGATGGACTTCAACTATGGCCCCAGAGTCCCTGGAGGCAACTATTTACTCTTCTTTGCCATTAGGAGTTCTCCAATAGAA
This sequence comes from Leopardus geoffroyi, assembly GCF_018350155.1. Classification (NCBI taxonomy): domain Eukaryota; kingdom Metazoa; phylum Chordata; class Mammalia; order Carnivora; family Felidae; genus Leopardus; species Leopardus geoffroyi. The sequence continues at coordinate 178,391,470 of NC_059328.1, read as the reverse complement.
AGTCTGAGAAGCATGCCTTTGGGTATACCTGAAGCCTGGAACACAAATGACAAATCCTTCTCACGGGGCATATCCTTTTCATATCAACACCCACAAAGCTACTTCATTACAAACTCCCAACCCAACATGTGATGGGTTTACAGCAGTGACCTCATGAGCATTCATTCCCCCTTTCCTCTTCTTAACATGTTAATATATTTGGTTGGGTATTCACATACTTACACACACCCCACCTCCTTTGGAAAAAGTTGGCCCTACCCAATCTTAGGAGAGGACATCATTTTCTTAAGCCACTCAGTTCATTCTGGTCAGCAGGCCACAATCAGTGGTCCAAGCAGTAGGTGTGTGAATCAAGTGGTCTACCCAGAGGTTCCGGTTTATTATGACAGGATCACAAGGAACTCTACTTCCAGAGTCAGCTGGCTGGGCATCCTGAAAATCACTAAGTATTATAAATGCTCTTGAGAGGTGATAACTCATATCTAGAGACAAACCAGTCCCTTGTGAGAGCTGTGTGAAGGCAGAGACTATTTTAAGAAATAGATATTGGGGGTGTAAGGGCAAGTGGATAGATGGGCAGAATGGAAAAAGAGGGTCCTCTGACCTTGAGCTGGTTCACAAAAGAGGCTACTAAGTCTGCGGGTACAGCCAGAGTTCAAAAGTCTGAGCCAAGGCCTTTCTACTCACTGGCTCCTTTATCAACCATGGCTTCTGAACATACAAATGACTGCTCAATTTGTTCATATGATGGATCATCATAGACCTCCACCCACTTTTATAGTATTAAACTATGAGACCACAAAACAGATTTTAAAAAAAAAACAAAACAAAAAACACTGCACCTTCATTTTCTGGGAAAGAATTTAAAAACAAGCAAAGTACAAGATAGTAAAATTCTACATGTCATATTAACTCGACCTTTGGCATCAGGCTAATCAATTCTGCAGCAATCCATGAACAAAAGCAGAGGAGGAATATTATTAGAATAAGAGCCAGAAACAGATTTCTCAAGGGTGGTATACCTGACATTTGGGGTTCCAAAGGTGTGGTCATCAAATTTAGCGTAGAGTATTTTTTTTAATTACAAAAACAATACATGCTTGACTTAATGAGTTCTATAATACAGAGGTCTAAAACAGTAACCCTTCCCTGTCCCCGTATCTCAGCTCACTCCACTGTGATGCCCAAAGTTAGCCTGCCTTTCTCTATGTGCAAACAAGTATACAGACCTGAGTGCATATCCCCCCATTAAAAAAAAACAGGATCATACTCTACATATTACTCTATAACCCCCCTCCACCCTTTTGTTGTTTTTTTTTTTTGTGGCTTAAAATAGAGAATGCCCAACCCTCCAACATGACGCATGTTTAGTTACAAAAAATGAAGGCACACATCTCATGGAAAAGATAGTCCTAATGTACCATGGAAAACATTAATTGATATGACTATCTAGAAGCAGAAGGCAATTTTCTGCTTTTGTTTTTGTTATACCAGAAAGGGCATTCCTCAAATGGTTAGAAAATAAAATTACGTAGCGCTGAAACCCAGACATTTCGTCTGCTGAAGACTCATGAACATTAACATTTGGCATTTTGTTAAAAAGGGGACTGCTTTATTTTAGTGGGCACAAAAACAATCAGGTATTTGAATGCATGCAATGTTCCAGTCTCCCTCCTATTTTCAAGTCCTCGAAAAGTGAACTGTGTTTCTTAGAGCCAAAAAGAAAAATGATCAGCAACGTTACTTAACGATAGAATGGATTCCTCCTATCTCCATCTCAAAGACCGATGTTTAAAGTCGGTCTTTCATTCGATATCAGACCATACTTTCAGTTAAAGCTGCAGAAACATAAGGTTTTCCCACCTGAAAGCTGAGCCACTACGCTCTGAGGGAAGGTGACACCCCGGGCCTCACAGCCAAACCAAAAGACACCTCCTCCCTCCCTCCTCTGCAGCGCTGTTTTATACCTTTTCCATTTGAATCAACATTTTACATAACTGCATCTCTGAACTTCATACATAGCAGTCAAATTAATATTCCAAAAGAAGTATCCACACATCTCAAGTGACTGTCAACCTCCCTACTTGCAGCAACGCCAATCAAGAAAGATAAGAAAGTTCAGTTCCCAGAAGATAACCACCACTTCCTTAGGAAATTAATTATACAAAGTTATCCTTGAAACATGACTGGCTAACTGGAAAGGAAAGCTACATGTGGCATAAAATTATATAGCTTTGCAGATAATTTTTTTCATATATTAATTCCACAAAAGTAATAAGTGATCATACTTATATGATCTCTCCACTTATTTATGTTTCTTCCTACTGTTCCCACAGTGATAGGAAAATATGCAGCATAACCCAATAATCCAATTCATCTGCAAACACAGATATGATATAAAAAGAGGGGGAAAGAACTCAGGAGCAAGGCAGAATCTAACAAAATTACTTCCACCTCGGGGCACCTGGGTGGCTCAGTCGGTTGAGCGTCCTACTTCAGCTCAGGTCATGATCTCACAGTTTAGGAGTTCGAGCCCCACATCGGGCTCTGTGCTGACAGCTCAGAACCTGGAGCCTGCTTCAAATTCTGTGTTTCCCTCTCTCTCTACCCCTCCCCCACTCACACTCTGTCTCTCTCTCAAAAATAAACATTAAAAATTGAAAAAAAAAAAAAAAAACCCACTTCCATCCAAAGCATGCTGTCTCTTTCTCAACTGCTGGGACAAGGAATCGGTACCCCCGTTTTCTTGGATTAGTTAACAACGCATCCGTACCTGAAGAGATACAAACTTTTGTGCTTTATGCAAATTCCTGAAAAGCTGTATATGAATGTATTTTTTACTCATGTTTTATTTTTTTGTTACTATTTTTATTTATTTATTTTTGAAAGAGAGGAAAAGTGCAAGCAAGGGAAGGGCAGAGAGAGAGAGAGAGAGAGAATCCCAAGCAGGCACTGCACTGTCAGCACAAAGCCCGACACAGGGCTCGAACAAACGAACCATGAGATCAGGACCCAAGATAGAATCAAAGAGTCGGGCACCTAACCAACTGAGCCACCCAGGCACCACTTACTCATGTTTTAAATATATTTAAGGAACAGATAGGTAAAGTAACATTGTAAAATCCTTTATAAAGAATTCTTACAACATAAACTTTCTCCTTTTATCATGTATCTTCATATGTTTTCATTTTTTTATATGACGATATGCTTCTCTGTAGCAGGACAGGACTATTCCCAAACCTCCAGGAACCAAATATATATTCTTAACTGATAATCTGTCCCTGTCTCTATTAACTGCAAATATCAACAAGGTTCATGTCTTTTTTGACAGTTCACTGCCTTGCATATTAATCGGTAGCTTCTCAAAGGTTAGAATGCTAATTTTATGAAGGCACCCAAGAAGATACCTATAGATTTTAAAACTCCTCCTGAATATATGTTCCTCAGAGGATAGGAACTCAACATTCTACTTGCTTTAGGATGCCTCCAACACCCGGTACAATCCTCTGCACAGGGTTGGCACTCTATAAATACCACATGGAAAACACACTCACTTGACTCTAATCGATATTACTCATGTGCCAAATGAGCAAACATAAAACTCTTTCTGAGAGATTAAACACATACCTCTGGACTCTAATAAACAAACAGAAAAAAGAAGAGTCTGGAGAAAAGAAGCCAGCTCTGTGCCACAAAATACAAAGTCCAAACCCCACAGATGACCTTTGGTGTGTATACTCACATATATTTCATTATGATCAAAGCGCTTCTTGAGGTTGTTGATGAAGGTTTCCTCATTGAGAGGCTCTAAAAGAACCATATCTCCAACCCCAATCATATTGTCCAGAAGTGACGTTTTCACCTCCATTTTGGCCATTGTCTCTTGCTGTAGGAAAGAGGGGGAAAAGGGAAAATTTAAATGGGCAAAATTATTTCAGATGGGTTCTCAGCACCACTGGAGAAATGAAACATCAGTAGTTTCAAATGGCCCTCGTCTGCCTCTCAAATGCCGTAACGTCCCCTCCCTACAACCTACAATCAGAAGCCTCTGAGCTAGCCGCAATCCCTGCCAAGCCGCCAGAAGCCCCAGTTGCTTGAACCTCCCTACCGGTCCACCATTCCAAGCTCACTCCATCTACAGAAGGAGCTACTAAGAAACTGGAATCTCCATTTTCTTTTTTATTTTAATTGAAGTATAGCTGACATACAATGTGATATTAGTTTCAGGTGTATAACACTGTGATTCAACAGGTACATATATTACAAAATGCTCACCACAGTGTTATTACAGTATTATTATAAAGTTATTACAGTATTATTGATTTTATTTCCTATGCTGTATTTTTCATCTCTGTGACTTTTTAGAAGCAGAAGTTTATACCTCTTTAGACCATCCTCTCTCCCTGGCCAGAGGTTGCAAAACTCTAAAAGAGAACCCAACCCACACCATTCCACCAGCCCTTGCATACCAATGTCAGATTTGAACCCATAGGAACCTGCTTCCCCCAAGATGGCATCCCTCAGTACTCCATGATGAAATTCAGAATGCATTTTCCCAGGAAATGTTTTTTTAGTTTATTTATTTTGAGAGAGAGAGAGCAAGTTGGGGAGGGGTGGAGAGAAAGGGAGAGAGAGGGAGAGAGGGAAAGAAGAAGAGAGGGAGAGAGGGAGAGAGAATCCCAAGCAGGCTCCCTGCCAACAGCACAGAGCCTGATGCAGGGCTCTATTCCATGAACCGTGAGATCATGATCTGAGCTGAAACCAAGAGTTGGATGCTCAACCAACTGAGTCACCCAGGCACCAGGAAATAATGTTTTTTTTGTTGTTTTTTTTTAAATTTAGTTTTTAAATTTACATCCAAGTTAGTTATCATATAGTGCAACAATGATTTCAAGAGTAGGAAATAATGTTTTTAAAATGATACCACCAATGAGCTACCTATCAGACACTATATCAAGAACTTAACATGCATTAATTCATTTAATCCTCACAAAAACTCTGTGAGGTAGATACTGTTATCATTATCCCCATTTTAAGATAAGGAAGTATAGAGAGGTAAGAAATTTTGCTTATGATTACTTAAGAGAGTATTACATTTCATGTTAAAGAACTCAATCACCACTTATAACACTGCACCTAAGGGGGGAACTTTCATTCCAGGCATCAACACTGCATCATAAACAAAGGAACACAACCGTGTTGTAAATCAAAGGTTGCTTACATAACTTGCCAAGAGTGACCTCAATGTTCTTCTCATCCCAACAGACACACCACTACAAAAGCAAAATCAAATGAACATGCAATGAACAGACCAGAAATATTAGTTTCTCTCTAGCTCAATAAGAAACCCTACCAAGTAGAAACAGAGGCACAATACAAAGGTAGCATTCTACCCTCACCACTAATATGAATGAATGCACCCAAAAGTAGAATGGTAAATCCCCATGCCTTCAGATCTGATCGCTGCCAAAAGTACTAAAATTCTTTCAAATATACGAACACGGAAAAGTAGAGTACATGTGTTTTGTGTTACTCTTTCTAATATTACCAGGATATACAAGTGCATTCATCTGAGACATTCCCTCTAAATGCTTCCAATGCAGAAGTCAATTTTGTATACCTTCAGTATATGAATCCTAAACAATACCTCAAGATACTAACAAATATTCATATATCTTCATGTCCCTAACACTGAGGGGAAGTACATTTAATTCTTCTCATTAAGGTGTCACTCAGGCACATTACATCTTATACAAAGGTTGGTCTGCTTCCTTGAGATAACAATTTAAACAAATGTCTTCCCACTCTAGTCTAGAACATCTAGCAGATCTCCTAGAGGCAACAGAAACTATATTTAGTTGGGCTATTTTTTTTTCTTTTTTTTCTTTTTTTTTTCAATATATGAAATTTATTGTCAAATTGGTTTCCATACAACACCCAGTGCTCATCCCAAAAGGTGCCCTCCTCAATACCCATCACCCACCCTCCCCTCCCTCCCACCCCCCATCAACCCTCAGTTTGTTCTCAGTTTTTAAGAGTCTCTTATGCTTTGGCTCTCTCCTACTCTAACCTCTTTTTTTTTTTTCCTTCCCCTCCCCCATGGGTTTCTGTTAAGTTTCTCAGGATCCACATAAGAGTGAAAACATATGGTATCTGTCTTTCTCTGGATGGCTTATTTCACTTAGCATCACACTCTCCAGTTCCAACCACGTTGCTACAAAGGGCCATATTTCATTCTTTCTCATTGCCATGTAGTACTCCATTGTGTATATAAACCACAATTTCTTTATCCATTCATCAGTTGATGGACATTTAGGCTCTTTCCATAATTTGGCTATTGTTGAGAGTGCTGCTATAAACATTGGGGTACAAGTGCCCCTATGCATCAGCACTCCTGTATCCCTTGGGTAAATTCCTAGCAGTGCTACTGCTGGGTCATAGGGTAGGTCTATTTTTAATTTTCTGAGGAACCTCCACACTGTTTTTCCAGAGTGGCTGCACCAGTTTGCAATTCTAGTTGGGCTATTTTCAAGAGAACTGGGAAGGGGTGAGAATTATATAATTCTTTATTATTAATTACCGATGATTTATATGAATCCACAAACACATCCTTTATTTCTGACCCTTTTAAGAAAAAAAAAAATCTTTTATGTGTGCACTGAAAAGCCAAAGATATAGAGACTAAAAGAAGCAGAGAGGAAAGGTCTCTCATAAACAAAAACAACCCACCAAGGAAGTATTTAATAATCAAAAGAAGAAAAATCAAACTTTTTTGTTTACATATATGTATATTTTTTTTAATTTCATGCCAACTACAGCTAGAATAAATGGCCCTAGGTATCACTAAAGCCCAACAATAGAATGGTTTCATGTGCTTAGAAGTAGGCCAGATTCTGTTTTAAAACAATATGGGTGGGAGGCGGGGGAGGGGCACCTGCCAGTCTCTGGAGATGGAGCAGAAGCCAGGGAGAGCAGCTGGTCTCATGCCAAGCCCATAGAAAGACTTGCACAGGAACAGGAACATGAGTGCTCAACCTTTGTCGCAATAAATTAACATTTAAATCAAATCTCCAGTTCTCAGACTCATGAAATGCCAAAAGCACTCTAGCTGCGATGCATTACATATAATTTGGCAGATGAGGGAAGAAGGTTTAGGGATTAAGGGGGAAGTCAACCTGAGAATGGTTTCAAAAATAACCACCTCAAACCAGCAATTTAAATTAAGCAAAGAGGCTGAATGGGAACTCTTTGCTCCAGGCTGTATATAAAGTCTATTTATGGAAACAGAGGCAGAAAGACAAGGACTTCGCTGCAGGTAACAATAATTAAGTAATCTTTCTCTGTAATTAAGCCTGCTTTACCATCTTTTCAAATACAAGTTTCAAGCACGTTTGTAGGGGTTCTGATTTTTACATTTCTATCTCAACTTCATAATCCAAAATGGGGGAGAAGACAAATCAAATGCTGAGTTGCAGACAAAAAAAATTCTGAAAACACAACCTTTGCAAACCAAAATACAACAATAAACCAGCTGATAAGGAGATACCAACATTCATTTAGTTATTCAAGCACAGTTTTGTTCCATTCCCACTTTGTTTTGTTTTGTTTTGTTTCGTTTGGTCTTTTTTAGCATCTAAGTACTTTGGGGGAAGAAACAGTGACACCCTCTCCCTCATTCTCATGGTAAAAATGGACACTGGGGAAATGGCATAGAGGCACTTCCCTAGCTTGCTACACATAGACTGAATCCCCTTGCTGTGACTACTATATCCAGCCTTGGTTTGCTTCAGAATCACCTGCTAAAACTCAAGATTTCAATGAACTATCAGAAGTCACATGGGAGAATTCAATGGGCACATATATAGAGCACCGAGGATACTTCTTATTTGACACATACATACCCACTCCCACCCTTCCCAAGACCCCCCACAGAAACCCATGTTGTTCTAAGGAAGCCAATTTTATCCCTTGTGCCAGGAATGTAGCACATGATCTAGACTAAGGCAACCAACACATCCCCATCTCCCAGCGACTGTCATTGATTCGGGGCTTGTCATTTAACTGAGCCTCAAGCTTTGGCTTGGTATATCAGGACAAGGGTTCTATCTACCTCTGGATGGCACAATTTACAGATGTGATACTTGAAACTGCCATGGCCATGTCATGCCTGCTTTCACACTGGGAGTGTGTGTAGTCCGAGGAGAATGGCATCACATGGAGGAAAGCAAGGCAAAAATAACTAAATAAATAGCTGAGAATTAATGCAGGAGCCCTGATAACATCACAGACCTCTGGATCAAATTACAATAGAAACCTGCTCCACAGCTCTTAAGTTTACACACACGGAGGCCAATTAATTCTCCTTATTGTTTAAGCTGTTTGAGTTGGATTTTTCTATTATTTGCAACAGTAAGCATCTTACCTAATAGAAGAAGCTGGTACAAGGAAGTGGAGTGTTCTAAGTAACACGCCAAAGAGCATGGACTGGCTGAGCCAAGACTACGAGGTGGGGTGGGGGCGTGAGGAACTACCATCTTGGCCCGGAAAGATGATCGTCTTTGATATGTGATAGCAAACAACTGATTAAACCGTGGCTTGTCACACCTTATGACTTGGACCTTGTGCCTCCAACTTTAGCGAATTCAAGGAAAATTCAGATGCTGGAGTATGTGTTGGCTACTTCTCAAGGATCTTCAAGAAAAAGACAAGCTTGCTGTGAAAGTGGCCTGTTGGAAAGCCAGGGCGGAGAATATATGGTGCTGCTAAAGGAGTCACTTTGGCTGGAGGTGGGAGATGATGAGGGGATGTGACCTGCCCACTGTTTTGCCTCTATGGCCTGAGGAAGGGATAGTACTCCCACCTTGAAGATGTAGCACAGGAGAGGCATCATCTGTTCTATTGCTTCTTATGCTTCTTAACTGTTCCCAGGTGGTTTCTATTAACCAAGAGCTAAGACACTCTGCACAGCATCCACGGCTAGGTCCCACTGCCAGGAGACAAGTTCTCAGACCATGTCCTAGGTTCAAAACACTGGCAGTTGGCAGATCTCTGATTCTGGTTACTATTCCATGGAAAGCAATAAATCTTAAAAACCAAAACACTCTTTTTTTCAAGTTTGAGAGAGAGAGAGAGAGAGAAAGAGAGAGCACAAGTGGGGGAGAAGGGCAGAGGGAGAGAGAGAGAATGCCAAGCAGGCTCCACGTTCAGTGTGGAGCCCAACACAGGGCTCAAACCCACAACCTTGGGATCACGACCAGAATCAAAATCAAGAGTCGGGAACTCAACTGACCGAGCCACCCAGGCGTCCCTGCTAAAACACGTTCAAGGGATCGATGCTGCCAAAGAAGTCTGGCTGACAGGGCTTAACAATTACTTTATCCTTTTTTTTTTTTAATTTTTTTTTTTAACGTTTATTTTTGGGACAGAGAGAGACAGAGCATGAACGGGGGAGGGGCAGAGAGAGAGGGAGACACAGAATCGGAAGCAGGCTCCAGGCTCCGAGCCATCAGCCCAGAGCCTGACGCGGGGCTCGAACTCACAGACCGTGAGATCGTGACCTGAGCTGAAGTCGGATGCTTAACCGACTGAGCCACCCAGGCGCCCCACAATTACTTTATCCTTAAAACAATCAACCCCAAGACCTCCAACTCAGGAACAACAACAATAAAACGCTAAAGCACTGCAGTCCCTGCCAAAGCAATCTTCCTCAATGCTCATCTTAAATGTGGCCATGGAAGGCCATAGACAAAGAAGATCTTGAAGAGGAGCACCTCTGAAGAGGAAGTGGCTAAGCTTTCGGCCATACAGGGGAGATTCGCATCATGTTGGCTGGGGCATGTTACTTGCATAAGCATGGTAAGAAAAGTGTATGTGATTGTTGGGCAGCTAAAGGGGAGAGCCATGGTAGACTTTATCTTTCTTTTTAAAGGGTCACTGTCCAGTACACAGTCCTGTTCCTATTTGCTCCTAATCTCCCTTGCAGGAAGTCCCCAGTTACCTTGTGCTGAGAAGTAATCTAGTGAGAAGCAGGACCCAATCACCACCTCAGAATTCAAAGGAGATAGATCTGCTCTCTCCACCCCAAGGAACATGGCTTATGCACAGGTCGATCTCATCCTCCTGGGACTTTGAGTCCTAGGTGATGATGAAAGCTGGGGGTGACAGCTGGAGGCAATACTCCTCACTCAGCAGCAACAGTAGCAGCATGAATACCAGAAGGTTCCTGCAGCATGGCTTCTGCTATGGATATTGTTGCCCAGCCCTCTAGCCTTTCTTTGGTTCCTGCCTATCTTCCAAGCCTGTATCCTTCCTGGGCTTCCAACCTCTCTGCAATTCTGTGAGTGTCTACATCCTTCCTGCATTGCAAGCAACCAAGATCCCTAACTGACAGGAACACTACGTGCAGTACAGTACCCAAATACAGTATGATACCACTGTTACAGCTTCATTATTATGTAAAACCTAACCTTTTTCTCCCTACATTGGTGAAAGCAATCTACAAAATACAATCACTGGGGTAGCCTTTGGAGGAACCACAGAGGAGCTTGGAGGCAGGGTCTCTTTATCTAAAAGTGTTGATTTAGCCCAGGCACCAGCCCATCTACAGATGCCAGATGATTCCATGGGTGCCCCAGCTTTCCACCTGTTTATTCATCCAAGAAGAGCAGAATACATGATTGCAACCATTATTTTCCCAACCTACTATAATCTCATAAACTTCCAAAATAACTACCTATATTTCGATGTATACCAATTCATTTACTGGCATCTTTCTGAGTGTAAAAATTCCATTTAAAACACTGAAAGCATTTCAAAAATTCCTCAAAATCCAAAAGAATACAGCATAAACATCCTGTAGCATCTTAAAATGGCCACTTGTAGCCTAATATTTAAATGTAAGTAATCTACCCTTGTCACCACCCTTAAATTACAAGGCACCTACCACCTTAATGTCATCTGTGCTTGGGAGTCAAGACCAGCATTCTCCAAGCCAATAGCCCCACAGAGACAGCCAGACCAGGGGGCACTTCCCCCGTGAAATGCGTGGTCATTCCATTCAATAGCAAAACAGCAACAGCGAAAAGTTATTCCAAATTAATAATTAATTAATTTGCTAACAATTTAACAACTAAGAAAAGATGAAGGATAAACTAAAATACAGCATCTGGTGGTCTCCCATGTTATCCAGAGTTCTCAGAGTTAACACAGATGAGAACAAACATATATTTTTAAGTCGAACTGGTTTTATCGTAAAATTTGAAAGGACATTCACAAAACTGAGCTGAGGTTGCCATAATTAACAAAGATTAAGATCGAGTCATTAGCATAATTTTAAATATGAGGGGAATTTTTATTTTTTATGCTTATTTATTTTTAGAGAGATAAAGAAAATATGTGTGCATGGGGGCGGGGCAAAGGGAGAGGAGACAGAGACACAGAGAGAGAATGAATCCCAAGTAGGTTCCATGCTCAATGTGGAGCCTGACACAGGGCTCCTGAGAGCATGTTCTGAGCCAAAATCAAGAGTGGGATGCTTAACCGAATGAGCCATCCAGGTGCCCCTAAACTTGAGGGAACTTTTCATACCAAGCCATAAAAACCACTTGCCGGAAAACTTAATGAAAGCAGACATCTATTGCACTGGCAACTGTAAATGAGGACATCTGAAACACATCTATTATAATGTCATTAGCAGTATACGTCAGAAGGGAACACCTTCGGGGAGTCTTCTTAGCATAAGAACACAATTGTTCCCATCTGACTCTGGTTCCACTCTTGACCTCCCTGCAGGGTGGTCAAGTATGCATGATAGCCCCTCTGCTGGAGAATCAGCTCTTTGGTGTCAGGAATCACAGCTTATTCATCTTTATTTCCTCAAAGGCATAGTGCACTGCCTTTGCACATGGTAGGCATTCAGACAAATACAAAGGGAAAACAAGTATGCAAATTTACGATTGACAACTGCGTTTAGTAATGCACGGTCTCTCGCAGCTGCCATGGTTGGTCTGACCAGAAGGCAAAAAATGACTGTTGCTTCAAGCCACTTTGATCCATTCCTCTGAAAACATAATATCATCAACAAAGGACAGGAAACAGAATTGAGCCACTTCACTCCCAAAGAGATTACTAAAGCTTTTAAGAATAACATGAGAAATACATTTAAGCAACAAAACTGGGCCAGTGTGGCAAGATTTCATGAACAAAATAAATCTCAACAAATCCTGATGGCAAAACAAAGGCAAAAGAGGGGCCAAGTCTATAGGACGTGGTTCAGTACCTAATACGATGAGCTAAGTGACTGAGAAAAACTGGAATTTCCTTCCTAGATCTTTTAAAACAGCACGAATCTCCTCTCGGAGAGCAGTTAGATTAAATTTCCACGCAATTGAGCTCAACCACCATTTACAGGATTGAGCCCCTTTGGTCTCCGGCACTGTGTTCAGTGCGAAGGGCACACTGAGAATAATCTGGCACTTCCTCCTCCCCGCAGTATCCCCTCCAGAAGCTCACGGTCCAGTATGAGGCAAGAAAAGAAAATAAACCACTTTTGAAATTGCAGATAACCTTTTTAATGATTAAACACAAAACATATTCACTATAGGAAAAAAAAATCAGAAAATACAGATGAGCAAAACACAAGCCAAAGTCAACACTCTCACATTTTAGTCTGAATCCTTTTGAATTCATTAGAACCCTTATGAAACCCGATTTTTACAACCAACGAATTGGCCATCATTTCTGGTTTTATACATTTTGACATAAATTTTGATAAATTTATAAATTTTGATATATTTTTGCCTCGAGGTAGGAATGTGAAGCAGATCTATAGGAGCTGTGAAACTCTTAAGCTCCGCCAATAACGACCCCACCGCTTTCCAATTCAGCCACATTGCCTGGCCATCTGCCCCTTTATTCTTCACCTTTTCCCCTCCCCGCAAATTAGCAACCCATATTGTCAATAGCCAGCCCATCAACCATCTAGCTCACTTGGCTGAGTCTAACATCTCAACACATGTCCACAACTTCTATCTCCTACCATCCCATACTAAAATACCCCCCAAACAAAAACAGAACCTTCCTATTCCCACCCCCAAATCCCGTAAAGTCTCAACACACCCAGTTTCTCATCCTTGGCCACTCCCTGTCTCTTACTTCTCCCTCCCCCTCCCCCCCCCCCCAGCCAACCTGTCTCTCCCCCTCCCTTCTCATCCCTTCCGTGTTCTTCCTCACTGTGACTGCCCTAGCTCAGCCTTCATCCTTTCTCACCTGGAAGACAACAGCCTTCTCGCTGGTCACTCTCTCTCTCTCTGCCTTGTTTTGCTGCCACAGCCTCTGCCATCCCTCTGCTTCCCCCATGCATGGGTCACATTTCCCAAGTTGCCTTTCGAAAACAGCCTGATCAGGTAAGCCGTGCTTTAAAGCCTTCAATAACTCTCCAGTCCCTTTAAGCCAGTATTCAAATTCCTTAGCAGACCCTCAAAAAAAAGAAAGAAAGAAAAGAAAAGAAAAGAAAAGAAAAGAAAAGAAAAGAAAAGAAAAAAAAAAAAGAAAAGAAAAGAAAAGAAAACACAGAATCACCTCGATATGACCCAGCAATTCCTCTTTGGGGTATAAAAACAGGGACTCAAAAAAGATACGTGCACACCCACGTTCGAAGCAATACTATTCACAATGGTCAAAAGGTGGAAGCGGCCCAAGGGCCCACCAACGGGTGAGTGGATAAACAAAATGTGGTATGTGCCTACAATGGAAGAGTATTCCGTCTTAAAACCTGAGGAAATTCTGACACATGCCACAAAATGGAGCAAACCTGAGGACGTTACGCTAAGCGAAATAAGCCAGTCACAAAAGGGCAAACACTGCATGATTCTACTTACGTGAAGAACTAGAGTGGTCAAATTCCTAGAAACAAAGTGGAATTTCGGTTACTGGCCAGGATGAGAAGTTGTCTCATGAGCACAGCGTTTCAGAAAAAGTTCTGGAGACGGATGGCGGTGAGGGTTGCACAACAACGTGAGTGCACTTAATGCCACTGAACTAACTGTACACTTAAAAAGGTTAACGTGGCAAGTTTTATGCTGTATCTCTTTCACCACCCACATAAAAATTTCTCCTCAGGGATCGAGACTTCACAACCTGACCCCAGCCCTCCTCCTCAGGCTCTTCTCTCCCTGTTGAGCCCACCACCCATGGCAACACGCACAACACGCAAAGATGCCAAGGCCTTCAACAGTTCCTTGGCCCAGGCCATTGCTGATGGGGCTGGGGGTAGACAGCAGCCCGAACAATGCCGGCTTCCAAGGATCGGCACGACAGAGACTACAGTCAGGAGGCTATGAGGCAAGCAGCATAGATCCAGGGGATGGGATGTGTCATTCAGGGGAGCATCTGCCGGACTCCTGCAGAGGAAGCTCATCTGAGGAGAGGAATGAGCGCTTCATTGCAGAGAGAAGCAGCACGGAACCTCGTGCAATGCTTTAGCTCCTGTAGTAGCTACTTCTAGTAGTAGTTCTAGTAGAAGGCTCTCAAGAGGTTCAGCTAAGCTTCATAAACCCCCTGACCTGGGCTAGAGTGAGTAGCCACTCCTCACAGGCAGCAAGTTCCAAGCAAGCCAGTAGACCTCCTGCACAACGGTGCAGCCGCTGATCCCATCCTCCCTGGAGAAGGCTTGAGTTCTCCGGGTGCTGACGCCCCACTGCCCGGCCCAGCGGCTGACACCCACAGCTCCAGGGTGGAGAGCAAATGAATGAACGCATTTAAGAGAGACACAAGCCATTTTTCCTTCCAAGACTGTATCCATCACCTCTACCCCTCCCATACAGGCCACAACAGGCACAGGATAATCAGAAAACCCCCAAGAATGGAAAGACTTGGGACAGAAACCAAAGGGCAAGACGGTTTCGCAGTATTTACCAGCCGAAAGGGCAGGCAAAGCGGTAGGACAGTTGACCCCAGCAGCATGGTTTTCAAAGGAGGAGAGAGTTGGGGGGCCACACAGAACCACAGAGGGTGCTCTGGAAGGCTCCCCAGAGCACATGAGAAAGTGGGCACTGACATGCATCTGTGAAAGGGCTCGGTGACTGATTCTCACTCCCATCAACATACTTCCTTAGGGAAACTGACATAAGGTATGTCAATTCACGGCATTTACTTCACAATATACCATTATATGACTTCCCAATTCTTTATTCCATCATTAAAGCCACTACGTATTGAAGGTCCTCCCTTCTCTATAGCTTTTTGTTACTAATATTTAATGGATTCTTACAGGTTGGCTTTTGTTAGAATCTTGGATTAGGGAAGAAATAGGCCCAGCTACTGGGCAACTTCTATACAGTAAGTTGTTCTCAGGTGTTCAAACACTGGATAATACAAAGAACATTAAATTATCAATGATAAGGTAGAATAGATTTGGACAGGGACTTAAAACAAATAGCTAAAAGCATTCGGAAGCCTATAAGCCAGGAAGCCAGACTCCAATCCTAAAAAGTTCTGTCTAATGGAGGGGCAATTAAGTCAACATCCTGGTGGTCTAGGAGTTAACACTCCATGGGGTATCTCCCCACAGGCAGATGGGGGGCAGGAACCACCCAGCCTTAATGCTAAGGTTTGTTTCAGTCTGGGTATAAAAAGGCTGGCCTACAAACACACACCTTCAACCAGGAGCTCAGCTACCCTCCATCCCAGGAACAGGCTGCTTATTAAGGATTTGAACGACAGCACAGAACTTTACAATTCGTAACGTGACAGGTTAAAAGAAAGGTTTTTTTCCAACTGTGAAAATGGTGAGTATATTACCTAGACTAATTAGAAGGATTTTTGAGTCAAAAATAACAGTGGCTGCTATGACAACATTGAAGGTTTTGGATTACAAGCTACCAACTATCTCTTCTGATGTCTGAGCAAAACGTCTTTAGATCTCAGGCAAACCTTTCTGTGAAGAGAGAGAGAAATGGACCCAGAAGGTGTTGCACAGCTGGTTTCTGGAAGAGGCAAGGCGAGGAAGAAGCTTTTCTGACTGGTCTGAGTGGTCTTTCACCCGTCTTATATTACATACACTCATCAATCTGATTCCCAAATGAGCAAACTCTTCACAACACACCGAGTTTTTTACAGAGAAGCTTCACCTCCACACTGGGAAGCATCATTTTCTACAGAAGTTTTGGGGCAAGAGTTTGCCATGACTGAGAATTCCCTTTTGATGTGCCCCAACACGGAACAACACAGGCTTTGGATCACAGATCCGGGCTCAAATCCAAGGGAATTCATCTCTGGAATTTGAACTTCTGATCTAAAACCTCAGGGATGACAACATCCATTCCACAGGGTGATTACGCAGGCTGCTGAGGAAGCAAAGCCCCGAAGAGGGCAGGGTCTCATTGGATGCTAGATCCCTCCCTTCCCAATGCCCACTTCCTCTGGCCCTGAGGAGCTCACGTACTCTTCTTGTGCTGCCTTCTGGCAGGTGTTTCCAAGGTAAAAAAAAAAAACAAACCTAGAGAGCTGCCTCATTTGCACTAGGCATTCCATGGGGTTCGGTGCCCTGAGGAGGAAATGCAGCCAACATCACTGTCCCACCATCATTTCCCAGAGGAAACTCTACACAGTCATGGCAGGGACAACTGCCAAAGGGCAGGCAACATCGGAGAATGCCATCCACCACCCCACCAAAACTGGGTCTGAAAGCCCCTCCCAAACCCTCCCTCTCCACCCAGCACCCACCACCCACCCTGGCACCCCTCACCAGCCAAAACCCTAGAAGATCTAGAATGGACAGTAAACCGTGTGGTTTTAGGGGGAAGTGATGGTCACACTCTCTTACTCCCACCGGGTATTAGGAGAATTAATGAGCTAACGTCTGAAAAGTCCTATGAGTTCCTATGGAACAAGGTAGCCAAGACCCATAAACCTCTGTTACGGCCAGAAACACAAACTCAGCTGCACATGGGATGTGCTAATTATAAGCCACAGACTTCTCGATGTGTTCCCTCAAGGTAGATTAAAAAAAAAAAAAAATTCCAAGAAGCTGACTATGTTTAGATTGGCAAACCTGAGACCCTAGGACCCCTAGGTAAATGTAAAACGGCTCAAATTTAATTGGCACACCAGACAGCTCTGATTCGTTCCTGGCCGGTGCACAGACACCAAGTGCGACCAGTGGTTATTAAACTGAATACAGCCCCCAGGGGAAAACCAACTTTCCTTCCAAATGAATTAATTGGCTTGTTAATCTGAGGGTCCAGATCTCATCCCACAGGCTCATATCCCGACCAAGTCATCCTGTCCCTTGCCCCCTTCAGGTGCTTACGATGCTTGTAGATTCTTTCTTTCTCTTCTCTTGATACCTGATCACATCATCCCATCAAGGTACTCCCTTACAATTAGAAGTACAGTGTGTTGCACCTGGTAGGCACTCACACAGGGTTTCCCGTCCCTGTCGGATCCCGTACATGGATCAGATTTTGAAGACATCTGGCTGAACAAAGCCACTCACAATAAAACAGCCCAGGGTATGTCAGAGCAGACCTACCTTATTGTAAAAGGTACCTTCCTATCATTCAGGCTCTTTTAAGTGACAATGGAGGGAAACGTACTGAATTTAGTGCATTTGTTCTTTGGGGGAAGGAAGCAAGTTATCTCGCAGGGAAACAGCAGCTGTTGCATTCTGCAACAGACCACAGAGGTTAACGTGACTCCCAAAGCCGCTCCAGGAAAAAAACACCCAGAATATCCAAGTCGCAGACTCAGCTCTGCAGCTAGCTGAGAGCGAGACCTTGGGCACACTGCCAACGCTGAGCCTCAGTTTACCCACAAAGGGGGAACACATCATCTCCCAGGCCGGTCCTAGTCCGTCATTACTGAGTCAGCAAAAAATGCTCAAATCTGGAAAGACTGAGTTTCTTAATTTTGGGGTGAACATGCATCCTGTGTCTGGTTATAAAGAATGTTGAAAACCAAGAATGCCAGTCCACAAGAATCTTTCTCAATGACATTTACTCAGAGGTTAAGGAAATTAGCTCTTTATTCTGACCTCATCAGCAAAAAAAAAAAAAAAAAAAAATGTATTAAGGGTCTAATCATACATAGCACAGAAAGAAATGGATGGAGTCAACAGGATCTTCATAACTGCAGGCATCAAGGCAGGTGTGAATGCATTCTCTGTTTACACCTATATGGCAAGCTACAGAATGGCACGGACTATTTTAAAAAGTTAATCCAGTCATGAAAGCAAAAAGGGGTCTAACGATTACAAACTAAGGAACCTATATACTAGTA
This sequence comes from Leopardus geoffroyi, assembly GCF_018350155.1. Classification (NCBI taxonomy): domain Eukaryota; kingdom Metazoa; phylum Chordata; class Mammalia; order Carnivora; family Felidae; genus Leopardus; species Leopardus geoffroyi. The sequence continues at coordinate 178,373,194 of NC_059328.1, read as the reverse complement.
AAAAAGAGAGAAAAAAATATGTATTACTCAATAGTATGTCTTCGGTAATATCTTTGTACTTGTGCTTAAGAAAAAATTTGTAGGGGCGCCTGAGTGGCTCAGTCGGTTAAGCATCTGACCCTTGATTTTGGCTCAGGTCAAGATCCCAGGGTCGTGGGTTCAAGCCCCACATGGGGCTCCATGCTGAGCACGGAGCCTGCTTAAGATTCTCTCTCTCTCTTTCTCTCCCTCTACCCCTCCCTTGCTGCTGCTCTTTCTCTCTATAAAATTAAAAAAGAATAAAAGACTTAAAAAAAAACAGAAAAAAAAGTTTTTAGAATAATAAAAACTCAGAAACTTCCTCAAGCAGTTACCCGCTAAAACAGAGTCTAATAAATAAACTATGTCATCAAAGGAAGAGATGTTTATACATTTACATTAGGATTTCATGAGTGTTTATTAGTTGAGAATTGATCAAACAAAAATAGCTAAGATGCTTCCAAAAAAGACACTGATGATGTAAATTCAGAAGGCAAAACTACTTTGTCATTAAAAAAGAATTTTTAAAGAAAATAGCTAAATTGCAGTGGGTTACTTCACCTAAGTTTAGATTAAAATCAACAATCAGAATTTGGAAGTATTTTCTGGGCCAGTGTTTTTCTAATTTTTCTCATGTTGCAAGCATTACTAAATTTAAAATCAAATGTATCATAACATATATGTTAGATTGCCTCAAGTACATTCTAAAGTATTTATGAAAAACAAACATACAACAAATCAACCTATAAGGCATGCCATAACTCATAACTCTTTTTAAGTCACAAATTAAAATGTTTTTTACTAAAATTTGTTTACTAAATTTAAATTTATAAATTTTAACAAAGTTTGAATAGTTCTAATTTCCAAAAGTTCGGTACAATATAGCAATTATTTCAAATATTTATATACAGACACAAACATGCAAATCTCCCCCCTTGCTGCCATACACATACTTTTTTTCCCCTTGAACAGAAGGGCACACTTAACCTGTAAAGCTACACAAAATACACTTTTTAAAGTTAATCGGCTTGGCCATGTACAAAATAATTTTTCAATAAATTTTTGCAAAAGAAATTTTAGTAAGAAATAAAATATTCAATAGTGAACTGCACTGTATATGCCTGATTAAGAAAAGTTGATTTCCTTCTACAAGTAATTTATCAAAATAAAAGGTTTTCAAAATAACACATTATTATATTGTAAGTCATCAAATCAAAAGGCATAAAAACTTAAAATTCACAATCCACCCTTAATCATGACTCTCAATAGGCAGGCAGACAGAGAGATTAAAGGAAAACTATAGAGTTCTTTTTAAATGACATAATTATAAGATCCCCTCGTTTAGGAATTAAAACTGCTTACCAACTCTTCTTCTCCATTGTTTTTTCCACTGATTTAACTAGCACTTTAGCATTCGGTTCGTATGAAAGGAAGAGACAAACATTCGTTGTGACAGGGAGAACACACTGAGTACAACAAATATTTTGCACAGAGATAAGAAGGGAAAAGTAGGTCAATATCCTGTGGCCAGGAAGAAGCAGCCTGAGCTTCCATCCAGGACTATATTATATGATTAACCAGACTGGACTCTCTTCTCTCCAGGCTACTGCTGGGACCCGTGTAGCTGGTATACACAGACTCTGGGAGAAAAGAATGAGACATGCATCTACTACTTCCCAGTCATTGGAAATCTGAGAAAACAAAATACTTCAGAGCAATATAACTAATAAAATAAGCGCTCACCTAGGGCAGATGATTCGCCTCCAAAGGAGCAATATAGAGACGCGGGTTTATGTTTAGACGTGGGGCTATTATGGTGTAGGAGAATCAGAGGAGGATGGCTGAAGGCATGAAACTTGACTTTGGCTTTCTGAGGATGAGCAGTACGTGATCAAGCAGAAAAGAACTTTGAAGCACGAAGTACAAAACATTCAGAAGATAGTGACTAGGCGGAACGGCAGAAGACAGCAGGTGCGAGGCCCTGGCAGGCCACGACACTGCGAGGAAAGGTACACTGAGACAAGACTGAGAGTCCAAGCTAAGGAGCTTATAGTTGGAAATGTGGTGGGAAGGGGTGAGAGAGGAGAGGGAAGAGTATCTACGATGTCCATGTGGCAGTCAGCACATCCAGAGGGCAATAAGTGTGACTGAGGGTCACTGGTGATAGTACAATAGAAAATAAAATCAAAGACAGCCATTATAGATGATAGAGAGCCATCAAAAATGCCTTGAGCAGCGACAGACGACAAAAAATCTAAAGGAGGTTTTATCAGTGGATAGTCGAAATTAGTTGGGAGAGAGCTAGAAGCAGGAAGCAAGATTGCTCTGTGCAGTTGTTCAGTTTGTGCACTGCATAAAAGTGGGCCGGGCCAAGGGGGGAAATGGACACTGACATCAAGTCAAGCTCCTGTGGGATAGTGTTTGCTTTGAAGGGTACCTTTTTCTTTTCTTTTTTTTCTAAATGTTTATTTATTTATTTAGAGAGAAAGAGGGAGAAGGAGAGCATGAGTTGGGGAAGGGAAGAGAGAGGGGGAGAGAGAATCCCATGCAGGCTCCACATTGTCAGCACAGAGCCTGACCCGGGGCTCAAACTCTCGAACCATGACATCATGACCTGCTGAGCCGAAATCAAGAGTCAGATGCTTAACCAAATGAGCCACCCAAGCACTCCTGAAGGGTACCTTTGTCTAACTGTGTAAAGGCGCTTTACGAGCTAGCCATAGGGAAACCAGTGGGGGGCACAAATCTAGCAGTTCAGGAATAAGAACTAGGGTAGAACTAATGGAAATGACATAAGAGAATAAGTGCAAGAGAAATAACAGATGAATCTATCACAAAAGGTGGAATTCTGATGGAGGGGGCAAGGGGGACAGGAGGGTTTGAGACTACAGTAGGCTCTCTCATCCAAATGTATAAGGATTGACAGTTTGGCTGCTGGGTTGAAATTTTAAAAATTCAGTCAAAGTTGGAAGTCATTTAAAAAGATAAACCTGGGGCGCCTGGGTGGCTCAGTCGGTTAAGCGTCCGACTTCAGCTCAGGTCACGATCTCACAGTCCGTGAGTTCGAGCCCCGCGTTGGGCTCTGTGCTGACAGCCCAGAGCCTGGAGCCTGCTTCGGATTCTGTGTCTCCCTCTCTCTCTCTGCTCCTCCCCCATTCATGCTCTGTCTCTCTCTGTCTCAAAAATAAATAAACATTAAAAAAAAAAAAAAAGATAAACCAAAACATATTATTTTATTTTTTTAAATTTTTTTTTTCAACGTTTATTTATTTTTGGGACAGAGAGAGAGCATGAACGGGGGAGGGGCAGAGAGAGAGGGAGACACAGAATCGGAAACAGGCTCCAGGCTCTGAGCCATCGCCCAGAGCCCGACGCGGGGCTCGAACTCACGGACCGCGAGATTGTGACCTGGCTGAAGTCGGACGCTTAACCGACTGCGCCACCCAGGCGCCCCTAAAACATATTATTTTAAATCAAACCCTATAATCATACATTTATCTGTCCATCTTTCTGCTGTAAAACTGAGGCCTTTTCTTTGAGTCTCTGTCCACTGACTATAGTAACACAGCAGTACTTTCTTTGATAAGCCATCTCATGGCACCACCTTCCAGGTCTAATCTCTGTAAAGAAAGAGTGAGGCTGTAAAGACACGAGAGAAACAACAGGGAGCAGACCACATTATTCTTGACAAATGCTCAACACTCCTCCCTGTGGGAAGATTTTACACCCCCACCTCACTGAATGTAAGCGTACGTCATACGTACCTCACAGCTGTCTTTCCCTCCAGCCCAGGGATCAGCAACACTCCAGAGGGCGCTGCTCCGTCAGACTCTGTCCTGGGGGACAGGGGACGAGTGAGGGTGACACGGAGCACAGCCACAACCTCACCTACAGTGGACGCACCCTGTGAGTGTGGATTACTCCTCCGAGCCGCTAAGATTCTCGGGTTTTATTTTTTACCTATTTTTTTTTTTAAGTTTATTTATTTATTCCGAGAGAGAGAGAAGGAGAGCACAAGCAAGAAAGGGCAGAAAGAGAGAATCCTAACGCGGGGCTCGATCTCATAAACCGTGAGGTCACGACCTGGGCAGAGATCAAGAATCAGACACTTAACCAACAGAGCCACCTAGGCGCCTCGAAATTCTTGGGGTTTACATGATCACAACTCAACCCACCTATCCTGAATGGCTGACAATACCAGCGGGAATACTGTTCTTTCGGGTCTCCCCAAATCCTTTATAGTTACCTCAGCCACTCTCAAATCAGCTGCAATCATTTTTTAGAAACGTACTTTTATCGGGTGGTCTCCAAAACACTGAAATGAATTCAAACAAACGTTCACAAAAACAGCAATTCTTTTTGCACATCAATTTAAAACCATTATATTATAGAGTAGTAAGTGCAACTGGCATAAGGTTTGGGGGAAAGAAAACACAGCTGAGTCTGGATATGCACACACCCCCACTGGAAGGAACAGAAACTCAAGAACATACTACAGGGTAGCCCTCTAACTCTGAGCCTTTAGCGTGTTATGGGCCACCAGTTGATATATTTTACAGAGAAAAAGAACACCAACTGATCCAGCAAGTCAGGAGGTCACTAAGACCTTATACTGTTTTCTAAAGCTGTGAGCCTAGAAAAGTAAAAGAATGAGTAGTACTATCATATTACCAGGTTAAAAGTTTGGCTGGTGTTTCAAAACTATATCCAACTGCCGTATTTTTTTCTGTCCCAAATGTAGTCAGAAGTGCTTAAGTCATGTAAGAAAGCACAAAAATAACACTTGAAACCCACAGCCAGACATAGAGTCAAGAGTACAAGGTCACATGTCATTCCATAACCTTGCTCTTAAAGACAGAATAAACATGTAAGTTACTATTAAAAACTAAATTTGAGTTTCATACTTTAAAATTATATACTTCTTTAAAACTGTCCACAGAGATAAATGTTCCTCTCAAGGTTGCCCAGCAAAATCTGGGTGTTTCTATTTTAGGTAGCCAAATAGTAAATCTCTCCATAATTTACATACTTTTAGAAATCTGATACTCGGCTTCTTCAATAAAAATGTGAACTTTTGTGTAGAAATCCTATTGATATATTTCAATAGGCTATTGAGAGAAACACTGTGTAAACACACATATACCAGAAGCCCCAAAACAACCAAACATAGTTTAAATACCCTACTCACAAATCAACCTCGGCCCCTTAACCAATATGCATGTGAAGGCTCCCTCCTCAGCATCAGATATGATATTCTTAACCTCTATAGCTTTAATTAAAAAAAAAAAAAAAATACTACATCTGGAGAAAAAAGGCAGTCATACCATAGCTGCCAAAATAATTCTGCCTCAGAAGAAGAGAGGGGCAGAGAGAGAGAGGGACAGAGAGAATCCTAAGCAGGTTCCTCACCTAGTGCAGAGGCCAACACGGGGCTCGACCTCATCACTGGGAGATCATGACCTGAGCCGAAATCAAGAGTCTGACTTGACCGACTGAACCACCCAGGCGTCCCCTGCTATTTTTTTTTTTTTTTAACTGTGAGATAAGCAACCATAAGGACAGGATCACAAAATGATTTAGTCTCTCATCAAATAAAACATCATCAAAATAACAGAAGGGTTAATCTGATACCTGGAAGAATGAACACTTTGGTACAGGATGAAAAGCGGCAGTTGAGAAGGAGTTGCAGACAGATGAACTTCGTTTCAGGAAGAGAAGAGGGCCAAGGCCCAAGCCCTGTGGAACCTGGACACCAAAGGGTCAGAAGGAGCTAAGGGGTGAGACCAGAGGAGCACAGGTCACCAAAGCCAAGAGATGAGCGTGACAAGAAGGAGATGATCAACCGTGTGGAAGATGGGGAGCACGGAGGGAGACATGTGGATCCCCAGGCCTGAATCCACGTGTTAGGGGCTGAATTGTGTCTGTCTCCCAAATTCGTCTGTTGAAGCCCTAACCCCCAGGACCTCAGAATGTGACCAGATTTAGAAACAGGGTCTCTGAAGAAGTGATTAAGTTAAAATGAGGCCACTGGGGGCCCCTGGGTGGCTCAGTCGGTTGGGCGTCCAACTTCGGCTCAGGTCACAATCTTGCGAGATTTCAAGCCCCGTGTCGGTATCTGTGCTGACAGCTCAGGGCCTGGAGCCTGCTTCAGATTCTGAGTCTCCCTCGCTCTCTCTGCCCCTCCCCCGCTCTCACTCACACACACACACACACACACACACACACACTCTCTCTCTCTCTCTCTCTCTCTCTCTCAGAAATAAACATTAAAAAAATTTTTTTTAATGAGGCCATAAGTGTGGGCCCTTACCCAATATGACAGGTGTCCTTATAAGAAGAGAAGACTCAGACACAGAAGACACGGATGGAGGGGCAACCACATGAGGACACAGAGAAGGGGGCTGTGTGCAAGCCCAGGAGAGGCCTCAGAAGAAACCAGACCCGCCGACCCCCTGTTCTTGGACTTCCAGCCTCCAGAACTGTGAGAGAATACATTTCTGTTGTTTATACCACCCAGTCTGTGGTATTTTATTACAGCAGCCCCAACGGACTAATAAACCGTCCTACAATCCCTTCTGGCAACTGCCTACTTCCAGTCTCTCCTTCCACACCTCAGGTTTCTGACGAGGCCTGCCTTTGACACTTGCTACCCGTTACCTGGCGCACGCCGCCGAAACAGCCTCGGAAAAAATGTCACCACCTGTTTGTTGCCCACCTCACTCTCTCCTCAAAACTCACTCCTGCCCTGGCTTCCACTGGCCATTTCTCCCTGGCGGCCCACTTCCCACCCCCCCTCACTCCTTATTCTCCTTAATGGCCTCTCCTTCCTCTGCCTGTCACAAAATAAGGTTCACCAGAGTTCTATCATCCGCTTTCTTCTCTTCTCATTCCACCCTCCAGCAATCTTAACATCTTCAACCAGATACCCGTGATGCCTCCATCTGGACCTCAGGCCCTGGCTTGTCCCTGAGCGTCAGGCCCTGGACTTCAGCGGTCTGCTCAGCCTCACACACCGCCCTGAGGCCCCGCAGCCCAAACAAACCCATCCCCCTTCGGGCCTGTGTGTGCCAGCCATTCCCGACCTCTCACAGGCCAGAATCCAGGGAGCCATCCCACACTCCAGCTATCGAAATGGTCACAACAGTGTTTGATCCAATCAGCTTGTTCTCAGCGTCTACTGTCAGAAAAGCATCCAAACTATGGAAAAGGGTAGAGGTACAAAAGTGTTTATCACAGTATTATTTACCACGGCAAAATGTGGAAGCAACCCAAATGCCCAACAGTAAGAAATGTTTGGTGTGGGGGGCCTGGGTGGCTCAGTCAGTTAAGCGTCCAACTTTGGCTCAGGTCGTGATCTCACGGTTCATGAGTTTGAGCCCTACCTCGGGCTCTGTGCTGACAGTGCAGAGCCTGCTTGGGATTCTCTCTCTCCCTCGCTCTCTGACCCTCCCCTGCAAGCTCTCTCTCAAAATATAAACTTAAAAAAAAAAATGCTTGGGGACATTATGGTACTCAATGCAACAATATACAATTATAAAATCTATTTGAAAAACTAGGCAACAGTATAGATCTTAAACACAGACATCAAAAGCTTGGAAAGGAATATTCAGAAGTGACTACAGTTGATATTTTAGAGTAGCTGGCTCAAGAGGTGTCTTTTTTAGCTCCATTTTCCAAACATTGTGTAAGGTTCTTAAGAGGACTCTCTAGGACAGAACGTCCATATGAGAGTTCTAGCAATCTTGGACTTTGTGAATTGCTTGGCCTCAGGGTAAATGGGAAGTTTACTACAGAACCCCCCTCAGCTGTCTGTCACTCCACCTCCATGCTGCATCTGTTACAACATCCAGTGGAAACTCCCATGCAATAAACTTTCCCCTTAAATCCTATTATACTTGTAGACCTCAGCATAAGATCCTCGAAAAAGTGATTAATTCTCTCAAGAAATCCAACTGGACATACAAACAGCTGTACGGCTGCGGAACTGAGCTCCCCACATCTGCCACGGTAATTAAATGTTCCAGTAAGAAAAGATCATCACGCACAGCCGCGGCCAGGAGAGCACGCGTAAGGCTAGAAGCTAAATCACAGGTGAAGCCACCTCCCTAGCCAATGTCGCCAGCCTGTGTGCCAGGTAAAGAGGGGCATTTCTCCCGCAAGTTGTCAACTATTCCATCCTGGAATCCATGAGACGGAAAACTGGCCCCTTCCAAGGATGTAACCGGGTACAAGTTTCCTTTAACATTTTACACATACCATTTTGTTTGTTTTCCAAATGAGCAACAAAAGGCAAGGATTAAGACTGGGCTGACAGTTTTACCATTATTTCTTCAATGCTCATGCCCTATTCCTGGTACACTTCATACCAACAAACCCAACAAATTTCTCCTTCTCCACGTTTTGGTGCAAATGAAATGAAACAGGCAACAGCCACAAACATGTACAAAGTCCTGCGCATACCTAGGTGAGTCCGTGCGAAAACGGGTACATGCTGCACAGGTACATGTACATACATACCTTCTCCGACCGCTGCCTTACTCAAAAGTCGTATGTGTATTGTTCCTAATTTAAAGGATTCCTAATCACGAATCCTTCTGAAAAAGAAATACTAACTCCTGGTGATACCCATTCTATAAGTCTAGATTTTACTGTAATTGTACTAGACTTCCTCACAGCACAGAAAGAATGCTCATAAATATTTATGTCACATTCAAATTGGGCATTTGTGGTGAGAGATGAAAAACATTATAAATTGTGAAATATGGGATGGGAAGGCATCACCTCATTCAAATCCCCTCAACTAGATTTCACATTCAACTGTGAAATCTCATTGAAATTAGCAATATTTCTCAAGGAAGTAGCTCTTCCACTCCACGGCTGTCATATCCTCTTTGAAACCTGTGTCGGTATTATTTTGAGATACTCATAGAATACCCCTGCTTACGCATAAATTCCTGCAGATAAAACAAACTTAGCAGGAAAGCCCATTTCTCCACTCACAATTATACAAGGGAGCATGAAAGGAGAGCTGGAAAGCTTGCTGAACTTTTTAAAAAGTAATTAAAAACAACGGACTTTTGAGGAAATGTGTCAGATTTGGCAAGGTTTTCTTTGTAAAAATGCACCTTGGTAATTGTCCAGAATTCTGTTCTTCCAGTTTGGAAACGTTTAAAAATTCTGACACATAATGAAATGGTAACAATACAGATCATCCTAAGAAAAACAGGGAAAGAGGAGAAATTTAACTTCCTCATCCCCTCAATCTTCCCTTCTTTCAGACTCCCAATCCCCCATGATTCCTGGAGCTATCAGGAGGCACAGACCCACCTCCCCCCCGCCCCCAGAGTTTAGTGATTTAGTTAGAAACTAAGTCAATCAATTAATTACAGGTGTGAGTAAATAAAAGGCAACTCAATTTAGATTTTTGAAGGCAAAAAGTTACATTTAGTTTTACGATTAAAAATAAAGAAAAAATACTCTTTAAATCGTAGAAACGTATGCATCTCCTTTACTGCACGACAGCAAGTAAAGGAGAAAGATGGGGGATGAAACAGAACATATTCGAGGGGGAGGGGAGTATGAGGAGCCCAAAAGAGACTGAGTAACAGATGGCTGGAGGCCTGCTCAGGGAGCGCAAGAAGGAACACAAAGGGAAAAACAGAAGAAGAAACAAAGAATGAAGAGTTTCCTTTCACTAGGAACCACATCCCCCACCTTCTAACTTTCGGGGCCATCTCTACTAAAGACTTTTAAATACCGTTGTACTTCTGCCCGGAGAGACATAAACCGGAAGGTACTCCACCACATGTCAAAGCAACCTGAGCAGGCAGGACCCAGGCATCCCTCCTCTTCTGCCCCACTTTAAAGAACCACTAGGGTTAAGAGCCAGCCTGGCCTTTTTCCATAAGATGTTATTATATTATCATCTGTACAGAAGTAACATAACCTGATTATGGGAAACGTGTAAAATAAGAGGGGTAAAAGTAAGTCACCACAATTACACCAACACAATCGCCGTGAACATTTTGGTTTCTTTCTTTGCCATCTTTATTCCTAATTATTTTTCAGGAGCAACTTGAGTCCCGTATCAAATCATAAATTAGGTGCACTGCTCGGATTCAAACAGGTCTGGGGGTCTGGCAGGGAGGAGGAAGAACCCCAGGAATCCATTTTCAGGAAAGACCAAGGAGTAGTAACTAACCTTTACACAGAGTGATGCCTGTGCCTGACGCTGTTTTAGACACATACACGTGATAACACGTTGAATCCTTACTACAAGCCCCAAAAGAAGGCTCTATTGTGACCTGCATTTTGCAGATGAGAAAGCAGAGGCATAGACAAATTAAGCTACCTGCCCAACGCCATGGACTATTAAGCAGAAGAGTCAAGTCTCCAAACCAATACTTTCTCTAGAACTAGCCTGTAACCACTGCACCACACTGCCTCCCACTGAGGCATGTAAGAAAGAACCAGACTCAGTCACACTTACCCCGGTGCAAAGCTTCAATGACCAAAGAGCAGTTAGTCTAGGTGGGCTTAAGTGTAACTCACACAGGACCCCTCCACCTACCCCAAAGCCTTCAGTGTATCTTTGGAGAAGGGGGGGCGGGGGGGGGGGGTAAGGGCTTAGCCACTGAAAGAGCCAAAGGTGGCCCTGCTCCAAACCCCTCCCGGGAAGGGAAGAGGGCTTGTCCAGACTCAGAGCAGGACCCAGTCTGAGCAGGATTCTGATGTGCCCAGCAGGTGCCAGTACACGGGGTAATGGCAGCACTCAGATGGGCAACTGGGGATGGAGGATGGGCAGCAGCCCAGTTCAAGCCGTACCACGGGGGCACTCTCTTAACTCGAGCGTTTTCTCTTCTTCTTAAAAAAAAATATTTTTAATGTTTATTTATTTTTGAGACAGAAAGAAACAGCATGAGCAGGGGAGGGGCAGAGAGAGAGGGAGACACAGAATCTGAAGCAGGCTCCAGGCTCCAACCTGTCATCCCAGAGCCCGACATGGGGCTCGAACTCAGAAGCCGATCATGACCTAAGCCGAAGTCAGACATTCAACTGACTGAGCCACGCAGGCACCCCTCAAGCATTTTCATTTGAGGAGGAAGGGGCGGAAGAGGAAATTACTGACCAAAAATAAATATTCCCATGTCATCATAATTTACACACTATTGAATACCACTATCATGATGATTTACTAAGAGGCAGTAACTTGATTTCAGTCACTGATTACTAAAATTTCCAGCAATCTACCATTAACAGCAGAGCCCCATCTTGGGGCTTTCTGAGCTTGTTTTTGAGGGTCTGGAAAGCTCTTTGGGCTTCTCTTCCTCCAGCACCGACTCATTCTCAAGACCACTGCACCAATGTCCACGTCCTCAGACAGGCCCTCCCTGGAGCCTCAATCTAACGTCACCTCTCTTAGCCTTTCTTATTCTCACAGTCCCCTGTCCTTTTCCTTCACAGCACCAATCACAGTTCATAAATCATAAATATCTGCGTTCATTTCTGCAACATCTCTCTCCCCTCATACGCCATGAGAGCGGAAATCATGCCTGTGCTACCACCACTGAAGACTAGTACAGGGCCCAGTCCAGGGTCCGGCACATAATAAGCACCCAAACATCTGATGAATGAATAAATGCATACACTGAAGAATTTAAAAAAGTCACCTCCCCTTACTTCTCAAAGTACTGCAGTAATCTTACAAGTGGGAAAGGTGACATTTCCACCACAGGGTGTATTTTGTGCTCTATTAGGTAAGCCACCCAACCTCAGGCTCCAAGCACAAACCCAAGTTTAAGCGGAAACTTGATCAGTCAAGACCGATCTACAAACAAACACAAAGTCAATGCCACTCTTGTACACCAGCAACACCAATCAGAGATATGAGACACAAATCCATTCACAATGACCACGAAAACCATGAGGCACGTTGGCACAAATCTAACAGAAGATGTAAGAGTTTCAGACACAAAATGATAAAATTTCACCAGAGGACATAAAAGACATAAATAAATAGAGAGGTATATCAGGTCACAGATGGTAAGCCATGAAGCCCTAAAGATCTCAATTCTCCCTGCATACTATATACATGCAATGTAATAACAATAACACAATTTTTTTTTAAAAAAAAGCCACATCCTAGCTAATGGGAACAAGCTCCCCAGTATGGAGAAAGAGGCAAGAGTGTAATGTGTGTGTGACACATCAACAGACACAAATAGGGAAAGTGTCATTTTTATGAATTCCAGTAATTTAACTATTAGGGGTGTGCAACATTCCTTCTAATATTTTGACTGTTTTAAATATTTTCTCTTTGTTTTAAGCAGTGAAACAGTAAATGCTCTAAGTTCAGAAGAGCAAGAGTCTGGGGGAAAGTGGTTGAGATGAGAACAAACCTGGCTGTGAAAGACGTGTAACAGGGTGGAGAGGGCCTTCCAGGGTGAAGGAAAGCTCCAGGAGAATAATGAGGTCAAAAAGCTTAAGACTCATCTGAGAGTGAACCAAGTGTGGCTCACATCAAACGAATACACATTCTCCTACAAAGTCAGCTGGTAACGGCTCTAGAAATGGTACTGTGAAGTAACTATAGCAGTGTTGTCAAATAATGACCCCTGCCAGAAGGGGTTCAGTGGTCACACAATGGGGACATGTGCATACTGTATCTCTCTCTTGGATAGTCATAGTCCGCAACCACAAATGAAAGGCCGTAACAAGTCTTTCTGCAAAGAAACCTATTTAAAATGTTATTGAACCAACACCTACTTCTCCAAGGAACCCTTTCTGAAGTACACATGTACTCACTTTATGGGATTTTTTTTTTTCAACCTAACTTTTTATGGAACAACCCACTTTGGTAATTGCTACATTCTACTAACCCAGCATTTTAGAGGCCTGAGCCAGAGCAGAGGCTTAAGGACTTGGAAATTAAAGGCAATAATCAACCAAATAAAACAACTGAATGGATGGGTCACAGAAAGTGGAGAAGTAGGGAATGCTTCTGGAATCCCAAGTCCAGATGATGATGGGAATCCTATCAGCATAAACAGCCAAGTCAAAAGAGGATCGACTATTAGGTACTGGGTACTGAGCTTGAATTTAGATGGACTTGGGGAGACAATGAAATATTCCCCTAGAAGGAAAACTGAGCAAGAAGTTAAAAGACTACAGTCAAGGAGCACCTGGGTGGCTCAGTCATTAAGCATCTGACTTCAGCTCACATCATGACCTCATGTTTCATGAGTTCGAGCCCTACCTAGCGCTCTGCACTGACAATGCAGAGCCTGCTTGGGATTCTCTCTCCCTCTCTCTCTCTGCCCCTCTCCCACATGCTCACTCTTGGCGTGGGGCGGGGGGCAGTGAGAAAAGAAAAGAAAAGAAAAGAAAAGAAAAGAAAAGAAAAGAAAAGAAAAGAAAAGAAAAGAAAAGAAAAGAAAAGGCTACGGTCAAGTTCCCAGATCTGTCCCAGGTCAACTTCATGAACCTAAGCAGGTCTCAGATACAATGAAGGGGTTACAGCAGTGACCTTTAGGCTCTTTCAACTTTAATACTCTACTATTCCAAAAATTGGGCACTTGAGAGTCAAAATACCAATACTATCAAGGTCCTTTGAAGATGTGAAATGTATAGAATATAGAACAAAAATAAATATTCAAGAATCTGAATATATGAATTTAAATATATGAATGAGAAGTTTTTAAGAGATCATGCAATTAGAGATATTTAAAGTTATCCATGAAACCTACGAAGCGATGAAATCTAACTCCAGCCCCCTGCCCCGATGTCACAGAATACTGTGTTAACTTATATTCTGCTGCTGCACAAAGCAGAAGGCTGAATCTCACCCAATGTGACAATTCATATGTTTTTATGAATACCTCTCAACACCCTGAAGATTTCAGGCAAATGAGAACTTCTTCCTAGATGGCTCACCACATCAGGGGTAGATCAAAACTGTGGTCAGCCTATTACAACTGTTAAGCAGAGTGTCTACAAAACACTAGCCATGCACACTGACCTAAGTCCGGGGTTCATAAAAATTAAGCTTTTCCTGGGGTGCCTGGGTGTCTCAGTTGGTTAAGCGTGCAACTTCGGCTCAGTTCATGATCTCACGGTTCATGGGTTCGAGCCTCACATCAGGATCTACGCTGACAGCTCAGAGCCTGGAATGGAGCCTCCTTTGGATTCTCTGTCTCCCTCTCTCTCTGCCCCTCCTCTGCTTGGGTGCCACACACTCACTCTCTCTCTCAAAAATAAATAGACTTTAAAAAATTTTTTAAAAATTAAGCTTTTCTTAAAAGCATTTAGCCTGGGATTCTAAAATGAATAAAATCATGATGATCCTTCTGAAGTACTTTCAAGGGGAAAAAAAAGATCAGCTAAGAACCGCAAGTAGCCCTGTAGGGTCTAATAACAAAGAACTTAAAAGGAAGCAGCATTCAGGGAGAAGAAAGAAGGAAGGTGCGATGGAAAATGCAAGCAGGCTAGCAGGGATTTTTCCATCAAGGCTGAAAAGTTTTTGAAAAAACCAAGAGTTGTTGTTGCTGTTTGTTTTGATTGAAGTGTACGAAAACTACTTTCGGGCAACCAGTGAAAATCAGCAGGGAAATGACATGAACACCCCGTTCACAAAACTCAGTAGTTAACAACCTGTTCCATCGTCTTTTCCATTCAATTTTTGAAAACCTCTTTAAGGATGTCGAATTCCTCTCTTTTCTCTTTAACAAGTTTAAAAATACATAAAGTACAATTTTGAATTGTATTTTCACTTTTAACACAGCAAAATGAAGACACCTGTGCATTTCCAAGCTTCCTGGGTCCACCCAGGATCAGTGGGAAAGTCCCTGGAAGGCACAGACCTGGTTTCCTCTTGGCCTCTCAAACTATCAGGGAAAGCCAGGCACCTGGTATTTTTAGAAGCTCAGTGTTGTTTATCTGATAAGAAAAGAAAGAATGTCAATTTTCACTTTTCTCCAGACTTCAACTTCTAAAACTGCCTATCTTGCAAGAATATAAATTCTACACCAACCCTCTTTTTCCCCGCCTGGTCCGAAGTCTTGGTCCCTCAGCCCCAGCTCCACAGCGGTGCTCACACCATTCCACTCACACACGTCGGGCCCTGACCTCCAACTGGATGACCAGCAGCACACCGTCTGCCTTCGGACAGACTAGAGACCAGAGACCAGACAAGGCCCCTGCAAAGCCCCAGATGGCCGTCTCATTCCTGCAGATAAAGAAGTGCCAGGAGAGAGTAAGAAAGAGCACAGGCAAGGAACGGGTCTTCACCAGCAGGCTAAATCCTGTTCCCCAAGTTGCCCTCATCTGGGGTAGACTGAGGCACGATGGGAGAGCCAAGCATGAGGCCCAGAAAAGAAGGAGAAACTGAGAAGCGTTTCAACCAAACGGCCCAGCTCTGGACTGGCCAAGGACACCCACGGGAACCCTGACTCCAGCTGACAAAGGAAGCAAGGAAGGCAGCGGGGAGGGACTGTCAAGGGCAGGCCCTCCCTCCAACTCCTTAAAATATACTCCTTACAAGTGGCCCAACGCAGGACGCCTGGGTGGCTCAGGAGGTTAAGCGTCAGACGACATTTCAGCTCAGGTCACAGTCTCTTGGTTCGTGAGTTTGAGGGCTGCATCCAGCTCCACACTGGCGGTGTAGAGCCTGCTTGAGATTCTTTCTCTCTCTCTCTCTCTCTCTCTCTCTCTCTGCCCCTCCCCCACTCTCTCACACTCTCTCGAAGTAAATAAATAAACTTAAAAGAAAAAAAAAAGTGGCCCAAAGCTTCAAAGAACACTGCACCAGGAGGCAGCATGTTGTTCTGGAAAGCACACAGTTCCTGGGCTTACTCCGTTCCCTCATCCACAAATATCTCCTACTGGAGGAGAGCAAGGAGGATTCAACAAAACCAGCTGTAGAGAGCACCCAGCATGAGGCCTGACACAAAGAAAGCACCCAAGAGCAATGACCGTCATATAAAATATGAATGCTTCATTCTTTGGGGACCTGGCATTTCTTGTCCACAAGGCAAATACAGCCGAAGTCTGTGAATAGCCTCAACGGGACTGAATCGCCAGCCAGGCTGAACACAGGAGGAGGACAGGACACTGGCAGGTGTGAAGGAAAGAAAGCAGGAGGCACCAAGGTCCTACAATACGCCAGGGCCAACCACGCAGGTCGGCACCCTCCCCCATGGAAGGGCACTTTAGACATCCTCAGGATCCACAAAAGGATCCCCCGGGCTCTCCTCCAGGATGCTGCTTCCTAACATCCCAGCCAATCCAACCTTCAGAGGCAGGTGTTCAGAGATCCCGGGCCCTTGCGCACCATCAAAGGCTGGAGGAATGAAACCTCCGACAAAGAAGGAGCGGGCACTGTGCTAGGGTCCCCCTCACTCTCTTGCTTTTGTTTTCAGCTTTTGTCTTGGCACCAAGTGTTGGCGTGGCCCTGGTCACCACAGCTGTCACAGTCACTTTCTTCGTGTCACCAACATCCACTCTGGGCACAGTGACCCGCCCTGCTGTGTGTCCTTTGAGGCACAATGGATTTCCTTTATTGCTTTTTAATGCATGGCCTCCCATCATTATGCTTAATAAAATACGAATGGATGAAGAAGGCGCTGAAAACTGAAGAGAAACCCAGAAAAGGTGACAGGGGCGAGACGCTGCTACTCATCCCTCACCCTGCTCAGCTGCTAAGTTGGAAGGTGCTCCCCAATAGAGCTCAGCAGACCTCGTGTCTGGCTCCCTCCAAATAGCTGGCGAAAAGGAGGAGACAAAAGTTACTGCATCTGCACCATACTCCCTGAAGACCCCAAATGAGGTCCTAGCTTGAAACAATTACACACGTAAGTAGAACTTACAGTCTTCACACTCTTGTCTTAGAAACAAAACCAATATTGACTTTCCCATTCGCCCAGGAGCATTCTGAGAAAGCCATAAACAAACGATGATGTCAAGTGTTAAAATCCATTCCGCTCCTACACCGGGTGGTCACTGCCAGGTCAAGGACAGGTGCCTCCTGCCCACGACCGCTCTCCATTCCACCCCAAGGACTGGAGACAGCTTCCATTCCCTTCTCACACGGACAACTAAGCTCGTTTGCTTCCCCTGTGGGGAAGGATGAGCACAGAAGTCCCGTGAAATATGTGTTCCCATGAGCACAGACATGTGATGATCTCAGAGGTATTGTAAAAAAAGGGCCCTCGACACTTCCCTAAGGAAGGATGTCTTCTGTAAAAGGCGCCTGCCAGGACCCAAAGCATGTGCTGGGAAAATGTACGGCCTGCTGCTGCGTATGTTTCCAATTCTGATGCCCCACTTCCTCTTCATAATCACATTCCTTCCCTCCTTATTTCTCTTCTAAAAAGACACTCTGGCACTGGGTCTCCAAAGTGTGCTGTGCTATGAAAAGGCTGTAAGATAAAAGGAGCTAAAATGGATTTCAATAAATATAAAATGCTTAAACACTACGTAAGATCTATTCTATTCCACCACTTTTAAAGGTCTCCAAAAAAGAATAGTATTTTTAAGTGTTGGCAGCCTAACTTTTTAAAAATAAAGTTTCCTTCACTTAAAGCTTAGTCACACAGGCCATCACACAGCATAAAGCTTTTTAACAACACAGTTTTAAGGGTTGTGATGTCATTAACTGTGCCTTCCAAACCTATCTCACAGAGGTTTCTCAAAGGATCAGTTACGATAATACACGGGAAAGTGATACGAACTTTGCAAAAGGTGAATCAAATAATCAAACTGTTGTTATTCCTATTATTAACAGATATCATACCATACAGTGTCTACATAAAAGACTAGGGACCTTGGAATCAGAGATCAGGGTTCAAATTCCCCGTCCACCACTCACTAGTTACCTACACAAGTAGGGTGTAAGAGGCCAAGCTACTAAATTCCCTAGGCCTCATTTCAACTGTAAAATGGATATAACATCCACTTCATCAAGCTCTAAGGATTCGTAGTTACGTATGCAAAACCCGTCACACATGGTAAACACTTACTAAAGGATAGTGACAATTACTCTTAGGCTATTTAATTAAAATCCAAATATCCAGCTACTGAAAACAGTAGAAGGGAAGGGGAGGAGAGGAGAGTCTCACCAAAAAGAAGGACAAATGTTAAACACATGGATCTTACACTCTGAAGATCCCTTGTTAGCCAAACCACTCCCACCCCCAATCCTTCCCCACTGACATCCACAGCTCCTCCTTGCTTTGCCTTACTGTGTGGCAACCACGGAGAGTCAGTCTTTAACGCCAGGCTTGACAAAGTGATGATTCATCCCATCCCATGAAGGGGGTGCAGCCAGTAGTCAGCCTCAACGCACAACAGGAGCTCCACGGGGAGAGCCCTTGGCCAGAGACAAGCTATGGAAGAGAAACCCCCTACCCGCACCCCGTGTCCCCAGCAACAGTTAACACAGTCTCATGCTTTGCTTGTTGTTAATGTATATCCCAAGGAGTACTTGGGAGGAATCCAACGGCGCTACATTTTACAGAGTTATTCACAGCACACATGAAGAGTCCAAAATGGCAACACAACAATAAGGAAGGAGTCTCCCTCTGTTCCCTCTGTTTGCTGCCTGTGGCACAATGTTTTGCCAGGCAATGTGTTAGTTATAACAACAAACAGCTTGATGGTTGGACTACATCCCACTTCAGCTTCACATCATAATGGCTCCTGAGGACAAGTCCCACTGCTTCTCAGCCCGGCCTGAAAATGTGACCACATCCCCCCACGAAAAAGACAAACCCTCAGCAGCAGCTTGCACAGCTCTTTTCCATTACCACTTAGTGGGCAGGAAACATATTTTCCCCCTGGAGTAAGCTCCTAATTCCCATGCTAAGGTTAAGAGGCTTTCAAACTTGGTTGTCCTAACATGAATGCCCAATGGGGTGGTTTCACAGCGGGTCCTCAGAGCTGTCAAAGACACAGCACTGGGTCATCTGCCGCCCCTGCCTGCAGCCGGACTACATTCCTGGCCCTGCCTGCAGCCAGACTACTATACCTGAATGTCTCCTAAATTATCACCACGGTAACTCTAACCTTCAGTCCCACTTTGGGATCCTTCCACTACTGTCCCATAGACACAAACCATGAATGCCTGGAAAAGTCAGCCTCCTCCCAAAACAGGTTTGCTTGGAATACCCCATTCAAACAACATTCATCATTCAATGCCCCCTGGCTCCCTCAGCAGGTCAACCTTGTTTCCTCCTGGGTTTCTTGATTCCAATCTAGAAAAGGGTCACTCAACAAATAGCCAATATATTACATTTAATTCTACCTCCCCCCTAAAAAAAAAAATCCCCATTCACCATAATGGTAAGAGTTCTTTTTCTTATTCCAGGTGGCCCACATGGGGAGAGTGAAAGCACAGAAGCAGTGGCTTTTCAACTCAAAATCCAAACACTGGTGTGTGGGGTGTGTTTTCTGGGAAAGCCTGCAAAAGGGTTTTTCAACTCAAGTGTTACATAATCTGATTCATTTATTTAGCAATGTCTAATTTTATAGTGGTTTCCCCTCAAACATTCCTGGAACATTGTTATATACTATATTACAATAGAGAAAATTATTTTATGTCAAAATCAATTCTATAAAGTTTGCCTCATACCCATTCAAGCCAATATCCACTGGCTACACACACACAGATCCAGAGGCACACACATACACACAAATACCCTGATCCATAACAAAAAAAAAGTCTTCCTCCACTGTAACTAAGATTTGATTTCAGCAAACTAACACCGGGAGCGCCTAGAACTCAAGGAAGTGCACAACTTGTTGAGGCAATAAACGCTCGGGCCACAGCCTGAACAAAGCATTACAAAGAAGCTTCAGAAACCCACACGGCCCCTAGACAAAATGTTGTGTGTTTGCAATCCATTCTCCAGGGCACTCTCATCAACGCCTCCCCAACCCTCCTCCCGGCCCCCGCTAGCACCCTCCAGGGCTCCCGTACCTAATCTGGTTTTCATTCCGGCCCCGCTCCCTCCCCTTCCCTCTCAACGACCGTGAATCAATCCCATCCCGGGCAGGAAACGAGACCCAGGGCAGCCCCCTCCGCTGCGGCGGAACAAAGGAGCGAGGCGCAGCTGCACGCGCGGGACGCCCCATCGGGTCCTGGACCCCCTTCTCCCCTGCAGCCGCCGCCGGGGCACGCCGCACCTGAACCCCACACCCCAGGACGCCCCATTGTTCTCCCTCCGTTTTCCTTCCCGGAGGAGGCCACTTCCAAAGAACCAGGGGGCCAGGAAACAGCTGTGGGCCAGGGAAATGGAGGGGTGTGGGTGAGAACGGGGAAGATCTGGATTCCACTTTGCCCACAGTGCTAGGAGAATAGGACAAAGTAAGAGCAACTTAGTTCACAAGCCTGCTCTCCCACCCGCCCCCGAAACGACTGCGGAGTCACGACCACCGGGCGCGACCTCCAGCACGCGCGAGTTCTCGCCGCAGCGCGGCCACGCCGGGACGAGAGCGCCGCAGCCCCCTCTGACCTGTGCCCCGCGGGCTGCGGCGGGGCCACCGGGACCTCGGGCACAAAGGCGCGGGGCGCCCCCTCTACCGCCCCTGGCGGGCCGCGGCTGGAGCGAGCGGGCAGGGCAAGGGAGAGGGGGAAAGCGCTCGCGCTACCTCGCCGGGCGCCACTCCGCCTCCTGGTCCTCTTCGCGCTCCGGGGCGCGGGCCCACTGCGAGGCTGCGGGGCTCCCGCGGCGGCTGCTCGGCGGAGGCTGCTGGGCGGACGCTGTCCCGCGGCTGCCGACCCTTGGCGCGCCCCGCGCTCCCGCACCGCCTCCACGCGCCGAGGCTGGGCTCCGGTGCGCGCCCGACTGCAGAGAGCTCGGCGGCTGCGGAGAGCAGGGCTGCGGCGGGAGGCGTGCGGCCACTCCCCTCTCCCCGGCAGACGGAGGGGCTGGCCGAGGGGCGGGGGCGGCGACCTCGCCGCCTGGGATTCGCCCCTCCGCGCGCCTGCAGGACCGGGAGCCGCCGCCTCCGAGCCGACTCACCTCCGGCCGCCCGGTGCCGGCTGCACAGCGCCCCCCGGTGAGCGCGAGCGGCAGCCTCCGCACCCGAGGGCAAGCCTAGATAGGGCCGGGAGGGGAGGAGAGGAGAGGGAAAGGGAGGCGTCCCCGCCCAGCGCCCACGGAGAGCATGGCCCTTGTACCTTTTTTTACTCCTGAATTCACTAACATCAAACTAGAAATGTAATAACTGGGGCAGGAGGGATGACGCCTAGGAGCCAGCCTGGGGGCACTTGCCAGCAAAGACTGGGAGTGTTCTCAACAGTTCCTTCTGCCCTAGATAAAAAAGTTCGGATACCCAAGAATATCAGAAAGGATTAATTTGACCGAAACGGGAAAAAAGGTGTATTGAGTAGCCAAGTATGCTTTTACTTACAAGATTTGTAATATCTCACATTATGCTGAGTAGACACTGGCCAGTTCTCTGCTACAAAAAAATGAAAGATAGTTTAAAAGGAATTTCAAATACCTGTATATCTGAAAATAGCATATTAACTGCCATTGGGTAATGATCAGTGATGGGGTATTAGTCTACATATTATTTAGGCATGTTGGAGGGGCCAGAGAGTCAGGACCTCCAGCTTCTCACTCCAGCCCGCCTGTTGCCTCTTTGTGGAATGTAGAACAAGCCACTTAACCAAGGTCCTGGTTTCCTCATCCCGGAGGAAGGAAGGGTGCTCCTCCAACCTTACTCACTGGGTGAGGTGAGGATTACTTGGCTAAGGTGTGAAAAGCAATATAGGCACAGTAATTATTACTCATGATTCTAACTACTTTATCCTATAACGAAATAAATTGCCATAAATGGGGCCAGGTTTAAATGGACTGACCTATATCTGGAAACTGTCACTAAAATGAGGTGAACCAAAGAATTCAGACCATATATAGTAACTCTGTTCCCAGAGCCATAAGAACACAGGCACTGGGATTTGTCAAATGTCACCAATAGATTTTGGAAAGGTGGCAATTGCCCAGACTCTGTCTGCTTGGAGCTATATCATCATTGACGACCCTATCCGCATCAATTCAGATCTGCATGACAGTGGTCTAAGTTAAGGCGTATTGAATACCGGGTACTGTTCTGTTCTTGTTTAATCTTCACAAAGTCCTGAGATAAGTTACTCTCATTGTTCTTTTACTGACCGGGAAAGCCAAAACCAGAGAGGTCTTCCGACTAATAAGTGGCAAGGATGGTTTGAAGACACGTTCTCAGATTCTTGGGCACCCTTCCCATTGAAGAGTGTAATTGCCTTCCTCTTGAATGTGGGCTGTACTTAGTGACTTGATTCTAATGAAAAGAACACAGCAGAAGTGATGCTATGTGATCTGATTTTAGATCATAAAAGAAGCTACAATTTTCACCTGGACCTTTATTGAAACACTCACCCTGGGAACCCAGCTGCCATGCTAAGAGGAAGCCTGGTGTACATGGAAGGTCATGTGTAGGTGCTCCAGCTGATGGTGCCAGCTGAGAACCCAGCCTGCAGTCAGATATGTGAATTACTGAGCCTTTGAGATGACTCCAGCCTCACTCACTGATTGACCACACTGCACGAGAGACTTAGAAAACCTAACTAAATCTAGTCCGTGCTCAGAATCAGGAGAGAGGACCATAAAAAGAGATTGTCTTTGGAGTGGTCGTTACATAGCAACTGGAACTGAAAATAGTGGCAGAGCTGGGATTTGAACCCAGGCCGTCTGATTCCACAGTCTCCGCCACAATCCTACTGCCTCAGACCTTGATAACCCAGCCTGATGAACACCAGCATTCACAACAGTGTATGGGCCTGCCATCTGATGACACGTTTAGACTCACTTTTCCATTTTGTGCATTTGATATCAGGTTCCAAACAGACGGCTTAGAGCAGTTTGGCAATAAGGAGGCCCCTGACCTCTCTATCCAGTCCAGCTTTTCAAACATTAACAGAAATTCAAGTGGCAGGTTTGCAAACACAAAACGTGAACAAATGGTTTGAAAGAGTAGGGGAACTCTATAACCTTTTCACCTTTGAAAAAGGCCAAGTTTTCTTCAAAAGTAGGTTTGGGACAAGTATGTGCTGAATAGGACTACTGAGAGAGGGGCTCTTAGGAAGACTTCGGAGCTCCTGCCCCAAGGTAAAGATTGGGAACTTGGTTACGTTGGGACAATTCTGCCTCTGGAAGGACCTATCATAGTGGGGACACTTGAGGCTCTCTCCCTCTTTTTCAGCAACCTGAGACAAGAAAATATGAGAAACTGTTGAACTCATCCCGATAAACATTGAGAAAATGAACCAAGAAGCTATTAGAAAGCCAAAAGGGTTTCCAGAGCAAAGTTCTGCCTGTCTTTTAAAAACACCATTAACCTATAGTTTTCATAAATCTCAAAATCCAACTCCTGAAGACATACCATGAAGTTTTTAAATACTTTCACCTTCCTGGCCATTCTTCTCAAAAGTCAATCAATCAACAACTTTCGAATTTAAGAGAAGCAGACTACAGGTATAATAACTGTCAAGCGTGGATAATAAATCCACCAACTACAAAAGCATTTTTTTTACTTTCCCATCAGTCTATTTAAAGGAAGTAGAATGTATGAAGAAGCAGATGGACTCACTATGATTTTAGGGTGAGAGACATAAATTGTCAAATTATAGGAGTAAAGTGACTATAAGAGGTGCACGTCACCTCAATGAAAACATGCAGTGATTTAAATTAAAACAAGGGAAATCCTGCCATCCTTGTGGGAAAATGTATATATAAAGCACATTTGTGTGTCCCAGGAAGAGAATTACCACTAAATGCACAGGATTTCTTATTCTTCTTTTATCCTAGTTGTTTTTAACTGGAGCCCTCTAAAAAAAATATTTTAATTCAATTTTGGGGAAATGAACAACAAAACGACCATATGACCTGCTTCTACCTCATTTTGGTGTAGCAAAAGAAATAATGGGCTGGAAGTCATAATTTTACATGTTCTCACTGGCCTTATCTGCAGCCAGCTTTAGAATTTTAACCAGAAGCTTCATGCTTTCTGTCCTTAGTTATTTTACATCATCCTGAATGTGTTAAGGGATTCCCAGTTCTAAAAAACCTAAGCATCTTTGTTTTTGCCATATTTTCTCTCTTCATCTACCTACCCAAAGACTTAGTTTTCCCCCGCTTTACTTATCCTTTGGGACCAAACTCCGTTCTCCTCTATCCTCACCATCTTCTTGAAATGCATCCTGCATTCTCTTCCAGGGTAACATCTTAATGCCACAGACTCTCAGTACCTATTCTTGTATTCCAGGTTATAACATCTTTCTAGTTCTTCTCTTATAAATGTTTGGCCTCTCCAACTAGAGATGATGGATATCGAGATTAAAGGAATAATTCAGGGGTTCCTGGGTGGCTTAGTCAGTTAATCTGACTCGTGATTTCGGCTCAGGTCAGAATCTCTCACAGTCCATGAGTCCGAGGCCCTGCATCGGGGTCTGGGCCGACAGCGCGGAGCCTGCTTGGGATTCTCTCTCTCTCTGTCCCTCCCTCAGGCACTCTCTCCCTCTTGTAAAATGGAAATGAATGAATGAACGAATGAATGAATGAATAGAACAATGCAGTCTGAAAGCACCAGGCCCATTACAATAAGCATGATCTCAGAGAGCTTATTCTGTTTTCAAAAGTGTTCTCAGTGCTCTGAATGTATGTTAATTCATTATTTACCCTCACGACAGCCCAAGGAGGTGGGTTATTAATTATAAATTGTTGTGATACACAATAATTACAGCAAATACGATCATTACTTTAATTTTCATTAATCCCATTTTACAGATGATGAAACTGAGGCAGAGGAAAATTAAGTTACTCGCATGAGGTTACACAATGGTAACATCAGAGCCAGGATTTCAATCTAGCCGGTCTTGCTTCAGGGCTCAGTCTCTCACCTCAGGACCCTATACCTCCTCTCACATTTGTGAGCATTTAATCTGTGAGCTCTTTGTTTCTTTTATGTCAAAAAACAAGTACTGTCTTATTTCTTTAGTATTTATCTCTTAGTTTAGAATAGTGCTCTAAATACAGTAAACACTGAATTAGTATTTCTTATGTAGTTTCCTGCGAAAGAAAATCTTTCTTATGTATTTAAAGAGTGCTTTGAAAATAAATACTTAATACTGAAAGTATTATTTGAAATTCACATTAGGTATTGTAAAAAATATTTCTGTGGCATTTTCAGCCTCCGGGACAAAAAACACTACTCTTACTTTAAGTATTTAAGAAGCTGTATATAGAAAGCGGCTAGGAGAGTGGATCTGGAAAATTCTCATCAGAAGAAAAAAATACAATAGTAACTAGACTGTCAACTGGTGATCATTTTGCAATGTATACAAATATCAAACTATTACATTGTACACCTCAAACTACTTTAATGTTATACCAATTTCAATTATACATCAATAAAAACTAAGATTAAATTAAAAAATTAAAAACTGTAGATAAATGACAACAAGAATGTTAGAGGGTAAAATGACTGATAGAATTTCTCCTGGGCAGGAACATGCACTAAAGCTTTTTTTTTTTTTTTTTTTTAATTTTTTTTTAACATTTATTCATTTTTTGAGAGACAGAGAGAGCACAAGCAGGGGAAGGGCAGAGAGAGGAGGAGACACAGAATCCAAAGCAGGCTCCAGGCTCTGAGCTGTCAGCACAGAGCCCAATGCAACACTTGAACTCATGAAACGCAAGATCATGACCTGAGCGGAAGTCAGACGCTTAACCAACTGAGACACCCAGGCGCCCCTAAAGCTTTTTGAAGATGAAAAAAAAAAAAAAGGAGAAGAATTCAAAGGTCTCACAGATAGGGTTCCTTATAGGTATTAGCCTATGTGAAGATTAAAAGCAACTATTCTTTATAAAAACATAACAGTATAATTGAGCACTAAAATCAGGCAGTGAAACTCTGGGTGTAATTTTTCTCTCCACAAACTGCATTTGTCCGTAGCTCAGAATACTCTGATCCTACAAATAAATTATAGACCCATTGCCAGGAAATTTAAATTGCCTGCATTTTTCCCCTGACATTTTTATAATTTGGCATTCTGTCATTTTAACTACTAAAATAATTGTCTTTTTAAATTCCTCTCAAGCTGTAGCATTATGGCAAAACCTTGCTGTTAAACAATAAATCTGTCTGAAAAACAGCCAGACTTTTGTCCAATCTTTTTGAAAAAGTATTTTCATTTTTCCGATGATAACTGGGGAGCTGTCATCTCGTTGCTGAGGAGACTCAAGGAGCACCGTAAGGAAAAGCAAATATTAGGGCAGAGGGAAAGAGTACTGGCTGTCTATCCCAAATGAAGAGCAATTTAGCAAACGTGAAAAAATATTCTGTTTCTGCTGTAGGTCCCCAAAACTAGATGCCCATTTATTTGAGTCCAGTGTAGACACTCCTCACTAGTGGTAGCATATGAAAATGCTTAACAAAAAAAAATTAATTTATTAACAACCAAGGTGATATAATCCAGGCTGAGGTACTATTGACTAATCAACTGAAATGTAACTTGGAAATATAAACCAAGGCTTCATAGCACGTTCACTCATCGCTTCCGCAGTGTTCTCAATCTTGACATCTGTGTGAGAGGCTCCATGAAGGCAGAATTTTTGTCTCTTTGGTTCACCGTTGTATGCCCCAGAGCCTGGGAACATACAAGATATTCAATAAATATTGTTGAACTGATAAACGAATTTCGTGTACTATTATTTTAAGTAAATTGAACTGGCCTATAATCTCAGTAATTATTTCCAGATGGATCTCAGAGCAATTTCAAGGACTTTCACAGCAAGGTAGAACAAAACAAGTCCTATGATGGCTTCACAGTGATGATCTACCTCAATTCTGAATAAAGCTGGAAAAACTTTAAAGAGAATACCACCAAGGCATAGTCCACCCTATACAGAGGAAGAAGGAGACCACATGGGCCAGGGCACTAGAAAGTAACTCAACTTCCAAAACAAGTGTAACTTCTATTGAAAAGATGCATACCCTCCTCTCCCATCAGACATACCAAAATGTGGATGTTTCTCCCCAAATCCATACGTGTCAATATGATTAAGGGAAGGGAGCACAGGCCTATGTCTTTGACCCCCTTGGGGCCTTTTTGCCATGCCTCAGCCTCACCTGCACCAGCCCCCATTTCAGCAAGTGGGTGCTTGACAAGTTCTCCCCAAATCTTGAGTCTGCACCTAAAATGACCCTGACACAGCACAGCTCAGTGGTCTCAAATGCCTTTTCCTCTGTGGTGCATTAGACCTATAAATTGCTTCAAGAGTTCCTAACCTCCTGAAGTCGTCTTACAACTCGTATCAAAACTAGCATCGGGGCCCCTGGGTGGCTCAGTTGGTCAAGCGTAGGACTCTTGAATTCAGCAGGTTGTGATCTCGTGGTTTGTGGGTTCCGGCCATGACTCATGCTGACAGTGCAGAGCCTGCTTGAAGTTTTCTCTCTCTCTGCCCCTCCCCTGCACGCGTGCTCTCTCTGTCTCTCAAAATAGATAAATAAACTTTTTTTAAAAAGCTAAAAATAAAAATAAAAACCCTAGCATCTACTCCGGGAGGGGTCCTGCAGGGTCCAGCATGCTTCCACAGTTCCACTGAATCCGAAAGCATGCTTAAAACTTTTTAATTTTTTTTTTGTGAATCTTTATCAGCCTAAAGCAGTTGTCACCATCCAGATTTAGCTTGGGCATAGGAAAAAGAATCTCATTACTTCTTGGCACATGGGCTCTCCATGCCTAAATGGTCTGGTCCCACTGAGTGATTTTGATTGCTACATAATTGCTCTAGATTATCAGCCATGGAAGAAGCTCAATCTTGGGGACTCCCATTCTTGCCCCATCACTGGGGACTCCCATCATTACCCCAGGGCCAAATAGTGAAGAAGATGGAACTTGACCGACATCAAGAAGTATTTGAGTGCCTACTCAGTCCTGTGCTGGCCCATAACTAGGATGGGATGGTGAACATGATGGTCAGGGTCTGGAAACTTCCAGGAATGGACGGTCTAACTTTCCAGGTTTTTGGCACCTTCATCCCATGGATATAACTCCCTTTTCCTTTGTAATGCCCTCCAAGTCCTATAGGCGATGGGAGTCCTGATACTGCCCCTGCATACCCTCAGGCCTCACCATCCACCCAGCCCTTCGTATGCTGCCCCAAGCATTTTTTTGATCATGATAGGCAACTGATCAATGGCTACAGTGCAGTCCAGGATTTCCATTCTCAATGGAAGATTAGAAAGCTGCCTTTATGTTCCTCCATTTCATACATTTAAATATAAATTTTCAAATATTCAAAAATTTAGTGGCTAAAAGGCACTCATTGACATTTTTCTAGTCATAAAGTAAAATATTTAAGAAATCACTTGAATTGTCTTTTAAACTATGGCTTCCTATGGGCTTTGGAATTTCAAACTACATTTACTTCTTCTTCATACAAATGATGTCCAAGTTTTTGTAGTAATTAAGCATGTATTAATTTATAATCAGAGAAATATAATAAAGCTATTTTTATCTTGGGCAAAATATGTAGCCTATAAATTTGGGGGGGTGGTGTTTTCTGAATTGGCCCTAGTAGGTAAACAAACACATAAATATTGCACACACACTTTTTAAAAATACCTTCCCATCAGTATTTCCGTACTTGGTGATCTCTTCCATCAGGATATGTCAGAAACTGGCAAATCTGATAACCAACTCCTGCCGAGTGAGGGTTTGTGTTAAGGACACACAGCATTTGCTCTAAATGCAAGGTCCTTGGATTTCTTTACTGGACACTCTTCAGTGGAAGAGGTCCTTTCTGCTTCACTATCTGCCTTGTGCCCACAGATAGTGGGCAGCGTGTGGGAGGGATAAGAGGTGAGAAGGAGTGCTCGGGGAAGTCTCTCCATCACGGTCTTGGTGGTTGGCTATGATGGTCACCTCAAAGGAGAATGACGGCTGTGGAGACACATCTGCCAAGGGCAATGCATCCAAAATCCCTGGGCCAGTGTGATGGCCTTGCCTTAATGCAAAGGAAAAAAATGGAATCAAGATCTTAGGTAGAGCTGATAGAGATGGGGCATCAGGGCATGTGTCTCTTAGAAACCTCAAAAGTGGCTGGCTCACTACAGACATGTGAGAACTTACATATGGGATCTTCAAATTCCCAATTAGCTGTTTCCTAGGCTAGTTGCTATTGAAGACACCATAGTTCTACATGGTTTCCATTTAATAATAGTTTATCCATGACTCTTTGCTTTTGTAACTGACCTTGAAACTTAAAGAGTGTAAGCAACCCCCCAAGCCCCTATCACGGTGCTGAGCTGTCCAAGTGAGGTCTCCATTAGCAACCTCAATGGGTAGCAGGGCATATCAAAGTCTTGGGGAGCAGATGATATTTTGTTCTATACTGTAAGTATCTTTTTGGAAAAATATTATTTTATAGTATAAATTATTATAAGTAAAGTTAGAAACAATCTGCTTGGTTGACTGAAATATCCAGAAGATTGAGCCATGATCCCCTGCAAGAAGGGAGTTCTACCTGATCAGAATTTTGAGGTAATAAGGTTGCATTCTTATGTTTGTTGAACAAGGAGCCTGGGTTTTAAAAGCTCTCTCTCCCACCAGTCAAGTTTTACAAAAGTGTAGTAGGTTTTCATCTGCTTACTCACCTCCCTTTCATTCCTCAATCCTTTGCTCCTATGACTGCAGTAAAACTGATCTCACCAACGTCCTCAGCAATCTTTCAGTTGTCACATCTTAAAGGCAGTTTTACGTCCTTGTATCACATGACTCCCAACCGCCTTCTCGGACCCTCTTTTTATCGGCTTCTGTTTGCTACCTCCCTTTCTTGTCCTCTTAATGGTCTCACTGCTTTTTCTCAATATTGTTTATCATTCCTTTCTCCCTGCCTTTTTCCTTTGAATATGATGTTATCTTAGATTCTATTGTCAACCCTCCCTCTCCCTAATTTCACCCACACCCAAGGCTTCAACTACTGATGACTCCCGAATCTGTTATCTCTTAAGCTCAAGTTCCAAATACTCGCGTATCTACTGAGCACCTACCTCAAGCCCAATATATTCAGAAGAGAAACGACATGAAAAGAGAAATCATCATCTCCACCCATCCCAACCCCAGTGCTCGTCCTTTATCCCCAGTCATGGTGAATGGCACCTCCATCAATCCACTAACCCAAGCCAGAAGTAAACGCCATCCTAAATTGCTCTCTCAGTTATCGTCTGACTCTGCCTCTCTGGGAGTTCTGTTGTTTTTCTACCTCCTAGTTGACTCAGGTATCCATGCTCTTTTCTCCATA
The DNA here is from genome assembly GCF_018350155.1 of Leopardus geoffroyi. Taxonomy (NCBI): domain Eukaryota; kingdom Metazoa; phylum Chordata; class Mammalia; order Carnivora; family Felidae; genus Leopardus; species Leopardus geoffroyi. Next base: position 178,342,832 of record NC_059328.1, on the reverse strand, counting down.
CTCATTGCTCTGCCTTCTTCTCCTAAAGCCTTTGACTTCAGGATATTCCACTGGCATACCTGTGACTGCTACACCAGTCCCCCAGCCCAGGCTTCTCCCACCAAGTCCTTCCAGCTCCGGACCTCTCAGTACCACTTACCTTTTGCACACGCTGTCTCTGCTGCCTGAGATGCCTCCCCCTCCCTCTTCTCCTGGCCAACGCCTTCTCATTCTGGAAAACATCACCTCCTCTGAGAAAGGATGATGTGAAATGAGTGAATGAATGCAAAGTTTTTCCAGGATCTTCTTTTGTGGCTCCTGTACAGCTTTTATTGCTCAATTTGAAAGATTGCCACTTTCCTCTTATAGTAAGATGTTTGAGCTAATAAGCTCAAATACAACAAATAGCTCTAAATGTTTTTGTAAAGCCAATTTTTCATTTTTAATCCATCTTGGAACTGCCATCTCCTATACTTCTGATGCACATGAAAGAATACTTTAATGCTAAAGCAGTCTTCTTTCGATAGAAACAGACACCGTAGGCTGACCTCATTCAGCCTATCACCGATGTTCCATACTGCTTTCTTCCCATCTGTTTGCAGCACCAATACGTATGTTTTCCCCAGCCTTCTTGCCCAAGTCAATTCATAAATACGTTTCATCTATGAACTTTTAAACTCAAAAAGATGCATCGGGCCGCTTTAAATACTTATTTCTTGCTTACATGGGATTGAAAGATCACAATGGCTCGGGATCAATTGCATTTCATCTTTTCAGTACTGATTTCACAGCCGAGCACTTCTCAGAGTTATGAACGTGAGTCCGGTCCCTGACAAGCCATAGCAAAGGCCAAAAGAATGAGCAAAATTATCCACCCTGGAAACCACATGGGATAGCAGGGACTGAGTAAGCAGCATCTGCTGTGACTTATTACAGCCTACATGTTACACTAGGCCCCAAATCAATCCCCAAACGGAAGTCTTGTGTTATGGGTCTTTCACCACAGGAAAGCAACATAAACATACATTCAACAATAACGCTCCATAAATCTCTGTCCCAGTTACAGAACTTTATCTCATGTGGTGCCAATAAGAAAGACAGATATCTTAAAACAGCAGGAAGAAATTACTGTTTCATGTGCAGAAACATTTAATATCGCTGTAGAGAAATCTTTTAACATAAGTAAGACATGGAACTATCTGCCTTAGGATAAGTCCAAAATAAGGAAGGCTCTCTCCAAATAGTGTCTAACAGGTTTTATATTTTCTTTAAAAAAGGGGGATGAACGGGAAGAAAATAAATTATTTATAAAACTGCAGCTACATACATAGGCCATACCCAGGGCATCTTGATTATGGATAGAAGAACGATATATGACCAAAGACTATGTGGCAGGGTAGGGGAGTGAGAGATTCTTAATCTGGGATCAACAAGCCTACTGGGAGTTATGTCAAAGTGTGTGTGTGTGTGTGTGTGTGTGTGTGTGTGTGCGTGTGTGCACATGTGCATGCCCCTGTGTGTGCACATGCTTGCTTATAATTATGGCACATATGCATATTTCTCTGGGGGAGGATTCTGACCAGTCTTCAGTTTCTCCCAAAACACTTTCGACTCGCAAAGAGTTACCAACCACTGTTCTTTGGCAAATATTCCCCAGGTTCATAAACAAAGATATGCTACCGTCAGCTGAGATTCAAGATTATGGAACACAGCGGTGAACAAAACCACATCACTGGGGTCTTGAGACAGTGGTGCCGAGCAGCTGGGATTGCCCACTCAGATGGGAATGAGAAAGAAAATCGCTCACGAACTCCACATAACATTTTGCTGGAAACTCAAATATTAGCGAGGTAAGGCCAGAAAATCTTCCTCTCCATGTTTAGAAGAGTGCAAGCAACAGGGTGCCCCAGGCACACAGAGGAAAAGACGCTTCACCTGTTTCCCTAGGGCACCCCTCAGAGGCACCCCAACCTACCTTTGACAGCTGTTAGTTTTATAAGGTTTCCTGCCTGGGGGGTCTGAGTGGCTCAGTCAGCTAAGTGTCTGACTTCAGCTCAGGTCAGGATCTCAGAGTCTGTGGGTTCAAGCCGTGCATCAGGCTCTGTGCTGACAGCTCAGAGCCTGGAGCCTGCTTCAGATTCTGTGAATCCCTCGCTGTCTGCCCCGCCACCGCTCGTGCTCTGTCTCTCTCCCTCTCTCTCTCAAAAATAGATAAACATCAAAAAAAATTTATAAGGTTTGTTGCATGTATAAAACCCCCAAAGGGACATGGAATAAGGTCCTCCATAGCAGCATTCCATCCTGGAGAACCATTGATCTGAGATGTCGCTATTTTGTTGTTGTTGCTGTTGTTCCTTTCTTTTTTTTTTTTTTTTAATTCATTTTTATTTTTATTTTTGATGTTTATTTGTTTTTTAGAGAGAGAGACAGAGTGTGAGCAGGAGAGGGGCAGAGAGAGAGGGAGGCACAGAATCCAAAGCAGGCTCCAGGCTCTGAGCTGTCAGCACAGAGCTCGATGCGGAACTTGAACCCATCAACCATGAGATCATGACCTGAGTCAAAGTCGGATGCTCAACCGACTGAGCCACCCAGGCGCCCCTATTTGTTATTTTCACATTTGTTGTTTTACTACATCAAAATTATGATTAACCCCTTGTGTCTGGGAATTTTGTATTCCTTTTTCAACATTGACAGACCTACTAACACATTAGTCCAAACACATTTGCCGAGCTGATTGAGTTATACACAAGGAAAATTTCATTACCACGTGTAAATTTGATGAGCTCATTAGTCCAAAAGTCAGTAAACAGTTGAATATGTATTTTATGATTACTTATATAAACTACTCTTTTTAAATGTTATTTATCTTTGAGAGAGAAAGAGAAAAACAGAGCATAAGCAGGGGAGGGGCAGAGAGAGGGAGACACAGAATCCCAAGTACGGTCCAGGCTCCGAGCTGTCAGCACAGAGCCTGACATGGGGCTCGAACTCACCAACCACAACATCATGACCTGAGCCAAAGTCAGACGCTTAACCCGCTGAGCCACCCAGGCACGCCTATAAATTATACTTTCAAGATTTAAGCTGTTGTCCGAGAATTATCAGAATTATCTTTTCTCCACAGACAGCTCACTTTCTCCTCTAGTGGAGCTGAATATGCAGTTATAACAAATAACCATCCAAATACACAACTGCACAAAGGCAGTAATAGCTTCTTTCTTGTGCACGGGCCAGTTTGAGGTGGTGAGTGAGTTCAGTAGGCTGCCCTCCTCCATGTGGTCATTTAGGGTTCATTCCATCTTAAGGCTCTGCTGTTCTCTGACTTCTTGTCATCTGGATTCAGTTCATGAAGACTTTGTAAGACTTGAGAACTGAGAGGTTCAGAGAAGGTCATAATCTCTTAACTTGATTTTAGATTACTGGTTTGTATTTTTTTTTACGTTTATTTATGTATGTATTTATTTATTTAGAGAGGTAGGGGGACGGGCAGAAAGAGAGGGAGAGAGAGGATCTCAAGCAGGCCCCACACTGCCAGTACAGAGCCTGATGCGGGGCTTGACCTCATGAACTGTGAGATCACGACCTGAGCCAAAGTCGAGAGTCAGACGCTTAACCGATTGAGCCACCCAGGTGCCCCCAATTACTGGTTTATTATAAAAGGATATAACTCAGGAACAGCCAGATGGAAGAGACACAAAGGATCAAGTATGTGGAAAAGGGCGCAGAACTTCACGCTCTCTTCAAGCACACCCCTCTCCCAGCACCTCCACGTGTGCACCAATCTAGAAGGTTCTGCCGTTAGCTGCTGTTACCATCGTTAGCCCTCTGTTCAGTCAGGAGCAAGGTGAGAAGATGGAAACTACTGTGGGTGTTTCAAGCAAAGGGATTTTATTACAGGAACTTGTTAAACACGTGATGGAAGAACCAGAACCAAAGAGTTAAGCAGAGATGGTGAGGATAACCCAAAGTTTAACAAAAATCAGAAAGCGCTAACCCCCTAGGGCTGGAGGAGCCGAGGGAGAAGGTGGTGCTATCAGAGACTGGAAGATGGAACCATCAGAGAGAAGTCGGAAGCGCAGAGGAGGATTCCTGGCAGATGCTGAGACCACGAAGGGAGGGGCTGTCTGACAGCAGTTGGAAGCATGGAGGAGAAGGAGCCACTGCCAGAGAAACGGCTCCGAACAGAAAGAGAAGAGGAGAAACTCCCTGGCTCTCCCCTCCTTCCACCCCCCGATCTTCTACCTATCCCTCCCTTTGGCTCAGCCTATGTGGGAGCCAGAAGGCAAAGAAACCAGAAAATGTAGTCCCCTGTGACACAGCAGAGCAGGGGAAATGCCAGAGCAACCAGGCACGTGACCAGCGCGTTCTTTTACATGTCGACGGTGCTCAGATGAGCCTGAAGAGAAAAGCCACACGGCTATGGAATTCTTTGCTGGTCGGGAGAAGAGAAGGAGGGGAGGTCAAAGGAAGAAAGGTAGGAAAGAAAGAGGAGGGAGCAAAGATTGCAAGTCAAGAAGAGATAGGAGGAAGGGGAAGGATCTCTCTCCAAGTCTGCTCCAGTAACTGCTTAGATCAGAGGCTCCATTTGTATCCCTGTACAGCCGTATCTAGAACAGGCCAACAGAAGAATTACAGAGCCCTAAAAACCAGTAGAGTACTAAAATCCTTACTTTGATGGAACCGAGATTTGTTTGGATTTAATATGTAATTGATTGAAATTAATGTGAATTTAATTCCCTCCTGTCAAAATGGAATTTAAGTATCTTTTGAGATTCTTCTAAAGAGATTTCAGAAAGTCAAACCACTGCAGGCCCTTGTGTTGGGCACAAAGGCAAAGAGAACTGAGAACAAACAAAGCGGCAGAAAAAAAATGTGTGTGGGGGGAGAGGGTGTGGGAGAAGGCAGCCCAAGGGATTTCTTCAGTAATGTTTGTTTATTGCTGTTTCAAATTAGGGAACTAATTTTGGAATGGAGAATAAATAAAGAAGTTCCTTGAGAAAGAGAAGACTCTTGCTAAGAGCACAGCACTGCCCGTGCTTAAGTGGGGAAAAAAGGTCTATTCACACACCTGGCCTGTTTATTTTGTGATGCTAATGTGTCTGTGCAAAGAATTCAGCCCACATTATTTTTCTCAACATTTCCTGTTAATCTGCTCATGCAGATAAATAACTGCTATCTTTGTCTTTCCTTACTCAGGCCTTTGATGAGACTATCTTTTTAGGAGAAGCAAGTAAGGCATCCCTGGAACCTGTGTCTGTTCCTTTGGGCACCATTGAGTAGGACTTCAAAGCCCAGTACTGGATTCCTGGGCTCCATGGACCCTACTGTGTGGGATGATGTATGTGAGTTCCGTCAGATGCGCAAAGATGTCTGGGCCCAACCATGTACTTTGGTTAAGAGCCTAGTAGATGGCCATGTGGAAACATGTGACAGGTTTTTTGAAGGAGGCCAGTTGGCTGGTGTGAAATAGAACCTGTAAAGCAGGGTAGGAGGAGCGTCAGGCAGGGCACATCTGAACTGTGGGTGTGGAGTTTGTACAAACTCCATCCGTCTCCTTGTTCGCTTCACCCGGCTACGCTCAACTGCATGAGAAAGGAAGCAGAAAGCCTGCCTGCAGCTCTAAAGTGTCTTATAAGATAATTTTGCCAGGATCGAGACCTCATCCAGGAATAGTTTTAGTTTTTGCTTTTTGTGTTTTGAGCCGCTCAAAGAGACTATTGCTATGGGAAAGTTCCCATTCAATATTCAGCCTAATCAACTGAGTTATTAATAGAAAGTAGTTCATGGCAACCATTTCTAAGGTACTAATAAGTTCCTAGCATTAAAACGGCCAATGATCTTCTTCCACGGGTTTTCTTAAAACAGTAGCTTCGGTTCTACCGTTTCGAATGTTGAAGACATGCCATTTCTGAAACACATCACCTTGGCCATTCCTGTTGTGATTTGCGGGACACAGTTTTCAAACTCATGAACGTATGGGTCCGTGCTAGGGATAAGAGATGTTGGTAGAGCAGAGAGCATGAGATACTATTCCGAGTTTATGAGGATCAGCTAAATGACCAACCTGAGTTATCGGTTCAGTGGTTCTTTTCTCTTCTGCACCCCGGAGAGCTCCTTACAAAGGTAATCATTATATCCACAAGTTTTCAAGTACCTCCTACAAGCCAGGCACTGTAATTACATCATCCAGTCCTCACAGAAACCCTAAGTGGAAGGTAAATTAATCATGCCCATTTTTTAAAAAAATGGAGGTTCAAGTTCACAGATATTAAGTAATTTTCCCAAGAGTTACACAATTATTAAGTAGGAGGGCTGGGATTCAAACTCTTGATTTTATTTATTTTTTTCTTAAAAAAAAATTTTTTTTAACGTTTATTTATTTCTGAGGGACAGAGAGAGATAGAGCACGAGGTGGGGAGGGGAAGACAGAGAGGGAGACACAGAATCTGAAGCAGGCTCCAGGCTCTGAGCTGTCAGCACAGAGCCCAGCCCGACGTGGGCTCGAACCCACAAACTGCGAGATCATGACCTGAGCCCAAGTTGGACACTTAACCGACTAAGCCACCCAACTGCCCCAAGGCCACCTCCCTTCTGATTAAGAAGTGTCCTGATCTTGGTGTTGCCAGTCCTCCCACATCTGTGCCACACGGCCCGGAATTGTACGTCAGGTGACTGATGGCATTTCTTCCATCTGCTTGGCCTGAAATTGGGCCACCAGCGCTTGCTCCCCTACAGCAGCCTGGATTTCCTGCTGCCACCCTGACTCTGCATGGTCCTGCCCAGAGCACTAAGAAGAGGATAAGCAGTCCCCAGGTGCTGCTGGACTGGCTCCATTCCGTGCCCTTGTTCTTCAGGATCCAGTCACGCCGGTTCATAGGAAAGGTAACAATGGCTCACACATGACAACCGTGGACCCACTTGGAAAATAAATAAACACTCACTGTGCAATAACATCCAAGCACTAGAGTCATACATAGGAATTCTAATTCAACAGCCCAGACATTTAAAATCTGAGACTGAGAGTCAATCTCTTGGTTAGGGACCTCCCCCATCTGTAGCTAGCTACTTGAAGGGCTTGCCTGAACTAGAACCACTGGCAACAAATGAAACCAGACTTTGACTCCCTCCTTCTCTGCATGGTAGAAAAATATTGGTCATAAAAGGCAAATTATGGGGCACCTGGGTAGCTCAGTTGGTTAAGTGTCTGACTTTGGCTCAGGTCATGATCTTATGGTTCCTGAGTTCCAACCCCACATCAGGCTTGCTGCTGTCAGCATAAAGCCCACTTTGGATCTTCTGTCCCCCTCTCTCTCTCTCTGCCCCTCCCTGGCTTGCACCCGCTCTCTCTCCTCTCTCTCAAAAATAAATAAAACATTTATTTTTTTAAAAAGGCAAATTATGACTACTTTAACATGGAAAGCTAGAGGGACATAGCACCCTTTTTACAGAGCCACAAATGAAGTGAAAATGGTCTGGTCTCAGAAGATGATGTGGGCTAGCCTCATTGTAAATGCAGACTCCAAACCCTACTTTTTACTTGATGATAGTATATAAAGCAAAACAAGGAAGGATGGTGATGATAAGGGTAGGGAGAAGGGGCAGTCAGGGAAGACAGGAAACTTGTATGATAACCACTGTTCTACAGACCCGATCAAATATCCATGCTCCTCAAGGAAATACATTCACTTTAAAATGACCGATTTTGGGGCACCTGGGTGGCTCAGTCGGTTAAGCATCCGACTTCGGCTCAGGTCATGATCTCACGGTCCGTGAGTTCGAGCCCCGCGTCGGGCTCTGTGCTGACAGCTCAGAGCCTAGAGCCCATTTCAGATTCTGTGTCTCCCTCTCTCTCTGCCCCTCCCCTGTTCATACTCTGTCTCTCTCTGTCTCAAAAATAAATAAACGTTAAAAAAATTTTAAAAAATAAAATAAAATAAAATGACCTATTTTTCTGATGGTGGATACAACCAAGTAAACTAAAGCCTAACACTCCTAAATGAGCATTTTTCAAAAAAGAAGGCATAAGAGATTCATTTATTATCCTGACAATTTTGGGTTTTTCTCAGTGCAGTGCCCTCTTCTGATTCCAGTGTTTTAATTGCAAGCTTCAGATGATAAAGCTTGAGCCAATCAGCCCCCTAGGAAAGGTCCAGAGACAGGAGCTCCCAAGACAGGCCGGCCATCTTTGCTGCTTCTCATACCAGGCACGTCCTAACTTTGACACAGACAGGATCAGAGCCGTGAACGCTTGTTCGACCTGAGGTTATTGACTAAAGTTTTGTTTGTTTGTTTTGCTCTCCACCTCTTAGGATGTCAGCTTTCTAAGAGCAATGTCTCTAAGAGTGATAGTTGTATTTTCAGTTCCAAGGACAGATCCTGACATACAGCAGGCATCAACAGATGAATGAAGGAAGAAAGGAAGAATGAACCTATTCCTAAAGGAAGTGAATGAGACACATTGCTTCTGGAGTATCCCAAATGGCAACCCTTATGCTCCAAACAACCAATAGCATTCTCCATCATTCATTTACCAAACATTTAATGAGTAGCTTGAGTGAAGACATTATCTGCCACTCTCAGTACACGTTTCTTATTTCATCCATTCAGAATATCATCTCCCTCCAAGAGTTAAAGCCAGAAGCAACCCCATCCGCAAATTCAGGACAAAATTCTACAGCGATAGTATTTCTCGAAGTATTTTTCCAAAGAAGGGCTACCTGTTTCACTACAGAAAACGCTGCTACCTTTATGACACCAGCTACCATTATGATTAAACTGATTTAAAAATTCACTACATATTTCACGTGCGAATTCTTGTTAGTACATCAAAAGATGGTTTCAGTAGATGGAATTCAGTTTCCTACTTAAGGTGTTCTAGCTTATTACTATTATGGGAATGTTAGTAAAACTAAGGCAAAATTCCCACTTCAGGGAACTGGTCGGTCTTTTCCCTCATTCCTCTTAATTTATTTATTTCCTGAGAGAGGAATAAAAGTTGAGCTCTCTCTAATGTAGTGGCCTCTGCTATTTCTCTGATTCCAGAAGTAAACTTGAAACCAACTTTTTAAGTAATAAATATGCCAGGCCCCATGCAATAGTTGTCTTAAAAGTGACAATGGGGGGGGGGGGCATCTTTTAATATGTATGTGGAAGGAAATCGTAAATGCTGTCCAGAATCACATTTTGTCTGTCGTACGGCAGATGTTAGTATGAATGAAGAAAATATGCATAGAATGTTTGAAAAGGTTATTCTGAGACATCTTCGTCCTTGAGGGGCCCCCTCACAGCACGCAGTTCCACTGTCTCTTTCAGGCAATGGAAGACTCCTTAGGGACTCAGAAAATGTTTCCCATCCTAACGCAGGTCTTTGTAGGACATTTGGAAAAGGGGGAGAGGAGTAAAAATATTTTCCCAAGTCAGAAGACTTCTGGTCAATAGGAACAAATGTGGAATCTGGACAGGTTCCAATCAGCTTCCTTGAAGTAAAATAAATTCAAGGTTTTTCTTACTTCTAAAACATCTTTCACTCGTGTAGGCAACAGGAACAAGTGACTGATAAATTTCATTAATGGAACCGCACCACCACGTGGGAAAAAAAAAATTCTCTGTGAGAGTAAGTTGCTTTCTGAAAAATTCTTAATACCCTCCACCCTCAATTTCATTTAGCTTATTGGTAGTTTTACGATTTCACAGGTGATTTGTTTTTATACACATAGGTGGGATATGAATTATTGTTATTATTATTTTAATGTATTGAAAGTCTATTTCAAACCGGTCTTAAAAAAATAATTACTGCTTGGGGTACTCAGCGGAGTATTGTCACCTCCATTAGTGCCCTAATGGGGCTCTGCAGGGAAGAAATTCTGCCCTGGACCTCAGCAGGGGTAAAATCATGAATGAAGCAAGAATTTCTTTTGTTTGTTTTTCCAGAAGAGACAAGGGAATGCAAAATAAATAAAATGTTTTACTAAAGAGAAAGAAAAACATCTGGGCGCTTCTTTTCCTCACTGTTTTCCTAGGAGCTCAAGTGGAAAGATAGAGAGCCAGGACTTTCCCGAGGACCCTAACAAAATCTCAGAAATCACAGAGCTCACTTCACCCTTTCTGGGCCTCAATTTCCTCATTCGTTAAAGAAGAAACAATATCTACCTCACAGAATGGCTTAAATACAGTGTAAACCATTGGGATAAAAACTGCCACACAGTAAGTGCTCATTAAGTGTTAGCTTATGTTAAGTGTGGAAATGGCCCTGTATAATATTGATTTTAAGAGTCAAGGGTTTGTAGTTAGAACTTGTTCTAAAAATCTCAGTATGGGTACAGTACCCTGGAGGATAAAGCATTTGGTCTGGCACTTTCCATGACTATCTTATCTTCCAGCAAACACATATAGATTTACTTACTTTTTGCTTACTGTTTATGAGCTACTCTGCAGGGAAGGAGAGAGGTCAGGACGCAGGGCCTGCTCTCTGGATGCTCACAGTCAAGGGACAAAAGCATTCCTAAACCAGTTATTGCAATGCAACATGGCAAGTTCTGTAATAAAAATAATTATACCTATTATTTATTGGCTGTGTTTGGGGGCGGGTCAGCATTGTTGCAAATATTGTCCTAGTTGTCTCTCACAACAGTTCTATGAAGTAAGTGCTATTATTCCCATTTTACAGATGGGGACACAGGTTCAGAGAGGCTAAATAGCTTGTTCAAGGCCAAATAGCTAGCAAATGATAAGGCTAGACTTTGAACTTGGGCTGTTTAAATCCAAAATCTATGTTCTTAATCACAACACTATGCGTCCTCCCTAAAATATAATATAGAAATAGCAGTATTTATTATTTGTATTAAAATAATGAATATATGGCAAAACATAGAGAGTAAAAATGTTTGGGAGCTTAGAGGAGCCAGTTGGCTAACCCAGCTAGAGGAAAAATGGGAGGGCCTCAGGGAGGGGGTGACATTTCAGTTAACCCACAGAGCTATTTTTATGGATACATCACAGATTAGACTCAAATATATGCCTTATCTGGTTTTCCACCACCCAGTCACCAGAAATCTAATTTTTAACTTTTTCTTTTTTTTTGGTAAAGATTTTTTAAAGTTTATCTATTTTGAGAGAGAGAGAGAGAGAGAGAGCAGGGGAGGGACAGAGAGAGGGGGAGTGAGAGAATCCCAAGCAGATTCCTGTCAGTGAGGAACCCAATGTGGGGCTTGATCTCACAAACCATGAGATCATGACCTGAGCTGAAATCAAGAGTCAAATGCTTAACCGACTGAGCCACCCAGGTGCCCCTTAACTTTTTCTAATCAGCAATACATTTTCAAATGTCTTTTGTTGATTTACTGTATTTGGTCACTGAATACATTTAGTCACTGAAACTCTCAAATACCGTCATCCCCTAAATACCATTCCCTTAAAAGGAGGAAGCAAAAATCACTCACACACACGCACGCACACACACACACACACACACACACACACACCCTAGTGTATCGGGGATTTCTTAAACACACTCCAATAGATAAGGATACATTTTTACAATGTATACCTAGTGATATACACCAAAATGTTAACATTGACTGCTTCTAATTTTACAGGTTCTGCGCCATTGGGTGCAATATGTTTACTTCTCAATTTTGCAAATTTTCTCAGATAAACATGTGTTAGTTTTGTAATCAAATTATACATGGATTTAAAATAATGAGCAACAAACCTCCTAGGTGTTTTCCTAAAGTCAGTGCATGTTCAATTTATGCAACTACATCTTGTCTGCACCTCCAATAATGAGCTACTTAGCAACAAGGACTGCACCCCAGGAAGAGGTAGAAGTAAGGCCTTGTATGTATGTTGTAAGGGCTTGACAAATATTTGCTATCTCTTAATGTGACAAATGAATATCTGCGGTAACTTACAAATGAAGTCAGAGCCAAGAGACTCTTAAACTGATGGTCTGGCCAATAATGTGTAAATGAAACAGCGATGCACATCCTATTCCGTAGGGGTTCTCTCAAAAACAGGGCCTATTATGTACAGGGTACTGAATAGGAAAAAAAAAGAAGGCAGGAAAGGGCTACTTTCCAGCCTTGGATATCTTGCAGTCCAGCTGTAGAGACTAGACATCAATGCAAGAAAAGATAACCGGCAATATGTGTGTAGAAAATCCATCTCTTTTCACAAACTCACTTGTGCAAGAAACAGAAGTTTTATTCCTGAATAATAGTAAAAAGGTACATTTCTTCAGATTCTTCCAAGAGCAGAAATGTAATCCTAGACAATTCAAAGACCTTCTTTCTCCTTGTCCATGGTACCGCTGTAAGTTGGAGGAAGCTGACACGATGGGGGAAGAATGGGGGCATAGGTAGGTGCCCAAGCCGCATCCACTGAGGTCTGTTGTCTCATCTGGTCATTGGGGATTGGCCAGCCAGATGGCTGCTTGGCTGGACCTCGCTCCTATCCAAAGGGCCCCTTGTGGTTGGGGACTGTCCTTGCTCTCAGAGCCCTTCCTGAAGCCTGAATGTCAGGTGGTATGGCCTGAAAGAGTGTCCAAGGTCCTCCAGAAGTTCTGTGCTCTTTATGAGCAAACTGGAATCATTCCCCAAAACCACATCAAGTCTGGGCTGGGAGGCCCTCTGCGAGACAGTGTCAGGCCGATGAATTGAGACACATTTCATTGACAAACTGCATAGCCATTTCTATTCTGACATCTTGAAACTTCTTCAAGCCCTGTCTGTAACTAGCTGCAGTTACCTGTATTTACTTGGGATTTCTGTTGTCTCTCATCCAACACCGAGGGTGGGGGAGATGCCTTCTTTCTAGGAATAAGCTAGTAGCTCATGTTCTTTGTTTCCCCTCCGATATTCAGGGAAACTTCTCACTCTTAACTCATTAAACAATCCTTTGGGGCACAAAATCTTGTTCCTGCATCATTGTGTATGCTCTCAAATCCATTAACTTCACCTGAGAACACCTTGTTCTCTGTAGGGTTTATACATTTGAACTCAAGTCAGGAAAATATTTCTTTTTTTCTCTAAGTCAGTGGATGGCCTGTGCTCTAGCTGCAAAATGGGAGAAGTGCCATAGGGTTGCAAGAAAACACATGAACACAATTCTTAAGTAATAGGTCAAAGTGATCGTGCTATCAATTGTTTAAATGAATGCTTAAGACAATAAGGGAGGAGAGGGGGCAGGTTTAGACCTCAGACAGGCCTGGAGCCTGCTGGGGGATACCCCTGAGAACCTGACCTCCTCACTCAGCCTGGCAGTCGAGTCCCAAGGATGTGCACTGGCTGTCTCACACATGCTACTTGCTCCTGGTGGGTAGGCATGTAGGTGGCTAGAATTTCCACAACGGTCAGGCAGGAAGAAAGATCAGAATAGAATACAGCCTCCTGTGATTATGGAAAAGGGGTCATTTTGCTCTGTTGCAACCCTCATTCTACAGGCAAAATCCTGGGGAAGATTCCTGGGTATCAAACCTCCATGCTGTGTTACCTCTCGTGTTACATCACTATCTCTAAGTTTTTGTATTCTTTTTGTTTGCTTTAGTTTTCATATTCTCTGCCATCAGTCATGCCTGTTGGTGTCATTCATCCACTGTGACATACATGCAAACGTCACAAGGGTGTAAAATTTAATGAGCACATTTTATCAACATTAATGTTGTTATTCTTAGCAAGTCCAATCAATGGCTTTGGGTAAGTTCACCTTTTATCCAATTAAATCTTACTAAATAACAAATAGTTATTGAGTACATAGTATGTACTAGGCACAGGACTCATGACTGGGAAACAATTAGAAGTAAAGCATGCATATTTGCTATTCTCACGGGGCCTGTGATTTGGTGGGGGAGACACAAAAATAACCTTTTAAAAAAGAGAGAGAGAGAGAGAGGGAGAGAGAATCCCAAGCAGGCTCCACAGTGTACATGGAGCCCGATGTGGGGCTCGATACGGGGCTCAGTCTCATGACTATGAGATCATGACCTAAGCCGATATCAAGAATCTGACGCTTAACCTACCGAGCCACCCAGGCGCCCCTCAAAAATAACTTTTTAAGGATCACACAAATACGTGATAACATACAATCATTGCTATGAGGGAAAAGTTCGTGGAACCAGCCTGAGGGCAAAGGAGGCTCTTTTTGGGACATTACGCAGTTACCTAAATATTGAAGGTTGAGTAGGGGTTAACTTGACAGGACTTGAGGGGTAGGAGAGAGTGGGAGCCCACATCAAAGAAACAGCATTTTTCAAAGGTTAGAGACCAGAATGGTTGGGAAGAGGTGTCATGAGGTGAAGCTGGAAGCAGAAAGCATAACTTTACAGAAAGTGTTAAGAATTTTGTTTGTTTGTTTGCCGTTTGGTTTTCCTAAGAACAACCCAGAGTTTTATGTGTAAGTGTGACATGTTCACATTTGTATGTTAAAATGATCACTCTGGGGCGCCTGGGTGGCGCAGTCGGTTAAGCGTCCGACTTCGGCTCAGGTCACGATCTCGCGTTTTGTGAGTTCGGGCCCCACATCGGGCTCTGTGCTGACAGCTCAGAGCCTGAAGCCTGCTTCGGATTCTGTGTCTCCCTCTCTCTCTGCCCCTCCCCTGCTTGTGCTGTCTCTCTCTCTCTCAAAAAAATGAATACATGTTAAAAAAAAATTTTTTTTTTAAATGATCACTCTGTTTGCTGGGACATCATCCCTCCTTCACCTCAGCCACCAGTTCTTACAGCCATATGAACAGTTCACGTCAGTCACTCAGAAACCTCAGTCACTGGCCACAAAGTGCTGTTCTTCTGTGGTGATAACAAATACCCCAGGATACCCTCTCTTTCATTTCATGGAGACCTCCAGTGGCCTTCTCACTCTGCTGTCTACATTTTCATTGATTCTCTCTTTCCTTCACTTTCCCCCCGTTTAGCAGAAGGGGATCAGAACCTGCCACCCCCAAATACGGCACTTTGGCATACTGATTATTTTGAGCAGAAGAAACAGCATGTGCCGAAAGGGCCCTCTGCCCTCCCCCTTTCTACCTAAAAGCAGGACGTAAATATCCCATGAGAGAGATGCCCTCTGTACTAGGAAAAGGAGAACATTCTTATCACTGGAAACGAGATGAATCTGTATAAATAGACCACTAAAAAAAACCCTTATCTTTCATTAGTTTCCCCATATATGTACTTGTCACTGTCTTACAATGTACTGCCCCTTGCCCCAAACCCTTTTTTCTTGGTTTGTCACATCTCTGCAACATATGGTTCATTGTTGAAGTGGTTTGTGAGCTCTCTGAACTCTCAGCTCCTTCGGGTCTGGCTGTCTTTTCTCTGAAGGCTCCTGTGCCACGGGAAAGCAGGCACACCAAGTAAGACCCGAATGCTCGTCTTTTGTCACTTTAATTCCCAGGCCCAGGCTCAGAACCTTCGAGGCCAAAGGAAAAGTCTTTCCTCCCCCACACGGCTCAGATTCTGTGGTTCCCGACTGAAGTCACTCTTTTGTTAACACCCAGCATTACCTTGCCATCGTCTGACCTGGCACACGGCAGAGGGGCGGGCGCGGAGCAGATGCACATGTGAGAGTGAACATGCCCAACAGTTCACCATCTCCGGGTGACCTCTGGGCCACAGACGTCGCTCACCTTCTATCCGTGTGGCTGCACGTCAGGGGTCTGCAATTTCACCTGGGTGCTCATCTTGCTTAGTTAGCACGTCGACTGCTTCAGATCTTCCCTCTGCTCCCACCCCACCCTCGCTGACTGTCAGCTGACGACACCCTTTGTGTTTAAGAGCCAGTCGCCAGCACCACATAGACAACCACACCAACTTCCGGCTACCGATGCTGTAGGCGTTCTTGAGCTTACCTCATTCTCGTGCTTCTCAGGAGGAAGTTGTCCTTCTTCCTGGGTCCTGGGTCCAATCCCCTGCTGCCTTCTGATGAATCTTTTTCTTGCCTGCATTTTCAAGGTCACTCTCTCTCTCTCTCTTTCTCTCTCTACTAGCTTTGCTGTATCAGCATTAAAATTGCTTGTGTTTCTCCCATGGGGAAAAAAAAAAACTCCCTCCTCTACGTCACCTTCCTAGCCAAATTTCTAGAAAATATTTTTAGCATGTATTATCACCATTTCTTTACCTCACGTTTAACTTCTCAGCTCACTGCACTCTGGCCCCAGCCTTCAATGTGCCGTAGAAACTGATCCCACCGAGCTCACCGGTGACCTCCTTGTCCCCAAATCCGAAGAACACATTTTAGTTCTTAGCTCCCCTGACTTCTCCATAGCTGTCAATACCATTGACTTTTTCCTCTTTGATAATCATTTTTCGGTGGGAGGGGAACTGGACTTCCCAGTTTTCCTTCTATAGCTCTGAGCTCAGCCTCTGTTTTCATTACTAATTATTGATTCCTAATTCATTTTCATTACTGATTATTGATTCGCTACCAATTTGGAAAATGGTGAAGTTCCCTCAAGAACTGTCCCAGGACAACTTCCCTTGTCCCACTTGACTTGCTCCTTAGAAGGTCTCCTCAGAGTTTCCATTATATCTGTATATTGATAAGACTTAAATCTGGATGAACAGTTACAATCTCTCTTTTGAGCTCGACACATATATATGTGCTTTCTTAACAACTCCTCTTGAGTGTTAGTGCCTCAGACTCAAAATATCCTGAAATAAACACAAGAATTTTCCTCCAAAATTGCTACCTCTCCAGTATTTTCTACCTTGGCAATGGTAATGTCATCAATCTTCTTGTTCAAGCCAGAAACCTTGACTCCTCCCTCTTACACATCCCATCAATGAATCCATGCTGTCAGTGGCTTTCAGAGCCCCTCGCTTCCTGCTGTTAGAAATAAGCCCATCAATGGGGCGCCTGGGTGGCGCAGTCGGTTAAGCGTCCGACTTCAGCCAGGTCACGATCTCGCGGTCCGTGAGTTCGAGCCCCACGTTGGGCTCTGGGCTGATGGCTCAGAGCCTGGAGCCTGCTTCTGATTCTGTGTCTCCCTCTCTCTCTGCCCCTCCCCCGTTCATGCTCTGTCTCTCTCTGTCCCCAAAAAAATAAATAAACGTTGAAAAAAAAAATTTTTAAGAAATAAGCCCATCAACCCGATCAAAGGAGAGACGTGGCGACCCAGAGCACAGTGAAGTGGAGCTTTAGTCAATGTTCTTGCAAGAGCACGTGTCCAAAAGACAGGCACACCCTGGACAGTCACAGCAGACAATTTATCTCCTAGCATGCAAGTACCCCCCACCGCCTCCCTCCCTCCCCCCCCCCCCCCCCCCCGGTTTCTCATTGGCTGAGTACTACATAGGCTACAGCCTTACTGGGAGGTCGCCCATGCCCATACAAGGTAAAGAGTAGTCTAACTGGAACAAATGTACATTCCCTGAGGTGACACGGAGATTTTTCAGTCTCTCCTCCCTTTGTTCTTAGGTTCATACGCATTGCAAGGCCTGTGAAAAGAAGCCCGTGAAACGGAGAGGGAAAGAAGAATCAGGAAGTGAAGTGTCCAAGGGTTTGGGACTCCACTGGGGGGGATGGGCTCGTACGTATTTTGTACATAACAATAGGTTGTAAACCTATTGTTAGTTAGCACAGCTTTTATTTGGTATTTCTGAGAATGAATCACCTCCCTTCTTCTCACCCTGCCATGCTGGTTCAGGCTGCCATCATCATTTGGCTAAAGTAAAACAAAAGCTTTTGCACTGGTTCCTTCCCATCCGGTCTTACATATTCGACCCAGCCTCCCCACTTCAGTCATAACATCCTTTAAAAACAATGCGCACGATCGTGTCTTTTTTCTATTTAAAATGCTTTAATACTTACTGCCCAGCAGGCAACCTCTTCAACTTCTGGCCTCTCTGTCCCACTTTTTCTCCCCTTGAGCTATATATCCTGGAACCTTCTCAGTTGTTTGCCTTGAGCAGGCTACTTCCTGCTTACGGGCCTATGCAAATATCATTTCTTTCGCCTGGAATGCACATCCCTCCTTTTGGCTAATTATCCTGAGCACCTTGTACTATCACTTCCTCTTGGGCACTTTTCCTGAGCTGAAGACAAGGTTAGGTTCATCTGTTTTACGTTCCTGTAAGACCTGGTACTTTGCACATTTGTAATTGTTTACTTTTGTGTCGGTATTTGTTTAACACGCATCTTCCGTACTAGGTTAGAAGCTTCATGAGGGGGAGGGTAATACCTGCCTTGCTTATCTTTGCAGCAGGACACAGAGAAATGACCAGCTCATTGCAAATGCTAAATCCCTATTTCTGCTTCTAGTGACCATCTTACATCTGGTAAATAGCCACAGCTTTACATTAGCACTTCAGACTAAAACTCCTCTTCTTGATGGTATATTCTGAGCCCAGTGAATGTTGATTACATTTAAGTGTCCAGCTACTAAAGGTCATATTATCAATTCCATATCATAGAACATGCATTTGGGTCTTCTGTGAGCAGAGCACTCCTATAACAGGTGATGCGGGATGAGGGTGGTACCACGATTGTCCTCGTTTCACAGATGAGGATCTTGGGTCACAGAAAGGTTAAGTAACTTGCCCAAGGTCATACAATAGCAACTAGCAGGGCTTGGATTTGAAAAAAGCCTGCATTTGAATTTGCATTTGAAACAGACCTGCCTTTATCCACTACACCATGGTGATTATGCACCTGAGAACTTTCCTCCTCTGACAGCACAATAGGCAGAGTGCGCTGATGTCTGGCATCTCCTAGATTAGCTCTGGATACAAAGCCAAGGGTCTGGGAAACCTGAACCTTTTTGCCCAGGGCGTTGACAGAACAGCGGAAGTGTGCTCTCGCAAGCCCCACATATAGAGACATTAGCGCCACCTGGTGGATATAGTTGTTGTGCTATCTTGCTTGGATTCTCCACTTTTTTTGTTTGTTGAAGTTTGTTTATTTATTTATTTTGAGGGAGGGGAGAGAGAAAGAAAGAGAGAGAGAGAGAGAGAGAGAGAGAGAGAAAGAGAGAGAATCCCAAACAGGCTCCACATGGTCAGCACAGAGCCGGACGTGGGGCTCAAACTCACGAACCACAAAGTCATGACCTGAACGAAAATCAAGAGTCAAATGCTTAACCCACTGTGCCACCCAGCTGCCCCAGGCTCCTCCACTTCTTAACTGTTATCTCTAATGCAATTCCACATTCAGGTGGATTTTAGGAACTTGTTAATGGATTGTTATGCAATGATATACTTGGGCATTATGCTAGGCTCTTCAGGGATGAATACCTCTTTTTGTCTTTTTTTTTTTTTTTTATCACATTTAATTTTTGTTGAGTCTCCACTAAAGTTTGACAAAACAAACAGAAGAAAGTCCTTTGTCATTGTCATTCAGCACTTTTTTCTTTTTTCATAAGAAAGGCAACATTTGTTTGCAATTAGATTTAAATTTTGTGTCTTTTTTTTTTTTTTTTTAATGGTGATCATAGTAGCACTTACCTCCCAGGGCTGTGGCGAGAATGAAATAAATTAATCTGTATGAAGTGAGAGGGTCTTGCCAGACTCTTGATCAACACTCAGTAAATGTCGTCTGTCCATTACTCGTATCATCCCACAGGGAAATTGGATACTTTTTTTTCTAGAGGATTACGACAAAGAAACATTTCAAAGTCTGGCATGCTCCAGAGTCTTTTTTTTTTTCTTCCAATTTTAGAGAGAGCACATGAGCGGGGAGGAGGGGCAAAGGGACAGAGAGAGAGAATCCCAAGCAGGCTCCACGCTCAGTGCAGAGTCTCACGTAGGGCTAGATCTCACAACCCCCAGATCATGACATGAGCCAAAATCAAGATTCAGATGCTCAAGAGCCACCCGGGCACCCTGGGAGTCATTCCTTTTGAAAACAAGGATGGCATAAGAGAGAAGCTTAACTATTACAACTAGGCATGCAGTTATGGGCTAAAGTTTTCATTCATGCTGTAGATATTTCCTGAGTTTCCACCATATGCTGAGGAGAGCAGAAAAGCAATGATGAGGGACAAGCGTCCCTGCCTGCAAAGAACTTAGAGTCTTGGGACAGAATGAGTAGGCCGACCTACTCGAGTGTGACGTCGCTCTGTTCAGAGAAGCACCTGCCGCAGTTTGCCCGTGGAGAGACAGACTTTGTCTCTGGCAGTCCTGCTGAGTGTTCCGTCACTGCTGAGGTATCCTCTTCCTCCAGCCAACTTTCTTTACCACCTTGCAACTCCCTCTCTCTCTCTCCTTTGTCAGGTCCCTGCCAAGTAATCCAAGCTACGATGTGAACAATCACATCTTTAGTTGTTGCCTAGTCACATAGCCTTCCAAGGGGCATTTGCATTTCAAGGAAGAACTTGAAAAAATTTTTTTATATTTATTTATTTTGGGGAGAGTGCAAGCAGGGGAGGGGCAAAGAGGGGGGAAAGAGAATCCGAAGCGGGCTCTGCACTGACAGCAGAGAGCCCAATGTGGGGCTCGAACTCCCAAACCCTCGAGATCATGACCTGAGCCAAAGTCAGATGCTCAACCTGAGCCACCCAGACGCCCCTCAGGGAAGAACTATAGAAGATCTACTCACAGTCCAAGACCCAGACCAAAGTGCCACCAAACGTCTTTTCCAACCTTATGATTCTTACTTAAACTCAGTTAAACCACACAGTCTAGAAAATGGTGGCCAAATGGCCATCAGAAAAAAAAATTAACAATGAATTTTAGCAAACAACATAATTTCATGTTCTAATGGATGTGAAAGTGCTTTGAAAGAAGCAAAAAGCACTGTGCAGATGTGAGATATTGTTCCTCCTGTGTATGTACAACTTACTCCCTTATGCCGTGGATATTGAGAGGTTCAATTTGGGACCATATTTCTGGCTCCTAGGCCCAGACATGCTGGTTATAACAGCTGTCACATAAATGAGCTCCATAAAACAGGCCTGCTTTTATGACATAAATACTACCTGACTCTCTGAAAAGATCTCTCTGGATAAAACATTGAGTTGAAAGACTTAATTATATTTGTGTTCCTCTTTAGTACCAAATAACATCACAACACATAAAGAGCTTTTTGTTCTTCTGACTTAAACATTAGAATCATATTTTGTCATTTTTTGTCAGCGTATCTATCTGCTTCCTGTCTCATCTTTCCCCTCCCCACCATCAATCACCAGGATATAAAAAATAAAAACAAAGCTAAACTCTCATTCAGAGAGGAAAAGTCCAGAATAGAGGTATATAATCAAATAAAATTAATGGCTGAGTGAACAGGGATTCAAAAGGGATGTGTGCCAACCCATCAAGGTGGCCACAAAATCTTGAATGTATCATATTCTGGTAGAATTAAATCCCAGGTTTTTTATCTAGCATCAGTAGATCATACCTCCTAAGGCCCCAAACCACCAAATTCCTTTCTGCACTAGGCTTCATGCTTCAAGTTGCCAGAATTTCCACTGGGCAGGATGAAACAACAGACCTGCTCTCCTCAACTTCTCCATTCGCAGTGGCCCACACCCTCCCTCCTTTCCCTAATCTGCCCAATTATTTTGTTTTTTGAGACAAATAATATCACTTCCTCAGAATGAGAGAGAGGATCCTATTATATAACCTGTTGGAGATCTTCCCAAGTTGCCCAGTTCGTTAGGAAAGTAATATGGCATTAGCAGGGCACCAGGAACAGAACTTCTACATAATAGGCATTAAATAAATGTTAGAGTAATTGAATTGAGTTGTCTAAGAGGGCATAGCCACGTGGAGGCATGAGGAACCACTAGAGACTGTCCGAATTCCACCACTGATGAACATGGCTAATTTATCCAAGATGTTTTTCTCCCATTAACTGGCTTTCCTAGTCTGTCAAATAGTTTGCTGAAAACCATTCTGGCACAAACTAAGAAAACTGCTTGATCATATGATGGTGGATATGGGAGGGGATACTGACTCTGCAAAGATGACTTAAATTAACCTGACAATTACTGTATTCTGCCTGTATTTTCACAAGTAATCACTTTGTATTTTTTACACTCCTGCTGTGTGGTTGTTCCAGTGAGTTGAACCAGTTTCCAAGTCTAATTGGTATAGCATGAATGTCCTCCTGGCTAGAGAGAGCTTCTTTCAGGCCACTCTGCTTTGCTCAAATCGCCCAATTCAGGTCACGGTGAGGACTTGGGGGAGTACCTAGACTCCCCTTCCAGTGTGTGGTCGTTTCGAGCCAACCACAAATTACAAGTTAATTGCTCTAGTCTCAATAAGACTGGCTAATTCAACTTATTATTTTAAAGTTAAAAATCTCCCGTGGTGTAGACAGCCTTAAATTAACCACAGTTTGCAATTATTGCCCAAACTGTTGGGTCTTTCCAAAGTTACTCTGAAAACAATAGCAATGCTGTATCGACAAATTACAAAAAGATGGTGAGATTTTTGTTGAGAAACAGATATGGGAAAGTCTGGGTGTGGTGAATTACGAAGCAAATTGAAGAAATTATGACCTAGAGAGAAGGACTTGTTGTGGAGTTAAAAAATAATCTGAGTAGGGGTTCAGCTACCTTATAGTATCGTAAGGTACCACACCTTAAACACCACTCAAAGGGACATGGCTTTTCTTTAATTGTCTTTAAAGGTCACACAGCAGACCTTCTAGGAAGGAGGCATATGGGTTTGCTTTTGCCTGTTCCACTAGCACATCAAGGGTCTAAATACAAATTCTTTATATCAATAAATTAAACAAAGAATTTTGTATTTTTAGTATCAGAAATATTACAAAGGGCAGATATCTAACAAAGCTAATACTGTAGGGGGCGCCAGGATGGCTCAGTCGGTTAAGCGTCCAACTCTTGATTTCTGCCCAGGTCGTGATATCGCGGTTCGTGAGTTTGAGCCCCACATTAGGCTCTGTGCTGACAGTGTGGAGCCTGCTTGGGATTCTCTCTCTCCCTCTCTCAAAAAATAAATAAATAAACTTTTAAAAAAGAAGCCAATACTAGATATTTTTTATATGATCCCTTGGTTTCAGCAATCTTGTCTTTGACATGGTTCACATTGACCCTTTCCCCTCCTTTTCCCCTCTTTTCCAGATGACGACAATCCTTCTAAATGGGCTACCCACCTCCAAGCTTGCTCCTGTGCTGATCTTTCTTCCACAAGGCTGTCACAGGGCAAAAACTTAAAGCTCAAAACCAAACAAAGAGAAACAACATCCTGGTTGGTTTTTTTTTATAAATAAAAAAAATATATTGGTGAGATATTTTACATTCTTTTCTCCATACTAAGTCTTTAGGTTTATTTTCTTTTTAATTTTTAAAAAAATTTTTTTAATGTTTATTCATTTTTGAGACAGAGCATGAATGGCGGAAGGTCAGAGAGAGAGGGAGACACAGAATCCGAAACAGGCTCCAGGTTCTGAGCTGTCAGCACAGAGCCTGACACGGGGCTCAAACTCAGACCGCGAGATCATGACCTGAGCCGAAGTCGGACGCCCAACCGACTGAGTCACCCAGGCGCCCCTCTTTTTAATTTTTTTAATTTAAATTTTAGTTAACATACAATGAGATATTAGTTTCAGGAGTAAAATTCAGTGATTCATCACTTACATACAATACCCAGTGCTCATCACAACAAGTGCCCTCCTGAGTATCCATCAACCATCTAGCCCATGTCCCACCTACCTCCCTCTGACAACCCACATAGTTTGTTCTCTATTGTTAAAAGTCTCTTCCCTCTCTTCTCTTTCTCCCCCACTTCCCATATGTTCATCTGTTTTGTTTCTTAAATTCCACATATGAGTGAAATCATATGGTATTTGTCGTTCTCTATTTCACTTAGCATACTACTCTCCAGCTCCATCCACAATATACTGTTTATGAATCTATTCGTGGGAGATAAAATTCTTCAAAAAGCAAGAGAAAGTGAACACAAAATACAGAAGAGTGGTAATCTCTTAGGGGAGGCAAGGAGATGACACAGGGAAGAGGCATATAATTAGAGCAGTGGAACTGCAAATGTTTTAGTTCTTAAGTTGGATAGCAATATTTACTTCTTATACTGAGTAATGAGTTCACCAGTATCCATTCTACTCTTCTGATTCAGAATTTATGCATGTGATATATATTCTTTTTAAAGTAATCAAATACGACAGAACACACGATTTTAAATAAGGTGAGTGAAGTTTGTTTCAAAGGAAAGTATTAAGTAAACATTAGGAGAATTATTGATTACAACCCAAATTAAAGTTAGAACTTTTTGCTTGTATCTCAGTAGATATAGTAAGCCATAGTCATCAATAAAGTAATTTTCCTGTTAAAAAAAAAAAAAGTAAACATTGGTACAGGTTTTTTACAGTATACATGGTGATAATGTGAAGGTGGTAAAAAAATGGCTAATATATAGGAAACATGGGCCTATGGAAACAAATCCATATTTCTTAGGTCATAAAAAGTACAGTCTTCGTCATGTTTACTTTCCCACCAATTTCCTCCCTCCCAAACGTACCATACATCATAATCTTTTATGTTTCTGTGCCCTTGCACATGTCATTTCCTCCTGTTGAACTAGGTCCCCTACTGTCTCCACTTCATGAACTCTTATTCATTCTGGAAAACCCAGCTTAGATGTTCCCTTCCCAAGGACACTGAGATACCATGCTACTTTCCTTAGGCAGAGTTATTTCCTCTTTACGTTTCCAGAACACCCTGTTACCTATCCTCTGCTAGTGCAGTCATGCATTGCATGTTTACTTTTTGTTTGTCAACGTTTCTATCTGAGTGATAAATTTCGTGAGACCAAAACTTACTCAATTTTGCACCTCCAGTACCGAGGGCATTGCATGGCATGAAGAAATCTCTGACGGACTGCTCACAACAAATATCCAAAAGTACATGAATAAACCTTCCTCTGTTTGAGTAGCACTGTGACCTCCAGCTCACTTAGACTCCCAAAGAATACAGCAATTTGAAGACTAATTCTGCAATCACACGGTGGGCAGGGACAAATAAGCCAACACACTAAAGAGAGGAGAAGTTACAGAGGCAAAAGGCCCCTGAGCAAAGAGTGTCCTTAGTGTTGGAAACTGCATCAGAGAGGGACTGAGAAACTATCATTTAAGCACATCTATACCTCCTCTCCATGAGGAAGTATGCATACGGAAACCACTGTTATCCTTAGCTCACAGAAGCTTCCACAGCTTCAGTGATTGAGGGAGACTGACAATGGGGCAGGGGATTGGCAGAGGAATACAACAGATGAAAAGGAGAAGAAACATGAAGTCTTACCACCAGTTCCATTGAACATGCTGTCTCCATGGCAACCCAGGGTAAGGAGAAGTTGGCATGAGCTATAACCACGACAGGATCATTGACCTTTGAAGCACACATCCAGAGATCAGTGGTGCCTGCATTCAGAGACTGCAATGAACAGAGCTGGATTCTGGTAAAAAAAAGTGGATCAAGGGCAGCTTATCTTAGAGGCCCTTCCATTTACTCACATTGTGCATTCAACAATGATTTACTGGGCACTACTATTTGACAAGCCTGGGCCAAGGTGCTAGGAAATCACAAAGGTTATTACACCTGGGTCCTTCCTTTAATGAACTGGCGTGGGTGGGCAAATGTGACAGCTGTACAAAGATGATACAGGTTAGAATTGGTAATTATCCTTTGTGAAGTATAAATCAAAAGAAGTGGAAACATAGAGGAGAGAAAACAAAGTCTCAATTTAAATATATTACAAGGAAAAAAAATCTTGAAAAAAAAGGTGGGGGGCGCCTGGGTGGCTCAATCCGTTAAGAGTCCGACTTCGGCTCAGGTCATGATCTCACAGTCTGTGAGTTCAAGCCCCATGTCGGGTTCTGTGTTGACAGTTCGGAGCCTGGAGCCTGCTTCAGATTCTGTGTCTCCTTCTCTCTCCACCCCTCCCCCACTTGTGCTCTTTCTCTCTATCAAAAATAAATAAACGTAAAAAAAATCTTTTAAATATATTGACAAGGAAAGAATAAATAAAGGGGGTAATATATCATCTGAGTATTGAGGAAGGTGCAGAATTTAATAGCTACAGACATATGCATTGAGATATGCAAGAGAGAAGGAATAACGTGAGCATGGAGTGAATTCAGAAAATCTAGGGCATAGTACATGCTTTTTATTCTGGAAGAATTCATCCAGAAACCTATGAGTCTATCCCAAATAATAAATACTCCTATAGCATCTCATACTTCTTTATGATACTTAGGAAAGTTAGGCTTACAACAGAGAAAAATAAAAGTCCTATGCCAGCACCACAGTAATGCATTGTAGCAAGAGTTGTATATTGCAAAAAGAAGTGGGTTTTCAGGATTGAAGGCAATTAACAGACAATACAGATGTGGAGTTGGTGTTTTCAGTTTATTTTGCAAAGGGCCTCAAGGTCGTGGGACTGAACTAGTCATAGTTCATGGTTCATGATAACACTCTTCCTTGGTTAATGCATGGATACCTTTATTTGCTTATTAGTTGGATAGTTATTTTTACAATGTAACAAAATTTCTGCTTTTGGAAAAAATGACAGGGTAACTGGTACTGGACTTAGGCTTTCTCTGTAAACAACTAGAAAAGTGGATGAAGTGTAGGAAAAGACCAAGATTTCAGATATTGGAAATCGAGTTGTGCAGGGAAGTGATCCCTGAGGAAATTGGCTCAAATAAAGTTGATCTATGACCACTTTGGCTTTCTTCATGGAGGCACTTTATAGACTGTGCAGCAAGCAGGGGAACCCAAGCAGAGTTCAGAGGACTCACTGAGGTGGGGAGACAGAAATCAGAAGAATGACAAAATCTAGACACCCAACAATGTTAAAAGGGTAATGTCCAGCATCTAATAAAAATATTAAAAAGTCAGATAATATTTTGGATAATATAGATAATAACAGATAATACAATACTAAAAACAAAAGAGGCAGGGAAATGTGACTTTTAACCAGGAGAAAAGTAAGTAATTGGGTACAAAATAATAGTCAATTTCTTGTCAAAATTAACATGAGCTAGCAGGTAGTAACATTTCTAGCACACTGTAAAGCAGAATATGCTTTAGCATGCTGAAAACAAAAATGCTGTCAATACAGAATTCTCAGATCTGAGAGACCATCCTCTCCTTCTCCCCACAAAGACCCCCAACATGGAATTCTATACCTAGCAAAAATATCTTTGTAAAATGAAGGGCATGGCCATTATGAAGTAATAAGGACTTGATGAGCACTGAGTGACATATAGAATTATTGAATCACTATATTGAACACCAGAAACTAATAAATACAACACTACATGTTAATAATACCTCACTAAAAAAGAAAAAAAAGACCTTGCAATTTCGTAAGATTTCTTAAGCATCTTAAGATTTGGGGGCACCTGGGTGGCTCAGTCAGTTAAGCATCTGACTCTTGATTTTGGCTCAGGTCATGATCTCACAGTTTGCAAGTTTGAGCCCTGCATCCGGTAAGAAAAATACCTAAAATTAGAAAAAAGAACAAAAGAAATTAGTACAGCAGAAACACAGAAATCCAATAAACATAGGAAGAAATGTTCAATATTATTAGTGATTAGAGAAGTACAGATAAAGACCTCAATCACATACCATTTTATACTTATTTGATTGGCAAAAATACCAAAAAAAAAAAGGTTAAAAGTTCAAACAATAAGATTCCAATGTATCTAGTTTGGCTGAAGGGTAGAGTGTGGACTACAAATAATCTTACAAAGGCACTTAAAAACTAACCCATGGAGAGTGTTAAATGCTAGTCTAAGTAGTTTAATTGCAGGTATCTGAAGCTGTAGGGGATCTGTTGGCTACTCAGACCCTCTCGATGGAGTGAGGAATACCTTTCCCCAGAGCAGTGATCTGTGATTCAGCTCTTTGACGCATCTTCCCTGTTCTCTTCACAAGCCACTGACCACATGTTTTTTTCCGCAGAATATTCTCCTTTTCAAATAACTTTTGACTTTGGCATGCAGCTTTTAGTACATCATCCCAAAGGTATGAAGAAGATGGGGATTTCAGATAGTTTGGAAAGTGGGACAAATTTTTATGTTTTGTTTCAATAAAACAGATACCTTTATTGACCAACTGAACCTTTTAGTCTCTCTCTCAAATGCCTGGAAAGCCCCACAGGAAATAGTACATTCGATTTAACCATTTTAGATGAAAAATAAAAATCTGTCCAAAAACGCAAGTTACAGAAAAGGTAGTTGTGATTAAACAAGATTCCATATGAATAACAATAATGCCACCTTCTGTTACAAAATACAGGTACCTTCACCAAGCGCCTTCGCTACTGCTTTATATTTACAATTCTATGATGCAAGGTAAGTCCTGTTATTCCCATTTGATGAGAGAGAAGCTGAGACACTAAGATGAAATGAGTTGGCCTAAAACAGTCGGCCTCTTAATAGAGCTGGAATCCAAACTCAGCTGTCCTGACCCCGAAGCCCTGTTCTTACTCTCTTTCTCCTCTCTTCTCTCTCCTGTTTCTTCCTGCTTCCCTTCCACTCTCTTTTCTTTTTTCTAAGTATTCATTTTAACAGCTTGTTAAAGTACATATTTGTTGTTGAGAATTTATTAAAACATAAAAAAAAGAAAATCACACACGATCTAACCAGATAACAACTATTAAAATATTAGTGGGTGCTTTGTAGTCTTTTTCTTTGTGCATACATATTTTTAAACAATTTTTTTAACGTTTATTTATTTTTGAGACAGGGAGAGACAGCATGAACAGGGGAGGGTCAGAGAGAGAGGGAGACACAGAATTTGAAACAGGCTCCAGGCTCTGAGCTGTCAGCACAGAGCCCGATGCGGGGCTTGAACTCATGGACCACGAGATCATGACCGAGCCAAAGTCGGCCACTTAACCGACTGAGCCACCCAGGCACCCCTCTTTGTGCATACATATTTTTAAAACAGGGAGCATGCTTACGTGTAACTTTTGTCACGTGCTTCTTCACTTAATGGTCTAGTGTAGATATTTTTCCAAATTGTTAAATATTTTCAAAAGCATAAATTTTATTGACTGCATAGTATTGTAGTATATTACTATACTATAATTTATTTAACTGATCCACCCTGCTGTTGTAGGTTATTTTCAATGCTTTGCCATTAAGAACAACAGACTGTTAGACATATATATATATATAAATACATCTTTGCGTACATCTCTGATTTTAATAATGATAAATGTTTCGTAATGGAATTTCTGAGGCACTTTTTTGTACTCTGAAATCTATTGCTACTTTTTGTACTCTAAAACATGGCCATTATGGGGTAACAGAGATGTGATGCATGTTCAAATGTTGGCTTTCAGAAATGAAATGGTTTTGGATTGTCTGGAGTGTGACCATGCAGGTAGGTGAATAAACTAGAAAGTAGATTTTTACAAAATAAGATGACAGCATTCTGTACATTGTTTGTGAGGGTATAAATTGGGTTTTATCAGGGGGCAATTGGGCAAGCTTTAAAAATTAAAAATGTACACACCCTTGGATTTAGCAATTCCACTTATATTTATTCAATAGATTTCCTTCTGCATGTGTGAGATGATGCACTGAAGTGTTACTTATAAAAGACTGGAAACAACCTATGTATTCATCAGTAGGGATCTGGTTAAAAAGAATGTTACAGTTATTCAAAATACATTCTTTTTTTTTTTTTTAAAGATTTTTTTTTTAATTTTTTTTTTCAACATTTATTTATTTTTGGGACAGAGAGAGACAGAGCATGAATGGGGGAGGGGCAGAGAGAGAGGGAGACACAGAATCGGAAACAGGCTCCAGGCTCTGAGCCATCAGCCCAGAGCCTGACGCGGGGCTCAAACTCACAGACCGCGAGATCGTGACCTGGCTGAAGTCGGACGCTTAACCGACTGCGCCACCCAGGCGCCCCTCAAAATACATTCTTAAGGGGCTCCTGGGTGGCTCAGTCGGTTAAGCGTCCGACTTCAGCCTAGATCATGATCTCGCTGTTCCCAAGTTTGAGCCCCACATTGGGCTCTGTGCTGACAGCTCAGAGCCTGGAGCCTGCTGTGGATTCTGGGACTCCCTCTCTCTCTGCCCCTCCCCTACTCGTGCTCTATCTCTGTCTCTCAAAAATAAACTTAAAAGACATTTAAAAAATTTATAAAAGAACAAATTACATTCCTAAGTTAAAAAGAAAAACAAGGAATAAACAGCAATATAAAATACTACCATTCATGGAAAAAGATAGTAGTGGGGAGAACCCACACACATACAAACACAAATACATAAAATATATCATGGAATGTTATTCAGCCATAAAAAGAATGAAATCTTGCCATTTGCAACAGCATGGATGGACCTTGAGGGCATTATGCTGAGTGAAATAAGTCAGACAGAGAAAGACAAACACCATTCGATTTCACTCCTATGTGGAATGAAAAACAAAAACAAAACCAAGCTCATAGATGCAGAGAACAGACTGGTGGTTGCCAGAGGCAGGGGGTGGCAGTGGGTGAAGGGGTCAAAAGGTACAAACTTCCACTTATAAAAGAAATAAGTCACAGGGATGTACTGTTCAGCTCGACGACTATACTTAATACTACTGTGATGTATATTCGAAAGTCGCTAAGAAAGTAAATCATAAAAGTTCTCATTACAAGAAAAAAGAAGGAACCGCACGGTGAGGGATGTTCGGTAGGCTTATCGCGATCGTTTTGCGGGGTATACAAATAATGAACCATTTAGGGGCACCTGGGTGGCTCAGTCGGTTGGGCGTCTGACTTTGGTTCAGGTCATGATCTTGCGGTCCATGAGTTCAAGCCCCACGTTGGGCTCTGTGCTGACAGCTCAGACCCTGAAGCCTGTTTCAGATTCTGTGTCTCCCTCTCTCTTTCTGCCCCTCCCCTGCTCATGCTCTGTCCCTCTCTGTCTCAAAAATAAATAAATGTTAAAAAAAAAAAACAAATAATGAATCATTTATGTTCTACACCTGAAGCTCCTATGATGTTCTACGTCGATTACAGCTCAAATGGAAAAGAGTAACGATGCGGTACATCTTTAAAAAGAGGGAGACCTGGCAACAACGGGCCTTGAGGCCAGAGGCTACGGAGCCATCTGGGCTGCCCACCGTGGGCTGGCGGAGTGCGCCCGCTCGCAGCTGGCACCGTTGTCTCCCATCCCATTACGTCCCTGCCCGGCCGCGTGGACGACAGTTTTCTACACCCAGAGCAACGCCTGGGAGGTGCCGGGCGACCCCTGGTAGCATCTTTTTTGGCTTCCAAGTGCCTGTGGAAACAGAGGGGCTTTCCTGTTCCCACCAGCGCGGCTGGTCTGTGGACCAGGGCCAGTTGGGACAGCCAAGGCAGAGAAGACAAGCGGGGAGCGTGGCCAGGGCTCACAGAGGCCAGCGTGATTAAAGGGTTGGAAGACAGAGCCTATGAGGCAAATTTTAAGGAACTGGATTTTTTCCCTGGAAAAAGAAAGGACAAGGGGATGACTCAATTGTCATCTTCAAGGATCTGAGCAGTAATTACAATGGGAACCATACCCAGCTGCTCTCCCTCCCAAAGCCACCGCATCCTACCCTCCCCACCCGCCTCGTTTACACTGGCAGCAGGAATGCGGCCCAGCAACAGGGAGCTTTTGACTTTTTACTTCAGGCTGACAGAAGCCTCTGTCTGCTGCGGGCCAGGCTACACTTTTCTGTGTGAAACAAAGAAATAAGCGGGGTGACTCCTTGAATTCTATCCCAACTTTAATTCTTCTTGCTTTTCTCTACCATATTCTCTTTCATTTCCTTTGGGCTTATGAGAAGAAAGTTCGAAAGAGCTTTCTTGAATAAGGAAACACGGTCTGAATGAATCACTGTAAAATTCTCTGTAGCAGCAGCTAGCCTTGATGTTACCACAGTTAAAAAAACAAAAAACAAAAAACGCATGTACTGTATATACTCTTCCTAAACGTACAATTAGGACACAGCTGGGAAAGTGTTTAAGATTCTTTCCCCAAGTTTGTTTTTTTACCGGTTAAATTGCTAAAGGTATACTTTGCTCAACAGACTGGAGGCGAATCGTCTGGAGGACTTGAGCAAGTGCAAGTCTTGGAAAAAAATATTCCCCAGACTATCTAGTCTTGCTTGCTTTTATTTGGTTTTAAAGACCATGGCAGTTTTTCGTGTCTCTGCTCGTTGTGGATTCTGCGAGTCTACGCAGAGGTCCTGGAGGAACTTCTCGAGATGTCAAAGCCACTGGACGGCATCTGGTACAAATACATTAGAAAACAGACTCTGGTAGATAAACGGTCAGCGGAGTAACAATCGCTACCCTTTGTTGTGAGGCTAGTGGGTGCCAAGTGCTTTTCGTATTAATCTTCATAATGACCCTGTGAAGGAGATAGCCACATCCTCATTCGACAGGTCAGGACACAGAGTCAGAGAGATGAGGAACTTGCCCAAGGTCACAGAGCTAGCAAGTGGTGACCTCCACGTTCAAATCCAGGTCTGAAGTCTGTTGTTTCCCTGCTGCTGCCCAGCTCCTGGCTTGGGTGTTCACTCTGTTAGGATGCAGCAGCCACCCAGGCACAGGTCTGTGCGGCTTCATGGGTTATGTGGGTCAGTCTCCTGGTATCATTATTTTGCTCACAATGAGAGCTCATTAGCGCCCCAGGGTCAGCAAAAGCAGTGGTTGACAGGGACATCGCAATGAAGCAGCCTCACCACCTTTCTGCAGTTTCATTTCCCATCTCCTCCATGCAGTCATCTGTTGAATTCTTTTAGCCTGCACTTTAAGTGTTCAGAGCTCTGGCTTCTTCACTCCTGCCCACAAATGCAGCCCTTCCTCACGATTCTGTAAGCAATCCCGGCCCTAAGGTGGCGTTCCTTAAGGAGTGGTTGATGGACCTTCTGCAACCACGTCACCTGGGCTATTGGCTAAAATGATAACTTCCTGGGCCTCACCATTGGTCCACTAATTCAAAATCCCTGGGGGTGAATCTGTGTATTTAATGAGTCCCCCAGGTCGTTTTTTATACATGCTGAGGTTTGAGAAGGGCTGCTCCTAGAGCGGTGGTTCTTAACCTCAAAGAGACATTGTAATCGCCTGGAAAACTTAAGGCTCCGTTCCCCCTCTGGAGAGTCTGATTCATCTGGGGTGGGGCCTGGCCATCAGATTTTTTAAGAGCTCCCCAGGGAATTCTGATATCTACCCAAGACTGAGGACCATGTTCCTAGACCTGGAGCACGGAGTCTCAAACATGACCATGCATCACACTCACGTGGAGGGCTTGTTAAAACACGGATTACTGCCTGCTCCTCCCCCCACACACTGAGTTTTTCTGATTCAGTAGGTCTGGAGTAAGACCTGATACTTTGCATGTCTAACAAGTTCCCTCGTGATGCTGTTCCAGGGACCATGTTTTGAGAACCACTGGTTTAGAGTTTCTTGGATATTAGCATGCATCACTGCTAGATTTTAAATAATTAAGGAAAACTCTTTTTCGCTGCTTTGAAAGCTTCAGAAACACCTTGCACTTTCCTGTCCTAATTTAAATAATTTTGCATACGTTAGGTCCACCACAAAGTCAGGCTTGTAAATACAACTATTAACCTATTTTTCCCCACAGGAGATTTAGATAGATGAGGGAATGAAAGCAGCAGTTAGCCAGAATAAATAAATAGGTTTCTTAGGCAAATTGCCCCTTGCAAAGCTAGAAGAGATCTGATGAGTGGAGATCCATGAAGGTACAGGTCACTTCCAACATCAAGGTATGTACTAGGGAAAAAGTGGTAGGGAAAATCAAACTCTTTGCACAAGCACACAAATAAACCTTGGCCTGGTCATTATTGGCCCTGTTTGCATTCCTGCTATTGTCAGAGATGATGGTACAAAAACTGATTTCTTCGGGACTAGGGAATCACTGCGTAGAGGCAGGGTCACTTCAGATGAACTTGCAGCCTAGGCACGGCACAACCCTAGGCCACCTTTCATGTAGACTTTGGTGCAAATTGTACCCTCTGGGGTTGTGCTACACCACAAAACTAGAAGAGGTCTATACCTTTTCTAGAGTTACAGAAACCTGAGCAATATCCCCAGGAACGGGGACCTAGAAAGCTTTGCAGTGCACGTCCCAGAGATCCAAGTTCAGTCCACTGGTTTTCCCTGACCACACCTGCTTTCTAGTAACCAACTAGGGAAAGGATGAGGAGAAGAACAAAAAATTCCCACAGTATTTGTTCACATACATAGACCGAGACATGGCAAGTCTAGTTGAGGGAACCCTGAGAGCAGTCTTAAAAGCCAGGAAGGCACAGAAAGAAGTATCCTGGGTGAGATATAGATCTTGAACATACGGGGACTAAGAATATACATGTAAACCTCGGGTTCTTTTTAGAGCTATGGATAAAAGCTAGACCTTGCTCCTCAGCTAAGTTCCTTTCTCTTTCACTTCTTTACCTTTACATAGTCTTGTATTTACTCCGCTGTCTCCTGCGCCCACCCAAGAGCAACCATAAACTATGTATTATCTGGAGAAATTCCAACTTTAAATATTTTTGTATGAATCTGGACATCTGCCCTGCTTTTAGTGCTAGAAATGTGGTCATTCTTAACTTCAGCCCAGAGGATCATCAAGATGTCACCACTTCCACTCCACTCGGGCATTTAGTTGGGTCTCTTCTGGGACTTCTACCATCATCCACCCAAATGGAAGTAGCTTCTAAGGCTAAGGGTCTAAACTAGGAGGTAGGGGGTCATGCAAATGGGAACAATTCAAGGGAAGAAGTCATTGGTTTTCAAGTAAATCTTCCAGACAACAAGAATGAAATTGGGGAGACAGAACCATTGCCCCTCCCAGGTGTTGGAGATGAACTCCGGGTATTATAGACTGAATGTGTCTTCCCCCAAATTTCTATGTTGAAGCCCTAACCCCAAGTGTGATTGTATTTGGAGTAAGAACGTAATGAAGGTTAAATCAATTCATTAGGGTTTGATAGGATTCGTATTCCTGTAAGAGACACCAGACAGCTTGCCAGGCTGTTCCCCCCGGTGCACAGACCGAGCAAATGCCATGTGAAGAGAAGCAAGAAGGCAGCTGTCTGCGTTTAGCATTTAGCAGATTCTTCTCCTGCAGTAATGTGTGAAGGGCCAGGCAGAACACACAGTGGAGGCAGATGCCTGCAGAGGGTGCAGAAGGCAAATGCCTGTGCCATCTTGTTATTTTACCTTTTACTTTTAATGGTAGATCAAGAAAGCATTTACTCCCACTGCTAAAACTTCATGTGAACGTGTTGAGGCCAGGAATGGCTGAGCTGCCGGAGTGAAAACACAGTGAACAATGGCCATGTCAAATGTGGAAGACAAGAATTCTGCATCATTGCCCCAGCTCAGGCACCTGTCTCCTCAGGCTTGGCTGACACTGGCCAGACTCCTGCCCGGTGGACGGCCTGAGATGCAGAAGGTGGTGTGGGGGGTAAACTTCCTCCTAGGTCGGCTAGAAATCTTGCATTGGTGAGTCCTTGGTATAGGACTGGAAAGATCTATCTAACCCTTAATAGGGGAGATACTCAAAATATCTAACACCAGGTAGATCAGTTGTAGACAACCAGAGCCACTGTATTAGAGCAGAGCAGTTACTCATCAGCCCTGGAGTGAGCTAACTGCTGATTCCACTGTCCACACTTGCTTCACAGGCAAAAGTCACATTTGTGGTCACAGCTAAATCACAGCAGCCTGTACAATTCATCAGAAGAGTATGCGTGCTGCCGTAAGAGCTACTCAGAGAACTTAGTCACTCAGGGACTTGGGGACGCGAAGCCAGGTCTGAATCAGATACGTGTCCAGTTCATGCAAGTGTTGTTTTTATTTTATTCTTTAGTTTTTTAATGTTTTTATTTCTTTTTGAGAGAGGTGGGGGAGGGGCAGAGAGAGAGGGAATCTGAAGC
Source organism: Leopardus geoffroyi (assembly GCF_018350155.1). Classification (NCBI taxonomy): domain Eukaryota; kingdom Metazoa; phylum Chordata; class Mammalia; order Carnivora; family Felidae; genus Leopardus; species Leopardus geoffroyi. The sequence goes on along the minus strand of NC_059328.1, from coordinate 178,307,005 downwards.
AGAATCCAGGATCTGAGCTGTCAGCACAGGGCCCGATGCAGGGCTTGAACCCATGAACCACGAGATCATGACCTGAGCTGAAGTCAGACGCTTAACTGACTGAGCCATCCAGGTGCCCCAAGTGTTGTTTTTGTTTTAAACCAAATGTTAGGAAACCAAAGAAATAATATCCACAGGTATTGTGCCAAACACGAATATATTATACAAACAAACTGGCATCCTATTTTCACATGTACTTCACCCAACGTTTCAAATATCACAAGGAACGTATTTAGAGAGATAAAATGCAGGGAATAAGCCAAATATAAGACTTTGTTTATACTTTAGAAATTATGTAATGTGAAAAAATTATTTCTAGTAAATCCTGGCATAAATTGTGTAAGTTGAGAAACAGTGATAAGGGAAGTAGATGTAACAGAATGTAAAAGGTTTCAATCCAAATTGTTCAGGCAGCATACAATTCGCCCATGTATTTGAAGCACATACTTTGAGTAGAAACTCCTATATTTAGAATGCATCTATATGGTAGGGCAAACTAGAACTTTTTGAATTCTACAATTGGATTTTATATGTAAGTATCACTTCAGCTACAATGGCTCCTCAGTTGTGCAAATGCCATTTATGTAGCACATGCAGTATTCAGAACCCAGCTGAGAATCTGGAAAATGATCAAAGGCCTGTAATGGTTAAGACAGGTCCATGTATTAAATACCATTCATTTTACTTCCTAGGAGAAACCCACATTACTCAAAGTCTCTACACAATTTTCTAATAGGTGTGGATATTTGGTATTGGAACATGGCAAAGATTGCCAGTGGTTGGCCCCAACATCCTTTCTTCCATTTCAACTTAGTTGAACCCAAGTTTGTTCGGGGAAGCCATGCACCCAGATAAAGACGATATTTCCCAGTCTTCTTACAACTATAAGTGTGCCAAGTCTTTGACCAATGAAATACAAGCGGAAATGTTTTGTAAGACATCCAGGAAGTACCCCATAAAGGTGAGACCCAGCTCTCTGCCTTCCTGCCTGCAGTCTGCTGGCTGGAACCCTGATATGATGGCTGTAGGGGCCATCTGGAGCTGTGACAGTGAGAGCTATGCCCTGAGGATGTTGCAGTGGAGAGCTAGAAGGAGCCTGAATCCCTAAGAAATTCAAGATGTGCTATGCTCATCTTAGATGGCCTATCTCTGGAATTCTTATGCATGAGAACCTATCTTGTTATAGCCACTGTTAGTTTTGTTCTAAATGTTAAACACATCCAAGTTTATCCTAATAACTATGCTCAGAATAAATAAAAAATAATAAACTTTTAGTTTTGTGGTTGCTAAAGACAGACACATTTTACCTGGGAGAAGGAACATCTGAACATCTGGTGTCTCCTAAAAGTGAAGGAGACACCAAAAAACAAAACAAACCAGAAAACAAACAAAAAATCAATAAACTCTATAACGGGTTTTCATGTAAATAGTTTTAAAGGATAGCATTCTAGCCATACCTATTGAAATAAATTGTCCTAGACCTCTTAGGTAGGCTCCAAGGGTATCAATATGCTATAGGAAATTAGAATCATCTGAATTAATAATACCTGGAGTCATCAAGAAAAGAATAAAATATATTTGGTATAAGAAATAGGAAATACCTTGGGCCACCTGGCTCAGTTGTTTAAGCTTCCAATTCTTGATTTCCACTCAGGTACTGGTCTCATGGTTTGTGCGTTTGAGCCCCACATCTCTCTTTCTCTCTCTCTTTCTCTCTCTCTCTGCCTCTCCTCTGCTTGCACTCTGTCTCTGTCTCTCAAAATAAACAAATAAACACTAAAAAAAAGAAAAAAGAAAAAAAAGAAATATGAAATGCCATAGAAATATTTTAATTCTAAATAGTTTAGTGGTTTTTTTTTAATTTTGTTCACAAAAGAGGAAGGAAAAGTAGTAAGTTTTCTGAAAATTCTGCAATATGGAATAGCGGATTTTTCCAGATTGCAAAATAAATGAGTTGTCACTGTGTAGGGTTCTGTCAGTTTGAACATTGTGCTGATTTTATTAAGAATTATTTTCTTGGGGCACATGGGTGGCTTGGTCAGTCAAGTGTCTGACTTTGGCTCAGGTCATGATCTCGGGGTCAAACCCTGCGTCAGGCTCTGTGCTGACAGCTCAGAGACTGGAGCCTATTTCAGATTCTCTGTCTCCCTCTCTCTCTGCCCCTCCCCTCCTCACACTCTGTCTCTCTGTCTCAATCAAAAATAAAAATAAACTTTAAAAAAAGAATTATTTTCTTAAAATTCCCTTACATTTATGTGTTGTATTCATTTTATTTGGTCAGCATTCCAACTAGTTATACATTTTCCCCCACAAAATAAAAAAATTAAAACCAAAGAAAGCTACAAAATGATAGAGAACATAAAATCTCAATCTGGAGCCTTGGAGGTAACAAAATAAAGAAGCTACACCTTTCTTGCTCCCTTTATTTCCTGGAAAGTTTTAGGGCTCCTATTCAAATTGTGTGAATTCTCACCTGAGCAGTGCTGTACGCAGATGGGTGGGAAAAGAGCCAGCTCCTTCTGGCAAGGAGCAGGAGCAAGCCTACAGGCAATTTGATCTTTAAGCCAGACTTAGATAAATGAGAAACCTATTACAAACGGGAAATCTTCTGAGAACTTGCTGGCTATATGCCGTTCTCCAAACAGAGCAAAAGACAGCAGTGGTATAAACAATGGAAGCAAAAGGTTAAAGAACAAAAATATTCGAATAAAATCCCTTAACAGTGCCTCCACTCATGCAAAGTAATCAGAACTCTCCCCTCCGATGCCTCACCTTCCAGGAGATTGACGTCCCCACCACATGCTCTGTTACCATCCCCAACTTCCAGGATTCCTTGGTTCTTTCATCAATTATCACAATCTTTTTTTCACTCAAGCTTTCAGCTGCATGAGGGCAAGGACTGTGTCTCTTAGTCGCAGTTATAGCCCCATTACATGCTTAGCACAGGGCCTGGCAAATAGTAGGTACTCATTCAGATGTTGGATGGGTAGATGAATGGATGAGAGAAAGAAATTTGGAGAAAGGTATGATCAGGCACACAGGCAAAGGGAATTTAACTAAAAAGTTATCCTTAACTCCCACTCCCTCCAGCCTAACTTTGACTCTACAAAAAATTATGGGCTCATTAAGAGAAAAGAGAGAGAAAATGTAAAGAGGAAATAGAGGAAAATACGATGATAATGAGATGTAAATTAAACTATGGAAAAAGTTGACCAAATTGGTTCTTTAATATTTATCCTACACCCACACACACACTTCTAACACACACAGCTGTCCAACACAAGGCAGATATTGCCACAAAGAATGGTTACTTTGAATAGATTATATAAATTAGAATTATCTAAGTTATTTGCGTATTATCAATAATATGCAAATTTCTGCATGTCCCACCCTGAACCTGACAGTGAGCCCCAGAAGAAACTTTCCTAGGTGGTAGCACAAAGCCAACTACCTTTGAGGTGGATGAATTTGCATTTTATTCATCATTTTCCATCTGGCTCTTTAGTGCTCTGGTTGCTGAGTAATAACAAGCCTAGAAGCTGAGCAAGAAAAGCAAGAAAAAGAGGAAGAGGCCCAGTTTATCTAGAAATTGACTAATACACCTGTAAGAACATAGACAAAACCACTGCTTATAACTCATTTATAACAGCGCAGCAAAAATGGAGCCACAGAAAGAGATGAATGGAAGAATGATGTAATATGCAATAGACATCACTGCCGCTGGTCAGTGTCTGTGGTCCTCCTCTTCTAGACCCACAGAGGACTGCCTTACCATCTCCCTGTGCTGAACTTACATGTGGCCATGTGATCTTCTATAATCAACAAAATGTGCATGCAAGGGATACAGGTCACTCCTGGGTAAGGCATGTAAGAGCTGGTGCATGATTCTCCATGGTCTTCTCTCCTTGCACCAGCTGGCTGGGTGGCACTCCAAGTGACAGAGTCTCCACCAGCCTGGGTGCCAGAATGAGGTTATGTAGAGTACAGATCAGCAAACTATAGCCCCCAGGTTGGCTGCCTGCTTTCATAAATAAAGTTTTATTGGAATACAACCATACCCATTTGTCTATGTATGCTTTCCAGTGACAATGGCAGAATTGAGTTGTTGGGACAGAGACTATATAGCCTGAAAGTCTAGAATGCTTACCAAATGGCCCTTTAAGCAAAACTATGCTGACTCTTGATACAGAACACTGAACCTCCACCCACATTTATTCGAGGAGGACATGTAGGTTGAAGGGAGAGACAGTCCTCTGTTATTTTAAAATAACAAGAATTGGGGGCTTATTTGTTACTCATATATAACCCAGGTTATTCTGACTGACACAAAACCCTCAAAAGAGAAAAACACTCAATTTGTGTGTATGTCATTAATAGAAATGTATTGTCTAAGCAAAGTACCTGGCACAGTCTGAGCACTTGAGTAGTAGGTTCTCATTTCTTTATTGAACATTCCCCACTGAAAAAGGAGACAGAACATTGATGTAATCACAAATGGACTACATGTCAGCTCCCTCAGAACACACTGTCTAAAAGTGGTGGCTTTTCAACAATTTTTAAAGGAAAGATGTTGACGTGGTAGTTATTAAGATGGTTAAAAAAACATTAGAAGAGGCAGAGTGAAAGCAAAGGTGAGTCATGAGCTGTCAGAACATGAGGCATGTAAAGAAAGAGGCAGAGTGGCCCTTTTTGATGTGCTGACTCCTGGGATGCTGGAGCCTGGCTATACATTTGAAGCAGAGGTGAAAACATTGAACTGGACTCATTGGCTTCAGTGATGAAAATGATTTTAAGGTTTTGAACGGTAAAAAGAAAGTTTCTTTTTTTTTTAATTCTGGAAGAAACAAAGGTAAGGGACTATTTGCTGAGTCTCTCATAATACCAACATTGAACACCATTCTAGCTCTTACAATGATCCAGGCACTGTTCTGAGCACCTGACACATTTCAGCTCTTATAATCAGCACAATCCTGTAAGTTGGATGTTATCATTATCTTTAGTTTACTCACAAAATGGTGAAGTACAGGGAAATTAAGTAGCTTGCCTGAAGTCAGCTATTAGCAAGAGGTGAAGCTGAATTGCAATGCAGATGTTCTGTGCCCAGTGCAATGACTCTTAGCCATCTTGCTGAATGTCCAAAGGCTTTGCCACTGGACTTGAGACAGAGTATGAAGGCAAAGATTCGTTGCTAGGCTGCTGTGTTCACTAGGGTACTTTTGGCTCTCTGTATCAGAATGCCCAACTCAAACTGGTTTAAACAAAGAAGAAATTTATTAGTTCATGTAATAGAAATCAAGAGGAGGGGCAGCTGCAGAATTGGTCAAGTCACTAGTTCATTGAGGTCTCTTGCCTTCTGATTCTGTTCCCCACAGGGTTGACTTCACATAAGATTAGTCGCTGTTATAGTCAGGGATGGCAACCAGTAGCAAAAGGTACGTATGTGCCCCTTTGTTGCCACTCAGATAGAAACAAATCCACCCACCCTCTTCATTCTTTCTGGGCCAAATTAGCTCCACATGGGGGTAGAAGTGAAAAGTGACGAAGGCAATGCCACCCACTGTTCGGCTTAGAAAAATTAGGGTTCTTGGAGTGAGAGAAGCAGTCAATTCTCCTGAGGCAATCTGGCTTCATGGCAAAAGTACTTAATACCTAAATAAAATTAGGGTTTGTTTAGGAAGGAGGATTGGGGTTGGAGGGGTAAACAACCAACAGTGTCCACTAGCAGGTGTCAGGTGAAGTGCAACCATATTTGCCAACTTGACTGTCTCTGCCACCCTTTCCCTGGGGATCCTTCCACAGACTATATTGAGGTGGTAAAATTCATGCTCTCATTGTATCATGAGTTTGAACCTTAATCTTGTTATATGTTGATGGAGAAGCTGCTTAAATTCTTGAAAGTCTCATCATTATATAGATGAATAATGGCCAGACAATGTATAAAAATAGAAGTCTGACCAACAGTCCGCAGCAAACAGCCCGGAAAGCCAACCTATTGCCTATAGTAACCAGTCCAGGAAGTCAGATCATTATCTCTAGCAATCAGCTCACAAAACCAAATAATACCTCTGTAACAATTGACTTCAAATGGTCAGGACTTGGTTGATATCTAACAACTTCCATAATTATTGCCCCAACTTTCAACTTAGAAAGAAAAACCAGAGAAAGCCAAATACGGTCCCATAATCAATCACATAGGATGATTGCTTCTAGTTAGCTTGTCCACAGCTTCCCTATGCCAACAGCCTCAAAGCAAGGCAGACCTGAAACCATCCCTTTTCTCCGCTGAAAAGTTTTCCCACCCTTCTACTTGCCTTTGAGTCTCTGCCACACGCAAGTGATACAGGCTGACTCCTTTGCTACACCAAGTTCTGAATGAATAGCCTGTGCTTGTTCTCATTTGGGTCACCTTGATTTGTTTCCACACTCTCTATGCTTCAGTTTCTTCACCTATAAAGTGGAGATAATACGGGTGCCTGGGTGATTCAGTCGGGTAAGCATCCGACTTTGGTTCAAGTCATGATCTCATGGTTCCTGAGTTTGAGCCCCACATTGGGCTCTGTGCTCGCAGCTCAGAGTCTGGAGCCTGCTTTGGATTCTGGGTCTCCCTCTCTCTTTTACCCTCCCCCACTTGTGCTCTGTCTGTCTCTCTCTCAAAAATGAATAAACATTTAAAAAATTAAAAATATATATATTTATAAAATGGGGATAATAAAATTACTGACTTCAAGGTGAAGATTAAATTAGATTATGTATCAAAGCCCTTAGCATGTTAATTCTTAAGGACTGGAAATTATCTCTTGAGAAATAACTGTTCATTTGACTATTTGGTGGATTTGTTTAAAAGGTCAAAGAAACTGCAGGGATCACCATAGGGCATGATTTAGCAAAGCCAAATGCCTTGTGGTCTAAGCAGAAAAGGTCCAGGATTACAGGGGTGTTTTCCTATGAGAAGCTTTTGCCATACATTTCACATGAAGTGTCCCACGAGTGAGTGTGTCTTTGTGTGTCTTCGCTGACCTCCCCATGGGCTTCTCAGGACAATGAGACTGGCCTGGATTGGGATGAACCAAAGATGCCCAGAAGATCGCATTGTTTCATAACTTCCAGTGCTCACACTATACCTTCCACACAGTAGGTTGATAGTAAACAGTTGTTAATGGACTGATTGAATAACAAGTGCCATTTACCACTGTTGGAAGTTTGAGAATTAATTTGACCTGCATGTGCAAACTATTTTCATGTAGTCGAAGAAGCCAGAATTTTAAGGATCTATGAAGGAAATACCTTCTTCGGTCCTCATAAATATTTCACACCACAGAAGTTGTAATTCATTACCCTTGCTGAAAGGAAGACACAAAGAAATATGAAGAAAATGTAATGAGGAAGAGGAAGACACAAAGGGAGAAAGAGAGAGAAACACACACAAGAGGATGAGATTTTTTTCTCATTTGTGTTATGAGACACATGAACAAGGAAGTAAGAGGCTCTCATGGGAAAATGTCAAAGGACGGAGTGGTATAAATATCTTATGGAGAAGGAGGAGAGAAAGGTGATTTATTCCCTTTATATTAATTAAGAAAATTTCTAAGTATTTATTGTGTGCATACATCCACGTTGTAGGTTATTCTGAGTATAAAGAGTTAAATGCCTGAAAGAAAGGTTAAAAGAGCAAAAGTGACAAATTCAAGGTTACAGATCGTTTATCCCTCAACGACCTCTCCAATGTCAAAGAATGTGGATAAGTTTAAGACAAAGTCATGTTAATCATACTGATTCAAAAAAAATATAGTGAGACAGCTGCCTGAGGTAAGTGGGTCATAACTAGGATTTTTGAAAATAATTCATGGGGTCCCCCAGATTCATAGGGACCTCTTAGAGGGAAAATCTGAGAGGCACCCCACTCAGCCACAAGTCTCGACATTTGCAAATACGTGAGCAGCAGGGGACTGAGGGGGGAAACCACCACTTTGAAGGTGATCATTGTAGCCTCTGGTGGACACTGAAAGCTCAAAGAGATATCCTAAAAATTAGTCTTTGATCATCTATAAGAGAAAATAGTGAGGAATCAAAACAGCCCCATTTCCTTTAAGTGATAAAACAGTGAGAAACAATGGGAGGGCAGAGAACTCACTATAATCTTCCACTGTATGCCTTAAGCAAGAGGGATTTTTTTTTAAAGCTCAGACCTGATGTTTCAACAATTTCCAAGCAGATGTTCCCTCTGTAGGCTAGGTTGTGTGCTCACTCACTGATTCTCCATTTGGCTCTATTACACTAATAACCCCACAGAGAGCCCTCCCTTTTCATGCACAGTGAAGTGGTGACTTCTCATTCTCCATCTCTCCAGGTGAAGTTGGATGCTGTTTAAAAATGCTCTTGACACCCAGGAATAGACGCACACAAATATACCCAACTGATTTTTGACAAAGGTGCAAAAGCAATTCAATAAAAGGCCAAAAAAAAAAAAAAAAAAAAAAAAGAAGAAGAAGAAGAAGAAGAAGAAAAGAAAGAAGCCTTGACCTAAACCTCACACTCTGTAAAAATTAACTCAAAATGGATTATAAACTTAAAGGTGACATATAAAACTATAAAACATTTGGAAAAAAAACATAGTAGAGAGTGTTTGAGACCTAAGACTAGGTAAAGAGTTCTTAGATTCTGCATCAAAAACACAATCCATAAAAGGAAATATCAATAAATCGGGCATGATAAAATTTAAAATTCTTGCTCTATGAGAGCCCATGTGAAAAGGATAGAAATGAAAGAAAGAAAAGATACAGACTGAGAGAAAATATTTGCAAATCACGTATATAGCAAAGGACTAATACCTATCATGGGTCAAGAGTTCTCAAAACTCATGAGTTAAAAAAATCCAATTGGAAAAGGGTCAAAAAGACACTAATAGACATTTCACCAAAGAAGATATATAGAAGGCAAATAAGCTCATGAAGATGTTCAACATCATTGGACATTCGGGAAGTGCACATTGGAACTACAAGTGAGATATCACACCCCTACCAGAATGACTAACATAAAAAAGTGATCATACCTGGGTCATCTTGGTTAAGCGTCTGACTTCAGCTCAGGTCATGATCTTACAGTGTGTGAGTTTGAGCCCTGCATCGAACTCTGTGCTGACAGCTCAGAGCCTGGAGCTTGCTTCAGATTCTGTCTGCCCCTCCCGCACTCATTCTCTTTCTCTCTCTCTCTCTCTCTCTCTCTCTCTCTCTGTCTCAAAAATAAATAAACATTTAAAAAGTGTTTTAAAAACTGATTATACCAAATGCTGGGGAGAATGTGGGGAAACTGGGTAACTCATACATTGCCGTTGGGAATACAAAATGATACAGCCACTTTGGAACACAGTTGGGAGGTTTCTTATGAAGCAAAATATGCAACTGTCTTTTAATCTAGCAATTGTGCTACTGAAGTATTTATTTCAGAAAAATGAAAAACATGGTCACACAAAAACCTGTATAGAAAATATTCATAGCTTTGCTTGTAACAGCCCAAACTATGAATCAACCCAGATGTCCCTCAATAGGTGAATGCTTAAACTGTGTTCCACACACAACATGGATCACTGCTCAGGAATAAAAAGAAGCAGACTACTGTGATGGCAGTACCAACAGGGTTTGGGCTCTCTAGGGATGTACGCTGAGTGAAAACAGCAGATCCCACAGAGTTACATAGTGGACATTTATAGAACAACCTTTGAAATGACAAAACTTTAGAAATGGGACCAGATTAGTGGTTGCCCTAGATGAGAGACTGGGGAGATGAGGGAGGTGAGTGTGGTGATAAGAGAGCAATAACAGAAAGGATACTTTTGGTGTTGAAACTGTTCAGTCTCTTAGCTGTGGTAGCCACAGACCTACACAGGTGATCAGATCATATAGAACTTAACACACACATACACACACACACACACACACACACACACACACACATACACACACGAGCAGAAGGAAAACTGGGAAAATCTGAATAAGATTGGTATTTTGTGTCAATGTTAATATTCTGGTTGTGATATTATATTATTTTATAATATAGTTTATAGTTTAGCAAAAGGTTACCATTGGGGGAAACTGGGTAAAGTGTACAAGGGATCTTTCTGCCTTGTTTCTTATAATGGCATGTGAACTTAGAATTACCTCAGTTCATATATATATATATATATATATATATATATATATGTACATGATTGAGGTAGTAACAACCAAACTAACAATACATGCCAGCCTCCTAAACCAGGCCATTTTAAAGGTAATTCTGAGGGGCACCTGGGTGGCTCAATTGGCTAAGTGTCCAACTCTTGATTTTGGCTCAAGTCATGATCTCAGGGTAGTGAGACTGAGCCCTGTGTCTGGCTCCATGCTAAATGTGGAGCCTGCTTAAGATTCTCTCTCTCCCTCTCTCTCTCTCTCTCTCTCTCCTCTGCCTTACCCTGCTCTTGCTCTCTCTCTCTAAAAAGAAGAAGAAGAAGAAGAAGAAGAAGAAGAAGAAGAAGAAGAAGAAGAAGAAAGAAAGAGGGAAAAAAAAGGTAATTCTGACCATTCAAGATATTTGTATGTTCACTCTCAGGCTGTGTTCCTATCGTACCCAAAGGAAAATGTTCTTTTCTTTTTTTAAATGGTTTATATTTTTATCATAAGGGTACTATTTAATTGTAGAAAACATGAAAAAACATAGAAATGAAAGTAAGGAAAATAAAATAAAATAACTTCCATTCTCACCACTGACAATAACTTGAATAGTATGCCTTTAAGAGCTATGCCATAATACAATTTACTCTTGGTTTTTGCCATGTTCGTATCATAATTAATTCTTCCATGCATATACTTTCGTAAATATCCTTCATTTCTTATCATATATCCTTTTTAAAGGAATTTATATTTTATGAGTAACACCATTACTATACATATAAATATGATCAGGAGACTGTATCAAGGCCAGTACCCCAGTTATATCATGCTACAGCTTTGTATTTGTACATACACGTACAAGATGGTTCATCTATCCTCGTGCATAGCGCTCACGAGCATTCCTGCTCCTCGTTTTGGTTATCACTCTGCATCCGTGGTCGTGTAGGAGGTCGGGCCCCCCAATATCTGTTCTAATCCCAGAGGCACCCAGGAATATCTCTAGTGCTGTTACTCAGATCGCTCCACTAAGAGTGTATATTCAAGGAGAGGCAGAGAATCCTTCAATATCTATTTAAGACTTGGAGATTGTCCCTCCCGGACTTCTGTGGGCTTTCCCACACCTCTCAGCTCTGAGAAACATGTGCATTCAACAAACTTCCTTACTATAAAAGGAAGGGGAGAGAAAGCCAAAAAAGCACTTGCAGAGGGTTCAATTCTGCAGCCCCTGCTCAGTCTCCATTAGTGGGGAAAGTCTTATTTTTTTGGCTCCGTCTGTGCAAGTCCGTAATGGATTTTCCTGGGCAGGAGGTCATAGACCTGACATTTCAGAAAGCCTCCAAAGAAGAATTCACTGGAAAGAACACCCTGCATAACTCAAGCAACAACAAAAAGAGTGCATGATTATATATTTCTCAGTCTTCAGCATGATTGTGCCACAGAAGGGCAATAGTCTTTCTCAGACTAAAAGAGGTAAAATAGGAAACTCTGCATGCACAAAAGCAAGTGTGCTATTCCTTCCATTGAAGGAGAGGTTTTTAGCATCTAGCGTAGCACCTGGCAGGCCCTGGAAGCGAGAATCCTTTCGGTGGAAAATCCTTTCTAGTTGAAATGCTTTACTTGCACTGCTAATGTGACAGCCTTGTCTGGAAACTACCTAGGTTTTTTTTTTTCCCCCCACACTTCACTGAATTGCACTTCATCTGTATTTTTCCTGCTGCATATCAATGGATCCTTCTGTGGTGGAGAGGGATGGAAGGAGAAGAGAGCTGACAGATTGAAGAGATGCTGTTTTCCCTCCTGTCTGTAGCTGTCTTCTCATTCAGGGTTTGATTCTCTATGAAATCAGAAGTGAAACTCTGCCCTTGGCAAAAAGGAGCCGAAACTCTCGCCAGGATACACCGTGGTTGGCAACCACTGGTGGAAATTCAAGGCCAGCTCATCAGTTTCCTCCCACAGAGCCGGGGCAGATATTCAAACAGATTGGTGCCAGGCTAATTTAAGACATGATAGGAAACAGATTTGAGCAAGCCAGAATTATTTTTTTTAATTTTCTTAGACGAGAAATAAAAACAAAAAGTTAGGATGTTATTGGGAGCACATACAATGAGAGGAGACCAGTACATCGAGGGTAGCTTCAGTAACTCTAGAAATGGAGGCTGTCAGAAGAGAGAGTTCAGGTCTTTATACTGTCAGTGCTCATGTCAGGAGGGCACCGAAGTCAATGTATCCACCAACGGGAAAGCAAGCAGATTTGCTAAGAATGGGGCTATTTTCAAGGAACAAGGGGTTTCTGCTCAAGGAGCATATTTTTCCTTCGTGACAGCTATGAATGCTGCCACCATCGCTGTGCTAAAGAGGGCAGAAAGGGCAGCATGCTGTGTTTCCATTTGGGTCTGAACACAAGATCACAGGAAGAAGACCTCTGCACCAATCCTTCAGAGTTGTTTAACACAAACACTTTACAGACAGTCCCTGACTTACAATGGTTTGACTTAGATTTTTCTGGTGCAAAAGTAAAACACATTCAGTAGAAAACCGTACTTCGAATTTCGAATTTGATCTTGTCCCAGGCTAGTGATATGTGGTATGATACTCTTGACCTTGGGCAGCGCCGTGAGCCATAGCTCTTGGTCAGCCCTGCGATCATGGGGGTAACAACCCATATGCTTAAGACCCTTCGGTACCCAGACAACCATTCTGTTGTTCACTTTCAGTACAGTATTCAACGCATTACGTGGGACATTCCACACTTTATTATAAAATAGGCTTTGTGTTAGGTGATTTTGCCCAACTATAGGCTAATGTAAGTGTTCTGAACACATTTAAGGTGGGATAGGCTAAGCTATGACATTGGGTTCGTTAGGTATATTAAATTCATTTTCAACTTAACGATATTTTCAACTTACGACAGGTTTATTGAGATGTAAACCCATTGTGAGGCGAGGAAATCTGTAGAATTAAAGAAAGGCGATAACTCTATCTGACACACTCACCTCTGTTTATTGCACTTCCCCTCTGTATCATATTCTTTTTCATTTCCAAAGACCAGGGCTAACTTCCGGAAATGTAGATTCTCATAAAGTTCACTTGATTCAACAACAATTCTGGCTAGTATTGTTTTCAAATTTTGTGTTCCAAAACCAACAATATTGCTTCAAAATTACATGACATCTTTTCTTGAATGTTCTTAAAATAGCTTCTAGACATTACCTCATGAAACCAACACCATCAAAAATCGTTGATAAAGGCAAAAGTGGGGGTACCAACAACTCTCCCCCTTCACCTGCTTCATGACATTGTGGACTGAAGCCTGAGAAGGAGGTGGGCAGTCTCTCTTTTCCATTTTCCACGTGACTTGAAAGTGTCACCTAAGTGTTCTAAAGCTCATGCTTCTCATCTGAAAAATACGGCGGCTGAGCCAAATGATTATCCCAGAACTTTCCAGTCCTGTGAGTCTGTAAAATTTTGAAAAGAGGAAAGGTTCTCATTAAGAGAAGTTGAACACTGACTTGCTATACCATTAAGGAGTGGGTTTAACTTGGGGTGCCTGGGTGGCTCAGTCAGTTAAGCATCTGACTCGATTTTGGCTCAGGTCATGATCTCACAGTTAATGAGTTCCAGCCCTGCGTCAGGCTCTGCACTGACAGCATGGAGCCTGCTTGAGACCCTCTCTCTCCCTCTCTCTCTGCCCCTCCCATGCATGCACATGCTCTCCCTCTCTCTTAAAATAAATAAATACACTTTAAAAACAAAGGGGGTTTTAACTTTAAAATCAAGCTTTATTTCCTCGAAGGGAAAATGAATATACTAGGCCCGGTTTATGTGCCACCCAGATCCACTCATTCTCTCCTATTTTCCAGAGCCTGGCTTTGGAAGGCCAACCAGGAAGGGCCTAGCAGCCTCCTACCCATTCTTGCAGCCTTAAGGCCTGGTAGCTGATGCTGGAGTTATCACCACAGCTGAGAAGCTTTAACAGACACAGCTAACTGAGGAAGACAGACACTGTGACCACACACTGCCTGGATTGGGCCTTCGGAAGCTCCAGTGGCTTCCTGGAGGTGGTATTAATGCCACTTGACTTGGGGGGAAATTGACACAATGGATGAACTCTGACCAATGGGAGACCAGAAACGAGAGACCATCTGTGCTTAAGTTGTTTCCCTCCTCCTGCTCTCCACCCCCCCAGACTGTTCCAAATGCAATTGCTTTTGTATAGTACCTCTGGAGATGTCTGCTCAAGACTGAGCAACTAATGTGTTTGCAGTGAAGCTCTGCCTAGCTTGGTCATGAACTTCCCTGTGATGGCTCTTCCTTCTTCCCTGCATTAGTTCTCTTTTTCCCCTGGGATTTCGGCCGAGTGTTAACATAACAACATTTTGCCTCAGGTCCTGTTTTCTAAGGAATCCAGGCCAAGACAGTGGTACATGGAGTGCCCTTAGAAAGCAGACCTTCAGGATAGAATTCTGGGCCCCCATATATGGTGGTAAACTGGGCGTCACTCATCCCTAGAATGCACTGATGTCACAGTTGCTAAAATGTTCACCTGGGTTTAATTGGCAAGATATTGGTACGTCACGTGGCTGCTGTCCTTCATCAGTAAAGGAGAAAAGATAATTATAAGGATTGTCTTGTGGGATGGCTGCTTTTGATGGCACTGGAAGATTTGCAAAAAAGGAATTAACAGGCTCAGAGAAGCTAATTGCCCACTTAAAGCATGCTGTGAAAGCCAAAGGGCTTCTACGCAGCTTGTCTCCTGCAGATGCAAGAAAGACAAGGAAGAAAATCATGTCCAGGATCATATGTTCTGGGTGGCAAATCTACAAAGGAGACAAAATGCACAGCCTCCAAACGCTCCCATGTCAAAGTGAGAGCCCTAATAGGGAAGGAGCAGGAGACTGAGACCTGGAATGAGTGCATATGAGTAGACAAGCCTGATCATTGTGAAGGTCCAAGAGTCCCGTCCCCTCCCGGCTAGCAGAAACAGCCCTTTCTCCTTCCCCAGAAGAGAAGGACTTCTACTTGTCCTGAGACATTTCAGTGATCTCATCTGAAGTCTTATATGAGGACACTTGTGCTCCTCAAGATCTGCCCCGTTGGCCAGGGGAATGCCTTGATCCACACGGACCGCTGGTGATGGAAGATCAGGACGTTCCTAGCAGTGAGATGGATAGACAACCCGCTAGAATGTTGGATTCTCTCTCTCATTTTATCTAATTATACTTATGTACAGAGGAAGGGCCAATTTCCATGTTGCCCAGAGGAAGAAGGTAGCAAGTTCAGGCTGCAGTGAAAGCTGTCCTGCCACGCAAGCCATATGACTCATCTGGTTTGAAAGTTCTAAAGGTGTCTGTGGGTAAGAATATTGCATATAACTTCTTAAAAGTCTCATTAGAAGAATCATAAAACAGATACTTAAAGATTTGGGAGTAAAGGCCATATCTTTTGTGGGAGAGAACAAGTCCCTACTTAGATAGCATGACAGTTTTCACAAATAAAAATTTAGTGCTCATCATGGAATACCAAATGACTATGAAATAGAGCTGCCCATCATGTGCTGAGTGTTATCAGATCCACCAAGTCTAAGGCCACATGGGTATGACAGTAGTCCATTCCAAAATGGAAGGGGTACATTCAGGATTAGACTGAAGTCAGTCCAGAACACCTGAGTAAATTATATAGACAAGTGGCCCAGGTTCGTTTCCCCTAACTCTGTTGTACCATTACCTTTCCTTTAATCTACATCTATGGCATCACTGGGGATTCCCTGTGGCCAACTGACAGAGGTAGGAAGGACTTGGATATGGTTCACAAATATGTAGATGTAATATGTTGGTCCTAGAGAGGACTGAGTTACTACCGTACAAAAGCCCTCCTCGAGACTGCCCCAGAAGGCAAGTGGTTAAAAGAAATCTTCCCACTGGGCAGATTTAAGAGCAATACACTTGATTATCCATTTCATATTGAAGGAGAAGTAGCCTGAGGAAAGGATATATCCTGACTCCTGATCAGTGGGAAATGATTTGATAAGGTGATCAGTACTTACAAGGAAAAAGGCACAGAGACATGGGACAAGAATGGCCAGCAGAAATGTATGTACATAGGCTAATGGGAGTGAACACAGTACATGCAGATCTTTTATCACATATTAAAACCTACTAGAGATCAACTATCTTGTACAAAGCTTTCAACAACCAAGTAGACAATGAATTGGTCAGCTGCTTATTGAGTCATCTAGTGCTTTTGTTTGCCATGGGGCCATGAAGCCATGGTGCCACAGATGGAAACTAAGCATGGATCAAAACCCATGGGTTCCCTCTCACTAAGGCGGATCTAGCTCCTGCTGCTACTGAATTCTCTACTTCCAGGATCAGAGAATGACGTTGAGCATTTGACACGGCCTCGGTCTTGGAAAGACCTGCCAGTCAGCTAGTAGCAGGTCAGTTACATCAGATCCCTTAGTAAAATTAGTGATTCATACTTACCTTAAATGATACTCTGGAGACAAGGTTTGCCTTCCTGCCCACAGCAACTCTGCAAACACTACCATCTAAGGACCTACAAAATGTCTGACCTACTTGTGACATTTGCTCAGAGTAAAGGACTTATTTTACAGAAAAGGAAGTGTAATACCAGGCTAAGTGTATGTGTAGTTCATGACTGTGTAGTTCACTAGTTTTAGCGTGTATTTCATCGCTCAGAAGCATCCACCTTGATAGAATAGTGGAATGGCCTGTAGAAGTCTCAGCTAAGGTGCCAGCAAAGGGACAACACCTTGTGGGCTTGGAGTATTCTCCTTCCTGGTGTAATTGATCAGATAGATACATAGATGATAGATAGATAGATAGATAGATAGATTGTCAACCCATATGAAATAGGATTAACTCTGTTTCACCACAAATCCAAGTGACTCACAGATACAATTGCAGACTTTGAGACTCTCATCTCCACAAACTTAGTCTCTGCTAGTTTAGAGGTCTCAGATCTCAGGGCAGGAACTCTTCTGCCCTAAGTTTCACTGAACTGGGGGCTACAACTGCCATCTGGCCACTTTAGGCTCCCTATGTCAGTGAACCTACAGGCAACAAAAGGAGTTCCTGTGCTGGAAGACATGATCGATGATGATTCCCTTGAAGAATGAGGGCTGCTGCTACACACAGGTGTATCTATCTAGAACCCAGGGGATTTCCTGGGGCTTCTCTTGGTCTTCTCTTATTACTGAGTCTAATAATCTCTATTAACGGAAGTTGCATCAAGAATGATTAAATAAGACTAACAACTCAGGGCTGAAACCCCTCGGGGGTGAAGGTCTCTGTCACCACATGGGGCACGCAACTGAACCAAATCAAAATGTTTGTCAAAGGTAAGGAAAATCTAGAATGGGTGTTAAGGACACCGTGACTCACCAGTATCTGTGCTGCCCTGGGATCAGCTGCAGCCGCAAAGGCTGTAGCTTGATTTGCTAACCTTCGTTAAGCCTTTTAAGGGATTGCAATGGGCCATTACCTTAAAGACCTGAACTTGTATTTTCTTCCTTATGGGAAAAGTAAGAACTTATTACCATATGGTTAATAAAGTCAGCATATCAGATCTGAGCAGCCCAAGAAAAGGATCATGACAGCCTCTCCTTCCCTCTTCTTTGGGCTGCGTGTGAAATGACAGCTACCATGTTGCCATCATCACTCACACCCTCAGACTCTGTCACAATGCTTACGGTCATCGAGGGAAGAATCAAGGTGTTTCTATGAAACCAGTCCAAACAGTATTTCATGGTAAAGCATAACTAGGGAAGCACAGATCAGGGGAGGGTGGATACGGGCAGCTGGGAGTAATTCAAGAGCCAGTTCTTGATTCCAACGTTGGTTCTAAGAACAGCAAGAAGAGCCTGCACGTGCTGCCCTGAGGGTATAAACTGGCTCAAAGTCTGGAACGTTCTTGATGTGCAGTGGGGCAGATGCTTGCTCACCAAGTTTTCTCCAAGAAATGCAGTCACTGAGGGAAGAACAGACCTCTTGTTAACAAGATCAGCTGCCTTAGAACCAGGAGGCAGAATAAAGAAAATGAGAAGACCGTTGCACAGTTTGTTTGTGTTAAATAAGAACTCAAATGTTTTGTGTGGATATGCATATACACAGAGCCGCACCCCCCCACACACAGACATCAATAAGTGTAAACATATATACATATACATATATACATATACATATATATATATATATATATATATATATATATATATATATCAGGTTGTTGAAATCTGAATTGAAGAAGAGGAAGGACAGATGAGCTTTGTTTAGCATTGGAATGTCTCCACTGATAAACCACTGGATTGAGATTCAGATAGCCATGGAAAGGACTGTACTTGGGACTCAGTAAAGACAATAAACCCAGAGTCCAGATTAATTCAGTCTATGTGACAAGTCAAGATTCAGTGACCTAAGCTGGGTGTCTATAAAGGATCTCCCTACACAGCACCCCCACAGTTTTTGCTTAGGTAGTTGGTTAGTTTTGTATTCAAAATACAAAGATGTGTGATGAGCTATGGGAGGACTCAATAAATACTTATGGAATGAAGAGTAGTTGCTACAAGATTTTAGGGCAATGCTAGAAAATACCTCTGAATTTATAAAGGTTCAAACAAACAACATTATCAGGTTATTAGTTTCTAGTAATTGTAAAACTAATTATTTGGAAAAGATGACTTAAATGGTGTGTTAACAGTACATTGTTAGGGGTCTCCAGAGAAACAAAACCAATAGGATGTGTGTGTGTGTGTGTGTGTGTGTGTGTGTGTGTGTGAGAGAGAGAGAGAGAGAGAGAGAGAGGAGATAATTCTTTTAAGGAATTGGCTCGCACAACTGTGGAGATAGAAGTTCAAAATCTGCGGGGTAGGCTGGCAGGGTAGAGACCCAAGGGAGAATTGCAATTTGAGTCCAAGGGCAGTATGTTGGCAAAATTTCTTTTTTATCAGAGGGTATATGTCCTTTTTATTTTTAAGGCCTTCAACTGATTGGACGAGGCCCACCCCCACTAGGGAGAGTAGTATGCTTTACTCAAAGCCTATTAATTTAAATGTTAATCTCATCCAAAATACCTTCGTGAAAACATCTAGAACAATGTTTGACCAAATATATGGATTCTGTGACCTAGACAAGTGGACACATGAAATTAACCATCACCAATAATAAGTGAATATTCAAGCATATTTAATTGGATTATAGTTATTTCTTTTCATTGAGACAATGAATGTATTTGTTGAGTTCGCAAGAGAAATGTTTTGACTTGGTTGTTAAAGAGCACATTTAATATACATAAATGTAATTTGTTCTCTGTGAACTCCAAAGCAGTATCTGGCCCTAAGTGTGGTCAGTTAACACTTAAAGGTTTGTGGTATGGTGGGTTTAGAAGGTGGCCAATTTGTCTTGTTTTCCTAGGACTCTCTCAGTTTGGGTGCTAAAATTCCACTCCCTCAGAGACTCCTCAGGACACCAGTCACCATAGGGTGCTGTGCTTAAAACTTCTTTGCTTCCCAAAAGGAACAAGGATTTAGGGGTGGCTTGTGCTGGCCACATAAAATAATTTACATGTAAACATGTGTGAATTACTTTAGCATGCTTCCTCCTTGAGAAGAATCCTAAAACAAGCAAAGAGGACCAGCAATGGGACATTGCCCTGGGTGACTTTATCATGTGCTGTGGCTAACTGGGGACTTCACCAAGGACAGTCTTGGTGAGTTCTCATCCAAAACAGGATTTAAGCTCACTGTTTGTTTCTGTGGCTCTGAGAAAAGATGGCTGTCCTAGTAGTGGGCACTAAATCAGGTCCATGATTGGTTCTGCCCTCGTCTAGGTCATAGGAGCACCCGTGACAACACAGGAGTGGGTTTACCAGGTGGCCAGAGCCTTCCCGCACAGCCACACCATTCCACCTTGGCAAAGGTACACTCTGTCACCCGCACATGATATTTGATTGCTTCCTGGATCCACAGGCTTGAATGGTATGTAGAAAAATGTTCAAGATTCTAGAAATTGTTGTGGGCTATAGGCTAGAGCCATGGAGTTCCTGAATTTAGGGAAAGTAGTTGACAGGGGAGATGGAAGGACGCTGGCTCCTCATTGATCTCCCTCTTCCAAGTACCCTGCATAACTTCCCTTTTATTTACTTACTTTGCATTCTGGGTGTACACACCAAGTTTTGCTTAATGAAAATATTCTCTATATTGCTAGGGTGTTTGAAAAGACCAAAAATATGAGATTCAGAGTATTTATAACATTTACCCATACAGATATGATTATGAATATTTTAAACCATTTGAGGGCTGAAATGACCCCATTATGCAATATCTTATACATATAAATATTTTTTTTCTTTTATTTCTAAATACAGCATTCCTCCCTTCCCTTTTTTACACTTTAAGGCTGAGAACTTGGTCAGATTCCAGCTCTGCTGTTTTCTAGCTTTGTGACTGTGACAAATAGATTTAAGCTACTTGAGCCTCTGTTTCCAGGTGTATAACATGAGTGTAAAAATCCTGACGTTCTGAGTTCTGGGAGGATGAAAGGAAGTAATGTACATAAAGTGCCTGGCATATAGTTGCTTGATAAATGGTAGCCAGTGTTCTACTAAACTGACCATGAAGCTTCACAATGGAGCCCTTGCGTACCTCTCCAATCTAGTTTCTCACGGCTCCCTTATAGTGCACCCCATTCTGGATTGGCTATCTCTACAAGTTCTGCCAGGAACATAACAGACTTCCAGGACAAAGAAATTAAGGAGTTTTCTGAGCTTTTTACCATGTGTCTAGGAAGGGTGGCCACGGACGCTCGAAGTACGAATTTATAATGCCATTCTGCACAAAAATCTCTTTGCTTTGAATACACTATTCTCATCTGCCTGTGGTCCCATTTCTCATCTTCTTCAGCAGACAAACTGCTAGTGTTCCCCCAAGCTTCAACTTAGGAGTCACCTCCTTATCCCATACTCCTCCCATCGAGACTAGGGGCCCCTCCTCTGCATCCTACCACAGAACTCATGGGAAGTCACTGTAAATGCATGCTTTCACATTTTACCCCTCACAAGACCAATTTAGCAAACACATTTCATGGCATCTGTATGACCACAGGCTATTCTAAGAGGCTCTCCCTACTCACAACCCCTGGATGGCCATGTTTGCATGGTGTGACCCTCCAGGCCACTCCACCGACCCCTCCAGTTGAAACTGGAATCGTTAAGAGCCCCTGACCCAAGGTCTGTGCTATGAATTATGATTCATGACTTGTCACGTACGGCAGTGGATTCAGTCCTATTTGTACATTAGCATCACCAGTGGAACTTTAAAGCAAATGCACATGCTATGCATTACATCTCTAAAGATTCTGATTCAGTGGGCCAAGTGTGGACCCATGCACTGGTACTTTTTTTAAGCCCTTTAGGTGGTTCTGAGAAGCATCCAGGACAAAAGACTCTCTGGGCTAGCATAGAAAGAAGAGCTGGTCTAATTAGATTCTATTGCAAATTTGAACGAAGAAAAATGGAATGAACTTTATAATGAGCAGTGCAATGGAAAGTGACAGAATTTAATTGGACTGAACAGGGTTATGCAATGTCAAAGGGACTTGTCATCTGAAGTTACCAAGGAGCGGAGCACATGTGGATAGTGAAGAAGTTGGTTGTTACAGAGGAGAGCAGAGCTGATATGCAGAGAGAAGCCGGCACCACAAGAGAACGAAAGACAAAGACAGAGATGGAATATCACAGGGAACAACAGGAGTAGACAAAGAGATGGAACAGAGGTGGAGAAAGAGAGAGGACTGGGAGAGACAAACAGCAGAGAGAGCGTGTGTGAGTGAGAGAGAAGCCCCTTTCAGAATGGCTGCCATCAGCTTACTCCCCCAAACTAGAAACCTCTGTGGATTTCTCACTCATCGACATCCAATCTCTGCCTCAAAAACAATCTCTGAAGTGGCTTTTTCCCTTCTCATCCTGTTGCCACTGCCTTATTCCCAGCCCTCATGAACACTTGCTGAGACTACGGCAAAACCCTCAACCTGGCCTCTCTCCCTCTAAAACCCACCTGCCTGGGTCTATTCTCAACACTATGTCTATTCACCCCACCTCTTCCACTCTGTATGAAACCACAGGCCTTCCTGATCTGGCCAACCTGCCTTGCCACCTCTACGAGGACCACCCCGCCCCCGAAGATCTCATACCTCTTCCGAGCAGATCAGCCCCTCGTCTTTGTACATGCGGTTCCCTCTTTTGTTTGTAGCAATCTCACACTCGGCCTTCAAAACCTAGCTCAAAAATCACCTCCCTGGTGCCTTTTCACCTCCTTCAAACATGGTTAGCTTATTACAAAACTCCTACCTTCCCCATTAGACCGCGAGCTCTTTGAAGACAAGGACTCTTTCCCACTGATCTCGGAGGCACTCAGTGGGTGTGCTGTCAGTGAATTTGAGGAGTGGCGTGTAATGGGTGAGCAACAGCTACAGAACCGGGGCGTCCCGGGCAGGTGGGCCAGCCCTGGGTAGGTCTCTGCATCCCCACACTCTGCTCCCAGATTGTCAGTGTCTTGTCTTCGGCCACATTTATATCCACAGATCCTCTAAAGGCTCCAATCAGGTTTTTCCCAAAGCTCCATGGAAACCTCAGCAGAGGCTTCTGGAGGTGATGGTTGTGGGCTGCAAAGACGACAGATGGGCTGAAGCAGCCACTCGTCCACGTAGGTATTTGGACTGCCCAGATGCACATAAGAACAATCTCCTTCCTTTTTATTTGGAATCCTAAGAAAATGCCTAGATATGAAAACTTAATTTTGAAAAGGGAGAAGACAGAAGTGTGAATTAACTTATTCTCCATGACCTGAACCACTTATAGCCTCCAACAAAGCTTGCGGGGGGAAATTCTGAGTACAATCAATGTTGAAACTATCCTCCTGATGCAGAAATGAATATACATAGAGCAATTTCTGACCAGCAAATTTTGCATAAATATGTAAAATCTATTTTGCATATTTTGTCCCTGTTGACAGTGATGACCAACGGAACAAGATTTTCGCTCGCTAGAGGAAATGCAGTAGCATGCATCAGGAAAATTAACTTGGAAATTTCTAGTGGATAAGCATGATTTTGGGGCCTAGTGAATGTCAATTCGAGAACTCTCATGAGTCCTAGTTCTTCCACTGGCTGAAAAAAAAAAACCTTAAAATCTTGAATTATGTGCTAAACATTTTCATTTTGCTCATAACTCCCTTGAGTCGCTTGGCATTTAATGGAAAATGAGTAGGAAGGGGAAGATCTCTGCCAGCTGAAAGGACAGAGGCTAGTCTGGGCAGAGTGTTTTGTAGGGTGCAGATCTGAGTGTAAGCCAACTATTTTAAAAGACTTCGTTCTTGTATGCTAGCACATGACCTCTCCAGAAGGGTGAGGAGATGCCAGAGGTACATATTTACCATCTGGAGTGAACCACGCAATTCATCTAGAAACCTGCATCACCATGAACTTGAAATTAATCACAGTGATGAACAAGGAGAACATGCTGGGTCAGAAAGGTCAGTTTCATTTGATAAGAAAGGAACACGTGACCTAGCTGGCAATGTGCTGACATTCATTACCTTCAGGAAAACTCTACACAGCCTCTCCCTCTGGAGAGGACTCCTGGGAAAGAAAAGGGCTCCCTCTGAGGCCATAAAAATGAGAACCCCTTCAAAGCCATTGGCTTTTGATGGTGTCCAGAATCACAATGATCAGGGGCACCTGGGTGGCTCAGTTGGTTGAGCATCTGACTTCAGCTCAGGTCATGATCTCCCGGTTTGTGGGTTCGAGCCCCGTGTCTGGCTCTGTGCTGACAGCTCAGAGCCTGAAGCCTGCTTCGGATTCTGTTTCCCTCTCTCTTTGCCTCTCTCTCTCTCTCTCAAAAATAAATACATATTTTTTTAAAAATTTTTAAAAAGAATCACGATGATCATAACTCCATCCGATGTTGCTCTTTTTTGTCCTGAAAGGGAAAACATCTCTCCATCCACGCCTATGAGGTTTCCTGTGTTTGCTCAAATCATGTCAGAAATAGAACATCTAGTTAGTAATCAAGCACCAGTTGGAGCTGTTTACTACTGAACGCATGGTTTTAATTTTGAAACTCTCACTCCATTGTTCTTTAGCACTATGAAGGGCTTAGAACTCAACTAACTACATCTCCCACTTTGGCTTGGGAAACCAAGAACAGATCTGGCTTCAACTCCAAGTAGGCTAGAGCCAATTTTGTTGGGTTTTGGTGGCTGCTGTTACTTGTTTTTGAAAGAGACATGGACAGAAAAGAGCAGCCACGGGGATGGTGTTTGAAGTCTGCTTTTGGTGTTTGGGGAAATAGGTACCTATCGCTATAAAAGGCATTTCCTTCCAAATGTCAAAGAATTCTTCACTGTTTCAACTTAGCTCTCGAAACTAAAATGTTTGAGGAGTCAAAATCTGTTAAGCAATCAGAATTCAGTGGGTAAGAGAAGAAATGAAGTCATCCAACAGAATTCCTTGCTTAATGAGACTATAATCCATAGTTTTCTCTTGAAGCGATGCAGCCTGGAAATCGGTTTTGTGGACGAGTCTAAGTTCTTGTACTTTTCTGCTTCTATGTCTTAGAAACCCTCATTCCCAAATTTTACTCTCATGTCCCTGAAGGTGACTTTTGAATCTGTGTGCGCCGAGGAAATGACATGGGAGATGGGTTAAAATCACCACTTTGCCCCTCAACTGCTGTTTGACTTTGCCTAAGTTACTTGGACCCTCTCACTCTCTGTCTCCTCATCTATAATATACGGATAGTGATAACTATCTTGCAGGGATTATTTTAAGACCAAATGAGATAATGCTATGTTCCCTATTTGGATAATATACACAACTCCTTTAAAGTAAAATGATTATGTAAAATTCACTGTTTACTTAAATTATTTTTATCATAATGTTACTTAAGTGTGCACATATAAAACTAGACAAAAATTCGTTAAGACATACACCCACCCCTACTTTCCAACACGTACAACACAAATTTTTAAAGTCAAATTAAAATGAAAATATAATCTGTAAAATTCAAATAAACAACATAAATTCAATAGAATGGATGCTTCACTGAAATTAAATGCATTGAAAATGTGAATTTGACATAGTTATGCAAAGGTCTGTTTGGGTTCAGTGAGGCTAATGATATCCAGTTCCGTGGCATAAGTGTCCCAGGAGCTCAGCTCCTGGAGAGCTCTCTTGGCCCGTTTGCCATGACATGATGGGTTGTAGGGCCCTTGTCCATCTTTGTCTGAGACGATTGCTTGGGCCAAAGAGTGGTCTCATTTACCCAGCTACTTACAATCCCAGACAGGGTCACAGGGGACCCTAACGGGCCAAGTTCAGCCAGAGGGAGCCTTCATTTTGTTGCTCAGCTGTGAACAGTCTCATAGATACCCATTCTTGAGCGGGCTTAAGAAACCCACTGAAAAGTCTTCAACAGAGGGGCCATATGTTAACTTTATCTTTTAGGAGATTCACTTGGGCAAAAGTTTTGAGGACAGGTTGGAGTGGCTGAGAACGAAGTTAGGGGAGGACAACTGGGCCATAGAAATCCTCCAAATTCATGAGCTTGACATTCAAAACACCACAACGTTCACTGCTCGCTGGCTTTATCTTCTACTTGCTAATATGGAGCTTTAGCTTCTGCTGATATGCCTTGCTTTACCTTGCCCGAACAGTGTTTTCTTGTCTATTCACCTTATACTGACACCTTTCTCTTCACTTATGATGTCTTTTCCAAGCCCTTCTCAAAAATCTCAGGGCGCCTGGGTGGCTCAGTTGGTTAAGCGTCTGACTCTTGATCTCAGTTCAGGTCTTGATCTCAGGGTTGTGAGTTCAAGCTCCACATTGGGCTCCATGCTGGGTGTGATGCTTACTTAAAAAAAAAAAAATCCCAACCACCATTTAGGGTTTATCTCCACCCAGCCTTCCTTGGTTTGTTCAAATTACCTGATACAAGTCGCAAATTACCTGTTTTGAGGTATTTTTGTTCAATGTTAACATTTGTCTCTTCCAGCAATTGGGATCAAATTTGATGGCAGGGACATGTCTTGACCAAGTTGACATTCCACCTGGTTTTAACTTAATGCAGCTTATTGTTTCTGCTGGCTCTCAGTAATTTACTGAATTAATAGATGAATAAATAAACCACCCGCTGACTTATCTTACACCTGTATACAGGTATAAGGAAATTACTTAGTAACAGCTTAAAATGTATTCAAACTGGATGTTTTACATCAAGTTCATAATGAAACATGAGAGTTCAAGATATACAAGCTTGTCAGAGATCTGTAAATGAGATTTATTTAATGAGTTATTATGCAAAAGAACATATAGAGGAATGAAAAGCCCCAGAAAATGAGTGATGTAGAAACATGCTTGGAAGAATAACAGTTTACTGATTTATGAGAAAAGTAAAAATAGAAGTGAACAGTGAAAAGTCTGAAAAAATCTTTTTCCCATATGTTTTGTTTCATGTTTGTTTTGCTTCTGACTGTGAAAAAAACAAAGTTGCAGATAAAAGATAGCACTTTTAGTTGGTAGGAACAGGGTAGTAGTTAGCAACATATTGAAACTGTATAAAGCAGTAAGTTAAAAAAAAATTAGAAATCTGGGACCTACAGACAAGGGTGGAACCATACTTTAAACTGTAAGTTTAAAAAAGTTAAAAAGGAGGTGCCCCTGGATGGCTCAGTCAGTTAGGCGTCTGACTTCGGCTCAGGTCGTTATGTCGTGGTTCATGGGTTCAATCTCACGTCAGGCTCTGTGCTGACAGTTCGGAGCCTGGAGCCTGCTTGGGATTCTGTGTCTCCCTCTCTCTCCACCCCTCCTCCATTTGCACTCTATCTCTTAAAAATGGATAAATTAAAAAAAAAATGTTTTTAAGTTAAAAAGGAGCCAAGATGTGATGAAAAGAGCTGTTTAAAACATTATTTTTTTTGAATTTTTGTCCTATCTTGTATCAAATTTTCAAAGTAGAGGAAAAAGTAATTGACTTAGTTTGGTAATTTTTAAAATAGAATAGTTAGTACTGATGAGATCATAATCCAAATGCTCCCTGATGCAGCTGTTGTCACTGGGGAGAAACCTCACCAACTGTTCATCATTTTTATTTTCTTACACCTATTAAGGTACCTTTCAAAAACAAGGCATTTAATAAGTGTTTGGTGAATGAGCGAGTGAATGAGTGACACATGAATAATTAACAACGTGCAAAGCAGTCACCTGGTGACCGCTCTTTATTCTCAAAGGAACAATCTTCGTAGGCCCATGCTTGAAAATGCAATTTTTTAAGGAACAGAAAACGGCATGGCATCTTAGATTGTCTCAATCTTGGTTCTAGACCCCTGGCACAAATATGTCCCCAGTTCTGGTCTCTATCTGCAGTCCTCTGACCTGGAATTCTCAGTCTTCTTGTGGCCTCTCTGGCTGGGCTGTGGGATTTGCACCACCAGCTCCAGCTCTGACACCCAGCTATAATTTGCCTCTCGTTTGTCAATAGATTAAAATATTAGATTGGCGTGGGGGGAAAACGTAGTTCATGTAAAGTCAATACCTCGTTCTACTCACATCATTCACTGTGGCATTTCTTCCCCTTGCTATAGAACTTGAGCTTACCGGTCTTTAACTTTCAGAACTCAACCTTTTTCCCTTTTATTATACAACCATTTCATGTTGGCTCTTTTCCCAGTGTGCTGGCACTTCCTCAGTCCTCCATGAAATGTTAAAGAGTAACAGATGTAACCCTGCAAAACGTCAACCAATTCAGCGAGTTCACTGTGAAGTAAGTCACACTCCTTGTAACTTTGAATACAGCTTCTTTAAAAACAATCTACTGTCTGTTTCCCGTTCTCTTTCTGGGTTCTCTGTCCTTATTTCTAGTCCATAGTGTGGTACTATATTGATACTCTACCAATCAGGCAAAAACTGGCTGCTTCTGATAGAAAATCAACTCCCAAGTTGCTTAAGGAAAAAAAAAAGGAACTGGGTGTCCGAGGCTAACTGGGAGGTCCAGGGGTCCAGGGCTATGGATACAACTAGAACCAGGGACACATGTTGTCTTTATTCAGTAACATCTTCCATAGATAGAAGAGGCCAGTGAAAGTGGCTTACATGGTCCTTACCACTCAGCATCCCAAAGAGAGAGCCAGAGAGATTGAGTACCCTGACTGGGGTCCCACCATGGACCCAAGAGCCTGGGTCACAATGAGGAATAAAACATTGCTGGATGGAGACTTCTATGTTCTTCACAACAAAGCCCAAAGTGAAATCGGAATCTGGCAGCCATTCTGGATAGTTCTAGTCTCCCACCCTCAAATATTACAAAAAATCTACTTTGAGAATCTGAATTACCTATACAGTTGAGCTTAAAACGAAATATACCTAGGAACAAGGTAGACTCTCCAATTAGTATAAAACCAAAGTCTCAGAGTGAGAAACCACGCATTTCAGCTGTGCTTTTGAATAAAGTCAATCAGGTGAATAAGCAAGGCTGAAACAATAGCCCTTTCTGAGCCAGAGTTTACACAATACAGTTCACAGCAAAGGTGACAAACTCTCCAGAGAGGAAGACTCTCCAGGACTTTTCCTCTGTGTTGGCCTTGGCTTGTCAAGGTATTCTCTGTAGTAACCTGACCTTGAGTTTTGCGCAGGCATCATTTACAAGAGTTAATTACCTTCCACCAGACAACATTTACTCTATTGGCTATCTCCAAAGAAAAGAGCAGCACTGTATTGGAACCTTCCATTTAAGGAATCAAGTAGGGCATGGGTGCAGCCAACTAACACAGATTCAGTGCTCGGTCAGTATTGCTAGAGGAGACAACGATGTCAGTGTAGTTCTTAATACTTGGCCATTTGCCTTAAATAGAGTGTTAGGTTCCCTATCTAAGTATTCTGCCCTTTGCTGGGAAGATGAGTTGACTGGATGACTAATTGTTTTTTTTTTCCCCTTTGCCAACCACTGTATGTGATCCATTGTTATCATCGTTAAGCAACATCCAGTGGCTTTCTCTGGGAATGGCATACAAAGTTAGAAATACACGGGGAATACAGACTTCCCCTATGATGTCAGCTTTTATTTTAGTTTAAACATTTTGAAAGGATGTCCCAAGTAAGCCAGACATCTTGTTTACAATGGGGCAGTATTGCAGAGTGTGGGCAAGAGGACAATGCGCTTCTGGTCCAAGTTACCACTATGCAATCACGTCAAGTTTCACGTTACATCTGATACGACCACACATGACCAGCTTTTCCACCCCGAGAGAATCTGCAGATTGAATGTGGCTGAAAAGGGAGTTTGAAAGGATAGCTTTTCAGTACATTACCACGGATGTCAGGATTTGATAATGGATGTTATTTTGTGTAATGAATGATTATTAATCATTTATATCATAACATTTGTTAAAGATTAATACTTCTCTTGTGATTTCCTTGCAAATTTTTCTACTCCCTGTAGCAAATAAGGTAGTGAATGCAGAGACCTTGCCTTTATATAAAAAGTGAGTTGGGTTATTAGAGAACGTTCTCTGAAAAAAGCAGCCAGTCAACCAGCCAATAAGCAGTAGTGGCTCTAGAATTTCCAAAAAGAGAGGATTTAAAAGTGGCCACTTGAGGGGACAGCGAGAGGACTTGTCTTGAAGGTGCATTTGTATAACAAGTACACCACCTTTACTCTGATGATATATCTTGGGGAGTGCTATGGAAAGTGTTATGGAAAGGCAAGAGATCCTTGATACCTTGGCATTACCACTCTGTGTAAACTTGACAACCCTAAATAAATACAGTCCAAAGAAAGGTTTTATCTCAATTGACCAAATTCCTGGCTCAGATCTCACCTAGATATGAATCTAACAATGTCACCATTCAGGTATTCGAGTTAAGCAAAACCAGGAATAAATCTCTGTAATCGTGTGACCTAAGTATTATTGTTCACATTCCCCTCTCCTTCCCCCTACATCCATCCTGCTGTAAAGTACTGTCCCATACCCTCGCCAGAGCCACAGAGCAAGTTCGTGGGGCCTAGTCTATTAATTCTGTAAACACCATGATATGTCAGGGTCAAGGCCATTACACAATCCAGAATGAGAAAAGCCTAGAGAATAACATTCATCTGTTTTACATGTGAAGGAAACTCAGAAGCCTTCATTTTTCATCTCCCTGCCAGTTGGCTTCCCTGTGAGAAGAGTACCCTCTGGTGCTCAGTTAAGGTTCTTGCCTTCAAACTAAGGAAAAGAAAACCTTTACAACTTGACCAATATAGACAGCTTTATGTGATAGGACTGGCTGTCCTTAAAATAGCACTTTTCCATTAAAAACTGTGTTGTTAGTTTTGTGTTAGACTTTCCCCCTTTGCTCTAATAGAGTATAAAACTAAGCAGGAACTTGGTAGTCCACACAGCAGGATCGACCCAGGCAGTAGCCGAAAAGGTAAGACATGCATTTATTGCCCCCTGATCAGCAACGATTTGAGAAGTCTAACAATTCTTCAGAGAAAGAAGATAGCAATTCTTCACTTTTTACAAATTTTTTTCAAATGTTTATTTTTTTGAGACAGAGAAAGACAGCGTGAGTCGGGGAGGGGCAGAGAGAGGGAGACACAGAATCTGAAGCAGGCTCCAGGCTCTAAGCTGTCAGCACACAGCCCGACGCGGGGCTCAAACCCACGAACCGCGAGATCATGACCTGAGCCGGTCAGGCACTTAACTGACTAAGCAACCCCGGAGCCCCAACAATTCTTCATTTTTAAGACTGCACAGTCCTTGATAATTTCTATATATGTAAGAAAGAATGATTCACCCTTCCAATGACATTTTTTTCACAAATCATTTATTTGTTACAGGTGGTTATTTGCTTTGGGGATTTTTTTTTTCTTGTAGCAAGGATTTCCAAGCTGGTGAAGATCTTATAGAGGCTTTTTCCGTAGAGATGAGTAATAAAAACCCTCAGAGTTTCCAGACAGGGATACTAGTATGAAATGTGGGTGATAAAACTGAACATGAGCCTATTGTTCCAACCAGTTAAGTCTGCATTGGGTTGCCTCATCCTTTTAAGAAGATCAAACTGATGAAATGAGGAGAGAAAAGGAAGTAGTTGTTGTGGTTTACGGCTTCCAAAATATTTGCATTCATCCTGTCTTGATATATAGAGTAATGTCTGCCTTGGTTCTCCTCTGTTTCCCCCTTCTCTTTCTCTTCTTTTTTGGGGGAGGTCATGGAGCTAGTGTGTACCATGGTTAGAGCTAGGAAACACAGCTTTATTTTTATTTTATTTTTTGTTTATTTATTTATTTTATTTGAAAGAGAGAAGGGGGGAGAGATGGATAGAGAAAGAGAGAGAGAGACTCTTAGGCTC
Source organism: Leopardus geoffroyi (assembly GCF_018350155.1). Classification (NCBI taxonomy): domain Eukaryota; kingdom Metazoa; phylum Chordata; class Mammalia; order Carnivora; family Felidae; genus Leopardus; species Leopardus geoffroyi. The sequence goes on along the minus strand of NC_059328.1, from coordinate 178,275,420 downwards.
TAAGCTCAGTGTGGAGCCAGACGCAGGGCTTGATCTCATGACCCTGGGGTCATGACCTGAGCCGAAATCAAGAGTTGGATGCTCAATGGACTGAGCCACCCAGGCTCCCTGGAAATACTGCTTTAGAACAGAGAAAGCGCACCAGTAGCATTCACGTCTACAGATCTGCATTATCTGTTCGGAACAGTGTAAGTCTACACTGTGCTTTGTGAGATATACATAGAGGGGTATACATTTTAAAAATTATGCCAAAATTGAGATTCCATTTTCCCTAAAAGTCTTGATTTGCAGCTCCTCCTGAAAGATTTTCCAGAGAAAAAAGATTTTCAGGTGCCTGTTAGGTGTTAGAAAGGTTCTCCACAAGTCCATTAACTACCTGTTCCAGGAGGCCTTTGAATTTACAGCACTGGATTTAGGGCCATTCTTCATTGGATAACCTTCTGCTAATAGACAGACTACACAGCGCTGATGTTGAACTTCAGAGGGGTTCTATCCAAAACCCTATCAGCTCCAATCTTGCTTACCTACTTTGCTCCTTCAAACTATGAAATTAAATTTTATTTTGTCCCTTCCCACTCTTTTTATTCCACAGTAGCCCAGTAGAACAATGTTTGTAGCTCAGAGATGCTGCACCTTGTAACATCTCCACCCACTTTTCCTCACAGTGATTCCAACATGGGAGAATCTGGGTCACAGGTATAGACGTACTGTGACTACTCAGAAGGGAGATACTGAAGTTCCCACCTAGGACCTTAAATGTCCCACAAAGCAGCTTAGCATTAGAAAAAAGCATCCCTTTCTCTCATTGGATGAGGCCCTGCATAGAGGCTCATGTCCTGGGAACTGGAACAGTTCAGACTTCAGTCCTCACTCATCCTCCCAACCGGGCTCCCTTGTGCAATGAACAAACCGAACAACAGTTCCTAAATGTCCTAGTACCAATTAACCTTGTTTATCATGACTTGCCCAAAGCATCTTTTGTTCCGGTTATTTTCCTCACTCTCTGGAAGGCTGCCAGTCTTACCTTCTTTAGGCAGGTAGAACATCCTTGCCCTTTCCCCTGACTGAATACAATTCTTTCATTCTTCACTCTTTCTGTTAACCACATCTCCGTATTTTCAGACTTCTTTGGTTCATTTTAGCCTTTAACTTTTCTGAATTCCTGTGACATTTGTGCTTAGTATTGTTTCATATCCTTATTTTGTCTTCTCTGCCAATGTGATATATCTTCAAGAAGATTCTGACCTAGAATCATTCTCATTGTGATAAGCACACCGTAGCAGTTCAGTAAATATTTCATACTGAATTGAATGGATTTCCAAACAAGCATATAGCTCTGGCACTTAAAAGAGCATCTGGGGACTTCTGCTTTGAACATGATGGATTGAACAGGGATTAGGGTTGCCAGATAAAATCCAAGAAGACCCATTAAATTTGAATTTCAGGCATACTTATACTATAACTATGGGTCATACATATACTAAACAAGTACTTGCTGTTGATTTGACATTCAGATTTAACTGAGAGTCTTGTTTTATTAAATCTGGCAGCCCTTCCAGGGGTCGGTTTATCCTCCTCCCTTAACAGAAAAAGAAAAAATACACATACGAAACAATGGGTTTTCAGGCATTGGCAAACAGAAGCAGTGCAAGAGAATGATCGCTGGAAGAAGCGAAGAAATGAGACATCTTTCTGCTCCGTCTTATTTTCTGGAGAACGTTTCCAGGACGCAACACAGAAAGCGGGAACTCAAACAGACCCTGGCAGTCTCCCAAGATGAGAAGACAGAGTTGAGAATTTGGGGAGACCAAGATGGCCAAAATTCACAGGGCAGAGCACCAGATAGGAGACTGCTGAACACTCCCCTTGATTCTTCAGTTACTGATCAGTGCATGTGTGTGAGGGAACTACCCACAGTTAGGGGAATAAAACCACTCGAGAGGAGTGGGGGGGGGGGGACAACTTAGCTCACGCAGCGCTTAGTACATGCTGTTAACAGGCAGAGCGGGGAAATTGTCAAATTGAGTAAAAAAGCAAGACCAAGTATTCGCTACCAATGGGAAGCCCACTTAGAATATAAAATAAATACGTTAAAATATCTGGAAACGAATATACCATTCTGACATGAATCAAAGAAAGCTGAAGTGGATATATAAATATAAAATGAAGTCGACTTCAGAGCAAAAAATATTTATCCCAGATAAAAAGGGTCATTTCAGGGGCGCCTGGGTGGCGCAGTCGGTTAAGCATCCGACTTCAGCCAGGTCACGATCTCGCGGTGCGTGAGTTCGAGCCCCGCGTCAGGCTCTGGGCTGATGGCTCAGAGCCTGGAGCCTGTTTCCGATTCTGTGTCTCCCTCTCTCTCTTCCCCTCCCCCGTTCATGCTCTGTCTCTCTCTGTCCCAAAATAAATAAAACGTTGAAAAAAACAAAAACAAAAACAAAAACAAAAACAAAAACAAAAAAAGGGTCATTTCATAATCATGAAGGGAAAAATCATCAAATGGGCAAGAGAATCCTAAATGTTTATGCACCTAAACATAAAGCCTCAGAATACATGAAACAAAATGTGACAGAACTGGAGGAAAATGCAGAATTATGGCTGAAGATTTCGACACTCCTCTGATAATAATAGCTGAAGAAATAGGCTGAAAATCTGGAGTGAAATACAAGAGTTGAATACCACTATCAACCAACTTTACCTAATTGATATTGACAGAACACTCCTCCAAAAATCTACAGAGAACACATTCTTTTAAGTGAACCCTAAACATTGACCAAGATAGGCCATATTATGTCACTAAGAAAAGAATCAATAATTTTAAAATAACTCAAATTAAAAAAATTCTCTAACCACAATGGAATTAAGTTAAAATAAATAATAAAAAGATATCTAGAAAAGTCTCCAAATATTTGGAAACTAAATGACACAGATCTAAAGCAAAACAAAACAAATGCATACATCATAGAAGAAATCACAGGGAAATTAGAAAGTATTTTGAACAAAATGAGAATTAAACTATAATATATCAAAATTTGTGGGATACAGCTAAAGCAATGGGAAAGGGGAAACATATATGTTTATCTTAGAAAAATCAATGACCTAAGCTTCTACCTTAAGACACATGAAAAAGAAAAGCAAATTGAAACCAAAGTTAGCAGAAGGAAATAATAAAGGCAAGAGCAGAAATCAATGAAGCAGAAAGCAGAAAAGCAATATAGAGAATCAATGAAACCTGAAACTTGTTTTTTCAGATCAATAAAATTGATAAACTTCTAGTCAGATTGTCCTGGAAAAAAGAAAAGATACAAATTACCAATATCAGGATTAAGAGAGGTGACATTACTATAGATCATAATTAAAATAATAAGAAGAGAATATTTTTAACAACTTTATGCCTACAAATATAACAGATGAACAAATTCTTTGAATGATACAAACTAGGTATCCAGAACAGTTTTATGTCTAATACAGAAATTGAGAGAGTAGATCCTAAAAGTCCTCACTGCAAGAAAAAAAAAATTGTAACTATTCATGGGGATGAATGTTAACCAAACTTATTGTGATGATCATTTAGCAATATATACAAATATCAAATCATTATGTTGTACACCTGAAACTAATATAATGCTATATGCCAGCTATACCTCAATAAGAAAAAAAGAAATTCAACTTGTGGAGTAAAAATTTTCCACTAAGAAAACTCCAGGGAGACATAGTTTTATTGGTGAATTCTTTCAAATTTTAGTAAGAAATAGGGGACACCTGGGTGGCTCAGTTGGTTAAGTATCCAACTTCAGCTCAGGTCATGATCTATGGTTCAAATTTAAGGAAGAAATAATACAAACTCTACATAATCTCTTCTAGAAAATTGAAGAGGAGGAAACACTTCTTAACCTATTCTGAGACCAGTATTACTTTAATAACGAAATAAAACACAGACATTATAAGAAAAGAAAGTTATGGACCAATATCTCATAAAAATAGAGCTGAAAATCCTTGTAAAATAATAGCAAATTAAATCTGGCAATATATACAAAGGAATATACATCACAACAAAATGGGGTTTATTCCAAGAATCTGAGACTAGTTTAACATTTGAAAATCAATGTAATTCGTCAGATTACCAGACTAAACAAGAAAAAAAACATATGGCCATATCAACAGATGCAAAAAAATCCCTCTATTTCCACATTCATTCATGATAAACATTATCAAAAGAAAAAAAACAAAAACAAAAAAAAACAAGGAATAGAAGTGAACTCCTTAACCTTATACCCTTAATATATTAAAGGGTATATTTGAAAAACTTACAGTTAACATACTTAATGGTAAGAGACTGAATGCCTTCCTCCAAAGATCAAGAACAAGTCAAAGATGTCTCCTCTCATCACTCCTATTTGACAGTGCACTGGAAGAACTAGATAAGGTAATAAGACAAGAAAAAGAAATAAAGGACATACAGATCACAAAGGGGAAAAAAACAGTCTTTATGCACAGATAATGTGATTGTGTATGCTGACAATTCCAAAGAATCTACAAAAACATTCTGTAACTAATAGAGGAGTTTAGCAAGGTCACAGGATACACTGTCAGTATACAAAAATTAGTTGCAATGAACAACTGGAATTTGAAATTTTAAAAGCCATAAAAAGTAATTTGATATAAATCTAACAAAAACTGTTTAGGATTTTTATACAAAACATTAATGAAAAAAACCAAATAAGACTTATGTAAATGGAAAGATATACCACACCTCTTTTTAATACTCCTTTCTTTCTTTCATTTCCTTCAATATGACCACAGTAAAAACCATACCAGTCATTCTTGAAGACTGAGGAGGGAGGAGGAGGTATGCAACAAAGACAGAACGTAATTTGATATAAATCAATAGACATGTCATTAGATTGCACCAGCAGAGATTTTATACTGAGCCCCTTCATTCTTTGCAAGTTTTGTGCCATGTTTTCCTCTCTCTCCCACTCTCTCCTCCTCTTTAGCTCCCTTTGTATCTTTTTCTTTTCCTTCCTTTCTTCTTTTCTCTGCTATCTGCTCCACATTCCCAGTTTCTATTTGTCTTTAAATAGAGCATATTTAGCTGTCTTTTTCACTTTTTCTTACTATCCCAAGCAGCTTAACCAAATTCTTTTCCTAAGCAAAGATAGTCCTCTCTCTAAAATATTTGAGAGAGAGATGGAAAGATAACCTCCTCTACCCTCTTCAACTTGGTGTTTAGACAGAATTGATGTACATCAAATCATCATATAAACTTTATATAACCATTTATAAACCTATAAATGTGAGATATTATTATAACTATCAAGGGTAGTGACAACCTTAGTGAGAATGAAGTGCCTGGACAAGGCAAGTCTTCTGAAAAAGCCCTCCTCAGGACCGACGAAGGTAAAGGGGCACTCCTTCAGCCCTCTGTCAGTTCAGTAAATATTTCTTAAATAGCTGCTCTATGCCAGGCACTGTAATACAAAGAAAAATTGCATTTAGGTCTGATGCTCTAAATATTCAATTCTGAGAGAGACCAACACGTGAAAAACACATTAAATGGAATAGGGCAGTTAAGGGTTATTTAACTGACCAGAAACATGGAATTTTTTTTGGACGAGTCTATACTTCAAATATCCTAGCCTTCTGTTGGACCTCATTTTCTAATTTGTGACTCAGCAGAAACAGTCACCTTATGTACAATAGAAACAAGATGTTATAGAGCCACATAATTTGCTAAACGATTTGGAACTCTGTTGGCAATGTGGCCACCATCCTGACACACCCAGGACTTTTAAATGCATGGCTAACTGTCCATATGTTCCCAGGGAAAGCTGGAAAATCAGAGAATATGCCTCATCTTTAATTAATAACCTTCACAATGAGCCTCTCTTTTTTGGAACTTGTGTTTAGATCCTTCAACTAACTTCCTCAATAGGTTTCTGAGAAATTTATTACTTTTCTTGTATGAGCAGATAAGATTTTTAGCAAAGACAAATGGTCATAAATGTTTCTGGAGCCAGAGAGTCCTAAGTTTGACTCCAGAACCCGCACCTTACCATCTGATTACCGTTGACCAGGTCCTTGAGCCTCATTAAGCCTAATTTCTTTGTCAATTGGAAATAAGAATGATACTTAATACTATGGGGCATTTGACAATTGGGTAAATTATGCATGTAAATCTCAGCACTTTGTCTTGCATGGAGTTATAGCTGAAAAAGTCCTATTATTATTGGAAAGAATGTTGTCCTTTATAAATTGTAATGCTCCTGAGATGGCAGTAGAGGGAGCACAGTCATTGGAAACTGGACTTGAGCAAACTAAGAAGATAGGTATTTAAAGTCTTTTGTATGAGAGACGTTGTCCCTATTCTGATGGAGCTTGAGGAAACTGCATACAGATGAGCTGGTAAGATACACACCAGACTGCCTTGTCCCAGTTATCTTTGCTGTACCACTCATTTGAAGACTCAGTATGTCCTTCTGTATGCCCATGTGCCCTCTCTCCAACATCAAACTCTAACTCACACTGGTTTTCCTAGGACACGTTAGAGAAGCTTGGGCAGGACAGGGAAGGTGCTTCCACAAAAATGAAAACCAACAAATGTTTTATTCTTTGTACAAAAATTGGGAGAAGGTGGATCTGGGTTATAACTTGCAGCAGGGACAGTGATATCCCCTTCTCTTCTCTTGCTAACTCCTAAACAAGCAGCTCTACTTAGACATGGTAGAAAAAGCAGTCAAGAAGAACTGGCTGAATTCTCTCTGACTCTGATACATGCATGTGAACCTGCCCACCTCACCTGATCTCTCTTCATCTCCATTTGAAACCCCACCTATACAGTAGGAGAGAAGGGAAGGAGGAGGCTTAACCTAATAACTTTCGAAGTTCCTCACAACTTGGTTATTATTATTCTATTAATAGTAGCTATTGTTGAGTGTTTTCTCTCATCTCATTCCTTCTACTAGATCTTTGAATCTTCCCAGCAATTCCATGTGGGATGTAATATCCCCATTTTTAGAGAGTTTGGGGCTCAGAGACATTAGGTAGCTGATCTGACTTTGTACAGCTCGGAAGTGGCACAATCAGAACTAGAATCTATTTTTCTGCAAGTGTATAATCTGATATCTCCCTGTTAAGATGGGGCAAGAAAAAAATTAGAAGTGGGGCTTCAAAGTAGGACAATTGAGGCATCAATTATATGGGGGAGTGGAATCTGTGGTGGCCTTTGAGTTTGGTAAACTAGGGATTTCACTTTAGGGTACTTTTGTTTGGTTTTCTTTCTCTTCCCCGGCTCTCTGGGAATGATGAAGCCAGGGTAGATGTAGGGCCAAAATACTGTGACGTGGCTATTTAGACTTGATTCTAAGAAAGAAGTAGACATCAAGAATCTGTTCTCAGAAGCCTGGCTCAGTTCATGAAACAGGAAGGCAGACAGAGGTTTAAGGCAGATGCTTTAACCAAGAAATAAAGCATTCATTTGGGCAGATTCCCTCATAATATACTACTGGGTAAACTGACTATGGTAGATAGGATACGGTGGGCAGAGGAGAGGTTTCAAAAATGTTGTCTTGTGGACTCCCGGGCGTAGGTCCTAAGACTTTTTTTTTTTTTTAAGAAGTCTGAAAATAAAACTTTTTATAACAATAATGTTTTACTTTTTCACTCTGTTGACATTGGCACTGATGGTACCAAAGCAATGGTGGGTAATGCCAGTGCCTTAGCATGAACCAAGGCAGTGATGCCATATTATTCTAGAAGTCATTGTACTCTTTAGCACCAAACACTTAAAAATGTTTAAATACCAGTTTGACTTAATAGTGTTCTCAGTGAAGTGGGAAAATTAATTTTATTAAATTTTAAATTAATGTCTCCTTAATATTCTGTCATAGAATGAGAAGTACACATGTTAAGGCATGATGATCGTCTCAAGGAAAAGCACTTGTGTGATTGTCATAGAACATCATTTCTATTTAGAAGAATGACTTGACAAGTGGTTGTTCAAACTAGGGTATTTGGAAGACATTATCCTGAAAATGAACAAAGTGTGACCGTCATTTCAGGGAAAACAATTGGCAATGTCTGTTTCCAATAATAAAATTAGAGTTCTCAAGCAAAAACTAGAATTTGGAAACCTTGTATCCTTGCTATGAACTTTACAACTTCCCAATAATTAAAAATACCTTTCCAGGGGTACCTGGGTGGCTCAGTCGGTTGAGCATCCGACTTCAGCTCAGGTCACGATCCCACAGTATACGGGTTCGGAGCCTGTAAACTGCTTTGGACTCTGTGTCTCCCTCTCTCTCTCTCTGCCCTTCCCCTACTTGTGCATGCACAAGGCGCGTGCTTTCTCTCTCTCCCTCAAAAATAAATAATACTTTTCTAATGAGATCAGTGGTGGTATTAGCTAATATGATTTTGATTTGTATGAAGTGTGTCAGCATTTACAGGATGTGTAATTTAGTGGACTCATGTTTTCCAAATAACTAATGTGTGATATTACAAAATCATGTGTGAGTAAAGTTCTATTTGAACTAGAAGATATATTAACAGATTTTCACGTAACAGTATATGTAAAGTTGGTTGATAGAGTTTCACATCCCACAGTGCAACCAATCCTTAAAAAATTACCACTTGTTGAGTTTTGTGGCATCAAAGAAGGATATCCACCTTATCTGAAAAGGCTATTAAAATGCTCTTCCTTTTCCAATTACATAACTGTGCGAGTCCAGTTTTTCTTCAAATACATCAACCAAAACAATATCTTGCAAAAGATAAAATGCAAAAGCAGATATAAGAATCCAGTCTTTTCTCAAGCCGTACATTACAGATTTTCAAAATGTAAATCAATGCCACTCATTCTCACTAATTTTTTTAAAGATTTTATTTTTTTTTAATATTTTTAAATGTTTATTTTATTTTGAGAAAGAGAGACAGAACAAGCAGGGGAAAGGCTGACAGAGGGGGACAGAGGATCCGAAGCAGGCTCTGAGCTGACAGCAGTAAGCCAGATGTAGGGCTCGAACTCATGAACTGTGAAATCATGACCTGAGTTGAAGTCAGATGCTCAATGACTGAACCACCCAGGGATCCCTTAAAGATTTAATTTTAAGTAATCTCTACACCGAACATGGGGCTCAAACACACAACCCCGAGATCAACAAATTGCATGCTCCACTGACCGAGCCAGCCAGGTGCCCCCTCACTAATTTTTTTTCATATTGGAAATATACTTGTTTTTAATTTTAAAAACGTTTAACACAGGGGCCTGGGTGGCTCAGTCAGTTAAGAGTCTGACTCTTGTTTTCGGCTCAGGTCATGGTCTCATGGTTCATGGGACGGAGACACACATCTGGCTCTGCGCTGACTGCATAGAGCCCGTTTGGGATTCTCTCTCTCCCTCTTTCTCTGCCCTTCCCCCAATCTAAATAAATAAATAAATAAATAAATATTAAAAAAAGTTTAACACATAATGGGTTTATGATTATAATTTCCCACGAATAAACATTTTAATTTTATTCTCAGGTTAAATTTTAATACAGTAAATAAGAATTTAATACATAATAATAACACCGAAATTCTTTGGAGTTGTCAACAATTTTAAGAGGATAAATGTGTCATAAGATCAGTTTGAAAGCAGATGAGGGAGTCCTGGAGTGAGGTCCTTAAAAGGAAGAAGAGAACAAAGTCTGCTTTGTATAGCAGGCACTCAACAGTTGAATAAAGACACACAAAACCAGTATGACTAACAGTAAAACGCAGGAAGTGAAAAGTGTTAAATGAATGGTCTAGATCTGCGCTGTCCAATAGGGTAGCCGCTAGCCACATGAGGCTATCCAAATGGAGACTAGCACTTGAAGTGTGCCTTGTCCAAATGGAGATTTCCTGAAAATGTCAATCGCACACCAGACTTTGGAGATTTAGTATGAAATAAGGAATGCAAAGTATCTCATTAATATTTTTATATTGAAAAATGTTAATATTCTGTATTATTGGATTATTTACATGACTGAAATTAATTTTGCCTGTTCCTTTTACCTTTTTCAATGTGGCTACTAGAAAATTTAAACACGTGGCTTGCATTTCATTTTTTTCTTGGAAAGTGCTAGTTTGTATGAGAAGTGTGATGAGAATTCAGAGCAAGGGAAAATTGCTGTGAGATGGGGTCAACAGTGAAATCTTTACCAGGGACAGGACCTTAAAAAAAAAAAAAAAAAAAAAGGACAAACCGAAAAACAGACTCTCAACTATAGACAATAAGTTGATGGTTCCCAGAGGGGAGGTGGGTGGGGGGATGGGTGAATAGGTAAAGGGGTTGGAAGCACACTTACCTTGATGAGCACTGAGTAATATATGGACTCACCGAATTGCTTTATGGAACACCTGAAACTAATATAACACTGTATGTTAATTACACTGGAATTAAAATTAAATGTTTAAAAATTTACACAAATTTGGGGAGGAAGCTGCCATTGAAGGGAGAATCAACACCGAATTAATACAGAAATAGGAGAGGTTAATCTAGGGAGCAGAACAGACTAGTCTGCCTCAGATCTCAGGCTTCTGGGTAGGGAGTAGGGGGAGGAGGAGGGGGAGGGGAGTTTCCGGATAGGTTGGGACCAAACTGTACAGCACTTCGAGTACCAAGAATTTGGACTTTTTCCTAAAGGCAGTGACTGCTTCCCCAGAGCAAACCAGACTTTGCTCCTTAGCTTATTGGAATACCCTCAATTAGGCGCTTTCTTCAGGTGTAGACAGAGTAGTAGAAGCTCCCAGAAACTGCCCAGGAAGCAAGCAGCCAAGACCAGGTCTACCTGATCAGAGTAGAGTGATGTAGAGAGTATGACTTTGGAGTTGACTGACTTTTTGTGTATGAGGGAGGGAGAGGGGCAGTGAATTTAAAGCACCTGATAATGTCACCTGGGAGAGGAGCATCCGGGGCAGTGCACATGTGTGATGGCTGGTCCAGGAGTGAGGAAGCAGGCCTTTTACTTTGGTGTATTGCTGTAGGCTCAGGCATAAGCAAACCAAGTCATTCTTTCTGCCTCGTTCGGTCTATCTTCCTTTATTTCTGTCTTTATTTGCCTGAACGTTCATAGAACTCGTGTGTGCTGAGGGTTAACATCTAGCCTGGAGAAGATGAAATAAAAAGACCACCAAGGAGGGAATGGAACCCCTGGCCTCTTATCCAGGCTCAGAAGCTAATTCATTGAATAGCTCCTGTCACCTCTCTGGGCCTCAGTCTCTCCAGCTATGAAAGAGGTGTTAGAATCAGATGAGACCAAAGCTCCCTCCAGCTCTGTGATTCTAGAATAGGCCCATGTCACAAAGGGAGAAAAGCATACCACGGTGACCAGGAACAGGGCTACCTGGCAAGTGGGAAGGAGAATCCTGGACTAGTGAGGGTGAGCGTGAGTGACCCACACAGGAGCTGGCTCAAACCTTTTGGTGAGGTTGTCTTCTTCCTAGTTAGCAGACCCTGCTGGAATTGGAGCACAGTGAAGTCTAGGAGTTTGATATTTCAGTCCTGGCACCCCTTCCATCCCAGGGGCTGCCTCACCAGGGTGAGTGTGGAGCCTCAAAGGAGGAAGCCAGGAAGCCAGGAATTTAGCTCCAGACAAGTCTGCAGGGGGTCTCAGATGTATGGGACTCCCCTGAGGAAAATGAATGCGCCTAACTCCACCTACTCACTCATCTCGCGACACCCTCAGACCACCTGCAGTCGCAGGAATGATGGCGGCCGGGGAGGGGGGGGTGGAGATAAAGAGAAGGCGCCCTACAGAGGGGCTCCAGCCTTATTGTTTCTGTTCTTCAGCATTTCTAGAATAGAGAGTGGGTGGGAACCGACTCAAGTAAAGTCCCAGAGACTCTACCACTGACGCACAGGAAAGCCTCAAGTGGGAGGAGAAATGCAAATCCCCTACTGACAATGGCGTCAGCGGCTTTGTCCCGGGGACTGTGAGGGGCGATTCTGACTTTGGACTTTGGCACCGCCTGGGACCTGGGCTGAGAGAGCCAGGTAAGTAGGCAGATCACACCTTGGAGTTGCTTCTCCGGAGGAGCGCGGGTCAGGAAATGCTTATGCAGAATGCCGCCGAGGCTGTGCACTTGGTGGTGTGACAGTTCACTTCACTTTAACTGGTGTGAGGATGGGTTCTTCTGAACAGCGTCCGACTCCACGAGGCAAAGATGCGCTCCCGCGCAGGTCTGTGCGCGGGACTCGGGAGCTTAGCCCGCACATCTGCACGGCGGGAGGGACCGTGGTGGCTGATGCGGAGGTGTGTCCTCGCGGAGTGCTGAAAGTGAGCCCCCCTTCTCTTTCTTAACCAGCTTCTCTGAGCTATGATGTCTGACATTAGACTGAGTACACGAGTTTCAGAGAAAAGTCTGGAGCTAGGCTGGCCAGTGGCTGTGGCTTTGATGAGAGGGGGTATTTTCGGACATGCCATCTCCTTTGCAAGCTATGTGTCACGGAGCCAGCGTGGCACTATTAGCCCCCAGACAGCGCGACAAAATGCCCATTTATCTGGGGCCAGACATTCAAGAGAATCGAGAGGCGCTCAGTTTTCAAAAGAAATGTTCTATAGTTTTCTTGTGATGGGAGACTTAGCGCTTAGAGAGTGAAAGCAAAGGAGGGAAGGATGAGTAAAGGCATTTCTAGAGGCTGCAACAGAGAAGAGGGTCCTCGGACCACACACCTTATCCTTCCCTTCTTCAGCCCTTCAGGTTCAGCTGAACCCTTAAGTTCAGCTCTCAGGAAGGTGGACCCGGGTCCTAGGAGTAATTTTTCTGACTTTGGGGTCAGTTCAGTCCAGTTAATTCTTAGTTAGAAAACAGATTGTAATGGCATTTTCAGCTCATGTGCTCTCACCATTAACTAGAATAAAACAGGGATATAGCAGGACAATGGCACTGTGGCATGGGAACAAACATCCCAGTTTTGTGTGGTGTGTGTATATATGCCCAGCATCTGCAAAGACAACCTCAGATCCGTCCTTAGGAGCTGTGCATCTTAGGCAGGGGTCATTTTGCCTACTTGTTCCTCAGATGTTTGTCATTTTTAAAGTTGGGGTCAAACTTACTATCCACTTGCCCTATTCATGACAAAATCAAGATTGCCACTCACTCTGCATTTAACAAGCACTTACTGAGCCCCCACAACGTGCCTACAATTGTGCGTGTAAAGGTCTTCAAGACACAAAGTGATATGAAAATAAAACATTATTTCTTTTGCCAGTTTCTTTTAGAAAAACATTCTTCTATACATTTAGATCAGGGAATCTAAATTTGAATTGTTCCATTTGAAACCTGAGGAATATGTGTATGAAATACATGAAATTTATTATCATGACCTTCTGTGAGCAAAAGGAAAACTTACCTACAAGATAGGCCGAAATATTATGGTGGTTAATCATGTAAAAGTTTTGTTCCTTGATCTAAAATTGCCGATACAACAATCAGAACTTTTGACTTTGGAACAAGTAAAGTACTATAACTTCAAGACATCATATTAATCTCCCTGAGTTAGGAAATGTCTAAAGCTTCTAAACTGGCCAGCGTAGGATAACATAGGGAAACATACTTTTGTTTCGTGATGGGCTGCCACATACATCTCAAGTGTGGTTTCTGCCTCCTTAAGTAACCTGAGGGTTTATGAATTAAAAGTAGACCTTAAAAGCTCTGCCCATTCATAGTGTATCATCAAACAGAGAAATATAAATATGCATTGGTTCACAGATATTTTGAACTGGAAGAATTAGAGCCCATGAAAATGCATACATGAAGCTCTTCATAAAAGCTAAGACCAAATTTGATCAGAAGTCTGGGAATAGGAAGCTGACTCTGGAAGCCAGACAAATCTGAAATAAAAGAAAAAGGACTGGGCAGTTCGACACGCAGGAAGCTTTTATTGGGTACTCCTCATACAGAAAGCCCTAAGAAGGTCTTTGAAGGTGCAGTTAAGTATGTTATTTGCCTCAGGCTGCTCAAAGTCAAGAGTGCAGAGGGAGCAAGTGAGCTTGCTGAGAACACAGATTTGCAGGACAGAATGGGGGTAAGGTGAGGGGTGTTGACAGGGAATGAAATCTTTCTGGAGAAAGTTCTGGAGTTCCTGTTAGAGCAAAGCAGGACATGGTTTGGGAAAAGAGAAAGAATCATGTTCCATGCATTAGGGATGACTTGGGAAAAAGCTGAAAATTGCTTTTATCTTTGGATTGAAAGCATTTTCTCTTTACTGTTTTCTTAAATAAGGTGACTATGAAAGAAAATTTTTTCACCAGTTACTTAACTAATGGACAACATCGTCTTTGTCTGAAATCTAAGGGGAAAAAAACACATGTACCACAGTTACTAACATTTGTAAACTTTAATTTTACCCTTCATTTATAGCATGTCTCAGTGGAATCAAGTCCAACAATTAGAAATCAAATTTTTGGAGCAAGTAGATCAATTCTACGATGACAATTTTCCTATGGAAATTCGACATCTGTTGGCTCAGTGGATTGAAAATCAAGACTGGTAGGACCAAACATTATTGTATTTTCCCTAGAGGTTGATATACAAATGCCTTATGCTCTATCCATGTGGATTTATTCTATGATCTTTTTTTGACTGAGTAGATGCATATTTTTCATCAAGGATTTGGAAAGCTTCCTCTGAGGAAGAAAATCATCATCTTTTCTGGTTTCATCTGTTGTAGATGAAAATTTAATGCTTCTAGTGCGTTGGGTTTTTTGGTAAGCCCAATCCCAGTAATTCCTAACTATTAAACAGCCAAGGAATAAAACTATTGTTTACATCAATTTTCAACACAGACTCCATGTAAATAATTATTATTTTTTTTTTTTTAATTTTTTTTTTCAACGTTTATTTATTTTTGGGACAGAGAGAGACAGAGCATGAACCGGGGAGGGGCAGAGAGAGAGGGAGACACAGAATCGGAAACAGGCTCCAGGCTCCGAGCCATCAGCCCAGAGCCTGATGCGGGGCTCGAACTCACTGACCGCGAGATCGTGACCTGGCTGAAGTCGGACGCTTAACCGACTGCGCCACCCAGGCGCCCCAATAATTATTTTTTATTATGTTTTACAGTCATTCTTTAAAGCTCTGTTTACCTTGTACAGTTAATTTTTTTTTTTTTGCTTTGAATAGTTCTCTTTTTTATTGTGAGAAAATATACATGACATTTACCATTTTAACCATTTGTAGGTATACAATTTAGTGGCATTCGGTATACTTATGTGGCTGTACAACTATCACCACCATCCATCTCCAGAACTTTTTCATCTTCCCTAACTGAAACCCTGTCCTCATTAAACAACTACTCTTCATTCTCTGTAGCCCTGACTTATCAACCACCATTCTATTTTCTGTCTCTCTGAATATACTACTCTAGGTACTTTATGTAAGTGTAATTGCACAATATTTGTCCTTTCGTGACTGATGTATGTCATGTCACATGTTTTTTCAAGGTTCATTCATGTAGCATATATCAGAATTTCCTTCTCTTTTTAAGGCTGAATAACATTCTATTGTATATATAAGCCACATTTTGTTGGGTTACTCATCTGTCAACCAACATTTGAGCTGTTTCTGTCTTTTGGCTATTGTGGCTAAAGCTGATGCAAACACTGATGTACAAATATCTGTTCAAATTCCTGCTTTCAGTTCTTTTGGGTATCTACCCAGAAGCGGAATTGCTGTATGTAATTTATGCTTATGTTTTGAAAAATCTCCATCCTGTTTTCCATTTCCACCAGCAATGTGCAAGGGCCCCAGTTTCTCCACATCCCCACCAACACTTGTTATTTTGGGTTTTCAATAATAGCCATCCATTTAATAGGTATGAAATGGTAGCTCACATTTTGATTTGCATCTCCCAATGATTAGTGACGTTGAGTATACTTGAATGTGTAAAATTTAAGTTTTAAAAGCTTTTAAATGCTTATCACTGTGGAATACATTTATCTCTCTTTAAAACTAGTATGGTAAAGAAGTAGACATTTTACTGGACGTTGTTTCCTGCTGACTAATAACACTTTTGTTTTTTAGGGAGGCGGCTTCCAACAATGAAACCATGGCAACAATTCTTCTTCAAAACTTGTTAATACAACTGGATGAACAGTTAGGTCGCGTTTCCAAAGAGAAAAATCTGCTCTTGATACACAATCTAAAAAGAATTAGGAAAGTCCTCCAGGTGAGAATGCATTCTACTTTTTCAAAAATATTTGGATTTTTGTGTCTTAAATTCAGCTAAAAAAAAATATATATGTACCCTTATAATATTATTTTCAATTCAGATTTAAGAGGGAAAATTTGAATTCTCTTACCATTTTACATTTTAACTAATGTGTGTTTTTCATGAAATTCTGAATCTGAAATACACTATAAGTGGGAGGGTGTGTGTGATTCGCATGTGACTATTTACTAGTTATGTTCAAATTTGACACTCCCCGGAACAAGGATTTGAAAGACAATAGGTTCATGGCTCTCCACCAGTCCTCCCTTGCCTTTCTCTCTTATGTAACAATTTAGTTAGTATTGTTCTCATTTATAGATAGAGGTATCATGGTTGTATGTATCTTTTCAGATTTGGTTCAAATCTCACCTCCTCCAAAAGCATTCCTTGGTACTCTCTAGCCCCTATCTCTGGCTTCCTAGACTCTAGCTCTCCAAAGGCTCACCCAGGCAAATATGTGTTTGTCTTCTCCCCAAAACTGTGGAGTTTAGTATTCATCTTTGAATTCCCAGTGCCCATCACAAGACTGGATATATAGCAGGTGTGTACTATTTGTTGATTAAAGGTATGAATGAATGAAGGGAGTGAAACAGGGATCTAAAGAATTAAAGGCAGGCTAATACTGAGTTAAACCCAGAGGTGCTAACACACATAACAAACTCTTAATGTGAACTGCTGTAATATTTCCTGAGTGTCTATACAATGTATTAAACAACATGAAAAATGCATGTGCCGTTTTTCAGTGAGGCATTCTTAAAATCCCAAAGTTCCGATGAATACGTTTTTAGAAAATTTCATCTAGGCTATAAGAAAAATGTGCTGGAAGTTATTAATGCTTGTGGGAAGGGCATATACATTGTTTTTCCTATTGTTTGGATTGCACTGAGCCATTTTTGCCCTTGTAATGCCCTACAAATTTGCAAGACACTCGGCCTAGGTAGGAAAATAGCTTGTTGCCAACAAAACAGGATTTCCCACAGCATAAAGCAAACAATCTCTTACAGAGATAAGACATTTAACCTTGGCTTCATTAGCTTAGTGCTGTAATCAATAAGCCTAAAACAGAGGTGGGCATACCGTTACCCACAAGTCAAATGTGGTCACTGCTTCTTTGGAGAGCCCATGACTAAGAATGGTTGTTACATTTTTAAGTGGTTGACAAAGAATTAAAAATATTAATAAGTTTGTGACATGGAAATTCTGTGAAATTCAAATTTTTATATTTTAGTGGAAATAGCCATGCTCATTCATTTACATATTGACTGTGGCTGCTTTTGCACTGCAGTGGCACTGTTGAGCAGTTGTGACAGAGTGACCCCTAAAGCCTAAAATCAAAATGTGTTTGTGTAGTGTGTGTGTATGTGTGTGTGTGTGTATCAATAACATTTATCTGGTCTAGAAGCAAAGGTCCTACAGGTCACTTTGCTAGAGGGACATAGATGGATAAAATGGTTGAGGCATGGTCTTTGGAAATTCTGAAATTTGAAATTCTCAAAACGTGACCTTGGGTAATCACTTAATCTTTCTGAATTCTCACATCTTTTCATGTAAATGAGTATGATCTTTATTTACTTTTTGAGATTGTAAAGAATATGGGAGTTTTTATTCTGGCAAAATAAATAGGCTTCCAAAAAAGGATTTTTGTTGTTGGTAGAAAAAGAACAGGACTTTCTTAGTGTAAATGAAGAGTAAATTTAAAGGCCATCTTTTTTGGAGGGTGGAGGTAAGATTTTGAGGGAATTCAAGAACCTGCAATAACTCCCGTTAACATTTCGACTCAAGCACAAACTCTTCTGCGTATGTCACTGGCCTTCCAGCATCTTCTCTCTGTAGACCTTTCCCAACAAACTGCTCCAAGCTCCTCAACATTCCCGTCTCAGAAGAATACATCTTCTCCTTGTTCCTAAACACATCAAACTCACTCTTGAAAGACTCGGAGCCTTCGCTCATGACTATACCATGGCCAGGAATGCAAAACCATCCCTCTTACTGCAGCCCAGTTTCCAGTGGTTCCTGGAGGACCTATGGATGTCCCAGTGCACCAAGGAAATCTTCACCACCTTAGCCCTTATTCTCATCCTTCATGGAGCACAGGTGGCAAGATAACCAGTATCTCTTCTGTGCTGGATGTGTCTAAGCAGGTCACAAGCTCTTTGAAGTAAAAGCCTGACCTCCTTTTTTGGCCTCTCTACTCCCTCTGGTACCCACTGTGGTTCTACTACAAGCTAGGAACTCAAAAAACAGTTGGGTTGGTTAAGATATTTTGAATTGACAAAACACTTGCTCTTTCCTTCCTTTTATAAGTGATACTTATTGGGTATTTGCATTAATTCAGAATACAGTAAAAAATAGCAATAAAGAACATTGTCAACTATGGTTGTAGACTTAAACCTGCATTTAATGTTTCTTTCTAATGTATCATATTCCCACTATGGTTTCTTTTTTGTTTTTGTTTTTGACAAATCTTTTTGAGAAAACAATATCCCCTGCTTCCCCAAGAATTAAAAGAGAAAAAAACCTCCTATCAAAACACTGTTGACACTGTGCTTATCAGGTTTGAACATTTTCATCCTCTGATATTTCAAATACAATCCGTTTAAACAATTATAGCAAAAAAGCACAGATGATACAGTTCCAGGAGAATTAAACAAGTATAAGGCAGATTTATTTTAGTTCTTTACAGAGCAGCTGAGGTCTCCAGTTTCCATATTTTAATTTCCTCTGAGATGGGAAGCGGTTGAACACTGATGTCCAGCTCACCTTAGCCCCTTTAGCGGGAAAGCAGTTTCAGGTCGAGGCCAGGAGCAAGGACTGCCCCAGGTTGCATCCTGACTCTGTGACTTACTTGCTGCATGGCCCAGGGCAAGAAGTTTACACTCTCTGGCCTCAGTTTCCTCAGTAGCGTGAGCAGAATCACACTGGTACGGACCCCAGGGGTGTTAGAAGCATTAAAAAAATTGTAAAGAACGTGGTAAGGTCAGGATTTGCTAAAAACAAATACCTGCCTTAGATATTTCAAGAATGCTTCACCATGTTCTTGGGCCTTTTTTTTTTTAGACTTTTTTTAGAGCAGTTTTGGGTTTACAGAAAAGTTGAGCAGAAAGTACATACTCCCTGTCTACCTGCCTCTCCCCATTTCCCCTGTTATAACATCTTGGATTGGTGTAGTACACTTAGTACACTTGATGAACTTATTGTGATATGTTACTATTAACTTACAGTCCGAGATTACATGAGGGTTTGCTTTTTATGTTGCCCAGTTCAATGGGTTTTGACAAATGCATAATGTCATGTATCCACCATTTCAGTTTTACTGTCCTAAAATCTCTGCTCTATTAGCTCATCCTTCCCTCCCTTATCCCAAACCCCTGGAAACCACTGATCTTTTTTTAGAGTTATTTATTTATTTATTTTGAGAGAAACGGAGACAGCATGAGCCTGGGAGGGGCAGAGAGAGAGGGAGAGAGAGAGAATCCCAAGCAGGCTCTGCACTGTCAGTACAGAGCCCGACACAGGGCTCAAACTCACAAAATCGTGAGATCATGACCTGAGCCAAAACTGAGAGTCAGACACTTAACCAACTGAGCCACCCAGGTGCCTCAACCACTGATCTTTTAAATTTTTCTCTAGTTATGCATTTTCCAGAATGGCATATAGTTGGAATCATACAGTATATAGACTCTTCAGATGGGCTTCTTTCACTTGGTAATGTGCTTTTGAGTTTCCTCCGTGTCTTTCTATAGTTTGATAGCTCATTTCTTTTTATTGCTGAACGATATTCCCTTGTATGGATATACTATAGTTTGTTGATCCAATTTTGGCGATTACAAATAAAAATGATATTAACATTCATGTGCAAATTTTTGTGTGGGCATGAGTTCTCAACCCATTTGGGTAAATACCTAGAAGCTTGATTGCTGGATCTTTGTTCTTGGGCTGTCTCCTGCAGGGCTCTTTTCCTTATTCATCTCCCTCACTGTGTCTTTTTCTGGGACATTTATTTCTCACAGTTCTGGAGGCAAGGAAGTTTAAGGGGCCAGCAGATTTGGTGTCTGATTCAGCTTCCTGGTTCAGAGGCTGCTGTCTTTTCCCTGGGCCTCACATGGTGCAAGTGAGGAGGGAACTCTCTGGCTTTTTGTAATGTTTATTCGTTTATTTTAAGAGAGAGAGAGAGAGAGAGAGAGAGAGAGAGAGCAAGTAGGGGGAGAAGCACAAAGAGGGAGACAGAGAACCCCAAGCAGTTTCCTTGCTGTCAGCGCAGAGGCTGATGCTTAACCAACGGAACCACCCAGGCACGCCTAGGTTTTCTTTTATAAAGGTGCTAATTCTATCATGAGGGCTCTGCCCTTATGAACTAATCACCTCCCAAAGGCTCCACCTCCTAACAGCCTCACATTAGGGGTTAGGAATTCAACACACGAATTTGGGACGACACAAATAATCTACAACAACCTTCTGAGGCACCTGGGTGACTCAGTCAGTTGAGCATCCAACCTCGGCTCAGGTCAGGATCTCACAGTTTGTGAGTTTGAGCCCCACATGGAGCTCTGTACTACCAGCTCAGAGCCTGGAGCCTGCTTCGGATTCTGTGTCTCCCTCTCTTTCTGCCCCTCCCCTGCTCACACTCCTGTCTCTCTCTCCCTCTCAAAAATAAATAAACATGAAAAAAAAATGCAAGGTGCTTACAACAGTGCCTGACACATAGCTATAACAACCTTCCTCTCTGTCTCCTTCAGAATGACATTTTAAAAAATTTAAATGGTGCATATTTGTTATAAAAAATTGAAGTAGTACAGGAAAAAAATGCAAAGAAAATAGGAAATAATTCAAAATCCACTGCCTACATTTAACTATATTAATATTTGATGAGTGTCATTCCAGATGTCTATACATACATATGTGGATAAAAGGCCTGGTGGTTACCAGAATCTTGGAAGTCTCCTGTGCCCCCTCTGTAACTCCACTTTGCTCACTCTCCATCCAGAGTAACCACTAAATCTAAATTTTGCACTTGTCAGTCTCTTCCTTTTTGTTATGGTTTTACCACATAGGTCAGCATCCCTAGACAACATAATATATGTTTGCAAGTTACTGAACCTTACATAAATGGGATCAAGTGTATTTATTCTTCATAATTTTCCCTCTTCACTTAACATGGTTCCTAAGATCCATCCATGTTGATGTGTGTCATAGTAGTTTATTCATTTTCATTGCTATGTAGTATTCCATTGTGTGAATATATCACAGTTTATCCATTTTATTATTGATGGCATTTGGGTTTTTTCTATTCACTATTCACTCTTCACTATTTCAAACAATGTTGGTCTGAATATTCTTGTGTGTGCTCTTTGGTGCTTGAAATGTGTATGAAACTCTCTAGGATAGATAACTAGTAGTGGCATTGCTGAATCACAGAGTGTACACATCTTTAATTGCACTATAATGCCAGAATTGTTTTCCAAAATGGTGATACTGGTTTACACTCTCTCAACAGAGTAAGAGTTCTGGCTCCATATCGTTGTACATACTTGTAGTGGTCATATACCACATATCAATCTGGTGGTGTGTCCGTCTTATTTCTTCAGCTTATTTTTTTGTTCTTTTCTAACTTTTTATTCAAGTGCTTTATTTATGTTGAGACTTTCTTTTTTTTTTTTCTTATAAATGAATTTAACTCTATACCTTTTTGAGAGGTACTTTTTATGTACTTTAATATGTAGTGCTTTTACTGTTCATATTGAAATAGTTCATAATTTCAGTATGGACTTATAATTTCTAAATGAACTTAAAAAACCATCCCACTAAAAATATATAGAAATACTAGATAAAATATAACAGACTTTTTAAAAAAGTTTTTTAACATTTATTAATTTTTGAGAGACAGAGATAGAGCATGATTGGGGTAGGGACAGAGAGAGAGGGAGACACAGAATCTGAAGCAGGCTCCAGGCTCTGAGCTATCAGCACAGAGCCCAATGTGGGGCTTGAACCCACAAACTGTGAGTTCATGACCTGAGCTGAAGTTGGATGCTTAACTTACTGAGCCACCTAGTTGCCCCAAATATAACAGGCTTTTAATTGCATAGGCAAGCTTATCACATTAAAGGAAGTTCTAGAATTAAAAAAAAAATTTAACTATAAAACATCGCTGTAAATAGGAATTACACTGGGTACTATAATACATTCTTGGATTCTTAAAATTCAGATTCCCAAGCATGCAGGACATCAGAAAGAGAAGTTCCCAAAAGTAGCAAGAGAGAACAAATATATTACCTACACAGAAATGAGAGATAACCTAAAAGCCCAATTTAAAACAGAAATGAAAGAAGAGTAGAATAATTTCTTCACAGAGCTGAAGTACAATACCCACCAACTTAAAATTCTATACCCAGCTAAGTTATTATACAAATTTAAAAGTTCACCATGCAGATACTACTAATGGAAATTAAACACAGATGTTAAGCATGCATGGTAAAATTTCAAAAGTACCACGACAACAAATAAAAATAGCGTGCAGAAGAAATTGAAGGAATAAAAAAATAAATATTTAGAATCTGTAAAAAAAAAAATTTTTGAAAGCACAAAATGAAATATCAGAAAAAAATCCAAATAATGTCTGTTAAATGTACAAAACTCATCAATTATTAGAGAAATTGTGAATTTTACAGGATTCATCTAAAAATATGAAATAACAAAAGATGATGAGATCAAATAGGTGTGCTGGGGCTGTTTTGTAGAGAAGTTTGGGGATCTTGACCAAGAGTCTTAGTCTTATTCTGAATGAAATGGGAATCCATTGGCAAGTTTGAACGGGGGTGTAACATGAATTAATCTCTGTTTTAAAAAGCTCACTCTGGCTGCTAAATGAACTGTTCTGAGTCAAGAGGAAGTTGGAGAGACCTACTAGAAAATTCATTGATTTTTTTTTTGAAATCAACATATTGAAATGTTTTTCTATTATGGTGGATTTATCACCACTTCTAAACTTCAGAAGCTTTGACTTTATGTATTTGTTAATATGCTGTGAGGAGCCTAGATATAAGGCAATATTGGTGGACTAAACTTTAAAAAAACAATTTAAAATACCTTTCTTTGATCCACTGACCATTTTTCATCTTGAAATTTTATGGTGTGGTTTTCTTTTTGTTGCCATTTGGTAACCAGTAAATGAATTCATCTCTTCCTTTTCATACTTCCTACATCACTTTGTACTGGGGTATGCCTTTTATAAATATTCTATAACAATCTTATTATTTGGTCAACGCATATTGAATGAGTTCTTACTGTGTTACCAATCCCATTTCAAGCACTAGGGATACTATTGGAGGAAGTCATGAAGCTTATAGTCTAAACAATTCACACCTCTTATGTTTTGTTTTTTAACTTACAGGAGCTTCCATGGGCCTTCCTCAAAAATGAGTGTTAGCGAGGTAAGGGAAAGAAGGCATCAGCAATCTTGTCTGATGATAGAAAAAATGTGTTCAGGGTTTTGGCGTTAACTCTGTGGTTAGTAATCCCACCACCCACAGAGCATTTTTCACCCACCAGGAGAACGATTCTGTTAGTGAGAGTTTTAAACCCTGTGGGTGAAGGGGTGCTTACAAGCGTAACCCACACCTCACAAGTTCTATTCTTTGCATCATGGTGGCCTCTTTCTCAGAGGGTTTCTCATGCGGGTTTGCCCCAACAAAAATATGCGCTGGAGCTAAAAGCTCCTCGAAAGTTGAGTAGATGGTGGGTTCCTTCTTGCCTCGTCTGCAGAAGTCCTATTGTGGGCCTGAGGATCAGGTGCAGTGAGATTTTTAACATGACAAGATGGAGGATTCAAAACATTTTTGCAATATAAAGGGAGAAAAAGAGCCACTTTAACTACGGGTCCACTCTGAATTTGCCAGATCTTCCCCTTTAACTCATGCTGCTTTCTTACTTCACTCCTCTTCCTTCCTGTCTGTAGACCACACACACATAAAAAGAAGGGAAGGGAAGGGGTGACCTCAACCTATGACCTGAAAACAACCCTGTATCGCCACTTTGTGTTAACTCTGAAAGAGCTGAGTGGAGGGTTCAGTCCTTCACACCACCTTGCAGCTCATGAGCTGCAGCCTGTTTGTCATTCACTCCACAGTTATTTCCCCAAGTACCACCCCCACACACAACACACACACCCTAAATCTGCTTTCATCTGAGATAATGGCCGGATGCTGGTATCACAATGCTTCTATTTCATAGGCTCAGAGACCTGCCTATTGTGCTGTTTAAAATATTTTTTTAATGTTTATTTTTGAGAGAGAATGTTAACAGGAGAGGGGCAGGGAGGGGGACAGAGGATCAGAAGTGAACTCTGCAGTGAGAGCAGAGACTCCAACGTGGGGCTTGAACTCACAAGCTGTGAGATCATGACCTGAGCCGAAGTTGGACACTTAGCTGACAGAGCCACCCAGGCACCCCTGCCTATTGTGCTATTTAAGATGACACATGAATTACTTGTCAAGATCTTGTTTGCTGCATAATTTGGGATAGTCACCAGAAGGTGTGCTTTGCCATTCCTTGTCCTGTGCACATCACCACTAACCTGGAATCCAGTGTGATCAACTCAAGATCCCACCCACCTGAAGTTTCAGTCTTGAAGCGTTTTGTCTATATTCCTCCAAACCTTTCTCTTATCTTATCCAAGGTTGCTTGGATTGTTCTCCATCCTTACTGTCTTTTCTAACAGTTTATCGCATGAGTCCATTGTGATTTGTCTTTTCTCTGAATTCTGATTCTCTTTGAAGTTTATACCAGAGTCCAGAGCTTCTTTATGCAATAATTACTTTGTGTCCAAATGACGATTTGGATAGGGGCACTTGTACCCCAATGTTTATAGCAGCACTCTCAACAATAGCCAAATTATGGAAAGAGCCTAAATGTCCATCAACTGATGAATGGATAAAGAAATTGTGGTTTATATACACAATGGAGTACTACGTGGCAATGAGAAAGAATGAAATCTGGCCCTTTGTAGCAACGTGGATGGAACTGGAGAGTGTGATGCTAAGTGAAATAAGCCATACAGAGAAAGACAGATACCATATGTTTTCACTCTTATGTGGATCCTGAGAAACTTAACAGAAACCCATGGGGGAAGGGAAGGAAAAAAAAAAAGAGGTTAGAGTGGGAGAGAGCCAAAGCGTAAGAGACTCTTAAAAACTGAGAACAAACTGAGGGTTGATGGGGGGTAGGAGGGAGGGGAGGATGGGTGATGGGTATTGAGGAGGGCACCTTTTGGGATGAGCACTGGGTGTTGTATGGAAACCAATTTGACAATAAATTTCATATATTGAAATAAATAAATAAATAAATAAATAAATAAATAATAAACAAACATTAAAAAATTAAAAAAAAAAAACAAATGACGATTTGGATTTCTTAAAGTAGGGCTCATATAATTTGCTTTGGGCTAAACTGGGTATCTACTCCACAGATATTTGTTGACTGAATATGGGTTTCATCATATGGATTTTAACATCAGGCTCTATTGAGCATACAAGGTGAAAAGGACATAGATCAAACCCTGATGTTCAAAAAGTTTGCAATTTAAAATGGAGACAAAAGTGCAAATGTTTATGATGTGGTGGGGTAAGCACCATGGTAGAAGTATATACAATCATAATTGTCAGAACTGGAAACATTTGAGCTGATTTTGGAAGGATGATTCAGGACTGTGAAGAGAAGGGAAGTAAGGGAGTCATGTACAGAGAAGAAAAGCAAGAGTGGGAACATAGTAAGAGAATGCCTATCTTGCAAACAATCTAGACACCTAAAGCATTAAAATGGGGTTACATGAGGATCTTGAAGGCCATGCTAGGCAGTTTGGACTTTGGCAATGGGGAGCAATCGATGGTTTTTAAGCCAAAGTGTGGCATGAATATGTGTTTTTATTGAAAACCTATCCAGAGCTAGTTTTCTCTGTAGGACAACCTGCCCCTTATTTGCTATAGGCAAAGGAATATTAGAAAATTCTCCTAAGGTTGAAAGTTTTTTCTTTCCTCATTCCACCCACTATATTCCCTCTCCTTAAATTATTTGAATTTAGAGAACTGAGCCAGAAATTGAATACATTTTAATTTTCTTAACACAAAACTAGCTGTAGGGCACCAAAGGAAAAAAAAAAAAAAACCCTCAACTATTCATATGATGGAAAGTCAGGTCCAACTCTTGGTTTGGGAAACAGGAAGCCCACATAATCTGCCCAGGAACCAACATGGAAACTCCACACATACTGATGTGGCCTCTGAACCTATTGGCCTGACAGACTATAGCAGAATCTTATAGAGGGGCTGTCAACCCCAGAACGACACCATTGGGACACCCATGCCATTGGGAAAGTGAGTAGAGACACAGATGTTAGTTGAAAAAGAGGATATGAAGATGTTTAGAGTCACATATTGACTTTTACTATCCATTGGTTTCATTTGCTAGGAGGGTCATGGTGGTTGCAAAGAAAAAATTGAGCAGATATTCACCTTAAAAGTAGGAGAATTGTGTCATTCTGCCAGTAGTTTTTCCTTTTTAAATGTTTTCTATTTTAGTTGTCCCTCTCATATGAAGATGAAGGCCTATAGGAAAGCTGTCAGTACTGATCCGAATCCGTTGTGATCTGGAAGCTTTCCAAAAAGATACTTAACCAAAACCAAGACAGTTCATAAGACTTGTTACCTTAAACATTTGCTTTCAAAACGCTTTTATGTACATTTTGTGGAAGTTGGTTTAGTAAACAAAAGCATAAAAATTGGAGCAAAACCAAATCCACCTGTCAACAAGTTAGAAACCAGTTGTCATCTAGAAACTAATTTCTGTTTATATTTAAAATTGTGGTTTGACTGAGTCATGATCAAGTAGATATCTGAACTCAGTAGATAACTCATTTCAGTACATAGGCATTGAGTGACTGCCTTTAACTGATCCAAATCACATTAAGGGCATCCATTTTAACTTATCAATGAGATGTTCAGGATTGGGAAAGAAGTTGCCTTTCTCACCAAGCCACCAGGCACCCACCAAACTCGTCTCACTTACTTTCTCCAGAGATGACCAAAGGACAAAAGATTTGCCCAGTTGAAACCTCTCTCTCCCCTCTACTTCTTCCAAAAAACGAGGATCTGGAGACCAGTACTTGGCACACGGTTGATCTTCAACGCTCTATTACCATAATTCTCTGATTGGCTACTTTGGCGGGGAACATAGATCTCACTGCCACTGCTGAGTGTGTTCCTACGTGTACAATGAGATACTAATGTGGTACAAGTAGCCAACAAGTATTGGTGGCTAAAAAATGAGAAGACCCTTTTATCTATCTGTTTTCAAGAAGGGTCCTCTTTTCTATCATCTAATCTGTGATCTCTGTCTCGGTAGAAAGATACAGGGGTGAGAAACAGAAGTGGCTAGCTGCCTTTCATACTTACCAGGTTCTCATAACTCACCTCATATCTGTCAGGGTTTATTTTGGAAAAACTTAATATCTCATTGGTTTTCTGTAGCTCAGCACATCATCAGCTCACCACATCTTCTTTAGATTCTTGTATTTCTTTTCCTGAACAATAACAAGCCTTCCTAGAGAAAAAGATAGAGATAGAGATAGAGACTTGACAGGAACAATGTGGAGGATAGTGTGGCTTAGGTGAAAACAGGGGCATGGAGACCTATTTGGACATAATTGCAATAGTTAAAGGGAAAGGAAATTGGATGCTGGGCAGTGACAATGAGAACGGGGGATAATGTGCTGCAATTGTGAGGTAATTTGGTAAAAGTTTGGGCATGTGATGAGTGAATAGATATGAAATGTGTGAGAGCGAGAAATAAGAGATGACTGAGGGTTTTTGTTTGGGTTACTATGTGGATGTTGATACACAATGAAGATTAGGTTTGGGGAAGGAAGTGGGCTAGCAAGATGAGTTTGATCAGTTCTAAGTGGAATGCAGTAGGAAGTTAATGGGAGGTAACTGGAACTATTACATCTACATACTTAACTGTCTCTTCCATAAGACTGAGAGCTCCTTGAGCACATTCGTCTTTGCATCTCCAAGTGCTTAACACAGAGCCCAGCACATACTAGGGCTCAGTGTCTTGCTTAATAAATGAAGAGTTAAGCTGACATTACAAATGTGATTAATGCCTTTTTTTCAATGAGCATCCCTAACTAAATGGAACAAATGTCATGTCATTATTGTAATTTAGAGCGCATCAGTGAAATTTAGATGATAAGATTTTCTTGTTGAAATCAGAACTTCCTAAAGATACTTTTCTTAATTTTTTAGATACTTTTAGGCTATATGGATTTTTAGATACTTTTAGGCTACATGGCTCATCTGCAAGCTTTGTCAAATTGTTGCAAATCTCCAAAAAGTTTTCCATTATATTTATTGAAAAAAAAAACCCTGCATATAAGTGGTCCCAAGCAGTTCAAACCCATGTGTTCAAAGGTCAACTATACGTTTATTCAGGTCTTCCGTATTCTTCAATGCTGTTTTTAAATCCTCCCCATAAAATTATAGCATATCTTTTCTCAAATTTATCCCTAGAGATATATAAACCCCTATGTTTATTGCAGAATTATTTACAAATAGCCAAACTATAGAAGCAACCCAAATGTCCATCGATAAATGTATGGATAAAGAAGATGTGGTATTTGTGCATATATATATATATATATATATATGTGTGTGTGTATATATATATATATATATATATATATATATATATGTAGAATATATATATATATATATATGTAGAATGTATATATATACATATATGCATTTATATGCCATACTATATACACACAATGGAATATTATTCAGCCATAAAAAAGAATGAAGTCTTGCCATTTGCAACAGCATAGATGGAGCTAGAGAGTATGATGCTAAGCGAAATAAACCAGTCAGAGAAAGACAAATACCATATGATTTCACTCTTAGGTGGAATTTAAGAAGCAAAATAAGCAAAGGGGAAAAAAAGAGAGAGAGAAAGCAAAAAACAGACTCTTAACTATAAAGAACAAATAGACGGTTACCAGAGAGGAGGTGAGGGGGGATGGGT
Source organism: Leopardus geoffroyi (assembly GCF_018350155.1). Classification (NCBI taxonomy): domain Eukaryota; kingdom Metazoa; phylum Chordata; class Mammalia; order Carnivora; family Felidae; genus Leopardus; species Leopardus geoffroyi. The sequence continues at coordinate 178,246,109 of NC_059328.1, read as the reverse complement.
AAAATAGGTGAAGGCGATTAGGAGTGCACTTGTCTTCATGAGCACCAAGCAATGCATGGAACTGTTGTATTCCTATATTGTACACCTGAAACTAATCTAGCACTGTATGTTATCTACACTGTAATTAAAAAAAAAAACTTGGTAATTTGGGTCAAAAGGTAGAAACTTCCTATAGAATAAATTAATAAATATGAATTATTATAAAATAAACAAGTCATGGTAACGTAAAAAAAAACCCTAGATTTTTGTTACATATTATTGATATTTTGAGTGGTATTTTTTTCTATTACATTCTTTTATGTGATTACTGCTAGTCTGTGGGAATACTACTGATGTTTGAATACAAATCTTTCTGAACTGTCTTATTGATTCCAACTTAGTGCAGATTCTCTTTTATTTTCTCCAGAGGATCATATCTGCAAATAAGGAAAGACTTAGTTCTCTTCCAAGTTTTATGCTTATTTCTTTTTCTTCTCTTATCAGTTAAGAATTTCATTCCTATATCAAAGTGAAGCAGTCATAACAGATGAAATGTTTTATTAAGATAATGCTTGCTGTAGGTTTATGATGTTAAGGAAATTCCCTTATAATCCTGGTTTACAGAGGTTTTTAGAAATTTTGATGACTACCACATTTTATCCAATGAATTTTCTGCACCTATTAAGATAATTCTATACTTATCTCCTTTAATCCACACTTAGGTGTGTGACACAGATTTTTCTTATCTTGAACCATTGTTATGTTCCTGAGATAAACTTTTTGGTTTTTTCATTCTGCTGAATGATTTGCTAATATTCTATATAAGATTCTCATCTACTTGCAAATATATCCTTTTCTTATACGGTCCTTGTCTCATTCTGATTTCAAGGTTATACCAACTTTATAAAATGAGTTGGAACTGTTACCTCTTCTCTTGTGCTCCAAAGCTGAGTTCCCAGATGGGATACAAACACACAGTCCAGTTTTCTAATTTTGTATATTATATATGTATTTTTTAAATTGTGTATATTTAAGGTGTACAACACGGTGATTTGATATACGCGCACGTAATGAAATGAGATACTGCAGTCAAGGTAATTAACATCATTTCCTTATATATTGCCATTTTTGTGTGATAAGAGCACCTGAGATCTGCTCTCTCAGCATATTTCCAATATTCAGTACAGTATTATTAATTATAGTCATCATACTGCCCATTCAATCTCTAGGCTTAATCATCCTGCATAACTGCAACTTTGTACCCTTTGACCCACGTCTCCCGTTCCACATTACCCCTGCCTGTCTCTGGTAACCACATGAAACACTCATTTATTTAGGTCTTTACTTTCTCTCAGCAAGGTTTTCCAGTGTTCTTATATAGGTCTTTCACATCTTATGGATGTACTGTAATTTAATCAGTCCTGCAGAAATGGGCCTTTAGTTTCTCGTTCTTGCTCTATTTCATCTTTGTAAGCACAACGAAATTTAAAACCTCACATCTAACTTTTGTTTGTCATGTTTAAGTGCTATAATTGGTATCTACACCACTCATTCTCCCCTCCTACATTCTCATCTACAAGCAAGAAGTCAAAGAGCAAAGAAGCCCCTCCCCCGCCCCCCTGCTTCAGTGTCCGATCTTTTGGGTTTTAAAACCACAGCTGAACCACCTCAATCTGTTTCCTGTTATTTAAAATCTCTAGGGAAAGGTATTGCATGAACAGACTTCAGAGCCTTTCCAAAGCCTTACCAACATGGTCATCAGAAAAAGTCTCTTTTGTCACTGTGCTGTTAATTATACCCATTTTCCCATTGTTCACTTATCAGCAATTGACAGAATTTATCAGTGAATGGAAGAACATCTGCTTCTCATTTCTAAAAACTAGTTCTTTGTGCATTAGAAAACAGAAACTGTATTTGGGGGACTATCAATTTCCCATGTCTGTAGCTGTCTATAACTCTTTTTAGCTCCACATATAGGTCCTGATTTCCAATCTTGCCAATGAATTAACAAGCATGTGTTTGTTGGTAAACTGCTCTACATAAGTCCTTTTAACAAGCATGTGAACCACATTGGTTTCAGGTCTCCTCCCAGAGGTAGCCAACTTTCATATGTTATTGAGCCTCAAACCACACAAATCCATTTAGATGGTTTATCTGAGTTCCTTAGGTTATATCTTTTTGCTAATGCAGTTTAATATCATACCAATGGATCTTTAAATAACTTTATTTCTTATTACAAAGATGATATGTATCCAATAAAGGAAGTTCAGAAAAATCAAAAATAAATGAAAAGGAAAACTTTCATCTGTAATCCCATCTTTAAAAATTCATTTGCAATCCCATCCCACTGTTAACATTTTTGTATATTTCCTGCTGATATTTCTACATATATATATATGTTATATATATATATATGTTATATATATATATGTTATATATATATATATATGTTATATATATATATATATATTTTTTTTAATGTTTATTTATTTATTTTGAGGGAGAGCACAAGCATGGGAGAGGAAGAGAGAGACGGAGAGAGGGAGAATCCCGAGCAGGCTCCACACTGTCAGCACAGAGCCCATCACAGGGCTTGATTCTATGCCCCTGGGATCATGACCTGAACTGAGTTGGATCCTTAGGGCACCTGGGTGGCTCAGTCAGTCAAGCATTGACTCTTGGTTTTGGCTCAGGTCATGATCTTACGGTTTCTTGAGTTAGAGCCCCGCGTTGTGCTCCGCGTTGGGCTCTGTGCTGGCAGTAGAGAGGATGCTTGGAATTCTTTCTCTTTCCCTCTCTCTCTGCCCTTCCCCTACTCGCACTGTCTCTGTCTCTCTCAAATAAATAAATAAACTTAAAAAAACAAGAGTTGGACCCTTAACCAACTAAGCCACCCACATGCCCCTACTTACATCTATATTTTAACTATTTTAAAAATTATTATTGTTTTACTTACCTCTTCCCTAAGCTTAATGCATTTACTTAAATGATCAACCAACCATGGGATGGCATTCTATGCCATTAATATTCTTTTTCAGCATCATTTGTATTCACCTATTAATTGGGCATTTATTAATTTTTCCTGCTCTTCACCGATATAAACAAATGAAGTGCACATATCTATTGTTAAAAGCTCATTCATATTTATGATTATTCTGTCAGGACAGTGGGTCCTAACTCCATGCATCAAAATCACTTGTAGAGTTGTTTTTAATACAGATACCAACTGTTGACATGAATGTAAACTGACATGTTAATGAGGATAACACTAGTTACTCTATTAAACAACAGACAATAGGATTTTATTTATCTTGCACATAACACTCTAATGTTTGGCTATCCTGTGGATAAGAAGACCTTATTCTTTTCCTTTTCATTGTGATTCAAGGACCCAGGTTCCTTCCATAGAGTGGCTCAGCTGTTCCAAAGGGGACTGGATGTCTTCATAGCTAGGAGATAAAGAGAAAGAGCATGAAGTCACAGCCATATCTGGGATCCCTCAGCCTAGAAATGACACACTGTCTCTGCTTTCCATTAGGAAGAACTAGTGTGTGCCTCCTGAACCATGCAAGGAATGCTAAGAAATGTAATCTATGAATGGGCTGCCACTTGCCCTGCCAAGAACTTACTGCCTCCTACCAGAGAGGAAGAAGGGGTTCTAGTGGACAGTTAGGTATGGCTGCTACTTTGGCAAAACCAGCTTCCAAAGTAATTTGTCAGTATCCACAAAGTTTAATGTGACTCGGTAGTTCCATTTCTGAATATTTTTCCTACAGAAATTCTCACACAGGTAAAGAGAAGGATATCCACACAAGAATGTTCATTGTTTCTGTTATTTATAACAACAAATGGCTAAATACATTGAATTATTTCAGTGTATGCGATAACTATTAAGATATTAGATCTGTATATCTTGAAATGTAAGGATGACCATAATGTATGCTATCGAATGGAAAAACATAGAAAAATATGCCCAGTCTGATTACACACAGAGAGTGAGGGGAGAAAGTGGAAGATGATAGGGGTCTCACCAATTTTTTTAAAAATATTTTGTTTAGTTTTGAGAGAGAGAGCCAGAGGGGAAGTGCAGAGAGGGAGGGGACAGAGGATCCGAAGCAGGCTCCTTGCTGACAGCAGAGAGCCAGATGTGGGGCTTGAACTCACAAACCGCGAGATCATGACCTGAGCCAAAGTCGGATGCTCAACCAACTGAGCCATCCAAGTGCCCCTCTCACCAATTTTTTAAACTTTTTTATTACTTGAAATTTGAAAAGTAAGCCCAAATTACATCAGCATTTTGAAAACCCAGATTCCCAGACCTCACCCCAAATCTATGGAATCAGAATCTCCAAGGGATGGGACCCAGAAATTTGTAGTTCATAAGAGCTTCACAAGTGATTTTGATAAATTGCCAAGGTGGAGACTACAGCCTTAGGATAAATTTCTAAAAGTGGAATTACTATGTCAAAGGGTATGAAAAATGTTAAGGCTTTGATAAGAATTGCCAAATTGTCCTTTCATAATGTACCAATTCACATTCCCACCAGCAGTGTGTAAAAGCTCATTCCATCATCAGCACTGAGTGGTGCAAAGTGTTTTAATCTTTGCCAGTTTGATAAATGAAAAATGGTATATCTGATTTATTTGGACATAAGTGCTGGTTTGTTGCATTTGGTTCTCTTTAGGGGACATTCTGTCCCATCTGTCTTTCTCTTGAACTGGGTAGATTCATCCCCCTAAGTTAATGTTTCATTATAAAAATCACTTTGGGAACTCGTTAAAAATGGAGATTTTGAGCACCTCCCCCCCCCCCACCCCACCCCCCACTTCCAATTCTAGTTGATCAGGTCCAGGATAGGGTTTGGGAATATGGACAGGAGAGATAGGGTCAGAGACTTTACAAAGGACAGGTGCATCCCAGGCAGGAGCATCAGAAGAAAAGGGAACAACGGTGGATTTAGAATATGGGTATTTCATATCCCTAGAATAGACCCTTTGCTTCTGACTTGCCCTACCCTCTTCCCAGGACGCAGCTCTTCTGGCCTCCTAGCATCCACCCAGCTCCAGCCCTAGTCCTTTCTACTTGTCATTAAAGTTCACATCGATTTCTTTCCCCCTGCACTCCTACGGCCCTCGATGTCCAAACGGCTCATCCTGACACTTAATCACACGCTGCAATTACTTTAGATAGATGAGAATCGACTTACAGTAATAAAGATATAGTCTAATGAAAGCTGGAGAAGTATTATTTCAGGACAAAAAGAAATGCCCCAGGATAGCCTGGAAAATAATCCTGCAATAAATTACTTTTGTGTTGACACTAAATTAGAAACAATGGCAACTCTATAGAAGGTGAAATTTGAAGTCACACAGCCTTAAAGAATTAGAAACGAGTGCTGCTCTGTCAAAGCAGAGGTCTCTTTTTATCTTCCAAAATGGCAAAGATTAAAAATCCTTGCTACCACTCAGGGATGGCTGTGGACTGAACAACCCAGGTGGTTCTTATGATCAGACAAGTTTGGAAAAGAGTACCTCTCCACCGATGTTCTCAACATTGTCTGCTTATTAGAATCATCAGACACACATTTAAAAATGAGCCATGCTCAGCCCCACCCCAGAGATTCTGTTTCAATTGGGATTTTTTTTAAAGCTTCTTGGATGATTCTAATGTATAGCTAAGACTGAGACTCATTGTCTAAAGTCATGCAAAAAAAAAAAAAAAAAACCAAAACAAAACACCTTGTGTAGATCTCACATGTATTTCATTATTCTTTGCTATTTTAAGAGGAGGGGATATTTGAGTTTCTAGAGGAAGTAATGGATTCCCAGAGATTTATTTACTATCTCCCTCAAATCCCGTGTCATTTGTGAGATGTTTGAGTAACTTTATTTTTGTTTATTCAGTCATTCAATCCTCAGCAAGTATGCATTGAGGAGTTTCTCTGTCAGGAGCACTGTTCATGTTGGGGACACTGCCCTCGTGATGTGGGTGACCTACAAGGTGGAAGTTAAATAAGCAATTGCACTGAAGCTGAGTTTGTGAGTAGTCTCCAGTGGTGTCCTGTTTTAACTATGAAAGTTAACCAGCATGGACCATTTTCAAAACATGCCACGTTTGTCCAAATTGAATACAATGTGCTTAAAAAAAACCTTTTCTATGAGGTTATTCCTTCTAATGGAATGTGAATCTACAATTATGTTATTAGAAGATAATTTTGTAGGCTACGCAGGGTTATTTCTTTCTAACCTGAAGTAACATTTCTCAACTTTCATTAGGCTATTTTTTATTACGGCTGAGGTGATTCTTCTTTATGTAAACTTTAGATTGCAGAGTAAGTGTAGAGCGACAAGGCCAGCTCATGAGGGCATGTGAGCCCAGCTTGGAATGTAATGGATGCTCTATGATCCTGTAGAGAAGGGTGGTACCGGATCATAGTTCTAAAGGCATCGCGTCATCAAACGGTTTCCCTGTTGTCAGCACCAGTGGACGAAGGGCACATGTGACCTTTGCTTCACCTTGGGAAGGGAAACAATAAAAGGGAACCATAAAGATTTCCGTTCTGTCGGTGATGGCTGTTACCAAAGGGTTTCATGTTATGAGCAGAGTACATCCAAGCAAATGAAGTTTTACTGACGATCCAGAAGCATTCAAAGTCTTTTCCGTGACCATAAAGTTCATTTGAACCATGGGTTTCCTGAACTCAGGTTCATCAGTCCCAGTGGACTAATCCCTTACTCCTGCAAGTATTGAGCAGCCCTGTATAATAGACACAACCTTATCTGACCTTTTCATGTAGCCCTGCTTGGATAGGCAACAAAAAAACCTAGCATGTAAAACCAGAGCATGCTTTTAGACCTCCAAGAGCTGGTGTATGTTGATTACTATACTTCTGGTGTCACATATATAAGGAGATCCCTAACTTAGTAAGAGTTTCTTCATTATCTGGGCATTGGTAGGAAGTTGATAATTCTGAGGCCTGAGGTCATGTACTAGCCCAGAGTCCAAAATACTAAATGCAGCCTAAGATCCTTACGGGTAACATGGAGCTGTAAGCTACTGAAAGTTTGCATTCTGTGCACAGATGAAAAAGGACCAAATGAGACACAGTAGAAGAGGCCTTTGGGGGAGCCTGATAAAGCAGCATCAAGCACAAAACCAAAGTGGAAGTTTCCAAAGCAGTAGAACTTTCAAAGGTGTTCAAGCATAACTGACAGGGTGTAGCCTGCAGGAATGCACCAAGCAGAGGGACACGTGGGAGACTGCCCTTAGAAAGCTGTGTGTCCTGTTGCTAGACTGCCCAGGTTGCTTTCTGGTAGGTCACATTCAGTCATCATATGCTCTAATAGCTGCCTTGGTTTTCCTTAATTTCTTATCTGCCTGTGAGCCCTAACTTTCCTCAGCTGAGATACATCCAGTTTCTTGACCACTTGGGTCAGTATTGTTTATAAACCTGACTGACATCATGAGGTACAATATGGCCACCAGCTAGTAGGGCACTGCTTAGAAGAAGGGTACAAATAGCAGAGGCAGTTGGAGTGCATTGCTGAGGTCAGAACTTGTAAGCCCACCCACCTTCAGGCCCGTATATACATATCTTGGAAACGGCTTGACCAACAGACCAGGAGCTGGAAGAATGGAGATGCGCTTTTTTGCTTCAGTGAGTCCTGTGTGGAGGAGGTGGCTGTGTTCAAATACTTTTAGGAATTCTTGTAAGCACTAGGTGAAAGCACATAAGTGAAAGGAAGACCTTTGTGCTTAGTCTGGAAGGAAATCTAGAATTCAGACTGGCCTTTAAAAAAATATCCTTTCTGTCTCCCTGCTTGAAGTCATGGGAAAAAACAAAAAAACAAAAACAAAAGCAAAAAAACAAAAAACAAAAAACCTAAAGGACAAAACACAGATTAAATCCAACTCCTCCTTCAGAGCCCAGATCAAGTCACGCTTTCTCATTGGATCAGTTCCTAACCCCAAAGAGGAATAATTTTCTTCTCTGAGCTTTGAACAATAGCTGTGTTCACACCGCTAACAAAGCAGCCATCTCATGGCTGCTTACACATCTACGTTTTGTATTAGACTGTGAGTTTTTGAGAGCAAAACAGTCAGGAATCACTTTGACAAATGGGCTCCTGGTGAGCTGATTTTTGATGAATTCACCTGCAGGTGGAATTAAATATATTTCATTCAATTTGGGCCTCTAATACCTAGCATAATCTCTGGCATACAGCAGGATTCTCCATAAGTGTTGGTGGAATTGAAAACCAGATAAACATTTTCTCTGTTTACAAAAATAATGCATTTCCATGCTTGCTGTCAAAACATAAAATCAAAGTATGGAATATAGAGGGGGAAATCAATAAATTTACGTTTTCAAGCACACAGACTAGTGCACATCAGCACATCAGTTCTGGGAACAAAAAAATAACAGTCGCAATGATGACAACACAGAAATGCAGACACATGAAATTTTGCCAGTGAGGGTGGGAATCTACCTTTCCACCGGCCCCACAAAACACTACATGGCTACCAAACTGAATTGGAGGCAAAATGTCATCCTCTTCAATTTTCATATTTACTGTCTCCTAACTCCTAAGGCATCTCCTAATCTCTGTACCCCTTAAGGGGCATGATCACCTGCAGTGACCCTATGGTAGGTGAAATACTGTGGCAGGAGAGCCCCCGGGCTTTGATTGCAAATGGAAGTGATGTCACATGTGATGACGTATGTTGCGATGGCATTCTCACTAGAACAGACTTCATATTTCTAATAAATGTTCAGCTGAAAAATACACAGAGAATGGAAAACACGAATTATGCAACTGAGAGTTGTGATTTCCTGTTCAACATTATGGAGGAGGTGAGAATAGAACAGTAAGAGAGAAACTATTCTTAAATGCTTCTTTTTGATGAATTGTTTCTTCTTTTGGTTTCTCCACTCTCTACACTGTCTACAGAGTCTACTACATGATTTGTTTATTACACTATGTTTATGTATCTTAGAGAAATAACATTTTAGTCATGGAAAAGACCTTGGACATAATGCATACATATGCAACAAATAACCAGCAGAATGTGTTTTTTAGGGAAATGAACGTTCTCTTGGCATATGGCCCCATTTACCATGACTTTGGTAAGACTTCAGGCTATAAATTTTTCTAAGTTTTATGTCTTATTCAGTTTTAAAAATTATATTAGCAACTTAACATTGAGCACAACAACAGTTAAGGCTGGAGGTTTTCATTACTTTCATTGATAATTATCCCCCCATCTCTATCGTAATTCAATTAGGTAAACTAAGTCTGAAGAGGTGCCTAAGTTATAAAACAATCTTGTCCCAGACTAAATTATAACAGCAGCTTCCTGTATGTCACACCTTTGCTCAGACCACAGCTTTCTTAAGAAATGACGTATTTAAACATCAGATTTGATAGCTAGAAATTCAAGGGAAACCTCCTCCTGTCTATGGTAGTTTTGAGCAGAAGGGAGAAGCCTGTCAAAATGATATGTCTGGAAACATTTTCTCTATATAAATTGCTTTTTCTATTTTAAAAAACTATAACATTCTCTGCTGTCCTTGGGTAAACTTCCTCTGTTTACCAATGGACAAATTACCATTGTCATCTTCCAAATGACAACAAAAGGCAAAAGTTGGCTCTGGTGGCACCTGTTGCCTACCTGCATCTTCCTGTGAGGCCAAAAATTTCCTAGATTTTCTTAAACCAGGTCAGCCTTACTCAGATTTGGTTACCTTGTTTAAGTGTCTGAGTATTATTTATATCAAAAAAATTTTTTATTGTATGAATTCAGCATTTCCCTTCTCTTAAATTCAATGCATCTTGAATAAGTTTTGTCTCCCATGCCTCAGGCCCTGCTCTGTGCCCCTACCATAACCCTCAGGGGTAAAGGAACAACTACAATGTAGATACTAAAGGAGAGGCTCAGATTCAAAAAAAGGGAAAGATGGAGGAGATGATGTTTGTTTGTTTCTCAGCACACAGATCAGTGTCTGGAGATAATTGTTCAGTACAAATTTATGGACTAAACAAACAAATGAGTGGGTGGCATCAGTAATGTCACTGGCTGTAAGTGTGTGAGTAGGATCTTCAGAAACAGAGGTGTGGGCAGGTGTTACAGGTGGGCAAAACTGTGTATGCAAAGGCACAGTGATAGGAAAGCAGTCTGGGGAGACATAAAAGCCTGGGTTGGGGAATCTGTGGGCATCCTTTGCCCACACACTTGAGTTGTGGGAAGATGGCCAGAGCACCCGAGAACCATGGCAACGGCCTTCATGGGAGGGAGCCCAGGGAACTGGCATAGGGGTGTAGGGCAGAAAGATTCTTTTTCTTACTATTTGCTCTACTATGAGACTAGAAAGTGTGTGTCTAAGCTGAGTCACAGAATAATTATTAACTATCCTTGAGAAATGACCTTAACTTTTCTTCCCATGGTTTGTGTGAACACCCATAGCCCTGAAGCCCAGTGTCTTGTATTCCACTTCTGGTTCTACCGCTCATTAGCTGGTTGACCTTACTCTCCCTCTGCTTCAATTTTCTTAGCTGGAGAATGGTGGTAATAATAAGACTTCCTCACCTAGTTGTTAAAAATAAAATGGAAAAGAGGTCACAGTGATAACAAAAGCTTCATTTTTCACAGATTGATTCATTGTTCCTTTGGAGCTCATCATCATCCTCCACTGCACATAGATTGTGCCACATTATCTGTTTATGTAAAAAATATATACATATACATATATCCATACATATGCATGTGTACATCTTAGAATAATGGTGAGCACTCAGTGGATGCTGGGTGTGGTGTGCTAACTGCTTTCATTAGGTCATTTGATCCTCAAAACAACTCTGTGAGGTCATTACTGCTATTTCCTCCATTTTACAGATGAGAAAACTGAGGTTTACCAAGGTTACATAGCTAAGAGGTGAGAGAACTAAGACACAATCTCACTTTTTCTGAATCTAGAGCCTGCATCGCAAATATACACATGTAGATAATTTCTCCAAATTTTATCTTTATATTTCTCTGAAAAAAAAATACAGTTTATGATAATTTTAACAACTGTATCGAGGTAGGATGATATACAATAAACACCTATTTAAAGTGTACAACTTGGCAAGTCTTGGCATAAGTATCCACCCATGAAACCATTACCACAATCAAGATAATGAACATATCCGTCACCCTTAAAAGTTTCTTTGGGCCACTTTGTAATCTGTTCCTCCCACCCCTCCCTGTCCTGGGTCCACCCCCAAGCAACCACTGATCAGCTTTTGCTCATTAAAGATTAGTTTGCATTTTCTAGAATTTCAACATAAATAGAATTCTACATTTTGCACTCCTTTCTAACTGGGTTCTTCACTCGGCATAATTATTTTGAGATATATCCATATTTCTGCATGCATCAACAGTTCATTCCTTTTTGTTCCTGAGTAGTATTCCATTGTATGGATGTACTGAAACTTGTTTATTTATGATAATTTTTATCAATTCTCTATACTCTAGAATGTGGAAGAAGTAAAAACACCAATCACATTCATAAATTTGGTAGTATTCCGTTACTTAATTTATATTTAATACTTTATTGTACACGTTTTCTTGAAATATGAAGTAGGTATCTAAATTGAAAAGGAATGACATAGGAAGTCGAGATAGGAGAGAGGAGCGAATGGATAAGAATTGTATCCCGGGTGTAATACCACTCCAATTTTTTAAAGCCATAAGTTAGTTCTGAAATTTTCTCCTTGTATGCATGCATATCAAATCTATATTTTTGCATTCTATATGTAAAGTTCTAAAATTGAAATACTATTTCAAATCAAAGTAATCCAACATGGTGCTATAAACCATAAAAACTCTCTCCGTGATACAGCCACTGAAATTCATACATCTTTTCTTTGGCCAAACTGTTGTAAGTGGTCAGTGATTTCTTCCATGTTAGGTACGTTTATACCATGAAAGAATACTTTAAAGAAAGACAGGTGACTCTTTTTTCGGACTTGCAGATTGCAATCCATATGACACCCAGCTCCAGATTGTGTGGCGGAAAGCCTGTGGATGTCAGTGGAATGGGCTGGAATCTGGCTCCCCTGAGCCCCAGTTGCCCTGAGAACAAGGAGGAAGGCTATGTTGGGCTTTAAGTAAGAAGGTATTTGAGAGTACATGGTACATAGGAGATATTGATAAATGGTATTTTCCTCCTCCTGCCCCTCCCAAGGCCTTTTTCCTTAAGACTTCTTCAGGCTCCCAGGAAGTATAAGGGCTTTTACCCATTCCTTTTCAGCACTTTGCAAACACTTTTTTTACCAGCATCTATGACAGAGCCAGGCATGAACCTGGCACTGGGATATTTGTTGAATAAATGCCCAAAGGAGACTTTTTCTTCCTAGTACTGGCATCAAAACAAATCCATGGCTGTGCAGACAGAGGACTGGAAGGGATTCTTTCATGACCTTGTTCCCACGAGAATCACGAAGGAGTTTTTCCTGGGGCTTGAGGCAGTGGTGTGACTGGCATTGCACAGGGCTTTGTTAGATGGTGCGGTAGTTAGAGCCTTTGTGGGAGGTGACAGAGCAGGTTGGGAACCAAGGGTTTGATTATTGTGGCCTTTCTCTGTGAATGGAACCCACTGGGAAATGTAACATCTTATTAAGGACCAGTTAGTGTAGCTAGAAGGTTGGTACACCCTCCATTAGTAAACCAGATACCTTGCTATTGTGAGAAGCCTGAGTAAGTTTCCAGGTAGTCCATCAAGAGACCCTTGTGAGTCTTTAAAAACATAGAAACTTGACCATGTTGAGTGAGAAAGAGAAAATGGCAAAATCGTTTCCAAAATCAGCAGGTTCGCTCCAGCACAGTTTGTGGGTCTGCAGTCAGGCCACTGCCCAGCGATGGTTTGTTCGGTGAGAAGTGTACGTGCGCTGTATGTCCTGGGCCTCCGTCATCTGTGCCTTGTCTTGCTGCCTTCCCCTCACAGATGTGGGAGGCCAAAAACAAAAGCCAGAGTCAGAACTCTAAGTGACTCCAAAAGCCAACAGTGGGGTTGCTTTTGAAAGATGGAGTGCGGCATGGGAAATAAGGGGATGAAAACATTTTAAGAAGCACTGGAGTAAGAGAAATCCAATGCGATTTAAAAATTAAAAAACAGTTAATGTGTCTAAACTGTTCCTTCCACTATTACAGAAGACTTCTGGAGGGGTGGTCAAACCTGGCTTGAGTTCCAGGTTGGCTTCTAACAAGGTAAATGGCCCAGGGAGGCCACCTCGCTTCAAGAATGCACAGTTCTCCCATCTGCGAGCTAGTAATTCATAGTACCTGTCTAACCGAACTATCTGGAAGAGAACTAAATGGGACTGGAGTGTGGAGAGACAAACCACACACAGAACTTCTCACATAGAAGGTGTTCAGTAGATCTTTGTTGTGTAGAAGACCGAAGGAGGCCTCTTCCTCTTAGTTATCCAAATGGAAGCATTCTGGCTCCCCTCCTTCACTTTAAACAATATTTGATCATATTTTACGTGCCTATGAAAAGCTCGAAGAATTTTCGTCAAAACGACTAGAATTTCCTTTCAGCCTCAGTTCTTTATTTGTAAAATGGGGACAATTGCACCTGCCTCCCAGGGACTCCGTGAGAACCACAGAAAATCAGCGAAAGTACTTGGTGCACACCAGGTACTTGCTAAGGCTTGTCAGTGTGTGAATAATTCAGATAAGCAGAGTGGCTTTGATAAATAGGAAAGTAAACAAAGCTAATATTTGGTAATTTTCCATTTGAAACCAAGAGGTTTCTGTTTTTGCCAAATGGAAAGAGATTTGTCACGCATGCAGTTTTATTTTTCCACATGGTTTAGTATACATGGAAAATTCAATTAAGAAAAATGATTTTGTTAGTGAATCTCTATCAAATTTTTTAAGGGCAACTACCCCGTGTTTTAGAATTTTAGGGGAGTTTCCATCAGTGAACGGGGCTTGTTTTGGCTGTGACCTTTCGGCTGGTTTAAACCTGTCAGGTCTGACCACAGAATCATGGCTTCAGGGCACAGGCTTGTTTTCTCTCCCTCTAACCTATTCATCACCCCTATTTTGCTGATGCTGACCAGAAGATTTCCTTTTTTAAGTAAGAAAAAAACTCATCTGTTTGGCTTTATATAATGTGCATGCATGAATTGAAGTGAAATAAGCAATATTTCACCTGTCCCTCTTCCTCCCACACCGCCCCCATCCTCTTCATTTCATATTTGATTTACCTGTCCTAACACTCCAAAATCATTTTCTGAACAACGTGTTTCTCAAAGTATCACTGTGTGTAAGTGAAAAAACATGTTTCCAAAAGGATATTTATTTAGAACAATACCATAACTATTATTACTTTTATAGTCATGTGTTCTACTTCTTTCTAAATAAGTTCCCTGATTTTTTATGTCTATGTAAGTTAAACAGTGAGTAATTTCTTTATTTCATCCTTGGCGTGCTTCATAAATCATAATCACTGTTTTCAGAGAACATGGAAATTACCTCTTTTTGTAAAATATGGTCATTAACAAAGAAACATTCTATAGAAATTGGGGCTCTTCAGCCTGCAGAAATTTGGGGGACTTCCCCACATAATAAATACTTGCTGAAAAACCAGAGATGTCATTGTGATTCTCTTCCTGTGACCATACATTAGAACAGCAGGAAGGGATGGTAATAATCTGTATTACAACCATAAAAACAAAAAAAGAAAAAGAAAGAAATCATGCCTTGAATACTTCCACTTAGGCTGGGTAAACTGAAGCCACACACAATGAACTTAAGGAAAAATATCACATCAAAACCAAATCGTAGAAATGGAATTTAAAAATAATAGCATAAGGAGCTCTGGGGTGGCTTAGTTGGTTGAGCATCCAACTCTTAATTTCAGCTCAGGTCATGATCCCAGGGTCATGGGATCAAGTTCTGTGTCAGGCAGCGCACTGAGTGTTGAGCCTGCATGATTCTGTCTGTCTCCCTCTGGCCCTCACCACCCCACCCCCGCCCCCGCTCTCTCTTTCTCTCTGGAAAAAAGATAGTAATAACCTAATGTTTAAGTGCACATGTGTTCATGAATCAGACTATCTAGTTTGCATCCTGGCTCTGATTTACTGCCTAAGTGACTTCTGGCAAGTGACTTCTTCCCTCTGCTCCCTGCTTTCCTTATCTTCACATCAAATGGAGAGAGCGATAGTACTGCGCAGTGCTTATCACTGTGCTGTTAGAGAGCTAGATGACAAAATTCGTAAAAGCGTGGTGCCTGGCACTCAGGAAGCCCTCAGTAAATATTATTTAATAAATAGTATGGTTATCTAGAACTGAGTATAAAGGACATGTTTCTTTAAGGTTAGTAATAGGCAGGGGCACCCGGGTGGCTCAGTCGGTTACCTGTCCGACTTGGGCTCAGGTCACGATCTCATGGTTCGTAGGTTCTAGCCCCGCATCTGGCTCGGTGCCGACAGCTCGGATCCTGGAGCCTGCTTCGGATTCTGTGTCTCCTCTCTCTCCCCTTTCCATGCTCACAGTCTGTCTCTGTCCCTCTCTAAAAAATAAATAAACATTAAAAAAAAAAAAAAAGATTAGTACAGGCAGGACAATTATAAAGAAGAAAGAAGGATGATTTGGTGGGTTTCGGCCCATAAACATGTTTCCCCGCACATACTGAGGTCAACTCACAAGGTTTAACCCTGGGGATAAAAGGAGGACTATCACACCAAAGGGCTCAAAGAACAAGAACGTGAATCTCTGAAGCTTTTAAACAGTATTCATCTTACTGACCTCCCTGGACAATAAAAATAAATAAATAAATAAATAAATAAATAAATAAATAAAATAAAATAAAAACCTATATTTATTTTGTCCAATCATAGGTTTCTACTGATGAGGTTAACTGTTGTAGAAGTATTTGAATTCTGTAAAGTTAATTATGAATGTCAACTTCAGTATCACTTGACTGATGCTCTAGGTGTATCACCAAGCACTGAACATGTCGCTTTTTCGGGCAGCAGCATCCTTGTGTAAGCTTCCCTGTCTTTCTCACCTGGAGGATTCCAGGAATGCTCCCCCATAAAAATGAGATTTTTCCACATACCCTGCTATTCTTAACGGGATCTGGCCTAATTCGAATGCAGGCCACAGGCACGGGTGTCACAGGGAGGCAATCTGGCTCTGGCCCTGAAGGATGTATGTTTGCTTTGCCTAAAATGATTTGTTGACTCATACACATTTTTTTTTCAAGAGAGCTCCTTGAATTGGACACGTTTTAATTTTTTTTTTCTAAGCAGCCACTAAACCGTGAAACTTAAACAGAATTAGGCATGTGTTTTGATTTGTCTTTTGCTCTGCCAAGTTGGAAAAGTTCCCAGCAAGTGATTTATTTGCCAACAAAACCGCAAAAGCACAAATGAGACCCTTAAGGGTTACAAGTTCTTTTGTAATATCTGTGTTCTGATGGATGGCTAATTATTTTTGGCTTGAGACAGATTGATAGCAAAACAAAAATTAAGAGAGCTAGAATTCTAACACCTTTTACTCCAACTCCTAATGTTACTGATGAGTCAATTGAGGCTGTAATGACCTGACCAAAACTCCTTAGGAACAGAAAGGTGATTGAGGGTGTTTATCCTGCTCTTTCTTCTGCAATTTTCACAGAAAGTTCAGTGATACCACCTCCAATCTCAGACCCTTGCAAGCCCACGCTGCTGATGCCAACAAAATCCCACTCCAGAAGTTAGGGGTTACTTATTGTCAGTTCACGCCTACTAGCAAGGATCATTAAATACTGTATTTAAAAATCAGGAACAACCCAAATGTCCATAAGAGGGAAATGTTTCCACAGATTGTG
This sequence comes from Leopardus geoffroyi, assembly GCF_018350155.1. Classification (NCBI taxonomy): domain Eukaryota; kingdom Metazoa; phylum Chordata; class Mammalia; order Carnivora; family Felidae; genus Leopardus; species Leopardus geoffroyi. The sequence continues at coordinate 178,229,265 of NC_059328.1, read as the reverse complement.
CCTAGGCAGATAACTGAGTCGTGTACATTTATTTAACACCATGTTTTTGAAAACTGTTTAAGGACATGGAAAAATAATCCTGGTGTGTTATTTATTAAGTGAAGACTGTGGAATACAAATTTACATATCAATTTTATTTCATACTGCATACATTTAAAAAATAATTTTAAAAACTTGGAAGGAAAGACATGAAAATATTATTGATGCTTCTCTGTGGTAGGTAAAATTAGGGATGATTTTTTGTATTTCTATGTATACTTTTCCTAGATATACTTTTATATATTTTATTCTGTGGATATGGATTCGATTTATAATCTGGAAGACAAAGAATGTTATTTCAAATAATCCAGTGTATTTATGATCAACTGGAAGAAGGGAGTCATAGCTATATGAACCATCCTTTTTTCTTTTAAAGAGCATGTCAGCATGAATATGATGTATGAAGCATGTGCCATCTACTCATGACTTTGGCTTGGGTCAGAAGGTATAAAGACTTTGGCTTTTAGTTTGAAATGAGAACCACTGGGTGGCTTTGGTGGAGGAGTGGCTTGATTTTAACAAGGTCACTCTGGCTGTGGTGTTTGGCCAAACTAAACAAGGATGGTAGTGGGAGAACAGGTAGTGAGAAGAATTAGATTTTAGCTAGTTATACATCATGATGTTAGATTTTAAGAACCATTTTAAAATTTATTTATTATATAGGGATTTGAATATGTCTTATATATTTTTACCAGTGGAACTTGTGATGAACCCCCAAAAACTCCCTACTTATTATATGGGGTTTAATATGCCTTTTATATAAATTTTATCCATTTATTTATTACATGGGGATTTAAATATGTCTTTTATCTTTATTTTATCAATGTAACTTGTGAGGAGCCTAAACAAAAAAGCAAAACAAAACAAAAACAAAAACAAAGACCACTGGGTATAGCAGGCCTTTTTCCTGAAAATAGTACCAGATCTGCTTTTACCTTTCCTTTTCAAACATCTGCTCCTATACTAAGTAACAGTTGCTCTGTCTCTATGGAGAGCAGCCAAGGTTTAAGACTATGGATCTCAAAGACTGACAGAGGCAAGTAGATTGAAATTAAAAATTCAAAAGCATTATACGAAAAGAAGGAGATGGTACCTAAGATAGGGAGGATTTCTCAGGAGGTAAAAAGAGAAACTGGGGTAGAATTAAATTTGTGTTGAACACAGGAAAGGGTAAATAAACTCACTGGGTAAATAAACATTAAAAAATAAAAAAATAAAAAGATTCTCACTTAGAATCAAAACAGAAAATTCAGTAACATGCTGTTAACAAGCAACCCATAAAATGAGGTGCTGGAAAAGTTAAAAGTAAAAAGCAAGGCAAAGATATATCAGGCAAATGCAGACAAAAAGAAGGCACGGTCACTGTATATGATGTTATAATAACATCATAAAATAGAAATGAGATATAATAGCTGACATTTATTTAGTATTAAGGACATATAACATCTCATTTAATCCTCATGATGGTTATGAGGTTGTTAGTGCCAAATTCCAGCCCAAAAGCAATAACCAGGATAAATATGATACGACCGTAAGAGGCAATTTCAAGTGAACAAATACCGTTCACAGATCAGTGTGCAACAGATCATTTCGAATCAACATGTGAGGTAAAAAATATAATAAACACGAGAAGGGATGAGACAAATCAAGTAGCGGTGAGATACTTTAATACACCTTTCTTAGTTTCTGACCTATCAAGTAGGCAAAAACAAATAAGATCTAAATGCTATAATTTAATGAAGTTTGCAATATATCACATCATTTTAATGGTGAAAATTGTAAATAATCTAAATGCCAACAGTGGAGAATTTATTAAATAAATCAGGCTAGGACTAGAGTAACCATTTAACATCTCTAACATGATGTTGTAAATGTTTTAAAAACATTATAATTATACATTAAATGGAAGAACAGATACATAATGATATATAGGATGTGCTCTGAATTTTATTTTTGAAAGTGTGTGTAAAACATATGTGAATATATATACAAAGAAAAGAAACTAAATGGGTACCCCAAAACATTAACATCAGTCATCTCCAGATCTTGTGATTATGGGTGATATTATTTTCTTAGTGATTTTTCCATTTGAAAATTTTCTTCAAAGGGTATTTTTGCCTCTTCAATCAGAGAAAAACATAACCGACCTTTGTTTAATGATTGACTGTGATCTTACAAACATCCCACTTGATTCTCACAATGTAGAAGAGAAAAGGTACAGATTTTATATGGGAGGAAATCAAGGCTCAGAGAGGTAACATTGCTTTTTTTTTTTTTTTTAAATTAATGTTATAGTTAATAGCAGGGCTGGGGTAAAACCCTGACTTCTGACCCCAAATCCTGAGGACTTTCCAGGATATTCTTCTGGGTAAACCATGCCTCCACAAAGGCCATGTTCAAATGCTGCTGGTTCAGCATGCCAAGTGATCATGACCCTGAGGTAATAAACCCATACAGCCTGATAGGATGTTGCATCCAAGATAGTAGGAGAAAGAGGTGACAATATTTAATTAGCTCTAAATGAGCAAGGAGCTAAGGGAATAAGATAATACATTTTGATGGAAGCTGAAAGTGGAAATAGTCATGGGAAGCCAGAGCTGGTCAGCTTCAAAGGTTCTATCACCCAAGGGACAAATTTTACCTAATTAGCATCTTTTCTAGAGGTACCCTGGGAGAAGAAAGATACTTTAAGTATAAACATGTTTGTGTGATTTGCATTTTAGGCCAGACTAAAGATCACTTTGAATGTCACCCTGGTTATCTGCAAACCAACATTAGGATTCATTCAGATCACTGGATCTGCGACCTGGCTTCATGCTCATGGTTGAGTGATGGGCCATTTGGACACTCACTTTCCACTATTTATGAACTATTAGCAGTTTTTCAGTTTCCATTTCTCTCAGTTGCTGGATAGTTTGTATTAATACTTCTGTTGCACTTCAAAATAGATTTCAGACTTTTGTTCAATGGAAAATGTACAGGGACACTTTGATGGTTGCTTTGTAAATGTCAACAATCTTCAGAGAATGATTTTATTTCTTCAGACTGGAATGATTTTTCCATTTCTCACTTTAGGAGTTCTACTTTTCTAATTTTTTGCACAATATGTAAATTAATAAAAAAGTTTTTACGAGTGGAATTTTTGTTATGAAAATGGCTTTAAAATGTTTTTCCAATTGCTTAATAACACAAAACTTTGTAAAAATCAAATAATGAAAAGTCTAAGAAGAAACTAAAAATCCCCTGAAATTCCACCAAAATCAGAAAGCCATCGTGGACATTTTTGTCACTGCCTTTTCATGCTTTTACTGCATACACACTCATATAATTTACCATAAATTAGGTATGATACATGCTGCTTTTTATTGTAAACTTTTTCTCTTTTTCCCCTTATCTCTATCCACGCCATCATCCCCCAAGATATCATTGTTAACCAACGTGTGCTCTTCCATACCTATACCTGATTACTTAAATAACATGGGAAAATGTTCAATTTATCCCCAGATATATTATGTGTTTTTGTGGAATTTTGTAAATGGAGAAGTCAAGATTTTGTCATTTACAAAAATGAAGTTTTAGTTCTCATTTCTCTGCTTTCCAAATTTCACATCACAGAAATCTCTAGATTTTATGGTAGCAAATGGTCCGTGGAGTGGACGTGCCACAGTTTATTAAACCATTCCTGCTGGGTGAGCAAGCACTTCACCACCAATTTTTCTCTATCATAAACAGTGTTGTAACAAACAACCTTGTACACACATCCTTATGGGCTAGTGCTCTTACTTTTATGGGATAGATTCCTAGAAATGGGCTTAGTAGTCAAAGCTATAAGTACTTTAAATTTTAGGAGATGGTGTCAGGTTGCTTTCTAAATAGGTTGTAGAATGTACATTTTCATCAGTAAAGTGTCTGAGGAGCCTCTCCCTCATATCTCCATTAGCAGTAGGTATTTTCATTCCTTTTCATTCTGGCTTACCTGATTGTTGAGAAATAATATCTCTCTTTCTATCTTAAATTCGTTTTTCTCTGACTGAGGCTGGGGATCCTTTCTCACATTTATTGGTTGTTAGAATGTGCTCTTTTGTCAATCTCCTATTTACTTTCTTCTATTGGGATTTCTCATCAATACCAAAGGATTCTTTATATATTAGAAATAAACCCATGCTTCTATGGTCAATTAATCTGTGACAAAGGAGGCAAAAATATAGAATGGAGAAAAGATAATCTCTTCAATAAATGGTGCTGGGAAAACTGGACAGCTACACGCAAAAGAATGAAACTGGACCACTTTCTTACACCACACACAAAAATAAAAATAAAGACCTAAATGTGAGACCTGAAACCATATAATTCCAAGAAGAGAACATAGGCAGTAATTTCTTTGGCATCAGCTGTAGAAACCTTTTTTTAGATAGGTTTCCCAAGGCAAGGAAAACAAAGAGAAACTGAACTATTAGGATTACATCAAAATAAGAAGCTTTTGCACAGCAAGGAAACCATCAACAAAGCAACCTACTGAATGGAAGAAGATACTTGCAAATTATAAATCTGATAAAGGATTAATATCCAAAATAGATGAAGAACTTACAGAACTCCACACCAAACAAAAAAATAATCCAATTTAAAAATGCGCAGAGGACCCGAATAGACATTTTTCTAAAGAAAATATGCAAATGGCCAACAGACACATGAAAAGATGCTCAACATAGCTAATTACCAGGAAAATACAAATCAAAACTGCAATGAGATATCACCTCACTAGAGTTGGTGAGGATGTGGAGAAAAAGGAACCCTCATGCACTGTTACTGGGAATGTAATTTGGTGCAGCCACAATGGAAAACAGTGACGAGGTTCCTCAAAAAATTAAAATTAGAAGTACAATATAACCCAGTAATTTAACTACTATTTACCCAAAGAAAATGAAAATACTAAATTCAAAAAGATGTAGGCACTTCTATGTTTATTATAGCATTCTTTACAATAGCCAAGATATGGAAACAACCCAAATGTCCATCCATAGATGAATGGATAAAGACGATGTGGTGTATATACGTACAATGAAATATTGCCCAGCCATAAAAACGAATGAGCTCTTGCCATTTGCAAGAACATGGATGGGCCTAGAGGGTATAATGTTAAGTGAAGTTAGTCAGACAAAGAAGGACAAATACCATATGATTTCACTCATATGTGAATTTAAGAAACAAAACAAGTGAACAAAGAAAAAGAGAAAGACCAACCCCCTCCCCAAAAAACAGACTGTTAAATACAAAGAATAAACTGGTGGTTGCCAAAGGAGAGGTGGGGGCGGGGGGGAGGGGTGGTGTGAAATAAAGGGGATTAGAGTGCACCTATCATGATGAACACTGAATAATGTATAGAATTGATGAATCACTATACTACACACCTGAAACGAATATAACACTGGTTATTACACATCAATAAAAAATGTTTAAATATTTTTAAAAATATCTTTCACAGTACATAACTATCACATGAGTTGATATTTTCCTTAGTCTAATATGCCTTTTGGATTTATGACATCTTTTTCCATACAAAAAATATTTAAATGTAGTGAAAAATCCATCTTTTTCATATAGTTTCTGGGGATCTTGCCATTGGCTAAAAGTCTCCCAACTCTTAAATTATACAAGTTTTCCTAAATTTTATTCGAACATTTTTTAAAAATTCAGTCTTTCATCTGGATAGAATTCTTAGAGAAATCCAATTTCTTCTTCTGGATTGATAGACAAGTATACCAGCAAGATTTTTTTAAATAATCCTACTGAACTGAAATACCAGCTTTCTATGTTAATTTTCTTATATGATAATTCTCCACCACTCTCTGTTATGCTCTGCTGATTAGTTATATGTCAATATTATTGATTATAATGTATACTTATGAGTTAGACATATACGACAAGTCATAGTGTATGTCGATACCTAGTATGACAAGCCTTCCTTCCCCCAACTTGGAGACAATGATCTGGTGGTTAATTGATAGCAAGCACATACTCTGGTGTCAAATTGAATCCTGGTTTCAAGTCAGTTAACATCTCTATATCTTAGTTTACCTATCTGATAAATTGGGATGATAATATTTGTCACAAACAGTTGTTGTGAAGATTAACTGGAGCAAAACATAGAACACTTGGAAAATTCCCTGGCATATGCTAAGCACTGAAAAATTAGCCTTTGTCATTTCTTAACTGTTGTACAGGATTTCTTTCTTATGGACATCATTGACTCTTCCCTTCAACCCAAACCCTCTCGAAGCAACTCTTGGGAGTCTTAACTTCAACTGCATTAAATATATGTACTCATTTTGGGCCAATTAAAATTTTTATGATACTATGTGTCACATCCTGGAACTCTGTTTGTTCTGTGTTATGTTTTTAGTTTATGCCCTCTTAGATCTTGTTCAAAGTCTTCAATATGACTCTGGTTCAATGACTTTCATATGACTTGCACCTTTCTTGTTAAATGTATTCCTGTTTTAAAAATTATTTTTCTTATTATTCTGATTGTAACATTTTCCCCATGTCTAGTTCTAGATGGTTATTGCCATTGTAGAAAAAAAATGTCATCTTGTTTATTCCTTCTAGCATTTTTTATTAGAGTCTCTTGGGTTTTTTTTTTTTTTACTGTACATACAGTTATATCATCAGTAGGAGAGATGTGTGTGTACCTTCTTTACCAAGATTTACATTTAATACTCCATTTTCCTGTCTTTATACTCTTGTCTAAATACTCTTTATTTATTTTTTTTTTTTTAAATTTTTTTTTTTTTTCAGCGTTTATTTATTTTTGGGACAGAGAGAGACAGAGCATGAACGGGGGAGGGGCAGAGAGAGAGGGAGACACAGAATCGGAAACAGGCTCCAGGCTCCGAGCCATCAGCCCAGAGCCTGACGCGGGGCTCGAACTCACGGACCGCGAGATCGTGACCTGGCTGAAGTCGGACGCTTAACCGACTGCGCCACCCAGGCGCCCCTAAATACTCTTTAACTATGATAATGATGTCTCCTTGTTATCACAAGAGTAGTGGTAAAAGGGTGACCAAAGGATCCCACCAGACATAAGCACAGGACCCTGACTCCTTTACCATCAATAAAAGATGTGTCCTACTACACAGAAAGCTGGAGACTCAGCGTGGGTATGAGCCCACTCAGGGGACAGCTTTCATGGTTCAAGCCTCCCCAAGGCAGCCTCACTACCAATGATAGTGTTTATCCTGGGTGAGGATCCCATCCGGCGTTACAGGGGAAGAACAGTGAACTTGAAGAATTCACTGTTTTTATAGGTAGAGAATCAAGCCTGCTCTTTAGCTGAGGGAGTCTTTACCTCATTAAGGTTGCCTGCTACAAATACAACTCTGAAAAATGAGATGAGTAAAAGAATTGTCAGGGCCTTGCACTGTTGCCATATCCAGCCAGATCATGCAGGGACACCCAGGGTCCACGGCAGATTACCTCTACCAAAAGCAAGTATAACTGCCTTAGGTATTAAGGCCCCAGTTGTCTCAGGAAGTCATTTAATAATCGTGTAACCAAACACAGGCTCATTTTCTGTTGGTTGGTTTGTTTTCACCATGGCAGCTGTCTTGAGGTTTCATGAAGAATGGTTAGTCCTTGAACAGATTTATCAAAGAAACTATTCTAATTTCCAGGGAAAATAAAACAAAATGCAGCTGTGGCTCAAGGGGTTTGGCTAAATAAAGAAGGAATGCATTTTTTTAAAAGGCAGCAATGATTTAGAAAGGTCATCGTTTATCGAATAAAATACACCCAATTTGAAGAGTTTCTTCTCTCTAACTTCCCAGTTCCATGACTTTTCACAAATAATTTAAGCCCTGGGCTTCCTAATATGTGCCTTGCAGGCTATTGTTAGCATTAAAAACAAATTGTATAAAACACCCTGCATGTAATCGGTATTCAGTAACACGCATGCTCCATTATTGTTATGTTCAAACATGTAAATAGTAAGTGGAGTTTGTTAACATTTACCTTGTGTTCTTCCTGTCATTCTGAATTAAGCAGTTCATTTATCTCTTAATTACAGGGCTGTGAATTACCAAAGAGCATTAAATTTTAGTCATCCTAATGATTTAACTAGCCTCCAACTCTTTCTTCCTCTTTTCACTGAATGACAAAGTTTCAAAGCCAACATTCATCTTCTACAAAAACCTTTGCTGAAATAAAGCAAAGAGAAAGATCTGATATGAAGTATATACGTGTAATCTGTCACTTCTTGTTTCGTTTTAATCATAAAAGTTCCACATGCTTAATTATTTTAAAACTTCTAATACCAAAGAATTGGGGAAAAGTAAAATTTCATTTCCTTCCAATCCCATTTCCCCAAGGAGAATCATTAATGAGAGTGTGATGTGTTCATTCCAGGTTTTATTTCTATGCATAGAAAGTGTAATATTAGTTATTTTCTTCCAAAGATTATATGAATTATGCTGAGGTGAAAGCACTATATTATTATTATTTCTAATTACGAGCTTGTGGGTTAATTTTTTTTAATTCAAAGCGGCTTTTAGTGTGTTTGTGTGCATGCACAAGTTAGTCCTAAAGGAAAGACAAGGAAGTCCCTCCTGTCTGATGTGTCGAAAGCCCCAAATACACAGTCTTCCTTTTTCTAGGGCTTTATATTCATGTAAATATACTTCCTAGAACATAGCTCTCATAGCTCGGTCTTCATTGCCTTTATAATAGTTTTTTTGTTCCTTTCTGTGAAACCTATTAATAGGAAGATTTTTATCTTCTGTGACTTGCCATTATGAGCTTTCAGCTCTCCCAACACCCCCAGGAGGTAACAAAGAAAACTCCTTATGTTTGCAGAGTGCTTTACAGATTACAAAGCTCTTTCTCAAATGTCTGCCATGCTCCTCACTGTGACTCTGTGATGAGTGGCAAGCATTATTTCCCCAACTGACTAATAGGACAATTAAAGTAATAAAGGTTAAAAGGCGACTTGCCTAAGGTCACAGAGCCACCGTCACAAACCCAGTTACCCTCAGTTTCTTAGAGAGTTCTCAGGCAGCTTCACAGAGTCAATTGTCCAGGATGAGTCAAGCCTTCACAGACATAGAACATAGTTTAGTAAATATACTCAGAGTTTATAGAAGACATACTTGATTCCTTTAAGAAGTGTTTTCTTTTCATTTAAAAGAGTAAGCTAAGACAAGCTATATGTACCTGCAGCTAATTTTTAGCTACTGGATTTTAAGATGGATGCATTATTATCAGCATAAATAGAAATAAGGCATTAATCATTTGCATCCATGGAGAATCTGTACCTCACCTCTCTTTCATCAAGAAACTCTTTGTGGTGATGAGAGGATTTAAAGCTAACTAAACAAGGCAGTGCCTGGGTGACTCAGTTGGTTAAGCATCAGACTCTTGATTTCGGCTCAGGTCATGATCTCACAGTTGGGTTCGTGGGATCAAGCCCCGAGTCAGGCTCTGCGCTGACAGCACGGAGCCTGCTTGGGATTCTCTCTCTGCCCTTCCCCCTCTCTCAAAATAAATAAATAAGCTTTAAAAAAATTAAAAAATAAAGCTAACTGAACAGGAGAGGCAAGCCACTGTATTCATTTGCTTTTGTTCATTCCCGGCAAAAGAAATAGCATAAGGATGTGTGAGACCTGTGACTTCAATAAGACAATTTAAAAAATAGACTTGATTTTTTTAGAACAGTCTTAAGTTTACAGAAAAACTGAGTGGAAAGTACAGAGATTTCCCATCTACTCCCTTAGCCTCCCCTCCCCTGTGTCAGTGCGTTTCCCCTGTCATTAGCAGCTTGCATTCAGTGTGGCACATTCATTACAACTGATGAATCAGTAATACATTACTATTAAAGAAAGTCTATAGTTTATTTTAGGATTCATTCTTTGTGTTCCATAGTTCTGTGAATTTTGATAAACACATAATATCATGTAGCCACCATTACAGTCTCATACAGAAAAGTTTCACCACCCTAAAAATCCTGTGTTCCATCTGTTCTTCATTCTTCCCTCCCTCCCTTCCTACCCCCGCAACTCCTAGAAAACACTGATTCTTTTACTGTCTCCATAGTTTTGCCTTACAGTAACTAGCCTTTTTATATTGGCTTATTTCATTTAGCAATGGCTTTAAGTTTTCTCTTTGCATAACTTGATACCTCATTTCATTTTATCACTGAATAATATTCTATCGTATAGATGTACCACATCATGTTTATCCATTCACCTACTGAAAGACATCTCAGTTGCTTCCAAGTTTTGATAATTTGAATAAAGTTGCTATAAACATTCATATCCTGGCTTTTTTTTTTAATTTTTTAAAAATTATTTTCTCAATGTTTATTTATTTTTGAGAGAGAGACAGACAGAGTGCGAATAGGGGAGAGGCAGAGAGAGAGGGAAACATAAACCTGAAGCAGGCTCCAGGCTCTGAGCTGTCTGCACAGAGCCTGACTCAGCACTCGAACCCATGAGCCATGAGATCATGACCTGAGAGGAAGTGGGAGGTTTAACTGACTGAGCCACCCAGATACCCCATCGTATCATGGCTTTTGTGTTGTCGTAGACTCTGGGTCTAAAGTTCTCTCTTGTCTAGCAAGAGAGCGGGATGCAGGATTGAAAGCGAGAGATGACTAATGTCTGGGAAAAGACAAGAGCCCTGAATAAGGGTCCTTGCCCCATATTTATTCAGATCAGAAGGCTTACAAACGTGATGGGCATGCACAAAGAGACAAAGAAACTGTGAACATTCACTTGGCGGCATGAAGGAAGAGGAGGGTTTTGAAGACATACAGTGTTTGGAGTTTGGGTCAATACAAAACAAAATCTGGGCGCCAGGCAGTCGGGGAGGAATGTTGTTTACAGAGGACATGAGGCAGCACCTCTGTTTATCTTAGCTAGCCTAGGTGATGAGACAGATAGGGAGAGTAACCTCAGGGTTAATAAGGCACCTTTTCTTTTGTTAACCATCTTCGCTCTGGGCTGCTTTGCCTGCAGCACAGCTGTCCATAGTCCAATTCACCAATTTACCTAACCTGGCCCTATTCTCCTGTGAAAGTAGCTTTCTGCTACAGTACTAAATTGGGGGTGCTTCCACCCTGAATATCTAATCTTGTTTATTTCATATAGCTATGTATTTGGTACCTTTGCACCATTCCTATTTTAGGCCTTTGCCTCTTCCTGTCTATTCTGGGGCTCTTCACCCCTCTCTATTTTGGGGTGTCTTTGCACCTCCCTATTCTTGGGGTGCCTTTGCACCCCATATTCTTGGGTGCCAATCTGGTTTACCCAAACTCGGGTGTGAGCATTTTATGGCTTTGTATTTCTCTATGTGTTGTTAACCCATTGGTGTAAGCCCAGGGGATTCCTAATCTTATCCCCCACATTGTGTGAGCCTAAGTTTTTAATTCATTTGGGTAAATAGGAGTATGATTGCTGGATCATATGGTGGGAGTATGTTTAACTTTGTAAGAAACTGCCAAACTATCTTCCAAAGTAGCTGTACCATTTGAAAGTTCCTGTTGTGCCACATCCTCTTCAGTATTTGGTGTGGTCTGTGTTTTGGATTTAACCTTTCCAATAGCTGTGCAGTGGTATCTCATGGTTGTTTTAATTATCCTGGAAGATAATTGCTTTTTAAATCTATTAGACTGATCCTTCTACATCTTAATCAGCCTTAAGACAACTAGGTCAGCTCTTCAAATTGATTGGGATTTTTCTGCCATAGACATGTTCTTATGATTCTAGTGAGAAAATACTAGGTAGAAGCTATTAAGAAAAATCATGTGCCCAGAACAAAGAGAAGGAAATAGGAAAAGGCTGAAGCTGAGAACATGTTGTCAAGTAGAAACAGGCCACTGTGTTTGGCACTGGTAAGAGACAAGGATAAAAATGATTTAAGAGCACTATTTGGGATGATAAAAGGGGAAAGAGCTCATTGGCAACCAGAAGTGTGCAGTAGATTGCAGATTGCCAATAAAAGTGTGAATGAAAACATTTGACTCCATAATTGGAGACAATTGCTTCATATCCCAGAGATACCATAAAAGAGGAAATATCAACATTTGAGTGCAGTATGGTTATAGGTAGTTAAAAACAATGAGAAGTCAAAATTTCTCTAATTGAGGTTAGAAGAAGAGCTGGTATAGCAGAACCAAGGGGTGCCCTACCCATATCCCCTTGGGCCCCATCATTTCAGTTCAATCTAGTGGAGTGATAAGTGCTAGCATCTGTATATATACACATATATATATTTTTTCTTTTTGCTTCAGGGCTAATGAAGATAAGAGTTGGTATAAAAATGCTCCAGTTCCCAAAGCCCTTGGGTAGATAGCTCTGTCACCTGCTGTCTCCACTGGTTCCTAACCCATCTTAGCCAATGGCTTGATAACACCTGGTTTACTGGATACCTTTTCTTTGTCTCACTTATCCCCCTCCCATAACTGTTTTTGGGGATCAACTCTCAATTATACGTTTTGCACTCAAATTCTTATTTCAGGGTTAGCTTTTGGAGGAAACCAGGCTCAGACAGTTGTTGATTACATGTTTCTTCAGAATCCTACATCCCCTTTGGTTCCTATTGCCTCCCTCTTTCCAGGCTCTCATGAAATTTCCCCCTTTATTTGACCTGAGACTCATTATTTTCATCCTGTAGTTGCCAAGTCATTGACTGCAGCCAGAAAACAACATCCGATTCGTCTTTCACAAAGCAGAGGCAATTAATTAAATGTAGTGTTAACTCTTCCTCATGTGTTTGCATTTTAAAGGGGATCCTTGGAGAAAGAACTCAAAGGAGTGAATGAATGTCTAGTTGTGAAATCTCAGATTCTGTGCCACCTGAATGGAGGAGATTATTTTGAGCAAGACTTCTCATATCCTTTACCTCTGATTCTGGTACTCCTTGGACCATTTGGGAGAAAACAAGCAGATTAACTAGTCACTTTTAAGTGACAAGTCAAAATTAGAAATTAAATGGAAGGGCTGGAGAAGAGGAATTTGAAGGAAAGCCAAAGAATTTGGCATAAAGTAGCAAAAAGAATAAAACAGCATATTCATTAATCCTAAAATGCCTTTTTTCAGCATTTTAATCTCTGAAATGAAAATGCATCTTATAATCAGTAGCATCTCTTAATTACGGTTGTCAGGTGGCAAACACAATGTCATTGTCATTGCCTGTGATATGAAACTCGGTCATAGCTATTCGCATTGTTGTCACTTTAGTTGAATTATGTGCACTGTTGGCATAGCATATGTTGAGTTTAATTGCTGCTTAAAGCGTCATCAGTATAATACTGATTTAGGATTGAAACAAATAGCTATCATTTGTGCAAAATGGGTTGGGAACAAGTCAGCAGGGTATAAATGTGATATTTGTTAAGCAAATTATTTGTCACTGGATGGATGGTCCTAAATTCCATATTTCCATGGAAAGTAACAGTAAAGTGCTTTACAGGATGAACCAAAGGAAGATGCACACAGGTAAAAGAAGTTGTGTTACATTTTGTTTTTGAGATTCGTGCAAAAGGATTGCCTATCATACACAAAGCAACAGTGGGAAGAGAAATTGCCAAATTCCTCACAATAGAGGAATGAAATATCAGTGCAACAGCAAACTAGAATAAACAAATCATGCATTGCATGGAACGATCTTTAAGATGCATAGTATCTATTTATCAGAAACTTCCTGCTGATTTGGAACACAATGCACTTAACTTCCAGCATGATGCCATTGAGGAAAAAATTCAATACATGTTTAATCAAATAGGTAATGCCTGGGATGGGGAATTTGTTTTCTTTGATGAGACTTAAAATTACACTGTCAGTGCAAAAGGGATCAAGAGTATGAGTTTGGATTATGACAAGCAGTGTGTCACTGTAATCTTATACCTGCCAATTGCTGAAGTTACTGCCATATTTAATTTAATTTAAACAATGTCTAAGAATAAGAACTTCTTCAAAGACATTATTGGGATGGGCATTAAGGAGGGTACTTGTTGTGATGAGCCCTGGGTGTTATAAGTCAGTGATGAACCCCTAAATTCTACTCCTGAAACCACTATACTCTATATTTAACTAACTTGAATTTAAATAAAATCTTGAAAGAAGGAACAAAAAGATATTATTGAGTGGACCAAAAAAATATAGATGACAGTCCAGCTGATAGAGGACTGCTTAGTAGGCTTCTGGAATAGACATCCAGGAACCTACTATATATTCTTGTCCTCAATGATTTTATGGACTTGTTTCTGAATAGTTAAAGAATAATTCCACCTAAAAGCATAGTGATATGGTTGTTAATAAAGATGGCATGACCAGGCCACTACAACCCCTCAATGTTTCAGTCAACAAACCATTTAAGGACCATTTGCAGAAGGAATGTGAGTCCTGGTTCTTGTTTGAAGGTTTTCTATTAAGACCTTCTGGTAAGATCAAGAAAGTGCTAGCATCAAAACTTACAGAATGGAGACAGTAGCTGTGCACGCTTTAAAGAAATGCTGCATCACCAACATTCCTGATGTCCCAGAGGACATTATTTTATGGAATAATATGAATGCCAATGGGACTAAGTTGAAAAGAGATTCAGAAAATTTGAATTCTAAGTAAGTGAAGAAGTTTTAGGAATACATTAACCAATTTACTTCACATGTATTACCCTTTTTATATATGCACAGTGCTGATATGTGATTTTAAATATTTATATCTCTATAGAAATAAATCCAGAGTTCTTTCAATAAGGATAAAATAAAATTTCCAAGTGATAGAAAGCATTATGTCATAGTTTATATTTTTGCTTCAAAGCTAAACGCATCATTAAAGTTCAGTTCACAGAAATGGCAGGATTGACTCACTAGTATATAATACGTCTGAATGTGTGTGAGAGAACCCTAGGGAGAACAATCCACAAGATAGATTTTAGCATGTCTCTTTCAATAACTGATTAAATTAATCAGAAAAAAAATCAACAGAGATGCAGAAATCTGAACAAAACAACTGACACACATTGGGCTAATGAGCCTGTGTAAGACATTTGCACTGCATGCAGACTTCACATTCCCCACAAGCTCATATGGGACATTTACAGAAGGTTCATCTGCTGGGCCACAAAGCAAGTCTCAGCAAATTTTAAGTGGTTAAAGTCACTCAGAACATCTACTCTGATTAGAATTTTTTAATCTATAAAAAATGAGTGGAAAAAAAAACCCAGAGAAGTAGAAAACCCCTATGTTTGGAAATTAACCAAAACATTTATTTCTAAACAAGACGTAGGATGAAGGTAAAATCCTGATGGAAGTTAAATGATAGAAAAGGGAGAAAAATGTTATCAACATTCACAAAAGATATGATTTGTGTATGTAGAAAATCTGAGAGAGTTTATAGATCAATTGCTAGAAATTGCTAAGAGATATTAAAAATACATTATTAGAGGGGTGCCTGGGTGACCAAGTCAGTTAAGCATCAGACTTAGGCTCAGGTCATGATCTCATGGTTTGTGAGTTTGAGCCCCGCGTCTGGTTCTGTGCTGACAGCTCAGAGCTTCGAATCTGCTTCCGATTCTGTGTCTCCCTCTCTCTCTGCCCCTCTCCTGCTCGCACTCTCTCTCTCAAAAATAAATAAACATTAAAAGTTAAAAAAAACACACATTATTAGAGTCAATAAGATTTTTGCTAAGTTGCTAGATTCAAATTCAATATATAAAAGTCAAATATATTTCTACATACCAGCAAAAATAATTAGGAAAGAAAGATATAATTTATTCTATTATCAAAAATACCAGTTATATAGAAATAAACCTAACAAAACAAAGTGTAAGATCTCCATAGATAATTATAATGCTTAATGGAGAGACATTAAAGAAGACCTAAATAAATGGATTAGAACACAATTATAAAGATGCCAAGTTTCCCAAATGTATCTAAAGATTTAGCAACATTTAAATTCTCAACATGATCATGTGCATGACTGCAGGCAGACAAGCTGGTTCTAAAATTTATATGGAAATGCAAAGAAACCTATTTTGCTTGACGTCGAAACTTATTATAAAGCTCTAGTAATTAAGATAGCTGGTTGATAAAACAGAGATAGGTAGAATCCTAGATGGAATCGAGTCCAGAAGCAAACCCACCCACATGTGGACACTTGATGTATGAGACCCAGCCCAGCAGAGCACAGTGGGGGAAGGAAGTCAGTAAATATTGTCAGAACTGGGTACCCACATAGAAAAATGTGAAAAGGACCTCTCATTATTAACAAGCTCCAAGAGAATTACAGTGAAAAACAATACGATAAAAAGGTAACAGGGAAAAAACCTCCATGACTTCAGGTTAGGGAAAAACTTCCTAAGTCATAAAAAGCATTAATCATAAAGGGAAGAATTAATAAGTTTGATTTCACCAAAATAAATACTTCTATTCATTGGCACTTATGAAAGCACAGCCACAGGGCAGAAGATAATGTGCTACCCATATATAAGACAGACACACACCCAACAGAAAATGGGCAGTTTTCTCTCTCTGGCGTTATCTTCCTTCCTTCCTCCCACCAACACAGTCAGGGGTGTTTTTTATTTTGTTTTGTTTGGGTTGCGTTTGGTTTCGGTTTTGATTGCTTTTCTTTTTTCTTTTTTCTTAAGGTTCATACACGTGGTAACTGAAAGATGAACAGGAGTACATCATTGATATTTACCAAAATAAAAAGCACTAATTTGGTTTTGAATCTGTAGTGATCAATTTTCCATGAGATGTTTTTGTCTCATACAGTTAAGTGAGGGACTAAGTTAGAAAAATGCAGAAGGAAAAGTGAAAAGATAGGCTAGATGAAAACAATGGTGATGCTGTGCTCTCTTTAACTAAGGGAGAAAAATAAACAGTTTAACCTTATAAGACATGAGGGGAAGTTGAATCTGAAAGGGAAGGTAAAATAGTTCAAGCAGGAAAGGAAAATGAAAATGTACACAACAGAGCTGAGAAATGTTGAAAGATAGTATCTGAATGATCACGGGAAAGCTCCCATAAGGGTGAGAAAAACAAAGACAAATAATGGTGATTCTCAGGGTCTTAGCAGAACTCCAGATCTTGGGAAGAGTTTTCAAGTTTATATAAATAACAGAGCCTCCAAATGAGCCCTAGAAGAAGAAGCCCTCTATTTTTTTTTTTTTTCAACGTTTATTTATTTTTGGGACAGAGAGAGACAGAGCATGAACGGGGGAGGGGCAGAGAGAGAGGGAGACACAGAATCGGAAACAGGCTCCAGGCTCTGAGCCATCAGCCCAGAGCCTGATGCGGGGCTCGAACTCCCGGACCGCGAGATCGTGACCTGGCTGAAGTCAGACGCTTAACCGACTGCGCCACCCAGGCGCCCCGTGAAGCCCTCTATTTTTAAAACCAGAATATTTAAAAATTAAAGGCAAAATGAGAAAGCATTATCTTTCTTGGGAAGTTGAACAGGAGTTATTGGAAAAAAATCAATAGATAGGAAAATTAACAACAGGAGCAAATTTCTAACTACAGACTGTCTGAAATTGTCAGCATGCAGAAATGGGAAATTTGGTATGTTTGCTAAAGAAATAGAATCATTTTCATTTCTTTACCTTATGGGCTGTTGTCAGTTTATTTTTTTATTTTATTTTTTTTTTTCTTTTGGAGCTTTCTGATTTAAGAGGGAAGAAAGGTTTTTGCAGGTTGTAGAATATGGAAGAGCAGGAACTCAGAAACTTGGTGTTTACCCTAGGTTTACAAATAAAAGTCCCAACTGATGTGCATCACCTAATAAAATTATGGCAGCAGTGAAGGTCATAAAAATGTTTACAACCTCATTTCTTTCCTTGAAAGATCCTTTGGTTTATCAATCTGTATAATCTTACTTTTGATTAATCGCCAATTTTCCACTTTATGGGTCATTATTCTGTTTGTTTTTTTTTTTCTGTTATTGACCTTTTGACCGTTTCGTAGATAATTATCACTTCCTTCAGAGAGGAGGGTGGAGGGAAACTAAATACTTTTCTACATTTATTAAGCATCCTGTTAACCCTGGCTTGGAAAAGTCCTCGTAACAAAGAAGTTTAACACTCCTAAAATAATGGTGGTGTTGCAGATAGTTCTATAAACCAAGACATCTCAGACCCCTGCAGGGCCCTGGCAAGTGAGGTAAATCAGTGCCTAGATTTCTCAGTGGTGGACAATCGGGCACACATTTCCCCCGAAGGGATTACAATATTTGAACTTACACAACATACCTAGTGGCTGAATTAAACCCACAGACTGCCAGCTGCCAATGTCTGCACTAATGTCTGCATAGGTAATAAAAAATGTATATGCTTAGGTGTGATAAAAGTATTACTGCTAAGGGGTGCCTGGGTGGCTAGGTTGGTTAAGCATCCAGCTCTTGGTTTCAGCTCAGGTCATGATGTTGGCAGCTCATGAGACAGAGCGCCCTGTTGGGCTCGGTACGGACAGTACAAGAGTGCTCTCCCTCTCTCTGTCTCTTTCTGCCCCTCCCTTGCTCTCACTCTCAAAATAAATAAATAAATATTTTCTCAAAATAAATCTTTCTATCTTTCTCAAAATAAATAAATATTTAAAAAAACATATTATTGCTGAAATGTGTGACAGTTCCACTCTAGTAAACTCACGGTTATAAGCCAGTCGACATGAAAGGCTTGGACTGAAGAATGTTTGAAGCATACCATAAAGTACAGAGTTAACAAGTGAACAGCTGGGACCACCTGGTTCATAACAATTTACAAAGAAGTAACTCTTTTACCTAAAACTTACCTTACGCATAAAATAAACGGAACCTCCTGAGTGTGTGTTCAGAGCCTTTCCTACAGAAGTGTTCAAGAACTCTTTAATTATTAAAAATGATTTTTGAGGACACAGCAATATGCTACAGAGGAGTTTCACTCACAATATAAGTTTCTGTGGCTTTAGGGCAAATTGAAATAAATCCCAAGTCATTTCCTATATTTAATGAAAGGTTATTTTTGATTTGCAGGTAGTGATGTTTCCTTACGATGTATACATTTAAGCTTTTATGTTGTTTTTGCTCA
Source organism: Leopardus geoffroyi (assembly GCF_018350155.1). Classification (NCBI taxonomy): domain Eukaryota; kingdom Metazoa; phylum Chordata; class Mammalia; order Carnivora; family Felidae; genus Leopardus; species Leopardus geoffroyi. The sequence continues at coordinate 178,210,173 of NC_059328.1, read as the reverse complement.
CTTTTTTCAGGGAAAATTTCATGGAAATCCAATGCATGTAGCTGTGGTCATTTCAAACTGCTTAAGGGAAGAGAGGAGGATATTGGCTGCAGCCAACATGCCCGTTCAGGTAATATTTTCTGAGCTTGTGATCTTGTTATCACCTTGAACTCAATTTTTCTGAGACAGATAAATTCTTATCTTCTTCCCATCCAGCTCCTTCTACCTATGCTAATGGTGCCAACCATCCTTCCGATCACTTGGAATCAAGGTCATAGGATCATTTTTGAGTAGTTCCTTGTCCCTTCCTTCATACTGAGATAATTACCTCGCCCGTCTAGAGTTTGTTTCTGGAATCCTATCTATACATTCTTCTCTGTTTCCATTGGTCACCTTCTGATTCACAATCTTAAAACACCAGTTGGGGAATATAGTTAACTATCTCCTAGTTGAATTCCTAACTACCATTTGGATTTTGCTTCCCTCAGCGTGTTTATCCTTAGGGATTGATGTTGCTCAAAACCTTCTATATCTCCCGATTTCCTACCCCACAAGTCCAAAACTACTCCACAAGCAAAAACTTTATCTTTTAGAAACTCCACAAATACCTGCTTGTGGATTGTTTCAATATACTTTGCACCTGCCATTTTTTAGATTCTATTTTATCACCCTATCCTGAATGAATTCAGAGCCCCCAACCAAGACTCATAGAGAAAAGAATGAAGCCCTTGGGAATACTTTTTCAGTTAATCCTTATAAAAAGGAAAGAATATGTAAGTAATCAGTTTTCCAAATGACATCCTCCATAATTTAGTAAATCACACCACTATATTTATTTTTAAAAGCCCAAGAAAAGTATCTTTTTTTGGAACTGTTAAGAATTTTTAGATTTAACTATTGTCAGGTTATGGTTGTTTTGGGAGAAGTATGAAATTTTAACAATTTCTTCTTTCTTAGATGAAGAAGGGCAGTATCATTTTTATTTAATTTAAAATCTAAAGTATAGTGCTGCTAAAGTAAATATAGCTTGATTCATAATTGGGTAAAAATTAAGATTCTATGACTACTATTATATGATATTCTTATATATCCTCAACTCTGCTTTTCTATATCCCTCTTATCTCTAGTCATTGTAGTATGTGTGTGTGTGTGTGTGTGTGTTGTTCTCTTTAAATGTCAGATATCAGTCAAATTAGAAGCTACAAATAATCTCCCAGATGCATGCCACAACATGGTACCACATGCTACCATAAAAGAAGCACTGTTGTAAATTTCAAACCTTCAAACCAATATACAAATATCTGGATGGATCTATAGATAGAGAGAGAGTGAGAGACAGAGAGAAATAACTGAAGACAAAATGAGAGAGAAGGAACTTTATAAATATTTTCCAATCTGAAGAATGTAGTGTAGTTGAAAGAACACTTGACTGCCAGCCACCCGCATCGGCTCTACTTGAGGTTCCACCCGATTTGCTTGGTCAGGTCATCAGCCTTTCTAACCGTAGCTCCTGGCCCAGCTATAAGGTAAAGGGGTTGCTGATGTTCTAACTCTCATCTCTGGGTATCTGTATACTTTGATACCAAAGGAACGCACTCAGTTTCTTTATATCTGAGGAACACTCAATGTTAGATTATTTGAATGGCCAAGAAATGGTGCTTGGAAAAGTTGGTTAGCACCTTTCTGTTTAACTAGGTTAACAGTTTCAGATATTCTTTAGTGAGCTCCCTTTTGTTCCGGTGTAAAAGTAAATCTCATCCCAGCAGATTCAACATCCCTAATTCTGAATTTAAGTCCAACTTAACGTAGCCACTATACTCATTTTTAAATTACATGTATTCATTTTATAGAATTTCGAAAGTAACAAAAGGTCTGTTGTAGAATGTTAGGAAAAAAAGTTTAAGCCATAAAATCATCCATAACTTCACTTATATATTGATAACATTTTAGTGTGTGTGTTCTTCCAATCATATGTACTTAAGTTCACATGTCTATGCATATATCCATATATTTCTACATACATATACATATATAAGAACTAGAGATCACAAACACATAGTGTTTTTATAATTTGCTCTTTTTCTTAACAACTTAGTGCTACTTTAAATGTCATTAAATATTTTTCTAAAGTATGCTTTTTAACAGCTGTAGAATGTTCCATATCATACTGATCCAAGCCTCAGTTCAAAGTATGCTACATATGCTACATTTGTTATAAACTTGTTTTATCTACATCACTGAAAGTTCAAGACATCTTTTTTCTAGGGACCTTTGGAGAAATCCTTACAAAGTTCTTCAGTTTCAGAAAGGCAGAGGAATGTGGAGCACAAAGTGACTGCCATTAAAAATAGTGTGCAGGTGAGTGTCTCATGAAAAATTAGCAAGGTGGCCCTAACTGTGCCTCTTTTTCTTATGTGCCCAAAGCTAGTACATACAGAAATCATAGGGTAACTTGTCAATAAGATAACTATCTCTCACACACTATGTTCATATTAGAAAAGATTTCTTTGGGGGAAACTTTTCAACTTCAATTTACTGGAGACTGGAGCTCCCCACCCCCCAAATTCTAAGCCTCTAACCTTCTCATCTGTAATGTCTGCATCTTCATCTGCAAAAGTGAGGATAACGACCACCACGGGCTTGTTGTGAGGACAAATGAGATGATGTAAGGAAAGCCATTAGCCCAGATCTTGGCACTTAATACCTATTATGTCTGAGCAGAAAGATATCACCACGTTTGGAGAAAAGCAAAGTGAAATCTTGAAACATAAACAAACAGGAGACATAGAGGAAGCATAGATATTTTTCTAAGAAGCAGAGAGGGACTGTAGGCTGAATTGTCATAAAGTACAGCAGATTAGAATAGAGCCTTTCAGTGAAAAGATAACTGATACATTAACGCAGAGTTGTAGGGAACTAAAAGGGAAAAGGTATCCATATTCTCCAATAATAAAAAAAAAGTTATTAGTAGCATCATTTGGAACTGAGAGATAAAAGGCAAGATGCTGAAAGATTTTCAAACAATCAGGAAGGAAAAATGAAGAGAACATTTTGTCTGGTTCTTCCAGTGCTTTTCAAACTTCATGGGAATTAGCTCTTTAGAAATGTAGATTGTACACACTTCGTCTAGGACATGACTGAAGCCCCAAATAGTGTATTTTGAAACACTGATGATGATATTTCCCTGATGTGCTTACATGTAACAACAGACTATGTTTTCTTTTGTAAAAAGATGACAGAACAAGACACCAAATATTTAGAAGACCTGCAAGATGAGTTTGACTACAGGTATAAAACAATTCAGACAATGGGTAAGTTTTTATTTTGTCTGTAGTTCTACCTAGGGACATAAAGACAACATGACTAGGACTTATTCTTTACTGACAAAATTGATAAATTGATCTACTTCCCTGAGTGAAGTGCTTTTGTTTTTGTTTTGAAGAGAGAGTGCAGGAGAGTATTTTGCTTCCTCCTTTTCCTTCTTTCTCTTTCTCTGTGTGTGTCTGTGTGTGTGTGTGTGTGTGTGTGTGTGTGTGTGTATACCAACCAATTCAAAGTAAATTATACAGCTCATGAGAAATCAGAATCAAAATATCATTATCACAACTAAGAAAAGTAATAATAGTTCCTAGCATGATCAGGAAATTACTAATATCATCCCTAAATGAGTGTTTTAAATATAATTTCTTAAGTTGTAAGTAGAAATATAGGGTGCCTGCCTGGCTGAGTGAATAGAGCATGAGGCTCTTGATCTCAGGGTCATGAGTTCAAACTCTACCTAGGGCGTAGAGCCTCCTTAAAAAAAATTTTTTTTTTAATTGTAAGTAGAAATGTGATTCACTGTAGGAAATTTGGGAAGTAGACAAAAGCATTAAAAAATTAAAGATCATACAAAATTCCACCATCTATACATAAACACTGTCAAAATGTTAGTATATTTCCTTCCAGCCTTTTCCTTATATATTCAAATACATACATATCTATTTATTTGCAAAAATAATAATAATACACAGTTTTGTGTATTGCATTTTATTTATTTTTTTTTAATTTTTTTTTCAACGTTTATTTATTTTTGGGACAGAGAGAGACAGAGCATGAACGGGGGAGGGGCAGAGAGAGAGGGAGACACAGAATTGGAAACAGGCTCCAGGCTCTGAGCCATCAGCCCAGAGCCCGACGCGGGGCTCGAACTCACGGACCGCGAGATCGTGACCTGGCTGAAGTCGGACGCTTAACCGACTGCGCCACCCAGGCGCCCCTGTGTATTGCATTTTAAACTGAAGTTTTAATTTAAATATTTCCCTGTATCATAAAAAATCTTCAAAGACATAATTTCAATAATTGTATGAATGTTGAACGTAAGAACACTGCAATTATTTGATTATCTCTGTGATTAAACACTGAGTTTGTTTACAATTATATGTTTTTTAAAAAATGGAAAGGGAAAAAAGCAATGAAGGAATGAGAATATTTATAAGGTCTAAAATTTACAAGTAACAACGGATTGATCATTCGAAGTGTACTGCCATTAGTGGGACAATTGAGGAAATTCCAATTAGGTCTAGATTAGCTAATCGGATGTACCAAACAATTTGCAGGCTTTGGTAATTGTACTACACTTATGTAAGATATTAGAGGGAGCTGGATAAAGAACAGATGGAAACTGTACTATTGTCGCAACTCTTTTGTAGTTCTGAAATTATTTTCAAATAATTTTTCAAAACAAATCGGATAGAAATCTCTTATTTACTGAAGCATTTTTAACTACTGAGATGTTAGCTTAAAACTTCTGGAAGGAACTATGGATGACTGTGACCAAATGCTTAACTGTCATCTAAGATTTAAAAGCAAAGATATTCGGATAGGAATCTTGTTTGGCATAGGTGACAAGTGACGTGTTCTCCTGGCATCTTCAGGATGTGTTGGTTCCTATGAGGTCATGTTTAAAATAGTCATAGTTGCTTATATGTATAATTTTTTCCTTCAGAAAAAATGGCACAAACATGCATTTCATCAAAGGGGTCCATGATCCTAAAAAGGTTTAGAAATACAAATTTAATCAAGCATTCCAGTCCATTGAATGCAGTCTCATCCCAAATCTCATATGTGAGTCACCAATTTAAGCAGTAGAATGTAGAGGCATCTGGGTGGCTAAATAGGTAGAGCATGTGACTGTTGATGTCAGAGTCATGAGTTCAAGCCCCAGGTTGGGCATGAAGCCCACTTAATTAAAAAAAAGTTGTTAAAAAAGAAGTAGAATGTAACAAAATACATTAAACGATAGACTTGCTTTGAACTTAGCATATTACAATTAGAGTTATATTGATATTATCAGTGCTTCACGAGCATTACGAAGAATCAAATTGATCATTCTATCACTTAAATCAACAAGTATTCATTTTGTTGATTATAAGTGAAATGAAATGGTTTTTTTAAATGTTTATTTATTTTTGAGAGAAAGAGAGAGAGAGAAAGCGCGGGCAGGGGAAGGGCAGAGAGGGAGGGAGACACAAAATTCGAAGCAGGCTCCAGTCTCCAAACTGTCAGCGCAGAGCCCAATGCAGGGTTCAAACTCACGAAGCACAAGATCATGACCTGAGCTGGAAAGTCAGACACTTAGCTGAACTGAGCCACCCATGAACCCCGTGAAATGAAATGTTTTAAGTGAAATGAAAGACACATGAACACAAGTTATATCTTGCTGGTGAAGACTGAAAAGTATTAGCTGATGAATTTTGAGTTAATAAAATGCTGTAGAAGCAAGATTTTGCTACATGTGGAATCTAGGAGTTAGCGAATTTGTGAATACAACCAAGAATGATTTCCTGGAGGTCAGTGCTATTTTGTAGAGAAATTGGGCCCCACGTTGTTTTGGGGCCTCTTTTTCACAATCACACAGGTCAGATTGGCATTTCCACCCTTCACTTTTCACCGACAAGAGCAGTTACTATAAATAACCGCTTGCTATATACCAATAAAGTTTAATGTTCAAGTTAAATAATACAACGTTTATTGCACATCTCCCATTTAAGAGGATAAGCCATCTCAGGTTTTTTTCAGTCAGAGATTTTTCTTAATTTGTAACTCTTTCCTGCTTCTAGTTTTACTGTGAGGCAAGCCCATTCTGCAAAGGACAGAAAGGAAAGCAAAGGACTTCATCGTTATTAGTTCATGAGACTAAGTAGGTAAAACTGCAACTCTTCAGGCAGTTTTCCATAATTCCTGGGTATCAAGTAGAGTGAGGCAGATGGGTAAAGGCATCAGGAGGAGTCAAATATGATTAATGGGCACAAAGACAGGCCCCTTTCCTACTTACGCCAACCAGCTAGGGTTACTATCAATGTAGAGGTATCTTAAAAAGGAATACATTTCAAAAACTTTTTTACCTCTCTCTCTGCCCCAAAAAGGAACATGGTGTGAAGAATGGTCTTCAGTCAAGGTCTGTATGATAGAGAGCTCACTGGCTTACTCGGTGGTGATCCTTCCTGGCAAATGAGCAGATAGCGACTGACTTTCATGCTCATCTCTAACAGTCGCATTAGGCTTCTGTATCTTAAGACTTAAGGATGGGAATTGCAGCAGATGTAGCTTTCAGGACAGAGACCTTTGCCTTGGAGTGGACTCCACATCTCATCTCTTTTCCTTCACAGATCAGGGGGACAAGAACAATGCCCTAATGAATCAGGAAGTTTTGACTCTGCAAGAAATGCTTAACAGTCTCGACTTCAAGAGAAAGGTTAGTGAAGAAATTTAATTTGGCCTTTTGCCCGTTTTTCTCCTTTTCCTGTATTTGATCCTACTGAAAAGAATCAAGCTCTTGGATTCCTTCAGTTCTATTTAAGCTGAATGAATAAATGGCAATGTTTCTAGAAAGAGTGCCATGCTGTTTGCCATGCTTCTCTTGCTAAGTTCACAAAGTTGGACCTCTTGCGAGTTTATTTATCTTGCTTATGCTGTACATTTACTGTAGCTACCATTAATTTCAAGGTGAATGTTTTACCCAATTTTTATTTGCCACTATTTCAGACATGACTGTCTTAGTTTCTGTACTTAATATGCTGATGTGGGTTCTCCTACACATGTATAATTAAAATATTATTTGATGACTACTAAAATTTTAATAGAAAAATCAATGTTCCAGTTTCTACTCTGAAAAATGACCTCATGCTAAGTAATTTCTTAGATTTCAGGATAGTTCATTGACAACTGAGCGTATTCAATCTAACCTCCTTTCACGGAGAGGAAGAACTCCTTTCTGACAAAATGAAATATTTTTTAAAAAAGGGAAACATTTCTATTTCAACTTTCTATCTCTCCTTGAAAATAAATGCATTGAAATCTGAGCTGTTACTGATAAGTCAAGAGTTTATTTCTAAAAGTTTGGCTTCGTTTTTTGTGCAGGAATTTGTGTGAGCACAGATAAATGTAAAATTTATTTTCACCCTAAATTATAAACTTTAACAGTTAGATATCAGATTTTAAGCATGCAAGTATTTAATCCAAGATAAGCTTAATGCTTTTATGCATAATGAATCTATACTATATGTTTTATGCATGCTATCTTATTCTACTTCAGAAAGAAGATTTTAAGGACAGAAGGAATCTTGGAAATAATTCTGTCCATTCACCTGATTGTATAGATCAAAATATAAAGTTCCAGCAAATTAAGTGGTTTATCCAAATTCACATAGCTTGTCACAGAACCAGGATAGGAATTCACAACTTCTAATCCTTAGGCCTTTGAAAGCTATACTTCTTCCTAAATTCAGATAAAGCCCTAATAAAAACTAATACAGAAAGACTCCAATTTTAGTCATTGCATTTAAAAATAAATGAATAAACATATTTATAAGAATATAAATTTAATCTGTGTCTTTTTAAATAATGGAGAAATGGCTGTATGACTAGAAGATTCAATGTTGTCACAGGAGGTACAAACTCAATATATTTACACTAAATGATATTACATTATGAGATTGCTAACTGTGGTCATGCTTCTTTCTTTGTGATGTTATTTGTGATAATTTAATAGTTTGAAAAGGCAGTGCTATGATAACTATAAGGTAGTATTTCATAAAGTATGTAGTGAGAATTGTAACCAAGCCTATATCTTCCAGGTCAGACAAATTGTTTTACAGGTTGAATTATAAGTGACTTTGGTTGTGTCTCCTGAAAATCTTTTCAGTAGTCACCTTTGTTTTTAGGAAGCCCTCAGTAAGATGACACAAATAGTCAATGAAACGGACTTGTTAATGAACAGCATGCTGATGGAAGAGCTGCAGGACTGGAAGAGGCGCCAGCAGATCGCCTGCATTGGAGGACCGCTCCACAATGGGCTCGACCAGCTTCAAAACTGGTAAAACGAATTGACTTTAGTTTCTAGTGAAAACCACAGGAAGTACAAAGCTTCAGTGTAGCTCAGCCAGAGATGTATATGTGTTTTTTTTTTAATGTTTATTTATTTTTGAGAGAGAGACAGATAGACAGAATGCAAGCAGGGGAGAGGCAGAGAGAGAAGGAGACACAGAATCTGAAGCAGGCTCCAGGCTCGGAGCTGTCAGCACAGAGCCTGACGCGGGGCTTGAACTGACAGACCTCAAGATCATGACCTGAGCCAAAGTTGGATGCTTAACCGACTGAGCCACCCAGGCGCCCCTATGTGTTTTTAATTTTATTCCTTTGGGGCAAAAACAAAGTATCTATAGAAGTCTATAGAATGCATCAGAAATGCTTACTTTTTCTCATCTAATATATTAATCTTAAAAGACTCAAGTGAATTTTTGAAACCTGCAATAAATACAGCTTTCTATAAGGACATAAGAAGCACTAACTTCAAAAGCTTAAAAAAAGATATCTTAGTTTTTAAATGTATATCTTAAGAAATCAGGGTTCAACGTTAGTTTTGTGTGTTCAACAAAGTGATTTATTTTTGTATTTAAATGAAATATCTCAAATGGCTAATACAACAGGGCATCCCCTACCGTATACACATAGGCTATCATATACAGATATCCTTTGTATTCGGAAAAAAAAATGTGGATAGGGCTTTCTTCTTCATCAGTGCCAAATAAAATTATCTGATCGAATGAGCACTTAGAAAAAATAATGAAAAAGAAGGAAAATGTTCAGTTGAAATCTAAAATTGCTTTCAAAGGGTACAGAGCAATACAAGGGAAATATGGCATAACTGGGGCCACTTGCACAAAAAGCTCCACCCCGCCAGGCCCGCTTGTCAAGAAGAGTAAGGAATTGGGCTCTTTTTAAAACACACTGATTTTCCTTGGGGAGATGCTTTAATTCCCTAACCTCACTGTAATCCCTTGTTTTGAAAACAAGATAAACAACAAAGGAAGCCATCAAGAATTTAGCAGATAAGCGTGCTTACACCAAATTCTGTGGGGGGTTGACAGATCTTTTCATAGCACTATGTGGGGAATAAACTTCTAAGTAGAAAGAGCTGCTGTCAGGGCCAGAAAGACTTAGCAAGTCTGTCCAGATATCCTGCCTCCTTGGGAGTGGACAGTCCCTTCAGTGTCCATTTCAGCCTCTCTCTTTCTTAAACTTCAGGCCCAAGAGCCCACCTCCATTGCTGAGGTGAGATCGCCACATAGTGAGTAAATCTCTAAGCATGTACCTTCTCCAGACAGATACACTGATAATTTTTGGCTAATACTTAGGATTTGAAAAATACATACTGGGGTGGGAAGGCAGTTCATTTCATACTGTCTTTTTTCTTTAGTATTCTTATGCATAACACTCTTCATATCATGTATTTTTAAAGTTTTAAATTTGCTCTTTCTCTACCCGTTAGTGAGTACCATATCCTTAACATATATATGTTTAACAGACTTGTAAACAAAAAAATTAAAAGGGATTTGGTTCCAGATGTTGACAAAATTTTATAAATGATGTCTATAACTATAGGTAAAAATGAGAAAACGTTGAAAACGTTTCCCATGCATCATACATCTTAGAGGAAAAACTAATTCGGGAAATAAACATACAGAACTGTCACTAACTTGTAATGGAATTAAGTAAATGATTGTATTAATTGAATAATTATTTAATAATTTATTATTTGCTAATGTGTTTAATAGTTAAAACGGTAGCTTGTTAAATGGGAAAACTATCTGCTGATTTTCATTTGTTGTTCAATAGCTTTACACTGTTGGCAGAAAGTCTGTTCCAGCTCAGAAGGCAATTGGAGAAATTAGAGGAGCAGTCGACTAAAATGACATATGAAGGGGATCCCATCCCCATGCAAAGAGCCCATCTGCTAGAAAGAGTCACCTTCTTGATCTACAACCTTTTTAAGAAGTAAGTAAAGTATTATCCATTTAAATGCCTCGTGGAAGCCTCAGTCTTGTGGGGTTGTAAGGACACCCTGGCTGGGGTTTTAGTGTTAAGGTGATGGGGGGGTGGGGTGGGTAGGCAAGTGTTAAACAGTGAGCCTCAGGGTAAAGGGAATAAAGCTACAGAGAGTTCCAGAAGCCTTTCTGCTCTTCACTATTTATTCAACACTTCTCCCAAGAACTGACTCAATTTTCCATGAGCCAAGCACATCATCCAGCTGAAGTTCATTTTTCACATTTTAGAAAACAAGATTTCAATGATTTCTTCTTAAGTATATATCCAAGAAATGAAGGGTGGAGACCATGTTTATGTGTATTAGCTCATCTAAAAAAAAAATTCTAATATCCAGAAATTCTAATATCCAGTTCAAAGATGGCATGAAATTAACTTTTCCTTTATGTTTAGTATGATAAAAATAGACTTTTATTCTTGACTCAAGTATAACAATTAAGAATTATTTACCATTGTTATTTAGGGACAATCTTTAGGCATTTTTTCCATCTCCTGGTAACTATTTATGAGAAGTCTTTGGAAAGATTTGAACTTAATGGACATTTGAATGTCTTCTAAGTGTAGAAAATTTGGATCTTTTAAGAGGACAGCATCCTGTTTCTCTGTGGTTTTCAGCCTGTCAATATTTTCAATGTTTTCAAGACGTGCTTTATTTCCTTTTAATCTAGCTCATTTGTGGTTGAACGACAGCCATGCATGCCAACCCACCCTCAGAGACCGATGGTACTTAAAACTCTCATTCAGTTCACTGTAAAGCTAAGGTAGGCAGAATGTGCTCTATCATTTCATTTGTTTGTGGAGCCTCAGCCACTGTGTTAATTACAACTCATTTCTCTCATAGTGCCTTTCATTCAACTCTTCTTTATTATGCACTTCCTGCATGCCCAGCACTGAGCTTTGGTAGATACCCTCAGAAATGTTAATATGAGGGCCCTGCTTGTAAAGAATATGACAATAAAGATGAAGGCCTGAAGGGTATTATCATGACAGTATGGAATTCCAACGTCGGGCATCATGGGGTTAATGGCTGAAAAGGCTGACTTGGTAGAGGCTAGCAAAGCCTTGTGGTCCCTATGAGGAAGGACCTTGCAGGAAGAGCAGAGACAGGAAGGAGAGTGGGATTGTAGGAGAGCGAGACGACAGAAATAATGACTTTCTGGGTATGTTTTGTAAGCATGTGAAATAGGGAGAGGTAGACTTGAGTAGATTGGGGACAGAATATGAAAGGCTTTGAATATCTTACCCATGAAATATGATGGTATGTTCTTCCCCTGTGATTGCCCAGCAGCTAGCTTATAGGATTTTCCACAAAAACTCATAATGCTGTAATTTTCAATACATCCTTACCATGTACCTGATTTAAAGACATATGACTTTTGTGTTATTGCTGCTTTGTCTGTGCATTTGATCCTTTCCATTAGCATGAGAAACCAAGACGTATCGTTTTCCCTAGTGACACTTAAAATACTGAATTTGAACTCAAACTTTCAAAGATTTTCATCATGCATCAATCTCCAAGGCCCCCAAGCTTTAAATTCCTAATCACTAAGTCATAATCACTAAGTAGATAGTGACTTAGGGCCCCACAATAGGGTCCCTGATCACACATCACCATTGGAACTTTATTTTTTTACTTTATTTTATTTTATTTCATTTTATTTTTTTATTCATTTCAAATCTATTGAGATGTAACTGACATATGCTATAGAAGTTTAAGATGTACAGTGTAACGACTTGTCTTACATAAGTTGCAAAATGATTACTACTATAAGTTTAGTTAACATCCATCACCTCAGAACTCCATTTTTAAAGGGAAGGCATTTTTCTTCAGTTTGCATTTTAAATACCTGACTTGAAATTCTTAATTATTTCCTTTGTGTGAATTTTGTAGTAAGACTTAAGAACCAAGAACAAAAGGCAGAGGCCAGGTTCCCTTTCAAAATTTCATGATTTTCAAAAGTTGTTCATTCATTCCTCATCCCTGTATTTCTATAACCCAGAAGACAGTAACACTAAAGGGAAATAGGATAGAGGGGTGGTGGACATCCTACTTTTCCTTGAGATACCCCCAGAGATGAAATGGTAAGTCTAAGATGCTCTCTGGGACAAAAAGGGAGATGATTAGGGAATGTTCTCAGCCAAGAGTTCAGAGTGGAAGAAGCTCCCTGAATGGGCATCACCTTACACGTTGTTTGAACTGATTGCCAGGAGCCTAGACCATTAGTCCCTGATTTGAAAGCAGCGTTCCTGCTTTCCTCTTCCACCTGACTGTTGGTTCCCTATCCTTCTCTGTACCCTGTTCTTCACTGTCTTGATAGATGATCCTTTACTAATATTCAAACTTTTTCCCTAAAACCCCTCCCTCCCAAAGAATTCCAGCCTCCTATTTCAAAAGGAGCAGTGACATGGGATTCCCTTTAGTCATCAGCATCTCACAGTGGATCAGATCCTTCCTGAAGTATGATAGGAAGGCAGAGAGGGAAAACTTGCTGCCCTATCTCATATGACCTCCTCATCCTTCACTACTAACAACTACACGCTTATCATATTCCAACCCTAACACCAAACCTGTGCTTCATGCAGGATTTTTAAGGAGACTTTGTCACATTCTACCCACACTTTTGTTTGAGCTGTCTATCATCTATAATTATATTTCTCTAATGCCAATCAGTTGCTTATTTCCATTTTCCATATTCCATCTATTATATTTAGCTGGACCTCTTCCCTTTATGTGTAGCTACGTCCACACTTCTAGGGCTGTCTTGGCCATACATGAGGAGCTCAATACATGCTGAGTGAATGAATGAGTTTTGGGATGAGTGCATGATTGGGATGAGTGAGTGAGTGATTGGATTAATATCTCTGAAATCGACTGAACCCACAGAGAGGGTATATTAGAGGTTATGACTCAAACGATTGGGAAAAGCAAAAGAATAAAGGATCTGACACCAGAAGAAGAAATTAAAGGAATTCTTACTCTGATCTTTAATCACTTGTTTGGAATTAAATCTTTTTAAGTTATGAACATTTTTGCTGGGACTTACATAGTGTACTTAAAGATTGCAAATACATTTGAATTGGAATTTTTCAGATCCCAGAGGCCTGGTCTTTCTCAGACTTTTTGCCATAAAACAGTTATCATCAAAACATTTTAGTTTTACCAAGCTTACAATTTTTTTATGATATGAGAATAAAATGGAGCCATATTGATACACTTGAATGTTTTTCTTATATTTATACACTTAACCCAAATTTGAGCTTTAGCCAAAATATATAGCTCTTTTTCTGACCTAGCCAATGTATTATTCAACATATATCAACTAAAGCAATATGGAAGTACTTCACAAATGTTTGTCAATACGATAGGAAATGTCTGCTGTCAATATTAGTAACATGACAAACTAAAGAGGAATTGTACATTTTTTATTTTTATTTATTTTTACTTTATTTTAATTCCAGTATAGTTAACCTACAGTGTTATATTAGTTTCAGATGTAGAATGTAGTGATTCAACCACGAATCACACTAACATATAACTGAAGATAACCTAAATTCAATTTATGTGTATAGGACATAACTATATTTATATATTTAAATATAAAAAGGCTCTTAGCACTTTTAATTTTTGGCTCTGATTCTTATTTATGTGTCTTTCCAGACTACTAATAAAATTGCCAGAACTGAACTATCAGGTAAAGGTGAAAGCATCTATTGACAAGTAAGTTTCTAATTTCATTTTGAAACATGAAAATGTGAGACTTTGTAAAAAGAACTTTCCTCATTCTATAGAATTATTTCAAACTTTTAAATATATTTCTCTAACATTACATATCAATGTACTTCAAATATTTGACTTTGAAGTTCAAACATTTAATAGAACTCCAATGAAGATTTCTTTAAAAAATTTTACTATAAAGTCTTGAAATGAAAATTTATGACTATATTATACTACTCTCTAAGTATCAAAGAAAGTTTTTACTAGATCCATAAAATAGCTCATTTTAAGGAATCTTCTTGGTTTTACAGGAATGTTTCAACTCTAAGGTAAGAAATTTATTTTATATATTTTTTGATGGTCCCATAAATGTATTTTACCTAAGACCATGTAAATAGCTAAGATTTTCTGTCTAGCAATCGAAGATTTGTTCTTTGTGGAACTCATGTCAAAGCCATGTCCATTGAAGAATCTTCTAACGGGAGTCTCTCAGTAGAATTTCGACATTTGGTGAGTTCAACAGTAAAATTACACAAGCTACTCCCCCTCCCAAATCAGACACATCCTTAACAATAGGCCTTATATGGGGCGCCTGGGTGGCTCAGTAGGTTAAGCATCCGACTTTGGCTCAGGTCATGATCTCACACTCTGTGAGTTCAAGCCCCACGTCAGGCTCTGTGCTGACAGCTCAGAGCCTGGAGCTTGCTTCAGATTCTGTGCCTGCCTCTCCCCTGCTCATGCTCTGTCTCTCTCTGTCTCAAAAATAAATAAAAACTTTAAAAATATATTAAAAAAAAAAGAATAGGCCTTATAATTAAATATATTTTGGTTTCTGGCATTTCTTATGTGAGATTAAGGGCCACATTGAGAAATAAAACATGCCATTATTGAAGAATTAAAAATGTTAGAAAGACCACAGTAACTTAACTCAGAAGTCCAAGTTCTCAAAAATGGTGAGATAGTACCTAAGTATATACAGCAATTGGTCAATATATTTTGGAAATAATAACAGACATAATTGGTCTTGTAATGGATAGGAATTCCTGGTTTCATTTTTTTAAATGTCCCCAAGAAATGATATCCAGCAACAACATGTCTGGCCGAAGGTGCTTTCATTTTTAGAGTAGCTTGTGGGCAGGTAGGATGTTCCTGGGTCTGGCGGTTGCACAGAGTTTGCCTTGGCATGTCTAGAAAGCTTCTGACCCAGCCTCAACCTGCTGCTTCTTGTTCATACCACTTCCTCTTAACCTAGAGTTCTCTTACTGCTTTCTTTCTAATTCTTTGTATAGTTCTTAGATTCCCAAAGACTACTGCTTTTCTTGCCAGATGCATGATACTCATGATTAGCACTTAGAAAGTACCTCACCCGAATGTTGGGGCACCACTAAGTGGGCTTCAAAGGGTCTAATTTCTAAAAGATAAAATTTAGGTTAATAGATATCTGCATATACAAATGTATGCTGGCTTTTGTTTTTAATTTTGTTTTTGTTTGGTCTGTAGTATTGAAGGGTACATTTCTTTTTCACTGAATCCCTCCAGTGTGAGACTGATAAATAAACAAAATGTAAGAAGGAGTTATGTATTATACATCCTTATAACTAATACTCTTTTCACATAGGTTCATTTCCTATTCTTAAGAAATTTTCAATAATGGACAATGTTTGCTAATAAATAAAGCTGTAAGAGACCTTAACGTAGAGATGTCTATCTCTCAAAAAAGGTCATGTGGAAAGGACAAGGAACATACCAAAAAGTGGTTAGGTCTTTACTCCAGGAGGGATAACACATAAAATAAAATCTTACTTTTTAAGGTGCTCTTCTAGTTACAAAGCGTTTTTATACATATTATCTTTTGCATAATAACTTAAAAAAAAAACTTTATTTTTGAGGCTGGGGAGGGGCAGAGTGAGGGGAACAGAGGATCCGAAAAGGGTTCTGCGTCCACAGCAGCGAGCCCAATGCGGAACTCGAATTCACTAACTGTGAGATCATGACCTAAGCCGAAGTCGGACATTCACCCAACCGAGCCACCCAGGCGCCCCGCATAATAACTTCTAGTTGCTTTTTAATACAAAACTAAATGTAGAAAACCAGAGAGGCAAAAATGAAAAAATTAAAAATCATCTGTAATCTCACTACCTTATAGCACTATTGCATCTTTACTTTCGTTTTCATTCTTTTCTAACTTTTGTATATGTACTTTTTAAGTGAGATCAGCACTTATGATCTCTATGTAGGCACTATGTAAACTGTTGTCTGCCTTTTAAAAAATGAAGTCATCTATATCATGAACATTTCTGTGTCCCTGAGTCTCTAATGCCATGTAGTAGCTTCCTGTGTCCTGTGGCATAGTACCTCCCATTGTTTGTTTCCCCAATCCTCTGTGTTGGTTTCACAGGGATTGAGAACCATTGCAGCTTAGCTCAGGTGATGCTTTCCAGGTACAAAGGAGTGTTGAGTAGATTTTAAAACATCCCAGCATGATTTCCTCTTTCCAAAACGTGGGCTGAAAATCATAGTCTTAACAGTATGCCAATTTCCTCACGTCCCTTAGTGAAAGTTTCTAAAGTGACATCCCATGAGATGAAACCGTCAGCTTCTTTCTGTTGAATCTGGGCACCTGTGTCAGGTTTCCGTAATTAGAAGACATCTGGGTTACTGTTCTAGAAAGCAGAATTGTGGCCCAGAAAATCACTCCAATAGGTATGACTGACTCGATATTTAATTGATAATGCTGTTATTCCTTTTTTGCAAAGCAACCAAAGGAAATGAAGTCCAGTGCTGGAAGCAAAGGAAATGAGGTACAAAATGATTTCTACAAGATAATTATTTTTAGGAAATAACTCTATAATATCTTATTTTTACAAAGCTTTTAAACTGTCCTTTATAGTTTTATGTAAAGTCAAATTCATGTTTCTCTGGTTACAAACGTAAAGCTGGATAAATGCAAACAGTCTAAGAAATTTTGTCTTAAAGAGGAGAAAATAGAAATTGCATATAATAATACCCTTTTAAAAGAAAAACTTAACATTTTGGTTCACATCATTCCAGACCTTTATCTATGTATATATTACTTTACAATATATGTACACATTGTTTCATAACCTGCTTTTTTCCCACATAACAATGTAAGGTGAACAGCTTTCCATAACCTTAAATACTCCTAGAGAACATCACTTAAAGTGCCTGCACTGAATTGCATTTCACAGGTGTGCTGTAATGTCTTTAGTCAGTTCTCCCTTATTATAAAACATCTTAAAATCACTCATTTTCCACAGATAAGAGTTAAGTCTCAAACTTCATGACATATTATATGAAAATCAGACATGAAAAACAGCCCTGTTACTTTATGGTATCAGTTACCTTGCCTTTTTACTTCAGGCTTGTGTTCCACTGGATGAAATTGATTAACAGAACAAACTGATGCCATTCCAGTGTTTACATTGGAGTCAGTAAATGACAGAGTGGGCAAACCCTGGGTTGGAAGTGGCCTTGGGGATCATCTGTTTTGTTGGACTAGATGCTAGGACTAAATACACTAAAACTAAAACATATTTGGAATTAGAAAGCCTGGGTTTGAAAGTATTCTGACAGTGACTGAAAATGTGACCTTTGGCAAATGATCTGATAGAGAAAATTTTTTCCTCTTACAGATCAGGGTATAATGCCCAATGCTCTCTGTTCAGAGATGCTGCATATGCAAGATCATCTACACAAAGCAGTTGTAAAATAGTGAGGCTTATCTCTGGTGTGGTTGATATGGATTCAATCTCCTGGCTTTACAGTCAGTCACAGCTTCTATGAGAAATCTCTTTGAATTATTTGAAAGGAAAAAGCACTTTATAAAATCCAGCTTTCAACTGCAATCAATCTAGCTCTCCCCGCAAAACCACAATGATTGACCACAACAGGTTTAATACACTACGCTTTCTCTTCCAAAAATTCTTTATTCTCTTAATGGCTTAGAGAGCATTTGCCACATATTACAGCCACACCAAAGATGAACTAAGCCTTCCTCCCAGGGTAAGCCTTGTCTTAAGCCAGAGCTGCAAACGGGTCTCTACCACCCAGATATCACAGGAGCAGAGCTTTTGAGTTTAAGGATATTCTAGTAAACCGGAAAGTAGAGTTATTGTTCTGACCACATTAGCACATTATAAATAAAAATCTATTTCACACATCTCACTGGAATTCTGGACCAAGCTGCAAACGCTTCAAGCAGCATAACATCCTTGAATAGTACTTGCTAAGTGTGAATAGACGAAACACAATGCTTCTTAACTTTTCTTAAGTAAAACAGACCAAATGGAAATAAATCTAAATAGTCAACTCTCCAATACGTTGTCATCTTTATAAATGTAAAATCAAAATCTTTACCCCGGTTTCCTTAGAGAAGAAATCTAAGTATATCATCTACTACCATATGATAACCAAGCAATGTCTTATTAACACTGTCTACTTATATTACGTCGAATGTATTTCCTCTTATTTTTGGATTAATAACAAAATCGTACTGTTGTGTCAGAATGATTGTATTCTTCCTTTTTTCCCCCTAAGCTTGCTAGAGCAAGAAAATTTGATTTAAGCTATTCCTTGAGCTCCCCCTGTTGATGGAATTGTAATATGACTCCTAGGTACATTTAAAATAAACCATAGACCTGAAAGTTGTTTTATGCACTACAGGAATAACCGAGAAGTCACAAAATATACCAAGTGGGCTCAGAAAGTTGGGCCAAAAAGAAAACAAAAAAAAAACCCCAACAGGTTGGCCAAGCAGTAGGAGTGATCAAAGGAAGTCAGGAAAGAGCCTGGGGAAGATCTAGTGATAAAATGGAGTTCATAAAGTCATAGGGCCAAAGATTGTAGTAATCAAAATGTCAGGAAAACAGGAAGGTAGGATATGATAGCTCATTTTCAAATTTCAAATAGTAGTTGTTCCTTATCTGTGAGCACCTGCAGCAGGAGTTCACAGCCCGATAAGAACTTATTTAACAAATCCTCCTGTGGCATTTACTATATACTGGGCACTAAGAGCTTCACTGACATTGATTTATGTACTTCTTGCAACAGTGCTATGAAGCAGATGCTATTAGTGTACTTATTTTAGTTAGGAAAACTGAGGCACAGAACGGTCAGGCCAAGATTCAAAGCATGGCTCCCATATCCATGCTCTTGGCCACTAGGCAATGCTGCCTCTGGGATCGGAAGATCTGCCCTGGGAGAAGCATTATCACTTGGCACTGATCTTTGTCCTCCTCCTGCCCCTTACTTCATCATGTTCCCTCCGTTTGCTGGGATTCCAAGAAGGGAGGTCTTTGCAGGTGTGTGAGGAGCATCTCATCCTTTCTCTACTCCAGCCGCTGCTGTTACTGTTCTCACTGTACCCACCCACGCAGAAATCACGTAGCTACCCCATCCAGAATCCTTATAAAGTTTAGAAGAAATTTAAAAGAATTCTTTCTCAGAAAATGTTGTTTTTGACCTCTCCCTTATGTTTAACGTGCATCAGTGGGGGGATGGAAATAGCACCATGTTGGGGTCTGCCCCCTATAGGCAACTGACCTGGCTCAAGCCACTTACCCTCACTAACTCCCAATTCCTAATCTGTAAAATGGGCATCATGTTGATCTGCACTTAGAGGGTTGTTAAGAGGATCAAATGACATGGTATGTGTGAGAATCAACTGTGATGTGCTGTGCTGTTTGATCGATGTCTGCTATGGCTCTTCCTGATCAGCCCTCCAGGCTGCCCCGTTGTAAAGAACGGGTATTTACACAAGTGGAGAAATGACTGTAAAGATGGTACCTGACAGGACAAACTGCTGATCCTTATCCTTCTCTGCCCACTGCCAAAGTGCTCTGCTGCAGATGTTCCTTTTCTAAGGCCCCTGAGCACATCCCTCTCTGGCCCCAGGTCCCTGAAACCTCAAAGCACCATGTATGTGTGCCCTTCTTATAGGATCACATATCTCAGGTTCCTACTACCACCCCACATGTCCCCACCCCCTGTCTGATAGGCACGCGTGCATACACAGACACACACACACACGCGCACACACACACACACGGGGCACACATGGGGCCCCTCAGTTCTGCTTTTGTGGTTGTCAGAACTTGGACTGAATGATTACTAAATGATTGAGAACAGACCAAGATGTCATGAATGATAGTTTCCCCAGGGTCACCACTCCAGACCTCCCTAACACCCCCATGCCTCTTTGACTCACATTATCCAAAAAGAGGTGATCGGTCTGGTTGTACAGGGATCCTGGCTATAGGACTGGGTGAAGGGAGGAAGTTGCATTAGGCCCATACCGTCCCAAAAGGACCAAAGAGGTACCTTAGAAGTCACCTCCGGATTTTGGGGGGCGGGGGGGGGGTGAATGGTGGAGCTCTGGGTCCCCCACCCCTGTTTTAGTCAAGATAGCTCTGTTTTATATATTTTACAGGCTGGAACCCAGATGGAAAATTTCTTTTCAAGAATGTGTTTCAAGGTTAAAAAAACATTTGAAAACCATTGGAGTTAGACAATTTCTGAAGCTTTTTTGACTAAGGTTCTATAATCTGCAAGAGTGCAACATGGCGTAGGAGCTTTACTTTTTTGAAAAAAAAAAGAATTTAATTTCAATAATTTGCTTTGGAACTTCACAACATCCCTTGGGAAATCTGTAGACACGCTGTCACAGAATCAAGGTTAACAATTACTCCTTCTTTCTCCGACCTTTGCTCTTTTCCTTGGAAGAACCACTGTGAAGAAACAATTTCATCACCTACCAAGGGGCCAAACTTGGAAGGATCAGTTCATCCCTATACGATAAACATTCCCAGGAAGGAGACTTTCCCAGAGGTCCTTATCTGGCAAAATGCTGACTAGAGAGTGATTGTTGAAATGTGGAAACTGTTCGAACAGGAAAGCTGGAATTGCAGTCTCTTGAGTTTGCTCTTTGTTGGTAGGCTTTAACTGATAAATGACAGTTTTAGTCTTAGACTGAGGTGTTGGGTAATTTTGTTTATGTGGTGGAAAGTCATGAAGCACAAAGAAGCTATTAGTAAAGCCTGGGCGACTTGAGTTTCATTGAACAGAATAGCCAAACAGATGTTCTTTCAAGGTTCAGGGTTCTCAGACACAGATCCACTACTCACACGCCAACTAGCCCATGCATTGTCACAGGAAGTTGATTTCCTTCTGAACAATTTAAGAAGTTGCAACACTTTTTAGAAGAGACGTCAGTACAAGGATAACACTAAAAACGTTAACTTTTTATGTGGCACCCTCCACACAGTCCCCTTATTTTACTGTGTGAGGCTGAGAATTAGTTGTCATTTTCCATCTATTTCTTATGATTCTGTGATTGGGGTCTGTATCTCCTGTGATTGTACCATCATTTCCCCTTTTATCATTGTTTCCCAGCATCTAAGCCAGTGTCTAGCACATGATAGGTAGTCAACAAATACACTCTAGGTGAATGGATGATTGTTTTCTATTCCACGTAGTCTTCCCCATGAAACATTATCATAGACTATGGCTTGTTAAGAGATAAGCAAGGAGTTTAGGTGAAAATTAGCTTTATCCCAGTCATATTTTCTTAACGGAGGTTTCCTGTCAAGTCAAAAGCCATAGCTATTTGTTAACATAGTCTAGGTTTCCAGGGTGTATTATTTGGCACTGAGCAGAGAAAAGAAGAATATGGTGACATCTATACCTACCTTTCCTGAGGTTGTGTGTTTTTTTTCCAGATGGAGCCTGGTCAAGCTGTTCTGCCACTTTTCCAGTTTCTTAGCAGATTATCCAGTGTGTGCTTTTCTTTACAAGTATAATAAAGTCAATCCATTTATATTTTCAGTGCCATATAATATAAATATCATATATATGGATGTTTTAAATCCATAATCATCTCAGCTGATTAGGATGGCTTTTAACACAGCCATTAATGGTGCACGTTCTCCACAATGTTTTCCCCAGTCTATAAAGAATAGACCCTGAGAATGTGAAATTGAATAGCATCCCTGGCTTGGACTACACTGATAAAGTAATGAAGACTTTGACTGATGGCCATGCAAGCTCTGAAAGTTAATGACGCTTCCTTTTGTCAGAGCACTTTTCTCCAGTCATGTGTATTGTGTGTCAGCTTCCTTGCTGGATTTCATTCTCAGTATGCCTCACAACTGCATCAGAGGTTTTAAGTAATCATTAGATATTAGTTTGAATCACTGAAGAAACCTCTCACCATCTACATTCCAGTTCAGTAAAGTAATAACCAAAGCACGAAGCTTTTCCCAATGTTAATGGACAACTCTAAGCGTCATTGCTCTGTCGGCGGAGTCCTGGTTTCTCACACTTTGGAGTGTGAATACACAGGTGCCATAACACAGAGATCTGAGGAAATCATCTATAATCATGAATAATTATATCATATTTACATTTAATTGTATAAATTAGACTATAGAGGCTATTAGTATAGGGGATGGATAGGACCTCATACTCAAAAAGGCTCCCTTTATCTGTCTGCCAGCTGTGGTCCCCCCCCCCCTACTGAGAAGGATGTCTGTGGGATCAAGGCAGGGTGCTTTCCCAGAGTCCCAAGCACAGATGGCACCACCAATGCAAATATTTCTAGACATAAGCAGAGGCCAATGGGCCACACTAGTCAGTGAGGTTTCTCACAGAGGTGGAAGTGGGGGTGGGGGGAATGGGCAGTGGTCCAGATTGGCCCACCTCTCTCCAAGCCACCATGTTCCAGTGGAACTTTGAGGAGTTGAAACCTGGCCAGTTAGGTAATATGAAAGCTTAGATGTCAAGGCAGGAGGCTATATCATATATCAGTTTGTTAATTTGATTTATAACGGTTAAATGTTTAGACATATGGTATGTGGGTCTCCATCTGTGCTTGCCTCAAGCCTCTTAAATGTTCTACGCAGGCTTATATCATCCTGTCTGCCATTGAACTTAGTGAGAATGTGAAAGGCACCCGTTAGTGAACATGAAATTGTGGACTCTTCGTTTGTCCCAGGGTTTGCATAGTGTAAATACCCTATATAGGGCAGTGAGATTCTCTGTTGTTTAAAAAATGTGGGTTTTGTTCAACTTGGTGCCTAAACACGACCTGACTCCTTCATCTCATGCTCAACCGAAGAAACAGCAATTTATTTATTTCAAGACAGGAGAGGTTTGGGGGGAAACTAGCTATTTCATGCGTTGGATGTCCTGGGAGTAATTTTAGGGATGGTCTAAGGGATTTGTAAGCAAAATTTCCATTAACATAATTTCTAGTAACCCAGTAAGAAGCAATCCCATGAATCCAGCTACCTGAAGACAATGTAAGATATCACACGGGTCTAACCCAAGGGAGAGAGGAGTCTTTAACGTTCTGCTTCCTTTTCAGGAACAAATCCTAAGTTTAACATTCCTCATTGTCAATAAAGTCTTCTTCATGTAATTGTCCTTCATATCATCATATTAGAACTATTTTTATTATTTGAAACTTAATACAAGAAGATTCCAACTTGTTATTAATACATATTCAATATTAGATCATTTCTCCTAAAGCTGATTCTGCTGCCTCCAATCCTACCCTGAGTTTCTAGTCTCAATAATTCCACTTCTGTTTACAGGTTCCCACAGGCTTTTTTTTTTTTTTTTAATTGTTGAAGGCTTTTATACCATCTCCAAATTTTCCACAACTCGTTTGAGACTAAACATAATGTGAATACAGCACATTGAGACTCATTGCCTCACAAATTCCACCCGAGGTTCTTGTTAAAATGCAGAATCTGATTCAGTAGGCTTAGGATAAGGCCAGAGATCCTGTTTTTCTAACAAGCTTTTATGTGACAGTGCTGCTGGTCTTGGGCACATAGCAAGGTGCTGTAAGATTTCATCAAGGAAAACAGCAATCTCTGTCCCACTCTTTCCCACTCTAAACCCACTTTTCAGAGGTGATCATTTTTTGAGTTGAAGTATTATACTAACATCATACTAGCATTTTTTGAGAGAAAGAGAAAGAGAGAGAGAGAATCTCAAGCAGGCTCCATGCCTGGCACCGAACCCAATGCAGGGCTTAATCTCACGACAGTGAGATCATGACCTGAGGAAAATCAAGAGTTGGACTCTTAACTGACTGAACTACCCAGATGCCCCTACCATTTCTTGATTTTTTTTTTAAATTATATATCTAACTCCTGAATTCTTTCTATAAAAGGTTAAACTATGGCTCTTTTATAGCAGATCTCCATACATGTAAATTTCCCCCCACCTTCACAGTATCATTATATAATATATTTTGGCTTAGTCAATATATTCAATGTTTACATTACTATGAGTATATAAAAATTATTAACAGCTGACCATATATCATAGTATAATTGTATTTCCATTCTTGTATTACTTTTAGTTTTCCCTGGATTTATTAGTTGCCTCAATTTTTTTTATTTCATCACTTTATTTTATGTACCTGTCACTAATATAGCCCAAAACCCTTCTTCAAAACTTGAAAACTTTTTGCAATATGGCCAAACAACTCAATCTGAGTTTTTGTTTTTTTCATTTTTCTTGGCAACATCCCTCTGGGAATCCTCCATCACTCGCTCTAATTTGGGCTGATTGCCCTATGATTCTGTGTACATTTTTTTTATTTTTTTGGTTTTTTTAATTCCTTTCACCATCATCCTAGGAAGTGCATTTTCTACTTTACTAGATATTGAGAAATTATTCTGTAAAGTGATGTTACCAACTCCCATCAGCAGTGTATGAGTGTTATCATTGAGTTATGCTTTTGATCTTTTTTCTATTCCATTTTCTCTATTAGTTTTCTGGAATTTCTGTTAGCTTGTTATTGGAGTTTGTGTATTAATTCTTTACTGTCTTTTCTATCCTATTTTTTTTTTAATTTCTTCATTTTTTTGTTTTACTTTCTGGGACATTTCTTTCACGTTGTTTCCAGTCCTTCTGCTGACTTGTCTATTTCTCTTATTATATTTTTAATTATTAATTATTATTTTCTGAATGTTCCTTTTGATAGAATCTTAGTCTTGTTTCACTGATGTAATATATTTGTTACATCTTTAAGGATATTAATAAAGAGCTTTAAACATCTTGGGCTTTTTAGTGAATACACACACACACACACAAAAGGAGAGACAGAAATACAATGAACCTTCCATTTATACATCACTCAACTTCAACAATGATTAACATTTGCCTGTCTTATTTCATCTGTTTTCCCCCTATACACACACTTTTTTTTCTGGAGTACTTAAATTCCAGATAGGATAACATCTTACTCATTGATATTTTGGTAGGCAAAACTTCTGGATAAGAGGTTTTTAAAAACCTTAACCACAGTACACTTAACACAAAAAAAACAAAAGTAGCAATTTCTTAAAATCTTTCCTTAATAAAACTCCATTATTCAAATTTTTCCATTTTCTCAAAAAGATCTTTTTACAGTTGGTTTGTGCAAATCAGTATCCAACTGATGTCCACCCATTATGATTGGTTGATTTGCCCCATTCTTATGCCATTTATTTGTTAAGCTAATGTATAAAACTGACCCTGATACATTTTTTGTAAACTCTCCACTTGCTTTTTTGCAGTATCTCTTTTTTCTGAGTTCTTTCTTGTTGATTTTTGTATCAATATTCATGTAACAGGTTTTGTCATGTTTGGTGATTGTCAAATGTTTGCTATTCAGGAGAAAGGCACTAAAAGTCTGGAAGCTCTATGTGCATGTTGGGAATTGTAGACTTAAGGGTGATTATTAGGACCTGAATGTCTTATTGGGGGCCCCCAAAGGCAATGTCTGTAAGTTGTCTCCTTGATCTCGTCCACTTCCCAGATGTCTTTCCTGGAGATGTCAAAGAAAGGGGCACAGACTTCTTCATAGACTTTTACAGGATCTTCCTCTTTTCTGCATTGTATCTTATCCCTTCCCTCAGTTTGGCCTTGGATCTGAAATGCAGATAGCCTCTCTAGTTCCTCTGATTCATCCACTCTAGAGAGTAAACCTTCTGTCCCACTCCAGCGACAGGGAGGGGTGGGGACCTCATTACATGGGTTCAAAATTACTCCCCTGTTCAGCCCTCTTCACTCTCTGGCCTCAGGGCCTCAATGCTTCCAACCCCTTGTTCTGAGAGACACTGCCCCTCATTGCCACCCTCACTCCATACTCCCCCACCTCTCATTGGGCATCTAGATTATAGTTTTACTTTACTAAAAAGTTAACAAAACTTATTGCAGTTTCTGGAGGGAGCAGAAGAAAATACATGTTTTCCACCTGCCATGTTTAACCAGAAGGAAATCTTGCTTTCTTTTTAAATAAATTAATTATGATACTCACTTGTTTCTGTTATATCTACACACATATGCCTCGCTTTTATTAATAGTTTGTAAGTTGAAAGGACTGATTTTTAAAAATTAAAAATAAATAATTATTTGTCTGCACTTAAACTGACAAAAATATGCTGGAATTTTGAGTCAGAAGTTAAATTGTTATGGAGACTTAAAATCGTTCTGTTTGTGGAAATGAATATTTCTCACTCTGTATAATACTCAAAATAACTTCTTCAAATAATAAAAGGGAATATTCCATAATAGGGAATGTTTAGGGCATTCAAGAATGTATTAATTTGTATAGAAGCAGGCCTACTAATAGATAGCAGGAATACATTTGTAAGATAACAACTTACTTCTTTCTTCCTTAGGGCTGTCACATGGTGACTGAAGAGCTTCATTCTATAACCTTTGAAACACAGATCTGCCTCTATGGCCTGACCATAGATTTAGAGGTAGGTATCAATTAACTCTTTGCTAATAATATTTTCAGTAATTTGTTGTCATTTGTAGATGAAAGCTGAGTCTTTTCTAGGTTTTAGTACATTCTCTATTTTTTTGTTGTTGTTGTTTTTCTTTGGAAAATCATTATGTCAGTTACTAATTAGTCAACATTCTACTGTTAGAATGTATACTATTCTGGTTAAATATAAATGATAAAATCTCATGGGCATTATCAATTCGATACAGATTGGATTTCTTACCCATATTGCATGTTTGCTGGGTTCGTTTTCTGGACTATTCTGAGTCATGTATACTCAGTGGAAAGCCTTAAACTATGTCACATAGTGATGTATTTTCAAAATTTTAACCTTTACATAAAATCCCTCAGAAGGAAGGTTTTTCTAGCATAATGAGTAAAGACAAATGATAGGAACTTTAACAGTGCATTGTTTTGATTCTATTGTAACAGTCACCGTTGTGCTCAAAAAAGGAATAAAGAAATTCTGAGGATTAAATTGAACATGACTGACTCTGAGCTACTTGAAGGCAGGACATCATGACTTTGTCACTCCTTACCAGTGACTCACTCAATGTCTAGCACATAGTAGCTGTTCGACATTTGTCGAATAAATGAATGAACCAGTGCATGAATGAACAAACACGGTTTTACACACCCCAGATACGATCTTATTTGTGGGATGTATTGTTTTAAAGTCCTGCCTTTCTTTTGTTGTCTTGATGAATGTAAATTTGTAAAATGTTTCCATAAATGCCTTCCTCATCTCTTTTCCCTAAACTTCTATTTCTGTGACCTCTTAAGCTGGGTATTTTACTGTCTACAAAGATCTAACCTGTTATGGGGAAGGGACTAATGTAGGCTGATTGGTTCCACACACTATCTGTGAAAGCCTGTTTATTCCATGAGGTTGAAAACTCTGTACCAGTACTACTAGGGTGAGTTCCACAGCAGACCAGGCAGCTATGTTTCTCCAGAATTGCTCACCTCTCCATCTTCTGCAGTTAAAAAGCCCCATATTTAGTACTGACATTAATTAGACTGTCAGATCATAACTTGAATATATTGACCATTTCAGAGATAAATTTAAAATTAAGTTCTTTAAAGTAACTTATTAAGAGGACAGTAGCAAAATGAATACAACCTCTAATTAGCTGCATTTTAGTCTATATATATGAGAAAATATAAATATTTGTATGATGTCAAGGGAAGATATTGGAGAACCTAACTGACCAAGCAGTCTGAAAGAATTCCTGTTTCTATGGCTCCATTCATCCCTGTACTTTGACTCATACATGCTCAGAAAGTGCCCGTACCTTCACAAGTCATTTTTGTATCCAAGGCAGTATAGACACCAGGATTAAAGGAGTGGAGCTGCCTTGAGATAGCCCTTCAGGGGACAGAGTCAAGTATAAAATTAGTGCAAGGTGCAACTACCTACAATAACAGTGCTTTTTTTTTTTTTTTTTTTTTTTTTTTAAACCAGACCAGCTCATTACCTGTGGTGATGATTTCCAATGTCAGTCAGTTACCTAATGCTTGGGCATCCATCATTTGGTACAATGTGTCAACCAATGATTCCCAGGTAGAGTCTATTCCTATTTCTCCTCCTTTAATTATATTTGATTTGTTTTATTGTCAATAAAACCCATATGCATCAAAAGATATATATATATATAGATAGATAGATAGATAGACATGAATTTTGAATATGTATCCATATATCTATATATATATGAAATTTGGCATGACTTTTTGGGTTATTTTATTCCAGAACTCCAATATATTTAGTTGTATGAATCCTCTCTCATGTTATATTTAAAGCAATATATTCTGATGGGCTTGGACGCTGGGAGGGTTCCAACTAGCAAAACTGACAGACAGGTATTGGTTCTTCTGAGGATCTGGTCACCTTCCAACTAGGTGCATCACAGAGACTTCTAAGCCCATCCTGTGGCTCTGTTAATTGGGCTTGGGGAGACTTCTTGGTCTAGAATTTAGTATCTGACTGCTGTGTTTACCTCCTTACTTTTGGCCACACCTCCAAAGAGACTTTTCTACAAAGGTAGAAAATTGGCTTCCAAATAAGTGACTAGAACATTAACCAATCTTGCCTAACCTACCCTCTGATTATAAATATTTTCAGGTTGATTATAGATTTAATCCATTCTAGGCTCAAGTTGGGTTTTAATGCCACCTGGTGGTTATTTGAGAAATAGATCAAAAAGTGGCCCTAAGTTACAAAGCAAGCCCAAAACAGATGCTCTTCTTATAAGACAACCAGCGAAGGGAGTGGCAAAAAAGATGAGTCAGCCCTTCCCTTTGCTCCATCTTACAAAACCTCAGTGTTGTTGTCCTGGAAACCACCAAGGGCTAGAGAAAATAGGTCAAATGTAAATAACATTTCTTCCTAATTCAAAGCAAATATTCACTCTTAAGGGAAGAATTTTTGTTACCTTGGGTTCTAGCAACAAGAACAGACATAATGAGTTGGCTCTAAGTGTTCTTTCTCTTTTTTAAAAGTGGGCCTAATAAGGAAACAACATGGAAAATGACTCAGCCTTATTCTTTCTCATCCTCCGGTGCCCTGGCATCTGAAACAGATTAACTGTAGAGAGGAAACAGATAAACTGTAGAGAGGAAGGCTGCACAGGGTACATGGTACCTCGCTTCCTCTCAGGATAATAGTGAGAACAGGACTCATTAGAGAAGCCACCTGGTCTTTAAAGCCAAGAAGAGCCTACACCCCTGGAAATAAATGCCATTTCCCGTTGCGAGCTACACATATTCAGAGCTTTTCATTCAACTCCAGGATGTAGGAGGGAAGATGGGTCACTTCTTTGTCCTTGGCACAGTACTGTTGCACTAAGACTTCCTCAGCATCCTTCTTCTGTAAGAAAGCCACCAAAGTTGTCATACTGACAATCCCAGATTCTACTCTGCTCCTGGATGAGGAATCTGGAGATGCAGATCATATATAGCTCCTAAAACTTGGATGCACAGCCTACTTAGAGTTCAGCATAACAATGAACTCTGGTTCTCTTCTTTATTCTATTCTGCTTCAAAACCCAAGCTCCTATACCTTGATTATATTCTATGATTTTTGGTCATTTATCCAGACACAATTTTCTGGTTCAGGGGAAACTGCCTTTCCAGAAACTCTCTCTCTCCATTCCTCCCCTTCCTATCTCCCACTCTTTGTTGGTGTTGGGTGCTGTGTCTTCTTTCAGTCCCATTTTCTGAAATCTCTTGGATTGATTCTTTTTCTTGCTGCCCAGCTTAGTTCCCGCTCACCAAAGACCTTCTCCCTGCACTGCACTAGGTTAGTTAATTCTTGCCCTGCTACTCTCCTTAGGACATCTTTTTTGGCTTTCACATCTTCTGCTTCCCAGTAATCTGAGATAAAGTCTTCTCTTTCATTAATGTTGACCCAGTTCCTGGTACAAGCAATCTTGTTTGCAGTTAATCACACAGAAGATGCTGCTGTCCAGATCAAAAGAAAAGACTACTTTATTATCCATAAAACAGGACTCAGGTGAATTATGAATTCATATTGTAGGGTCACCTTCTTTAGCCTGAGACTTAACCATTTTTGTGCTGTGGGATGCTTTGTTTGTTCAAGGTGTAACTTGTACCAACCCGTGATAAACTAATAACTTGATATAGGTTTTGTTTAAGATTATTAGTTCAGAAAAGAGTATTTGTCCGATGATCTGTTGGACAATGTTAAGTACTTATATGAGTTAATTGATTAAGTACTTAATTGATTAAGTACTGATTAATTGTTAAGTACTTAATGAGTTAATTCCCATAGTCTATGGAAATTTAAAAGATGCCCAATTATTCTTTCAAGGATAGATGGAGCCATATATGTTATTGGACTCAAAGATTAAGGAACTCTTTAGGAAAAGACAAAATCAGTTCAATTAAAAAGCACAACAGAAGTGCACCTGGGTGGCTCTGTCGGTTAAGCCCCTGCCTGACTCTTGATGTCAGTTCAATTCCTGATCCCAGGGTCGTAGGACTGAGTCCTGCATCTGGCTCTGTGCTGAGCATGGAGCCTGCTTAGGATTCTCTCTCTCTTTCTCTCTCTCTCTGCCCCTCTCCCCCATTAATGCTCTCTCTCTCTAAAAATAAAATAAATCCTTTAAAAAAAAGGCAGTTCAAAAGATACCCCAACTTTAAAAAACTAAAGAAGTAAAAATAAAAGGCACAAGAGAGATGAGACAATATTCTGTATTAACTTAGATTGGCATAAAGAGTTTAAAACAGGAACTTTATATATTGAATTATAGTGTGCTCAATGTAATGAATGAATATAATCATCATTAAAAACTCTATTTCAGAACTTGGTTTTTTTTAATAATCCTCCATCTGCCACTTTGAGTCAACTCCTGGAAGTGATGAGCTGGCAGTTTTCATCATATGTAGGTCGTGGCCTTAACTCAGATCAACTCAATATGTTGGCAGAGAAGCTTACAGGTGAGAGCTGGTAGATGTAGAAGACTTGGCCTCTGTTTTGGGTACTCAAGTATTTTAAAGAACAAGGTGATATTACTACTACCGATAATAATAATAATGATAGTCATAATTTATTGACTGTCTACCATATTGTGAGGCACAGAGCTAAATGTTATGTTTTCTTTCCTCAGAAAGGGTATCTCATTGTTTTCTACATTTTATAGATGAGGGTACTTAGTTTCAGACGTTAAGTGACTTGCCACGGCTGCGTGGCTAGTACACAGCAGAGCCAAGACACGGGCCAAGTCTGTCCAGGTCCAAAGCCCCTTCCTTTCCATTCCACTCTCCAGTCTCCAGGGTGTTTCTGTGCCATTTCCACTTAGTGTGATGTGAAGCCTTGATCCTTCACGTCAATATCACAATGGTCATTAACAACTGGACAATAGCTGATTCCAGGACCAGGGAATTTACTAGAAATTCAAAGCCACCCATGCAATACTTAATCCTCTGTATCAGGAAATTTCAGTTTTGACTAATATTTTTTAAACTTGCAAAATAGTCATTGGTACTTCATATAGTGACTATAGTGTAAGATTTTTCTAAAAGAATTTCAAAAGATATCTACATTTTGACAAGTCTGGGTGAACACATTTAGCATTGGATTTGTATGCATTTCTAGTTAAAGTAGGCCAAAGATAGATTTGAGAACAGCAGTGAAATCGTGTGTAATTTGGCAAGTGATGCTGGGTTGCCACTTGTACCTACTATGTGATCAATAGGTATTTAAATAAATCAGACCTATTGAAAAAAAATAATAAATAAATAAATAAATAAATCAGACCTTTGGGGAATATTGAAAAATTTAGTTAATGTAAATATGCTTTTTGAACTTTAGTTTATAAATTCAATAGTAGGCATTCAGTAAATATGTGTTGATTGAATAAAGTTTTTAAATATATAGTACAGATAGTGGCCATACCTTTTCAGATTATTATCAAATTATCCTTGTGGGTTATAATTTCCTTAAAAATGTAGATAGAAACTTGTGTATCCTTTCATTTCCCTGGATCAAAGTAGTCAAAGGCTCCTTATTGCCTAATGGATCTCTAGTTCATTCTTTTCATGGCAATAATCAGGACTCCTGGTAATCTGGCTATATCTAACTTACATAAATTTATGTTTATTTACCAACATTAGGCAGCTCTTACTGTCTCCTACCTAAGCCATGTTCATGTCCACTATGCCTCATCCTGCATTATTCTTACTACTGGAGTGGTTTATTCATCCTCCTGTGATAACTTATATCCTATTCATTCACTGGGGACCTGGTCCTAAAAACTCACCCTCTTCCTAAAACTATCTTAGCGCCTCCACTAAAAAGAATTTTTCTTAGATGATAAATTTTGTATCTTACATCTTTACTGTTCCTAGTATTAAGCACACTGTAAACCCATAGCAGGTGCTTAAGAAATTCTTGAAAGGGGCTGGGCAAAATCTAAATTGAGCACCATATTGAAGAGTTTAATTGTTTAATAAAAATCTCATTCTTTTCTTTCATTTTAGTCCAGTCTAGCTACAATGATGGTCATCTCACCTGGGCCAAGTTCTGCAAGGTACAAACAGGGGAACAAGAATATCATTTAGATCATTTTTTAGTAGTGCTTCTTTTTAAGCCTCCATAGTATAATTGGGGTTTTAAGGGCTTCCTGGATGCAGTTATTTTTTTAACTCTATTGTCTGACTTAGAGGAAATATTTCATTGAAAAATGAAACTTGAATTATTATATCAATTACTATTGAAATAGTATTTGAAATAATATTCGATTATTACTATTGAAATAATCATTGTCCTAACATGTTTTTTTATTCCACTAGGAACACTTACCTGGTAAATCATTTACCTTCTGGACATGGCTTGAAGCAATATTAGATCTAATTAAGAAACACATTCTTCCTCTTTGGATCGATGGGTGAGTTACAGGTTCTATTTTCCATAAGAGTTCATTAGGTTCTTATTTTTATGCTGTTGTTTTTTTCCCTTCTTTTTCTTTTCTTTGTAAACATGTTTAGTGTCGGGGGGGGGGTGGTGGGAATGGTTCGGTTTCCTACATTCTTCACAGAGTACTGATATCTAATCTTAGAAGACTATTTCATTGACTTTTATCACACTCAGTACAAATCTGTTCTTTGTGGATGAAATAAATGCAAGTGTAACAAATCATAGTGTTTGATCAGATAAAACTATGCATTGTTCTATTTTTAGGTATGTCATGGGCTTTGTTAGCAAAGAGAAGGAACGACTCTTGCTAAAGGATAAAATGCCTGGAACCTTTTTGTTAAGATTCAGCGAAAGCCACCTTGGAGGAATAACTTTCACCTGGGTAGACCATTCTGAAAATGGTACATGCTTACTCTTGTTTATTCATGTGAAGTTAGTATTGACTCTGACTATTGGTGTTTCAGTTTTCAGAAGTGTGTAGTGTGTGTTCTGTTTTTCATGTGTTCGGTGAGCTTGAAAATTAATTGTTACAGTTGTCCCAGAAGAGAGAACCGTGAATTTTTCACAGCCTATGTGGGTGTCCTCTATCACATGGCCATATGTACCATCCACACTGCAGAAAAGGGCTAGCATTGTTTTATAGCCAGTGACATAAAGATAACGTGGGTAGGAAGAATGCCCGCAAAGAATGCGCAAAGAATGCCCTGCAGAAGCCTGAATATTCCTCCCCTCATCCACCCTTTTTTTTTTTAAGTTTATTTATTTATTTTGAAAGAGAGAGAGGGAGAATGGGGGAGGGGCGAAAGAGAAGCAGCATGTGAGAATCCCAAGCAGGTTTCACACTGTCAGCATAGAGCATGACGTGGGACTTGATCTCACGAACCATGAGATCATGACCTGGGCCCAAACCAAGAGCTGGATGCTTAACCAACTGAGCCACCCAGAGGCCCCTCACCCTTTCTGTTTTTCCAGGAGAAGTGAGATTCCACTCTGTAGAACCCTACAATAAAGGCCGGTTGTCTGCTCTGCCATTTGCTGACATCCTTCGAGACTACAAGGTTATTATGGCTGAAAACATTCCTGAAAACCCTCTGAAGTTCCTTTATCCTGACATTCCCAAAGACAAAGCCTTCGGTAAACACTACAGCTCCCAGCCGTGCGAAGGTTAGTTTCTTTTGGTTTGCTTGTTTTGTCCAGATTTTGGAAAATGACCTCATACTGGAGTAAAGTAAACAAAGTTCCTCTTTTTATGTTTACTTTGATCATCATAAGACCTAGGGGGTACATGGAGGTCAAAGCCTTAGAAATGAAGTAGTGTGTCAGTTTCTGAGGAGGGATGGCTGGGGCTGTCCAACTCCAGCAGAGTAGTTAGTAATCAATAGTTGTGACAGGACTTAACCACGGCATGGTGGCCTCTTACAGCCACTTGTAGAGTTTGAGTTTTCTCCTTCCTAAAATAGAAGTGGTGCTGACTTCACCTCTATGACTTTGGGAGAAGAAAAATAATGAGGAAGTAATGATTAGAAAGCTGTCACAAGTTAGGCGAGTTTGTTTTCTGCAAAAGAAGCCTGGGGTTTACAAGCTTTATATTTTTTACCTACTATCATCGCACAACTCAGATTGTATGGTTATTTGGCAGGGAGGGGACAAAGGGGTCTGTGCTTCATTCCCCACTACTGCTGGCCTACCAATAACAAGTCTTGACATGCCTGCCTTTCCTGGTTGCAAAGGGGCTTAAATAACACCTGATCAAAATAAGTAATTGGTAAATATTTGTTAAATACATGACAGGACATAAATAAAATTAGCTATGTAACTGTAATGTAAGTTCACCATTCTGTGTCTCTAATAAAAGCGTATATGATCCATTACAATGTTCATGGATAGCCACTAAATCTACGAGCACCATCTTGTGAAATATCCTGCAGTTGTTAACTCCCAGATGGTGACTTGCTGCTGCCCTAGAGTTACCTTAAATCCCTCCAGCACACAAATAAATCAGTCTTTACAATCAAACTTAAACATAACATAGAAGATAGAAGATAGGTAATATAGCTCACTCTCAATTTTTCCCATGCATTTTGGAGACAGTAATATGCAAAGTCAGATTAGGCCTGGCAAGAGATTTGTTTTTCTCTTCTGGCACATTTCAGGTTCTCTAAAATACTGTTTCATCTATTCAGCTAAAAATTTTTGTGAATCGCTAAACAATCATATTATCTCTCTTCTTTTTAACATTACTTATATTTTTCTAGACTCTTTAATAATTTTATCAGTAATATTGGTAACATTTTATCCTGCCTTTCTTTTCTAGTCTCAAGACCAACAGAAAGGGGGGACAAAGGTTATGTTCCATCTGTATTTATCCCCATTTCAACAATGTAAGTAACCTTAGCCACGTGTAAAATAACTATTACTGAATTTATTTTTTAAAAAAATAAGGTTTTCTACAGGAAATTGAAGGATAGAGCAGAGTACATATACCTGACAATAAAGCATTTCAATGCTCAATGTCCCATTTTCTTTAATACATAAAGCGACTCTTCAGAATGCTCCATAGTCTACCATAACTGGAATTATAAAGTTGTCCTTCTATATGCTGTATATTCCATAATAGGCTGAGTGCTCTCATTTCAAACAATGAATTAGGCATCTCCATGTCACAAATAGATGAAGCCCTAGCAATGAGTTCCATTTAATCCTTTTCAATATGTACTTTGTTATCTCTTTAAGCCGAAGTGATTCAACTGAGCCACATTCTCCAACAGATCTTCTTCCCATGTCTCCAAGTGTATATGCAGTGCTGAGAGAAAACCTGAGTCCCACAACAATTGAAACTGCAGTATGTTCCCTTTCTTTTCCATTGCTGGTCGGGGGCACTCCTAATGAAGCAAATGTGGTACCTGTTACTCAAAAGGGCTCAAGTTCTGCCTGAGAAGTGAGAAAACACATTTGTTGGAACAATTCCATGTGCATAACACTGGGTGTGTCTGTATGTTGCTGTGGGTCACTGACATTATGGGCATTGAAAGCAGACACCTTCCCTCATTTGAACTGCTTTATGTTCTTTCCATCAAAAGCCACTAAAGGGTGAAGTATTCCTGTGCCTCACTCATGTTCTCTTTGTCTCTACTTTCACCATTGGCCACTGGTCAATATTTATTTTAGTTCACGCATCACAAATTCCAATTCTTCTTGATTAATTGTCACTTACATTAGTCTTCAAGTAGTATATGAATTACAATCAATAGCAGCATAATAATACCCTCCTGAGAAGTGAGTCACAATCTTAAATGCGAAATGTGATTCAGGATGCATTTTATCTATTATTGTTCCTCAATGCCATCAGGTGATTCAAACCCCCAATTTACATACGGATGAACATACTAGAATAATAGAATCTTGGAGAGACCCTGAGCCCCAAGAGATTTCTATCTGGTGTTGGGAGAAAAATTTTTACTTTACCCATCAAGATTCATTTGGCTAATCTAAGAATTAAATTGACATGAAACAGATGAATAGGAGAAAGCCAAATAATTACTAACTAAATGAAGTACTAAGAGGGAGGCCATTAGAATTTGAGTCTCACAGTCAGACACTTGAGGCTTATATGCCATTCTGAGCCAAGGAAAAGGGGCTAGGAGTATGGGACTTCAAAGGAATGAAGACAATTCACAGGAAGATGAAAAAGAGTAAACATTTCATAAGTAAATGTTTGCTGAACCATACGGAAACGATGGGACACAGAGAAGAATTTTAACAAAGTGTTCATTCCTCCCTGTCTACCATACCTAGTTCATATTATACTGTAGTTATCTATGGTGATAGCTCCCTTCCTGGAGCAGGTCCTCTATCTAAATGCTTTTAGACAGGCGGAAAGTCAAAGTTTCTTCCTGAGCCTTTTGTTTCTTAAAAATAATCATCCTAGGGGCACTTGGGTGGCTAAGTCGGTTGAGCGTCTGACTTCAGCTCAGGTCATGATCTCATAGCTCTGTGAGTTCGAGCCCCGCATCGGGCTCTGTGCTGACGGCTCGGAGCCTGGAGCCTGCTTCAGATTCTGTGTCTCCCTCTCTCTCTGCCCCTAACCCACTAGCATTCTGTCTCTGTCTCTCTCAAAAATAAATAAACATTGGGGCGCCTGGGTGGCGCAGTCGGTTAAGCGTCCGACTTCAGCCAGGTCACGATCTCGCGGTCCGTGAGTTCGAGCCCCGCGTCAGGCTCTGGGCTGATGACTCAGAGCCTGGAGCCTGTTTCCGATTCTGTATCTCCCTCTCTCTCTGCCCCTCCCCCGTTCATGCTCTGTCTCTCTCTGTCCCAAAAATAAATAAAAAACGTTGAAAAAAAATTTAAATTATAAATAAACATTAAAAAAATAACCATCATCATCATCCTAAAATAATCCACATGCTAAAAAGACACATTTTGGGGTGGAAAATATTACTCCTCTACACAGGTTATAAATCAAGTGAGTTTTAGTCCTTCTCTTGAAGATTTCCAGGGATGGAAAATCCGTAGTCCCCTCTGACAGCTTATTTCAGTGTTAGTTGTCTTAAATCATTTAGCTATAGGAGAACTTTTGCTACACTTTACAAGCATTTTCTCATTACATTTTTGTGGGATAAAATTTGTGAATACTTAGTAGTTAATTGGTAGAAATATTATGATGTATATAGTAGATAAGAGACTGTTTACCTAAGAAATTATGGCTTATTTGCAAAACTAATAGTTTCCTCAAAAATCATTTTCATTTTCCAATTTTAGATGAAGTCTCCATATTCTGCTGAATGACAGGATAAACCCTTGACACTCAAAAGAAGGAAGCAAATGAAAAAGCTTAAAGACTGATCTTTGCCAACAATCATTATCTTATTTCTTCAGCTTTGTATAGACCAATTTCCAGGAAATGGTTGGAGTCTGAAGCTCTCCTTTCACTGGCATGACACCACCAATTGGGAATGTTTTGATTGGAATGCTAAAAACCAAAGCTTCAGATAAACTTCCAAGATAAGACACTTGAAGAAACCACTGTTAATATAACATTAACAAAAGACTCATTTGTATATATTTGTTTCATTTCTGATTTTTTTTCTCACATGTTACTTATGATTTTGGCTCCAGAAGGATTAAGTATTAAGATTTCAGAATAGAGGCACCTGGCTGTCTCAGTCAGAAGAGCATGTGACTCTTGATCTTGGGGTTGTAAGTTTGAGCCCCACATTGGATGTAGAATTACTTGAAAATAAAATCTTAAAAAAAAAAAAAGAAAAAAAGATTTCAGAATAGGTCAAGAATGATAGAGTCACACCTACATCAGTCAAAAACCAGCAAGAAGGCCTAAGAGAAAAGCCAAATAAGCTAATGTCCTGAGTTCTGGCAGGTAAGAGTCGTCACAATAGATACCAGATGGAAGGAACGGTGGGACATGAACAGCAGCAATTCACAGGGTGTCCTGGAATGAATTATGAAGCCTCGTGATTGCCATGTCAATACTGTCCCAACTTTGGGGTTTACAGCTGTTGGTACCACTGCCGGGGACGACCTCTCCTTAGGGGAAGGAATTCAGTATCGTTCTCTGGTGGTATTCTCAGGTAAATTGCACTGAAAGTAGGTACAGAGGTAAAAATCTCATGAAACAAGGGCTCTAGAAGGGCTTGGACTAGGTGAGTCCTATGATCCTTTCCAGCTCTGAGTCTCCAGTCCCATGAATCCAACTTGAGTCTGGGAAAGCAGTTTAGGATGAAGAGAAGTTCCATCCCTTCAGTTTTCTCTGGTGATGAGGGAGGGGAGGGGTTTTACTGGATGCTAATACAAGTATATAAGCTGCAGATCTTTTCTGATCCTTGCCTTGCTTTAGTGGTGACATTGCCCAGATACTGCCCTTAGTTACTAATGCAGGATCCCCCAATACCCAAGACCTGGAGAGGTCTCTATGTCTATAAGCCCTAGGGAAGTTGTTGAACCAGGTGAGGAAGTCACAATACCAAGACATCTGCCATGACCAACTACAAAAAATCTTGTTGCTGGTGTTCAAGGTGAGGTCTGACTGCAGAATCAGAGATGACCATTCCCTCTAGAGGATCTCTCTGTAACTTCTTCTGCCCACTTTTTATCCCTGAGGCAAGCCACACAGAGAGAGGCTAATGTGTAATGAAAAGGTTACAAAGAAGAAAATAAATATATATATTTTTAATATAACCTGTATTCTCTCTTAAAGAGAGTCCATCTTACCAGTTTCATCCTTTATACCCACTCACATGCGCCCAACTGGATCTTATATTGTTCTTTGAGAGGCAAGCTCTGCACCTGCCCCAAGGCCCGTTCCCTTATTCCTTTGCAAGCTCCTGAATAGTACTCTTATGGGCAAGGTGTCTATTGGATGGAAGACCATCAGGCTAACTTGAGGTGCATTCTCCCAGTCTCTCTTCTATAAGCCCCATTTTCTGAAATTCAAATATATCAATTGGCAGCAACATTAGAGTAAACCATCATAAACCTTAAAGAAGTAATCTCCAGGAAATCTACCTGGAAATACTCTTAAACAATTGGATTTAGAAGCTAAAAAAGGTTTCAGAAGCTTTTCATTTCCTGGAATGTATTAAAAGTATTATGCACTCTTATTCAGCAAAATTTTTAGAAACTGCCTAATATAGAGCCTGGTAGCAGAATGCCAAGGTCTCATGTATGATCTCAACCATCATTGTTATTTGAGGGTAGATAATACAAGGACATCTGTAGTTTGCTCCCTCTAATAGAAACAGAGGCCATGTAGTAAGAATAAGAGTTCAACAAGTGCCTGTTTTCGGTTCAGAAAATCAAAACCAAGCTCTTGATCCCAGTATAGAATTAGTTCCCAAGAGTGTGAGTCTTGCATTCCAGAAATCATGTTTGTGAGAGTAACAGGATTTTGGCAGGGTATTCCTGGATATCCCTGTTTAGTTCAGGGCAAGGTGTGTGCCACATGAGATGAAGTGCGATGAATGGGAAGGGAATTTAGACCACACTTCCAACAAATCCTCCCTCAAAAAAAGTTTTTTTCACAACTGGCGGCAGCAAATTAGTAGCATTTAATGAAACAAATTGTAGATTTATTTTTTAAATATTGAATCACATTTTCACTTCTCCCCTCACCCATCCCAGACTAATCACAGACGTCCATTTTGCTAAACCCTTTGCAAATTCTTTTTCATGTAGACTCATTTTGACCAATTGTCCCAAATATCAATGCCTTTGTCTATAATGTTGAAAGAAGGCAGCTGTCAGTGGATTTCCTCAAAGTCTTCAGGTGGCAAGGAAGACCCCCCAGAGACCCATAAAGAATGAGTATGCTTCTGGCAAACCCAAGGGATTTTTCTTTACATGTTCAGGAGACCCAAGAACTCCCTGCAGAAGAAGGAACAGAGTAGAGGTCAAACCAATCAGAGCTATATTCCAACAGCAGATAAGTGTAGTCTGGACTTAGCAAACTGCCTCTATGCACACTCCAATTTTTCACAGATACTTTTTTTTTTTTTTTCAAATTGACCATGAGCATTCATTGATTTGACTGCATTTTTTAGTCTGGCTTATTGAAGTATAATATAATAAAATTCACCCTTTTCTGACAAGCCCATACAGCTGTGTAACTACCACTGTAAGAACATTTCCACCAGAGTCCTCACAAAGAGGATGCTAGAAAAACATGAGTAAGGACATTCTCTGCAACATCCTTAAATACAACAAACAACTCCATGCAGCTTCCTATGTAGGCAGACAGCTCTGTTTAAAATAAATTGGGGGTTGGGGGCAGGGAGGGGCGCCCGGGTGGTTCAGTCGGTTAAGTGTCCTACTTGGGCTCAGGTCATGATCTCATGGCTCGTGAGTTCAAGCCTCATGTTAGGTTCTGTGCTGATAGCTCAGAGCCTGGAGCCTGCTTCAGATTCTGTGTCTCCTCTCTCTCTCCCCCTCCCCCACTCCAGCCCTGTCTCTCCCTCTCTCAAGAATAATAAACATTAAAAAAATTTTAATAAAAATAAAAATAAATAAATAAAATAAATCAGGGGGGTGCCTAGGTGGCTCAGTCCCACTCTTGATCTCAGCTCAGGTATTGATCTCAGGGTCGTGAGTTCAAACGCCACATTGGGCTCCACGCTGGGTGTGTGAAGCCTACTCAAAAAAAATAAATCAGATCATTTTACCCTCTGTTTATAACCTTCAAATGGTTTCTGGTGCTCTGGATTAGCAGTTCTTACCTGGGGTATTCATGAGTTTGGATGGCAAAAGAGTTTTCACGGACTTCTAACTGAAACTTAGAATTTCCTTCAATTATGAATAAAGGCAACAAACCATAACCCGCACCTTTTTCTCACATTAGAGTTGTTACAATTATCTCGAAATATTTCTTATGCTAAGCACAATTTTGAAATTGTCATCAGACCCACTGCTAGAGCCTATTTAATGTCATTAACAAAGAGGCACTTGTATCACTATATCACAAAGTTGGTTTTAATATTTTGATATCTGCATCTCACTGTGGTTGCTTTTCCATTTAACCTCATGTATTTTTTTATTCAACTAAAAATATTACTCTCTGCAGGAGTTCATAGGCTTCATCAGACTTCTGAAGGGGCCCGTGGCACAAAAATTTCAGAATCCCAACTCTGGGATGATGACCATAATTCTCAAGGGATCTTTCCAAAGTCATATATTATTTAGTCTCTTCTTAGTCTTCAACTCCTCTCTCATCACCTCCCCCAACAATGGCTTCTCACTCTCCAAAACATACACGCACAAGACTGTGCTACTCTCCATTTCTTTGATGGCCCAGGTGCTCTCCTGCTTCCCTCCACTGCATCTTCTCAAGTCTCCAACCCCACCTTATCCACCTTGCTACCTGGATAATGTTCATACATCCTGAGGATTCTAGAAAGCCTTCTGCCCCCACACTCCCCATGTGCACATGTGAATGACCCCAGGTCACATCATGCTTCCAGATCCCCCAGTACTGTTCCTATCAACCTTGTTGTAAAGGCATATTAGCTGTCCTCTTCATTAGACTCTAAGCAAA
Source organism: Leopardus geoffroyi (assembly GCF_018350155.1). Taxonomy (NCBI): domain Eukaryota; kingdom Metazoa; phylum Chordata; class Mammalia; order Carnivora; family Felidae; genus Leopardus; species Leopardus geoffroyi. The sequence continues at coordinate 178,167,824 of NC_059328.1, read as the reverse complement.
CTCTCTATGGACAGGGACCAAGAAGGTTTTGTTAACAGTTATATCCCTAAAATCTAGTGTAATCTCTGCCTCTTAATAAATATTTGTTAATGATTTAATATTTGAACACATAGAAGACAGTAATTAGTTCCTTTCTTTATATTGCCCCTTGACCTGCCTGCAAGACTAAGCTAGAATTTTCCATACAACCTTCCAAATTCTAAAATTATGGGATAGTCACTAATATTATACTTCAAATTTAGTAACCAAAACATGCTTGCCATTGCTTCCCTCTACTTCACCTCACTCATAACTTCCAAACTCTGTAGAAATGCTCTGGATGAGATTGTCTGATTATCTGCTTATTCTAACTTCTCTTTAATTTAGAAACCTTATACGTACGTGCCTAACATCCCAGACTTCTGTTCATCCATAGATGAACCAAGTGCTCTTGAAATTTCCCCTTAACTCTGCCTTCATCAAACTCATTGCCTTTACTACTCCTGGGGAAAGCCCTACACAACACTCTTACATTAGGCTTGACAGTCATCCAGCTAGATGTCTCACAGACTGCTGTCAATGGGAAGAACCCTAGAGGCTGTCTAGACAGGGTGGAGATGAGGAAGAGGTTGATAAGGATGTAGAACAGTGGTGCTCTCATTAAAATCCTTTGGGGAGTTTTTCAGAGTACACATGTCCTTTATTCTCCTCCCCTCAATTCTAGCTCAAGAAGTCTAGAGCCAGTGTTGAGATCTGAATGGTTGAATTAACCTGTGATTCCTGATTCCGGTGTTGGTTGATGGTATTATGCACTCGTTAAAAAATGTATATTATAAAAATACTGAGATTGTGTACCAGGGACTGCCTTTCTCAACTAGAGTATCCCATCTGAACCATAAGACACAGTAAGTAATTAGCTTGACTATTTTCTCAGTTGACCCAAGGATGGTACGCAGTGCCATTTGAGGTATATAGGAGAGACAGTAGTTCATACACAGATGCCTCAGAGCATTAGGCTTAATTCTTCCACGGAACCTGGGAGCAGGCAGACTGTCACAGTACAAAGTCCCTCCTGTTGTGAGGAGAGATGAAAACAGACAAATAATAAATGAGAGATTTAATAAGTGCTATGAAGACTACAGTAACTGAAAGAAGTGGTCAATGAAGGTCTCTCTGGAGAGCTATTTGATCTGAGACCTAAAGAATGAGAAGGAGCAAGTTCATAGACGCAGCCAGGAACACAGCATCCTAAAAGAACAGTACCTAAATAAGACCCCTGCTAATAAAATCTTGAGTGCTTGAGTAAAAGAGGGAGGCCACAAGGAGTGGAGCATGGGGAGACATGGAGTGACTGGGGCAACATGGGTAGGAGAGAGGGTTAAGACCAGATCATGTAGGAGTCTGGAGGGAAAGCTGAAGGCTGTGGATTTTATTACAAGTGCTATAGGAAAGAGTGGTGGTATTATTTTTGTTTCTTCATTATACTGAAGTTTTCATTTGTTTCAAGTAAATATATAACAAGGTTTCTACAGAAAAACTCAGCTTCAATTCCTGGACTAGGAGCTTCGTGGTGGTACAACCTGAGCAGTTGCACAGGGCCAGCACTCGCAAGGGCTCCATGCTTGATTTAATGCCCTACTGTTGGGTCCTGCAAATTGTACAGCCTGCCCTGTCCTTTTTTTTTTTTTTTTAATTTTTTGTTAATGTTTATTTTTAAGAGAGAAAAATACAGACGGCCAGCAGGGTAGGGGTAGAGAGGGAGAGGGAGACACAGAATCTGAAGCAGGCTCCAGGCTCTGAGCTGTCAGCACAGAGCCCAATGTGGGTGGGGCTTGAACTCAAGAATGGGGAGATCATGACCTGAGCTGAAGTCGGTCACTAACCCACTGAGCCACCCAGGCTCCCAGCCTGTCCTGTCCTTCTAACGGGAAGATAAACGTTCATTAGTGTTGTGGGAATTATGTAAGGAACACTTACTGGTCCCCATGGGGACCGGTGCTCACTCTCCCATGAGACTGGAGTCTATGGTACGGTAAGATGGATCCCCTCACACACTGGAGGTCCTGGGTTGGTCCCTATATCACCCTACGTAGTTATGGCTCTTTGCTGGTGCTGGTGCTGGAGCTCTTCCATTATACTTCTCCCCCACTCCTTCTGGTATAATCACCATAAGGGAAAGGGCGGGGGGGGGGGGGTGCAAGAAAATCCCAGGAGAAAAAGAAAAGCCCCTTTTGCAGATAACTGCAAAGGGACACCTGAAGAGGCAGCCAGCCCTTCAACTTCACCTTCACACCAGCTGGGTGAAGGTCAGAGCTTGGAAAACAGGGTGTGAGTTAGCACGCGTGCAGACTGTGTAGAAAGAAGACAGGGAGGAAAACGGGTCGTCTCCAGGCCAAGGGAAGAATGAAAAGATGCAAGTGGGAAGAGTAAGGTTTCCAGCACCTTCAGGAGTTAGAAAACATTCCCCTCCTTCCTTCCCAAGTTGACGGGCACCCCCCCCCCCCCCCCCCCGCCTCGGCCTTTCATCTAGTCCAGGACCACTACTGTAAGGACTTTGCCGAAGGGAATGGCGTAGGGCAAGTGGCAGGGCTGGTGCTGGCACTAGCGTGCGGATCCCGCCTCCTACCTCCGGGAGGCTGTGGGAAAGAACCGCTGACCAGGCGACCAGACTGTGGGAAAACCCCGGGCCGCGCCTGCGCACTACTCCCTGAGTCTCTAGACTTTCGCTTTTCGGTTTCCTCCCAATTCTGCTCCTTCTCGCTCCCGGGCCGTTTCCCCGAAAGCACGTGGGGCGGCTCTTCCGAGCAGCCGAGTCCCTCCCGCCGCGCGCCGGGCCGGCTGTTTTGGAAACATTTCAAAGAGCCGGACTACTTGCACCTCCCAGTGTACCGCATCCTGGGCAGGCATGGGCTGCTCTCCAGAAAGCACAGGACTTGAAAAGCTGTTCACGACGGTGTTTGCATGATGAATGCTCACTATAGACATTTGTAGGGGGAAAAAAAGAAAAAATTGTATAGTAACCCACCACCCAGAAACTTAAACACTTTCAAATATTTTCCCTCCTTCCTTCTCTCCTTTTTTCCCTTTCTATTTCCATGTGTTTACATTTCTATATGTTCTTATAGCAATAGGATAATACCTTCTATGTTTTCTATCCTGCATTAAAAAAAAATTTTTTTTATGTTTATTTATTTTTGAGAGAGAGATAGAGCACGAGTGGGGGCGGAGCAGAGACAGAGAGGGAGACACAGAATCCGAAAAAGGCTCCATCCAGGCTCTGAGCTGTCAGTACAGAGCCAATGGAGGGATCTAACTCTGAACGGTGAGATCATGACCCGAGCCTAGGTCGGACACCCAACCGACTAGCCACCCAGGCGTCCCTCTATACTGCATTTTAATTTAATTTTATACGTGGGTATTTTCCAATGTAACTAAATAATCTTTGAAAGCATAACTTTCATATTCTAGCATATGAGTATCAAAAATCCAGAGAATTACTGGGAGTACATGTAGCCTGGAGCCTACTTCAGATTCTGTGTCTTCCTCTCTCTCTGCCCGTCCCCTCTTCACGCTTTGTCTCTTTCTCTCAATCTCAAAAACAAATAAACATTTAAAAATAAAAAAATAATAAATAATAAAATCTGGCATCTGGACTCCTCACCATCTTTGTCCTTTAAATAAACGCCAGTTGAGGGATGGCAAATAATAAGTTTTATCTTACCTGCCATTTCTGATTGATTGCTGTGACTTACCAGATACAATATGGAAAGGTATTCAGAAGCTGGGCACTGGCAGCAAAGAGTACCCTGTCATTCATTGCCTTTTTTTTTAAACTCAAATACAGGTTTTTGCATTTACTGTTTCAAGTTTTATCCAGTTGGTTTCAGCACAGCAACATTCTACCCCAAGATAATTTAGACTTTTGATTCTGTCATCTGTGAGTTAGTCAGTTATTTCAGTGGGGGGAGGGGGAATCTCAGGGGCTTACAACAATGACAACAAACAAACACGTCTTACTCATGGGTATGTGGTTAGGCTAGACCAGTTCTGGTACCTTCGGGGGTGGGTGAGGGGGCTCCACGCAGCGTTTCTTCTAGGACTCAACCCGGAGGAGCAGTGGCTGCTTGAGCCTGCCATCTCCTAGAGCAGAGAAGGAGCATATAAGGACAAGTCAATCACATGGACCATTCAAAGTCTCAGGTTGGTTGGAGTGTGCCTCACATCTGCTTATATTCAACTACTCAGCATGTCAAGGCCAAAGTGAACTGAGGCAAGGAGTGGGAAGGGAAAGAAAAAAAAAATGAAAATAAGGCAATCTACCGAACATGGTATTAGCTTTTTTTTTTTTTCCCCAGATTTGTGTCTTTTGCAAAGTTGACACTGTTGATATAGAGATAGAGTTTCCTAAACTGACTGTTCTAAGGGGGCCATCACACATTTGGGTCTTGTATTTCTGACTCTCTAGTTTTTGTTTGTTTGGTTGGTTGGTTGGTTTGGTTTATTTGGCTGCTTTTTCATCAGTCGGCATATTAAATAATCACACTTACAAAATACATATAGTTTGCCCTCCAGGAACTTAGAATCTTAGAGGGAATAAGACTTGGACACTTCCAAAACCATTATATAGGGAATGTGTGGTGATTGTCAACATAAATAGAGACACTTACATATCAGGTTATTTCAGAGACAAGATTAATCAGCACAGGCTGAGGTGGTTCCAGAAGGAGAATACAGGATTTTGGCTTAGTTTTAAAAGTTGGGTAAAGATTTCATAAGTAAAGTGACTAAGGGGCAGGACATGCCATTTACTTTGTGCAGTACTCGTCAATGGTATGGGCAAAGGGACAGAAACAGGAAAATTAAAACCTTGGATGGGGGGGGGGAAACAGGGAATAGAGTTTAGTTGGGTACATGGGACAGTGGGGGACAAGACTGGAAAGAAAAGTGAGGACATTCTGTGGAAGATCCAGACTAGTAGACAAAGTTTGTGTTTATCATAAATGCAGTAAGAGTCGTCAAGGCCTTTGAGCATGGATTGAGGGTATCAGTATGGTTAAAGTTTTAGAGAACTTAATTTGGCAAATATAGTGGAGAAGAAAGGGATGGGAAGAAGGTGGTGTACCTGCTACTTATGGTAACATTCCAGTGCTGAAGTGATAAGAGCTACAGAGTATGGTCAATGATGGTAAAACAAAGGAGGATAAAGGCACAGGAAGGAGACACCCACAGAACTTGATAATAAGTGCTGACTTCCTAGAGTCACATTTACTCAAACATGGTCTGGGCCCTTCTGCAGGTGAGTAGGAGGGGAAAGCTTTTTTACAGTGGACTGGCATCTCTTTTTACAGAAGGCTGCTACTTTGGTAACAAGGGACATTGTTATCACAGGTGAGTGATTATGTGACAAGAAGTATATAGATGTGGGAAGAGAAAAATAATAGACACATGTATAAACACATCCCTGGAAAATTATTTAGATCCTTTTCCTACCTGAAGTTGCCTTATTATTCCAGTTCCCTCTGCTTCAAGGAGTCAATTTATCATATGGGCATACCTTCCAAGATCTAATCTAGGCTGGACTCAGGGAGGCCTACCTGGGGGAGTGCCATTTAAGCTGAGTTTTTAGCTAGAACATAAAAGATGAGTTAGCCAGAAAAGAGGATGGGGGAAGGGGATGTTGCCCCAAGTAACTTTCCAAATGGAGAACTGCTGGTGAGAAGGTCCTGAGTTTGGGGAAAGAGCTCGGCATATTTGAAAAACAAAAATGCTGAAGTATGGAAAGGAAAGAGTGGCACAAGATGGGGTTAGAGAAAGTGACAGTGAAACCAGGGCTTTGTACGCTCTATTAAGAATTTTGAATTTATAAGGGGCACCTGGGTCGCTCAGTGGGCTCAGCGTCTGACTCTTGATTTTGGCTCAGGTCATAGTCTCATGATTCATGAGATTGAACCCTGCATTGGGCTCTGCGCTGGGTGTGGAACCTGCTTAAGATTCTTTCTCCCTCTCCCTCTCTCTCTGCTCCTCCCTCCACCTCATAGGTGCAGGCACACATGCACGTATGCACTTTCTCCTTCTCAAAATAAATAGACGTTAAAAAGAAGTCATCATGGGATTTTTCAAGTTGGCAAACATGCTCTGCTTTGAAATCCAAAAGAAAATCACTCAAACTGTTCTAGAAGAATGGATTAAAAGGGAATTAAGAGCAGGGTGCCTGGCTGGCTCAGGTGGTAGGGCATGTGACTCTTGATCTCAGTGTCGTGAGTTCAAGCCCCAGGTTGGGTATAGAGATTACTAAAAAAAAAAAAATGAACTTTTAAAAAAGGGTGGAATTAAGAGCTTAAGTGAAGCAGCCATTTGGGAATCTACCGCAATAATCCAAATGAGAGGGGCGCCTGGGTGGCGCAGTCGGTTAAGCGTCCGACTTCAGCCAGGTCACGATCTCGCGGTCCGTGAGTTCGAGCCCCGCGTCGGGCTCTGGGCTGATGGCTCAGAGCCTGGAGCCTGTTTCCGATTCTGTGTCTCCCTCTCTCTCTGCCCCTCCCCCGTTCATGCTCTGTTTCTCTCTGTCCCAAAAATAAATAAACGTTGAAAAAAAAAAAAATAAAAAAAAAAAATAATCCAAATGAGAAAAAAGTGCAGATGGTATAAGAGTTGTAAAGAAGTCGATGAGACTTGAGGAATGTTTAACAGGAAGAATCAGCAAGGCTTGAGAACAAGGTGTGGTGGGTCAATATCAAAGATGACTCCTAGAAGAAGGCAGTATCAAAGATGACTCCTAGCTCTCTGACACATGCTAACTCTAGGTAAAAAAGAAAAAAAGGGGGGGGGGGTAGCAGTTTTGAAGAGAAAGATGATGAGTTGGTTCTGAATAGAACTAGTTTGCAGAGTTTACCAGACATCCATGTGTTAAGTCCAGGGAAGACTATACACATGCGTGAAACTTACAGGAGAGGTGTGGACAGAATCCACATGTAGAAGCCCTTCACATCTAGAGGGAAATTGAAGTTGTGGGTGAGATCATCACTGACAGTGTGAGAAATGTAGGTAAAGCTAACCAACATCTGGACCCTGACAACATTTAACACTGAACGGTTTGGCAGTGGAGTGAAGCAGAGATGAAGTGTGCCTGAGAGGTGGGAAGAAACAAGCAGGATGTCGTTGCATGGCCATGGAGGAAATGTTGAGAAATGGAGGCGCCAACTGTTTCTGAGTGGTCCAGTAAGGTGAGGACAGAAAAAGCGCCCCCGCCCGGGCTCAACAACACGCAGGTCAGTTGCTAAACTTTGCTTCTAGAAAGACAACGTCCCCACCTGTGTCCTTTGTCTTGGGTTCAAGTTTGGGCCTCTGCAAATACAGACTTCCTTTTACTTGTTCTCTAAAATGTTTAGAGGTAACCGGCAGTCGGCAGAGTTGCAACACACAGGGGAAGCTTCACGTCAACCAACCCCCACCGCGGGGCTCGGCTCAAAGACTAGGGAAAGACCTCCCCGGCTGGCAGAGCGGCGGTTCCGGAGGGGAGAGAGCCCGCCCGCGGAACAGCCACGTCCGATTGGCGGATTGCAGCAGCCTCTCGGTGATTGGCGGAAGCGGAAGAAGGCGGGGCGCCGGTGCAGTCTTTTCTCCCAGCTGGTACTTTCGTTTTCCTGCACGGAGTCTGCGGAGTGGCTCCGCCGGACCCGGGACGACGCCCGTTAGACCCCAGACCCAGTAGAGGTGACCCGGGTGCCCGGGAAAGGCAGCACTGCTGCGCCTCCGCCCACTGCTGCCCGACCCAGCGCTCAGAGTGAGTAGGCATGAGGTTCCGGGTGCCGGGGTGTGATATGCCAGGACCGCCCTGTCGGGGCCTGGTAGCCGGAGGGAGAGGACGGGCTTTGCAGGTGAATCCGTCATCCCGGAAAGAATGCGTACCCAATATCACAGGTGTTCTTGGTGACAACTCGATTGTTCCTGGCAGTCGTGCTCTGGCAGTAAAGATGTCTTCTGAAATAGAATTTTCCCACATAAAACACTACATTTCCCCGTTTACCTCCACCTTTTCCTCCTTCCCGCCCCCTTCCACCACAGTCATCTTTTCTTCTTTTCACAGAAAAGTTTTCATTTGCCGCGTGCCATCCTTGGAGAGCTGTCTAGGTTAGACGCTCACATCCTGTGCATGCAAACCCAACAGTCTTGGCACCTGACGTGAATAGCTGCTGTTTGGGTTGGATCCTTAGCCCCTTGCTGGGACACAAGGTGACAGGTCAGTAATTGTTCACGGAAGCAAATGAATGAGTGCATAATTTTGGAAATTTAATTCTGATTCTATGTTTAATTTTTTTTTAATGTTTATTTTTGGGAGAGAGACTAACACACACAGAGTGGGAGTGGGAGAGGATCAGAGGGAGAGGGAAACACAGAATCTGAAGCAGGCTCCAGGCTCTGAGCTGTCAGCACAGAGCCCGACGCAGGCTCCAACTCACTAACGGTGAGATCAGACCTGAGCCCAAGTCAGTCGCCCAAGGGACTGAGGCACCCAGGCATCCCTGCATCTGTGTTTGAAGATGAAGGAGTGTAGGGACGCCAGAGGCTTAATCGGTTAAGCGTTAGTTAAGTTTTGGACTTCAGCTTAGGTCACAGTCTCCTGGTTTGTGAGTTCGGGCCCTGCGTTAGGCTCTGTGCTGACAGCTCAGAGCCTGGAGCGTGCTTCAGATTCTGTGTCTCCCTCTCTTCTCTGTCCCTCCCCTGCTCGCACTCTGTCTTCATCTCACTCTCAAAAATAAATAAACTTAAAAAAATATTTTTAAAAAAGATGAAGGAACTTAATGTCTTTCAGGAATATAAAAGTTCCTGCAAACCCCCATATTAGTCTTTGAAAAAATTGTGTCTGATACTGAAGAGTTTGTGTGTATATGTGTGTGTGTATATATGTGTGCATATATATATGGTTGACTGCATTGGATATTGTTTGTGTAAGTTGGAGAGGTTGTTTTTATGGGACAGAAATAAGATGAGCCTCCAGCACAATCCAGTATGCGACCGCTGCTTAATGAGGATGCAGAACTCAAACTTGGTGAAGTATAATATGGTTGGCCCTTTACTTTCTAATTCACTATGAAATATACCAGATTTTAATTCAAACTTAGTACATACTGTGTGCAGGACACTGTCCAGTGTACAGAGAATGCTTAAACAAAAAGAGAGTAAGAAGACATGGTCCCAGCAACTCTGAAACTTACATCATGCAGGGGAGAAATCATAGAGGTTAATAAGGAACTGATGGTCTAATAGAGGGTACAGAATGCAGTGAGGCACAAGTCAAAGAAAGCTGTCTCTGGATGAGTCTTCGCTTTAGGAAGAGGGGGCACCATATCTACCTTTGAATGCCGGTAGGATTTAGAGAGGCAGAACTTTGTGGGGAGGCTGTTTTCAAGGGTGAGTGACAGCTGGAGCAAAGCAAAAATGGTGGGCATAGCCAAAACACTGTAGAGAATTTGGTGAATGATTTGCTCTGTTAATGGATGAAAATAGGGTAAGGGTGCAAATCAGCCTAGGAATGGGCAAACTAGAAGTTTTGAGCAAGACGGGGATGTGGTCTATGTGTACAGCAGGAGGCTGGATTGAAAGATAATGTTGGAATGTTTTGTTTTGTTTTGTTTTAGCATAGACAATCTTTATTGGCAGATGTTAAGAGTGCAAAATGGTGGGGCATCTGGGTGGCTCAGTCAGTTAAGCGTCCAACTTCAGCTCAGGTCATGATCTCACAGTTTGTGAGTTCGAGACCTGCGTCGGGCTGTGTGCTGACAACTCAGAGCCTGGAGCCTGCTTCAGATGCTGTGTTTCCCTCTCTGCCCCTCTCCTGCTTGCGCTCTCAAAAATAAAATAAACATTAAAAAAATTGAGAGTGCAAAATGGTGACAAATCCAAAGGGATGGGAAAGGAGGTGGGTCATGGTTCCCCTTTGTCCAAGTGAGGACCCTATAATCAGGCCAATGGTCTGGGAGCACTTGACTGTGACCACTTTGGGTCCAGCACCCTTCAAAGAACAAGCTCCTAGACAGGAGGTTCCTCACAGAACACGGGAAGGGAACAACACCCCAGAAGAGGCATGGGCTATGTCCCACACCCTGGTAGCCTAGCTCCTGCCCACTACACAGCTTGACAGCTTGGGGTAGGGGTGTTTGGGGACTGGGCTAAACTTATCCCTCTGAAAACCCAGGTATCTGCCTCCTGCCTCAGTCTCCCCCCCCACATCCCCCCCCCCCCACAGTGATTAGCCAGGTTGGATGGCCTAACAGGGCCCAGCCCAACCCAAAGTGAATAGTTCACATAATATACCATATTTTAGCCATTGTGTGGGTTGCAGGCCTTCGGAGACTGCAGGGATCACCGTGGGCTGACCCTAGCCAAACAACCCTTTCTAGGCCACAGAAATCAACCCAAGGTCTTGAGACTATAGAGGGGGAGTCAGCCTAACATTGGAATTTTAGCCAGGTACCTGGGGGTTGATCATGTCACTCCTTTCGTTGGTTACAGGTTTTGTGAGAAGATGATATGGCTTCTAGATTGGTTAATGTGAATTTGTTAATTGCCTGTTCCATGCCAGGTGCTGTGTCTGTATGAGTCCATCCAGTCTTAACAACCACACCGTTGATAGGGAAGTGAGTTTCCTGAGGTCATGCATGTAATAAGAGGTGCTGTACCCCCTCTGGCTGACGCTCTGGCCAGCCTATTTACTTTAGTCATATACTTATTAAACACCTTGCAGGATGGGAGAGAGCCACAGATTTGGAATCTTCCACTCAGGTAAAATTAATTTGAAGTGAAAAATCAGATTCCTATAGCAGGTGTGCCAAAAGGGTGAGTTTGTGTCCATTTCTACTGGGATTTGTGAAGGTAACTAGCTTTATAGTCCCACCATATCCTTACTTTTCTTTGGAAGGAAATTCGTGGAGTAGACATGACTTCATGCCTGCACATTGGTGCTGGCCAGCCAGGACTCGTGACTCTTCCATACCCTGCTTAAAAATCCAGACCCTTCCTCAGAGGCCTGGGAAGGCCTGGGAAGATTCATATATATCCACTCTGCATATTGCCAGCTGTGCACTAATGCTAAATTATGCTGTGGTAATGAGAGGCTCTTTGTTTTCCTCATAGATGTGAGGACTTCCTTAAATCAGGTCTTTGTTTTCATTTCCTTAGAACTGCTGTGCAATAACTTACAGTTATCCAAATAGATAGTATTACTTTATCGTTTGAAATTATATTTCATAATGTTTCAGTCTTTAAAAATTATTACTGAGCGGCGCCTGGGTGGCTCAGTGGTTAAGGGTCTGACTTTGGCTCAGGTCATGATCTCACAGTTTGTGAGTTTGAACCCCGTGTCAGGCTCTGTGCTGACAGCTCGAAGCCTGAAGCCTGCTTCAGATTCTGTGTCTCCCTCTGTGTCTGCCCATCCCACGCTTACAATCTGTGTCTCTCTCTCAATATAAATAAATATTTTTAAAAATTAATTTAAAAAAAAGCATAAGGATAAAGCCCTTTGATTAAAAACAATAAAAAATAAATAAAAATAAAAATTATTACTGAGATTAAGAGTTGTGCCAGTTTTATTGTTTGTAGTAGGCCAAAAGGAAAATACATCTTATTTAAAAGGTAGAAGACAAAAATAATTCATTTTACCATATGAATCACAAAATATAAAATACCAGTTTAAAACTCTTTGAGTTCAATTATAAATGTACTGTATTTTTAAGAGGACAGCTTGTGGAAAGTTCTTATGATTTGTCCTAAAGCAAATGGAATTAAATAATGTTTTCCATGTTTTATTTGATAAAAGTGCAGATTCATTTTGAAGGCATATTATATACCCAGCACTATTCTGGAGATATAGTGGTGAACAATCCACCCACCTTCCAATTTCTTCCCTTTGTGTGGGGAAAACAGACAGTAATCAAAATAAAAAAGACAATAGGGGCACCTGGGTGGCTCTGTCGGTTAAGCATCTGACTCTTGATTTGAGCTCAGGTCATGATCTCACGGTTTGTGAGACTGAGCCCTGGGGTTGCGCTCTGCACTGAGAGTGCAGAGCCTGCTTGGGATTCTCTCTCCCTTTCCTTTCCATCTCTCTCTACCCCTCTCCCGCTTGCTCACACATACGCATGCTCTCTCTTTCTCTCTCAAATAAACATTAAAAAAATATGTATGCCTATGGTAGGTTAGATGGTGGTAAGTTCTATGGAGAAAAATGCATCAGGGCAGAGGGATAGTATTCTACGAAGTGAGAGGTGATGTCAGTTTAAAAAAGGTGTCCAGAAAAGGTTTCCCTTTTATGTTGACATTTGAGCAAAGGCCTGAAGATGTGTTTTCTGGAGAAGAAAAAAAATATGAACTCCCAAACCTCAGTAAAAAACAGGTTTCAGAATATAAGCACCATTTAAATAATATATTTCAGAGACAAATTATGTTTTGGGTTAAGATATTTAAAGAAGCAGAGGTGCCTGGGTGGCTCAGTCAGTTGAGCGTCTGACTCTTGGTTTTGGCTCAGGTCATGATCTCATGGTTTCATGAGTTCGGGCCCCATGTTGGGCTCTGTACCGGGGGTGCAGAGCCTGCTTGGGATTGTCTCTGTCTCCCTCTCTTTCTGATCCTCCCCCACTCACACTGTCTCTGTCTCTCTCAAAATAAATAAATAAACTAAAAAAAAAAGATATTTAAGAAAGCAAAACGCTAGATGTGCTTTCTTTGGAACTATGGTCTTCCATTCACGACCTGTTTTCTGTTCCCTTATAGGATGTCTCAGTGGTATGAGCTTCAACAGCTTGACTCCAAATTCCTGGAACAGGTTCACCAGCTCTATGATGACAGTTTTCCCATGGAAATCAGACAGTACCTAGCACAGTGGCTAGAAAAGCAAGACTGGTAAGAAAAGCCCACTTGAAGTTTTTCTATGCTTTTAAAATAATTTGTTGATTAAGTGACTTAGAAAGACATTGACTAAAAGATGAATCACACTGTGACCTTTGGGACTGTCTGTTGCAGAAAAATGTATTGGTTTGAAAAATGGCATGTGTCTCTACAAAGCTAAATTCGTTAGTCATTAAGTACTTTTATGCTGTTTTGTCCATTTAATTATGATGCATACTCCTAAGTACTTTGGACGAGTTAGATAATGCTGAAACCAATTATTTTCCACATTAGGATCCAAGCTATAGAAAGAAGTTAAAAGAAATAATTATAGCCCAATTATGGTAAAACATTGATTAGAAATATGAAGAAAGTAATAAAATTAGGGGGATATCCCTAAAAACTGATATGTGTTTTTTTTTTTAAATTTTACCATTTGTCGATTGCAAAAATTTTAAATGTTTTAAAAGTATTCACCATATGGAGTGAAGGCCCCTTTTGTCTTTTTTCCTCCAGAGATTAGGATTAAGAGTTTTGTGCACAATCTAGAGTCCTAGAATTTTTCAAGCTAATTGTGCATAATATATTGTATATGGGTGCCTGGGTGACTCATTTGGTTAAGTGTCTGACTCTTGACTTCTGCTCAGGTCATGCTCTCATGGTGTGAGATTGGTGGTGAGATCGAGCCCTGCGTCAGGCTCCACACTGGGCTTGGAGCATCGTTGAGAGTCTCTCTTCCTTTGCCCCTCTCCCTGCTCATGATTTCTCTCTCTCCCTTCTCATGCTTTGTCTCTCTCCCTCAAAGAAAGAAAGAGAGAGAGAGAGAGAAAGAAAGAAAGAGAAAGAAAGAAAGAAAGAAAGAAAGAAAGAAAGAAAGAAAGAAAGAAAGAAAGAAAAGAAAAATTAGAGGTGCCTGAGTGGCTCAGTCAGTTAAGCATCTCACTTCAGCTTAGGTCATGATCTCACAGTTCATGAGTTCTAGCCCTGCATGAAGCTCTCTGCTCAGTGCAGAGCCCGCTTCAGATTTTCTGTCTCCCTCTCTCTATGCACCCCCTCACTTGTGCACACATGCACGTGCTCTCTCTCTCTCAAAATAAACATTAAGAAAATTAAAAAAAAAAATTGTACAAACTGCTGTTTCGAAAACAACATCAGTCTTAAAAGAAGGAGCAAAACCTAAGAACACACTTAAAATTTGTTTTTTTTAATAATTTTAATAAGGAAAGTAGTGTTTATTTTGTACGTTTAAAGTAGTTTCTAAAATGAAATGTATAAATTTCAAATTTCCTAGGGAGCATGCTGCTAATGATGTTTCATTTGCCACCATCCGTTTTCATGACCTCCTATCACAGCTGGATGATCAGTACAGTCGCTTTTCTTTGGAAAATAATTTTTTGTTGCAGCATAACATAAGGAAAAGCAAGCGTAATCTTCAGGTATGAAGTGTTTTAGTCAAAATGTTCCCAGGCTCATATAACATTTTATTGAGCATGCACTCGTTGGTATTTTTAAAAGTTACAGAGACTGTAAATAAACTACCTTTATATGGCTAATAATTTTATAGCATAAGCAAAGTAAAATACGAATTCATTTAGTAAACATGTAAGGAATTTTCAGGTTTAAGTGTATCACCTGTTAGGCATCAATAATTCTGAGAGAAATGTGATGCTATAAGCTTGTTTTGCTAGAAATTGTTGAAATTTAAGCCCAAGAAAAAGGGTTACATTTTAAAAGCAGTGGGCTATAGAAACATGTCAAAGCTCCAAGGAGATTTAGTGATGAGTCCAGTCTGAGTCCTTGGTATACAGATGAAGAGTAAGTTTGGAAAGGTTTGATAACCCTGAGGCCTGATACTGAGTTGGTGAATTAGAACTAGGAGTCCACCTTTCCTTGCTTTTGGAGGAATTACCTTCCCAGGGAAGAGAAAGTCGAAGAGAGTCCCAGGCAGGAGAGAATGGGCTACAAAGTTTTAGGATTTTTTCAAAAGTACTCCCAGTATCCCCTAAGCCTGGCTACCATATTTATTTCTATATTAATGGAACTTTTCTGTTTCAATGGTGGTGAAAGCTAGCATTTTCTTGTTTCAGACCATGTCACCAAACTCTTCAACTTAGGTAATTAGGAGCTTTTTCTTTTTTGTGTGAATGTATCTATGATTTTATAATACCAATGACAGGGGGAAGTCAGATTAAGTTTATAGAAATTTGATCTCCTATAGACTTGGCTTGAACATGCCTGTTACAAAGAGCTGTGATTGCCAGTATTTTGTAAACTGGCTTTGACAAGGAAATACAAAAACTGAAAAGAGTATCTTTAATCTAATTCAAAGCAGAGACCAGTAGATACATTAATTGAGAAATACCATGGATAATTTCTGTACCATTTACATGGTCTCAAGATCCTAACAGAACATAATTGGTCTCAAGAACAACAGAAATTAAAGTAAAAATATTATAGGAACCATGTATGAAAATACTTGATTTTTTAATCAAGAAATAATTTACGTGTCTGCACCGATTGGAAGTTTTTGTCGTAATTTGTAAAAAGAATATTTAGACTTTACCAAAAATAGCTTGTATAGAATTTACTAAATACAAGATGAGGCTTCTCAGTGAATAGGAGTGAATTCAATTTATAATATACAATGGCTTAAACATTCTGAAATTTAGTTTGTTTTTATTCTAACAACGGATATCTAGGATAATTTTCAGGAAGACCCAATACAGATGTCTATGATTATCTATAACTGTCTGAAGGAAGAAAGGAAGATCCTGGAAAATGCCCAGAGATTCAATCAGGTACTTGTTTTACTAATTGAACACTAAAGATTATAGTAAAGTAAAAATTCATTCATTTATCCAACAAATATTATCAACACCCTGTTCAAGGCAATGTTGTATAGTTCTCTGATTTTATGGCCCCAAAGAATGGGAAAAACCAGATATAGAGATTTTATAGATCCAGGCTTTAAGAAAGCACCATATCTAATAGAAGTCATTCTGGTGAGGGAGAGAGGTAATATGTAAACAAAATACTTTCAGATAATAATAATTACTATGCAGATACCAAAGCAAGATACTGTGATACAATAATGGAGTATTTGGAGGATGGAGTTGTTTCTTTAAATCAGGGTCCAGAAGCTTCTCTGAGACAAGGGGCAGGGACGGAAGCCGGCAGACAGAGGGCTCTTGCAGCAGTCCAAGGGAGAGAGGGCAGAAGTGTACTCGGGAAAGGTGCAGTCAGTAGAGGTGGGAAGAAAAGGACAGATTATGGTTTGGACATGGTATCAACGGGGCTTACAGTGAAGGATCAAATATGGGAGTGAGGGAAAGTGAAAAAAAGATGACTTCATGGTTTATGACTTGAGTCACTTGGAGATACTGTTTATTGAGTTAGGGAAGAAGGAAAGGACTGGAGTAGGACTTTTATAGGACATAGTATGTATTGGAGAAGAACAGCTTGATGGGAGAATCAAGAGCTTTGTTTTAAATAGGACTGAGTTACCTCTTAAATACATAAGACATCCAAACAGGAAACGAGTCAGAGTTGTTTTAGTTCCAAGACTTTTCATCATGGTTTTGCTAATACTAATACAAACCTTCCCATCAGTCAGGGTTCAGATTTTTTAAATTGCCATGGCATCTGTTCATTCCTTTCTTGAGTGAGTGATGATGTGGTGAGAACAACCCAGAAGGCAGACAGTTGTGAAACCACCGGATGGGTTGTTCTGGTTAAGACCCTTCCAATGTGAGGCTGGGGTGGAGGGGCGGGGCGGTGGGGGGTGGGGGTGGCGGTGGAGAATGCAAGAGTATTAGAATTTAAGTAGTGGTGGTGAATGCCATTCTCCATTCACTTTCTGGGCATTTGACCCCAGTGCTTGTGAATCTGCTGCTTTCCTGGGCATTTAGTTCCTGCCTCCTCGTCACATTGAAAGCACCTTGCTGCACTAAGCATTTAAAAATATTTATTTGTTCTCAACTCAAGCTAGTTCCTCTGGTACCTGTCCTAGTGACAAAAGTGCATATCAGCGCTGGCTGCCTGGTCTCTGCAGGAGCTATGCCATCTTCAACATGGCATTCTGCACCTGGGAGATTTTAAGCAAGAAATTTTGATTGTGTGTGACTTTCGTCTTAACACCACTGTGCGATGGGCTGGCCACTCCCATGTCTTAAATAAACTTGAGAGGACCGCCAAGAGCAGAGACAGGCAGAAAATCAGTTTCCACTACTTTGGCACTCAAGCATTTCTCACCTCACATTCAGCCCCATGGCCCAGAATTGGCATTGGGAGGCAGAGAAGGGGACTGACTTTTCTTCTCCCAGATCAGCCTTCTCTCTTGGGTATGCTTTAGGTCTTAAAAGCTTGCAAACTTTTGTCTCCCCTTTAAAAATGTAGGTAATCTGGGGAGAGGTTCTTTTTAAGCCTTTCAGAAGACACATGAGGTATCCGTGAACACCATTAAGGGGGTTTAGTTGATTGTCTAGCTGAGAACAAGAGAAGCAAGACTTTTGGGAGTTTGAGGGAAGGATGTGGATGTCTGAGGACATCAGGGAAAGGGAGAAGTCACCAAAGTTACCCAGCCACTACAGGCTGGGAAACTGAGAAACAGTTCTTTGCCATTTCTCCCCTTACTGAAGTAATTACATTTTGATAATATATCTTTTATTCATACTGACATCTGTATGTATGGGATGATAAGATGTCTGTATTTCATTCAAAGGAACTCCATTTGGGACCAGATGTATGGAGAGAATCTAGATGAAACAAGAATGTCCATGAATTGACTGATAGGTGTGGAAACTTATAGGTACACAGAGATTCAAGAAGTTTAGCATGTTTAAAACATGCAAAATTCAGTCTGTTCAGCGCATTTAAAGAGCACAAAATTCTGTTAGAAATGTTGAGATAGGAAAATATTGTTCCCATCATTATTTAATAGAAGAGCTTTTAGAAAGTACATTTAAGAGAATATGATATCATATGTAGATATTTCTTAGTAAACTACAAATGTTTTGTTTGCTGCCATTATAGAACAGCAAAATGTTGAAAAAGCTGTATGTATATGTATGGACAAAATTAAGGTTCATAGGGTTTGCCACAGTGGGCAGTGATCTTTTCTTTCAGGTTGGAAGGACAGACATAAAGTAGCTGTTCTGTATTTGTGATCTTCAGTAATAATAGAGTTACCATATACTGAATGCTTACTTATTTATATAAACATTATTTCATTTGAATAAATGTTTTCAAAACTCTCACTGAAATTAAGTATTCTTATCTCCATTTTATAGATGAAAAAACTAAGGTTTAGAGGGCAGGCACTTTGCTCATGGCCACAGAGCTAATGAGGTTTGGAATTTAAACCTAGAATTAGTTGTCTGACTCCAAAACCTATTCATTAGAGAAGTCTTTTGATCTGTCTTCGGGTGTTGGATATGTGAGGTGGGATAGGGTGGCATTCTGACTGGGACTTCTGACACCCATCGAGTGCCTGTCACAGATCCTTTTACTTGGACAGCTGCTCATTCATTTGAAGAGAAAGCCTCCCTAAGCAGACTTTTCCTTGGTCTGGGGTGTGCAGGTAACTCCGTTCCAATTAAAACCATCCAAACAAAGTCTATAAGGTGCAGGTGTGCAATGAGAAAATAGGAGTAAAGGACCACGAAGGTTTCTGACAACTTTAACATTTTTTAAAAGTTTTTATTTAAATTCCAGTTAGTTAACATACAGTGTAATATTAGTTTCAGGTATAAAATACAGTGATTCAACACTTGCATACCCAATTTTAATGTTTGGTGTTACTGTGGTTTCCTGATTTTCCTGGTTTGTCAGAAACTTAAAAAGTTAAAGACTCACCCTGGAAGTAGTATCAGACTCAAAAGTGTAGGGTGGTCGTAGTTATAGTGCTGGTATTTTTTAAGTACTTGATAGTAAAATACTTAACAGCCACCTAATATTTGGGAGTAGGGTAGAAGGATGAAGTGGGGCAGGAGAACAAGGAATAAGAAAGAGAATACCAGAGTGTGTTAGAAACTGGGATAGACTGCTGAAGTTTGAAGCAGGAGTTTTCTTGGGCCTTTGCCACAGTCACCAGATTTTTTTCTGCCAAGCATTTCCTAGTGTGACAGCAGGAAGAGAATGGGGTAGCTGTGAGTGCAGCTGCCTTCTTATAACCATCATTTCCCCATTTACTAAACTAACCTTTGACAATGTAGGAAAAAGGAGCAGGAAGTCAGCATCCTCCAACGGCCCAACCCCTCTGTCTGGGTGAAGAAGCCCGGCTCTTACGAGAGCCCACAGGACAATGGCATCCATGCCATACTTCTAGCAGACAACTGCAGAAATTCCTCCGCAGAGACGGGAAGGCTTACGGAGCTGCTCATGGTGATACCTCATTCTGAATGGCCAGAGCAGCCCCATTTATTCCTTGGTGACATGTGGCACCTGGGGATACCAGTCATTTTAGGGCATTTTTAATACACACTTTATATAGATACAATTCAGATGTTTTGAACTTCTGCAATTCCAGAGTATATAAAATGAAGGAGGGATTCCAAAGATTTCTGTAAACAAAGAATAACTTTGATTACTGAAACCTAATAGAGGTGGAACGAAAAAGAATATTATAGGCCAATTTCACTTATGAATATCAATGTAAAGTCCTAAATAAAATATATTAGTGATCAAAGTTAAATAATACAGTAAGAAAATAATATGACCTTGGGGCGCCTGGGTGGCGCAGTCGGTTAAGCGTCCGACTTCAGCCAGGTCACGATCTCGCAGTCCGTGAGTTCGAGCCCCGCGTCGGGCTCTGGGCTGATGGCTCAGAGCCTGGAGCCTGTTTCCGATTCTGTGTCTCCCTCTCTCTCTGCCCCTCCCCCGTTCATGCTCTGTCTCTCTCTGTCCCAAAAATAAATAAATGTTGAAAAAAAAAAAAAAATTTAAAAAAAAAAAAAAAAAAAAAAAAAGAAAATAATATGACCAAGTAAGATTTATTCCAGATTATAATAATTACAGAGTTTATTGTGACTGGGAAATTCATTAATGCAACTCACTATGTAAACAGAGACAAAGAAGAAAAAGCATGTGCTTATCTCTACAGTTGCTGAAAAGGGCTGGCAAAATCCAACACCCTGATAAGAGACATTAAGTAAAATAGGAATTGATGGATATCTCTTTAGCCTATTAAAATATACATCTCTCAGTTCTATAAACAGTATCTTACTTGGTTTGGTTTGGAAAATAGTAGTAAGTCAGAACCATGGCAAGGATGTTCACCGTTTCCCCTAATATTTAGATTGGTGGTTTTCACCAATGCAGTTAGGCAAGAGAAAACCATTAGAAGCATAAGAATCAAAAGCAACATCATAAAGATATCGGCTCTCCCTAGGTTATTCATAATTTTAATGTGATCCCAATAGAAATGCCGAGTTGCTTTCTGAAGCTATGAAAGTCATCAGGAAAATAAACATGCAAGAATAGCAAGGAAATGCATGAAAAAAGTACAGCAGTGAGATGAGACCAGCCCTATTAGATATACTCCAAACCCTCTGTAATCAAACACTGTTCAGGCGCTCAGGCTTATGAAGAAAAAGCCCCATGGGAAAGAAAAGAAAATCTAGGAGTTGAAACCAGGTACATAAAATTTGGGTGATAAAAGTGGCAACTGAAAGTTCTGGGGAAAATACGAATTTCTCACTAAATGTTGTTAAGATGAACGGATAACCAATTGGGAAAAAGTTAAAATTGGAGCCATACTTCGCAGTAAACACAGGAATAAACTTCAAATGGATCAGAGATCTAAAAGTAAAAAAGAAAAAAAGAAACTATGCACGGTCTAGGTTAAAAATGGGTGAACTCCTTTATAATCTGTCAGTCCAGAAGGGCTTTCCAATAGGGAAAATCCAGATATGAAAGAAGAAAATACTGATAGATTTGAATATATAAAAATACCCACATAGAATCTGTGCTGTGTAGGACTCTATGTAAGAAAGTTTGATGGGCACAGTTTTTGCCATGGGAGGGGCTTTAACTCTAAACAAAAATAGCATCTTTCTAGAATCTCATCTATATGAGAACAGTCTCATGTTTACCACTCTGCCACTTGGGCCTAGGACGTTGCCTGACCTTGACTTAGTCTCTTGTAAGTCATACTATGTGAGTCATGGAACACCTTATGTAATGAACACGTAGACACTGCTATGTCCATGTCCTGATTATCGAGGAAGGGACCAAATACTATCAGTGTGTCTGGGTTGACAGTCATTATTGCTTTAGGGTAGCAGCTACTCATTGAAGTCCTTCAATGGCAGTGCTGTTCAATTTTGATAGGCCTCTGAGTCACCTGGGATCTTGTCACAATGGAGCCTCTGATTCAGTAATCAGATTAGGACCCGAGAGTCTGCATTTCCAGCAAGCTCCCAGGTGGTAAGGTACTGCTGGTCTGGGGACCACACCATGAAGCACAAAGCTTTGAAACAAGTACAGGGTTAATAAGAACAATCTTGTCTACAGAATTTGAGAAACCGTGAAATAAACTTCTTATGTGGTACCATGCAACTGTGTGAATTAATGGAAAACTCCAGAAATACTCTGTTTATATTAGGCGTGAACTGAGCCTAGTCTTTCTGTAGCCTTTTTAATAGTTCATCAGCATTTTCCAGGTCCTTGAGAACTGAGCTATTTCTTGTCAACACCCATGTGGGAAGCTTGTAGGAGGTTTTGGAAGGTCTGGAGGTAGGTAAGAGCACAGGGTATGGACTTGACTTTGGAGAGTAACCAGCGGGTAAATATGCTAGAAGAAATGATACTCGTTAACCACGCACCTCCCATTACAGGCGCAGTCGGGGAATATTCAGAGTACTGTGATGTTAGACAAACAGAAGGAGCTTGACAGTAAAGTCAGAAATGTGAAGGATAAAGTTATGGTAAGTATTGAGTAAATATATACATGTAGCCTCTTTTTGTAAAGGAAAAAGCTTTCAATTACTCGACTGTGGACGTGGTAACTAATTTGTTTTTCAAGTAGTTGAGAGAAAAGTTTTGCTGAAGTTCCAGACCATAAGTAAACAAATTGGTTAAACCAATGAGCAGATAGACTTTTATGGCCCCTTTTATAACTTCCAAACATTGAGTTTATCTCTTTCTTCCTTGTGAGATTGTGCAGAAACTGTCGACTTTGCCCCATCACACAATAAACTAGATGTTGCTGCTCTAAATAGCCTTTTACGTCTATGCTTCTCAAATCTGGGGTGTTCCTGGGATTACACAGAGCTCCAGCATGAACATAGCTCATCTTTTTCAAGCACCTGTTTTACTCTAAAACTTGAAAAGGGAACAAAAACATTTCACTTGAAAGAAATTCTGATACATTTCTGATTGGAATAAAATATCCACAACAATTTTAAGATAAAACCTGTAAGATCATATGAAAGCAGAGAGCTGCTTTGGTGCCCTTGGTGGCCTGTGTTCACCCCCCTCTACGGTGAGAGCTAAGTCGGGGGAAGAGACAAGGGGACTTGCTTTACACCAGGACTGTATCTGTGGGAAAGGCCTTCCAGCTGAGAGGTGTGATCTCATCTGGATATTGGTCACCCCAGTGTGGATTTGACTTTGTGCTTCAGACAGTGCCTTTCCGAATTCCAGATTCTTTGAAGCAACTTTATCCTGCAGCCTTCTAAGGAAACACTTCATTAAAGCAGAAATCAAGTAAGCCCAGTCTGGAAATAGCCATATGTTTTCCTTTCTAAAAAAAGTTCTTACATACTTATTAAGGACATTGAAATTATTATGTATGTGATTAGAATTTTGCAAGTTGAATCCATCTTTGAGGGAGCTGGATTGTTACCATGGTTTTCTGGGTCCTATAGAAACAGTCTATTTCCTAAAGTCTTTGGAAGCAGATGGGTGAAAACCTGTTTATGTTTTTGTTTGTAGTGTATAGAGCATGAAATCAAGACACTAGAAGACTTACAAGATGAATATGACTTTAAATGCAAGACCTTGCAGAACAGAGGTAAGAGTTAACATCGAAACAGTGCCCATTGGCTGTCTTTTTTTTTTCTGTTTACACTAGATAAAGAAGACAAGTATGTCTTCACATTTGCCAAACGCTTTATGACTCTGAATTGCTAGTCTTGGCTTCCTGATGACTCAAGCCAGGGTCTTAACCTCTGTACTGTTGACATTTTGAACCTGATCATTTTTTTTTGTTGTGAGGGGCTGTCCTACACAGGAGACGTTTAGCAGCATCCCTGACTTCTTCCCACCAGATGGCAGTAGAACTATTTCCCTAATCCCCAGTGGTGCCCACCAAAACTACCTCCATACCTTGCCGAATGTTCTGCGGTGGGGGTCGGGGGAGTACCACCCCCAGTCGATAACCCCTGGTTATGTGTTATTCACTGTACTTCTTGTACCTGGGCCACTGATGGACGTAGACTGACAGGTGTGCGGGGTTTCCCTGTGCGAATGCCAGAAGCTCCTTCAAACATTGCAGCTCCACATGTATACTCTGCAGAGAAGTTTAGCATTGCTCTTCATGTTATAAAGCGGTTTTGCTCTATTTTGTTGCTTGTTTTTCATGATGGCAGGCCATTGACTGAAAAGAACCCAAAAGCATGCATTGTGTAAAATATGTTAGGTACTGCTGTAACCCTGGCTGTCATTTGGAGGATACCAAGGTTAATGTAGAGAGATGATTAGTATAATTTGAGGAATAGTAGGAGAGAAAGGAACCTCAACTACGACTTCCTAATACTTCTCTTCCAAAGCTACAGATATGCTTTGTGTAAATTTTTTATATGAGATTTTGAATTTTGTCACTTATGTGCATTTAGGTAATCTGGCAGTGATTTAAGAACCAGTCGGTAACTGTTCCCAGTTTCCATGGGTCATTGAAAACAAGTGTACTTTGTTTCAGCCTGTCAGTTTTTATTCTTAGGACATTTTTCTTATTTTGTTCAGTACAAACTGAAGACCAAACTTTGATCTATCACCAGATAGCATTTGGATTATATTTCTTCTAAGTGTTTGTGAATCTTGGATTTAGTTGGTTTTGGTTTTTTTACATTTATATTTATCTGCTCTCTCTCCCAATTCACAGAACATGAAACCAATGGTGTGGCAAAGAATGATCAGAAGCAAGAACAGATGTTAATCAAGAAGATGTATTTAATGCTTGACAGTAAGAGAAAGGTAGTGATTCGCTTTCCAGAATAACATGTTGCTTCTGTCACAGGCTGGAAATAATGGACATGAAGTGTATAATAGATGAAGAATTATTTTTGTAACCACTTGGCTTAGAGCCCCAGTTGAGATATTTGCTTTTGCTTTTAAAAAATGTTTTTATTGTTTATTTATTTTTGAGAGAGAGAGGGAGAGTGTGTGTGCGTGAGTGAGCAGGGCTGGGGCAGAGAGAGGGGGGAAAAAGGCTCTGAAGCAGGCTCTGTGCTATGGGCTCAGACTCACAAACCATGAGATTGTGACCTGAGCTGAAGTCAGACACTTAACTCACTGAGCCACCCACACACCCCTAAAATTAATGTTTTTAAATTCAGTGATTAAAGATGAACTTACTTCACTTTACTTCTTTCTCTCTCTTTAGGAAGTAGTTCACAAAATAATAGAGTTGTTGAACATCACCGAACTTACCCAGAAAGCCCTGATTAATGATGAACTGGTGGAGTGGAAGCAGAGACAGCAGAGTGCCTGTATTGGGGGACCCCCCAACGCTTGTCTTGATCAGCTGCAAAACTGGTAAGATTCTCCAAAGCTGGCCGGCTAACCCCACGAACTCCTAAAGCGCACATTTGAGTTGTTGTTAGTGAAAGGACCCTGTCAAAACTTTGGTTTAGAGTTTGATGTAGTCCAGCTTCTTCTTGCCCTGGAAGCACTCACTTGCAAAGCACACGTTTGTCATGCATGTGGCTGAGTTCAGCCAAGTTCTGCTTGGTTTGGAGCACTCCTCTCCCTACTCTACGTGTACCGTGGGATGCATCATTTGTGCCAAAACATTGGTGACGTCGCCGTCACTTAAACACACTTAACAACTTGAGCCCTGATGTTTTCTTAAAAACAAAATAGTCTGAGACATTTTCCAGGCTTCCATGAGATCATAGTTTGTCGTGGACCATTCATTTGCTCATCATCAAGTAAACACTTATTAAACGCCATATGCCCGGCACTGGGCTAGGATCTGGTGACACGTGATGAATGGTTCTTGGTCCTCTCAGGAGGCGGGAGGTAGATGTAATCATTCCATGCAGTAGAATGTTACCAGTGCTCAAACAAAGGTCTGTCCTGAGTTCTGTGGAAGATGAGGGAAGGAGTCAGCAGGACAGGTTTCTGAAAGGAAGTGATCTTACACAGACTCTTGAGAGTGAAGACGAGTACTTCATGGAGGCCAGGGAGGAGACCATCATGGACTGAGGCAGAGAAGAGGAGCGGCTGGGCATGAATGGGGGTCTGCAGTACCCCATATTGGATGATGGGAGAGTGGGGTGCCAGGGAGGACAGGAAGAAAGCGGAGGTGGCAAGATGCTGGAACCTGGTTGTGGAGGCTCCCACACAGTGCTAGGAACGGGACTTTGTCCAGTGGGTGCTGGTGAGCCAGGCAGGCTTTTTGTTTAAGTGGAGATTTACTTCTCTGTTTTATTTTTGTTTTACTTCGAAAGGTCACTCTGGCAGCAGTCAGGAGGAAAGGCTAGAGACAGAAAAGCCAGTTGGGCGACTGGGAACATGTTAGTGTCGTTTGGGGGAGGGCCAACAGACCAGAATGGGTGGGAGACTGGATCAGAGAGGAGATGAGGGGATGGTGGCCTGGAACAATTCTCAGGGACCCAAAGACCAGAGATCTCGGGAGGTTCTCTGGATGCTACTTTTTAAAAAATTCGCAATTAATATTCAGTCATTTATTTTTATTCTATAGATTGCCTGCTCATATTCCAAATTTCTTTTTGGTTAGCACAGAGCTTCCTAGCCCAGTGTGCCTCCGTGGGCCTTGAGGGGCACTCACCCCCCTGTCCTCCTAGTGCTCTGGGAGGCCCTGGGCTGTCTGGAGCCTCCTTGTGGTCATTTAGGCCACGGGGAGCCTCTTCCGGAGCCGCAGATGCCCTCCAGTGTCCTCCACTGTTCTGTCCATAGATTGTCATTTTCTTGTGACAGTGGGGAAGCCCTGGGTTAGAATCCACCTGGAACTTGCCCACCCACCATTAGCCTACCTTCTTTCATGGTCAGGGGCTGCTCTCTGGGTGCCTTGAACAGCATTCGGGAAATGGAACTGTGAAGTGAAGGAAATGTATTTCGCTGGGAGAAGATTTTCTTTTGTCATTACTCTAGCTAGTCAAGTGACAGTCCCACAACCTGACTTGGCTCAGAGGCACTTTACAGTCGGCAAGAAGGAAACTGAAGCAATCACTGGTTTCCTCCTTGGCTAATATTTTGAGTGTCTGGATTGAGTGCTTTGCCTTCTCCTTTCAGTTCAGTGAAACCATGACCTTGGTTCCCTCTTCTCCTCCTTCCCCAGGGCCTGCCATTCCTATATGTGGGCTCCTTGCTGCCTCCCGCATCACCTCTGATGGAGTCTGCCTCGCTGTGTCCCCCGCCTCTGCCCTCCTCTTTACCTTCTCCCTTTAAATCTCAATTATCTTACAGGTCAGTGGAAATCACAGATCCCCAGCGGGCCGCACCCCACCCCGCCCCATCTCCTCAGGTCCGTCTCGAAGTGTAGGGAGGTCTTTGATCTGGGCTGTAATCAGTGCCGTTGGTTTCTTCTCCCTGAATAACTGCCTTTGAACACCAAGATGAACCTTGTTCTCTGTTTCTCCCTGCAGTGTGTGGCCATGCAGATAACATCGTGTGTTGCCTGTAAAAACCTCTTGTTGATCTCTGTGATTCCCTGTGATCCAGGCTGCTTTATGACAGCCTGCGATTGAGACCCTTGTGTCTTCTCCCTCCCCAGGTTCACCATAGTTGCCGAGAGTCTGCAGCAGGTTCGTCAGCAGCTTAAAAAGCTTGAGGAACTGGAACAGAAATACACCTATGAACACGACCCTATCACAAAAAACAAACAAGGGCTGTGGGACCGCACCTTCAACCTGTTCCAACAGCTCATTCAGAGGTAACTTGAGGGGGATTGGTTTGTATCTTCTGCAGTTATTTTACTCGGGAAAATGTTATGGTGATTCAGATCATTTAGAAGTGTTTAATAGGTTATGTAAAAATTTTTAGGGCAGTCACCTCTTTCCAAATTCCTGTCTATGCCATTGGCTTTCCATTCTTGTGGCTATCTAGACTGATAACTTGTCAGTTTTACTCCTTGGGCCACTGTGTGCCAAGACCTGTCAAGTCTATCCTGGTGTCCCCTCCTTCCCACACCAAGGCCTCATCCTGTCTCCAGCTCTCAGATCCTCTCTGCTAGACTCATACATGGTCACCTCCCAAGTGCTTCCCTTCTCAGCCCCTGCCTCCCTAGTCCCCGTGACCCTGTGCTTTCCAGAGCAGACTTCAGCCTGTCTCTCTGTCACCTGCTCATCCAGGTGGAGCCCCCTACTACACACTTGTACCCTATGTCCACAGTCCCAGCTGGCCACTCCAGGGTGAGCTCCTGCACATGCGTCGTTTTGGCAGACCTCGTGCCCACCACATACAGTCGCTTTGCCTTGCCTCTCGTAACTATTTCCTCCACCCCTCTCTTGAACCTCGTCTCAAAATTGTAAATTTCAGCTTATATCTAATCATGAAATCTTTCCAGAGTTCCCAAATATGTTACCTCCCTTCAAGATCTGCCTGGTTCAGTCTTCATTCTTGTCCCATTCTGGATTTATTATGTAATTGTGTATGTATTTCTGTTGTCTGTGACATAAATTGGGAAGTTCTTGGAAGACAGACATGTGCCTTTGTCATCTTTTTGTCCCCCATAAGGACCTTGTACAGTGCCTTGCCCACGGGCAGGTGTTCCACATATGCTTAGCAGATGAATAAATGGCATTGAGTAGAAAGAAGCATAGAGTTCATATTGCAATTTAGTCTTCATGTTAACTTGGCATGTGGCTAATGTCCAAACAGGAATGCCTCAGTGCTATTGTTTTGAAATTATCAAGGATATTTATTTACTAGGGTTTTGGAATGCAAATCTGATACTTTTTTTTAATGAAAATTAAGGCTTGGAAATGTTTAGTAGATAGATAATAAGTATTACTAGACAATTTTACTAGAAGAACAGTTTTCCAAAGGATACCAAAATACCCATTTCAAATTATGGTAGTAAGGCAATATGTTACAATATGTTACAAAATTATTTATATTTTCAACTGTAGTAAAATTTCTTTTTATTTATTCTTTTTGTTTATTTTTATTTTAAAATTGGGATGCAGTTAACATACAACATTACATTAGGTTCCGGTGTACAACATCATGATTTGATATTTGTGTATGTTGCAAAGTGATCACCACAGTAAGTCTGGTTAGCAAATTTGGTTCTTCATGCAAATTCATAAATGAACATAACCCAACTCAAGGTTTTCATTATTGACGGTATCACAGTTCACTGCAACTACTCTGATCTTTTTGAGTATAAATTTGGTGTGGGGATTTCCGTGCTGACTAGCAAACCTCACTTTATTTATCAACTCGTTCGAATCTTCCAAACTGAGTTTGAGCTTGTGCCCTCTAACCCCCTCTCCTGTTTAGGGAAAATAATTCATACTCCCTCAGCATTAATGGAAATGCTAATCTGCACTCTGCTTGGAACTTACAGCTCATTTGTGGTGGAAAGACAGCCTTGCATGCCAACTCATCCTCAGAGGCCACTAGTCTTGAAGACTGGGGTCCAGTTCACCGTGAAGTTGAGGTAATTGAGAAAAGATGGAATCATTGCGCCTTCTGCCATGAAGTTTGCGTCCCTCAGTTCCTTCACAACACTGTCATATAGAGTGCTTTAGAGGAAGCAATTTTGCAGTAGGCATTTTTTTTTTCTTTTTTTAAGTTGTATTTATTTAGGTAATCTCCACACCTAATGTGGGGCTCAAACCCATGACCTTATAATCAAGAGCCTCACGCTCTGAGCCAGACAGCTGCCCCTGTAATAGGCATTTCAATGGGAATTCTTATTTAGAGTATCTAAGAGTCTGTCTGTCCTATTAAAATTAGAGCTATAACACAACGTCGCTCTTCATCAGGGAAATACAAATCAAAACCACACTCAGATATCACCTCACGCCAGTCAGAGTGGCCAAAATGAACAAATCAGGAGACTATAGATGCTGGAGAGGATGTGGAGAAATGGGAACCCTCTTGCACTGTTGGTGGGAATGCAAATTGGTGCAGCCACTCTGGAAAACAGTGTGGAGGTTCCTCAGAAAATTAAAAATAGACCTACCCTATGACCCAGCAATAGCACAGCTAGGAATTTACCCAAGGGATACAGGAGTACTGATGCATAGGGGTACTTGTACCCCAATGTTTATAGCAGCACTCTCAATAATAGCCAAATTATGGAAAGAGCCTAAATGTCCATCAACTGATGAATGGATAAAGAAATTGTGGTTTATATACACAATGGAGTACTACAGGGCAATGAGAAAGAACGAGATATGGCCCTTTGTAGCAACGTGGATGGAACTGGAGAGTGTGATGCTAAGTGAAATAAGCCATACAGAGAAAGACAGATACCATATGGTTTCACTCTTATGTGGATCCTGAGAAACTTAACAGAAACCCATGGGGGAGGGGAAGGAAAAAAAAAGAAAAGAGATTAGAGTGGGAGAGAGCCAAAGCATAAGAGACTCTTAAAAACTGAGAACAAACTGAGGGTTGATGGGGGGTGGGAGGGAGGGGAGGGTGGGTGATGGGTATTGAGGAGGGCACCTTTTGGGATGAGCACTGGGTGTTGTATGGAAACAAATTTGACAATAAATTTCATATATTGAAAAAATAAATAAATAAAAATAAAATAAAATAAAATAAAATAAAATAAAATAAAATAAAATAAAATAAAATTAGAGCTATAACAGATACATATGTACACACACCTGATATTTTCCCCCGTGATAAATGTAATGCACGTTCACTATAGAAAGGAATTCAGAATTGCAGAGCTGAAATAGTAGAGAGTAAAAGTTCCCAGCAGCCTCATGCTCTCCTGAGTATAAGCTTGTAACCTAGGCTTTACATACCCCTGCAACCATATGTGGTGTGTGTGAATATGGACTCATGACACATATGTTTTTTTAGTGAATGGGCTCATAGCTTTCATCAGTTTTTCAAAGTTGTGTGTGATCTAAGTTGTCTGTAGACCACCATGGTAAACAGCCTAGTGTCAGTACTCTCAGATTTCTGTCCATGTCCATACAAATACATATATACATTTATGTGTGTATGTGTGTGTGTGTCTATGTACACACACACACATACACACATATGTTTTTATACATAGATACACACATATGCATGTACATAATATACATTATTTTATTTTTAAAAATAAGGATTCTGCTATACATGCTTTTCAGCCTGTTTTTCTCTTCAGTAAGAAATCGTAGAAGTGTTTCCATGTGAGACCATGGCTTATCTTTCTTTTTTTGAGTGGCAGATTTATTTAACTAGTCTTCTACTGATGAGCAGCTGGACTCTGAAGAGCTACATTGGCCTTCAGAGTTGGCCTTGGTCCTCTTTCCTGGGGTGCTGCTGAGCGAGGTCCCCAGTTGCTGCTTCCTGGTTGCTGGTCTTATAGCACCACACTCAAGCACCCTCGGGGGACCAGAACTCACAGCCAGAAGGGACACTAAAACTCTAATCCCATCCGCCTGCCCCACTAAGTGCAGCAGACCAGTGAGGAGCTCCTTCCTGAGGTCTGTAGCTCATCAGAGAAGACACATGCACATCTTAGCCCTACGTTCCTTCCTTCCGATGTTAACCTGTTTTTCCTGATTATGGATAAGAGTTCTTATTTTTTCCCAAGAAAACAAACATTACTCACAAGTTTTAGTAAAAAGTATATTTGCAATTTTTCACCCATATAATTGTCCAAAAGTAGAAATCTTGATAAAACCCAGTGTTGGCGAGTCTGTATAGGGAAGAAGGTACCCTCACTCACATTTGGTGGGAATGTAAAATCAGAGATGCTTTCTATCAGAATTTAGTGTTACAGTTTTTGCCGCAGCAATTCCATCGCTAGGAATTTATTTTGCAAATACAATTAGAAAATATTCCAAGTTGACATACATGAATGTTGATTCTATTGTTTGTAATAACTGGAGGGAGTGAGGATTCGTGAAACCTTCTCCAATAAGGAATTGGTATAATAAATAAACTCTAATAATGTTTTAAAGTAATAATGACTTTTATTTTTCGTTCCAGACTGTTGGTGAAATTGCAGGAGCTGAATTATAATTTGAAAGTCAAAGTCTTATTTGATAAGTAAGCTATCTTTAATATTATCTAATATACATACACTATTGAAATTCTGGTTTTGTTAACCAAACATGGATGGATGCACTAGAGCTATTTATAAGTGATCCCAGGAGATTAAAAAAAATAATTTAAGTTTATATATTTATTTTGAGAGTGCACTAGTAGGGTGGGGGCAGAGAGGGTGGGAGAGAGAGAATCCCAAACGGGCTCCGCGCTGTCAGCACAGAGCCTGATATAGGGCTCAAACTCACTAACCATGATATCATGACTGAGCTGAAATCAAAAGGCAGACACTTAACCAACCGAGCCACCAAGGCGCCCCTAAGTGATCCTAGGAGATGTAAATTGATAGCTCCCATTCTGGACATTGGGAGCTTCCTTTAGAGCTGATAACATGCTGGTGCCTTTTGAGACTATAAGTGAACAAAAGAATGAGTGTATTCTATGCACATGAGTTTGTAATGATCAAGTCTTGCATACTACCCCATCTCCCTCCTAGGCCAGCCCCAGAGGAGGAGAGGCCTATGATCAAACACAGGCTGAGGATCCTCGAGGCTGCAGTGATTCTGCGGCCAATTGTGGGGTCGTTTCTGGAATGACGATGACAGCATTTTGCGGGGACTGTGTGGAGCCTGCTGGATCCACCCTTGTCTCTTCTGGGCAGTAGGGACCTGGGAATGGGTGGGGTCTCTCAGAGGGGGTCTAGATGGAGCAGTCCCATCCCATTTTGCCCTTAGACCTTAGACCTGGACTAGCACTGACCTAGCTACTGTCTCCCCTCTCTGCCCCACCCTTGATACATTTAATGTTTTTGTGTGTAACGTACTGATTTAGCAAGTTTCAAGACCATTTATGATAATCCAGGTTTCCTCTGGTGTTCTAGCTTTCCGCCCTGTAACAATATTCTTTCTTATAGTCTGTGCCCTTGTCTTTCCTGCCATCGTCTTTGGTTTCTCTGTGTATCAGCTTTTGCTACATAACAAATCACCCTGAACTTAGTGGCTTAAAACCCAAAAAGTTATCCTTTCTCTTTTTCTGTGAGCAGTAGGTGGTCTTTCTGGGCTGGACCAGCTTGTTTGTTGCTGAGTGGTCCAGCATAGACTTGTTACATGTCTGAGGTCCCACCTGGGATAACCGAGCCCTTCTCCATGTGGCTCTCAAGGGCGAGCCAGGGCTTTATCGCATAGTGACAGCATCCCAGGTGGGTAAGAAGAGCAGCATGAGAGGCCTGTTGGGGCGAGACTTGGAGCTTGTACAGCATCCCTCCCATCCATTCTATTGGCAAAACCAAATCAGAGTTGCCTAAAGTTCAAGGGAAATACTCTCAATGTCTTGAAGTGAAGTGTGGCAGAGATTTTATGGCTGTTATGTGTGTTACCACACTGTGCTCTATCTCAGTCTCTCTTTTGGTTTGTTACAGCTCTTTTGTCTTTTCTCTCGTTCCAGCTCTGAGTTTTCTTCTTAGCTTGGTCATTCACAGAAATGTTGAATTTCTAGTTGAGATAGGAAAGGAAGCTAACCCATGTAACTGTGAGTGTGCTGATGTTTTGTAATCTGTGCCTACTCCTCACGGATAACATGGGTAGTCTGGAACGTGACTGAGTAACCACTAAATTTATATAAGAGGCAAAGTTGCTCAAGATTTAACCTCAGACTGAAAACTTAAACTAGGCAGTTTCCCCCCAATAATTGACTATTCTTGCACTCTCATAAAAGCATTAAAGATAGTAGAGAATAAAAAGAAGGTTTCTGCTGTCACATTGGAAGTTCCCTTAGTTTTCTAAGAGCAGAGATTGCTCTCTGCTGCCCCAGTGCTTAGCATGGGGCCTCACACCGGGTATGTGATTGCTCAGGACGTAGCCCTAACTGTAGCTGACTTACGTTTATGGAGGGTGTGCTCTGTGCTCTTTTACCCGTTGTCTCTTACCCCTTGCCAAATCCTGTAAGGTTGGTGCTGTTGGCACCTCATGGTACGGATGATAAACGTGAGGCCCAGAGAGTTTATCTGCTGCAAGTCCCTCCGCCGCCCTGGGCAGAGTTAGTGGTGGTTGATTGAGGGAGAGAGCGAGTGAATGAAATGGCAGAAAACCCACAGGTGTAGATTTCGTGTTGGTCTTTTACTTATAGGTATACTTTCATATTTTTGTTAAAGCTCAGTTCAAAATTTAAATATACATATATGACTGTTTCTTTTTTTTTTTTCAGAGATGTGAACGAGAGAAATACAGTAAAAGGGTATGTCAAGTACTTTGTACTATATTTTACTACTTTTGTTTAATAGTTCTGAGCTTTTTAAGTATCTCTACTCTGTATATTCTGTTGTAGATTTAGAAAATTCAACATTCTGGGCACACATACAAAAGTGATGAACATGGAGGAATCCACCAACGGAAGTCTGGCCGCCGAATTTCGACACCTGGTAGGGAGACCAGTTTTCCGTGTTTTATGCGGCGTCTGGCTTGCTAGGACTTTATTTCCGGTGCAGTGGCACTCGGTTCATGGTGCGAGGCGGACGGCACCCCCTGGGAGGCTTCCTAGAGTTTGCGGCTGGTGACTTCCCCAGCATGTGGGGGAACCTTTGTTCCTCCTCCTTGCCCCAGGACTGTTCTGTTACTGTGTTCTGCCAGTCTGTCCCCCAGAGATACTTCTTCGGGATGTGGCACTCTCGGTAACACACGCCGTATAAATCAGTGTGCGCATAACTTGTCCGTTCTCGGTGCTCTACAACCTTGCTCACTCAAGACTCCTGCAGTTTCCTCGGGATTTAGTACTGCTCCCACATCCTGGCGGCTCCCGGTGAGACCGACCCCAGGAGTCTCTCATCGGCCCAGGATTTGCACCCTTCTTCCTGGTAGTCTTGCCCACAACCACTACCTCCACTGCATTCCTCCAGGGGGTAGGGATCCAGCAGGGGTTGTAAGCAGGCGGTGCCTGTCTGCGTGCTTCCGTGGGGAGCAGGGGCTGCCGGTTGTTGTGCAGATGTGTTGGCACTGCGCCCTGTGCGCTCCCTGGGCTGGAAGCTGCAGCCTTTTCGTTGGCAACCATTTTGTAAGCCAGCAAACCCATGGTGAGTGAAGCTGGACCTCATAGGAGAGCCTCACTCCAGATTCGGGAGTCTGAGGATGCCCAGAGCTGCTCTCGGGGCTCCAAAATGCTTCCTTAAAACCTCAGGGATTGAAGTCCGTGGGAGGGCAGTCTTAGCTGTGCCCTTAGCCTGAGGACCATGAAACAACTGATGAAGGTTAAGGGGCATCATTTGGAAAAGCTTGTATGGGGGAGGGGAGCAGGATATGATTCCCTGGGATCCTTCCAAACTCTGGTGTTCACATAGTGTCATGTCAGGCTGCTGGAAAAAGGCACTTAGGCTCCTGGGCCCACACAAGGGTCATTTCATATCTTGTTCTGCACCCTGAAAATAATTTCACATCCTTTATTCTTTCTAAGTCCTGACTTTGGTTTGTTTGTAGATGAAAACAGCAACTGTGACTGTTATCATGCTGTTTACTAAGATGGTTTCTTGTTCTATAGCAA
The DNA here is from genome assembly GCF_018350155.1 of Leopardus geoffroyi. NCBI lineage: Eukaryota > Metazoa > Chordata > Mammalia > Carnivora > Felidae > Leopardus > Leopardus geoffroyi. The sequence goes on along the minus strand of NC_059328.1, from coordinate 178,133,024 downwards.
CTGAAAGAACAGAAAAATGCTGGCACCAGAACTAATGAGGTGAGTCTTTCTCTGTTGTGAATGGTCTCTAACCAGCAGGTCTGTCCGGGGAGGTTGGCTCAGTACCCCTGGTGGCCGGGGGTCACCTCAAAAAGGGATTCAGACCCAGCAGGGAAGAGCAGTGAATGAGCTTTAGGACACGGTATATCCATGGTAGCAGTAAAAACACTGCTTTCATGCTTTATGGTTGTCAAAAGATTTTGCACACCACTCCTGGACCCTCACAGCACAGTGGAACAGGTATAATGGGTTTCTGTGCTACTCACATTTCACAGGCGAAGAAAGTGAATCATGGGAACTTTGTAAGATTTTGCTAAGGGTACCTGGGAATTACTGTCTGAGCTGGAATTAGAGGCTCGTCTGGGGACTCCCATGCTGAAAATGAAGTGTGGCGAGAGGGTTTTCTCTCCATTGCATTCCCTGCCCGGCGGAATAGTCTTTTTGTCAGTTTCCCTTTTAGAGCCGGATCCTCGAGGAATTATATTTGTAATGTAACATTCAGAAATGAACTACGGACAGAAGTTTGAGACGTTTTCAGCCTTTATGCCCACGTAGCATGCCACCCTTCCATGCCGTGACCAGTGGTGCTCGTGTGGCAGAGTGGGACAAGCCCCGGCCAGGGCAGCGCAGAGATGTGCTATCTAGCCCTGGTTTTGATCTCTGCTCTTTGTGACCTTCTGAGGGCTTAGTTTCTCCTGCAAGCACAGATAGCGGCTGCTCCCCTCTGGTTCTAAGTCATGATGCCTGCATGCGATCGTTTGTAGCAAAACACTTCAAGAATTCTGTTGTATTTCTACCTAAACCAAGGACTCATGACCTGCCAGGCTTTTGCAAATCAGTCCTTGCAGTAAATAATCACACCTGGAACGCACGCTTTCCAGCCCTGTCTGCCTCAGGCTGCAGCAGGGCAGCAGGCAGAGCAGGGCTGAGAGCCAGGAAGCTTCACCTCACAAATAAACCCATCACAAGTTGCTGTTTCCCTATCCACATTTCTTTCTGGTAATCTATAACCCTTGCCATGGTTACAGAAATCTTATCTTTGAGAGAACACTGATATACGATCGTTAGAACTGGGGCATACATTATTGAACGTGGGAATTTTTTTCTGAATTGCAGCCAGCTGGGTTCAGGCTTCCTGCTGCCTGTTGCAGTGCGTATTAGGCTCCTGGAAGCTGCAGGATGTGTGTGTGAATCACTGTATTCCTTTTTTCTTCCTTGTCTCTTTTAAGGGCCCCCTCATCGTTACAGAAGAGCTTCACTCCCTTAGTTTTGAAACCCAGTTGTGCCAGCCTGGTTTGGTCATTGACCTCGAGGTGAGACTTCTGTGCTTCAGACACGGAAAACTTTATTTTTACATTTAACTGTTAGATGCAGTGTTTGTTCTCAATTTTTGTTTTAGACACATTTACTTAATTGCTAAAAAAAGATGGTCTTTTTCAGCTAATACTACCTTGACATTAATTGAATGGTTCAGGAAGCTGGAGAGCTGAATTCACCTTGAGATGTCCTGTGTTGATTTTTTTATACAAAGCACGGAGACTTGTTTCTTAACTGAAAGATCTAACAAAAATAAACTATGAACAAAAGAACTTAGCTTTACATTTTTAGTTTTCAAATATAAAATACGTGCAAATTTACAAGTAATCCCTTGGTTGGTTTTGAGCTTATGCAGCAGTCTGAAGGTGATATTTCTGTGATTCTGACGATTTCAAGGTCTTTGTCATCTTTTAGACGACCTCTCTGCCCATCGTGGTGATCTCCAATGTCAGCCAGCTCCCGAGTGGCTGGGCCTCCATCCTGTGGTACAACATGTTGGTGACAGAACCCAGGGTATGGAAAACACGCCTGCTTTTGTATAGATGTTAACCGAAGACCCCAGGGTCTAGCTTCTGTGCATCTCAAAGAGTCCCTGAAGACCAGATGTTGAGAGAAAAGTGACATAACTGGAGTGACATCGTTAGGGATCTTGAGTAATTCTGGATTAGGGAAGCATGTATATGTATTAGAAATGAGAATTATGGTTTTCCTTCTATGTGAATAAGCTCAGGCAATAGATTTCTTACAACTTTTACTGGGGAAGAGCTCATTTATTGCTTTTATTTTTTAAAAATGTATACATCTGCTAAACAAGCATGCTTCATTCATTTTTTTTTTCTTTTACGCATGCTCCATTCTAAAGTGGATAGTCACTGTTGATTAATTATGGTTGATTCTTATTATTCCTTGCGCTTACATTCTTTTTTTTTTAATATAATTTATTGTCAAGTTAGCTAACATACAGTGTATACAGTATGCTTTTGCCTTCGGGGATAGATTCCCACGATTCATCACTTACATACAACACCCAGTGCTCCTTCCCAGAGTGCCCTCTTCCATGCCCATCACCCATTTTCCCCTCTTCCCCCGATCCATCAACCCTCAGTTTGTTCTCTATATTTTTTTTTTTTCAACGTTTATTCATTTTTGGGACAGAGAGAGACAGAGCATGAACGGGGGAGGGGCAGAGAGAGAGGGAGACACAGAATCGGAAACAGGCTCCAGGCTCTGAGCCATCAGCCCAGAGCCCGATGCGGGGCTCGAACTCACGGACCGCGAGATCGTGACCTGGCTGAAGTCGGACGCCTAACCGACTGCGCCACCCAGGCGCCCCTGTTCTCTATATTTAAGAGTCTCTTATGGTGTGCGCTGACATTCTTTAAAGTCACCGTGAACACTGAATTAGCAAATACTGAGCAATTGCTACTGAGCTGCTCAACGCATGGCCTTGTTGCTGTGTGTTTCCTGTTGAAAGACACCTTCCTAATGTATTTGTTGGCTTATTAATATTGAACTCACGGCCAACAGCACTCTGACTCATGCCTGAACAAAGCTCCTCTAGCACATGTGTTTTCTCCATACAGGTGTATTGTGGCCATCTTGCAGTTAGAACAGCAGACAGCACTTCAGCACTATACTTGGGACCATTTTAAAAATGAAATTTTTAAAAACCAAAAAAACCCACAAAAAGGCAAAAAACATGGCACTAAATAGACCTCAAAAAGGACACTTGCTTATGGTATAAGAGCTGAAACAAGAAGGCAGTTGCTCTGTTTGATAAGTGTTGCTTTGTCTGACCTCTCCTGGAAACATACGTGTTGGGGACTCAAATCTTTCTACTCATTGATATGTCCACCCATTCACAAATGAGCCCAGAAGTGCCGTGAGTAATGATTTGGGGGTTAAAGTAACTTTGAATGAGTAGGTTGAATTCACAAATGTGAATCTGCAAATAACAAGAATCAACTGTGTTTCTCTTCTGTGAAAACTGTGTGTCACAGAAACCAGAACTGAACTTTGAGACAGATCCATGTTTTAGTGCCTTGCTTATGACCACTGACCTTACCTTTTGGGTGTTTTCTCTCCAGAATCTGTCCTTCTTCCTGAACCCACCCTGTGCACGATGGTCTCAGCTTTCAGAGGTGCTGAGTTGGCAGTTTTCTTCTGTCACCAAAAGAGGTCTCAATGTGGACCAGCTGAACATGCTGGGAGAGAAGCTACTTGGTATGAACTCTTTATGTATATAAAAATTGAAATTTATAAAAATATCTCAATTTGTTCTTTTTCCCTCTTTGCTGTCTATTTTGTTCAAGATAGAAGAGTGTCAAAAAAAAAAAAATGTGTGGGCTTTTCCAGCTGCAGCTTATTATAGCTAAATGAGAACTATAGCTCACCTTGGAAGGACGTATAGATCTGATAAAAGACTTAAATGAATCATTTCATGATTATCTAATATTAACATTTCTGAGCAGGTTTCCTAAGGGAAATATTTTTGAATTACGTAAAATACATTAGTTGTGGCTAAAAGAAGTTCCTTGATAAGAAAGATGAAGTCTTATTAACCTTGGGGAGAAAAAAAGCCAAGTACGCAGCATGGTAAGAATAATAAGGTCCTGGGGCCACCCACCGCATAGCATACACCCAAGACTCTTGCCTCAGGTGGCCCAGGTACATGGAGACACTGTCCACATCAGGATGAAATCCTTGAGCAGCAGTTTTGCGTGATTGGCAGGATCCAGCCATGATAGAAAATTCCCTTTCAGGAGCTAATATCATGAATTTATTAGTCTTCCACATAAGGCGATCCGAGACCTGCTAGTCTCAAGGTCAAATCTTGGATGAATGGGACTATCTGAACTATTTCTTTAAAAATCCATAGGCAGCTTTTTTTCCAGATTTGCTTTCTGTACAGGAGAATTGTGTGTATTGCAAATACCAGTAGACTTCCTAACTACGTAGGTCTCAGCAGTGCCTTCTCGTGGCCATGTAACTGTCACAGTGGGGTCTTACACTATTTAAGAAGATGTAAGAAATTACATTGCTCCATTTCCTTATTTGGTGTGAATTAAGACATATCATTTCTGCCTATAAAGGCTTATTTGTGGTTCTCTGCAAAGAGAGGTGATGGGTTCACCACCTTGTACAGCCTTGGCTGCTTTAATTCATGTAGCTGGCAACCTCTAGGCTTCCTTTCCCCTCATTTCTCTCCCTTGACTTTTGATTTGCGTCACCCTCCCGAGTCCATGTCCCATCCGGAGGAGGGCCAAGAGAAGTGCCAAATGATATCCAAGATAAGCTTGAAAAGCCAAGTGTCAGTTAAATAGATCACCTAGGGGTGATCAAGATTTGAGCGAGCTCTGGAGGACCACTGGGAGAGGAGCCTGCTGAGGAAGGAGGAGGCAGTGGGAGAGGATACTGCACTGAGAGGGATGACTGAGGCTTCTCCAGAAAGCATAGTTGATTAGCATTAATGTGTCTGAGAATATCAACCACGTACATACAGTCTTCCTCTTTGGGGTGTTGGCTCTTTTCTTTGAAAGGAAATATAAGAGCTATCAGTGTAACCAAAGCTTCAGAATCAGTGTTTTGTTTCCTGAAACAGCTTATTTTTATTTGGCTAGGTCCTAATGCTGGCCCCGATGGTCTCATTCCGTGGACGAGGTTCTGTAAGGTGGGTGCCCTTGGGTCGTACCCTCTCTGAGTGCTCGCTCCCTGTTGAGGTTCTTGTAGTTTTTGCTGTGGTAGTGATTTAACTGTGTGCTTATTTTGGCATGTTTGTCTCTGGCCCATGGAACCCCTTGGGCAAGTTGTTTACTTTCCTTCAGTGGAGAAGGTCAGTCTCCAAGTGTGTGTCGGACAGGAAGGGCCTGTGTGTGTGATAACATTCTTTCATATCTGAAATGAGTCTTGTGTTTACACACACGGATACCTTGCCTGGCAGCATTTTAGCCCCGTTCATGAGAAATGTGTGCTCTGTGCTGGATTGCACAGCCTGATGGGCCAGATGAGTTTCCCCAACCCTGCTCAAGCAGAGGGACCAGTTGGAGGGAATAATCAGACCCCATGGGGGTCACCAGACGGTGCTGACAAGCTCAGGCTACTGCATTTTACTAGTACGAGGGCAGCTTTTGTTCTGCGTTCACCCTGGAGGTCATTCCCTGGCTGGTTCGCTGCAGTTTAGAGAGGGAAGCAGAGCCTGGCCCAGGAAATAGCCTGGTGTCTGCAAGCTGATAAGGGGAGGGGCGGCTCTGGAGGGGACAGCGTTCGTTTTGGCAGCTGGGCAGGCTTTGCAAATTAAAATCCAATCTGATGGTGGGAAGAGGCCTGGTAAGTCACTATTTTGAATTTCCTTGTTCCTAATGTGTGCGTTTGTACACTTGCAGGAAAATATAAATGACAAAAATTTTCCTTTCTGGCTTTGGATTGAAAGCATCCTTGAACTCATTAAAAAACACCTGCTCTCTCTCTGGAATGATGGGTAAGGGCCACGGATAGATTTATTTTTGAAACCTATTTTTAGCACACACTTCCTTACTGTAAGGCTGAGACAGGCCTGACCTGGACAGACCTCATTATTTGACAAGACTGGTGTGCATCTCACAGAAATGGATGCTTCCAGGCCGTCCCTTCAGGGCTTCATGATAGTGGAACCTCATCAGATTAAACTTCTGCATGTGCATAGTATTATGCATATGTATTTTTAACATTTAATTAAAAACGTTTTAGTGCCATTCATGCGTTCACTCATTTAACAAAATTTCTTAAGTACCTATGTACTATATTGCCCTTAGGAAAGAAGAAAAACTTTTTTAACTTGGTGAGTTGTTTTTATCTAACTTATTCCAGGATCAGTTGATGCTTCAACAAAGGCTTTAACTTGGTCAGAAGTGCTAGAACATAGAAATATATTGTTTGAATTTTTCTTTCCAGTATATAAGATGCAGAAATTCAGACATTTTCATGGCCTGTAAAAATCATCAAGTGAAAAAAAGGTCATCAGATAAACATAAAAGGCTCATTAATCCAGCAAATATTTATTGATCATCTGTAGTATCCTATTGGCACTGTTAATGATTTTTTTAGACTTAAGCATACAAGTATCTAAGTGAAATACATCCCCAAGTGTCAATTAAATAGGGTTTAAAACATCTAAAATACACATTTTTATCCTATGTTCTTTTGTCAAGTTTCAGTAATCTAGTTCACTTGTAAGTTGGCATGAAAATTCAAAACCTGGCTGAATTTCAGAGTACTTCCTCAATCTGTTTGCACACCCAGGTGTATCGTGGGCTTTATCAGCAAGGAGCGAGAGCGTGCCCTGCTGAAGGATCAGCAGCCAGGGACGTTCCTGCTGCGGTTCAGTGAGAGCTGCCGGGAAGGGGCCATCACGTTCACGTGGGTGGAGCGGTCCCAGAACGGAGGGGGTAAGTGAGGGCCTGTGCCTCCATTAGCACCATGCGCGTGAAAGTCCTTCCTCATCGCTGCAAATCAACTTGTACAAATAATGAGCTTTTGACATAAAATTACAGATCCTACACTTACCCCCAACTGAGCCTCCCAGATAGGATTTAATACATTGCCTTGAATATTTGTGATTCACTACCTGGGTCGTACTGTGGAAATGATGGTTTTTAAAAGACAAGGCCAGGAGTGCCTGGGTGGCTCAGTCGGTTAAGTGTCCGACTTCGGCTCAGGTCATGATCTCGTAGCTAGTGAGTTCGAGTCCTGCATTGGGCTCTGTGCTAACAGCTCCCAGCCTGGAGCCTGCTTTGGATTCTGTGTCTCCCTCTCTCTCTGCCCCTCCCCTGCTTGCTCTCTGTCAAAAATGAATAAACATTTTTTTTTTAAATAATAAATAAAAGACTGGGCCAGGTTCTTCTCTTTTCGTCAGAGTTGTTATCGGTAGATGAAGGATGTGAGTCAGCATGGCTGGCAACCAGTTTTGGGAGGAAACCCACTTTGTACAGGCACATGCTTCCAGACTCGCTGTGGGGGATCCCATGTGGGAGCACACCTGCAGGCAAGCTCTGTGAGGGGTCCTGGGGACTGGGGTACAGCCCTCCACTCTGCCTTCAAACAGAGCAAGTGCAAGTTCGTCTTTGCTCTGCCTTGGGTTTCTGTGGCTAAAAGGCCCCGAACACCTTCGCATTATGGAACAGGTTTCTGGGGAGGAGGCTGAACACCAGAGATGGAGAATGACAGAGACAAAATGGTTCCTTTTCTCAGTTGCTTATAGTTTGCTGTATTTGAGGGACTGGAGGAGAAACTGATTTGTTCCAATGACTCTTCTGCTTTCGGTGGAAGGATGCAACAAGATGGGATACTTTTCTTGTTCTGGTTTTTTTTTTTTTTTTTTTTCTCCAAATAAAAATACAGGAAAGCTGGGGTTAGGGCACAGTGTAGGCAGTAGACGTTAGAAGCTGCCTTTTCACCTTGTCTGCAGGTAGTGCCTTTCCTCAGCTGACTGAGGGATGGAACTAGCAAAGCAGGCATGGAGGAGGACATCCTTGGCAACCAGAAAGCCTAAGCAGGCCAGCACCAGCTAGCGAGCTTTAGGGTGCCTGCGTAGTCTGAAGTTGTAGAACAGAGTCCCCATAGCACCTGACCAGCAGCCCCTGGAATGTGTGCACCCAGAAGCGAGCTTCTGGATCAGTTAGGAAGCAGGATTCAAACGAAGTCTGCGAATAAGTCCACGAGTGAATTAAACTGGTTTATTACAGTAAGGATTAGAAGAAAAAGTAGTAAATAGGGTCTTTTTTTTATTTGTTTAAAAAATTGTTTTCCACGTATTGGCATCATTTATTTCAATAAAAAATTTCATTTTCCAGTCTGAAAAGAAAAAAAACCAGAAAGTGAAATTGTTTTTTATTAACTTACTCTGTGACTTGAGCCAAGGTGGCCAAATTAGTATTTATTTTTCTGCCTGTGGTTGGATGCATCATGAAAGATTCAGGCTGCTAAAGATGTTTAATAATCCTCTCCTTGCCAGGTTTACAAGTTGCAGCAAATGATGACAAATGCAGTGTTGTTGCATTACTAGCAAGTAAATGGCTGCCTTTATTTTTCCTGTTTCTAAGAAAGGATTATAATTTAGAAGTAGAGGGGCGTACTGTATTGTAAATCCTCTACTGTGCTTAGTTCTAACCAGGTTCACTCACATCCACAAACTCTGCAATGTGTTGTTTCTCTCCTCTAGTGTTTTGGGATAGTCCGTGGGACTCACTGAGCTCTTCTTTTCAGAACCTTACTTCCATGCAGTGGAACCCTACACGAAGAAAGAACTTTCTGCTGTTACTTTCCCTGATATTATTCGCAATTACAAAGTCATGGCTGCTGAAAATATTCCAGAGAATCCCCTGAAGTATCTGTATCCAAATATTGATAAGGACCATGCCTTTGGGAAATACTACTCCAGGCCAAAGGAAGGTATGTGGGGAAAGCGTGTAATCATTGCCCTGATGAGCAATAGCACAGTTCAGTCATTCCTGGTGCCTATGTTCTCATTTTATTGTTAATCCAAAGGTTTGCTAGAGACAGGGTTTAATAACACACACTGCTCTTACCTTCCTGTAAGTACACGGTGCCTGTATAGACTTCACCCACGCCCTGTCATTAACCCAGAACTTGAATCGCTGCAAGCAGGCTTTCCAAAGATGGTATAAACCCAGCATAGTTGAAACATGTTATTTGGTCTGATACGGATAGTAAGAAATGAACAAATAACGTCTTATTTTAAGAGGTGTCGAAAAAGTCCATTTTGGTCTTGTGTATTTGTTACACTGTTACCTTTTCTACATGGAAAGAGGTGAATGGCAGGAACACCATGGCCAACTCGTTTATTACCAGCCTGTTCCTGTAAAATTAGGGAACTAAGGCCCAGGAGAGGGAAAACAGTTCATTCAAGGTAATCCAGTTAATCTATTAGATCGTATTATTTCTAGTGATTATTGTTAAGAGCACACCTAGGCTTAGAACACAGGTCACCTGCTTCTCCATCTTCACTGAATTGCATTTCAGAACGTTCAAGTTAGACTGATCTGGTTTGGAACACGCCAACAAATTTTATTACATTTTAGAAGCCGGCATCTCAATATTAGCGCAATTGCTTTGGGAAGAAGACGCCCCCAGCTTCACCTTGACAGCTGTGTGTATCACACCAGCCAGGCCAGGACCAGAACACCAGACAGAACTTCACACGTCTGACATCCCAACTCCTGCGGGATGTCAAGCCTGGGAAGGAGAAACCTCTCAGCTTGACTTCTGTACCGAGCTCCCCTCCCTTCCCTTTGACTTGCTCCTAGATTCCCCCCAGGATTTCAGGTGACTCAGGCAGGGAAGTCACAACCCCTTAAAGTTACGGCACTCTAACCTGACTGTCAAGAAAAATGGTAAAACTTTCATGAAAGAATGTTGACCATCTGTTGTTGTGTGAGGTCTGCTAACGGAAAGCTGTACCCGATGTGTTTGCTTCCAGCTCCAGAACCAATGGAACTTGATGGCCCTAAAGGAACTGGATACATCAAGACTGAATTGATTTCTGTGTCTGAAGTGTAAGTGAACACAGAAGAGTACCATGTTTAAACACCTCAATCCAGCCCTGCTCCTGGCTGGGGCCTGGTGAAGATGCTTGTACTTTGCTTTTTCGTTGTAATTGCTGCTGCTGCCGCCACGGTCGGACTTGTTGGAAAGATCCTAAATAGAGATCCCGGTGTCACTGCCTATCAGAATTAAACTGCCTTTATAAACAAACAAAAAAAGAAAAGAAAAGAAAACCACCCAAGGTTGTTTTTAAGGTTTATAAATTCCCTCCAAACTGATACTTTGAAAAAGTATAAATAAAATGAACAAAAATTGATCAGAGTGGGAAAGTAGTTTTTTTCAATTGAGGAAAGGCCAAAGTGATGATTGAGATACACTTTTTCCGCTTGCTTTTATTTTGTTGTTTCATTTTGTAAAAGGTAGAAAAAAATTTGGAAAAGTCATTGTCAGTTATTTGGCCTGCAGCACTGTCTTGGGGTGAATGGATGTAGCCTTCATGTAAAAACACTCTGGAGCAGCTTTATCTGCATACAAACCTCAAGGTAGGGATGAGGGACTCCCCAGACATTTCTCTGGTGCCTCTGGGGCCACTGGCCGCCCCGAGGCATCATCCTCTCAGGGTGACACCCCGCACACGCTCCCACACAGGTCCAACCAGGCAGAAGCGGCACAGGGTCCAGTCTGGCTATTTCCCACTCACATCTCTAGAGTCCCGTACGTTTCCCAAGGGGCTGGGCTGGGGACGCGAACCTCCCGTGATCCGTGCTTTTCCCGACGTACCGTCCGAGTGTATGCACTCAGCTGAACTGAAAGTGTCCAGTGATGATTCCGTCGCAGGCCGAGGACGAGGTGTCCCAGTGTGCCTCTAGACGTTAACATCTCCTTCTCCTTTCTCCCCGTTTTAGTCATCCTTCTCGACTTCAGACCACAGACAATCTTCTCCCCATGTCTCCTGAGGAGTTTGACGAGGTGTCTCGGATAGTGGGTCCTGTAGAATTCGACACTATGGTGAGTACCCGCGAGGGTGTTCTCCGCGCTCGCGGACCGCGTGCTCTGTGAGGCTGGGAGGGCGCCCGCAGACCCCCGGCTTGTCCGCTGCATGCTGGAAGGAGCCTCTGCCAGCCAGGGCGCTTTCTAGATCCGCGTGACGCGTCGGAGCCTGGTGTGCTTACACGGGCCACGTGGTCCCCGGGAGCCTTGTTCCCGGTGCTCTCTGCCCTTCCGAGAACCAAATGGCATCTCAGATATTTAAAAGTTCCCCTTCTGCCCTTCCAAGTTGTCCTTGTAAAGTTCTTCATATATTAAGGAGCTATGACTTCTCTGGTAAGAAACCGTAAGAAGTGCCGTTTTTCTTAAGGGAGAGGACTGGCCCTTGGTGGCTATGATAATGACAGACGCCTCACCAGCAGCGATGAAACGGCTTCACCTGCTTCACACTTGAGAGCTAATCTGTACGGCTCGCCCCTGCCAGGAGTAGACGGTTCCAGGAGTGACAGAGTTATGAGTGCCATGACCACAATAGGAACAGGGCTGTCCACAATAGAGAGGATCTCCCTCTGGGAGAGTGTTTCAGTAAATCAAATAGTATTGTTTGCCTGTCAGACTGAAATCCTTCCTCCTAAAGCCTTTTTTCGGTTGGCTGGAATTTTGCTGATGGTGTTTAATTTTAAGCTCTTTCCCACATGAAGCGATTCCAGTGTGTTTTTAAACATGTGTTTAATCCTTTAAAAAACTCCTCTCTGAGTTATTGCTATCATTTCTTCATCACTGCATACCTGGGGCCTGCATAGACCGTGTGCTCAGTAACGAGGGAGGGGGTCAGGGAAGGCAAAGGAGAGCGGGGCAGAGGGGCCGCTGTTCAGATGCCCAGGGTCATTCAGCCACGTGTTCAGGGAATGCGTGTGTGTGACCGTAGCACCTATTTGGAGTCAAGTTTCTGGAATGTAACTTTTTTCTTGGTCCTTTTTTCTCACCTGAAGCACGGGATAAAATCTTCAGGGATTGTAATTTCTTACACCTTCCTGATTGTTGAGAATGACAAAAAGTCACTTCTGTTCCTGTTGGCATATGTAAAATGAACCTTTTATATGTGCGAGGATGCACCCTCTGTTGGAAGGTATCCCCCGACTCTGCTAAAAAGTGCCTTATGAGCCTGACACAGAAATGGAACAATATGTATAAAGCCCTGTTCCAAGGATGTACCATCTGTTGGTGGCACCACAAAATGGCAGATCTTCTTTTGCACCTTCTTTGTTGTTCCTATGCAAGTTACATTATCATCGTGACCATCATTAATAGGTGACACTTACTAAGCACTTACTGTGTACCGGGCACTCCACAGGTAGGAACTTATTCAGTCTTCACAACCACCTTCCGAGTTAGGTGTTATTGTTATTCTCACTTTTACAGTGTGGTAAAGAGCCACCCCACTCCCCAAAACTGTATAACTTGACTAAGATCAAACAGCTAGTGAATGATGGCATGAATATTTGAATCCACCTGATGTGTCTCTAGCGTGCATGCTCTTGTCCACTCTCCTGGAATGCCTCCCAGAAAAAACAGAGCTTTGTTTCATTCAAAACATCCACCATAGAGAAGCTGTTTGCACAGGACTGAGTAGGTTTTGGGTGAGAGGCCTGTGTTTGGGATTTGGAAGTCAGAGCTCCAACTCTGTCATCACCATTATTCCCCTTGACCTTGAGAAAATAAGATGGATTAGTTGCCCCACTCTGTGCCAGCAGTGTGACTGCTTTCTCTCTGCTCTTGGAATGATACTGTCAGAGCAATTTAAATACTCTCAATAAATGCCAGGAAATGGTTTTATGGTCTCTGGATGACCCCCCATGGCCATTCCATGCCATTCCAGATGATTTCCTTCATTCCATTTGTAGGGGGAAATAAACCTATTTTATGCGCGTGCACATGCGCGCACACAGACACACACACACACACACACACACACCTCCAGCCTAAATCTTTAGAAGACCAAAAGAACTAGAAGAAGCTATAATATGGGCATGGCACTGGCTAGACAAAATAAGAATTGGATTACTCTCCAAATTTTGTCTCACATCATCTGTCCTCAACCGTGGCCACGATTTCCATTCAGCGTCTCCTAGCGTGAGGGCAGATGCTCCGAAATGGAGCTCCCTCTCTGAGAGCTGGCTCTTTCCGCCACGTCTGGAGGCGGCAGCTCTGGACTATGGTCAGGAACAGGAGCGGTGCAGGCTCCGGAGGAAATTGTCCAAGAGAGACAGAGCACCAGTGTTTTCTGCAGGATGACTTATTTGTTTAGTCTGGATTTCCTGTACAATAAACTTTTTCCTCTGGGACTACATGAGAAACAGTCTACTCTCCTAGAGGCCTCTGGTCAAAGCTGACAAGTACAACAGGAACATTGGTTAATCATCTGCTATTTCCCATCTACCACACTAGGTATTGCACATGTTACCTGATTTATTCCTCCCAGCGTACCTTTATGCTTAACAGTTTAGTCTTGTGGGGTTTTTTTTAACGTTTGTTTATTTTTGAGAGAATAGAGAGAGGGAGAGAGAAAGAGTCGGGGAGGGGCGGAGAGAGAGGGAGACACAGAATCCAAAGCAGGCTCTGGGCTCTGAGCTGTCAGCACAGAGTCCCATATGGGGCTTGAACCATGAGATCATGACCTGAGCCGAAGTCAGATGCTTAACCGGCTGAGCCACCCAGGCGCCCCTAGTCCTGTGTTTCTGTCGGTATTCTGGGCCCCACACGATTTCCTGGTGTTGGGTGGCGTGGCTGTTGTAGAACGTTCAGCAGCATCCCTGGCCTCTACCCACTAATTGTGGGTCGTGACACACCCAGTCATGACCATCATGAATGTCTTCAGACATTGCCAGAGGACAGAGTCATCCCCAGCGGAGAGCGCCTGGTCTAAGGGGAGAGCCCAGCATGGAGCTGAGATGGAAGTCAGTGGCAGGCTGGTGTTCTTTGGGCGAGCAGCATACTGCCTACAGGGGCCCCATTCAGTGCAGCTGGCCAGGCGGCACTGCCAGAAGAGGCGAAGGGACTCCTAATAATTCTGCTTCTCTAGTGTGTGCCTGAAAGACATTCATTTATCATTCCTACTGCGTGGCCTTTAAGGAGATTCACCACCTCCCCCACATCCCGTCCTCCCTCTGGCATAGCGCGCAGTGTTGCCTCACCCGTTTTTACACGAGCAGATTTGCCACGTTGCTCTGCCCCCAGACTTGCACAACAGCAGAAAGCTTTATGTGGCCTGGACGAACTGACAGAATTAAGCCGGCAGGCTGCAGAGGAATAATCCATCAGCTTAGATAAAAAAGGTCTCGATTAGTCCAGGAAAAAGGGTGGATAGCACATGCTGAAGGCCCTCTAATTCCATGGTGGTTATTTGCTGTTAAAGTGTCTTCCTGCTTGCTACCCCACTGTAGAACAGACAAGGGGTGTTAAATAAATGAATCTGCATTTCATGAGAGCAGTGTAATAAACTTAACCACATTTTATCTTTTCACAGATGAATGCAGTATAGACCATGAATTTTTCTCATCTTCTCTGGCGACATTTTTCCTTCCCATCTGTGATTCCCTCCTGCTACTCTGTTCCTTCACATCCTGTGTTTCTAGGGAAATGAAACAAAGGTGAACAAATTTGCTGCAACCTGTTGATAGCAAGTGGATTTTTCCCTAATTCACAAACGTCTGTTACTCTGAAGGGCTTCATGCATCTTATGAAAGGTAAAATTGAAAGGCCCTCCCCATAGAGTGGGTTTTAGAAATGAAAAATATCCAGATAACACTGAAAACATGAGGGCTAGAATGAGAATCTTTTGGGAAAGGTGGGGGGGTGGCTTAGTAGCACTTAGTAAATGCTGTGCACAAAGTCCATGCCCAGCTGTTACAGGTTGTTGGATAGATCACATGGTCATATAGGGAACTTCTTGATGTAGGATTGGCACACTCCTATTCTGGAGAACTCTTATTTGTTCCCTCTGCTTTAAATATGGCTGGACGCTTTCCATTGGTTTACCTATGGAATAGTTCAAAGCTAAGTTGAATAGAAGTACATAAACTGTTTACCAAAGGTAGCCATCCTGTATCTAGAGGCAGGGATACAAGCTGTGTTCTTCCACACTAGCCATTTAAAGCTAAAAGCAAATTCTCTCTCTTGGGAGAATTTGCTTTTCTGTGTGTTATGGCATGATGTTACTGGCTAGTATCAGTACAAGGAAATATATTTTCCAAATTCATAAGTAGTTTTTTTCTGTTTAAACCTTGATATCCAGAGCTGCCTGTCTCCTGCCTTTATCATGGTCCCTAGTAAATGAAATTGTCTTCCCACTTCTATTCAAGGGAGCCAGGCTGTTAACAACAGCTCTCTCAAGGCAAAATCCTGTTTTTATGCAAAAAGTTGAAGTTAAGACCAACTCAGAAATTTAATTCATGTTTCTTAAATGGGTTAATTTGTCTTTATTGTTATTAGTTGGTATTTAGTCTTGGGCATAAACTTTTCAAATCTGGAAGAAAAAATAGTAATTGACAATTAACCAGAGATAATATGAGAATCAAATCATTTGAAAACTCGTCCTGTATAACTGCATTGAGAATTGCATGTTTTTCACTGATAAATGTGTGTCTCTGACAAATACATTTGCAAATGGTTCCATTATCTCTCCTGTGCTTTTTCTAGACTGCTTTCTGATGTTTTGTGAAGTGTGTTTTGTCATTTACCGTCTTCCTTCACCTGCACTGACACAGGTCAGTGGTTGAGCAGGGCGGGTCTGACAGGCTCCTCCAGATAACTCTCACACACTGCTGGCTTTGTAGCCGGGCCCTCATTTCCCCTGCTGTCACCACCACAGTTACACTGTTGTGTGAAAATGCCATATTGTTCTGGGGGGGGGACGAAGTTTCTTGAAGTCTATTTTTAAAATTAAAACCAAAGTTCACGTATTGCGTTTAATACAATATGCACATGGCGCTTTCCTCCTCTCGGTTTTTACATAAGACCCACATGAGTCTGGCTGGCTTTGCATGGACTTTTTAAATTGAAATGAGGAAGGAACACAGAAGAGCACATTAACAAAGGTATTGTTTCTAATTGTTGGCATTTAACTATTTGGTATATTTTTGCCCTTGGAGAACAACCTGGCACGGTTTCATTTTACTGCGCCAGCCCAGAGGTTTTGTTTACTCTTAACAAGTATTGAAATTCGATTGTTAGTCTCTTATGAACGGCATTCGGTGTAAAGATTTTAAAAGTTACTGGCATTAAGTACAGGTTTGATGTTTTTCTCATAGTTTCCTACTTATGATTAAACGTAAAAATGTGTGAGTTCTTATTTTTAAGCAAGGTTAATAACAGCTCGTTCCTGAGCGCTGCCCCTGCCCAGCCTGCTCACAGTCAGAACCGCGGTGGCGGAAGGGACAGGGGAAGACAGCAGGCAGGAGGCATTATTGGAATAAGCTGCAGCATGTACCATAAAAAGCAAACAAAAAAAAGTGCTCCAGTCTTGCTGACCACAGCTGCCTCCAAACGCACGAATCATTTGGCAGTTATTTTGAAACGAATTTTGGTACTGCTGATACAAGTTTTTAACTTAAAAATACATGTAAAGTGGGACTCTGGCTTGTCTCCAAAGCCGCATCTCAGCCCCACATCCCAGGATTGGAGGAGCTAGCTCTTCCTGAGGAGTCACTGCGCCCACGCCAAAAGGGGCCATTTTTCTCCAAAGATGTTGGAAACTAGAAAGCCATGACCTTCTCAAAGTAAAAGGCACCGCGTGCCGGAAAAAAAATAGTGTGATGAAAGACATAATCGCCACTTAGACATAAATGTGGCAGGTTAAACTTAACTATTATCTGAAGAGTCGTCAGGGAAGAGTGGTGGAGACTTGAATTCTGGCATCATAACAAATAGGACCGTTCTCATCTCTGCATCTGCAGTATTTACATCTAGGAAATATAAAGTTTCTTCGTAATAAACATAGAGAACTGTATTTCTACAGTAGATAAGGCCCCGCCTAGCCAACAGAAGTTTGTATTCTTATATAATTGATCGTTATAACGAGTCACCACCATGTAGATCCTGGCTTAGGGATATTTGTGTGTTTTAAGAGTACTTCTTATATAGTTATGTATTTGTAGAGGGTTTGCTAAGCATAGAGCTTTTATGTACCACGTGGGAAAAATTTCTCCTAATAAGGGAGGAGATTTCAGAGATGGCAATAAATAGATTGAGCTATTTATTTAGCATTAAATGACTGAAATCTATTTATTGCCCATGACCTAGAATGGAATATTAAGTCTTAATGAACAAAGTACTCCTTTCACATATGACTAATCCAGGGAAAACAGGAAAAACTAGAATTTGCTTTGAAAACTGTGGTACCAACTATTTGAACTAGGATGCTATTCCCAAGGTAAGGGATATATACTTGAGTGGCTTCTTTTGGTTAGTTAAGATTCATTCACTTATTAGTTCATCAGATACATAGTGAGCACCTGCCATGAGCCAAGCATGATTCTAGATTTTGAGAAACACTGGTAAACAAAACCAGACTAAGACCCTGCTTTTTTGGGACTTAAGATGTTTTGAGATACTGCATATGTTCTAGTACAAGCGTCTTATGAAAACTTAAGATTTTGTGAAGCAGACATGGCCAAAAGCTGAAGATAACTTAAATGTTATATAAAAATATGCACAATTTCATAGAAATGGCATTTAAAGCACTTATAGGGGGGCGTCTGGGTGGCTCAGTTGGTTAAGCATCCGACTTCGGCTCAGGTCATGATCTCACGGTCCGTGAGTTCAAGCCCCGCATCAGGCTCAGCTGACAACTCAGAGCCTGGAGCCTATTTCAGATTCTGTGTCTCCCTCTCTCTCTGCCCCTCCCCTGTTCATGCTCTCTCTCTGTCTCAAAAATAAATGAAACGTTAAAAAAAAAAATTAAAAAAAAAATTAAAAAAAAAAATCAAGCACTTATAGGAAGGCTAAAGATAATAATGGTTTTTAGAACCTTCTAAGATGAATTTATATAGCTCTTACGAAAAATGTTTTTAATGTTTATTTTTTTTGAGAAAGAGAGAGAGAGAGACCGAGTGCAAGTGGGGTAAGGGCAGAGACAGAGAGAGAGGGAGACACAGAATCCCAAGCAGGCTCCAAACTCCGAGCTGTCAGCACACAGCCTGACACGGGGCTCAAACTCACGAACTGTGAGATCATGACCTGAGCCGAAGTTGGACATTTAGCCGGCTGAGCCACCCAGGCGCCCCTATATAGCTCTTAAAAGATACAATCGATCACACCGAAGCTTCCAAATTTTGGTGAACTAGCCTCAGGTTATGTGTATGCTATACTGAGAAATTAAACATCTTACAAGATTGACCAATTGGAAAAAAAAGAACATACTTAAGCAGTTTTAGACTTCTTAAATTTATATCGGGCATACAAATGTAAAAGTACCTAAATGGTACCTTTGACAAGAAGCTGTCAAATTTGTATTATCAAACTATGCACATTCTATATTTTTTAATGCCATCACACCACTTGAACACCCTAGTCTTGGTGTGTCTGCAGCCTTTCCCTGTTTTGTGTACATGAAGCAATCTTTTGTTACCACAACTGCTTGTCGGACTCAATTCCAGTAGACTCTTTAAAAGACATGTGGAGAGGCAGCTGGGGGAAGGCGTAGAGGCCTGGAATCAGGTTCAGGCTCCAGAATAGAAATAAAATGCCCAATCTTTGCCCCTTTGTAAAAACGGACTTAATTTTCTCATCCTTCCCATCCCAAAACACACATACCTTCCCTAATCTTCTAGTAAATCACATCCTTTTTATAACTACAAAATACCCCTTCTCCTAACCTAACACATTTTTTAAGTACCACCTAACACATTCATGGGCTGCTTCCCTGTGCTTATCTGGTGTATGACTCATGAATTCACTCATTTCACTATGAGGGTTAGCAAGTGAAATTAGGAAGATTACCCAGCCGTTAAAAAAATTCCACCAAAATAAGACACTCATGTCGTATCAAGAATAATTTAATTTCTTATATTTGGTATTGTTCATCTGTTTGTTTCCCCTGCACTGATGTCCTGCTTCTATCTGCAGATGTATATATGCATAGCTCAATTTAACCACATGTTGCAGGGCTTAACATTATAGCATTTATACTTCACTTTAAAATTCCACAGAGAGGTTTTAGCTAATATGCAAGTAGCCGAGTTTTCTGTCCATAGTGGGCACAGTGTGTTAGGATGTTAGAGAACATGAGACTAAGAGTTCTGAATCACAGCTCACTCTTGGGTCTCAGCTTCATCTATGAAAGAGTGGGATTCAATTACAGATGGCTGATGTCTCTTCCAGTCCTAAAATGTCAGTAATGCAGACGATTAACACTGTCTGACTACTGTAGCAAAGCAAATTATTTTGTGACAAACAACTTTCACAGTTGAAAATGGCAGCCATGGTATTCATGTACCATCTCTATGGTTGGAAAACCATATGCTAACCCTAAGCCCATAGACCAGGGGTTTCTGGCATTGGACGTGAGTGCCATTCCATATCCCCATGAACCGGTAAGGAGCTGCAGTTTTACAACTCAGCCCAAACAGACCCTAGTGTGGCAGGACTAGATTCAGCCTCCTAAACAGATGCCAAGGGTTTGTGGAAACAACCTCTCTTCTCATGAAAGGAAGTTAGAACCCCTCCTGGTGAAGGACATGTTTAACGATTGCGTTCTACAGATAGTTACTGAGCATGTCCTAACTGCACAATGATAGTGTTAGCTTCTAGAGCACTGGAAATATTCCTGTCCACCCTCCCACCCTCAAGGATGTACTCCTTACCAGATTCTCTTCTTATTGTGATAACCCCAGGTGACACCTTGCATAGTACCTGGCTCAGAGTAGGCATTAGAAATGGATTTGAACCAGCCGGGGACAGTCCATATGCAGAGTTCCCAACCCAGTGATGTAAGAGAACCTTGGTTGTTTTAAAAAAAATTCATTTTTTACAGGGTTTTTTTTGATACATGTATTTATTATGCTGTAAAAAGCAACACTACCTGATTTCATTTAAAATAAATATTTCCCAATTTCAGAATACTTACAATTTATAGTTTCAAGATTAGATTCACTTTGGGAGGTTCTGGAAGCAAATACATTCATAGCTGTACAGTCCCCAGGAAGAATCTATATCCAACCTCAGGTCATTCAGCCCCTGCCAGACAGATAACAGCATCAAACGGCTGATAGCTAATCCAGCTGTGCAGCTAAAGGGCAGTGTGGGGCAGTAGCGGGATACAGCACATTACGCCCAAAAATGAGGTCATTAGAATTGAGACTACCAAAACAACAGTGTATAAGCAGCTTTAAATAAACATGACCATATAGAGAGCTCTCATGATACAGAAAAAGCACGTATGATCCCAAAGCCAAAACAAAGAGATCTTTGGAGTATACTGATGGCAGCAGTTAAGAGCACAGTCAAAAGCATTTAAACCAAGTGTACTTGTTATTACCAGCCAACAGCAAACAGCCAGAGCAGGACCCGGCATTACAGTCATAAATAAAAAACCTTATGGGTAAATAAGGGCACATTTGACTAAACCACACAGATTTTGCAAAATCATTTTGATCTGAAAAAAAGATGAAAACTCTGTTCCAAATTAATGGTTAGAACCTCTTTTTATTAAAGCCTCCAAATTGCTGGTAACCTTTAAGCCACACAATTGAATCATCTTAATGTTTCATTTTAATCACACAAAGCAAGCTGCTGTTTGAGCAAAGTTATTTCAGTTGATTTCAGTTAAAGAACGTCTATCCCATAGTATCTCTGGGGATAATGCCGTTCCTCTACAGCATTTTGCAAATACTGCCTGTCTGCACGGCTTGGTAGACCCGTGGGGCGGGAACCCAGCAGCAGGGCCGATGCCCGTCCACCAAATCCCCCACAGCACACCCGTGGGAATGGCTTCGTGCCTGATGCAGCTGTTAGGGAACACTGGCCACGCTTCCACCAAAGGAGGTGTTGTGTAGGTATTAGGAGGGCAATGGCTGAAGCCACCAACTGAGACTGGAAGCAAAACCCAAAACATTTGGAGGCTGCTGGAGCGGAAAAGGGGCCATTAGGCATGATAAAGGTTGGAAGCAGCAGTGTGTGCGGATACAAAAGGAAAAAAAAGGAACTTGCTGAATTTGCCACATTGCAACAACTAGTAGCATTCACGTAGCTGAGGATTTTGCTCATTTCACAAAACACGGCCTCAGAGAAGTCCATTTGTGTGTGTATGTGCCTGTGTGTGTGTGTGCTTAATATCAAAAATCCTCAGTAGCAAACCCCTTTACCTCTGAAGTACGATAGGCTAAAGCATATGTGCGGTTCCTCCCTAGGAGAAACAACGGGTCTCAATTTAAAATTAAATGGCCTTTTCTTATTATCAGTCCACCAAAAATTATACAATAGAGAAGCAGGAGAAAACTGGAGTGATCTAGGGGTGCCCCAAATAGGTGCAGGCTTTTAATGACAGGTTTAAAAAATAAATGTTAACTGTTACAGTTCCCATACCATCCTAATAACTTTGGTAGCTTAGAGCGCTTATCTGAATGTATCTTTATCCTGAAAGCTGAAACAGACCTTAAAGAGCCGTGGTAGCACATGCTTTCCTTTTCCAAATTTGGCTAATTTGTACTTAGCTTAGTCATCCGTGTCTGGTTCATCGCCTATTGACAAATGGCATAGTTCTAGCTCGGATGCCAGATGTCTGAGGCATTTTCTGACTTACGGTGGAAAACATGAAAACTGCATAGTGTGCCAGCACCCACGTTCCCAGCTAAAGCGAAGAGGCAAATAGCTAGATGTCTGGGAAGAGAGGCTGGACTAAAGGGGATATAGAAAAAGGAACTTTTTTCAAAAGTATTATATAACTACATTCACATAGATATTTTGGTCACCAAACATATCTTGAACAGATTCCCTGATGAAGTCTAATCAGAATTGGTCTATGCCACTAACAAGTTGTTAACTATTTTAATTTTTAAAGAGTCACGTCATGAAGCTGGGTGATGGGAGACATTTAAAACACATAACCCTACGTGCAGATAGTTGTTCAGACGCTCTAACTCTACATTTGAAGTCCTGAAAATCACACTCTTTTGCTTCTAAAGGCAGCCTTGACCTGTTTGGACAGACTGTACAACAAAACTTAATTTATAAATGCCTAAGTTCATCATACAAATTGAAAAATTCACAAAACACACATAAATATATCATGAAGACCACCACACAGTTAAGCTAGCATTGGTAACTATTTCTTTTACATCAAATTATACAATGCACGAGGTAAATATTGCTCACATTATGGAGGGAGATTGTTTTATTTCTATTTTTTCCCAAAGAGATCAGATTTGTCCTGTGTGTACAGTGAAGAAAACTCCAGTAACACTGAAATGACAAATGTTGTAAAATAGACATCACTACCAGATAGAAATACACATGTTCTTCATAATCATTTTCCACAATTAAATAGGTAAGTGATTTATATTTTGGGCTTAAGACCTTTATAACAATCCATCCAAATTCTTATGGACCGTTTGATTTTCTTTTCCGTTGTCGGAATCTCCTTGAGGCGTGTACTGCACTTGGTATTCCTGGAGGATCTTAAATACATCGTGGTGTCCGAAGTGCAACGCTTCATCCATGGGAGTGTTATTCCACCTAAATAAGTAGCAGAACGTGCACTGGGTCATTAGATAATTCCTGGACAAAGGTGATAATTCAGCATCCTTACATACTAAGTGCAGATCTAAGAGCCATTCAACTTTAGCCATTTTAGCAACGTTACAAGTAAAAATTAATTGGAGAAAAACAGAAAGGGGCTCATCATTCAAAAAAGTGGTCCTACAGGCAACTTGAGAAATGGGGAGGAAGAGAAAACGATCTTCTACAGATGGATCTTGTTTACGTATCTAAGTGCTGTGGGAGGGGAAGTTCTCGTGTTGACAGATACAATAGACTCCTCTGGGATTCCTGGTTTTCAATTTCATAAAAAGCCCACAGGCTCTCCCTTTAAATAAAACCTTCAAGGAAAATTCAGGTATATAACATCCATCACCCTATCCTTTGATAGAAAATTTGTGTTCCTGACAATTCAAAAATCACGATAAATCTCAGAAGTCTGGAAAGAACTCTGACCTCATTAGGCCCCAAACATACACTGGAGGAGCAAGATCGGCCCCAGAGGAACTGACATTTTCATCATCTCTGGTAAGGATGGGCATCTGAGGGGCTCAAATGGACCACTATGCAACCAGAAAAATAACTACCCTTTCCGCTGTAAGTGTGTCTCTGGCGCGTGCTCTTCAGAGTGACAGAGATGAAGACTGAAGAGGAGAGAAAAGAAGGGTTGCCAGCAGCAATCAGCTGCTCAGCCTTTTGAGAGAGGAGATGATACTATGAAACTCGCAACCCAAGTAAATGAGAGTGCGAGAATCCGTCCCCTAATACTTCACAAACTATGAAGCCTCTCTCTCCACTTATGTCACTTGTCCATGGCTACCAGACGCTCTGACTCCATTTTTTCATGGTCTATTCTCATCAGCTTCTGGTTTTTCTTCTTTCCGTTTCTCCTTTCCTTTCTGTCTCTGTCTTTAACCTTTTACCCCCATTTTTATGGGGTCACAATATGGAACTGAAAGGTTTTTTAAACAGTCTCAAAAAATATTCTTGGATAAAATTGGGTAATCTTCATTTTTTAAATCAGGTAAGTCATATTTTACATGTATCTGTATGTTTCTCAAAAAACAGCTCCTTTTCCATATTGGCCTTCATTAATTTAGGGAGTCCATGGCCTTACACTGGGAGGTGGGGGACTTTCCAGTGATCTACAACATATAATTACCTGTCTTCCTGAGAAAATGGAACGTTAACTGCAAGTTACCTTTTTGACAACTCTTCTTCCATGAAATAATACAAATTGTCAACTTAAAGAACATCACTAAATTCACTCAAGCCTATTTTACAATTTGAGGTGACACAGATTCTACAAAATAGAGAAAGGAGTTGTCTTGGTTTGGCTTATATTCTAGAATAGCTGAATACCCAGTTACCAAGTTAGTTATTTAGCTAACTTCTCCCATCAGATGGGTACTTCTACTTCCACATTCCTAGAAGCCAATTTAAAGCAAAAAACAAAACGTTTCATACAAAGCACATTCCTAGAGGCCAATTTAAGGCAAAAACAAACAAACAAACAAAAAAAAAACAAAAAAGAAAAACAAAATGTCTTAATCTTTATAAAGCACAGTAAATGTTTCCAGCCTGTGTTAAATAGTGTTTTAGTTGGGATTATAAACACAGGGCACAAGTTTGGGTAAGGGAAACACACTCTTCAATTTCTTGCTCTAGAACGAGCTGGTATTACATTTGGGGATAAAAGGGAGGATTGCCCCCCCTGACATGAGGTTTTAGAATATTGCCAACAAAGGTCATGATTAGATAACCCAAGTGTTACCATACTTAGAAAACTGCTAACAATTTTCAGACACATCCTAACTCTTCTGCATTTCTTGCAACCAGCTTGAATAAAACCCAAACTTCTAATTTAAAAAATAGTAAAGATCTAACAGCTAGAGTATAATCAGCTTGCTCCAGACTTACTAATACAACCCTCAGATATCCAATCAAAACTCCTAATCATACCTAACAAACCTCTCTATCAAGTATTTTTTCCTTCAATTCTTCTAAACCTATATTCTCATTACTGGCTCATCCAGCTACATAACACGCAAGTATATGAGCACAGAGTTGAAGTATATATGTATACACACACGTGTATATATATATACGCACGTATATATACATGCGTATATATATATATATACACACACGTATATACATGCATATATATATATATATATACGTGTGTGTATATATATATATGCATGTATATATACGTATGTATATATATATACATGTATATATATACATATATAAGCTGCACTCTCAAGCCTCCATCACTGTCCGTGTTGTGGACAGCATTTACTTCAAGATGAATGGAAGTTTGCCATGTGGATCAGGAGAGAGAGGAGAGGAGCAAAATGTATTCCAGGCAGATCTCTCCCACTGAAGACAGCGTGCCCTTCTCTTCTTTCCGTGCCTTCAAATCGCATCTCTTCCCCAAAGCACCGATTAAAATTCAACTCCACATAGCCTTTTAAAACTGACACCAAACAAATCTAGGAATTTCAAGAAACCCCAATATATTCATTTTAGCATTCTGTGACAGTAGTTTTCTTGCACATTTTTAATATGTTCCTGTAAATGTTCATCTTGTCTACCCTGTGTAGTTAGAAGCCCCACAAGGACAAAATTCCTATTTTCTCTTTCCAAACATAAAGTATTGTTTTCTTCATACAGTGTACTGACTGACAGACTAATCTGAAAAATTCTAAATAAGAGACTATCCTTATATGAGAAATAGGATACGGAGGGAGAATGATCACCCTAGCAGAAACAAGGTTTTGTTTGTTGCCTTCGTAAGGCACCATTGCGAGTTCAAGAATGTCTCCTATATATACATGGTGGATTTAATAAGAACACCTTCACTCATATGTTATAGCCCTGGATTGTAATAAAACACTGACTTGCCATTTATAAGTTAGAAAGGGACGACATAAGTTCTCACCTGTCCTTGGGGAAAGGATTTACTTTGCATGCCTCCAGCAAAAATTTAACAACTTCAACATGACCTACAAAACAAAACAAGGAGATTTTAGTATTGAGTAGAAACTACATCTGGAAAAAAAGATGAATGGTTCATAGATTACCCTCTGCAGCAGCTACATGGAGTGCTGTTCTAGAGTCATAGTCTCGCTGTTCCATGTCCATGGCTGATAGAGCAAATCTGAAAATGTGTAAGAACGGCTATTCATTACATATAAAATTTAATTCACACCTGTAACATTTACCCCATCAATTTCATCTAAGGTCTTGTGTCACAGATGCTGTCCTCTATCAGGCTCACTGATGGGGATGGGAGGGCCTCTGGGGCAAATGCCACTTCCTCTCTTTTTGGATACAGGGAAATGTTCATTTCTCACAGAATTCAGCTTCATTACATTATTGTTCAAAGAACAGTGGCATACTAAAGTTTGTGCCTCAGAAGGGCAAGAAACGAACACCTATTACTGAAGTTAAATGCTTTCACTATTTAAACATTTTACACTATAGTTTACAAGTACTAATCAGACTTCGATTTAATTTTTAAAGTACACTTTTTTAGAAACAATTAACATAGAACATTATGTAAGTTTGAGGTACGACGTGTTGGGTTTGATACATTTATATACTGCAATATGATTACCACAGTAGTGTTAGCTAACCCTCCCTACAACATCCCATATTTTTTTTTTTTGTGGTGAGAACACTTAAGATCTATTCTCTCAGCAACTCTGAAGTTTGTAATAAAGTACTGTTGATAGACGTATAATCTGACTTTTAGACAAAGGTAGAAAATAAGCACAGATATTTTTCCATGTTAAAATTCAGTTGCAACTCTATACAAGAGATCTTATGTAAAGTACACAGTCCTATGCAACCTTTCTAACCCCGGTGATCCGCATAGCACTAAATGCCCCTATCTTCACTCCCCCTTCACCTCCAAAGATGGGAAAGGGAAGGTAAATGGGGACTGAGACAGCATTATTCAACTCCAATGAAACACTACATTAATTAGCCAGATTTGTTGAACAGTCTCCACTTGGGAGAAAAGAGGTCTGGGCTCTTCAGGAGGTAGAAAAGGACAAGACTACACAGGAAGTCTAAGTCACTGGAGATGGGGATTTAACATAAATTTGTTCGGGTCATTTTCCTTAGAGAGAAATGGAAATGAGACTTTGGCCTTAAAATGGCCATTTGCCCAGAAGCAACTTTATAAACCTCTGTAAACCAGACGCTAAGCCATATGCCACCATGTTAACATACCTTCGAAGTGCAGATACATCTCCAGTATATGCAGCGAACAAAAGGTTTATCACTGACTTCACCTGTGAAGAAAAGAAAGTTCAGGCATCCACAGGGGAAAATAAACATATAGAATGTATTCCTGTCACCAGTAAGTGACTTCCATGTGCTCTGAACACTTCAGCTGGGTCACACGCCGTTATCATAAGTACACATCTATAGCCAAACAGAATACCCATGTATGATTTTTTTTTTATTGATATAGAGGATTAGGAGAGAAAACTCATCAATAAAGATAAGCTATGTGAAGGAAGGAACGGAATGATATTGGCACAGACGTGGGAACTTGGAACCTGTGAAACACACACAGGGCAAATGAAAACTATTCAGAACGTTTCTAATTTGGTTTGTCTCAGTATTTTGAGTGGACTTGTATACTCGTAAGATTCACATCACATCTTTGTTAGAAACTAAATCACGCAATATAAACACCCAATCCCTGCCAGCAATCACTGTCCTCACCAATCACCAATCACTGTCTTCTTTGGAAATCTTATGCGACAACATTCAGTATTAATCACCTTAAACTCACGGACTATACTACACTGGAAAAACAGTCGTCCGTCCAATGCCCAGGTAGTATAAACTGGGGGCATTCTCAGAGCCTAGGACACTGCCTCTCCTCAAAAAGTGGGTAAACTCCCCCGATTTTAAGTCACTGCTAGTGAGTGCTCCAAGACTTCAAAGTATATCTTTTGACAGCTATCCACTTGTTTGTCCTTAAAGTTAAGGAAAAGGCTAGATATCCTAAAAGGTCCTTAGATTTTGGTTTGCTTTCATAGAGACTTTATCCAAACCTGTTTTTGAGAAACTATTGAATAACGCATGTAAATACTTCATGAATTCCGACTTTTGTCTTTTGCAACTTCCAACGGACACTGGACTCAGCGGTAGAAAACAGGAGTTTAAATGGAAGGATAGATAGGTAACCCAGCTACCCACCAACAAAGCCATAGGCCTGGGAGCTGTGCTTTCAATAGCTTAACCTGGACATTCCCCCTTTCCACAACGGCTTCCCTTTCCCCAGGGCTTTCCTTTTAAATCAATCTGGAACTAGCCATCGCTGGACCTCTCTAGGTCAGCATGTTCACAATGCGCTCTGTAGAAATTGTCCACAAATGCTCCATTAAAACAAGGGCGGGGGAGGGTCCTGTAGTCAGGTATTTTCTTAAAAGATTAAAATCCCATTCTTAGAGATTCATGGGCATATGAAGTCTCTGTAAAGTTCTGCAGTACAGGAACCTAACTAGCTAAGCACACTCCCCAAATTTTACTATTGTTGTTGACATTACTCCAGAAAACCTTACTCTAATTCCTTCAGTCCATTTGCTTCCCTTGCAGCCACCCTTCACTACTCCCGCCCAGCCTGCACTCTGTAGTTAATCTCCTGCTAATCCTAAATCCACAACACTTTTCTCACTGGAGGTGGAGGGGAAAGCTTAACAATCACACAGAATGTTCTAAAAATACATATAAGCATCTCCCCTCCCATGTAATTGTCCTATTCCCACACCTCAATTTGATACATTTCAGGAAAAACAGCTTTTTGAAAAATGTCCCCAGGTAGTTTTGATAGGCACTCTTCTGGGTTACGAACCACGGTTCTAAGTGCCCTTAATTTTTTTCTTTTCTTTTCTCTTTCTTTTCTTTCTTGCTTTCTTTCTTTCTTCCTTCCTTTTTTTTCCTTTCTCTTTTCTTTCTTTTTAAAATATGAAATTTATTGTCAAATTAGTTTCCATACAACATCTCTCTTTCTTTCTTTCTCTGAAATTCTCAATTCCCCTATGCTCTTGTACCCACAGAAAAAATACTGATGAGCTATTAGAAATTATTCCTCATGTTTCCAGCTGGTCTCTCATCATTGCTTGACAATTTTTTTTCTTATTGATTCCCATCCCCACTTTCTTCAGGCCTTTAATACCAGTGGTGCCCCCTAAAACAGATGACCCTGACCACAGATTTACTAAGAGAACCAACTGTCCTCACTTCTCCTTCCTCTCTTATGCAAAACATCTGTTTCTGATACCCATTTTCCCTTCCTTCTCTCCAAACCTCAAAGCAAAACAGATCTATCCTTTCTCATTTCTGAGACTAACTTCTTTACCTATTCCTTTAAACATATATCCTCCAGATTCCCTAACCTTGCTCCCTCATTTATCCTTTTTGTTTCTAGTACCTTCAACCTTTCCCTCCTTCACTGGTACCCTGATTTTTGCCTTAATACAGATACAACTTCAGCCTGTTTTGAAAAACCAACATATAACCCTACTGCTACCTCCTTTCAGTGCATATTTTCTGAAAGTAGTTTGTATTATTAATTCCCTGCCAATTGCCTCCACACCCACTATTACCTGTACTGTCAAAAGCTCCAGCGACCTTCTGAAGCCCTGCTTCTTGATGACCTTCCCAACAAGCCCTTGTCCTCTTACTCCTTGTCTTTACACAGTGTCGATTACCCAGATCTTCCTCTGGTTTGCTTTTATACAGTTATCTCCCACTTTCCACTACCGAATAATACGCCAAAGGCAGTCTCCATTTTTTTTTTAAGTCTAATTTTCCTCAAAGGTCTCATACATTCCTTTTGCCAGAATGATTTCCCAATCTACGTCTTTAATCTAAATCTTTGTTCCTAAGCCTTAACTCAACAGCTTCACTTGCTTGTCACACAGCCATTTCAAACTCAGAAATAGCAAACCTCCCTACGGCTCTGATGGCTCCCCACCAAGAGTCCATCTCCATCTGCCCACTTGACATTGCCTCTAGGATGTTTAACAGGCATCTGAGACTTACACACAAAATAGAACTTGATTTCCACCCCCAATCCCAGTTAGTTCCTCTTCTGGTCTCCCTCATTTGGGGATGACACTACCAGTCACCCAGTTGCTCAGGCCAAAAGCTGAGTTAGCATGCTGCATTTGACCGCACAGGTTGACCCCTCCTCAAGGATGCCTGACCAAGGCGCCCAGCCTGAGCTCCTCTCACCAAGCTGTGGTGTCCAGCACCCAAGTACATCTGATGGGAGGAAGGGAGCCTTCTTCATACAAATGTGCTGAGAGGGTCTGCTTATGCAAAGGCAGAACTAATTCACACAAACCCACCATATAGACCCTGGCGATATTCCTTGAGTCTATTTCTCATAACCCACATCTAGTTCATCAACACATTTGCTCTACCTCCAAAATATACGTGGAAGGAAACAAAATATATATGGAATCCCATCACTTCTCACCACCTCCCTTATATCGCCCTTGGCTCTGAACCACCACCTTATCTCACCTGGAGGCCTGCCATAGCCTCCTAACTATTCATTCCCCTCGTCCGACTCTGCTGCTACAGGGATCTTTTGAAAACATAGATCATAATAGCACTCCCAGTGACTTCCCATCATACCTAAAAAAATTCAAACTCTTCCCATGGCTTTCAGGACACCAAATGCCCTACTCCCCAGTTACATTGTTCTTCTCATTCCCGATCACTCTGCCCTGTGCAGTTCTCCACCGGCCAGGCGGTCTCCTTGCTGGTCTGGGGGCTACCCTTGCTGTGCTGCTGGGGATGCCCCTTCCCCAAAGAGTGAGGAGGCTCCCGCCTTCATTTCATTTAGGTCTCTACTCAAATGTTACCTCACAGATTCTAAAACACTGCCCTCTTTTTCATCATCCCTTATCCCTAACCTTGCTTTTTCTCTTCAGAGCACTTATCATTGACATTATCTATCTATGTGTCTATCTATATCTATACATATAATCAAATATATGTAATTATATATTTGACATTATATATCTGACTCTATATATATATGTGTATACACACACACACACACACACACACACACACACACACACATATATTTAAACTTGTTTGTTGGTTTGTTGTCTCTTTCGCCCATTAAATGTAAGCTCCATGGGGGCAGAGACCTAATCTTTACCCCACTATACCCCAGTGCCTACAACACATAATTGGTGCTTATTAAATATGTGTTGACTCAAATCAACACACTGTACACCTTAGACTTCCACAACATTATACATCAATTATACTGCAATGAAAAGAATCCATTTACTGGCTAAATCAATATTCTCTCCCAAAACATCAAACATATTCAATTTGTTACCATCACTTGGGGGATTAAATTATAATCATTATTAATTCTTCCGCCTCCCTTAACTTTTACCTCAAATATCATTACTAAATTTATTCAGTCCTCCTAACTGCTGCCTCTGCTTCTAGTTCTTCCACCTGCCAG
The DNA here is from genome assembly GCF_018350155.1 of Leopardus geoffroyi. Lineage (NCBI taxonomy): Eukaryota > Metazoa > Chordata > Mammalia > Carnivora > Felidae > Leopardus > Leopardus geoffroyi. The sequence continues at coordinate 178,101,865 of NC_059328.1, read as the reverse complement.
AACTTTCCCACATATTTCTACCCCCCTCAAAATACTGCTCTGATCAGTTAAAGGTTTCTCAGCAAGAAAGTGTCAAAAAGTTCCCAAATCAATCTTGACAAAGTTTAAATTCTTTAGCCTTGCATTCAAGAATCTTCACTCTGGCTAACTCATTTTTCTCTTTCCACCTCAACACAACAAAACTGGTCTTAGTACTACTCTTGTTTTTATCTGTCTATACTCCTTTTTCTCCTTTTGGGAACACCTAAGATTCCTAACCAAACCCTTCCCTTCCCTCAAGGGCCAGCTTGAAAGCCTTTGAAAGCCCCTTCTTTGCTACCACACTTCCCCAGGCATCTCATCCAGCATTCCATGTGACTTGTTGCCAGTTGCCTACATAGTGTTTGTGACGGCATATGCCAAGGAGTCATCAGATACCGTATCTTCCTCTACAACCTTTAATGTACCTTTCGCTCCTACTAAGCCACAGTACATACTTTTTATTGCCTGAAATCATCATTTCTCCACCCATTTTTCATTACAGTGTTCATTCTTAGCTCCTCTTCCTGAGCCCTACCTCACAATCTCTGGTCAGAAATCATCTCTTTCTCCTACATTTGCCTCACTGCAGCACTATCACACATTATATATTTACTTATGTATGTTATCTCCTCTTTACTACTCAAGAGAAATCCAGAATTTTGACGTGCACACCACTGATATATTAACCACCCATAGTTCTTATTCTTCAAGGTATATTAGTCCTTCTGAGCAATATATCCCTGATGTTTATTCCAGTGATTGCATGCATGCACTAAATCCTGTTTAAATTCTGAATTTAGACCAAGCTAGTTTGAAGGGATTTTATTATATATTGTATGTATCAATTATTCAATATTTCCGAAGTTCTACGACTCCTAATAAGTCCCAAGAAAGGCTAATTTTAGAATATAATCAGTTCATTGAGAGTATAAGAATACTTTATTCATAAGCATGTTTCAGCTCAGAGAGAGAAACATAAAATGAGAATAAATCAGAACACTGTAATGTACAGAGGCTTTGTGACTTACAGGCTGGGGGCAGGCGGGGGGAGGGAATACTAGCTTGCGTTAAACTCCATGTTAAAGAATAACATGGAGTTTAGTATTCTTCCTGTGAAAACAAAGGCTACTCGCAGGGCTGATTTAGTACAAGTCCCTGATCAAGACAGGAATGAGCTTGATCACAAAATGAGTGCCATTCACCCCAAGACAGAAAAACACAGGCGCAGGCACCATTTAAAATTAAAGCCACATTTACTCCAGCAAATAGTCACATATATTTTTAAGGTTTGCATAAATCACGAAATGAGCTATGGGTAGAATGCCAAGAAAGAAAATGGAAGTTTAACAGTTTTCAGACAGCAGATGGGAGTGTTATTTCATTTAGGGACAGTCCAGTCCCTGGTCTTGTTAAGAGAGTGCCACAAATATTCCCAGCTATCCTGTCACACCCTCTGGGATGACTAGCATTGTAAACCAGACTGAAGGAGGAGGACACCCTATTAGATGATGACTCATGCAACCCAAGCCAGCACTTTCAATGGATGTGGGTGTGCTAACCACTGATCAAGTCTCGTTCTCCTAATTCCCCAATGGATACTTGAGTTATGTTACTTTTAAAATACCTTGATATCAAGAAGGCCAGTCTAGAAAGCAATGACTTAACAGTAACTGCTGAGACAGAGTCATTGGTTTGCTGCATTATTCCTCAGTACAAAGAAGCAGAGCACACATAGTTCAACAGTGGCCTACAGAAAGGAAGGGCTCCAGAGTTTAATGTATGCCTCCCCATAGGAAAGAGAAACTTCACCTGGGCATGGAGCCACTAAACCTTGACAAATTAAATGTCAACCAGTTTTCCCTTCATACTGCACATTTTCCAGTTCTACTACATTTTCCTTATCAAATCTCTGTGTCAGAACCTCCCAGAACAAGACAACCTTATCTTAGTTTATTTATACAAAGTCATGACAACAGTAGGACAAAAATGTTACAGTTCACATGAGGTCATTTAACACTAGCATGCTTGGCATAGCCAAATAGCATTTCTTTTTTTTTTCCAAAACAGCTAGAAGCAGTTAGAGATTCTGTCAATTTTACAAGTCTAAAACAAGACATTCCCAAACCTCCAGTCCTATCATTCTATTCATTTTAAGCCTGTTTAAGAGTTGAATTATGTGACTTTTGTCTCATCTCAAATGCCTTAATTCTGTACCAGTAGCAATTAGAATTACATGATCATATCACTTTGCACTTATATACTGCACGACCTTGAAAAAGTCAACATTTTGAAAAGCTGTAATTGTTTTTAAACATTCCTGACAGGCTGGCTGTGAAATATAATTATAGATTTTTTTTACTTATTACTACCGTTGAGGTTAAGGGCCTTGGCTCAAGCTCATAGAGCATTTGAATTAGTAATGTAGCTGGGCTATTTCTCAATTCTGTACAACTAGACCACGGTGATGTGAGTCCTTAATAGACCTCAGACTGTTATCCAAAGGACAGAAGGAAACTGAAGGATTAAATAGCAATTTAGCTCTAATCCATAAAGGTCCTTTGCTAAATATTAGAAGGAAAGAGGGGAGGGTGGAAGGGAAGAAGCAGAGAAGAGAGACAAAGAGAGAGGGACAAAGGATTGACTCATTAGCTTTACACTTTACTACAGGTATTTTATTTCCAACTCTGCTACCAACTGCAACACTGTAGTTTCCCTTGTTTTTCATCATTAGTTTCTGCTTAAATACAAAGACTAATTCAGCCCTTTGGTTAGGAAACGCTTTAAAGAAAAAGAACAGGTAACTGAAAAGCCATCCTTGTGTTCCCACCACTTCCAGTTTGACGTAAGCTGCTCTCTCATTTCCAGCTCACTGAAGTATCTGTTGCTGTGGAACAGATACTCTTCTTCGTCTGTTAAATAAACCATCATCATTCCAGATCCAGTTTTGTTTTAAAAGCTTCACACCAACTTGGCCTTTAAGAGCCTTTAAATGAAAAGAAGTTCGAGGCCTTCTTTCATAAATATTTTTCTTAAGGGCAGGTTATTAAGAAATACAAACCTGTTATAGTATAGCTAAGAAAAATTTTAAGTTGTCAGCAAATGTAAACTAATCGCTTGCCAACAAGGGTAGAGATATAAACCTGCACAATGTGTATGTGAAAACATTTCCTCTTTCCCTTATTTAATATTCATATAAATATTTAACATGAGCTTATTTAATATCATGTGGACATGTAAAACAAAATTATACTACTTTTATGATTAGAAAGTCGAGGATGAGTATGAGGCTACATGTTCCTAAGCTTTTCCACTGACTTATTCAGACACAAATATTAATCTACTATATACAGACAGAATTAATCCAAACTGACACGATCAGAGGATTAGAGAAAATCCTTTAACGGAATAACAGTTCAGCAATCTCATGACATTTCCAAATTTTTACACAAATGCAGGAGGTTAGGTTCTCATACAGTAATTTTAATAGAGAGGAATAAATTGAACAGTAAATTTTACTCTAAAGAAGAGTACAGAAATTTCACTTACAAAATATAACCTCAAAATGGCAGCTCCAAATACTGCATTCTGCTCTTGACTAATGAATAAACAAACTGTCCTAAGCATACCATTTTCAAAACTTCTCAATGAACAGATTAATCTGAAATATTTTTACTTACTCTTAAACTAAGAAGTCACGATTCTATCAAAGAAATCTGACAACCCGTGAAGATAAAAATTCAGATTATACACTAGTTAGGGAAAAAATAGCTAATATGAAGCACCTACTCTCTCTGGACTGAGCTAAATGTTCTACGCATTATTATGCTATTATTACTCAAAGGATTAAGAAACTGAAGGCTAATGCATTTAAGTTAACTTGAGCAAAGTAATAATGCTGGCAAGTGGCAGAGTGAGAGCTCACGACCAGCCTGACGCTGGGATTCGTGCCGTCTACCACTACAAGGGACCTCCTGGGCCAAGAGATTTCGTGACAAAACATGAGATGAGATTTCCTCACCAATACAATACCAAGACTAAAATCAGAAAAGGGCAACTACGGGAAAATTCACGGGGAAATCAGAGATACTAATTTTCTGTTGAGGTGCTAACCAAACTAACCAAAAGGTATTTTGTTGTTAATTGAAAAGAAAATAGAGGATCAAACAAATATTCAATTTGGCAAATCAATGCCACAAACAGAAAAAAAGTTAAAGATATCTTCATTCTTTGCTTTGAAGTATCTAAAAGTGAAGTATGAGTTTTGGGTTAATGTGAATACAGCAAATATATGATTGCTACAGAACTTGCAGCAAATAACTTCTTATCTCAGTGGCTCATGATAGTCTGGTAAATGCCAATGAATGGCCTAAAAAGATACCAATGAGCCAATAAGCAACCCTCCTTTTATATCCAAGCATAAAAGCAGCTAACAACCTATCTTTGCATGGCATGACAAAGAGCAATCCTAATTAACAAGTCAGCAACAAAAGAGGATAAAAATCAAAACGAGCAGGGACAAAGGCAGGTTTCTCTGAACAGAAGTGCATTTTTCATGTGGCAAACCTAAGAGTATTTGTACTGCACAGACAAGTATCAAAGTTTCATATTCACTTTCTTCCCGGTTCTCTTTCTCTCTTATACAAATATTTGTAAAACTCCATGAAGATTAGTTAACATTACATTAGTGTGTTCAAATACAGGACAAAGTGCCACACTTCTGGGATGATTAAGTGTCACGTTCATTTATAATTATGAACTAAAAAAACAAGTATGTAAAACCCCAAAAAGTCAAAGAAACTAAAAGCAAAGAATAAGACAGGAAGAAAAGAAACTGGTCACCAAATCTTTGTACATAATACTTAAAAAAAAAAAAAAAAAAAAAAGGATCAGGGCAACTACAATCAAAAGATTCTCACACTGTCTGGTATAAATTTAAAAATAAATATACACAAGGTCCCTGAAAAGAGATGGAGCTCTCTTTTTGCCAAAAAACAAAACAAAGATTTGGCAGCAATAAACCCAGAATTATGTTTTCAATTTAAAGGATCCAGCTCTCCTTCGTACGTCCTAAATATTGCTACTACAACAAAGCAAGGCACAGGGACATGAATATTCATTCCAACCACAATACATTCTTACTGACTGCTTTGATTTTAGAAATTTCTCGTTTTTGTTGGTCTCCAGAGAGCCATACTTAATTTTGTCCATTCTTCAATGTCTATTTTACAGTTCTATTGCGGGAAGTGTGACATGCGAGCTTTATGGATAACACACAGAACAAGCACAGTAACAATATGTTTCTCTAGTGTTTTCAATTTTCAAAGGATTTTCATAGGCATTGTAATATCAAATTATGATAACAGGCTCCTCTAGCACATAATACAAGTTGCTTCTGGAGAAGAGGATATTTTTAAGACCCTCAAAAATAATGCAATGTAAGACTATATGAAAAAAATATATATAATTAGGCTAAAAAAAATCACTCCATCACCATTCTCAGGGCCTTATCATGAGACTGCTTAGCATGTATCTGTATTTTAACATTCATAATTATTATCGGTAATATTTTATATGAAGGAAGGAGAATGGACGTGGCAAAATTATATACAGCACTCACCTGTTAGTGTAAGTTACATTAGTTGAAAATTCTTTAAGTAGAACCAAATTCTAAAAGGAGAAAAGCCTACATTCATGTCTTCTATGTAGGGAGCGTATAAAGTAGATTCCAAAGCCTACTTTTAAAACCACTATCCGGTAAATGCTCTAAAATCCCTTGCCTGATCTTCTGCAGCTCCTGAACCTAAATTTGGAATGCAGCCACAGGATAATGGGGGGGGGGGGGGAGACGGGTGGCAACAGAGCAGATTAGCATCCCTGCAAACCCATGGTACCAACCTCAATAGTATTGTGACAACTACTACTTTATTTCCTTCAGCTCTGCCCCACCTTCCAAGAATAAACATTTCCTATCTTCTCTGTGCCCTGAAACCGCACAGCCTCCCTCCAACTCCACAACTTATTCTCAGCATAAAGCCTTTCATCCACTTCAGGAAAATGGAAGCCAATGGGCAGAAACTTCCTCAACTTCTCCCTACCATACCTACCTACTGCATACCTACCTATCTGCCTGCCTCTCAATGTCCTATTTTATTGAAGGAGATACTCTTCCTCCTACCATACCTAAATCCTTCACTGATGTCCAGAGCTCCATCTCTTTGTTGTCAATTTCCTCTTTCTTGTATCTATTTTAAGCTCTCCTTCTTTACTGGGTCTTTTCTATCAGCAGCCAACCCTGCTCTACTCCAGTAGTTCCCCGGCCTTCAAATCTCAAAGCCAAGAAAATTTTCTTAATAGTGGAGAGGAGATTACCAATATGGGCCACCCATTTTTTATTTTCTGAGCACAAACAATAAAGAAGACTACTATCTACTAACATCATTTACTAAATAAAGACATTTTAGCACTAAAAGTAGGAAAGACATTATGTAAATGGACACCTTCATCTTATTTAATGCTTATCTGTTTTGTATGGTTGACTCTTCCAAATTTCTTGCAATATTTTCTCTCCTGGACTTCTATTATGGTATGCTGGATTTTCTCCTAATGGGACATTTTTCCCAGTGGGAAACCTACTGTTCTATCCTACTTTTTATTTTTAATGTTAAATTTTGAGTATCTGTTACTTCGTTTTTAAAAAATGTTTATTTTCGAGAGAGAGAACACAAGTGGGGAAGGGACAGAGAAAGAGGGAGACAGACGATCCGAAGCAGGCTGTGCTGACAGCAACAAGCCCAACGTTGGGCCATAACTCATGACGCCGTGAGATAATGACCTGAGCCAAAGCTGGATGCTCAACTGACTGAGCCACCCAGGCACCCCTATCCTACTTTGAAAGTGGGAGTTCCTTAAGGTTCCTTCTCATTCTGCACGGTCTACTGGAGCAATCTCACACAACTTACAGCTTCAAACCTACTCTCACCATGCTAACAACTCACGAAATTGTATCTCCAATTCAAACCACTCTCCTAAGTTTTCGGCCTGTATCTGACACTTGTCACTACTTGGATATCTCAGAAATATAAATATGTCAGACAGAAGTTAGCTTTCTCACAACTGCCAACTGCTTACCTAAGATCTATTTCCTATTCCATCTAGGCTAACAGAATCTCTACTTGTTGGAGGTAGCAATGTGCCAACAGAAAATTCTTTCCTAGATTCCCTTGTAGCTAGTCTGGCCAGCGAGTGTCAGATGAGTTTCTAGGAAACTTCTCTTACCTGATTTAGGTATCACTCTTTTCTTCTACCACTTTGACCATACACGTGAGGCTAAAGGTGGAACACTTTGCAACTACATGGTGATAGGCATGATGTCTAACCCCAACACACGAAGGCTGGTTGGAGCAGAAGTGTATCTTACTGATGGCACACATCCTGGATTGCCTACCCCCAGACTTATTATAATACAAAGATAGCCCTATTCATTGAGACCCCTATTAATCATCCTCTTGATAGCTATAGTCAAAAGACCCCTTAATTGGTACAACAACCAAAATTAATCTTTCCCTGTACTCCCAAGATTTGCTTCTCCAGGGTTCTCCATCTTAATAATGTAGCACCATCTGTCCTATTGCTAATACTAAAACCTGACTGTCCACTTAACGGGTCATTCTTTTCACCCACCAAATACTATCACCAAGTGCTGCCAATTTCATCTCCTAAACACATCTCATACCTACCTTTCTCACATCTATTTCCCTATTCTAAGCTACCATCACATTTCACCTCAGCCCTAAAACTTCAACTTTTGTCTTCCTCTAATCCATTCCCCACAGAACAGTTTTAAAACCAAATCACGTCATTCCCCTTCTTATACAATTCAAATACACTTTGAATAGTACAAAACTCTTAATGTGGCATGTAAGATCCTACATAAATATTTCCCAAACTGTGTTCAGAGGACCATCTACAGCAGAAACACCCAAGGTGCTTACTAAGAATGCAGGTGTTTAAGCCAATCTCCAAGATTGTGCCTTAGGACACACTTGGGGCACCTGGGTGATTCAGTGGGTTAAGCGTTTGAGACCTGATCTCAACTCAGGTCTTGATTTCAGGATCATGAGTTCAAGCCCCATGTTGGGCTCCACACCCAGCATGGAGTCTACTTGAAAAATAATTTTTAAAAGTTAATAAAATTAAGACACACTAACAGCTGTAGTGTACATTGAGAGACAAGAAGGGCTATCCTACATCATGTGGTCTTATGTCTTAGACTCATCCAGGGCCAATCTCCATTCACACCTTGCCTCACTCTTCTCCCATCATTTTTGCTTTCTTTTACCATCTCCAAAGTGCTCCTTCCTGTCCCCAGGCCTTCAAGCCAGAGTATTTTATTAATCCTCACCCTTCCTCTAACTCATTCAAAATTTATCACCTTTCAGGGAAAATCAGCCATACCTATTTTATCAAAAAATGAAATCTTGTTGTTATACTCTGCTGGAACTTTGTACATGTCTACCATTTATTGTATTTGTGTATTTCTTCAAGATACAAAATGTTATAGCTAACTATTCCCCCAGCACTCATCCCCCTCTTTCTCAGAGGGAAGTTTTACTGAAGACTGGTGTGCATGTTCTTATACTTTAACTACATTGTATGTTTATCTCACAAAGTCTGTTACAGGTGTATAAATCACTTGGTATATGCCATTTCACCTCCTTTATAAGTAAAAATGAACTAGATCTACATGTATCTGTACGAACAAATCACTTATCACCATTTTTGCTATTTTATTAACTATTCAGTATCTACATCCCCACTAGATTGCAAACATCAAGGGCTTGATCAGACTCATTGACTACCCGCATATCCTAAGTACTTTGCAGTTTCTGGCATGGAACAGGCAAGGAACAAATAAATATTGGTTAAATGAAGAAGTAATTAGCAAATGAACAATAAACAGGATAATACTAAAGCTAATTTATATAAAACCAGAACTACTCTGTCAAATTAAATTGGCTAAATAACTTAAACTGTGTGTATGTGTAAACAAGAACTAGTGAAATATTGAGGGATAACTGGTTCTTGGTAGAAAAAATAATCTGAACAGTTATACATTTGCATTTATATATTGGGATCTAATCTTACACATTGGTAGGGGATTTATATGCAATACCAGGAATGAAGAGCAGAAAACACACACAAGAGAAAAACAAAATTCTTGGTATTTAGAATGGATGAAAAATTGTTTCATAACAATATTTGGAAACCTAGAAATCAAGACTCAGAAGAGTCCTGGTCACTTTCTTATAGCAACTTTAGTGGAAAAACAACTTCACTGAAAGAATGAACTATTTGTTCATCTTGTACCCTACTACATTATTATAAAAACAATAATGGAAGAACAATTTAATTGGAAAATGGGAACACTTACTACCAGCTCTCCTGAGTAAGGGCATTAGGATAGGTGGAAGTTATTTTTTAGATATACTTTAACAGCAGAATTGTGTTTCATAGTCCAGTACACATATTTTGGGGGAATCTGCTTATATCTAACATTATCATTAAAATCATATATACAAGAACAAGTATAAATGACTGTGGATGAGAATACAAAATTTGTTTTTCATCATTGAATCATTCTGGTTGGTTTCCAAAAAAATTTTTTTACCCCAAAAACAAGTGCAGATGTGAAGAAAGATACATTAATTTTTGGATAATAAATCCAAATCCAGATCATAGAATTCTTATATATAAATAAGGTTAGTGAAAACCCCTACAATTGAACCCTGTGGAAAGCTTTATGGAATCAGGGTTTTTAAAGGTTTTGATAAGTTGAGGTTAGCTGATAGGCATTTAGAGGAAATACACAAAAGGATTTAAAAGTGCATCTTTAAAATTAAGTTTTAAAGAGTTAGAATAAACATCGGCTTTTAGTGCTAGTGTACTGATTTATATTTAATGCTAGGAATATACAATAAGGAAACTTTTTAAGTAATGAAAAAGACTTGTAAGAGCTAAGCTAAAAATGACTTCACTGATATTTAGGGCTGACTTGTTATCTTCTATAGTCAAGTAATATTGGAGTTAATTTTCCCATTTATATCAACACTTTTTTTTAAGACTTTTTAAAAAAAGTTTATTTATTCATTTTGGGAGAGACAGAGACAGCACAGGTAGGGGAGGGACAGAAAGATAGAGGGAGAGAGAGAATCCAAACCAGGCTCCATGCTGCCAGTGCAGAGCCTGATGCAGGGTTCAAACTCACAAAACCATAAGATCATGACTTGAGCCGAAACCAGAGTCAGATGCTTGACTGAGCCACCCAAGTGCCCCAAGACATTTTAGACATAAATGTGCTGTCTGCCAAAAAACCCCTAATAGTTTCCCAACATATCTAATTCTTAGTAAAAGGATCTCTGGGGAGAGGAACTTTTCTCTGAGTGAAATAATTACATGCACATATGAAAATTGTAGGACACTGGTGGTATGTGATGGAGACATTGCCTTACATAAGGTATAGGAAATTCAAAGTATCACAGGATAACCTTATTTAATATGAAATTTCCCTTTTTGGTCTATCAAGACACTCTGAAATTGTATTGTCCTTAAATTTCCATGGAGTACCTTGATTTTATTAACAAGGAGACATAAATTGCTCTGCTTACATTTTGCAATGGGAAATAATATAGTCTATGGTCAAGACAATGAGCTCTGGAACCAAAACTGCCTGGGTGTAAATCCTGGTTCTATATAGCATCTAATTCTGTGACCTTAGTGAATTTACAAGACCTATATAAATCTACAGAGGTAGTAATACCTACTTCATAGACTTCAGGGGGATTAAAAAATTCTCAAAACATTCACGGATGGTTAACCCATAGTAAGTCACAGTGAGTGCTAAAAGTCATGCTATTCAAATTCTGATGTTATCAGGTTTCTGCTGATGGTGTATTGGGCATGCACTGTTGCTAGAGTTGACTGAAATTATGGACACTGAAAGCAAACTACAGAAAACCACAGGATCCTCTAGGTTAGGAAACTGGACGGCCTTAGCAAATTGAGATTACCTCAATTTTGGCCTACACGTACTTTGAGGACTGATCACTGTATATTTAGCGATTAGCCTACACACTGCAAAGTCTCTTGTGATAAGGGATTGAGAAAGAAACTCTAGACTTCCAAGGTCTTTGGGCACAGGTAGCAGGCATAGATGAAAGACATTCTTTCTAAAATTACTGCCAATTTTAGGTAAAAATGGTAACTTCAAACCTATGATTAAGAATGTTTACAGATTAACCATTACTATCCTATGTCAGAATGAATAAGAGTGGCACATCTTCCTGAAGTCAATTTTACTCCAATTCTGGAGAAGATAAAGGTTAGTCACAGTCCTTATAAATACTACGTTTTAAAAAAAAATATTAAAACAGGTGAAACAGAACAAAATTTATATGAATTTTTAAGGTAGAAAACAAGCCTCAGAAGTTCATGCCTTATGGTATACCACATTACCTATCCAGATCCTATACCCAACTGCCCAGCATTCACTGATCCTATTTAAGTCCCAAAAGCACTAAGTAAACCACAGTTTCACTCTATTAAGAACTTTTGCAGAAGATCCCAAATTCTTAACTAAAACAAAAATCTAAAATTCACAATGGCAGCGAATGGGAATTTTTGCAAAACAAAAACTACAAAACATAATATGCAAACATAGCAACAGCCCTCTCTCCAGAGCCCCTAAATATAAGGTAAATGCACTAATACATGAGACCATTACATAACAAAGCCCAACATGTAAGGGATACCAAATCAACAGCAGTGCTGATTCTGTGGCAGACATATATGGTGGATGTAAAATAAAATTGGCACAACAGAGACAAAATAAAAATTAAAGCTTCTCAAGTTTTTATTACTTGGCTAAAAAACACAGCAAACTAGTTTTCTTTCTCTGTTTCTCCTTCAGGTGAAAAAAAAAAACATACATACTCTAAGTTTTGTTGTAATAGCATGTTTTAGCTGAAACACTTCACAAATGGGTAAATAGGAACTTAAATTCTACTTCCCAACCTCCTTAAAACCATTCTCTAAAACTTCTCTTTCAGGTAAAAAGAAGAGACATTAAGGCAGGAATATTTTATTGGTATGATTAAAAAGGGTTAATACTATTAGTCACCAGAGAATTTTAACAAAATCACTTGTTCTATAATTTCATCAAGAGATGTTAATAGTTTCATTGTGTAAAAAATGTAGCATTCATTTTAATTCAAAGTAGAAACAATATTATTTAGTTCATTCCTTTATTTATATTATAACTCTTGTGCAGACCTAGACCCACAGACACATGTATTCAAAGCTGAAGGTAAAATAATGAATTATTAACAATAAACTTTTATTATAATGAAAAAAGTCTGAATTAACACTCATGTTTTTTTTAACTTTTTAAAGAAAATAACTCTAGAATGGTAAATGTCAACAATATTAAGACTTGGAAATGAACATATCAGCAATACAAAGGCTTGAAAATGAAAACACATTTTATGAGTAACTTTCATATATTTTTTAAGTTACCTCATTTTCAGCCAAAAATGAGTTATTATTGGAAAAGTTGGAAAAAGAAAGAATACTTGAAATTAACATAGTCTGAATTTTTCAATTAGGATCTTTAATCATGAGTGACTGTGAGAAAGAACAAAACAACAAAGTATGGATGGAGTCAATAATTTATACCATGGTTTTACACAACACAATTAATCTCATCTAATGAAACAAAGTCAAGACAAGTATTATGTTATCCCCTCAAAGGATAATCTGTAATTGTTCCTTAGTGATGATTTGTGAAAGGCACATACAAAATAATGAAAACTAATAATTATAAAGAAAAGATGAACAAAAGGCTGAAGATTTCAATTTGAATTTTACAATGGAATGATCCAAATGTGAATAGTTATACTAGCATAATTGATGCTAATATTTCAGCATCATTCTAATTTTAATAAGTATAATGTGAAATCAGAGTTTATACTGAGGAAGAGCCAGTATCCTAAAGTTCAGCTTCTCATCTATATAAACTTATGGGGAAAAGAGCTATATAACAGGCAAGTTTAAATTTTGAGAAGAAACCCATACTGTTTTTTGGAATAACAATATTTAAGTTGTAACATTTCTAAGTCAACAAAGGCGTTTAAAAAGTAACACTTCTCAAGAACAGCAATATAAATTTCCTTCAAAAATAAAAAATAAATCCCAGAAGTATGAAATGGAGATTGGTACTAAGGACAACATACATGATAGAGTAATAAACTCTTGTTCTGAAGCCACCTAGAGATCCAAATATGCAAAATAAAAACGAAGGAAGTAAGGTAGATATTTTGCATAGTATGTGCTGGGAAAAGCTGACTTGAAAAAAAATTTTTTTCTTTTAGAAAATATTTCTTTAGAACTCCAATAGCCTTTTGTTTTTTTAACCTTTTTACTTTCAATATTTAACCTAACTCCAAAGGAATTTATTTTAAAAGCAAATGGCGCAACATTTATTTTTACAGTCTCATTTTTCCTATACTTTCTTTCAAAGGTTCCAGGATAATTTCTTATTTTTAGAACTACTGTATAATTGTTAGCATTCACTTCTTAATTTTTCCAGTCTTTATAAGTTGTGGCGTAAGAATCTTTACTAGAGAAATACAATTAAGTAGTTTTTACTAAACATTGATGTAACAATGTTTGCCAAATAACTTAAGAGTTGTATTAACTACTGACAATTATGCTTTTCATCACAAATAACCAACAAACAAAAGATGTAACAAAACACACAACAGAACAATTCCATCAAAAAAGAGAAAAAAATATTGTACACGTGTTAACTGAGGAAGCAAGGTGGTAAGAAACCTGGAAAGGAGGTTGGCTGAAGCGGGAGTTTGCACCACATAAACTCTAAGATTGCTTTCAATCTCAATTATGGGATTCTAATAAATTATAAGATTATGGTAAATGAAAGAACAAAGACCTAGAAAGGCTGAGCTATGTTTTAAAAATAAAACAAATTCTTTAGCTGTTTACAGAACATGAACTAAAATCGTAAGTGAGGGTTCCAAGTGGAACTGACCAGAGAGATTTTCATTATATAAACAAAAATTGCCAGACGTGTAATATGGAAACAAATCTAAAACTATTTCAGGTAAGAACACTTCCTTTTAAAAGCTAAGCCTTCCGGGGCGCCTGCTTGGATGGCTCGGTGGGTTAAGCATCCAACTTCGGCTCAGGTCATGATCTCGAGGTTTGTGAGTTCCGGGAGTTTGAGCACCTCATTGGGCTCTCTGCTCTGAGCACAGAGCCCACTTCAGATCCTAGATCTCCCTCTCTCTCTGCCCCTCCCCTGCTCACGTGCACACGTGTGCTTCTCTCAAAAATAAACATTAAAAAAAACTAAAACCTAGGCCTTCCAGATAGATAATTTCAATCATCTGAGGTATTTCAGCAAAGTAAATACTTAATGGAAAAAATCATTACTTTCAATAATACTATGTCCAGGAGACTCATGTCCTCAGATATTAAAATTTGGCTTAAGAATAAATATACCATGGGGTGCCTGGGTGGCTCAGGGGGTTAAGTGTCCCACTCCTGATTTCAGCTCAGGTCATACATAATCTCACGGTTTGTGAGATCAAGCCCTTTGTCTGGCTCGGATTCTCTCTCTCTGACCCTCCTCTGCTCACGCTCTCTCTCTCTCTGAAAATACATATAAATAAATTAATTAAATAAATAAGCAAGCCAAGTTGTTCTTCATCAAGATTTAACTAAAGTATTTCTGATAGTAACTGAGATTTAGAGTTCAAGGTCTAACAACGGTGTTATGAGATCAACTGCCCAAATGTGTCATCTCATTCCTCTTTCCTAGGAGTCTGTATCCTGACGCTCATCACAGCATTTGGCACCAAGAATCATAATTTTTTTAAGTTTACTTAATACATAACAGTTCTCAATAAAAAAGATTTGGAATTTACCAAAAACTACCACAGACACCACCAAAAAAAAGTAATGCACTCAAATGCTAATTTATATCTTATTCATTTCAGTTAAAGGTGAATGTAATTGACTGGAAAGCCATAATAAAAATTTAATCAACATAGGCTTTACACATTTTGCACATCTTTAAAATTTTTTTTTTTTTCAACGTTTATTTATTTTTGGGACAGAGAGAGACAGAGCATGAACGGGGGAGGGGCAGAGAGAGAGAGGGAGACACAGAATCGGAAACAGGCTCCAGGCTCTGAGCCATCAGCCCAGAGCCTGACGCGGGGCTCGAACTCACGGACTGCGAGATCGTGACCTGGCTGAAGTCGGACGCTTAACCGACTGCGCCACCCAGGCGCCCCGCACATTTTGCACATCTTAAAAGTCTCTACAGGTGCAACGTATAAAAATCACTAAAGTGGATCTATAATCTACAAAACATATGGTAAACTAAAAGTCAACCTTAAAATTAATAACCTTTCATATATCAAAATATAAAATAATAAAGAACATTTTAAAACCACAGTACAAGAGAATCATTTCATTAAAAATAACGATTTATGATCAGTCTAAGCATCTAAAAAATAAGTACCTTTTCTATTACTGTTTAAGAAGTTTAGGAGTCTAAAAAACATCAAGTTTGCCAAATGTTTTATGTTGGATAAATTTTATTCTAGATGCTTATAATTTAGTTTTAAAAACTAAACTAAAACAGATTATAACTCTAAATTTCTTCAAGTCTGTGTGGTATTCACTTCAATAAACTACTTTGGCAGGAGAAGGGAGAAGGATAAGAGAACGTCTCCTAGTCCAACTAAATTCTTTCCATTTCTATGTAGTGTAAGAAACAAATGTTTTAAGTATGTTATAATTTGAGATAAAAGAAAAAAGTAGTCGAACTTGATACACTTGAATATATCTTCCTGTTTATTTTCGCCTTTTTTAAAATGTTTATTTTTGAGAGAAAGTGAGACAGAGCATGAACGGGGGAGGGGCAGAGAGAGAGGGAGACACAGAATCTGAAGCAGGCTCCAGGCTCTGAGCTGTTAGCACAGAGCCGGACATGGGGCTTGAACCCAAGGGCTGTGAGATCATGACCTGTGCCAAAGTCGGACACTTAACAGACTGAGCCACCCAGGCGGTGGCTGTATCTCTAATGTTTGGTTTTGGTGTTATCATACAATGTAAATACTGCATTTAATATAAAGCAGTAAAGGAATTGAGCAGAAATTATGTTACTTTTTTCTTTAAATTACATTCTAGCATTTTCAAGATTGGTTAAAAACCAAGATTTCCACAAAATGAATAGTAAAACACATTCTTAAAAATTATGTACAATTTTTGGAATAAAACTATTCCATAAACTGTTCAAAACGAGAAGTACATTATTTAAGTTGAATATAATCCTCCCATATAATAAATTTTGGAGACTGCTTTAAAGTCAATTTCCATATGAAATTTGATATTCTTGCTTTCCCTTTTATGAAGTTCTCCAATATTGTTACTCTCTTACCCTGACAGTGCAGGTAGTGAATGGGCACAACAAAAGAAACCACAAATCTTCAGAGTCAAACTGAGTAAGTAAAACATGTTATATTTTATAAATTCTGGGACAGCAAAAATGTCTATCTGGATAGACAGATACACTCACAAACACATATGTATATAACACACACATGTATATAAATTATCAGGGTATAGACTGACATATCAGTATACATCAGTGTTTCTTCTCACATACATACATGCCTACAAAACTTGACACTGTCAGGCCAAGACGACCAAGCTGAGCCATCTCTCCCTTTGCTTCAAATGGATTAAAAGCAAAAAAAAAATCGAAGTGTGTCTTTAAAAGTAAGCAATCATAAATCAATTACATACTGAATATATCAGGACACATGAACTTATTTCCTAGTCCCAAAAGAACTTTATAAAAAAAAAAATCCCATTTAGATAAATACAAAATCCTATAAACAATGGTATTTCCCCTTCAAATAGTTTTAAAAGTTTATAATATATTTGGGACGACTTCTCTGGATACAAATGATGTTATCTGATCAAACAGTAAAATTTAAAGTAAAGCTGACCTTAAACAATGTGGGAGGGCTTAGGAATACTGGCCCCCATGTGGTTGAAAATCTGCATAAAACTTTTGACTCCCCCCCAAATTTAACTACTAATAGCTGATGCTGACGAGAAGCCTTACCAAGAACATAAACAGTTCAGTAAAACATTTTGTATGTTACATAGTAAGCTGGAGAAAAGAAAATGTTATTAAGAAAATCATAAGGAAGATAAAATATAGTACTGTACTATAATTTACTAAATTACATAAGTGGAGCCATGCAGTTCAAACCTGTGTTAAGAGTCAACTGTACTGTTTATGTCTGACAATGCATGGAGCCTCATTAGACTTTGGACTATGCTGTGGAAATATAAAGTTCCTTCTGAAGACTAAATTCCTTAAAAAGTAAATAAGGTGAATTTCTGTAGTATAGTTATTCCATTTAATATAAATTCTACTGTGATTCACAATTCTAAAGTAATATTACAATACTCTTCATCTGATTCAGCAATATTTTCCTACCCTACACAACATATAAAACAGTGACACAGTGAGTAACACCAGCGATACTCTTCCTCAGAAAGCTGAACCAGGAAACCAGCAAATAGGGTAGATTTTTTTCTTTTTTAAGTTGTTAAATGGAAAAACAACAAAAAAAAAATTGGGAGAAAAGTCTTTATTCAGATACTTCTAGTACAACCAATAGAAAAATGTACTCTCCCTCAAAAAGCCCACCGACTCAATACTTTGTTAAAAAAAAAAAAAAATCAAATGAAGCCCTTTAGAGAGTATTTCTAGTATGTCTTCACGATAGCCTCAGAAGTAAAAATCTAAAGCATTTTAATAGTATCTTCATAAAGATTTACTATTTTGAAGTTAAAATTCCAACTATTTGTTGTACTTAAAATGCTAGAGTTCCTTTCATCAAAAAAAAAAAAAAAAACAATAAAATCAGCTTAAAATAAATTTATTGTACAATACAAAAAGTAGGCATACTGGAAAATAAAAGGTACATTATTAAATATACAAAGCAAATAAAAGAAAGCTAAATAACACAAATGTTTTAATCCAAACACTAAGATAAAATGCACAACATTTATGCTAAAAATAAAGTATTTCAGGAAGGATATGCATTTCAAACGAAATGTTAATAATGAAAAAAAAAAAAGAAAAACAAACGTGCTAACTTCTAAATGCTTGAATATCAAGAATCAGTAATGGCATGAAACATTAAATCCACAATACTGGGTACTTTTCAAGAACTTTATTTGAAAAGGTATTAAAAATACTGAAGGAATCAATTTAAAGAATGTTCTTAAATCTGGCAAAGATTTTCCTTTTTTTTTTTTTTTAAATTAAAGTTTAGGGGCCTATTCACAGTATCTTCCCTCTTCTTCCATTTATATACCTTCCTACAAAAATTTCTGGATGCTCATCCTTAATAAGATTAGCTACAATACAGTCAGCTACAAATTAACAACATAATTTTGAAATCTATACATAGGACACAATAGGAAAAATTGAATTTTCATTTTATAAAGTAAAACCATCTCCAAATGAAATAGTAAAACATAACAATTTAGAGCACAGGGAAAAAAATAAAGCCTTTTTTCCAATCTATCAATTAAGACATTCAGTTCCCCAAACTGCAAATGGCTTTGGTGGAACTAATAATACAAATGATACTGTTTAAAGTTGTTGCAGAGGTGAGGCTTTCAAAAAAACCACTCCCCCCTACCATCCGCCTCTGTAAATGGCCAAAGTAGAAGTATCCACTTACATTTGCATTTGTACATTAGAGAAATATTTAAGTAACAATAAACTCCTTGGTAAGTCCTCCAAAACTTAACACATAATTATTTAAATATATAAGTTAGCCCAAAAAGCTTTTGACCAACACCTTTGGAAGGGAACTTCTTTTTCTAATATCACAGTTCCCAAGCTTGAGACATCATTTGATCAGGTTTTCTGTATCTATATTTGCGCTAGTATCGAAATTACTCAGTGAAATCTTTTTTACTAGATTTACTTTTATAGATGTGACCTACCACATATGCCATGACACTAAAAAACTACCAAGTCTCCTTCTAGACCCCAGACCCCACCTCTGCCCCTCCAAAATCTACAAGTTTAAAAATGAATAAAACAAAACAAAAAACACCTTGTGGCTATGAGGAATTGTGGGGAAAACTGAAGAGTTATTTGGAAGAAGGAAGAAGTGTGAATAGGTCCTACAGAATTTTACAATCACTTTGCCAAGACAGACTTTAAACATTGTAAATTATCCAAAATAGTCCTTCTTTTAAAAACAAGTTTTGATTCTCAATATTGCATTTTTATAACCAAACAAAAGGATTCAGATCTAACACATTTTAGTAGCATACTTACTACTATCAGACTGAATTCATTTCCTAAGTACTCTAAAATTAGAGTTCAAGTAAAACAAACTCTATGAGATGTTATTATAATTTATCATAAAAGATTCATTAGCATTTGTGGAATTATTACGATAATAAAAATATTAAAAACTAAAACCCAAGATTCACCATTCACACTTAAATATAACATAGAAAAAGTAACGTGAATAATACGAAAATAAAATTGTTCAGGTAAACATTTCACTTGAAGACACTCACTGTTGCTCCTTCTGAGTAACCATTATAGCTTTTTAACAGTGAAACATGTCATTATCCTACTTCTGAAATTCTTTGGCTGGAATGTTTTAGTAACATAAGACACTCCTGTACATGACAATTTTGACAGAACACAGAGAAGTTGCAAAGTAAAAAAGCAAAGACATGATTTATATTTTAAAGTGTTTGATAAAATTTAAAATGAATTTTTAAAATTTAAAGCAAATTTATCACTAAAAATGGCATAAAATATAAACTTAAGCTAATTTTATAATCTATCACTGTATTAAGTAATTTGGGATTCATTAATTTTGCCTTTTCATTGTATTTAGCATAGAGATGACTTTCTATTGCCCCTACAGACATCATGTCAGTTTTAAAACTGGGAAAGAAAAAACAAAATGCAATGAAACTTATGAGTTCAATGTGTGGGTTTTAGAACCAAAAATGACATTTCTGTTACCATTTTAAAATGGAGATTAAGTTAAAATTTTAATTACACCATGAAAAAATTTAAAGGAATTTTTTCCTTTTTGCGTCTTTAAAAATAAAGCAAATTTGCTTTACTTATGTATAAATACTTTTTTAAAGACCAACAAATCCACTTTTTAATCTATTATCTTTATACAAAGATTAAAAGGAAAAAAAGCTTTATGGCTCCAGCACCCAAGGTTGAAAACACAAAAAACTCAAATAAATATTTATAGTATGCAAAAAAGCTAAAGATGGTTGAAAGAGTAAATGAAGAACATTCTGAAACTAGAACCCATTTCTTTAGCTTTTCTCTCCCAGACTTTCCATTCTATATACTACAGTTGTAGAGATGTCCTCATTTGACTCAGGTGACACTTTTTTCCATACTGTCTCTTTTAAAGCAAGTTCTTGTTGGAGACTTTCATAGTCCAATGGTCCAAAGGAATGCTAGTTGTTCAAGCAACATACATAATTTATTAGTGCACTTGAGTGAAGAAAGGTCCAAGCTATAAAACGGTATTTTTCAATGAATGTTATTAAGATCTGTTAACATTTTCACCCACCACCATTTGATGTTTTGTTCCATGTTACTCATGTTGACACCCATGGCAGTTTCTATTCTGTTAGCTTTGCATAATTCTCACATATTACAAGTTATTTGATTAGAACTAACAATAGGAAAATTTACTTCGTATGCATTAAAAATATTTTCTACTTATAAGTGCTTCATATCAGCTTCAAGTCTAATTAGGTATTTACTATAAACATTTTCTAGATGGGATGCAAAGGAATTTAATTAAAATTCAAAACAAGTCCTTGGTCCAGTGAACAACTATGAAGACAAAAAATCTTGTTCCTGAAATTTAAGTCCTGACTCTTAAATATTAGCACTAAGAGAAGTATGTATGTGCAGTAATATGAAGCCAAACAATGATAATAAACAAATATTACTTTAAGAGTATCAAGAACTCTGCATTAAACACTTTTTATAAAAAAATATTTCATCTATAGTGGCCAATAAAAATTATGAGGCTTTGTAAGGTCTTTCACTAATACTATAATCCCTTTCCTATTTACATATCCATCCATGCCAAAATAAACGTCAAGACTACTACTGACAAATGATTAAGAGTAAAACAAGGCTTTCTTTTTACCGCATGTAGCACTTTCCAAAGTGTTTTTTTGAACAGAATCAATTCTTCTTTTTTTTAACAGAATCAATTCTTTAAAATATTGCTTAAAATAGCAGAAAAATGGGTGGGTAGGTGGAGAACCCTGCTGCCAGGTTAACCAGTTTAAATTTAAATAAAACAGCAATAATTATTATTTATACACTCCTGAGTCCAGGATGAAAATGTCAATAACTTGTGTCTACTCAATTCGTGATTAGCAAATATATGAGGACACTAACAAACTAAGTTCTATTCAAACAGGTGAATCTCATTTTCTTTTAGA
Source organism: Leopardus geoffroyi (assembly GCF_018350155.1). NCBI lineage: Eukaryota > Metazoa > Chordata > Mammalia > Carnivora > Felidae > Leopardus > Leopardus geoffroyi. Next base: position 178,080,205 of record NC_059328.1, on the reverse strand, counting down.
AAAATATTACATAATAATCTAAATATGAATTTTGCTTACCCTTTGATCACCACCTTCTCTTCGAGGATCAAGTTTTTTTGCAAAGTGTCTCAAATTATCATAGTTATGGAAATTACAGAGAGAAACAAGATCCTGTAAATAAAAGGACAGGAATAAGAAACTGGCTATTCACTGGCTATTTTTTTCATATTGCAACAAATCACACTAATATTGTCCAACTTAACTTACTATCTCATGGAAAATACCACTGCAAAAAGCAGCATGTATCACGAAGAGAACCAAAATCAGAATGAGAACATGGAGTAAGCATTGAGAACAATGCTTACTAGCTAGGGCTTACTAGCTAGGGCTAAACCACTCAAATTGTTTCTTTCATTTCCTATAAAATGGGCCTTTAGTCACAGGTCATATGAAAGAACTATTCTAGCAAATAACCATAAAGCACCAAAAAATATAAATAAACATTCTGGTCACAATCTATTATAATCCATAAGCATCCAGTGTCATTCTATAGCTTTTGCAAAATATAAAAAACTGAAAAATAAATAATTTTAACTGAGAAAGTTTGCAGAAAAATTATAGTACGTAATACAGAGTCTACAAAGTAGTAAATTGCACATAAAACTGGAAGCTGAAATATTAGCAAGACTTGGGTAACTATATAAAATACTGAACTAATCTAGAAACAATTTTATTTTGTAGTGCTTATGTCCTCAAAAAAAAAAAAAAAAGACTTTTCAAGATAGTTTATGGATAAAGATATTCAAACATACAGATTAATGATGATATAATAAACAATAATAATCTTAATTTACGTTGGGATTTAAATTTATACTTTTCCAAGTTTAATAACTTTTGTTGAGGTTTTTTGGAAACTGAAAACTATATACAACCATGACAATTAAAATATCAGCATCAAACAAATGTAATTTCCTATGGGCACGAGTATATGGGAGGTGATAGAAGCAATTTAAAGATCCTTTATAAGTACTGCCATGGCTAACCTAGTAACTTGCAGACAGGTAGGCAGAATGCCAACAATCAATAAACTACTGAAATGATTTAAAAATCAGAATCACTGGATGGTTCCACTTACATGATTATCATACAACATCCATTCATGATAAAAATCCTCAACAAAGCAGGTTTAGAGGGAACATACCTCAACATAATAAAAGCCATAATATGAAAAATCCACAGCTAACATCATACTCAATGGGGAAAAACTTCAGAGCTTTTCCCCTAAGGTCAGGAACAAGATGTCCACTCTCACCACTTATAATTCAAAATAGTACTGAAGTCCTAGCTACAGCAATCAAACAACAAAAGAAATAAAAGCCTTTCAAATTAGTAAGAAAGAAGTAACATTTTCACTATCTGCAGATAACATGTTACTCTATACAGGAAAACCCTAAAGACGACACCAAAAAACTACTTGAACTGATAAATGAATTCAGTAAAGTCACAAATAAAAAATCAATACACAGAAATCCATCACATTGAATGAAACTAATAATGAAACCCCAGACAGAAATTAAGAAAAAAATCCTTTACAACTGCACCAAAAATAATAAAATACCTAAGAATAAACTTAACCAAAGAGGTGAAAGATATGTACTCTGAAACACTGACGAAAGAAATTGAAGATAACACAAAGAAATGCAAAGATATTCCATGCTCATGGATTATAAGAACAAATATTATCAAAATGTCTATACTATCCAAAGCAATCTACAGATTTAATGCAATCTCTATCAAAATACTAAAAGCATTTTTCACAGAACTAGAACAATCCTAAAATTTTTATAAAGTCACAAACGACTCAGAATAGCTAAAGCGATCTCAAAAAAGACAAAACCAGAGGTTATCACAATTCTAGACTTCAAGTTATATTACAAAGCTGTAGTTATCAAAACATTACAGTACTAGCACAAAAACAGACACATAAATCAATGGAACAGAATAGAAAACCCAGAAACAAACCCACAATTATATGGTCAATTAATCTTTGACAAAGGAGGCAAGAATATGCAATGGTTTAAAAACATAGTGCTGGTAAAACTGGACAAATGGTGCTGGGAGAACTGGACAGCCACATGCAAAAGAATGAAACTAGACCACTTTCTTACACCATACACAAATATCAACTCAAAATGGATTATGGGCCTAAATATGAGACCTGAAACCATAAAAATCCTAGAAGGGATCATAGGCAGTAATTTCTGACATTGGCTGTAGCAACATTTTTGTAGATATGTCTCCTGAGGCAAAGGAAACAAAGCAAAAAAAAAAAAAAAAAAAAAAAGAAAAAGAAAAAGAAAAAGAAAAGAAAAGAAAAGAAAAGAAAAGAAAAAAGTATTGGGACTACATCAAAATAAAGAGCTTCTGCACAGCAAAGGAAACAATCAACCAAACTCAAAAAAACAAACTGCTGAATGGGGGAAGATATTTGCAAATGACCTATCTGATAAAGAATTAGTATCCAAAATATATAAAGAACTGATACAACTCAACACCTAAACAGCAAATAATCAAATTGAAAAATGGGCAGAAGACATGAAAAGACACTTCTCTAAAGAAGACATGCAGATGATCAACAGACACATGAAAAGATGTTCAACATCACTCATCATCAGGGTAACGCAAATCAAAAATCACAATGAGGTATCACTTCACACTCATCAGAATGGCTGAAATCAAAAACTCAAGAAACAAGTGTTGGTGAGGATATGGAGAAAAAGGAACTTTCATGCACTGTTGGTAGGAATGCAAACTGGTGCAGCCACTATGGAAAACAGTATGGAGTTTCCTTAAAAAGTTAAAAAAAAAAAATTTAGAAATAGAACTACCCTATGATTCAGAAATCATACTACCAGCTATTTATGCAAAGAATACGAAAACACTAATTTGAAGGGATATATGGACCCCTACCCTATGTTTATTGAAGCATTATTTACAGTAACCAAACTATGGAAACAGCCCAAGCGTCCATCTACAGATAAAGAAGTGGTGTAGGTAAATACAATGGAATACTACTCAGCCATAAAAAAGAATGAAATCTTGCCATTTGCCACAACATGGGTGGATCTGGAGTATAATGCTAAGCGAAGTAAGCCAATCAGAGAAAGACAAATACCATGTGATTTCACTCATGTGGAATTTAAGAAACAAAACAAAGGGGAGCAGAGAGATAAACCAAAAAGTAGACTCTTAACAACAGAGAACAAACTGGTGGTACCAAAGAGGAGAGGTGGGTGGGGTGATGGGTGAAATAAGTGAAAAGGATTAAGAATCATTTATCATGATGAACACTGAGTAATGTATAGAAGAACTGAAAGACTATATTGTACACGTGAAACTAACACATCATTGTATGCTAACTATACTAGAACTAAAATTTTAAAAATCAAATCATTGGATGGTTCCACTTATATGATCATTATTTTCATTAAGAAAATATGCTTACATGACAGAAGTGAATTCCCTTAACACTGTTGCCCATCTTGTCCAGAGGAGGAGACCAGCACATCATGCCCATGACATTAGGGACAACTAAAAGAATGCCCCCAGCAACTCCAGATTTTGCAGGAAGACCAACCTGAAAATAATTTGAAAAACAAGGATATTCTTGTTAACATTTTAAAATAAGGAAAATTATGTCCAACAATAAGGGAATTGGTTTAGAAATTATGGTATATGTATACACAGAATTCTAACATTACAAGTGTTGTAGATAACTATTAACATGTTTCTAATACAGTAAATGAGAAAACACTTATAAAACAGTTGAGATGTATTTAAATACAGAAAACATTTGAAAAGATACACTCTTAAGGATTAAGGTAGATTACATCTAAATTGTGGGGCTATGCATGTTTTTATTTTATTCTTTTGGATTGTGTGTGTGTGTGTGTATATATATATATATATATATATATATATATATATAGTATATATTGTATACAATATATTGGATTGTGTGTATATATATATGTATTTTTTTTTGAAGTTTATTAGAGAGTGCACACAAGCATGTGGGAGGGACAGAGAGAGAGAGAGAGAGACGGACAGAAAGACAAACAGAGAGAGAGACAGAGAAGGAAAGAGAATCCCAAGCATGCTGATGCAGAACTCAAACCCATGAACCACAAGATCATAACCTGAACCAAAATCGAGTTGGATACTTAACTGACTGAGCCACCCAGGCACTACTGGACTAGATTTGCTAATTCTATAATAAACATGTATTAAAGTATGAAAAGTTATTTTCAAAAAATATTTTATGACTAAAAAAACATGACAAATTGTATCTTCTTAGAAGATTTTCTGTGGTATACTGTCTGAGAATTCTCTGAGGAGATAAGATCACAAGTAATTCAAATTAATCCTCTTCAAAACACTTAAGTTCACATTATGTAACACTTGACAGTAACTGTGATAAAAAGACAAAATTCGTATCATCAGGGCAGTATTCACTAATGGCTTACTAACATTCATATATTGAATACCTCTTGCTAGAAGTAATCTTGCACAATACTAAGGAAAAAAAAATTAACCTGAATGGGATAAACCAATTTCCCAGCAATACAAGATACAAGGGACAATGGTATGGACGTAATAAAGAAAATCTAGACTGAAAAACTGTACAGGATAAATTACCCAGTTCTTTCAACTAAAAATAACAAGAAAGAAAGAGACGTCAAGGAAGAGTACATTTAAAAAGTAATAATAAAAGAAGATATAACCGATCATTAACACATGACCCTTATTTGCATCCCAGGTTAAAAAAACCACAAAACAGTAATTTACAAGACAATCCAGATAATTTGAACACTAAATATTTTGATATTAAAAATGAAAAAATTTTTTTCAAATATAATAATGGTGCTATGTTTGTTCGTTTGTTTTCTAAAAAGTCCTTATCATTTAGAATTACACACTCAACTACATGACAAGAATTGGAAATAAAGATAAACTGGTAAGGTACTAATAACTATTGAAGTTGAGTAGTGGGTAACATTAAATGCATCTAGTTTTCTGTTCTAAAATTTTCAAATAAAAAAAATTTGTAGGGCATTATATCTTGACATAAGCAGAATGAGGTAAGAAAGTCCATATTTCACAGGTGTACACAAATGTTCAAAAATGCACAAGAGAGCTTTAAGAGTATATTTTTGTTAACTTAATATACTTTAAGTGCTTTAAAATATCTATGATTATAACCAAAGGTGCTAAACATCCCAATTATGCGCTCCTTCTGAACTTAAGGAGCTGTTGAGGTATGTAATCACCATAAGGCTTAGTTATATTAATAAGAAATAGTAGAGAAAGTCTGTACTAACCTTGCACACTGGAATGCCTTACAAGTAGAAGTGATGAGGTTTTATAAATTAAACTCCAAGTTCTTAAGAATATCGGGTAGCCTGCTTAACTCTATTCCTTAACAAGTCTGTAACAAATTAACCTTAAAAACAAGTCTCTCTCTCAAAAATTAATGTGCAGGTGTAGAACCAAAGTTCAAACTGTATTTTTAAAAGAACTAGTCCAGACTAGTTTCCTGCAGTAGAAAATTAAGATTAAACAATTACTTACATGGAAAGCAAACTGCCCGGAGAAATCATACATGCCACAGGAATGCATCAAACTCAGTGTATTTCGAACTGCTTCAGGGCTCAGTACTCTCTCACCAGTAATTGGACAGAAACCACCATTAGCCAGTGTTGCAGCCATCACACTGGCTGATTCACAAGTTACTTCAATGGAGCATAGCTAGAAGGAAGAAAAAACTGAATTCTGAAAATTTAGGTTGACATTATTTTCTGTACTACAATTGACTTCTAAGAAAATATATTTCATCTGGTAGTTCATACAGATCTGAAATCTTTCTTTCAAGGGGATTATTTTAATATAACTTGATAACATTCTAAAGATTTAAATTTGAACAAATTTCAAGCCCCTTTAAGGTTTATCCTGATTTGCCCAGTTATCGAGTCTTTTATAATGGCCAGGATAGGAAGAGCCAGCCCCTAAGCATAAAGATCTATAATGGTCCCAAGTGATATTCAAAGTTGCTTAAATATTAATGCTTTCTGTAGGATACACATAATTATTTTTAAATTGAAAGGAAAAGGAGCCGTGATATATTTTTAACACAAAGCAACATACATTAGTATTATGATAGATAGCATTTACATTAGAAATTGCTACTTTAGGAAAAAAAGATGCTAAAATGACTGACATTTTCACTATAACAAAGCTCAGCATTCCTATGTAGTAACATGCAAAAAATTAAGGAATGGAAACCAAGATAGCACTAGCCTGGATACTCTGAGTGCCTAAGTCAAAATACTACCTTTTAAACCACTTATTAATATTTAAATATTTATTCGATATTGACTATGGGTGCTGGACAGAATATACTGAATAAATAAAAGCAAAGTCCAGGCAGAGTATAGTACAGTATTTAAAAATAATCAAAATAATGGAAATAAGTTTACCACAGCAAACCCAAATTTATCCATAAAACAGAAATAATAAATAAGCTCCATTTTACTTTTCATTAACAGCAATCCAAACTAGGGGGCAGGGTGTGTATGGGGAGGTGGGAGAGGAAGTAGATGAGAAAGAAGATGGGAAGGGGGAGCAGGAAGAAAAGGCTGAGTTACCAACTTGCAATCTTTCCTTACTAATTTTTCAAGATTCCACAAGAGACAAAGGGGTTTGGAAAGAGCAAGAAGGAAAACTTATTAGCTACAGTGCATTAGGAAACTGACTGGGAGCCACTTTTTCACTGACTTTCACTTTTGCTTGTTTATATTAAAACCTCTTCCTTATTTCTCCAAAACTACAGAACCTAGTCACTATACTGACCCAGATAGCAAAGACTTATGTAGATGTAATCATGAAATGCTTTCTAAAAGAAGTTAAAATTTAAACTCCAATGATCATTTCCTAACTTATACTTAGTATTAACTGGAATTTTGTCATAAGATGATATATATACCAAATTTGACAAATCCCAATTTAACAGTACTTTTCTGATACCCTGATTAGATGTTCAATTACATGCAGCCCTTCTCCAAAACTTCTATTCTATGGCTTTCTCTTGATTTTTACCCTGAAGTGCAGAAATTTCATAGTAGATTAGTAGCACCTACGCTATAATAGCTAAAGTGTATATACCGAAGGAAAACAAACATTAACGTATGGAAGAAATAAAAATAAATGACACTATTATTTTATAGAACACCTTACAGCTTCAAAGGAATTTGACACATATCATTTCATGTTATCTTCAAGATAATGCAGACAGTTAGGTTAAGCATATGCTACACATAATGAAATTAGGTCTAAGTTACTGAAGTTATGTCACATGGCTAAAAAATGGCCAGATTAGACCTTGATTTTACACTGACAGTTTGGATTCTCAATTCACAGTTCTTCACGTTGGAAGGTGACAAACTGCCATCAAAATCTACATTATCAACCCCCCTTACATATTTTTTAACATTACTACAAAATTGAAATTAAAGCACCTTAAAAAGTAAAGACAAGCAAAAGTAAGATTAACTAGAAATCAATAATAATTAGTTTACTATTTAGCTTGATATTACAGCCCATTGATATTAGCACCGATGGTATTAAATCTGTAGGAATGAACTGAACTGAAAATACAGGGAGAAAAGAGTTATCGGGGAAGGCTCTCTAAAACTGAGTTCTATAATCACAGCAGATTATGTGAGTGGCCCACTCAGGAATGTGGAGAAACTATACTAAGTTAGAAAAGAAACACCACAGGGGTGCCTGGGTAGCTCAATCGGTTGGGTGGCAGACTTCGGCTCAGGTCATGACCTCACAGTTCGTGAGTTTGAGCCCCACGTCAGGCTCTGTGCTGACAGTTCAGAGCCTGGAGCCTGCTTCAGATTCTGTGTGTTTCCCTCTCTCTGCTCCTCCTCTCCTCATGCTCTCTCTCGAAAATAAACATTAAAAAACAAACCAAAAAAGCATCATATGACTTTGCAGAAATGAATTAAACCAACTGAGAAACTGCTACTTTAAAATGCTGAATATGAACACTCCAATGAAGAAACAAACAAATCCTCAAAACAAAACTTAAAAGCTAAGAAATCAGCTTAGTTTTTAATAAGGACAAACCAATTTCTGGAATGATATTCCATTTTTGATACTTCTTAAACAAAGTAAAAAACATTCCTTATTACATTCTAAGGCATGATTTTTAGGAGGAAAAAAAACATGAGAATGCCTTTCATGAGGACTCTTTTTAGAAGGGGAGTGGTAAATATATTTTATCCTCATCTAGAGCCATGATTTCAGAGACATCTATACTCTGCACAATGTGACACATCCATTTATATACACAACTCATAGAGTTGAAGTAAATTACCTGGAAATAGAAGTCTAATATACCAACCATGTCTGTGCCTTCTGGAAAACACTGAAAAAATAGAAAGGCAATTAAAAACAAGAATATATGCACATAAGTAAGAGACACATAAAGACTAAAATGTATACAAATGTCTTGTATTAACTGGTAACAAAATAGCATATAACCTATAAAAAGGCTTACAACCCTTTTTACATGAAATAATAAAGAACAATAAAGCAAAACTACATTACATACAGATTTCTAGATACTAGTTTAACAATGATAAACTGATTCATAATTCATAAATCAAGTTACTGGACCACCCACTTAAAATTTAAAAACCAAATGTAATCAATAATAGTCTGGCATCACACTTTCAGAAAAATGGGCTAATCCTTAAGAAAAACTTGCATCAATGTAATTAGTAAAATATCTGAATACTGCCAGATATTAAATTGACTTAATATTAACATTTTGAAACGACTAACTCAAGAGCATTTTGCAAAAACTTCTAAACATTAAATAGTAATAGACAGTTGCTTAAAACCTATTGTTGAGTTTTTAGCATACATGTTTACATATTTTATTAAATAAAACAATAATTTGAAATAGAAACAAAAAAATTCAAGAACCTTTTTTTCTTTTAGGTAATATCCTATTGCAAAATTTCGATCTCCACTTTCTCTTTCAGACTGAAACCTAGAAGGAAAAAAATTGCTCTATTTACTTATTTTCTATAAAAGTATGATTGTCCTGTAGTGTAACTGTATAGCAAAGTATAGTATAAAGAACACTGACCTAAGAGTCAGGACTGCTGGGTTTCAATCCCAGTTCTGTCAATAGGCTAGCTATGTGGTTTTTGGGGAAGTCATTTAATTGACAATTCTTTCAGTCTTAATTTTCTCAGCTGTGAAAGGACTGAAATGGGTTAGGCCCTTTCTAATCTTCATATTTTGTGAATAAAGAAGCTAATTTTAAAATTACCAAGTATTCCACCATTAAAAAATACACTAAGAAACTGCAGAATCTTCTGGGTCCTCCAAAAGTACAATAATCAATTCCAACTGCAGGAATCCATGGAAATTTCACTAAAGGAAGGACACATGAAATGGGCCTTTCAGCATTTGTTGGATTAACAGATTTCGGGGGGAAGCCTAGGCAGTGGCAAATCCCATGTAGCATGAACAAAGTTATAAAAGTATAGAAGACAGGACTGCACTGAAGAATGGCGTATGTTCTGATGTATCTGAGAAATAGGGTTCATGGAGAAGAGTGGAGAACCATCAAACTAACAAAGGAGACTGGGACCACATTATTATCAAGACTGATAAATCTAAAAATGGCTCCTGATGGCATACCAAATGAAAGCTTGAAGGCTTTCCATCAAATTACCTTGTTGAGACCTACATTTTAGAAGGATAACTCTGACATCAGTCTGGGAAAGGGGAAAAAGAAAGGATGACTTATGTTATTAGGAAACCGAAGTAATAAAAGCCATAGAAAGCCTGAACTTAGGTAGTGGTGACAGGAATGGAAGGAGAGCTATGATCAAACATGAGAGCACTTCGGCACGTCTTTCAACCTAATGGGAAAAAGGGGGAATGGTGAATGAAGTCTGATACAAAAGTCTAGATTTTTAATCCAGTCGACTGAAAGGACAGTGATATCAACTGACATGGGGATCCATGATTTAACTTGCGTGCAAGCATCCATAAGGCTGCTGACAAAAGAGGAACTGTGGGTGACAGACACTCTGTATCATCAATGACAAGGTGTGTGTGGGGGGTGAGGAGAGTCTCTCCTAACTATACATTTTAATGTTTCTATGGTTAGAAAAACAATGTTGGATATGTGGATATGAAAAAGCTCTTGAAAATAAACTTGTCAACTTGCCATACCTTAAAAAAAAAAAAAAATTCAACATGGTGTACATAAAGAACTAACTGCTTAGCAATGATCACAGTGCCTAGCATATAGTTCTGTTCACCAAACACTATCAAGTGGCTATTATCTGCTGGATAACAGGAATACAAAAATGAATTGGAAGACATTTCTACCCAGGTCTAAAGGAAGTCAGAGTCTTATGGTGGTGATGAGGCAGTGAGACATAGAGTAAGCTCAATTAAATATGGTAATATAATAGCACAGAAGAGAGGTGAGATGAGATTCATGAAAAACTTCTTAGAAAGATACTTAAGTTGATGAATAAAAGTTGGTAGAGCAGACAACCTGAAAATTTTTGTTTCCTGAAACGTGAAGTACAAAGTATCACCTATTTAGTATTCATGCCAAAACCGTTTCAGCTTTATGTAACCACAAGGAAACAACCAGACCTATTCAAAATGTGGAATATCCTCTGTAGCCCATGGGCCAGATGTAGCCTGCTGCCTGTTTTTATAAATAAAGTTTCTTGAAACACAACCTCATATTGTCCATGGCTGCATTCCTACTGAAACAGTAGAAATGAGTAGTTGCAACCAGAGTCCATTATGGCCCACAAGTCTGAAAAATTTACTATCTGGTCCTTCACAGAGAAAGTTAGTTAATTCCTGCTTTGTAAAACAAGTGGTTGGCACTCTTCAAAGAAAGCCACTTAATAAAATTTTATAAAGCAAAGGTGTAGGGCAGGAAGACTCTTCTATTTTAAAAAAGCAGAAGAGACATAAATGTAATGTGCAAACCTTGATTAATTCCTAGGAAGCAAAGGTCATAAAAGGCTTTTAGGGGGTGGACAGTAGGTACATTTATGTATTAATGACATCTTACGATTAATGTTAGTGATCTTAATGTTAATGTTAATGTGTTGATGGTACTGTGGTTATGTAGGAGAATGTCCTTATCTCAGAATATACATGTTGAGTTATTTATGGGTGAAGTGTTGAGATGTCTACAACTTTATTTCTATCAGTTCAGAGAAAAAAAATGTATATTTACATATGTGTGTGTGTGTGTGCATGTGCGTGTGTGTAGAAATACACATATTTTAAACAGTTATCTAAAAAAAGAGGTTGAGGGAAAGCCAATGAGACAAAATATTAATCAGAAAATATAAGTGAAAGATATCCAGATATTCATTGCTTACTCCTTCAACTTTTCTACAGACTGGCAAATTTCAAAATAAAAAACTGGGGTTAAAATCAAGTTAGCCAGGCAGAGAGATTTAGAGAGGTAAGACAGGTATTACAGGCAAAAAGAAAATTGAATAACTCTCAGTAATTTAAGGGAAAGTTGGGTCCCTTCTAACTTTATACCCACAAGAAGTTTATCCAACCTATATAAAGCATTTAAGTGTTCTCTCAGGTAATTCAGAAATAATTCATTTCCCTTTAATGACGAAATTTTAAGTAATTATTTATTCGCTGAAGTAAGCCCTAGGACCAAACCAGATTAATTCTAAATACACTATGTATTATATATGTAGAGAAAGGGGAGAGGTTGGGGGGGGGGTGGGGACAAAACAGCATTTAAAATAGAATTCTATAGGGGTCCCTGGGTGGCTCAGTTGGTTAAGTGTCCGATTTCAGCTCAGGTCATGATCTCACGGTTCATGAGTTCGAGCTCCATGTCGGGCTCTGTGCTGACAGCTCAGAGCCTGGAGCCTGCTTCAGATTCATTCTCTCTCTCTCTCTCTCTCCTCTCTCTCTCCCCCTCCCTTGCTCATGCTCTGTCCCTCAAAAATCAATAAACATTTTAAAAAAATGTTTAATAGAATTCTATACTCTAGATATTTTTGTTAATTTAAAGAGGACTGGCCCATTATAAAAACCTAAGTCAAAAATTAGACTCACGTTGCATTACTGAATCCAACGTATTCATTGCCAGCCATCTTATTCAAAAACTGCATCACCTATAAACCAGAATTAGAAAGTATCAGTAATTAAAAAACAAGTATTTAAGGAATATAAATATAGCATGAAAACTGAATTCTACATTGCACTTACATAGTCAAATTTTTCAGCATTATTCACTCCTTGCTGCAAAGAAATGAGATAAATATGTTAATACAGGCATCACTACAGTTTAAGTTTTAACTGAGTATAATTATCAAAATTTCAAACTGCTATCATAATTAATATACTGTACATTAGTACTTTTAAATCTAGGAAATACTTCTAAAATAATTCAATATTTACATAAACTTTTTACATGTTCTTTTATTAATACCAATATGTTGACAGTGGGTCTGAATTACAAAGGGAATGCTTTATTTTAAGTATAAGCTTTACCCAACCCAAAGTTACAGAATTTTAGTTACCCCAAATTCCCTTATCTTTCATGACAACACATAATCTGCTAGAACATACGTTATTTAATTTCATATTTTAAAAAAACTTAAAATAAAGTTTCACCCTTAGAAAAGAGTTGAGTATAAATTATGGTTTTCAAGTAAGAACAATCTACTCATATTTTTAAAATAACCTCAAACCAGTATTAGAGTTAGGAAGATGAGTTATGTTGCAAAACTAAACTAATCTTTTATAATTCTATATATGCAAACATCCTGCATACATTTTGCTAGTATAAAGAAAGCTCTACCTTTTGTATCTCATTTGTTTTAACAATATTTGAACTAAAAAATATATATTTCATAGCCTCTAAACAATTAGCTACATTTGAATTTAGCATTATGCCAATTCAGAGCATGGAAGATGTATTGTTTCATCACTTCTATTTCTGACATGTTAGCTACTGCAAATTTCAATAGGAAAAACCTATGTAATGTAGATCAGTTCAAGTAGCCAAATGGTTTCATTTTTACCTCGGCGAAGTTTACAAAGCAGTAAGATGTAGATCTGAAATCAAACGTATTAATTGGTGATATGCACCCAATAGAAACAATACATCTCTAATTTTTAAAACAGGTTTAAAATAATTTGACAACTAAAATTTTAAAACAAAAATTTTAAACTTTACCCTAAAAATTCCAAAACATTACACTTTAAAATTTGATTATGATGGGGAAAACCTGTACCAGAGAATTATTTAACTGAATAAAGCCAGGTTCATTCTCCACTTTACAAGTGGATTAAGATCTGGCTGATAATCTGTGAAACCTTACAGATCAACTTATTTACCAAAGAATGTCAATCACATATACAATCAGTAGCTGAAAAGAACACCACACTATTTCATCAAAATTAAGCATTAACAAATCTTAAACAAGATAATGATGGATAATTTAGCTACAGCCATATTGTAATCACTATCTATGTATTTTCTCTAAAGTGCCCTTTGACATATTTTAATTTTTCTTTCCTTATAATACACCAGAATTCAAAATGTAGAAATGTAACTCCAAAGCTGTTCAATGAAAAATAATTAAAAGAAGAAATTACCAACTTCATTGAACTGTTGCAGTTGTCAAAATATTCCATAGATCCTAATGCTGTAAAATATGTAACAACATTTAAACCACAAAAACCTTTTTAACCTTAGAAAACGCACAAAAAAAAAAAAAAAACAACTCTTTTGGAAAAGGATGTCAGCATTTGCATTGGGATGTTACATGGATAATTACCATTATACAATTAATCAATGTAAAATAAACAAGTTATACTGAACTTCCATTCTCTGACCTAAACTGTGCCCTACAGAACGAATACAAATTTTCTTTATTAAGCTGTCATATTTAATAAAAAGAAAAAAAAACTGTTTCAACTCTAGACTATGGTCACAAGCTTGACCTACTTTGTAGCTTACTAAATTAAAGCATAATTAAAATTGTTTTGCTTCTAAGCTATTTTTTAAAAAAACTGATATTTACCATTGTCAATCATATAACCTTTTGGATAAACTACTTGAAATGTTCTAGGCGGATTATATAAAAACACACAAAATAAACTAACTGATTTTGTTGACCCAAGAAAGTCTTTCCCCAAAATTTCCCCATTTAAATGTAAAAGCACTTGTTTAATGTTTGTTCTTACTATCTACACTGAAAATAGTATTTTACTTAAGTCAACAAAATATATTTGCCCCTGTATCTCTTGGAAAGATTTCATGTACCCCAGGAATATATGGGATCTAATAATCATTATAAAATGTCAAGTTATTTTAATTTTAAAAAAATAACAGTAGAAAGTTTATTTGTAAAAATGTTAGAAAAAATACACATACACATACAAAATAGAGTAAACCCCCTAAAAGCAAATATACAAACTGTAAAAATAAAATCCATCATCATCTAGTAGTGGGGTACAGAGAAGTGGAGGACAAGATACTATGAAAATTAGAAGCCAGGAATGGGTACATAGGGGCTAGTTACACTATGTTTATTTTGAGTATGTTTGAAATTTTTCATAAAAAGTTAAAGAAAAAATGTTTATTTATTAATAATGTCCCATGTTAATTTTACAAAACTGTTATTTTAGAATATTCTTTTCTCTTTGAAATAGTAATTGATTTTTAATTAGTTCATGTATAAGTGGGTATTTTCTATTGCTAGAATAAAGAGATTCTCTTCCTATTTAAAATTTTTACAGAGGTAGGAGTTGAGAAATCTTGCTGACAACAGATGAGTAGATAGAAATAGGAAAGGTTTTGTTACAGCGATATCACTCAATTCTTTTACATATCTATATTACATGTAAAAGTCACACAGCAATCCATCCTTAAAATTTACACTTAATGTTCTTATTAACTAACAACTTGATTAGATCCTCTGTCCATTTTGTTGAAACCAAAGACCTGGAAACAATCTATATACAAGAGGGCTGTTCCCACTCATTACAGTGATTCATGTCCTCAATAACACTGACTCCAATATTTCAAAATGTTCTCTTTCACTGGTGCCCAAGAGGTTTTTAGAACCTGAAAGTGTACCACAGTAAAAATTGGTACAAATGAGAAGTATGCCTTCTTTTGAAAAATGGGAGGAAATATGGACCAAAGGCAGACTAATTTTAAGAAATACATATATGAAAACTGGAATTTGGAAACTGGTCTTAAAATTATCAATGTCCCTTTATCTCTTGGAAAAAACTTCCCATAACCAGGAATAGGTTTATCCCACTTTTAAATCACTATACAACCAATATTATATATGTTATTTTAATTGTAGAAAAAGCTACAATGCTATATAGGTAAGTACAGTAGGAAAACTTAAAAACTAAATTGGAGAAAATATATTTACCAAATGCTTTACCAAATCCGTTCACCAAATGATTTTTTTTTTTTTTTCAGTGAGAAAAAGTGTTTTTATTAAAGCAAGGGGACAGGACCTATGGACAGAAAGAACTATACTGTGATTGTGAGGAGTGATTGATTATTTACTTTTAAGTTGGGGAAGTAGAGATAAGGAAGTTTCTAAAGTATTTTTCATATGTTAAAGACGACTTCCAGGATCCTGGAGATCAAATGACTTCTAAAAAGCAAACTATAAGGTTTGTCTGAAAAGGGTAGTTAAGTAATCAGATCCTGAGATTAGAAAATTCTAGGAGTTAATTCTTCTGTAAACATACCTATTCTAACTTAAAGAATTTTCATTTCACTGAAGAAAACTTTATGAATGAAAATGTGATAAATAGGCACTGACTTTTTAACACTGGCTATTAAAAGAATTAATATAATTATATTGGAGTTTTTATAACCGGTTTTTACAATATACTCCCGAATTATGTATAGTATACATTAAAACACAGGTGAAAACATTACTGTTAATAGGGACATCTGCTAATACGTTTAATATTAACAGGACTCATTTGAAGTCAATGCATTAATCAGAGTTATGTGTGAGTAAATCACTTGATTCCATTCATAAAGTATGGAGGTGTAAAAGCCAACTGAAAATTAGAGATCACAGGGGCGCCTGGGTGGCTCAGTCGGTTGAGCGTCTGACTTCAGCTCAGGTCATGATCTCACACTCCGTGAGTTCTAGCCCCGCGTCGGGCTCTGTGCTGACAGTTCAGAGCCTGGAGCCTGCTTCGGAGTCTGTGTTTCCCTCTCTCTCTCTGCCCCTCCCCTGCTCATGCTCTGTCTCTCTCTGTCTCAAAAATAAATAAAAACATTAAAAAAATTAAAAAAAAAAAAAGAAAATTAGAGATCACAGAGGAAAGAGGCAAAAGAGGTAACTGAAAATGATTTATAGAATACTTTTAATTTAATCTTGCCACAGAAAATGCTTTAAAGCTAAATAATAGTTGGAAGATTTAAAATAGATATTACAGGTAAAAAATGTTCTAAATCTAGTATTATATAGATTAACCCTAAATATAAAGAGAAAAGTGAATTCTGATGTCAATCAACTATCTGCCTTTCATTAAAAAAAACAAAATTCAAACAAACCAACTGATATAAACATGGAGTGAAAAAACAATACCACAATAAAATTATTAAGTCCAAGGCATCATCCAGTACTTTCCAGAGCCACAAACCACCTTAAAAGTATGGCTCACAAGTCCAACAAGTTATTGCTAACATAACTAAACTGAAGCACTACATACATACTAACTAAATTCATCTTATTTTCATGGAGTACGATTAAATTATCTTTTAATAACAGAAAAATCTGATTTTTTAAATTTAAAAAGACTTCTGATTAAAAAAAATCAAGCTTCTTCAAATGACAAAAACTGGTAAGTACCACTAGAATAAAGAGATATAAACTCAGAAGACAGTGTAACTTACTATTTCCCTTTAAAGTGAAAAAGCAAAAATAAATAAATATAAAATAAGAAAATAAAATAAAATAAAATAAAATAGCAGACCTATGGCAATTATCTTTTAGTAGGTTTTCCTCATTTTCCCACCCTAACCCTCAAGTTATTAGAAGATTTAAACTTTTAAACTAAAACTAGTTGAAGTTTTTACCACTGCAAAGAAAAAAATTACATAAATATACAGCTATTTCATCCAGAGTAACTGTGTTCCTTTCAAATTGTTTACTCTTCCCTTTAAATTAAGCAACCATATTATCATTATCAGATAAAACAAATTACATCAAAAAGTATTCCTTTAATTCAGTAGTTACCACAAAGAAAAAGAAAGAATTTACTTTTAAAGTTTTTAAAATTTTGTGCATTTTAAGTACAAAATGACATTTGGTTTTTTTTTTTTTTTCAAGGTATTTACCTAGATAGCTTTGTTTAAAATTTTAAATATTGGAGTTTTCCTATAAGTTTAGTAGTTAAGAATTTATGCAACAGGTTCCTTCTGTCCAAATCCTCCTTTTTTCCACAATCTGCTAATCCTTTTGAACATTTGCTCTGCCTCTTCCCCCATTTCCTGAGGATCATCTCCAATCCTACAAGGAAAAAATATCAATACTACAAAATTAAGAAATAAAGAGTCTTACTAAAGACTCTACTTAATTTGTGTGTGTGTGTGTGTGTGTGTGTGTGTGTGTGTGAGAGAGAGAGAGAGAGAGAGAGAGACACTAACATGAGGAGAATGTTTTAATAGCACCATAATTGAGTTTAAGTTTGAAAGCAAAAAATAGCCTTAAGGTCATCAACTAAGAGCTAAAAAACAAAATTCACATCTAGTAGCCATGGTAAAATATGCATGCTTTGGATACTCAAATGCAAGCTCCTTGAGAAAAGGTTTAAGTTCCTTTACAGATAGTTGGCACTGACTAATGTCCAAAGAATAACTACATTACCCCCACTAAAAATTAGATGTGACTTTTAAGCCAGTAAGTTATTATTTGTACAAGTTAAAATTAAGAAAATAAAACTTTTCCTTTAGGACAATATAACAATGCTAGGTAAAGACAAAGATGTTACCAAAAGAAACAGCAAACACCTACATTAATTAGAGTGAATTCTAATGAAGAGTAAACAAACCAGGAGATTTAGCTCAAGCCCAACTCTTCTGCTGTTAGCCCTTATCTAGTTTCAGTTTCCTCATTGCAACTATATAAAGAAGGCTGGACTTGAAGACCCTTGTTTGGCTATAGTTTTGCTAACTCAATTTCAATGACCAATTCATAAATAATTATGTGATCATACAACAACTTGCATAGATCACATACAGATATTTAGAGGAGATCTGAATTCTTTTTAAAAAACAGCCTAAAAAAAAGGTATTACATTCTGGGGCAGTTTTACAAAGATATATAAGGCTTACCCCTCCAAGATTTAGATGAACTTCAATAAAAAAGGAAGAAAGAAAGAAACTTGTGAAACACTTCTAAAAACAAAACAAAAATTCTAAGAAAGTGACCTTAAATATGAACTATACCCCAAAAGCCTTATTTTCAAATTTGTCAGTAAATTAAAACTGTTTGCATCTTTAAAATCACTGATCAAATTTATAAATACAAGATGACTCAGTTAAATTTTTGCACTATTGGATACTGAACCACACTTATGTGTATGCATTTTTTTTTAACTGTTTCTAAGTGTTCATTAATGTGGCCCAATGTACCGTTCATGGCTCATGACTAAACATAAGTGAAACTAATAAAGTGATGATGTGATATGACTAGACATGCATTTCTCACATGCAGCATTTCAGTGTAGTATATATGAAACCCATGAATCAACAGAAGATGTTTAATTGCATGCAGTTAAGGAAGGCTTTTAATTATATACAGATGCCCTTTCCTGAAAATACTATTTGGTGTGCTATGTTAATCTTTCTCCAATGTAAGAGTTCTTAAACTGGGATTCGTGGATCAGCGTCAAAGGGTCTGTGAACTCCCCCAAAGGTTACAGAAAATCACAGTATGTAAACATTTTTCTGGGAACACTCAAAAAAGGTTTGGAACCATTCTAGTGGTTTTCTCATTAAGCATTAACAAATACATTATACTATCCCAACTTTCCTTACCTCTAAGTTAACTTGTTCAAATCTAAACAATTATTAGACTTTTTCTCATCGCAGTGTTTACTGGATTTCACTGTAAGGGCCCCTTTACTTGTGTCTACCTTCTACAAGGTAAGGTACCTGAAGGGAGGGCTGTGCCTAGTACAGGTTTGTATTACAATTTTCTACAATAAACAAATACTATGTTACCTCAAGCTGACAACTTTTACTTAATGTGAAAGTCATGAATAGATATTACAATAGGCAAAATAAAAATTTCCATAGCCTATTAAAATTAGTTACAATAAAAATTAATACTTGGCTATAATATCTACTTACAAGGATTAAGAGGGCCAAAGCTTACAAAGTATTTGCCCTAAAATAACAACTAAACATATATAGTTCTTATGATAGTAGTCTTCTATTTTAAAGCCTTTTCTCATGAACATTTAAAATTCATGAAGGAGACGATTTCTAGCATACAAATTAGACATATTTTTATTAACTGGGCCAAGGGCATAATTCATATCCAAACACTCTTTGTGTAACCAGGGTATCACATCCTTACTAATGCATCTACAAAGCCATGTAGTTATGTTTTTGTCGTGCTTGGAAAAGATATGCATAGATTTACTGAAGTATATAAATGTTCCAAACATAAATGAAATATATTTGAATATAAATGAAATTTATAATTAGAAACTAAAAATCTAAATAGTATCACACAACAAAACCATTTTCAAATACTTATTCCAAACAACAGAGCTTCCAATTATTAAGGCAAAGTAGACACTAAAACAACTAAAACGTACAATGTAAAACAAAGCATAAGAAAAATAATATAACTTAATAATTGGAATAAGTCTTACTTATTTTAGTTATGATAATAAGCAAAACAAATGAAAGAAGTTCAAATGAAAATTGGAATGTAGCTCTTGAGTAGAAAGGACTTCAGAATATTCAAGGGTAAATGTACTTTGTCTTAACACAAAGTACCAGAACATTTGTTCCTACATATGCTGATGACAAACAGTAAACAGTAAAATGCTTTTAATTGTGTTAACATCTGTTCATTCTCGAAGAGCCAAAAGGAACAGGAATAAAAAAAAAATATCAAAATTTTAGGAAGAAAAACCTCTGTGCCTATTGTTCAGCAGAGACTTCTTTTTGATTTTTTGCCAGATCTTCAGGTCAAGAGTAACTGAGCAACTCTTACAATGAGTCATCGGTTTTAAATTTTGTTCTTGAAATTACATTTATTTCAAAGTAAATATGAATCTTAAGGTTTCACCATAAGATTAAGTGTAACACCAAAACTTTTCACAATTCTACATAAATAACCCAATATTCATCTTTATGCCTTATTTTTAAAAACTTACTAGGTTAAAAGGAATTGTCAACATTTTACCTTTATTAATGAAGTCACAACAATTGCTCCAGCATTTACCATAGGATTGTGTGGCTTATCTGTAAAATATAAAAACAACAGCATTTTTTCGAATATTTGATATCGTGTTCCATTATATAGGTACTTCTCATGAAAATATATTTTCTTTATGTAAGATAATGTTACAGTTCTTTTGGGGGGAGGGAAAGAAAGGGTGAAGGGATACATTTAGTCACTTACTTAACAAACCAGTAATACACTTCCATAATAATTATATAGGAAAACAAAGATTCATGTACAGAAAGATAGTGAATAATAGTATAAGAGTACATCCAAATTTCCTAACTACCATTTACTACCTATCTGATCTTGAGCAAGTAACTGAATTTCATTGTGCCTCAATTTTATCACTGTAAATTGGGAGTAATAAATAGCACTAACATCTCAGTGAAACATAATGCTTGAATGAATTAGCACACACAAAATGCTTAAATGTATATGGCACATCCTTAGGCATTCATACAACGTTACTATAAAAATAACCTTGAAAAAAGCCTATCTTGCTTTCTAAAAGTGCTTTATTTTTGTTTTTATGTATATACACATACACACGCAGAAAAAGAAAACAGAAACACTATAAAGAGATATATCTATTATAAAAATATTACAGGGGATTTGAATTGTATTCTGTTCTTTCTATATTTCCTGACAATAAAGATGTATTTATTTTAAAAATTACTTAAAATGTAAATTCATCTCAAATCCTACCTCTTCTAATTCTTACAACAAATAGAATTTCAAATCTCAACTGATTACATTCCATTCATGGCATTGCACAAATGCCAAACACAAACCTCTTAGGGCACTGAAAACATTTATTTAAAAGTACGATTACTAATTTATCTGTTTGTGGTAGTGCTTCATTTGAGTGGGGGGGAACAAGTTCTTATCTAACTTGACAAATCCAACAGAATTTATTAAGTTATTGCTACATTATTAGCCTCCTTAAATTTTAAGCAAGTTATCTTCTGTAAGATGAACCTATGACTAAATAATTCTGAGCTCTAGAAAACAGCCTAGCAGTTTTCAACTGTCAAAGAGTTGCCATATGACCCAGCAATTCCATTCCCAGGTATACAGTCAAGAGAAATAAATATGTACATGCACACAAATACTTGTACACCAGTGTTCACAGAAGTATTACTGATAATAGTCAAAGGTGAAAAACAACTCAAACGTCCTATCAACTGATGAGTAGATAAATAAGATGTGGTATTATTACCAATAGAAGACAACATTATTCAGCAATTTTTAAAAAATGAAGTACTGATACATACCAGAACATAAAGGCACTTTAAAAGTAACATGCTGGGGCATGTGGGCGGCTCAGTCAGTTAAGCGTCTGACTTTGGCTCAGGTCATGATCTCACAGTTTGTGAGTTCGAGTCCCACATCGGGCTCCGTGCTGACAGCTCAGAGTCTGGAGCCTGCTTCAGATTCTGTGTCTCCCTCTCTCTCTGCCCCTCCCCTGCTCACTCTCTCTCTCTCCAAAATGAATAAACATTAAAAAAAAATTCTAAAAGTAACATGCTAAGTAAGACAGGCCAGTCATAAAAAACCAAATATCATAGGATTTCATTTATATATAATGTCCAGAATAGGCAAATCTATAGAGACAGAGAGTAGATAACTAGTGCCAGGGGTAGAAGACATATGGGTATTCAACTAATTAAAATGGGTACTCACTGGGTACAGGGTATTTTTTGGGGTGACAAAAGTGTCCCAAAATTGCCTGGGTGGTTCAGTCTGTTAAGCGTCTGACTTTGGCTCAGATCATGATCTCACGGTTCATTGAGTTCGAGCCCTGCATTGGGCTCTCCACTGACAGCGCAGAGCCTGCTTAGGTTTCTCTCTCTCCCCCCTTTCTCTCTGCCCCTCCCACTCTCATGCTCACTCTCTCTCAAATAAATAAAAATTAAAAACTGAAATGAATTTTGGTGATGGTTGCACAATTCTGTGAATATGCTAAAAGCCACTGAATTGTACACTCTAATGGGTGAATTATATGGCATATAAAGTACTTCCCAATACAGTTGTTAAAATTTTCGTTCATTTAAAAAAGAAAGACAAAAAATTAGGTAACATACAGTCTACCAGTTTCCCTCAACGTAAGATCAACAATGTGATTTAGTAGCTATGCCTTAAACACTATACATTTTGGGTTAACCATGATGACAATTAGTTCCAAATGTTAAAATTTAGTATAATACAAGAGTATTTATAATCAAGATTTCACCTATTCCAAATCTTGCTAAGAGAAGTTTGCTTTCTCTGAGATCATACAAAACGAGAGCAATTAGTGTCAAAGTACTACATGGCAAGAGGGAGCCAAGGAACAAAAATTTTCCAGTATTGTTCACCTGAAAAAAAAAAAAAAAAAAAAACAAGAGACAGAAAATAGAATATAGAAATCAGGCTGTGCTAAATTAGTTTATACTTGTATTTGTGTATATATTTATGTGTCTGTCCATTCATGGTTTTTTGACATTTTCATGTATAGGCCCTAGGGCCTCAGAAGGCAGTTAAATGTGTATATTCCAAATGGTACCACATAAATGTGTGCACTTAGTATTTTCTAAATCATAAAGATTCTGCAAATACCACATAAGCTGCATTCAAGAAGATCTTTCAAAGAACACTAAAAGCATTTCATGGGATGACAGTGCAATTTTCAGATGTAAGCAACTGTTCTCTCTGCCTTTGGCTCAAAAGGCAGATACCTCAGTATTTGGAAATACACCAGATATTATAATATAACACCAGCATTACTGCAGTCTGAAACTTCAGTCTAAAACCTATCACTGTGAAACCTACTTGTTTCCTTCTCCACTGTAGGGAGGAGGGGAGAGGTAAAAGGTTCCATTTAGAATTTTTAATTTAAAAATACTCATGACAGCAGAAATAAAACTTAAGCTAATTAATAAAAGCTATCAACTGAAGTAATGGCATATATTAGCTTGGTATAATGACAAAATGGTCATAGGCCACATCTGAAATTTATGGACACTTTTAACTAGAAGGTACAAAACTGTTTTAGTAAGTACTTATTCTTTCCAAAGGAAAAAAAAAACATGCAGAAAGTTCTTTTATATTATACTAGCAAAAGCTTTTCAAACTGCTAATCAAATATGAACCTTACAAAGATGAGGTTCATAACTGAGGCTAAGTCAAAGGTTGCTAATGCATATACTGAAGAACCTAAAAAGTATTAATTTCACAGTTCAATATGAATATTTATATTTTAAGTATTATACTGGAATTTTTAAGAACCATATAAAAATTAAAGTATATTCTATATATGGCTTAATCCCACACCACCCACTTACCCAAGCAACCAAACTTTGTTCTTTGTATATACAATTCAGTCCTGTCTTCCTCACATAAATTAATTCAACTCCTCTTCTTTCTCAAATCCTCTACAATATAAACTAACATATACATTTTGTCTTCTGTCAATTACACACTTATAAAAGTCTGTCTTTTTTCTCCATGCATTAGATGTATGTAATTGTTACCCATATCCTTTAGTATTAGCTAGATAAGTTACTCAAGAACCCAGGTCCATTTACCCTCCACAGCTATTAATAACAGGGGAAGAAGACTATATATGTATGTGTTGATTAATCTAATTTCTACTATAAGATAGATAAAGACTTCACTAGGAGATGGTTGTTTCCAAAATTGGTATCTCCATCAAGTAACTTATTTCCTCATCTATAATGACAGAAAGTATCAACCAACTTTCTACCAGAGGACTAAAACATCTTTATGTTGTAAAACTACCAATATTATAAGAGTACTATAGGGCGCCTGTGTGGCTCAGTCAGTTGGGGGTCCGACTCTTGATTTTGGCTCAGGTCACGATCCCAGGGTTGTGGGACAGAGCCCTGTGTTGGGCTCCACGCTGAGCATGGAGCCTGCCTGGGATTCTCACACTCTCCCTGTGCCCCTCTCCCCTACTCACGCACTCTCTCTTTCTCGCTAAAATAAAAAAAGAGTACTATAATTTCTTTATCCATTATATTCATATTACTCTTAACTTACTACAATCTTATAAAGTTAGGACAATATAAATACATTTGTTTTATTTTTAATTTTATAATAATGCTAAATGCACAGACACACAGACACATAAGGCATATAATTTCACCATAAACCTACTACTGAAGTTTTAAATATGAAGAAGACCTATAGTTGTTTTTTTGCTGAGGCTAGTTTTAAAACCAAAATTCTAGAGCACAGAACCTATGGAGAATTCAGCAAGAAGGGGAATAGTGAGGTCTTCACTTTCCCATTACTTGTAAGACTCTGGTATTGGCTCAGGTGGGAGGTACTAGCTTGGAAAAAGTCAAAGAATATCAAGGTAAAACCTCTTTTTAAACTTCATATTTCAATTATTATAAACCAGTGCTAAATTCCTGAGTTCTTATCTTGATTTTTTTCTTATAGATTACTATCAGTAAACTATAATTTTTAAAATCATAAATGTACAGAGCAAAAAAATATATTACTATAATGTTAAGTTCACTTATTCCATGCCCATTTTATTTATTTTTGTTTCCCAAATATGTCTTCACATTCAAATTCTTATATTTGCTCATTTCTATTCTTTAAATACCTCTCAAAATCAATCAATTCACCAGAACCACCTAGATTATTCTATTCTGGGGCGCCTGGGTGACTCAGTCAGTTGAGCATCCGACTTCAGCTCAGGTCATGATCTCACGGTCTGTGAGTTCGAGCCCCACGTCGGGCTCTGTGCTGACAGCTCAGAGTCTGGAGCCTGCTTCAGATTCTGTGTCTCCCTCTCTCTCTGCCCCTCCCCCATTCATGCTCTGTCTCTCTCTGTCTCAAAAATAAATAATAAACATTAAAAAAAATTAGATTATTCTATTCTGACTTACATAGGAAAATATTAATTTTTCTTATAAAATGTTTAATCTTAATAGAAAAAAATATCAATTATTTCCATATTAAATCTGCATGTCAGTGAGTTTAATAGATAAATAAGGTACTTCTGCATATGATGTCCTTCCTGAAATTGTTAGTTTATGATAATCTCCATAAAATCAAATGTAGCATC
This sequence comes from Leopardus geoffroyi, assembly GCF_018350155.1. Classification (NCBI taxonomy): domain Eukaryota; kingdom Metazoa; phylum Chordata; class Mammalia; order Carnivora; family Felidae; genus Leopardus; species Leopardus geoffroyi. Next base: position 178,054,543 of record NC_059328.1, on the reverse strand, counting down.
AAGACAGAAAGATTATGGTAAAGTAGGTAAGAAAATGTAGTAGCTCCAAAAACAAAATAGAAAAGCACAAAGAAATATCATTCTTTTAACTTCATTAAAAAAATAAAACAATAATAAGTATAAGGTACATTTCATTTTGTACCCAGCACAAACAAAAAATACAAGAGAGTATTTCTCACAACGATTATTGCAACACTGAATTCCTTCACTCTTTCTTTCTTCAATTCTGTATTAACTCATCACACACAAGTGAGGAACCCAGTGGGGTGGGGCAGGTGGCTCACTCAGTCAGTTAAGCTTCTGACTCTTGATTTTGATTCAGGTCATGATCTCAAAGCTCATGAGTTCAAGCCCTGAGTTACACTCTGTCCTGACAGTATGGAATCTTCATGGGATTCTCTCTCTCTCCCTCTCTCTGTCCCTCTCCCACTCACACACGCGCTCTCTCTCAAAATAAATGACTAAACTTAAAAAAAAAAAAAAAAAGAACTTAGCATATGTCTGAAAGATTAAAATATAGCAACCAATACACAGGCTGGTGTTTAGATTTAAAACCTCTACCAGATCAAAAGTACTAAATAACTACCTTTGTCCTCCCACTTCCTTTTGAATTCCCATTAAGTAGTAAGACTTGTTAGTTATCCAACTATTTAATGCAAGATGGTTCTTTCAAATATTAAATGTTATGAAAGAGAAAAAAAGCACAATTATTCATTAGTTCAACCAGGGCCACCATAAAACCTTGTTATGTTGGAAGTTTTCAAATACATATAATATAGAAATGTAGAAAGAATACAATAGAAACACCTTACAGTTAGCCTTAAGAATTACCAACATATAGTTATAATCACACCCAGCACTCCCAGCTATACTCACTGAATTATTTTAGAGCAAATCTCAGATACTGTGAGATTTTATTACAAGATATTCTCCTATACGTGTTTATGAAGTGAAGTCAAACTTTACTCCCTGCTCTCATCTTCCCCTAGCTCACTTCCAGTGGTATGAGAAGCCTAAAATAACATTTTTAACAGTAGTAATATGGGTTTTACAGAAATTCCATAAGAAATGAACACAAAAATATTAATACTTTTAATTTTCTTCAAAAAAGCAAAAAAACAACTTCTTAGATTTAAATAGGAAAATGAGGTATTTCTTTTTCTAGCTTTTATGTAATTCTTACCATCTTCATTTAAAAACAGTTTGTTGAATCTTAATCCACTTGGCTCTTTCCCAACATATCGATGCACATATTCTGTTCCAAGGTCATTAACAGCAATTGCATATTTCAAAGGTTTTACACAGGACTGAAGACAAAATGGAACTTTGGTATCTCCAATAGAATGCCTATTTAAAAGTAGATTTAAAAAATAATTAAAATCAACTGGAAAAATATCTAAATAACTGGAGTTATTTTTACATGTTAATTCTAATTTACAAAGGTTTTCCCATAATTCAACCACAAGTTAACTTGGATATTAAAGAATAAATATAAATTTTAAGAAGAATGCTGCAAAATAGGCAAAAGCTTAAAACTATTCGGGTAATAGAATGGTTCAGAATTAGATAATAACTAAGTAATGTGAAAATTTTCCTGTGAGGGCAAGAGGGTATGGCCCTCCTTACTCCTACCTGTATTAAATCACATAAAATGAACTAGTCCTTTTAGAAATCAGTCACCACCTCTTCACTCATAGCTTTCATCATGACTACACCATGCTTATTAGTTTTTAAACAAAGTTCAGTTTGGATTCAACACCATTCTCCGAAACCTTGCCTGTAAATGCCTCATTCATATCTATGCACAATTCCAGCCCTGTTAAAAGAAATAGCATCCAGTTTTATAAACTGTGTTAGAGCTGGCATTAATGGCATCATTACCACCATTATCACTTCTAAACAATAGAAAAAGAAAGCTTTATGTTACCAAACTGGGATGCATATAAATATAGAATAGGTTAAAAAATGGAAAACCTGTGACTGACCCTCTTATAATGTAAACTTCACAAGGGCAGAGATCTTTTGTTTTATTCACTGGTATCCCAGATGCCCTGAACTTTGCCCCAACACAGACCAGGCACTCATTCATTCAGAGTGAAACTCATTCATAGTGAAACTGGGTACTATTAATAACCACTCCTGGGCAAAAAAGGATTAGAGGAGACATCAGAGGGCAAAGAAACATCAGAGGGCCACCTCTCCTCTAAGTATATTATGGAATATAACTACACATGCATAGACAGCAAAAGTATATAATATTTTTCCTATGTTTATGAATAATTTCTAATTCAGACTTAAGTCCAACTTGACAATCATTCTAAAACCTGACAAGAGCCTGTCTTATTACCTTTGGATTTAAAATACATATGTCTGTGGTGCCTGGGTAGCTCAGTCAATTGAGTGTCTGACTTCGGCTCAGGTCATGATCTCACAGTTCGTGAGTTCGAGTCCCAGATTGGGCTCTGTGTTGACAGCTCAGAGCTGGGAGCCTGCTGTGGACTCTGTCTCTCTCTCTCTGCCCCTTCCCCATTTGCTCTCAAAAATAAATTAAAAAAAATTTTTTTTTAAATAAAAATACATATGTTCTAGTCTGAAGTCAACTTTTACAATTATCCACATAAGAAACTAAACTAAAAGAATCATCTTTACACACAATCTTTAAGAAGAGAAAGAACAGGGGCGCCTGAGTAGCTCAGTCAGTTAAGTGTCCATCTCTCAATTTCAGCTCAGGCCATGATCTCACAGTTGTGAGATTGAGCCCCTCATCAGGCTCCACACTGAGCCTGGAGCCTGCTTAACATTCTCTCACCCTCCCCACTGCCCCTCCCACGCTCGTGCACATGCATGAACACATGCCTGTTTTCTCTCTCACTCTTAAAAAAAAAAGAGAGAAATCATGTGCAAGTACAAGCTTTGTGTTATAATCATTTCCTCCAAACATAAAAATTCCTATTACACGATAACCATTTCCTCCAAATACAAAAACAGGACTATCACTCCCAACTAGAATTTGATCCATAAGAATAAAGCCATGTCTTCTCGTGTATTTGTGTCCTTTCATAGCACCCAACATTTAATTCAACACAGAATGACTGTTTTAACACATTTTACAGGTCCAGATTAGGATAAAAGCTTATCATAATGGAGGCAACAACAAACTAGAAGTTAAGAAACTTAGGTATTAGTTTTACCTCTGCCAATATTAGATAAACTGTGGGCCTCAGATACCTTAAAAATGAATGGGCTAAGCCATGTATCTTTTTACTGTAAATACTTGAGAAAGAAAATTAGTAAAAAAATAAAAAGATCACTTAGAATGAAGGTACTTAAAAGATCAAAACTTAATAAATTGGAGGAAAAGCTGTAACTGGGATATTATCTTAAAAAAGATGAGGCATTATAAGGCTAAATGACTTGTGGTTTTAACAGAACTTAGGACAAAATTACATCTCTGATGTAAATTCATTACACTGTAAATATTTAGGGGTTGCACACCTTATTTTATGCAAATTACATTTAATTAAAAAAAATAATAATACCAGGCGCCTGAATGGTTCAGTCACTTAAGTGTCCGACTCTTGCTTTTGGCTCAAGTCATGATCTGAGGTTCATGGTTCAAGCCCTGCATTGGGCTCCATGGTGACAGAGCAGAACCTACCTGAAATTCTCTCTCCCTCTCTCAAAATAAATAAACTTAAAAAAATATTTTTATAAAGAAATACTACCTTAGTAAAAACTAAAACAAAAATAAAACACGAAGATTATAACTCTGAGCTAAGTCTTCAAATGAATTTAAAAAATTGATTTTTCTTTTTTGGCATAATTTTTCAGACTTGACAAAACTAAATTCTAACACAATCATAAATCCCTATGACTGACTCACAGCATAATAAAAGGAGTCATTCTTGAAAAAATATTCCAGAACTTTATCAATTTTTCAAGGGCTTCACATAATTCATTGATTTTAAAACCAATCAGTCTCTTTGAAGTGCCTTCACCTCATTATCCTTTTTATAATTCTTCTATATCCTCATTTGTCAGTGGCTGTGCCTACAGTGTGAACACTTCCCAAAGATCGCTTTCATGAACTCACAAGATTCTACAAGCTTGCAAATGACTCTTGACTTGGCAAATGATAGACGGAAATAAATTGTTATCATTCCATACGATCTTAACTATCATGCCACTCACATCAGGAGCATGAAGAACAAAGACAATAACAGACTGGGTAACTAATGTTAAGCTGAGAAATGGGAACACATTTTATTAGTGGTCAGTTCCTTAGTGAAGAATTTCATGTTTTGACAAGTCTGCTTTTCCTAAGGAAACTGTAATTGCAGGTACTTGAACAATACAGACTCAAATAAGAAAGCTACAACTGTGAAAAAGATGAAATGCCTCATAAAATTTAGTTGAAGACTATTTCAGTTAAGCTTTTAGAAATTAAATTAAAATCTAAACTTATTTACATTCTTGAATTTCTGTCATGTTAGGGCTAATTTCCATCATAGAAGGAAGATGTTCCTTTCTCCCTCATGCTCACTGTTATGCAAAATTTAAGGCTTAAAGTTGGTTTTTATGAATTTGAAATAAACTCACCTCTGTCCATCTACTGTACACACAGATACACCCCACAAATCAGGACTGAACTTGGCTAGCTGAGGAATATAATCCGCAACCTATACAAAATATCAGAACAAAATAACAGAATACAAGCAAATAGTATTTCTTCTACCAAAAAATTTATCTCAATTTAGCCAGGCTATTTTATAGTACTCAGTGGCTTTGTGGTCTATCTTTTATAACAATATTCATAAAAACTAAAAGCAGAAGAGACTTGAGGATTATAGGTGAGATTTAACTGACTTCTCTCAGTCTCCGTCATCCTGTATGTTTTTCAATGCATTCTCTCTTTCTAGAAAAGCACAGTTTAAAAAAGAAACTAAGACTTGATTTTTTTTAAAGATAAAGAAACAGAATTTCTTTAATCAAAGTTATGATAGCAGGGTTTCATAGTATGACACAGAAAAAAATTAAAACAGTCCTTATTATTTTAGAGAATTTTTAAAACTAGACACATTTAATGTTCGAGGATATCACATGTATAGAAATTCTTAATAAAGTTACTTTTTTATTAATTAAAGATTTACAGCCATTTCAATCATCTGAAAATGAAAAAGAATTCTTAAACTGAAGATTTCTTTGTAGCCCAAAAACAAAGTTGAACATATAAAGTATTTTAAAAGAATTTAATCCAGCAGCTTCAACTTAAATTTCTTAATTAGCAAAACACAAGAAAACTCTACAACTTTAATTTCTATAACTCAAGTTGAGTGAATTTATTGAATAACTGGCTTAGGAAAATATTCACATCAAAAATGTTACCTTTCCTCCAGACTGCTTTTTAGCACTTTCAAATAACTCATCAATGTGAGAGGTAAAAGACATAAAGTCAGGAATGACAAACTTTCTTCTAAAGGCTTGTGTCAACAAAACAATGTTGCTTTGAACACATCTGTGGAATGTAAGAAAAAAATTAATTGACTGGGTGCCTTTCAAATACTAGTATACTTGGTGATAACAATATTAATTAGGAAAATATTTAAACAATAGAGAAATTCATCATTTCATACAACAAACTAAAATCCATAAAAATTATACTTTCTATATTATTTCCTTTCCTTCAAGCAGTCTTTCATGCAGTTGCTTGTAAGCTGTTGAACAAGTTAAATAAATAAATTAGATTGCCTAAAAACTGTGTCAAAGATTAAAATAGCAGAGCATTCATTCCACCAGGTTAAATATCAAGAGCATCTAAAAGACAAGTTTCTTAAGTCTACCAGAGTTGATAAGCATTCAGCACGACATCTGATTAACAAAACTTGGACTTTAATATGTCATAGTTGAGACCCTGTTTATTTAACCAGTAAGTAACTTCATAAATACATCCTTTAGTTCCTATATAACTATTAGTAGTATTTCACAAAAAAACCTAAACTTTCTGTATTTTAACATATTTTCCCTGAATTAGTTTGAAAAACCTATATTTCTAAGCTAACAAATGGAGATAAAATCAATCTTGTTTAGTCAGACTATAATAAAATACTTATTCAAATGCTTGTGTAAATATTATTTTAAATAAGATTATATATAAACTAGTATAATAATTAATATTTTTATTATATGAATTTTATTTTTATTATATGAATATATAATATATGAATTTTATTTTATTATATGAATTATGAAAAAAGTTAAATTGTATAAATCTATTCGCTATAAAATATATAATACAACATAGAATAAAAGGTCTCATTGTTAAAAACTATTTAAAAAGATGGGAGAGCATGACTTAAGCCAGAAAATTAATATATTACTATAACCTTAAAGAAGAGTTTTGTAAATAGGTTACAGTCAATCATATACTGTAAGCTAATCTTCTTAAGAGACTCTAAGTAACTCAGTAAGACAAAGTCGAACCACTGACTATGGGAAGTTATTTATATAACTGGATTCCTCACAGGTAAATAATATGATACTATATTAGCAGCTTCTTTGGCAAGAAAAAAACCCAAATTGTCAATCAAAAAAAAAAAAGTCTCCAGTATTATTCATCTTTTCAACCCTGAAAACATCAACACTTTAAGAAAGATGATTTCCTCACTTAGGAGGTAAGAAAACTGTCCTGCAAGTAAATAACTTGCATTAATTCTAAATAAAGAAATTTTTATGACTCAATATTTTAATTAAAATTGTTCTCAATGAATCAATTAAAATTAAAAGCTAGATTTCACTTTTTTAACTATTAAAAAAATTCAGAGAATACAGTAGCTTTGTCAATATAAAATTAAAACACTGATTTAAAGTAATATTGGTTTTCCACTGATAAAGATGTGCCCCAATTACACCATGAAAAAATTATAGTCCTAATTTCCATTACTAACCAATAGACATAGAAATAACTGACATCCCAGAGATGACATTTACTTCAATAAATTTTGATAAAATTATTTTCTTATAGTTTCAATGTTAATCTAAAAATTAAGTGTGCTGATTTAATATTTAATGTTTTATATAGCAATTCAATTTGTACATGAGACTTATAAGAAATATATACTAAAGAACACATTTCTCAGCAGAAAAAAGTTAAGACAATTCCTGATCTTAAATCACTGTATCTGTATCAAACCTAAATCCTCATTTTTCAAGAAGTTATACATGAAGAAATATGAGGACTGCTGAACAAACTTAAATTATTAACCTACTACTAACTATTCAACTATTTAAAATCAATCAGCACTTTTAAAAGGAAGCTTTATAATTAACAAAACTGTACAGCCAGTGAAACTATCAGAAGGTACTGGTAAAGTTGTGGTGACTGACTTCACTGGTGAATTATTGTGGCCAACACTGGCAATCTTACCACTCAAAAGAGTATCTACTTCAAACTGATGAACATTAACAGGTAGCAAGTGTTTTTCTTTGGAGTTATTTTAATATGGACGTCATGAATGGAACTAGAAAATTAGAAGTCCTATATAAAATGAATTCTGAGGAGGAGGAAGGGCTCATGCTTTTCAGCAAGTCACATCTTTCTCAAGCTTTGTTCAGTCTGCTCATCTGTAAATTGGGAATAATAATCATCTTAAGTGTTTATGATTAACAACTGTAATTAACATGTTTTAGATAATACTCACAATTTTTCATTAGTAAAATAACATAATGGATGTGACTTTTTAAAGGAAATCAAATATACAAATGCAAAAGACTACCATTCATCTTCCTCCAAAATAAAAAAGACCAAAAAATTATGACCACACATAAAAATAATTCTAATATTTATATGGTTAAAAATGCATAAATAAATAATGCATTTGTTTTCAATACAATTTTCCACTTCTAGTTTTAAGGATTATTAGCATTAAAAACAATTGATTATCTAGATGGGTACAGGCAGTCTCCAACTTTCAAATAGGTTATGCTCCAAACAGCATGCTTAGAACTCATTTTCCCATTAAAAAAAAAGCCGTACATAATAGTTATTTCTCAGATTATCCTCAAAGGCTAAATATATTCATCAACAATGTTTTTTAGGTGAAAAATCAACACACTGACTTCAACCAAACCTATCTACCTTTATAAATTATTTCTCTGGGAAAATGAATTCCACCGTAACATCTCCTTCCCACCTGCATGGAGATGAGATAGTTTACTTAAGGCAACACTAAACAAGAAAATTTCTTTTGAAAAAAAAAAAAAAAAAAAAAAAAAAAAAAAAAAAAGAAAGAAAACCTCTCTGGACACCTTTCTAGGTGACCTGAAAAGGTTAATAGAAGTTTTGAATCACTTCATTCTAGGGATGAAAAGAGAAATCATTATGCCTTCAGACTGAGACTTTTTCCATTGCCTGCACATACACAGCACTAAGCATTTATCAAGTTGGGAACTGCCTATATTACAATCATCAACTTAAAAAAGAAAAAAAGATTAGCATTAAAATAATGGTAACTGTTACTCTTTTATATAATTATGGGCAGAAAATTTTATGATTATGTTTCCTGGCTTCATAATCAGTAGATTTAAGTTACTTTTAATTTCATATAAACACAGCAACATGTTTATAAAGCACAAAAATTTTAAACAGTACTAAAAAGGTATAAAATACTGCTTTCATTTCAAATTCCAAAATAATTCCTCATACTTTTATCAACAGATCTCCCTACCATCTCTTTGACAACTTCATTCTCAGATATACCAAAACAATGCTTCAGAAGGCAACATAATCAAGAGTACTTTGCACAGTTTACGAACACTAAAAATAAAATAATCCTTACTCCAAGACACAGCTAATAAGAAATGATTTATTTCCTCCCCTGCACAAAGAAACATGTTTTGATAATTCAAAAAAAATTCCTAACACCAATTCCAACATGAACCTAAAATCTCTATAAGGTCAGCTGAGTTAATAGAATCAAGAACCTTGTAGTGAAAAGACAAGAATCCTAAACTGTTGGCAGTACTTCACAGCATGCCAGGAAACTCTGAAGGAGTTTAAATACTTATACCTTCAAATGACTTAACACTCTTGGATATTTTCAGGAGATATCTAAGACAAATCATCTAGTCCCCAAAGAAAATAAAAGAAAAATAAATAAAAATACATATATACATACAAATAAACTTTCAAGGTAGATGCTGGAATTCTTTGGATCTACCTCAACCTAAGCCTATGGTCTGGAAAAAGCCAATGTGTTACAGTAGTGTTTACAGTTTTATACTGGTTTTTACCTAACTCTTAGTAGTTTAAAATACCGTTTACCTCTTTGGGATCCATTATAAACATGCTATCTTTTGAATCTTTAAGAAATCAGACAAATAGGAGGAACATATTAATGAAGAGAAATAGTAAACAAATAGGCAAAACCAGGAAAATCAAAATAAACATGCTCATTCAACCAAATCAAGGCATTAATCTCCAAAGTGTTCTTTAGTTTTTAAATATTTTGAAGGAAATGAAAATAGTCAAAAGCCTAGGTATTAATATGTCTGAAGAGAGGAGAGAAACATACAATGGGGATATGTGAATCTAAGGAATACATGCTGTCTGAAGCCTTCTCATTTTATGTCATCTAAATCACCTTGTAGGAAAGAAACAGAGACCATATTGAAAACGCCTGCAAGACAGGCATATGAATTGGAGATCAATTTAAGCTGTGACAAGACAGAGTGTGCTCTATTCAAACTGAATGCAATCTCCAGATAATTGTAAACTGGAAACATCCATGCCTACACCATAGAGCAATTTCAAAGAAAGTCTACCCTTAGCCCATGTATTATAGAACCTATGTGCACCATGTTCTTCAAACAATTGATGTTTATAAATCTCCCCCCTTATTTTTTTTAGTTACACAGGAAGCACTGGCCTTCAAAGATGCAATTTTGTTTTAAAAGAAAAATCACCATATAGCATAGCAAATCACCATTAAAGGTTTGGCAGAAATTTTTTACTTTTTAAAAAGATCTTTGTCTAGCATGACACCATCTGATGTTGTTTGAAGAGTTAATCTTAACATATCCATACACTCTTTCAACCTGGGATCAGACGTTCGCAATCCTGTAGATTTGAGTGCCTGTTTTTAAAAAAATAAGAGTTTGTAAATACATAGTGCAAATAATGTATATGCTTATTCCAACTACAAGTTTTTATTCCTGTATATAAAAACTTCTACCCAGAACCTGAATATGTATATGGGCATTTTAGGGTCACTATTACCCACTTTCTGGACAAGTTTCTCATTGTTTCTTTCATTTTCTTTCACTGATTACCTTGAAATGAGCATGATGAAAATTTGAAAACATAATAAGAGAAACAGTGTCAGTCAGAATCTACAGGTCAGATGATCTTTAAGACTACATTTCAATATTCCTGTATTATGGATTCAGTATTACTGATTTTCAAAAAGTTTAAAATAGAAGAATACAAACACTTACTGTAATAAATTTATGAACAGGTATTTTCTCTTGTCCTTCTGCAATTGTATAGAACAGCAAATCTTCCAAGCTAGGTAACAGACCCTGTTTTATTTTACTAAAGGGGAAAAAAGAAAACAAAATTAATCCTTGTGAGAACATTCTAATGGATTTTAGGTATATCGTTATTAAATCATCATTGAATCAAACTACATCTGAGCTGATCTCATCAAGACTGTCCTGAGAAATGCTAATTTACCAAAACTCCAACCACTATTACTGAAACCACACTGAAAAAGTAAAAAATGATTTATTAACGAATATAAATATTTTTAATCTCAGGTTTTAAAATCCTGATTACCATTTCTGGTACTACTAATGCCTACACATCTGTTATGGTGATACCTTCCTGTACAGCCTAATACAATCCCAATCCTAATTATAGAGCTCAGCCAATGTTCAGGCAAGAGTCAACACTTTATTCTGTGTTCTTTAAATATGATGACTATATTTATGTATTACTAGAATAGTTACCCTGATTGTAAAATCTTGGGGAGACAGCAATTACATACTGGACAGTATATGTACCAGTTTTTGAATCCTAGCTGTAATACTTACTAGCTGAGTCACCTTGGATAAATTAAAGAACCTTTCTATGGTTCAGTTTCCTCATCTGAGAGGAGATAATAGCATCTACCTCACCAGATTGTTGTGAGGATCAGCTGACTTGGTACATTCAATACATTTAGAATGCTGACTGGCAGAGAATAAGGACTCAACTGATGGTGGTTGTAGTTAATATTTCTAAAGTGATCTTGGCTTACATATACAGACCAAATGCCACAAAAATCACAAAGATTGTTAGAATAAAAAAATTTTTTTACCATAAAAGGACACTATAATCTTAATAAACTAGTATAAGGTGCTGTAATTAACCACACATTTAAACAAGAAAGGAATTTTTTTCCTATCCACTGAAAAGCTTTCAACTAAACAAATTATAATGAACTTATTTAATGCTTTTTTTTAGCTCTGAAACCACAATAACACATTTCAATATTCTGAACATCAATGACTATCATAAGTATTACAGTGATGTTATAAGACTTACAGATCTAAGGTAAACAAATCCCCTCCCCATCTATCAGTATTTTTTAAAACAGGAAGGGGAAATACATACAGTGTGTGTTTGTATGTGTGTGTGTGTGTGTGTGTGTGTGTGTGTGTAAAATATTCTGGAAAAGACTTTATATTTCAAGAAAGAGAAAAAATTAAAGAGAAAGAAAGGATGGAATACTCGTTCTCTTAATTTCAGAAAAATTTTGGACTAGCCATAGGTTTCATGGGAAAACTACACATTATTTTTATAAAATAAACTCACAGAACATAGGTCTGTATAAAATTGTGTTTTTATACTGTTAAAAAGAGTTTTCTAGATATTCTATCTAAATATTTCCTGAATTACCCAAAGATTACTTAATAGTCCTATACGTCAGTAAAACCACATGTATTTATTTCCTAATATAATTACTTTCCAATTACTAGTGGGTCCATATATTTCTATCTTAAAAGACAACAGAATATAGAGCTGGTTCACAGAACATGAACAGCTATACTCGCACATATAAAATTTCTCCTAAAAGAAACATTAGTATTGGTATTAATATCATTTATACTTGCTTTCAAAGCTGTTACACCAACTTTTCGTTTTTAAAGTAAACCTTAAAATGTATCAATTTCATGCTAAAGTCTTTAAAAACTAACACATAAGATTACCACAATTTAAAGACATATCCTGGAAAAATAAATTTATATATATATATATATATATATATATATATATATATATATATATATATATATAAAATGAAACAGGGTTCAAATAGTTCAAGAAGTTTCCCAAGACTGCACCGTGGCAGAGATGGATTTAGAACCCATTTCTCTGAATCCAGAGTCCATATTTTTCACCACTACAGTATGCTGGCTCTCAAACTTACTACCTAGTTATTATTCTCATAAGGTACAATTTTTCTAGGTCTTACTCTGATCCAAAATCATTAAACAGCATTCAACAATACTGATGACTTAATATTTAAAGAAAAAGTGAGTCAGCCATCAAAACATCAGTGGAAAATAACATACCAATTATTTACATAAAATGGTTTGTCAAATAAACTTTAGATAGTGGTAGTTTGTCACTTTAAAAAACTGCAGAATAAGCTTTCTATGTATTTACCACACCAGTAAATGGTATTTGCTTTGCCTAAAAGCTAAGTAAATAGCATAAAATATACACTTCTTTACCTTATGGTACAGAGCACAAAAAAATTTAAATGACCATGTTATTGTCAGAGCTAGCAAAAAAAAGTAAATATTTACTTGCTTTTGGACAAGAGACTAATTTTTATCCATTGAGGAGAGATTTAAGTCATCTCTAAAAAATATGCTCACAGAATAAATGGGTCAAAATTGATAAAAAGAATACTACCTATCTCAGCATTTAAATCTCAGACTCTGATCTGAGAAGGTGTTAGCTTCAACACTCTGGTGAACAAATAAATGAAAAGATTCTCTCCAACTTTCAAACAGGTAGAAATTACTCCAAAGATCTTTCTTGATATTACCCCCTTTTCTCCCCCCAAATTTAATATGGATTTGTGGCAACACATCACAGTAATGTATTTTGCTATGAAAATTTTAAAGCTAAAAACTATATTTTAAGCATATAGTAACCAGGAGATCCTTGAGGAGTATTTAAATTTTAATGACAAAAAAAACACTAGATTGTAGGAGGCTTTCAAATCATTACAACTACTGAGAAACCCAAGTGAACCCTCCAGATTCCCTGGGGAAAAATATAAAATGGTCATGACACTCAGCAACTAAAATAGAACACATATAGAAGATTAGTAAATCCAGATAAATCCTTGTTTCATACTTTTTTATTCCTTCCATTTTCCCTCACTTCCTTTCTAATTACGGTCCTTAAGATCCTTTCACCATCATTTCGTGACTTCATTTACCCATTCCTTCCTCTATTTTACCCTCACAAAATACCTGCCTAAAACACAGAAATCATTCTTTAAGAAAACAAAAAAAAAATGCCATATATTTAACTAGCATCTAGGACATGTACAGCATTATGTTAGTTGTTGCTTACAGTCTAAATTGAAAAAAGAAGACATACATAATGAGTAATTACAAGAAAGGGACAATGAGATACACTCTGAAAAATTACTTCACTATGGACTAATAAGGTAAAGCTTTTTTAGAAGACATGGAATTTGAGCTACACTTGAAAGATGGGTAGGAGTTGAAAACATGGCAACAGAAAGGGATTCCCAGCAAAGGAAACAGAATGACCAAGACAATGAAGGTAAGCATTCACTGGGTGTTTACAAGGAACAGCAAACTGCAAGAGCATAAGATATATGAATTAGGGTGGCTGTTTCTATTTATGAGCTGTTAAAATACCTAATTTTCACGGCTGAGAGAGATCTATATAAACAATAAATGAGGAGACCACCTCCTAAAAATTTACATACGGTGTTTAAATTCAGGGCCAATTTCTGCAACATAAAAAGAGGTACTTTGTTTATTGATCAACCAGTTACTCAATACCAAAGGACAATTTAAGCTCCTCCGTCTGGTATTCAGTTCTCTATACATGGCTTTGTACTATCTATTCTTAACTTATCACTTTTAATTAACTAGATTCATGAATCTGTAAATAAATCCTGCTATCTTACCTTTATTTTTTAATCCATATAAGTCTTCTGTTTATAATCCTCCTTTTCCTAATCTTTTAAGGTATCAATCATCATTTCAATCATTATACAGGGCTTTCCCCAACCAGATTTTCTATATTCTTTTTAGCACTCCCTGGCTGTATCACTAAGTTTTGTACTTTTCTTATACAGCCTATGTAAAGATGAATAAAATAAGGATGCTGTCTAGGAGAGCCAAGACTATGGCAAGTACTAGGATATAAGTGTAAAAAATGTATTAGGAAGGGGTGCCTGGGTTAAGCATCCAACTTTGGCTCAGGTCATGATCTCACTGTTCATGGGTTCAAGCCCCACATCAGGCTCTGTGCTGACAGTTCAGAGCCTGGAGCCTGCTTCAGATTCTGTCTCTCTCTCTCTCTGTCCCTCCCCTGCTCATCCTCTGTCTCTCTCTCTCTGTCTCAAAAATAAACATTAAAAAAAATTTTTTTTAAATAAAAAATAAATACAAGTATTGGGAAGTACAAAGTAAGTATTCAACTGTGCCTTGACAGGTGGGAGAAATTAAGGAAGTATAACATAATTAGGAGCAACACTGCAAACTCTCCCTCATAGTTTAAAATCTTAGAAGTTAAAAAACTCTAGTATCAAATGAAAGGTGGAAAAGGAAAATCATCAAGTCTTTAAAAACTGCAAAATAAGAAGGAAAAAAATTGAAACAAATTATATTTAGTCTTATTTTGTTAAATAATATTTCATACTACCTGACTTCTCCAAACTATAAACCTTCAAGGCTGGCATATTACCTTCCTTAATATTTTTTTGCAGGGGTCAAGCCCATGGAACTCAAACACCTAGTATAGCATGGTAAACCTATCAGAAAGTCAGAAACTTTTTTTCCCCAACTAAGTTTAAAAAAAAAAAAAGCTCCACTAACAATACAAAAGAACACTTTGATGTTTTTACTTATTTCATTTTAAAACAATGATCTTTAAAAAAAATTGTTTTTAAATTGGTTTATCATTCTGAATTTAAAGTGAGCTGGCTGACAGTAAGTTGAGACTCACAGAGAACAGTGGTATTTATCAGAGGGGAGAGGGGTTGGGAGGTGGGGGCCAAAAAGGGGGAAAGGATTAAGAAATACAAACTTCTAGTTCTAAAATAAGCTATTAGGATGTAATATATAGCATAGGGAACACTGTCAGTAATATTTATCAACACCGTACGGTGACAGGTGGTAACTAGCCTTAATGTAATCAGTTCCCAATGCATATAAATGTGGACTCCCTATGTTGTACACATGGAACCCATATAATATGGTATGCTAATTACACTTCAATAAAAATTAATTAAATAAGCATATGGGGTTGAAAGTTCAACTGATGGGGGCTGACCATATACATCATAAGTCTGACAAAGTGATGAATTCTGCTTATTCTCCAAGTCATTCTGCCCCAAGTCTAATTATTGGTGAAATTTAAAAATAAAACATTACATAGTTTAAGGCTTTACTGTTAAGAAAGGATCTCCTGCTATCTTAAAACCCTATGTGCTAAAGTAAGGTTTACAGGGAAGGACGGAGTCTCAAAGTCAAGCAACATGTCTAATGTCACACAATTCTTAAGTGGTTGTGCAAGAATTAGCCCTGGAAAACTGGTCTTTAGTTTCTATATACTTCCTGGTATACCATACCAATTGTGCTCAATTATTAGCCCTCCATTTTAGGAGGAATACCTAGAATTCGTTCAGAATAATTAAAGGTTAAGACTCCTTATATTTGAAGAATTTCTAACCAAAATGCTAATAGGGAAATTACTTATATTAGAGAACTAAACTGTTGTTCCACCTTGTTAAATCCTATAAAAAGTGAGGATGAGATTATGCTAAATTAGGGCTGCTGTTCTAATTGGATTTTACTGAAATTTATTCAAGAACATACCAAAGTAAGAAGCACAAAAGCTAGTGGCTGAGCTATCCATTATCAGCTGATGGCAAACTGTCCACATGTACAACTTCAGAAGTCCAGCCCAGCGGGCGGCCTGCTTGCCTTTGAGGGGAGGATGAGGACCTGGTCAGACCAAGTCCCTGATGTCCAGTTCTGTTAGTCCACCTATCCCTTCGGTCAAGTATCCTTTAATACATCAATCTAGTTGTAAAAATAGATACAGTGAATTCTGTTAACCACTTTAATACCATACTAGAGATGATGTCTTTGAAGTAACTAAAATATATAGGTTAATGAAAGGGAGACTTCAGCTACACAAAAACAAAAGAGCTCTGAAAATGGAAGGTGCTATGTTCCAAGGCAGTGAACTCTAGTCAAGGAAGTATTCACTCAGAGATGAGTAACAACTTGCAGGAGTATAACAGAAGAGAAAAAAAATCAACTAGGGAGATGGGTTTTTAAGGTCTCTTCCAATATTGTACCTAGAAAGTAATCAATTCAGTACAGTATTTTATTAATCTAATGGTAGATGAAAAGACAAAATAAATCCTAATATTTATGAACTTCAGTCATTTAGTTAGGTCAGTTAGTATATGTGGCCAAGTTATAAAATACGTACAATGAAGTGCAATTAGATGTCTTTAAAGTCACTTTCAACTCCAATTTTCAGTTTTTGAGCTGCTAAAATAGACGGTCCTCCTAAATTCCCATACTAAAGACTATAAACTTTACTCACTCAGGACCTACATATACACAGAAGACCTATATACACACATTTTATACCTAAAGTCTAACTATCTTAAGTTCTTTAAAAAAAAAAAAAAAAAAAAGAGAGACTCAAAGAGTAGTTAATGCTACTGAACCATACCCTTAAAGATAGTTAAGATAAAAAATTTTGTTATGTGTATTTTTACTGCAATTTTTTTAAAAGCTGAGGAGAACTGGGTCTAGAAGGGGAGAGTAAGAGAAAATAGCCAAAGTGGAGACAGGAAGAACAGAACAAGATGTAGCAACAGATACAAGATACAAAAATCCACAAAGGAACAAACTCATTCAAAGTGGAACTAATCATAATATGAGGGAACACATTACACAACTAAATACAGTTTAGTACAGGGGCCACTAACAGCAAACTAGAGCAGTGCCACCTGTGTTTGTAAATAAAGTTTTATTGCAAGACAGCTGTCCCTATGCATTTACCAACCATCCATGACAGCTTTGCTAATAACAGCTAATTTGAATAGTATTAACCCAGACCAGATAGCCTGTGAAGCCAAAAATATGTACTATTTGACCCTTCAGAGAGAAAAAGTTTGCCAACACTTGCCTGCGAACATCACTATAGTAATGCTCCCTTATGGTAAAATCTGAGATGGAACAAGAAACATTAAACTCTTCATTATATTTTACTGTGGCAAAAAATATGCAACATTTTCTAAGGAGATTTACACTAAGAATAGTTTAGAAAAAGTTTGATGTTTGCAAATAGTGAATATAACTGGATAATGCTGAGAAGAGCTGTACAAATCCATGTACATTTTTTTTAACTTTTTAATGTAATGGTACTTGCTGTTATATGTACCAGAAACAGTATATTAGAATAGCAGACTAGTAGAGTAGATATTTACAATTTTAAAATTAACAGATGTGGTTCCTCTAATAATGGAAGTTATAAATGCAGATGTCCCTTGAGCAACAAGCATTTGAACCATGTGGGTACACTTACATGTGGCTTTTTCTTAATAAATACAGTATAGTACTATAATATATTTTCTTTTCCTTGTGATTTTAATAACATTTTCTCTTCTCTTGCTCACTTTATTGTAAGAATATAGTCTGTAATACATATAACATACAAAATATGTATTGACTGTTTGTTATTGGTGAGGCTTCCAGTCAACAGTAGGCTATCAGTAGTTAAGTTTTGAGGAAGTAACCTAATTTTTGACTGTGAGAAGAGGCTGGCAACCCTAACATCCACATTATTCAAGGGTCAATTGTACTCATAATGAGAAATCTTAAAATTAACTCTAAAGAGGCAGAGAAAAAAATGTCCATTCTCACAAACCACAACTGCTGATATCACTTCAGTTTGTTTTCCTCAAAATACTTTTTCCAAGCATGTTTTAAAAGCTTAAGGGAAAAAAAGAAAAAAAAGCTTAAGGATCACTTGAGATCATACTGCACAGAAATTTTATATTCTAACTTTTGGCCTAACATTTTCTTACATCTCCCAAAAGTGTCTGTATACATTTTAAATGACTGAATAAGAGACTCTCATATGTATGTATCATAATTTACTCAACCATTCCACTAATGTTGAACACAAGTTTTTTTTTCCATTCTTCTCTAATATGTAGGGTACTGTACCAAAAGTATTAATGAATAAATCTTCCTACAACTCAAGTTTGTTAGCCTAGACTCCTAAAAATGTATGAATATATTTAAAGTTTCACACAGTTTTAAAACTGTTCTTAAAAAGCCTGTACTCTTGGGGTGCCTGGATGGCTCAGTCAGTTAGGCATCCAACTCTTTATTTTAGCTCAGGTCATGATCTCATGGTTGTGAGATTGAGCCTCACATCAAGTCTCCGTGATGAGCTGCAGAGCCTGCTTGGATTCTCTCTCTCTGTCTCTTAAGAACTCCCACCAAGAATCTTAAGGAAGTGCCTATGTCACTCACACCTTCATGAAGATGACCATTTAAAAATCTTTAGAGGCCTGTAGTAGAAATTAACAGGCAAAAAAATAAAAAAAAAAAAAAACCCACACACATATATATTCAAATCTTGAAATCTACCAAGTTATTGTTCATTATGCAATATTAATAGTTCCATTTTAAAGTTAGTTCCATTTTAAAGTTAGTGTTTTCACTATAAACGTATATTTAGAAAGCAATAAGCAATAATGTTACGTACAAACCAGAGAATACTCCCCAAAGGAAGCCAAGAAAACACATTATCATGCTTCTACTGTGTTGTAAGTGGCCAGAAAAGTAACAAGTACAGTAATTAGTTATATGCACCATGTTTCATAAGCAAAGCAATTTTATACCTGAGTAGAAAGATTCCAGGATAAAATCCTAAGTATCTCTACCTGAAAGCTATTTACCTCAGAGATATCAATAATTAGTAATTATTTTTATAAATATATCTGTTCACTCAGCTTTCTTAAGTATTCTTCCTAGCAAATGACTTAAAAGGTGAAAAGGCAGACAGGCAACTCCTTGACTTATACAGGAATTAAAGAGTGTGCTCCTTAAAGAATGCAAATCCTACAATTAGACCTTGTTTCTACAGCCATAATTTTTCTTCACTTCATAGTCACAAGGAAGAAGTATAGCTTTTTACTTATTTCAAGTAATTTTTTGAAACTCAAACCCACAAACATCTTCAACAAAGTTCTCTTCAAGGTGACATTTATTTTTTTCAGACTAAAATAGTGCCCTTCCAACACTTGTTACTTTTCCCTACATAGCGCCTCATAAAAAAATTGAATTCAATGTGGTAGTCATTTCCTGAGTTAGTTGATTTTGAAGTAGGCAGACTTCTTTGTAAACAGTAAAGCCTGAAAAGAAGAAGCTAAAACTCAGAAACTAAAGTTCAGGATCTAATTTATGCTTTCAGTGAACTTCATCTAAAAATTATTAAGTAGCATGCAGTTCGTTAATTACAGGTCACCACAGATATAGCCATGACTAAATAGATACCCGTGGTTTAATATAAGTATCAGGCAGCAAAAAATGTTATGGTGTATGCTTCAAATGGCCACTAAACTAAAGCTCACTGGTTACTGTAACCTGAAAAAAATTTTAATGGAAGAAATCACAAATAAAATCAGAGGTGTTGAGGAATCCCTCAAATATACTTTCAATCTTGATTTTAAGTGAACTGTAAATACATTCACTTTTACACATTAAAAGGAAATGCATTAAAGAATGACAAAATTTGTCACCTATTTCACGGGCGTTCTTTCACTTTGAAATTATACCTGCCAAACACTGTCTCAACTTCATTATCAAGTACTGTTCTATAGACCAATTCAATGTTTGCTGCAATGCATAAGCATTTAATCTTGAGATTCAATTCTCACAGCATACAATGTAATGATTCTATGCCCCTCACTTTCCATTTAATAAATATGAACTACCATGGCACCTGGGTAGCTCAGGTCATGATCCCAGGGTCATGGGATAGAGCCCTGTGTCGGGCTCTGCGCTGAGTGTGGAGACTGCTTAAGATTTTCTCTCTCTCCTCCTCTAACTCCCTCCCCTGCTCGCTCTCTAAAAAATTAAAAATTAAAATATTAAAAAAAAATGACCTACCAAAAGTCATACTATCTGAAGCCAGTATAAAAATGTTTCCTTTCACTTTTAATACATTTTTAATTATGCATATTTAATCCAAAATATATTTTTAAATGCCATGACTTCACGTAAATGAGCAAACATTCAATTACTTCATCATGGGTATGCAGTTTTTGACAAATACTACCAAACCACCTTCCAAAATAGCTGAACTAATTTATACTTCCACTAGCAATGTAAGAGTTCCTATTCCCCACACCCTCCGCATCACTTGATTTAATTTAACATCTGCCAATCTGATAGGGAAAAAATGATCTCATTGTTTTAATGGAATACTGTATCCTGTATTGTCAATATTGTACCCTATATGAATTACCCTTTTACTAAAGAGCATACATGTGCTGATATTTTCCAAGCCTAGTCCTTCTCGGTTGTATCATTTTCCCTCCTAACTAAATAATAAAATGCCTAAACAAAAGGTAACAAAAATGTCCCTCATCCCAACCTGGCAACTCTTTTCAGGGACTCTTCACTATAGGATACACACAAGCTTCATAGAAATGAAGCATGGCATGCTTGATGGAGAAGAAACAGTGAGGTAAAATGTCCATGCTGGGCAAGCATTCAGCATAAAGGTTGATCAAGAATATTGAATGCTACAGCATGGTTTGTGATTTTGATATAATGCTCATTCCAGTCTGTATTGGTATTTTAGAAAGAGAGTGGTAGTTTGAAATTAAAACTCTATAAACAATCTCAAAAGACTGAAATGAGACAAAAGAATGGATATGGGGGTACAGACTTTTACTTTGGGTCATCAAATACATGGACATAAACGTGAGAAGAGTTTGGATGAGAGATGAAATATTATCATGAGAAGCAAAGTTGAGAGAAGGCACATGCTGTGGAGAAGGCAGACAAGTGGGAAAGAAGCAAAGACCTCAGCCTCAGGGTTTACTCAGTGAGCAAACCCAAAAAGTGCCAGGAAAGCAAAGAGGACAATTTAAAAAATGAAGACAGCCAAGTGGATTTTCAAAATGATAAATGATAGCAACAAAATTAAGTAAGTGCACTACAGGGAAAAGTAAGCAAAGATCATATTTTCTATAGGGTATTTAAGACAGTAGTAAAATCTTAAGTTAAACCAGGAATCTAAACCAGACTGAAGTTGGTTGAAGGAGATGGCATAGCCTAGGATGACACTGGTTCAAAGAATCTGACTATGGAAAAAAGGTAAGTAGGTAACTTGCTTATATTCCACCTCTTTCCAAAATATAATATAGTAAGGTTAATAAAGTATAGTCAGACCAAGGAAAGGAGGAAAAGCAAACATGTTAGCCATGTTAATTAATAAAATTACTATGGTTAAGTATTAAATTCTCTAAGCTTACTAGTAAGTAGGCCAAAAAGACAAACAGTACAAATCAAATAGAAGTACAATAATTTTTCAAGAGAAATTTTTTCTGGAAACTAAAAAAACAAAAAGAAATTTCTCATGTATGAGCCTAAAATTCAAAGGCTAATGTCCTTGTCATGTTTTACAACATGAAGATGAAGCAATTTTATTCTTATTTAATAAACACTTATATACTATTTTAACACATACCAAATTGTTGTCCTAAGCCTTTTACAAAATGTTAACTCATTTAATTTCACATGGTTATTTCTTTTAATAATCTTCCATAAAACCTGGCAGAGTCGTGAGTGCTGGCATTCCAGGTGGCTTGCTGACTGAGGGATGAACTATATTTTGGAAGCTGAGCATTAGAAAGGATAACAGGATCAACTGGAAGCTTACCTCCCAGAATGAGAGAAATGTTTATTACACAAAGGCAAAATGGAAGGAGTCAAAAGAGGAAAACTACATTTGGAAACCAGATCATTCAGGAAATAGAATCTTTAAAAAGATTAAAAATGTCTTAACAATCTTGGGGCCAGTGCTCTTCAAGTGTATATATGAATTCAAGACAGCTGGGGTTCACTCTTGAAATCCTTGATTCAAAGCTCTCAGGCTTATCATATATAGTACTTGGATTGCTCCTGAGCCAGTCTAGCTATTATTCCAAACTTCAGTGGCAGAAAAAGAAACTCCTTTGAACTAAGGTAAACAAGATTGTCTTATTGGCCATTCAAATTCCCAGGTCAGCTGAGCAAATGTTCTTGAAGGATTCCCTCCCTAGACTGATTTTCTTTGGTGGTTGGGGTACAGTACAGGACCTTTTTTTATGTATCGTTGTCAGTAAGTATTAACCAAAATAGTGTTTTCAAAGTTACTGCTAAGAGACAATTTCTTATTTGGAAGGAAATGAAGCTAGAAAGTTCTTATGAGCTTAAATTTCCTATCTGACAAGAAGGAAAAAAAAAGGACACTAGTGCCACTGAAAAGACACAAACTGGAAGACATTTTCAATGGAAAACAATTCCCATCCCATAGCCTTCAAGGACAACTTTTAAATGCTAGCAATCGCACTTTGTAATTCTGTAACCCTGGGCTCAGGTATTTAAACTAGTTTCATGCCTGGTAAACCAGATGATAAGGTACGAGTACCAGATGAGATTAAGCATACACATTCTAGACCCTAAAAAACATGAGAGATAGAAATTTAACAAAAGTCTAGCTTTTCAGACCTTGAAGGGATTTAAATCATCTAACTAAAGATGTTAAATGACCTACCTATATGCTCCTAAGACTTTGTGACACAAAACCATTATCACAGAATACCACAAATTTTGCCCATCATTAAAATAACATTTTTCAGTCTGGGAAAACTTAAGCTTGTAATGTTTTAGGAAGGTGCCAATTTCAATTACAGGAAACATTAAGCAGACCTGTGATTCAGTATAAGAATCACACCACACTTTCAGTTTGACTTAAGGTGATGTGAAGCTGAAGACAGTAATGTGAGTGACAGGGTGGCAAAACGGGTCACATAATGTCAGTACAATGTCAGCAAAATGGTAGAGTATAAAGAAAGCATACAGGTTATATTTTTACCCATATTCGGAAAACAAAGTTGGGGTCCATTTATATTTATACAAAATAACCAAGAAATTGCTTCCCATTTGTTAAGAAAAACCAATTTCGTTTTAAGTCAAAAGTGCTGTGTGGCAGAGATGACTTAACATTCTATCAGTATTTAAATCACAAAAACTACATAACTCGGATTTTTCCTAGTGTTTTACCAGCCACATTCCATCTTGGCTATTTTGGTTATTTTAAAAAATTCGCCCATCTCATGGAAGACATTAGACAGGCCAAAACTGGTCCCCAGTGCAAACAGGTAGTCTTGTACTGCGTGCCCCTTCTCGGCCACATGACTCTCTTCCTCCTTAATCTCCTTTCGAAAACATTATTTCCGGTGCCCCAGATGGCTCGACACCACGCCTGAAAGCCACTCCAGAAATATTAAGAATATTCTGCCACGTTAGGCTTCTAAAGAGATGGTGGCAGAGCGATCGAAGGAGGGCAGGCTTAGAGAGAAAGAAACCTGAGCCTGAAAAATGACGAGTCAGGAAGGCGCAGTGTATGCTAAACACCCGACTCCTAAATGTCACTCGGTGGAGATGTTCGTGTGGCATCACCCACGGAGAGCTGGGCAGGCGGCCAGGAGCTGCAGCCGGGAGCCGGGGAGCAGAGCACGCGGCGCGGGCCAGGCAGCCGCAGCCCCAAAGGACGGGGCCGGCGGGGGTGGGGGGGCGGAATGGCCCAGGCCGGCCGCTCCGGCCCCTCCGCGGCTCCTCCCGGGCGGCCCGCGCCAGGGGCGGGGAAGGGAAGTGGGGGCCGAGCGGAGGGGCGCCGACGGTGAAGGCGCGGGCGGGGCCGGACCTAATCACATGGCGCAGACTGCGCAGGCCGCCCGGCATCTCTTTCTTTCTCTTTCTCGAACCTCCGCTCCCATCCCGCCCCACCGCAGGCCCCTCCCGGGCCCGATTCCGGGCCCCACGCGGGGGAGGCCTCTTCCGCCTAGCGGAGACACTCACTTTTCGCCCGAGGCCACCAGCTCCTTGCCCTCACTGTTGCTGAACGCATCCGTCTCCCCGGGGCCGTCCTTGGGGCTGGGAGCCGATGGGGCCGCGGGCGGCGACGCCCCAGACTGCTGCTGCTGCTGCTGCGTGCCCCCCTTGCCCAGCTCCTGCAGGATCTCCGAAGGGGAGCTAGACAGTCCCCGCGCGAGGGGCCCCGCCGGCCGGCCGCCCCCGCCCCACCACGGGTAAAGCCGCGCGGCGGCCGCTGGGCCAGCGGCCCCCTGTCCCCCGCCTCGGGGACGCCGGCACAGTGTGACGAGGGGCTGTGCCCGCCTCAGAGCTGCGCAGGAAGCGGCGGGAGGCCGCAGGAGCAGGTCCCGCAGCATCGCCGAGCCTCGCAGTCGCATCATGCCGCCGGGTCTGTCAGCGCCCGCTAGACTAGGGAGGATGCTCGGGGCGTGGGCGGCCGCTCTCCTCTGGGAACGCAGTCTCCGGTGGGACACCGAGAGGGCAGAAGTGGATAGGAGCAGCGACGTGGGTGTGGTTTGGACTCCGGTTCCCGCAGCCTCCGCTGCTGCTCAGGAGGCTGCCCGCCGCCGCTTCACCTCACACCGCCGAGGATTCCGCACTGAGGCTGAAGCGCAGGGGAGGGCCAGAGACATTCCGCGCTCACCCTCTCGGGGGCGGGAGGACGCCCGCGTCCTCCCTCCTTCCCCTGCTACGATTGGCTCAGATTCTCGACCTCTCTCCTGATTGGTGACTGGAGCAGTCAAATTTCTCTCCGCGCAGGGTGCGCGGAGAGCCGGGGTGGAGATTGGCAGGGGGCGGGGAGAGGAACCGAACTGACGTGTGAGGCGTGGGAGCCAGGAGGGGCTCTAGCGTAGCCGCTTCCCTCTCGCTTCGCCAACCGCGAGGCTGCCCTAGTTGGAAACTGGGGAGTCAGGGGTCTCGTCACTTACGAAGTGGATTGGCTCCTGGACTCTGGGGCCTCGAACTGTCGGGGAGACTGACCGGCAAGAGCCCCTGCAGCCAAGTGGCCGGGAGCCAGTCGGATTGGCCGGAGCTGGCGTCTGGCCGAGCCGTCGGAGCTTGGCTGGTCCAAGCTTGCAGCTGGCCCGGGCTATCCGGTGAGGACGTGAGGAGACACCTCTGAGGGCCGCGGTCCAGGAAAGGCAGCCCCAGACGAGCCTCGTCTCTCTCCCAAATGTTACATTTACTTGAAACTTTCCATGGTTGGCCACTCCCCAGATGTGAAGTGTTTTGGAAAAAATGAGCAAAATCCTTTCAGCTATGCGACTTAGCCATTTGGAAGATTGGAGATCGGGGGAGGGCGAAGAGCGAGAGAAATTCCAGAATACGACTGCTTTCCTTTTGAAAAATTATTTTTTTAATGTACATTGGTATCTCATAAATGTTTTTGAACAGCAAGGATTCCCTTGACACTAGTTTGCTGGAAAGCATAATTGTAGATACTTTTGTATTTTAAAAGCTGCTTCATCATTTTAAAATAGAAGCATCTGAGTGCTGGTTCTCTAAATCGTTTCAGCCTAGTATCTATTGTTTATCCTATTTGGTCTGTGGGAAAAGAGCCAAGGATCTGATAAACTCTTGAGTTTTTCTCTGAGCCTACCTATGCACTTCACGACAAAAGGTTTTTAGACTGTTTCTTGAAACAATTAGGTTTAAATGCATAGATCCACAAAAGTTAATGGGGATGATTTTTATGAACCAGGAAGGGTGTGCGTCAGGTGCATTAACTAGGTGCATTAGTAATCTAATGAATCTTAAAATATTGCACTAGATTAATAGGAAATCTGTACCCTACAGGCTATTGTGACCTTTGGCATGTCAGAGTCTTGCTCATGTTTAAATTTTTTCTATCTGCTCTTTAACCGGAAGAACCTGGAAAAGGCTATCATGTGTAAATCGGTTAAGTATCGCCTTAAAAAAAAAAAAAAGTTCAGACAATTGCAAATTATTTAGAGGGCTTTTATTACTACTTAACATTACCTGTCACTAAAATTTGAAGAGTCAAAGTAATAATATCCAGTATTCAGGAAAAGGAACATCAACTTTTGGAGGAGAGGTAACGAATATCAGCCCTGCCTAACCTTTCCAGTGACTTGTCAATGACATAAACCTGAATATTGTGTGACCTCTTAAATATAACTGGTTATCAGTTTTGACTGTTTCCTTTCTCTCCACTTCCAAGCTATTGACAAATCCAGTTCTTATTTTCCTCCTAGCTTTTCTCTTAGCTTCTCTAATTTTCCTATGAAAATTCTTTGTAAATTTCTTTCATTTTTTAAAGGCTTAAATGCTGTATAGTATACTTAACAAGTATGGAAAGCAAACCTAGTAATATATTATTTTCTAGAGTTTCTGCTTCCATGCATGAGCTAGTAAAAATGGACACGTTAGTCCTAACATTTAGAAGGACTTAGAGTCTGATGCAATTTAACCCTTTCTTTGTGAAAACCATGAAAAAGTTATAGACAGCAAATTAAAAGTACTATAAATAGAATTAAAGTTTGAGTCATTCATACTTTAATTTGATTCCTTTCTTCATCATATATAATATTTTTTAATCTTCAGTTAATGTTTAATCAAATACAACTGAGCTACCATGAATTGGAGTTAATTACTATTTCCATTAGATTAATTATTTACTTGTTAAATTATATCATCATGTAAAACAAAATCTGTCCCTATAAAAACATTTTATACACATACAACAGTCCACTAAAATAACTACAAATAGATAATCTCCAGATTAATAGGTGGCTGGATTGTCAGAGCTACTCTTAGACTCCTCTTTGCCAGTAGATAAGTGCAGCTATCCCACAAGAGGTTGTAGTCCCATAGCTGTTAAGCAGATTTGAACCATCCAAAGGAAAAATTGGAATTTATGCATTTTGTTTCTGTTCTAACTAGAAGAACAATCTAACTAGAGTTCCTGTGTTCTTTTGAAGATTAAAAAAGGCTAATGTTTCAAGATCATAATGTAACATATGTATAAGTTCCAGATTTTGCCTTTCACCAGAACCAAAAGGTTATTATTTGTTGACCTAAAGCTAAGTGGAAAATAATTCTCCTTTGCCTAATAGCTTAAAAGAATTGACTCAGTATTTTGTTTGTTTGAATTTTGTTAAGAGAATAGAGTAAGATTCAGGAAACCTCTAAACAGCTTCTGCTACTACTTCCCTTTCTTCTGTTTGTTTCCTGCTTTAACTGGCCAGCTTCCTAGTCTTGCTGATAAACCCTGTCAAACATGACTTACTATTCCAAAGTTGAATTTAGATATGTATTAAAGTTATTATAGATCCCTCATGTATAAAATGGGGATAATATTAGTATCTTATCTCACAGGGTTGTGAGGATTAAATGAATAGATATATGTGTATATATATATATATATATGTATATATATATATATATATATATATATATAGCACTGAGAACAATGCCAGTAGCATTCTATAAGTGTTAGCTATAAATATTATTATTATTATTATTCCATAAGTGAATAAATTTTGTTGCACATGATTGTCACATTTGTTATTAAAAAGCCAAACAGAGTTGTTTTAAACCATCTAATTGTAAAATATCATTTAAGAAGAAGCTGGCTCCCCAAAATGAGATCATTTGCTTTATTTTTAGAAAATAAACCAATAATTTCCAAGGTATCTTTGGACTGCTGCAAAGACAGAAAGATTAAGTAAAGCTGGATTCAGTGCCCATGGTACCAGCTGTTTACAAATAACTTTTAAAAAGTAATACAGAAGGAAGAATTGCTAGATTAAAAAGAAAAGATTGCCTGAATGTACATGTCATATATAATTAAATCTAAAAATCTATTATTTGCCACCTATGTATGTTAAACCTCTCTTCCTTGTGACATCACACAAAAATGGTGAAATTTTCATGAGACCTGAAGAGACTACTTATATGGTATCATCCTAAATAACAACCATATAAAATTCTTTTTGTGGGCCCCCTGATGGCTGGAACTGGAGTGGGGTGGTAATCAGTTACTTTCCTTCATTCAGAGGAAAATTATATCAGCTTATAAGTTAATATTGGTTACACTTAGATCACAATTTTATGCATGGGTTCTCTAGATATTATTTTTCAAAGTAATTTTAACTCTTATTTTTTGTAGTGTAATAGAAAATATTAAATTGGACTAAACCCCATGTCAGAGATAAGAAAGTGTATGTATAATTAGGAAAACCTAAAAAAAAAAAAAAAAAAAAAAAGATTTTATAAACATTGCAAAAGGATACCTTCTTGAGAATGAAAACAACCTCTAGGTAAATTGAATTACTGTTCCCAAATATTTATGTCCCTTCTAATGGGAGGACTTTACCTCCCTACTTTTAACAGCAGGCTTGGCCCTTTGCCTTGATTTGTTCAGTGAAATATTAAAGGAAGTGACGTTTGCCACATAGTTCTGACATCTCTCTTTTCCTTGTATGACAAGAATGGCATGTCCCAAAGATGGGATGCCCCTTTCACCTGGGTCCCAGAATAATGGAACAAACTTGAAGATGACTGTGATTGACAAATAATATGAAGAGAAAGAATCCTTCCTGTAAGTAATTTCAATTTAGGAATTATTAGTATACAATACTTAAGTTAGGTTGACTGGTATATCATCTAACTTCAATGAAGATGACTAGGCCGCCATGAGACTAATATGGACTACAGAGAGAATTTGAGACCTCTGAAAGATAGGCATTAACCTCCAGAGCAGTTGAAACTGACTGTCACTGAGGGGACAGTCAGAATAGTCATTCTCTTTCAGGGACAATCAAAACCAAAGTTCAGGTAGAAAATATTTGAATGATATTTTACTATGTCATTTATATTTGGATTTAATTAGGGAAAATTAGTGGTTTAAAGTGTGAGCTTCATATCCATTATGCTATATTGGTTTTATGCTATGAAACCTAACGCTGCTTCAGTATCTGAAATTTGTCACATTTTTCTAAGCTCTGAAAAAGAAAAATGAGCCTGGATTTTGTGTATTTATGCTCACCCAATGGTAAAGTCATATTACTAATCCAGAAACCAATTACTGAACTTCACTGAAATTATGGAATTAAATTCAAAATTCAGACATTTTTAAAACAGTCATCATCCACAGTAATGTATTTTGATGTTCTGGGGCAAAGAGGAAGCAGTATTTATCCTCTGTATAGCATGAATTCCTTCAAATCTGTCTATACTTTTTAAGCATCTGACATTTATAGTTAGTATGTGATTCCCTCTGTCCAATTATGTCACAAGAAGCAACGCAACTCCAGAAAAGAAAGTTTGATTCATGATTGAGCTGCTTCTCACAGTAACAATACCATGTGGTATGTTCTGAGGCACAGCTTCATTCATATGCACCCCCAAGAGTACAACAAACTGATGTATTTTTAAAAAATCTCTGTAGGGTGCCTGGGTGGCTCAGTCGTTTAAGCATCCGACTCTTGATTTCAGCTCAGGTCATGATCTCACAGTTGGTGAGTTCAAGCCCCACATCAGTATCTGCACTGACAGTGTGGAGCCTGCTTCGGATTCTTTCTCTCCCTCTCTCTCTGCCTCTCTCCCACTCATGCGCACTCTCTCTCTTTCAAAATAAATAAACTTAAAAAAAAGTCTCTGTAGAAACAGCCTAAATGTTTATCAGTAGGAGAATGAATTAAAATAATGTGATATTTGCATATAGCAGAGTACTGTACATTAAAATTAATACAGTATCATGTATTAAAGTGGGTAAGTCTCAAAAATAATATTGAGAAAAGGCAAGTGTCAGCTGAATATGTGTATTATACCATGATTATAAAATTGTATGACATGCAAAACAATACATTGTTTATAGATTTATGGATACATGGTTTAAGAGTTTCAAATATGCGTAAGATTAATAAACATCAAATCCATTGTAGTGGCTGTTATTTCTGGGTGTTTATAATGAGAAATGGGATTGAAGAGATGTATACAGATAACTTCAACTATATCGGTAATGATTGATTTTTTAAAAAATAATTTTTAAAATTTGAAGCAAATATGGTACCTTAGTAGTTGATGCACAGGTGTTTGTTATATTCTCTTTCTTTTTCTATGTTTGAAATATTTCATAATTAAAGAAAAGCCTTATTATAATGTTGAAAGCTGTTTCTTTTCTCTAACAATTATAAGTGTAGAAGATACTACAAATCCAATTTTCACTTTTTTTATAAAGTTTTATTTTGAGAGAGAGAGCACCAGCAGGGGAGGGGCAGAAAGAGGGAGAGAGAGAGAGAAATCCAAGTAGGCTCCATTCTGCCAGCACAGAACCAGACACGGGACCTGAACTCACAAACCGTGAGATCGTGACGTGAGCCAAAATCCAGAGTCTGACACTTAACCTATTGAGCCATCGAGGCACCCCCAATTTTCACTTTTTAATGGTTCCTTTTAAACTTTATTTAATTTTGTTTAACCAATGATGGGTGATACAACTAGTAAGTAATAGAGCTACTTTGTAAATACACTTCGAGTATAACCAACAGACAGTATCCTTGAACTGAAGCTTTACAAAGGTAAGAATGACTAATATTTGACTGAAAATCTTATAGGAAAAAATATTTGTTTCTTGGCTATCAAGCATAAATATGAAAGCAATTCTTTCATTGATAAAATATGAATAAAAATACATCCTTACTTCCTTTGAAGGTAAAGAAGCTATTTATCTTTGTAACAATTCTATTGGGTACGGATGTCAAACGCTAAGTTTTATGGCTATGAAAATTATAAGTTAATAAAGTCACTCAATTTGTACAATGGAATTGGCAAAGACACACTCTCCAGCTAGATGTGGCTCTTGCCTTCTATTCTTTTGAACCATTGGACAAATGCCTGTAAGAGACATGTTCATGATTACAAAAATGCCACAAAGCTCTTAAAAATCTTTGGGAATAATTTCCCCAATGAAAGGCTCAGTAGGTAACTTGAGTAAAGCAGGCCAGGTTATTACATATTAGGGAATGATGAGGCTCCAGTAAATTAGAATTGGAATGCTCTGTCTAAAGGGGATGTAACTAATGTACTCCAGCCAGCTTTAGATAAGTGGAATGCAGGCATAATTAGCTAGACTATTATCTTTAAGATAATACAGAAGTATGATTTTTAAAAATAAATAAAATCTTCTGACTTACACAAGTGAGCAGCTCATTCAATTTTTTTTAACACCACACTAGTCAAACAAAACATCTGCGATGATAATTTGGCCTATTGGCTGCCATGTTTCCAACTCTGTCCTGAGAAATCAGATGATGATAGCAGTGTAAGTTTCTTTAAGCTTTATTCCCCAGCACATGTTCTACCCCACATGATTAGTCCTAGCCAGCCATGGAAATTCTATTCCCCTTGAAACTGCTGTAGCTATCTTGCTATGAAAGAGAGGAGCTACCCTTAAGACAAACCCAACACACCTAGGCCAAGAGAGTGGAGAGCTAGAAGGACTCTGGAATCCCCATGATATTCTTGAGCTACTGCTTATATTCATGATCAACCAGTTCTGATGCCTGCCCTCCTTTGTTATATATGATACATTTCCTTATTATTTAAATCAGTTTGAATCTAGGTTTCCGTTAAGACATCCTGATTGATTCAATATCACACTATAGAAGATTCTTTGTGTCTTTCTCTTTTCCTTGAATTACAATTTATCACATTCCCTTTTTCATTTTTTTAACCCTACTAAATTATGTATTTGTGCTTAACCTATTTGCATATTGTTTGAGGGCCACATATGATAAATAGCCTTGCATGATTTAAAGGCATGGAATTGGAGATACAATGAGCATTAAGAAGCTTACCCCCATTTGGACTCTGAATCAATTTTATAACTCCAGATTTGCTTCCTTTCTCTTCCAACAAAAAAATATTGAGCCATATTAAGACAACCAGCTTTTTCTGCTGCTAAACTAGACTTCTATACTTGTGCCTGATTGATTAGTGTTTGAAGTTTAACTTGATATCCTCCTTACTTGCCAAAAGGATCGATTTTCCCTCACCTAACCAACTTTTCTCCTTGGAGTCATGCTTACCCGATTCTTACCATCTTATATGGTAAGATGGTATGTCTTAAACCCCTTTCCTTACCCATCAAAATTCCACTGACCCTACAAGGTCTCCATCTTATGTACATTGGTGCTCTCCAATTTTTTATATAACCACACATTTACCCTCATAACAGTTGTTACCCTCATAACATCCATTTGAGATTGGCAGGTAGGTACAATCTTAGTCTGCAAATGAGAACATTGATACAGAAATGTTAATCTGTTCAACATTTCAGTGAATTGCCGTAAAAGTAGCACACATTTCTTGATGCTGTGGCTTTTACCCCTACCATTACCCCCTTACTATTCTCATCTGACTATCTCTTGTCTTTTCTAAAACTTAGCTCAAATGTCATCTCCTTTGGGAAGCCATCGCCAACCTCCCTAGGCAGAGTTAAAGGGTTCTTTCTCTCCAGATCAGGACTTACTTGGTAATATCTTCATTTATTGCATTACTCTAATTATTTATGTGCAGATATCTCCCAACTAGACAAGAGGATGTAGATCTTTTAGCTTTCAACATCTCCATCATCATTTTAAATAATATCATTTTCAGCAATTCAATTGAGCCTTAATGAATGTAACGGGAGTTTATTAACAAGAAAATAAAGGAAATATATTAGAAAAATGAACATCTCACAATTTTATTTGAATCTTGAGTAGATTCCTTCTCTATTATTTCTCAAAGAAGAAGTATTAAAAATTAAAACTGCAAAGCAGCACTCTCAACAATAGCCAAATTATGGAAAGAGCCTAAATGTCCATCAACTGATGAATGGATAAAGAAATTGTGGTTTATATACACAATGGAGTACTACGTGGCAATGAGAAAGAATGAAATATGGCCCTTTGTAACAACGTGGATGGAACTGGAGAGTGTTATGCTAAGTGAAATAAGCCATACAGAGAAAGACAGTTACCATATGTTTTCACTCTTATGTGGATCCTGAGAAACTTAACAGAAACCCATGGGGGAGGGGAAGAAAAAAAAAGAGGTTAGAGTGGGAGAGAGCCAAAGCATAAGAGACTCTTAAAAACTGAGAACAAACTGAGGGTTGATGGGGGTGGGAGGGAGGGGAGGGTGGGTGATGGGTATTGAGGAGGGCACCTTTTGGGATGAGCACTGGGTGTTCTATGGAAACCAATTTGACAATTTCATATATTGAAAAAAAATTAAAACTGCAAAAGGACTTTATGGACACCTTTTTTTAGTGACTATCTACTTGCACCAACCACCATGATGGGAACTAAGATTATGTAGATGAGTAAGGAAAACATGGTCTTTTGAGGAGGTAGATGAAACTCAGATAAACATAAATTCCTTATTAAAATATATTAGTCTAGGAGTGCCTAGGTGGCTCAGTCTGTTAAGCATCCAACTCTTGATTTCAGCTCAGGTCATGATCTCATGGTTCATGAGATCAAGTTCCATGTCAGGCTCTGCACTGACATCATGGAGCCTGCTTGGGTTCTTTATTTCTCTCCCTCTGCCCCTCCCCGGATTGCTCTCACATGTGCATGCTCTAAATTAATTAATTAATATTAAAATATATATATATGTCTAGATACTATAAACATCACATATATGTGTATATTCAATGGATAAAGATGATCTAGAAATGAATTCTATCAGGGAGATTATGGAATATTCTAGAAAAGAAGTGACATTTACTAGGTAGAGATCCAGGTGTATAAGGCTGACAAAAGCATTCTTTCAAGAACAAAAAAGAATTAAGTTAAATGGTAGGTTTAGGGAATTACAAGTAATCTGAAGTGATATTAGCACTCTCTACTAAATATTTTCAGTGTTCAACTGTGTTGGATCGCACATCTTAAAGTTGGAGTGCTCCCTAAAGGTTGGATGTATCCATGCAACTTGCTGTGGCTGGGGAAATACTATAAGCTTAAAAAGCCAATGCATTTTTTTCTACTCTCTCTTTCCCTATGCCACTATAACTGTTCATGCTTAAAATTGGTAGCTTCTCTGTCTACCTTGGTCTCTGAGGTCAGAGAAAGAAATCTTGTCATTTTAAGCTTCTGTGATTTGAGGGCTATTTTTACCACAAGAAAACATTGTCATAATTGATCCATCTAGTATGAAAGGAAGGTGGAAAGAACATTAGATAATAGAGAAGCCAATCATAATTGGCTGCACATATAAAGGTCAGCCTATAGAATGACCATTTACCCAAAAGTGTGTGCCCAAAATATTTGAATCTGTGAATTCAAATAAGCATATTTTACGCTTTTTCAGTTGAATGCCATTTCTGACTGGCAGTTCATATTTCCACAATTAACTTCCAAAGTTAAGAAATATAATTTGAATCAAGGCAAAAAAAAAAAAAAAAAAAAGGATGTCTTCATAATCCATCCCTTATTTAATCTTACAGTTGCGTAGTCACTGACCTATGTGTTCCAGCTGGAGAAAAAGAAAACATCCAGAATCATCTACAGACTTGGTATATATTAGATACACTTGTATTGAGCACCAGATGCTATTATATTTCTACTGAAAGAGGTGTGACACAAATGCTTATAACTTGGGGAGGGACAGGCTTACAGTTTAATTCTAGCAGGGTGTATTGTTTTCACACAGTACCGCCTTCATGGATTTTACCTCCTGGCTAACATTGTGTGTGTGTATGTGTACATATAGGTAGCTTTTATTAGGTAGCTTTTATTTAGGTAGCTTTTATTATTTTTTTTTTAAGTCCAAATTAGTTAACATGTAGTGTAATAATGATTTCAAGAATATAATTTAGTGATTCATCACTTATAATACCCAGTACTCATCCGAACAAGTGCCCTCCTTAATGCCCATCACCCATTAAGCCCACCCCCCACCCAAAACCCCTTCAGCAACACTCAGTTTGTTCTCTGTATTTAAGAATCTCTTGTGGTTTGTCTCCCTCTTTGTTTTTATCTTATTTTTGCTTCCCTTCCCCTGTGTTCACCTGTTTTGTTTCTCAAATTCCACATATGAGTGAAATCATTTGATATTTGTTTTTGTCTGACTTATTTCCCTTAGCATAATACACTCTAGTTCCATCCATGTTGTTGCAAATGGCAAGATTTCATTCTTTTTGATTGCCAAATAATATTCCATTGTATATATCTACCACCTCTTCTTTATCCATTCATCAGTTGATGGGCATTTGGGCTCTTTCCATCATTGCTTACATTTTAATAGAGGTTTCTAGAAATAATATCGTAACTCAAGAGAGTGAAATAATATCGTAATTCAAGACAGTGACTGATAAAGTGATAACATCTCATGATAGGCAAAGACAGGAACACATTTATGTTGTAATTAGCACATGAGCTTTGCTAACATCATACCTGAGAGAAGAAACTAAGAGGAAAGTGTATACTATATAGGTAAGTTTATGTAGGCAAAGGAGGAAATGAGATGGGAAAAGGTCTAGACATAAAGCATTATCTTATGTTGTAAGTGTGGAAGGCCAAGGGCCCATGTATAGGTTGGGATACGTATCTTAAGATACCAGCAAGACTGCGGGTGCCTGGGTGTCTCAGTCAGTCAAGCATCTGACTTTGGTTCAGGTCTTTGTGAGTTCAAGCCCCACTTAAGGTAGGCTCATGCCCTGTTTCAGGTGAGCACAAGCCCCACCTCGGATGAGCCTCACTTCTCTCTCTCTTTCTCTCTCTCTCTCTCTCTCTCTCTGCCCCTCACTGACTTGCACCCTCTCTTGCTCTCTCTCTCAAAAAAAAAAAAAAAAAAAGATATCAGCAAGGCTGGGAGGAATACCAAAGAAAGAAGAGAGAATGAGGATGGGGAACAAAGGTGGACATTCTGGAGATAAACTTAGTCTCCATCATAATTGCAGTTTGCTCTCAATAATTTATGACATGGGCCAAGGGAAGTGACTTCAGTTTGTATATTTGCTAGTATCTGCCCAAATGTTGGGAGGAAAATCCAGTCCTTGTACAGTAAGAGATCCAGTAAATAAATGTTAAGTCCAATTCTGAGGACTGAATTTATGTTTATATATTAAAAAGTTTAATAATATATGTATATCTCTAAAGGCTTTCTGAACTGAGACTGAGGAGACTGGAATAGCTCCAGCTTGCCCATTACCCTGCTTATTGGCCTGGATAAATCCCTTGGCCTGTCACTGCCTCAGTTCCTTCGTCTATTAAATGGAAGCTTGGCCTAAGTGACCTCAAAGGTGCCATGTGGATCTGAACTGTGATTCTGAGCATGTGATTCTGGTTACATGCAGTTGTGACTTTTATCTAGAGATTATTAGACACTTACTGATGGGTCTTATGTCTATTTGTTTCCAACAGGTACCGTAATAATTGCAGGTGACACATTATAAATATCAAACAAGGTTAAAAAATGTTTTAAGTTTAGTGACTACACAAAAGCTATAAACAGCCTAGCACATGGCAGTTTTGTAAGAGCAAAAGGGCACACACACTTTTAGGTTAATAAGCAAAGATACTGTTAAGGGGTGGTATGAGAGGGCACAAAGGGAGACCCAGCTAAGAACTTCAGGACCTGGGTGAGAAGTTGTCCCAGATGTGGAACAGTGTCTCTGTAACCTGCTTGGTACAACTTCAGTCTTGGTGGGGTTTCCCCCAGTGGTAAGCATCATCAGAATGTAAAGGCAACCATGTTCAAGGGTAAGTCATGCATTGTGCAGGCAGCTGGCACTCACACTGATGGCAGGGGCCTCTGTAGTCACTTAGCATGCATGTACTCACTGTTATTAGAAGCAGCTGTTGGCTCTGAAGGGCCCTGGCAGTCAGACTCCTCCAGCAGTCTCCATGACAGTATTTAGGTACAAGCCTTAGTGTGTGCTTTCAGAGAATCATTAGCAAAAAGAGATAACCACAAATAAATAAAAAGCAGGTGGACTGGTACAAATGGTGTTGCAGAGTAGGGTTTTTTTTTTTTTTTTTTTTTTTTGTACTTTTTAAGATGATGGGATATCTAGGCTCCCCTTAGCTCTAAATAATAAAACTCTTTCACTCCTAGCAACCACTTCCTGGAAAACAACTTGACAAAAAGGTCCAAACAGTGAAAAGAGGTCTTTTGCACATTTAACAATGATAAGAAAGGTTTTTAAGAGCAAAATCCTATAATAGCTTTAATCATACGTGGCTGTATCTATACTATCTCTTGGATGAGCAGCCGGGGTCAGGAACTTTCTTGCTGCAAAAACACATATAAATCCTTTTGGGATCACTGCATTCTGGATATGACCATCACCTACTGACAGAATTTTATGACAAAACAATCATTGAGATTTTATTGGTATGTCCCAGGCATTAACTGCACAATAATAAATTGTATACATTTTTTTTCTTCTCCTAGTGTTATGCTGGGCAGTTTATATAACCTCAGAGGGCATCAGTTCCCTCATTTTGGGGGGCTGTTGTGAGAATTAAATGAGGAATACATATGTATTGCTCCGGGACAGGACCATTGCAATTAGCTTCTGTCCCTTGCAATTCATTTCTATCAAGAAGCTCAAGTGATCTTAAACTGTAAAATCAGATCATGTTACTCTCCAGCTTAAAACCCTTAATGGCTCCCCATTACACTTAGGATAAAATTAACAATTTGTAACCTGCCCAGTAAGGCTCCTCGGCTCTACCTGAATTGTGGCTTCATCTTCAGCCAGTCTCTCATTGAGGTTTATGCTTTGGCCACAATTGCCTTCTTTTGGGTCTTCAAACAGGCCTGACCTATCTCATGTCTCCTGCATAGTAGTAGCACAAAGGAGATTTGGGGTGCTGTATCTCTTATAATATATATCAAGCCCATCTTTCCTTTGATATCCACAATTGATATTTTATAAATCTTATGTAAAATGCTATGTGAAAATAGCTTCTAGCCCATCATTCGAATTGCTGCCTCTAAGGCCCTTCTATATTGTGATTTGGAAACTGTCACTGCTTCTGCACATGCTGTTCCCTCTGCCTGAAACCCTCACCTTTTCTCTTTATTACTGATGAAATCTTACTCTTCAGGTCTCAGCTTAAATGTCACCTCCTCACATATGTTTCCTTGCTAAGAACTCTCATGGCACCCTGTTCTTTTCTTTCAAGCAAATGAAAATGTATGACTATTTCTCCCCTACCAGACTATAGGTTTCTAAGGGCAGAATAGTGTGGGTACTTCTCTCATGGCCAGAGTCTGGCATGGAGAAAGCATACAGGAAATACTTGCTGCTGGAGTTCAAGATTTACTAACCAATAAAGTCCACCAGAAGATATAGTGAAAGACCCACCCCCACCCCCACTACCGCCCATGGACAACTGGATAACATTACTCTAGCCAACCTGATGTCAAATTTTGGGGGTCTTCCTTGAGCCACATGCAGGAACCAAGAAAAAGAAAATGCCTCCATCAAGGACCTGGCCTCTTCCTACTTCCTCTTTAATTCACTTCCTTTCTTTCACCCTTTTCACTGATTTCAACATTCACAAATGTTCTGGAGCAAAATTAAACTTTATGTAGAAAGAGGGATTTGAGAAAAAGGAAGTGCAGGGGCCACTAACTATGAAAGAAGAGATAAACCACAAGTACTGCCTCAAGGCACTTCTCCTGAGCTCTCAGCAGAAATGTCCCTACCAGGTACGTCGTTGAACCTTGTTTCTAGTCTGTGTCACATTGCCTTTGGATCATTTACCAATGGGCTAAGCCACTTGCTTTGGTTTCCTGAGTTGTGCTTCTGCATAGGTCTCTGAAAGGAAGTACTAATACCCTTTGCTGTTTGGATTCTAGATTTAGACCCAGTTGCCTTTTAGTCATAACAACACACTTTGTAGCCCACAGCCTCTTCTGATAACTTAGAAAGTTTTTACCAGGAAGCCCTGTCCTCCTTCCCATCCTTCCATGACAATTTATGAAATGTCCCTAAGTGCCAAGCACTGTGCTAGGTATCATCCCTTCTGCGTTATCTGGCCTTTGTAGTCTGTCTAGGTTGTCTGTCTAGATTGTCTGATCTAGAAGTTTCTTGTCTGCTTTGAGTCTTCCTACCTATCTGGCTTTGATTTTTCTTCAAGATTCCTCTCTCTATCCTGGTTTTACATCATCCCTTACACTATCCCTGTTTGGAAACCCCTAATGTGGAAGGCAGCTCATAGGGAATTTCTTGAAGAGATTCCATGTTGATGTTTAAATGTATATTACCATTTAATAGCCAGACCTGAGGCTGCCTCTGAGTGAGAGCCAGAGGCCCTCCCTCTAGTGTATGAGAACACAGTGGCATTTGCTTTGTCAGGGCCCTCTGTCTTCAAATTTACATAGAATTTCTATTCTTTCATTAGCTGAGGTTGTTACAAGGTCAGGTCTTTTTCTCCAGGATTTTATGGTGTGCCTTGCATACTGAATAAAATCAACAGAGTAAGAACAGTCATGGTGCCAACTGTCTATTTTTACGGTGTCTTCCTCATTTCCATTATTTTCTCCCCTCACTCCAACTTTCTATGGTAGTTTCCCCCTCCACATTAAAAACAGCTTTCTGGAAACAATCATTGAAATCCTTCATATGTAATAGAGTGAATTTAAGAAATAATCTTCCAGGTATATATCTTTAAGTTTTATCTTTACAGAGTATGAGGTTTTGGCAGTCCTCCTTGGCACCAAAACCCCTTCTAAAGAAATTTCATACAAAAGTGCCCTTGTCTCTTCTAAAGTCATATCACAGAAGGTCTGTCTGCCCCACCCGTAAGTGAGCCCTGCTGTGTCCTGATGTTCCAGACCATCCCCTTCAGGATGTAAGGCTTACCTCAATTCTCAGGGCATATTCCTCTTCTGCTCCTATTCACAGAAACTACCCCCCACTTCAGTCCTAATCTTGTAAAACCAAGCAAACTGTGCCCAGAAGGTATGAACAGGGAGGGACTATAGACTGTGGACTGTGGTTTTATTTATTTACTAAAGAATAAGCCCAGGAAGTTCCCAAAGCGTCTACACACATATTTTCTACATTTTAGCATAACCCTTCATTTTGCAGGAGCTTCAGTAGGGAGAAAAAGATGCCAAGAAATCTCTCCGAACTGAGCTTAAATTCCATGGATTCAGATGTATTATATATAATCCAAAAAATGCAGAATCATAGAATCAGAGAGATGGGAAGGGAGGGATTTGAGAAATCTGGCCCACTCCCCCATCTGTTTGTTAATCCCCTCTATAACATTCCTCAAAACTGGCCATCCAGCCATAATTTTAAGAAAAATTTTTTTAAAGAAATGACCCCAATTCTAAAACCCAGAGAATGCTCTGTAGACAGCCTGCATCAGAATCACCAGGATGTTGCTAAAGGGTCCTCAGCTCTACCCTAGATAGACAGAGTCTGACGGTGTATTCCAGCAATCTGCACCCTTAGGTATTTCTTATGCAGACTAGAGTCTGGGACCCTGCATTCTGACAGATCTGCCAAGGCAGATTTACCAGGGCCAGAGAGGTCTTTTTGTGGCTTGAGTGGAACAGTCTATGCCTACAGGCATTTTCACAGGAATGTGGTAAAACAGCTGCTACAAATCTACCCCCAACATCCCCCCCCATCACACTTAAAGAAGCCAAAAGCATTATGAATGTGGCAGATGCGCATAGTTTTCTACTTTCTGATGAAGATGAAGAAAAGGAGCTAGCCATTCCCTGGACCAGCAAGAGGGAGGCAGAACAGAAAATTAATACTACATCTAGTACTGGTGAAATATGTTCCAGGCCCTGTGGCAGCATATCTAGGCAACCACACTAAGGGAAAATGTTTGAATATTAATGACAATCAGAGAAACTGATTTATTAGGACACATAAGTAACTGCTTCTAGGCTGTGTGGAGCATATCATGCTCAGTTTGTTCAAAAGAATAAAAACATAGAGGTGGAAAGGTAGATTATAAGACTCAATTTGAAAAGGAAAACAGTGAAAAGGAATGTAGGCACAATTCAACCTCCAAAAAAAGGAGCCTTAGTAATTTAACCATTTCAACCCAAACAGCATATTTTTAGAATGAGGAGCTCTGCACAAGTCTCCCTTTGGAGGAGGCTTATGTTGAACATTCCATAAAACCACGGAGGCTCAGAGCTCAGTACACAAGAGTCGGCTGTGTTGAAAATGCGAGAGCCAGAAATGACACATACCTAGCAGATGACCAAAAACTGACCAAAAACTAGCTGAGGGAGAACAGAGAAACCCATTCTTCTTTCTTCCAGAAAGGAAAAAGTATCAAACTACACCTCTTTTAACCTCCTCCTCCCTCCCTCCCTCCCCCCTCCCCCCCTCAAGAGAAAGAGCACTGGACTGGGGATTGAAAAACCTAAATCCTGACCCTGGCTCTGCCATTACCTGGATGATTTTAACCACCAAACTTAATATTCCTGACTCTCGATTATTCACCCATATGTAATAGGGTGTCTTGGCTGAGACTGAAATTTAAAATTTGTGAACTTTTTTGTGTGTTTTTGGGTCTCTACAAGTAAATATTCATTCATATTTAATATAAACTGTTTTTTTTTCCTTTTGGGGGGGAAAAAACCCTGAGTGGTTTCTTTTAATGACACAAATATAAGGCATTAAACATTCCGGTGTGGTAAGGGTAATGGCCAATTGTGTAGCTTTGGTCTAGATTTCTATCTCCAGGCTCCCTGTGTGAGTGCTTGTATGTATGTGTGTGTTTACTTGTATGTCAGTAGTAGGGAAAGAAAACATTTTGCTTGGAAGTCTATAAACAGGATAGGAAACACACAGAAAACTGCTGCTTTTTCTTCCTGTTGAGATAAGTTTTTGCTTAAAGGTGATAAAGATGGGAAGAAATTCTGTGAGAGACAAGAGGTGCTAATTCTACAGTGAAAGACAGGAGGTCTTGGAGGCCAGTGGAATGCAGAGGGGGGCTTCCTCCCACCTCTCATGGCTTTGCTGGGTAAAGGCAGAATTAGGGGTGAGTGGGTCATGGGTCACGGACTGCTTAACAGTCCTTAGCAGAGGTGGCAGCAGGTTTCTTTAGGAAGCTTTAGTTGCGGTGGACGTTGGCAAGTCGTAACCCGAGTAGAAGAACGGCTTGATTTGTCTCTACATGTGAGGTGCCCCTTTGGTGACTCTCAGAAGTAACAGGGAGAAGCTTTCCAAATTGCTGGGGGTGGTGTGAGCTGTCAGAACTACACTGGGGCGTTTGAGGTAAGTGTGGTATAGGCACAGCAAAACTGTTCATTATACAATGGTGGGCTCACTGTGCAGAGCTCCCTGAAGGCAAATTGGACCTGGGGACAGAATTGTTCGACATCCAGATGTGATAGTTTTGCTCATCTTCCATGACTTGCTTGCCTCTGGGAATTGGAGAGCCAACATATAAATCCTATTATTCTA
The DNA here is from genome assembly GCF_018350155.1 of Leopardus geoffroyi. NCBI lineage: Eukaryota > Metazoa > Chordata > Mammalia > Carnivora > Felidae > Leopardus > Leopardus geoffroyi. Next base: position 178,011,690 of record NC_059328.1, on the reverse strand, counting down.
TCATTGTGTGATTAGCAACATCTCTAAATTCAAGTAATTACTCCTCTCTCCTTAAATTTTACTAGCTGCTGCCTTATAACTTTCTCTGTTTCAGCCCTTTTAATAGTGAATGGAATGACCTGTTTACATGACCCTCTTCCTCACCAGAGGGCAGAGGCTTATCTTATGAAATCTATCTCCTACCACAGTGGCTCACTCACAACAGGCGCTCAATAAATAGACCCAAGCCTTGGAGACCTGGATTTGCATTTTGGTGCCACGTAATCCCAAGCAAATCACTGACCTAAGATTCAGCTTCTTTATCTGAAAATGTTGGCAATAATGCCTGTGCCATGAAATTGGTTTAATAATTAAATGAAATAGTGGTATCATTGCCAGGTACACAGTAAACGCATAGAGATGAGAGTTGTTATTAGCCGTCAGAAGTTGTTGTATTGAAAGTGGTTCAGGGAGAGAATCATCAAGGGCTGTGCCTGTTACACTAGAAAAAAATGAGTAAATGTTTTTCAACTCCTCTGCTCTTATGAGGGCCTTCTGTGTGCTAGGAACTGTGCCTAGTCACTAGAGATGGAGTGGGATTAACATGGCCCCTGCATTCCTGGAACTCAGAGCAGAGTGACCATTTTCCTAAGTTGGCATCTGACCAACACATAGACCATTAGTGAAGAAATATAATTGGCTTTCTTATCAACATAACCAATAGTTTAACCACCCATATAGCACCACATCAGCATCATTTTGTACCAAATGTACAAATAGTTATAATAGAAACCCATCTCTGGGCACCTGGGTGGCTCAGTCGGTAAGGTGTCTGACTCTTGGTTTTGGCTCAGGTCGTGATCTCATGGTTTCATGGGTTTGAGCCCTGCATCGGGCTCTGTGCTGACAGTGTGGAGCCTGCTTGGGATTCTCTCTCTCTCCCTTTCTCTCTGACCCTCTCCCACTCATGCTGTCTCTGCATCTCTCAAAGTAAATAAATAAACCTAAAAAAAAATTTTATTATTTAAAAAAAATTTTTTTAATGTATCTTTATTTTCAAGAGAGAGAGAGAGAGACAGAGAGCAAGCAGGGAAGGGGCAGAGAGAGAGAGACACAGAATCCAAAGCCGGCTCCAGGCTCTAAGCTGTCAGCACAGGGCCTGACACGGGGCTTGAAACCCACAAACCGTGAGATCATGACCTGAGCCGATGTCAGACACATAACGACTGAGCCACCCAGGCGCCCCTAATTTTTTTTTTAAACAGAAGCCCATCTTAACCCTTACTTTGGGGATAACCATTAGCATTGCAAGAATACATTCATATTTTCAAAAGTCATGTTCCCTACCTGCCATCCTCTTAAAGTTACCACAGACTTTTAAACAAATTATTTCAAAATTTATTTCCCACATAATTTTCTTTTATTTATTTTTTAAAAATGTATTTATTTTGAGAGAGAGAGAAGAGAGAGCACAAGTGGGGTAGGGGCAGAGAGAGAGAGAGAGAGAGAAAGGGAGAGAGAGACAGAATCCCAAGCAAGCTTAATACTGCCTGCTCGGAGCTCAACGTGGGCCTCAAACTCATGAACCGCAAGATCATGACCTGAGCCAAAACCAAGAGTCAGATGCTTAACCAACTGAGCCACCCAGACACCCCCACATAATTTTATTTTAAATAAATTGTTTTAAAATTTATTTTAACATAATTTTGTCAGTCATGTTCTTATTTAATACAACAGCACTATTATCATTCATGAGCCCTTTATACATATATCTTATCTGAAAGAAAACAAAAGGACTTTACTCCCCCAATGAAACTCTTTATGGTCCCTGAAACTTTGATCTACTCACCATAAACTAGAAATGCATTTTGCTTTGATGTTACATAGTTCTTATTTTTACCTTTATCTTTAAGCCATCTAATCATAAGACTATGAAAAATTAATAAAATTAATACAAATTGACTTACTGAAAATTGTGTCAAGTGAACAATTTTTAAAAAATCAATGTTTTAGTGTGTTACCACAGCATTTGAGACATGGGACTTCTGTCCCCATTTTTCCTTATGTACTGATTCTTTTTTTTTTAAATTTTTTTCAACGTTTATTTATTTTTGGGACAGAGAGAGACAGAGCATGAACGGGGGAGGGGCAGAGAGAGAGGGAGACACAGAATCGGAAACAGGCTCCAGGCTCTGAGCCATCAGCCCAGAGCCCGACGTGGGGCTCGAACTCACAGAGCGCGAGATCGTGACCTGGCTGAAGTCGGACGCTTAACCAACTGCGCCACCCAGGCGCCCCTGTACTGATTCTTTAAAAAATGATCTTTGAGGGGCACCTGAGTGGCTCAGTCAGTTAAGCATCTGACCTTGGCTCAAGTCATGATCTCGTGGTCAATGAGTTCAAGTCTAGTGTCAGGCTCTGTGCTGACAGCTCAGAGCCTGGGGCCTGCTTCAGATTCTGTGTTTCCCTCTCTCTCTGCCCCTCCCTCACTTGCACTCTGTCTGTCTGTCTGTCTCTCTCTCTCTCTCTCAAAAATAAATGAACATTAAAAAAAAAATTTTAATGATCTTTTGAATGAGACCAAATGTGACTCCAAATATAGTAATATGAAATTCTGAAGTTATGTTACTCCCAAAAGGAATAGTTTCTTTCAGGGATACTGTCACAATATTAGAAAGATCAATGTCAAACCACCAAATGATTCCTTATTAAGCTGCCATCTGAAGAAAGCCTTTACTTTTAGAAGAATTTCCCATCCTTTTAGTCTGAATACCTGATTTAGGGTAAAATAGTTGACTGGAAAAATGTTGAGGGGAAAGTTTATGTCTGCCTTTTCCCCAGTCGTACACAGTATTCCTGAACAGAGACATGGTCACTAGAGGTTGACCACTACTCGCCTCCTTTGAGGATGTGGCTAGTGGGGTATGTTGTGCTTCCTACAGAGAAGGTTCTAACTGGCTCTAAAAGGGTTGCCTAATAATCATCACCACACATTTGGAAATGTGGGGGTGGTATATTGGTTGTCATAGTGACTGGGCAGGTGGGGTAGCAGGGGAGATGCTACTGGAGTCTAGTGGGTTAGGACCAGGGATGCTAAAATTTCCTGCCATGTACAATACTATCCTGTAATACAAAGAATTGTCCTGCCCAGAATGCTGCTTGCGCCCTTATTTTGAAAAATACATTTTCGGGGCGCCTGGGTGGCGCAGTCGGTTGAGCGTCCGACTTCAGCCAGGTCACGATCTCGCGGTCCGTGAGTTCGAGCCCTGCGTCGGGCTCTGGGCTGATGGCTCAGAGCCTAGAGCCTGTTTCCGATTCTGTGTCTCCCTCTCTCTCTGCCCCTCCCCCGTTCATGCTCTGTCTCTCTCTGTCCCAAAAATAAATAAACGTTGAAAAAAAAAATTTAAAAAAAAAAAAAAAAAGAAAAATACATTTTCTTCCAATAAGAATTGTGGAAAACTGGGCTGGGCTTGTTGAAACAGAGGATCCTACGAGGTGGAGAAGAAACCACCTGCCCCCTCATGGATTTTGGTAAGCATGTAATTAAGAACTCTTCTAGGCAATGCAAAGACTTAGCCCATTTTTTTTTTCCTCTTCCACCCTCAGGACAGGGAAACAATGTTGGCAGCCCCTCAAAAGGTTAATTTAAGGGACACTAAAAGATCCATCACTCATGTAGAAATCCCTACCAGTAGAATCACTTTAATGCATTAAGGTATGTCTCTAAAAAGAGAGTAAAACATAAATATGTTACTCAAAGGGATAAAACTAAAACATACCTTAGCATGGATTAGTTTATCAGATTAGTTAGCGGTCACTGTGGCAATTAATCCCTACGAAAATAGATTATAAGCAAGTAATTTTGATATGGGCATAATAAAAGAAGGAATTGGAAAGGGAAGAATTTCCAGAGGTGAGCTACAGGCAACTCTAAGAGACCAGGAGAGCTAACAGGTGCCTCAAAGAGAGATCCAAACAGGAGAAGACACCTACCGATCTTGCCCATATTCTACCCACATTGCCGCTGCTATCAGCTTTCTGAAAAGAAATATTTCAATGCCAAAATAACCTTATCCCTTTGAAGACAGAAACAGTATATTTTCTGTTATCTGCTTAATTCCACAATGCTTTGTACAGTGAACACTTAATACATTTTGACACTTAAGGAATCAAAAATATTATGTCTTAGGTTGACTTGCCAAACAGCTATTAGATTCTAGGTTCAATAAAATACACGGCCACACAACGCTTTGTTTTGTGTTTTAGTTTCACAGTACAGTTTTTGTGAACATGAAGGTGCAAGCTGTTTTCTTTAAGTGTGAGGAGTGCTTCCAGGTATTTCAGAGGAAACTTAAATTGCATAAAAATGGACCTTAAACTCCACATTAATATTCTGTATTTAAAAATATTAGCCCACTTTCTCTTATTTTATATAGAACCACAAATTTTAAAATATGAAACCATGTAAATGAAAATAATCTTGTTCAAATAATAAATGACCATGGTTTACACTGGAACTTGGTATTTTTCTCAAGTCATAGATAGTAGTAATAATAACAAAATGACTTTTTTTGAGAGAGAGAGAGAGGGAGGGAGAGCACAAGTAGGGGAGAGGGGCAGGGGGTAGAGAGAGAAAGAGAGGGAGAGAGAGAGAGGAAGAGAGAATCCCAAGCAGGCTCTACGTTCAGCACTGAGCTCAATGCTGGGCTCAATCCCATGCCCCTGGGATCATTACCTGAGCTGAAATCAAGAGGCAGGCGCTTAACCAACTGAGCCACCCAGGTGCCTCAACAAGATGATTCTTAATATGTCATACTACAAAGGTAAACAAGACATGAGTATTTTGTTTTATTTAACATATTACATCTCAAATATTCTTAAAGTATACTCTTAAAGTGGATGAAGAACTTAAGCTCCATGTTAAAAAAATCTATTGCTATAGCTCATTATAAGCCCAAGATCTACACCTACAAGTCTTGAAAATATACTCCTAAATCCTGTACTTGTGAGAAAATTGTCAAGCAGACCTTTGACTGAGTATAGATTATCAGCACCACTGTCATTCTCTTTAATATTTTTAGTTTTAGGGGCGCCTGGGTGGCTCCATTGGTTGAGCATCCAACTCTTGATTTTGGCTCAGGTCTTGATCTCACAGTCATAAAATCAAGCCCCTCCTCATGCTCTGTGCTGGGTGTGGAACCTACTTGGGATTCTCTCTCTTCCTCTCTCTCTCTGCCTCTCCCAACCTCCCTCAAAAAATATTTTTAGTGTTAAAGGCACAACTTTAGATCCAAGTACATGAATAGCCTACGTAGTATCTTTTTGTGAATTGGAAAAAAGTTGCCTGTTTTAGCAGATCAAATCCTCCCCCCAATTCTAATGCCTCACGGAGTGTGAGGTTTGGCAAGTGAAACTGAGTCTGGATTTCAGTTCACCTGGCTTCTCCATCAAGCATCTGCATAATGCCCAGACTAAAGTGCTGTCTGTGGCAAGCCATACTTATATCTCATCGTTCAAGACTTCTCACCTCTGAGGTCCATCTTAATTTTCTGTTAATCTTTATATTTACCTTGACTCTTTGTTGACCCCTTAGTATTCTTGTCTGCCCCCCTTTAATCCTTTCCTATACTTACCTCCACCCCATCCTGCTTCCTTAGCTTCCTTAGAGAGATACTTACATAGAGTCAAAAGAGACTGATGACACTTGATGGCAGGAACTGTAGTATTCACCCAGGGATTCCCAATATCTGACATGTAAAGGAAATGCTAATGTTTGATGAATGAATGAATGAATGAATGAATGAATGAATGAATACATTTTAGAACTAAATATTATCTCACTATTAAGCAAGCCAAGTTTACATAATTTGACTAGTGGTAAATTTAATATTAAAACCCTGAAAATAGGGGCGCCTGTGTGGCGCAGTCGGTTGGGCGTCCGACTTCAGCCAGGTCACGATCTCGCGGTCCATGAGTTCGAGCCCCGCGTCGGGCTCTGGGCTGATGGCTCAGAGCCTGGAGCCTGTTTCCGATTCTGTGTCTCCCTCTCTCTCTGCCCCTCCCCCGTTCATGCTCTGTCTCTCTCTGTCCCAAAAAAATAAATAAACGTTGAAAAAAAAAAAAAAAAAAAAAAACCCCTGAAAATAAGCAATTTCTATATTAGTCTAGTAGATTACATGTGAGGATTCAAATTCCAGATTGACTCTTCTTGACTCCTCTTCCAGACAGCTTTCTCCATCAAACTAGTTCTAATACTAACCTGTGCAAAAATTAACTAGTTACTCAAACTTGCTGGGGGGAAATATTCCACTTAATATATTTAAACACAAGAAATTATGTTGGGACTATCTAGACTGTATTCTGGAAGTAATGCATTAGTGCCTCCCAGAATTAGTGTCAATAATGAAATGTTGGCTCTGAATTTTCCTCTTCAGTTCTCTGGGGCCATTTGAAAATGTTATGTACTTTTAAAATGAGCTTTCTTGCAATTTCAAAATGTTTCTCATACCTCAAACATATATCAATTTATTTCCTTTTTATTTTAATGTTAATAGCAAAATAGCTTAAAATGTCTCCAGATTAGATGGTCCAATAGAAAAACAGCGGAATAATACAGGGACACTTTTACACTGTTATACGAAAGAAGAAAAATGAATATGCCAGGATTTCATTTTTTATGATAGTGGTAAATTCCAGTTTTCAGAGCTTTTGAGCTCCACACACTTTCTCTGTTTGGTGACCGTACTAATGGGGTTGATTCAAAAGTGCATCAGGACCACCAAAATATGTTTTTTCTGAGTCTGCTTCTTCCATATGATCCATTGTCAAGAAGCTGTTGGTTATGACTAATGCCAGATATTAAATATGGAAGGAATGATAGAAAAAAGAAAATTACCAACTTATAGTTATCACTGTAATAATTTATTGAGGGGTGTGTGTGTGTGTGTGTGTGTGTGTGTGTAGAAAGAGGGAGAGATTGCAAATGTGACAAAATGTTAAAAAGTGTTAAGTCTATGTGAAAAATATATGGATACTTTTTGTATTTTTCTTTTGAGTGTTTTATAGGTTTGAAAATAATATGTTAGAAGAGGAGGTAATTGATTAGAAATGTTATTATATTATGGGGCACCTAGGTGGCTTTGTCGGTTAAGCATCTGACTCTTGATCTCAGCTGAGGTCTTGATCCCAGGATCCTGAGTTAACACCCCACATTGGGCTCCACACAAGGTGTGAAGCCAACTTAAAAAATGTTATATGGAGGCTGGGGCTGTAAATGAGGGCCCAAAATAGGGGATTTAATATAAAACACTTTTTTTTTTTCACCATAAACCAAGAATAACAGAACAAGGTGACAGGTCAGTCATTAGGTCTTTAAATTGTGGATGAAGTCAAAAGATACTACATCTTGAAAACAGAATCAACTTTGTTTTCATTTATTCATTCAACAAATAATTTTTTAATCCCTATCATATGCCGCTATGTTCTATGTGGTACAGAAACAGCTGTCAACAAAGCAGAAAGATCACAGTCTTAGAGAGCTCACACCGTAAGCCACTCTTATACAGCTCACACTGAATGGAGGTAGAAACATCAGCAAGCACATAAAGAAATGAACACAGTAATTATACAATGTCCTTTTATGACTGGTTTATTTCACTTAGCATAGTGTCTGCAAGTTTCATCCATGCTTTAAGGCTGACTGATAAGGGGCTTACCTGTGTCATTTTACTCCTTGCTTTCTATATGCTTTATAGCTTTTTTGTGCCTCATTTCCTGCATTACTGTCTTCTTTTGTGTTCAGTTGATTTTTTGTAGTGAAATGTTTAAATTCCTTCCTCATTTCCTTTTGTATATATTCTATATCAGTTTATTTGTCATTACCATGGGGATTACCTTTAATAGTCTAAAGTTATAACATTCTAATATGGATTTTTGCCAGCTTAACTTCAGTAGCACACAGTAACTCTTTACATCTCCATCCCTACTCCTTTCAGTTGTTAATGTCACAAAATCATACCTTTATACATTGTGTTTTTAAAACATAAGCTAATAATTTTTAAAAGTGTGTTGATCTCTTAAATAATGTAGAAAAAAAGTGGAGTTACAAATCATTGCAACAATAACACTAGATTTTAGATTTGCCCATGTATTTGCCTTTATTGAGATCTTTATTTCTTCATATGGCTTTAAGTTACCATGTAGTGTTCATTCATTTCAACCTGAAGGATTCCCTAGAGCATTTCTTGCAGGACAAGCAGTGGTCATGAACCCCTTCAGCTTTTGTTTATCTAGGAATGTCTTAATTTTTCCCTCACTTTTTTTTTTAAACTTTAAGTTCAAGTTAGTAAACATATGGTGTAGTATTGGTTTCAGGAGTAAAATTTAGTGCTTCATCACTTACATATAACACCCAGTGCTTATCCCAACAAGTGCCCTCCGTAATTAAACCCATCACCCATTTAGCCCATTCCCCCACCCACTACCTGTCCGACAACCTCAGTTTGTTCTCTGTATTTAAGAGTCTCTTATGGTTTGCCTCCCTGTCCGTTTTTATCTTATTTTTCTTCCCTTCCCCATGTCCATCTGTTGTGTTTCTCAAATTCCACATATGAGTGAAATCATATGGTATTTCTCTTTCTCTGCCTGACTTAATTCACTTAGCATAATACACTCTAGTTCCATCCTTGTTGTTGCAAATGGCAAGATTTCATTCTTTTTGTTTGCCAAGTAGGTTTCCATTGTGTGTGTGTATATACCACATCTTCTTTATCCGTTCATCATCAGTCAATGGACATTTGGGCTCTTTCCATAATTTGGCTATTGTTGATAATGCTTCTGTAAACATTGGGGTGCATGTATACTTTCAAATCAGCATTTTTTTATCCTTTGGATAAATACCTAGTAGTGCAATTGCTGGGTCATAGGGTAGTTCTATTTTTAATTTTTTGAGGAACCTCCATACTGTTTTCCAGAGTGGCTGTACCAGTTTGCAAGCCCAATAGTGCAAAAGGGTTCCCCTTTCTTTGCATCCTTGCCAACATCTGTTGTTTCCTGAGTTGTTAATTTTAGCCATTCTGACAGGTGTGAGGTGGTATCTTATTGTGGTTTTGATTTGTATTTCCCTGATGATAAGTGATGTTGAGCATCTTTTCATGTGCCTGTTAGCCATGTGGATGTCTTATTTGGAAAAGTGTCTATTCATTTATTCTGCCCATTTCTACATTGGATTATTTGGTTTTTGGGTGTTGAGTTTGATAATTTCTTTATAGATTTTGGATACTAACCCTTCATCCAATGTGTCATTTGCTAATATCTTCTCCCATTTGGTCCATTGCCTTATAGTTTTGTTGATTGTTTCCTTTACTGTGCAGAAGTTTTTATCTTGATGAGGTCCCAGTAGTTCATTTTTGCTTTATTTCCCTTGCTTCCAGAGACAAGTCTAGTAAGAAGTTGCTGTGGCCATGGTCAAAGAGGTTGCTACCTGTATTCTCCTCTAGGATTTTGATGGTTTCCTGTCTTACATTTAGGTTTGTCATCCATTTTGTCTCCCTCACTTTTTTTAATGTTTATTTATTTTTGAGAGAGCACAAGTGGGAGAGGGGGAGAGAGAGGGGGACAGAGGATCCAAAGCAGGCTCTTTTCTGACAGCAGCAAACCCAATGTGGGACTCAAACTCATGAACTGGGAGATGATGACCTGCGCCGAAGTTAGACGTTCAACCAACTTAGCCACCCAGGTGCTCCTGTCTCCCTCACTTTTGAAGGAATTTTGCCAGATGCAGTATTCTTGGTTGACAGGGATTTTTTTTTTTTTTTTTTTTGCCTTTAGCACTTTGAAGATATCAGCCTACTGTCTTCTGGTCTCCATAGTTTCTGATAAGTTGTTTCTTTCTTGCTGCTCTTAAAAATCTGTCTTTGGCTTTGGATAATTTGATTATAATATGTCTCAGTGTGCATCTCTTTGAATTCTTCCTACTTGGGTCTTGCGGCTTCATGGATGTTTATGTTCATGTCTTTCATCAAATTTGGGAAGTTTTGGGGCACTGTCTCTTCAGGTATTGTCTCTGCCCTTTTCTCTCTCTCCACTCCTTCTGGAACTTCCACTATCTGTATGTTGGTCTGCTTGATGGTATCTCATGGGTCCCTTACAGTCTGTCCACTTTTATTCACTCTTTTTTCTTTATGTACCTGAGGCTCAAAAATTTCCATTGTCCTATCTTCAAGTTTACAGATTCTTCTGCTTGCTCAAAAATGCCTTTGAATCTCTCTAGTGAATTTTTCATTTCAGTTATTGTACTTTTCAGTTCCAGAATTTCTTTTTTGTTTCCTTTAGCTTTTCTATCTCTTTATTGATATTTCCATTTTATCATATATAATTTTCTTAATATTTTTCACACCTTCCTTTAGTTCTTTGAGCATCTTTAAGACAGTTGTTTTAAAGTCTTTGTCTAGTAGATCCATCATCTGTTCTTTTTCTGGGATGGTTTCTGTTGGTTTAATTTTTCCTTTGAATGGGCCACAGTTTCCTGTATGTTTGTATATCTTATGATTTTTGTGTTCAAAAATGGACATTTGAATCTAATAATTTGGTAACTCTGAAAAGTAAGATTCTCCCCTCATTCCCCAAGGTTTGCTATTTTAGTTTGCTGTAGGCTGTTTCTATGCTGAGAATCAGTCTAAAGTGTAAATTTAAGGTCTTTTCAGGTCTTTTCTGAGCCTGTGCCTTGCATGGGTGTGTGTGGTGACTTTTCAGTTTCTGCTGTATATGTGATTGCTTTTGAATATCCTAGTCTTTAGTGTATGGCTTCCAAAAGGGAAAAGGAAAAAAATAAAGGGGAAGAAAGTTTTCCAGTTCTCTAAGTCCCCAGAACCCCTTTGGCTGAAGGGAGAGAGTCTTGCAAAAATGGGAAAGGTGTAACAACAATGATCACTGCCTCTTTGCCTGTGCCTCTAAGGTCAGAAACAGCAATCAGAGAACAGATCCCGGATATTTGGAGAACATGCCTTTTTTTTCCCCACCCTGGTTCTGGCAAGCTACATGCATGCTCTTCTAGAACATGTATACAGCTGTCTGCCACAGGTCTGAGGAGTGGGGGATGGGAAGTGCTACTGTGCTAAGAGCTGATCTTGTTCAATATTAACCACAATTTACTAAGTGAGGCTTCCCCTGGAAGCTTTAAGCCTTCAATAGACTTTATAATTTCAAAATAGTTACATTAGACGGATTCTGCAAGTGCAGTTGTTTTCTAGGTAAGGAGACAGATTTCTGCACCATCTTCCCCAATGACTCACTAATTCTTTTTTTTTTTTTTTAAACATTTATTTATTTTTGAGACAGAGAGAGACAGAGCATGAACGGGGGAGGGTCAGAGAGAGAGGGAGACACAGAATCCGAAACAGGCTCCAGGCTCTGAGCGGTCAGCACAGAGCCTGACACGGGGCCCGAACCCACGGACGGGACCGTGAGATCATGACCTGAGCCGAAGTCAGACGCTCAACTGACTAAGCCACCTAGGCGCCCCTCTTTTTTTTTTTTTTTTTTTTTAACATTTATTTATTTTTGAGAGACAGAGGGAGACAGAGAATGAATGGGGGAGGGGCAGAGAGAGGCAGGGTCACAGAATCCAAAGCAGGCTCCAAACTCTGAGCTGTCAGCACAGAGCCCGACACGGGCTCGAACTCATGGATCACAAGATCATGACCCAAGCCAAATTTGGAGGCCCAACCGACTGAACCACCCAGGCGCCCTTTAAGACTAATTCTTACCTAAAAGTCTTTTTTACTGTAAGGATCTTGTTTATCTGCATCCTAATTACTAAACCCTCAAGATTATAAAAATAGCAATCTTTGGTCAGTTTGCCTCTCAGGCATTTTCAAAATTGTAATACTTTCCTTGTAGTATATAGTGTTCTACACTTTGTTTTCATCACATGTATGGTTTTGATTCTTTACAATAACATGGGGGAAGTTGTAAGAGCAAATAGTATTATTACCCTCTTATAGTCAAGAAAATTGAGCCTCAAACTACAGTAAATAGTAATGGATATTCAGTGAGCAATAGAGTAATAAATCAATAATTTCTTATTAAAAACTAGGGTTCTGTCTGCCACCCCAAACTATCTCTCTATAATACCTGAAAGTTTGACCCTGAACAATGAGAACAGTCTGGTGTCTGGAATGAGAAATATCATCACAGCCAAGGCATCCTTGACCTTGGAGACCATCACTTGCTCCCTCTGCCTGTTCTGATTATGAACGACCTCACAGAAGAGTGAGAAGGCAAAAAAGGAAGAGGATGCAGTCTTTCTTGTTCTCTCCAGCAGTTTCTTCCACCTGCTAGAGAGAGAACAAGATAAGTAAGAAGTTGGGAAACTCCATCTAAGCAAGTTTCTCATGGCCACTGAACAATTCTTGCTTTTACCTGCAATTACAAGAATGAGCAGATGCCAAACTCATTTGAAGTAACAAAATATATAGCCTCTCTAGGAAGAACCTGATTCCTTCAGCATGTGGGCTTAGGATGAATATCCAAATTTCTGTTTCAGACAGTGGATAAGAACAGAGTTAGAATAAGCTAATTTAAATTAATGTTAATAAAAATATTAGTTTAAAATATCAAATTATAAAAAGTATAAAATTATAATTAATTAAAATATCAAATTATAACTCAATATTTGTCATTTAAAAATATGTTGATCCCTCTATTGGTGTTCAATTATTGTATTCCTTGATGGTGCAATGTCATTTTAACAAAACATGGTTGCCTTTTCTGACCACGTGATATTTATTGCCCCCTGGTGGTAGCTTTCCTCAATTCTAGTTTCAGTTTTAAGGGATGAGGCGATAGTGAATTTCAGTGTTTGGCTCATTTGTGTGAGGAGCATGGTCCTGCTGGGTGGGCAAATTGCCTACTTCCAATATCCATGCCAATGCTTCCTTATATTGGCACAAATGGCCAAAGTGAAAATCAGTAGTGAAATGGGAGTTGGTGATTCAAATACTGAAAATAAGTATCAATAACACAGATATTTGAATGATAATCAATACAATATGGAAGTGTTTTTAAATCATTTATTACCAAATATTCAGGGTGTGTTCTGGGCACAGCTAAAGCAAGGAGTGCCAGAAACACTGGGTAATTATCTTCAGCCCTCATGGCTGTAGCATAGAGCATCTGGACCATGACTCACTCAGGCAGTTGGCCAATTCCCCAACTGGTGCTAAAAATGACCTGAAATATAGTTTTCTCATCTGTAAAATATGGAGATATAATACTACCTGCCTTATAGGGCTATAAAAACTTGATGTTCTCAATACACTTCAGGGAGGCTATTTCTTACATAATGAATGTAGTGTCCAACATACTGCCATACCTTTGGTCAGCAAGGCAGACAGGTAAGACTGGCTTATCTTCCATTTATACCCTCTGGCTAGACTGGGTGTGACTTTCTGGGGCTTCCTCATTCTCTTTTAAGGTTGATTTCTTTTAACCTGATGTTCCCATATAAAAGTGTTTGGAGCAGAAAGTGGGAGAGTACAACGTGATTTGGGCTGGTTTCCATTCCTACCCCAAAGTCAAGCATGTATTAGAGAACATTAAAGTTGTGTCTGCCTGAGAAGAACTTGAATACTAATTTGTGATGGAAAATTACAGGAATCCATCAGAAAAGTATTATTATAAAGTATTATCTTCCAGAGGGATGTTGAGAGTGCCTTCATATGGACTTTGCTTACTTTTTCTTTTTTTTTAATTGGGAGACTAAAACAGTAGAAAATTCCGTAAAGTTCCAAACAAATAATTTAAAACCATGGATTACTGTGCTCAAGAGTTTCTTTGCAAACATAATACAAGAAATTCCCCAAATTAAAAAAATTCTTTTAGACATTTACTCTCATGACTTTCATATTTAAATTGAGAATGTATTAAAGAAAAAAACCCTCTAAAAATTAAAATCTACCCACTTCTGTTATGAGAGTTGTTAACATGAATATTAAAATGAGAAAGTGTTTGCAGCTGCTCTGGAAAACAGTGTGGAGGTTCCTCAAAAAATTAAAAATAATTCTACCTTATGACCCAGCAATAGCACTGCAAGGAATTTACCCAAGGGATACAGGAGTGCTGATGCATAGGGACACTTGTACCCCAATGTTTATAGAGCACTTTCAACAATAGCCAAGTTATGGAAAGAACCTAAATGTCTATCAAGTGACGAATGGATAAAGAAGATGTGGTTTATATATGCAATGGAATACTACTTGGCAATGAGAAAGAATGAAATCTGGCCATTTGTAGCAACGTGGATGGAACTGGAGTGTGTTATGCTAAGTGAAGTAAGTCAGGCAGAGAAAGACAGATACCATATGTTTTTACTCATATGTGGATCCTGAGAAACTTAAAAGACCAGGGGGGAGGGAAGGGGATAAAAAAAAAAGTTACTGAGAGGGAAGGAGGCAAACCATAAGAGACTCTTAAATACTGAGAACAAACTGAGGGTTGATGGGGGGTAGGGGAGAGGGAAAAGTGGGTGATGGGCATTGAGGAGGGCACCTGTTGGGATGAGCACTGGGTGTTGTATGGAAACCAATTTGACAATAAATTATATAAAATAAAATAAAAATAAAACGAGAAAGTGTTTTACTCTAAAGAGAAGACACGTACAGCATATTAATACCAAGTACAAAATGAAAATATAAACAGTGTGAATGACTTTGTAAATAAATATTACAACATTTATGTATTCAAAGGACTCAGCAGAAAAAAGTTACACACTTGTTCCAATGCTAAGATTTGTGGAGTTGCTTTTACTGAACTGTCTTCAAATCCTGTTCACTTTGAAAATTACTCACATTAGTTTATGGTCATGGTTCATATTGAAATCATTTAGGGGATGGTTAGGTTTGTGTGTGACCATTACATAAAGGTGACAGTATTTTGAGGGTGACCTTTGTGGGCCAGGGAACAGGATTAAATAGGAAGTTATACAGGGATTGAAGAAGGTTTGTTAGGGAGGCAGAGAAATCAGATGGAATCTGAGATGATCTAAAACCAATCAATCAAGGCATTTAAAAAGATACATAAATATTTCTGTAGCCATAGAGATACCATGAAATCTTTGTGACAAAATATTTTCTCTGCCCTAAGATAATAACGTAAGCAATAGAGCAGGGTAATGACTTTTCAAATAAATGTGTATTTTAACAAAACAGGAAAATGAGAAAAATATTTGATGTTATGCAGAAACTCCAAAGTCCTCTTTAAGAAATATGAAGCAGAGGAGAACAAGTTAAGCTATTAGAGCAAACAGATGGAAGCTTCCCCCTGAGATAATCCTGAGCAGAATCCTCAGCACCTTCCTGGAAAATTTTGAATCCATCCATCTTCTCATTTTTTTTTTTTTGGAAGGGAAATATTTATGAAATGAGTTTGTGTGAAGCTGGCTGCTGTTCAGCTTTTGCAGAAACAAGCTGCTTATCTAATTCTTGTCTGAAGGGCATTTATTTTTAATCGTGGAAATTGTACCAGCTATCCAATGTCTCACCTTCTTAGTGGAGAAAAAAAAGATCTTGAGACAGTCTCCTAAAGACTTTTAATTATACCTCAAGTAATGACATACTTGTATTACCAAATGTGCACCCATGCGCACAATAAAGAGAAAATACATGGAGAAAGATACACAAACACATCTTCATAGAGACAAAAATAATTTCTTAGCACATTCATAATAAAGATCTTCTAAGTAGTTCTATGTGAAGAAGAATAAATTTAGGTTTCAAAACCTTATAGTAATTACAAATTTATATGGAAATATAGACTGAAGTAAATTCCTACTATAAAATACAGCCTGGGTGCCAGGGTGGCTCAGTCAGTTGAACATATGGCTCTTGATCCCAGGATTGTGGGATTGAGCCCCACGTCTGGCTCCAGGCTGAGCATGGAGCTTGGGATTCTTCCTCTCTCCCTCCACCCCTCTTCCCCACTTGCATGCTCTCTCTCCCTCTAAAATATTTAAAAATAAATAAAATAGGGGCGCCTGGGTAGCTCAGTCAGTTTAAGCATCCCACTTAATGGTTTCCACTCTTGTCATGATCTCACAGATCTGGAGCCCTGCATCAGGCTCTGTGATGACAGTGCAGAGCCTGTCTGGAATCCTTTCTCCCCCTCTCTCTCTGCCCCTTTCCCACTCCTTCTTCCTCTCTCTCTCTCTCTCTCCCCCCCCCCAAAAAAAATCTTAAAAAAATAAAGAAAATGCAGTCTGAAATTCAGTTTCAAAATTCAAGCACCTTGTACTTGAATGACTTTAATGAAGTCATTAAAGAAGAATGACTTTAATGAAGATAAAAATCCTTAGTTCAAACATGCAAAAGATTCCAGTAACTTAAGAACTATAAGTAGGGACCTCATTTTCTGTGCAGGTTTGTACCTTTCTGAAGGCTATCCTTCCAGAGGGTCATGGCCGGTATGCTGGAGATAATTACCCTGAGAATGGTGTTGGGATTATTTGCCCTGAAAGTACCTTCTATCTCATCCTTGAACATTCATCTGCCACTTCTCTGCCCACTCGCCCAGTCTGGTGCCATCTTCCTGTAGGCTGTCCTGCACTTGGCATTTTACTAACTGGAAGTTTCATGTCATATGCCACTTTGGAGATTTCACACATATGCTCACCTCTGAATCATTTACCAAACTATTTCATAAGAATGCCTTAGAGCCTATCCCTGGTGTACCCCACTGTTTAAACCTCTTCATTCAGGGGGAATGGAATGTTAAGTGAACGTTTCAGCTGATGTCCTAGGTATCAGGTACCTAAGTTAATTGTAAACTTATGACTTTTAGAGTTACAGCACTCTTACAGTGCTTCCCTCACATCAGGGGTATAAAAGGGTGGTTTTAATGGGCCTTTGTAAAAGTGATTTTTTTTATTTATTTATTTTTTTAAATTTTTTTTTTCAACGTTTATTTATTTTTGGGACAGAGAGAGACAGAGCATGAACGGGGGAGGGGCAGAGAGAGAGGGAGACACAGAATTGGAAACAGGCTCCAGGCTCTGAGCCATCAGCCCAGCGCCTGACGCGGGGCTCGAACTCACGGACCGCGAGATCGTGACCTGGCTGAAGTCGGACGCTTAACCGACTGCGCCACCCAGGCGCCCCGATTTTTTTTATTTTTTAGAGAGAGAGAGAGTTGTGAAGTGCCAGCTCTACCCCCTTAATCTCAAGTCAAGAGTTAATTTTATTTTTTATTTTTTTAATTTTTTTTTTCAACGTTTATTTATTTTTGGGACAGAGAGAGACAGAGTATGAACGGGGGAGGGGCAGAGAGAGAGGGAGACACAGAATCGGAAACAGGCTCCAGGCTCTGAGCCATCAGCCCAGAGCCTGACGCGGGGCTCGAACTCCCGGACCGCGAGGTCGTGACCTGGCTGAAGTCGGACGCTTAACCGACTGCGCCACCCAGGCGCCCCAAGAGTTAATTTTAAAGTAAATCAGCAAACTCTTCTTAAGAAGGGTACGAAGAAAAGCTAAGTTTCTATAGAGAAGCAGGGGAAGGACCAGGACTATTGAATAAACATAAGTGGACAATGAAAGAAAAAAAGTTTTTCTGACTATAAGTTAGTACTTGTTCAATGCACTAATTATACACGCAAGGGCCCATTTATCCTTACCTTTTATTTAGTGCTTTTAGACAGCTCTTTATCCATAAAATTTTTTTCTCTGATGATTTTTGTTTATGAAATGTTTTTAGTGTGGAATCTTATCAAAGACTGATAAAAACATTACATTTACTGGTGTACTTTCATTAAGATACTTAATTTTGCTCTAAAAGAAGCCTAATACATTACTTAGATATGATTTCCTCTCAATAAAATAAAATATATTTTCTATCAATATGTCAAGTTTATACAAGTTTTCAGTGATCTTATACTCTATGGTAAATTCATCTCTAAAGCTTAGATAGAGGTGAGATTGTGTTGCTCCCCCTGGCTTTTTTAAATCAATAAAAGCCAGAGTAATAAGCTAAGAAATTGAAGTCAGAGAGGTAGTGGTCTCAAAGAAGCCAGTGGAGGAGAAAGTTTATAGAAAGAAGACCAATAGAGTCAAATGATGTAAAGACGTCAAGAAGGATAAAAACAGAAATTATGGTTATTTGGGGAGTCAGGAGTGACCTTTTTGAATGTCTTTGGATGGAATGGTACTTTCTTATACTTTCTATCTCTTGGTTGAAGTTCTCACTGTGTTCATTCTTTTCCCAAGTTCAATGAGCATCTTTATGACTTTTACTTTAAACTCTTTTTTAGTTTATCTCCATTTCATTAAGGTTTTTTCCTGAAGTTTTATCTTTTTTCTTTCATATATTCCTCTGTTTCTTCATTTTGCCTAAAATTGTGTGTTGGTTTCTACACCATTAGATGAAACAGCTACCTTTTTGAATCTTAAAGGGTTGGACTTGGCATAGGAAATGAACCATATCTCATTCGACCCTGCCCTAGCTCTTGGCTGTCTCTTAAACCTTGTTATGGTCCAAGCAGCCTCTAATATTTTAAATAGCTCCCAGTTGTTGAGGATGGCCAAGACCTGTCAGTGTCCCAAAGGAGAGGATCTCCATCAGCACTTAAATTCATTCAGGCTAGCTGGAAAGCAGACCCTCAGGCAGAAGCTTTTTTTTTTTTTTTAACGTTTATTTATTTTTGAGAGAGACAGAGACAGACTGTGAGCTGGGGAGGGGCAGAGAGAGAGGGAGACACAGAATCTGGAGCAGGCTCCAGGCTCTGAGCTGTCAGCACAAAGCCCAAACGGGGATCGAACTCACAAACGACGAGATCATAACCTGAGCTGAAGTCAGACCAACTGAGGTCCGACTCAACCAACTTAGCCACCCAGGCGCCCCGGCAACAGCTTTTAAAGTACGCAAATTTATAAAGTCCTGTGGGACCACAAGTGTAAGCCCTGCTGTCTACCAGAGCTACGTGATCTGGAGGTGTCCTATGGGTAGCAATCACAAAAATCAGGACTCCAGACAAGTGTATAAGCTCTTTCCTGGGAGATACCAGTCAACTGTAGCAAGGCAGAGGGAGAGCCCAAAGATGGCATCCATCATCCATAGGCCAATATTCCCTGAGAGCAACTCGGTAGACCCCTAGATGTGCACCAAACCTAAGGCCTGCCCCTCAGGCCAAAGCTTCCACATGTGCAAATAGGCCTCTTTCATCAAAAGATTGGAGATGTGCTTCAGTTTGTTTTCTGTGCAGTGCCCTGGGGATGGTAGCCTGCCAGGAACTGTCTCTCCTATTGTTACAGTAATGTGGGATCCAGAACACAGCCCCACCCGACCACCAGAGCCAGGTGGTCAAGGACCATCCCTTGGGTAGCAGCTACAAAAACTAGGACACCAGATGAGAAAACCAGGGCACCAGATACATGTAAGAGCTCCCTCTGGGAGATACTGGCATCCTGGAGCACTGCAGAGGGATAACATGAAGAGGCCCACTGGCTGTAGCAAGACAGAGTTGGGCATAAAGATGGGACCCACTGGAAAATGTGTGTTGTTTTTTTTTTTTAAGAAGCAAGAGATGGCACCTTTTGGCTAGAGCAAGGCAGAAGGAGCATTAACACAATTTGATCTAATCACTCTAACTTGGTTGTTGGGGAAAAAAAATTGGGGCTTAAAATCCTCTAATCCCCCCTAAAAGAAACATTAATCAAATTTGTGGTCATTATACTTTAACTGAATGTCATTTAGCCATTTTAAAGAATGTCTTCATTTTGGTCTTTGAGTCCATCAAGGCATTTAAGTGTTCTTCTTGAGTTCTTTTTTGACAAGTCTAAATTTTAGTTGATACGTTTAATGTCCATTCTTCTGTGATATCTTTGTGAAGGCAAATTTCCCATTATTAGGAGGCTGGTCTTGCAAATTCCCAAGTTAGACCAGGCTTTTGTGGTGCTGTTCTGAAATAACTGAACTCTGGAAATGTCCATTATTGAGTCTTGATTAATTTTAATGAAAGCCATTTATTTAATCTTCCAATTATTATTGAAGACCTGCAAATAGATCAGTAATGAAACAGACTAAAAAATCGCTGCCCTTTGTAGCTTATGTCCTGTCTCCTGGATGTCCTGTCACTGGAAAAGAGGATCTTGGAGAAAGAAATAGGACAAGGAGAAAGAATTTGCATTCTCTTGGCCTTGAACTTTAGGGCCTCAGCTCTGGAAAAGATTAAGGTACTCAAGAAAAATCTCAATGTTGCGGGAGTAAGCCAACCCTACAACATGTGGGCAAGCCAGGGACCTAAGTGAGAGATGTCTAGCAGAGGACTCCTATGGAGGGGCCTCAGCTGTGGACTCTGAGGATGACTACATCTGGCATAAAGGTTTAAACTCTCAGGGAAGTTCCTTTCTATTACTCACTAAACCACCAGGCAAGTCTTGTCAAGGATTATAGCCTGGTGTTAGATATCACTGTAGAGATTGGAATGAAGGGCCTGGGATCTCTGTGGTGGTGAAGAGGAGGCTTCAGTGGCTGACAGTAATGAACTTTGACTTGCAGAAGAACAGAGCAGCAGTCAGGAATATTTGGGAAGCAGAAATTTGACTTGGGTAAAAATTAGACTTCCTGCTATACCTATTTTGATTAATACTGGATATGTATGTAGTATTTCTATTATCTTCCTTCTGAAATTTTGTGTTAAAAGGACCTAACATTTCAGATCATCTTAAAAGTAATACAGAACTGAATATATTCCCCAGAAATAGTCCATGTAACTAATTTCCCTGAAGAAACACAGTGGCCTTAAGAGAAGTTTCCAAGTATGAAAAAAGTGAGGAATGCTAAGTTATACAGTGTCCAACCTTCATCTGTTCTTTCTTCCCTCTCAGATATTTGTGAAAATACTGACACATCCTCACATATATTACCATAGAAACAAACACTCCAAACATTTAGTCATATACACTTATGTGAAGTATACCACCCAGGTGATAGGAGTAGGAAGTTCAAAGAACTACCTAAGATATATTATTAATTATCTAGCATTTTCTGTTCACATTATTTAAGTTTGGTGCTTCCACATTGTGACATGTAGGAGAGTCTACACTGGGGGCTGTATAGATAATAAGCACTGCCAATCTGCTAAAGGTGATCCAACATAAAGATATGTTTCATATGAGGTTTATAATCCTATGATTTCAAATACTGTGAAGTTTAAGTTCTACAATAGAGAGGCCTGGACTCCAGACCTCAGCTTTGTTTCTATTGCTCTTATTATAAATCAGCTATATGGTTTTGATATAAGAATCTTTCAAAAAGATCCCATATAACTTTGAAACTGGATCAGGCCAACTAATATTATAATGGTCACAAGAACAGTGAAATGTGATCAAAATTTGGAAAAATGTAAGAACGGGTGAAGAGGAATAGTAATCTTTCTCCCTCCCTCCTTGTGGTTGATTAAAAAAATGGCTATAGGGCACCTGGGTGGCTCAGTCAGTTGAGTGTCCAACTTTAGCTCAGGTCATGATCTGGCAGTTCTTGAGTTTGAGACCCGCATATAGCTCACTGCTCTCAGCGCAGAGCCCACTTCGGATCTTCTGTCCACCCCCCGCTCTGTCCCTCCCCCTCTGGTGCACTCCCTCTCTCTCTCTCTGTCTGTCTCAAAAATAAACATTTAAAACAAAACAAAGCAAAATGGCTATAGTACTTTACATTGAGAGATGGAGTCTGTATCCCTACCCAAAGATCAAGTGGGCAGTGCTTATAATTTACTTTGGACAAGAATGTGATGGAAATGATATTTTGTGAGTTTCAAACCTGGCCTCAAGAAGCTGGGAGGCCAGCTTTCTCTTTTCTGCTCTTGAGACTCTTGCCCAGCATAGCCTGAGCATCCTGAGAAACTGTATGGAGCAGAAGGCTTTTCTGTTTGAATCATCTTAGAACAACCAACCCCAGCTGAGCCACCAGCTGACCACAGATACATGAGCAAGCCCAGGGCACTGGTGAAGGCCAGAACCACTAAGCTGAGTCCTGTCCAAATTGCCAAACTGCCATTTAAGTCACAAAGTTTTGGGAGGTAATTTATTAAACAGCAAAAGCTAACGTGTAGTTGTGTAGTTCGTATCTCCATGAACCACACAGTTATAAAATGTTACAAAGTTGGGGCACCTGGGTGACTCAGTCAGTTAAGTGTCCAACTTGAGCTCAGGTCACTGTCTCACGGTTCATGAGTTCGAGCCCCACGTCGGGCTCTGTGCTGACAGCTCAGAGCCTAGAGCCTGCTTCAGATTCTGTGTCTCCCTCTCTTTCTGCCCCTACCCCACTCCTCCTCTGTCTCTCACTGTCTCTCAAAAATAAATAAACATTTAAAAAATTTTTTTAAATGTTACAAAGTAAATACTTCCTTAAAGATAAAGTTTTATAGAGTCACCTAAACCACTGCCACTGAAAATGCTCATCTATAGAGAGATAAAGAGCTTGCACCAGAATATAAATCTCTACACTGCTTCCTTCATTAAGAAAATCTTGCTGCAAAAAGGACATCAGCTGAATTCAATAATGTGCATAATGACATATTTGGTTTCCAGTTGCAGTCAGTGAACCATACTTTTGGTAGCAATGAACTAAGGCTTAGAGGTCAATGAATTATTATATAAGGAG
Organism: Leopardus geoffroyi; assembly: GCF_018350155.1. NCBI lineage: Eukaryota > Metazoa > Chordata > Mammalia > Carnivora > Felidae > Leopardus > Leopardus geoffroyi. Next base: position 177,989,067 of record NC_059328.1, on the reverse strand, counting down.
CCAGATAATAAACATTTTAGGGCCATATAGTTTCTGTCAACTTTGTCATTTTATCAAGGAAGCCACCACAGATAATATGTAAAGGAATGGGCATGGCAGCATTCCAATGAAACTATTTGTAAGATAAGCAGCCAGCTAGATTTGGTTTGTGGGCCATAGCATGCTGGCCTCTGAATCCTAGGCCATTTCTGAGGTTCATCTCCTCAAACTTCATTATTAGGTCTGTTTTTTGATTAATGTCAAAAGAATATAGGCAAAGGCCAAAGAAAATTGGAAATCAGAACTACGATGAGGTACCACCTCACACCTGTCAGAATGGCTAAGAATGGTCAAGACTTTCAATAATAATGTACTAAGATTGGCTAACAACTCAGGAAACAACAGATGTTGGCAAGGATGCAAAGAAAGGGGAAACCTTTTGTTCTATTGGTGGGAATGCAAACTGGTACAACTGCTCTGGAAAACAGTATGGTTTTTCCTCAAAAAATTAAAAATAGAACTACCCTATGACCCAGAAATCGCACTGCTAGGTATTTATACAAAGGATACAAAATGCTTATCTGAAGGGGCACATGCACCCCAATGTTTACAGCAGCACTATCAACAATAGCCAAGTTGTGGAAAGAGCCCCAAATGTCTGTCGACAGGTGAATGGATAAAGAAGATGTGATACACACACACACACACACACACACACACACACACACACACACACACAGGAATACTACTCAACAGTCAAAAAGAATGAAATCTTGCCATTTGCAACAACATGGATGGAACTGGAATCTATTATGCTAAGCAAAATAAGTCTGAGAAAGACAAATATCATGATTTCACTCATATGAGAAATTTAAGAAACACAACAGAAAAACAAAGGAGAAGGGAAGGAAAAATAAAATAAAAACGAAGAGGGAGGCAAGCCATAGAGACTGTTAAATACAGAGAACAAACTGAGGGGTGGAGAAGTGTGCTAAATGGATGATGGGCATTAAGGAGGGTACTTGTTGGGATAAGCACTGGGTGTTAATGTAAATGATGAAATTCTGGGTTCTACTCCTTTAACCAGTACTGCACTGTATGTTAACTAACTTGAATTTAAATAAATAAATTTAAAAATAAATAAATACATAAGAAAATTGGAGATCTCCTTCATTAGAAAGGAAAAGCAAATGCCTGAAATAGTTATTACAGATGTCCAACACAGAGCCACCCAAAAGGATAAAATGAAACATGGAAATATGTACATTATTATTGAAAAATATATGGAAAATAAAGTAAGCAAGTACTGCCAATCAAGGCCTTTGTTGGCTAAATCTTGGGGGAAAAATAAATATTCTAAGAAGCTTTCATTTCAAAATGTTGACATCTCAGGGATATAGAACTGTTCATCAGTAAAGAGGTGGGGTATTCCTTCCTTCATTTTGTCCCTCCCTCTTTTTCTCACTTTCCCTGTCTTTCCTTTTTTTTTTTTTTTTCATTTGCTCTTAACACAGAGGAAAGAATTTTTAGGCACAAATAAAAGCAACCAGTATTATATTCTTGAAGAGCAGGTTGATAAGAGCAGCTGTTAATTTATGGTTGCCTCATTTGATTCTCCTTCAGTGTGGTTTGGAGACAACACATTTCTGTACCATTACAGTATTAGACAACACTGTCTGTAGACTCATCCTGAGAATAGGCAGGGTGTGTCTCTCTGAGGGAGTATCAGGAAGAGGCACAAAAAAGAGATGTCAACCATTGCCATCCATGTCTCGAAATGCATACTGGGCAGATTTCCAAATTCCTGTTGCACTATATATATATATATATATATATGATGAGCTGCTTTGACAAATATACTCCTCCCTTATTAACAACAGCTGCTATCAAAAATAACTAGCATGAAATGAAAATCTGAAGTACTGTGTCCTGTTTGTTTCAATGAAATATGAAATATGAAATCTATTTCTTAAAGATCTCAAGCTCCTTAAGGATGAGACCTTCATTTTAAGGCATAGTGTGGGTTAGCATTTTAAATGGTTTCCTTTATTTAGTGTTTAATATTTATTCTATGTTTTGATTAAGCCACTAAAAATCTCTAGCAGAATGCATGTGTGTGAAGAATAACACATTGGGAATCAAAGTCATTGACAATTCAGCTCAGATTGGCCAAGCAGCTTTGGCAGAAAAGATGGACATGGTGCCATGGCCATCATGGAGGGTTAGGAGAGAATAAACCCAGAGAATGGAGCAACTGGGATCATCTGATGGGGTGTCACAGATAGGGGAGTGAGAACTGGGTAAGCTCATGAAATTAAGAGGCAATGGGGAAGTTAGAGAAAACTGGAGATAATGGTAGGGGTATAAAAAAGAAGGAGGAGGGGCGCCTGGGTGTCTCAGTCAGTTAAGCGTCCGACTTCGGCTCAGGTCATGATCTTGCAGTTCCGTGGGTTTGAGCCCCGTGTCAGACTCTGTGCTGACAGCTCAGAGCCTGAAGCCTGCTCCAGATTCTGTGTCTCCTTCTCTTCTCCTCCCTGGCTCACCTTCTCTCTCTCTCAAAAATAAATAAACATTAAAAAAATTTTTTTAAAGGAAGGAGGAGCTGTAAAAAGAGAATGGATAAATTTTAAATTTTGTTGACTTCCAAAATTTCCCTCAGGCTGGTCCTGGCCAAGAGAGCCAAAAATTACCTCTTATGGTACAGGGAGAAAGGGATTCTACTTGTGCCAGAGGAGAGGAAGGCCTCACATCAGGAGTTTCAACATCCTTCATAGCATACGTCTCCAGGCTCATCTTCATTTGCCTTCATAAAGCCTTCCCAGAAGCAGTGTTGTACCCCTTCCTACTCTATTCTTGACCATAGACTGAGAACTTCCAGGATCTTCTAAGCATCACTTTCTAATCAGAGTGTCACAAATAATACTCATATATATAATCTAAAATTATGGTTCATTTCACTCTGTCCTCCGATGTTTATATTTTCCTGTCTGTGTATGTTCTTCACTGTCTTTCTTTTCTTCTTCCTTTCCCTTACCTTTCTCCTTTTATATCTACTGATTTCTCCTCTTCCTCATCAGTGTTAAGTAACCCTTCAGGTGGAACATGTCAGAGCCAAAAGCTCATGGCAATAACTTTTCACTTTTCTCCTTACTATTGTAGTCAATACTTACCTTTAGTCATTTGTAGCAAATTCCCCCTACAAAATATGGGGAACATAACATTTTAAAGCTGAGAGGTACTACTTTAGATATAAAAATACCAGACATTCCATTTTCATTCTTAAAGGTGTCATATGAGTATAAGAAGTCTTAATGGAAATATGGAATCCCAATGACTAATTTATTGATTTATTTACTCACTAAATATTTATTGAGCAACTTCCTTGAAAAATACTCTTCCAAGTGCTGATAATACAAAGATAAGGCATGATCTCTGCCCTGGGGGAGGTTATCATTGAGTAGGGAAGCCTAATGTGTAAATATAAAATTGTAATATAGAATAAGTGCATAGTGGAAGTATGTGTAGACTACTGTTTTGTTAAATGGAGGTAGTCAAGGACTTTGCCGGTCTGGGGCAGAAAAGACTTCCCTGGGGAAGAGATTTTGAGCTGAATGATGAGAAATAGTGGAATTCACAACCAAGGGGGAGGCATGAGCACTGACTCTAGTAAAATTTGCCTTGAGCATGGAGCTTATGTAAAGATTTAGTAGGCGATTTTAGCCTCTGTAGCAGCAGAGCTAAAAATGGAAATATGAGAGGTGTTGAGGAGGTGAAATGACGGGTACATCTTAATAATGTGGAAGAAGAAGATGAAGATGATTCCAAGGTTTCTAAGTATGGAAAGAGTCTTAGATTTGTTTCATCCTACTTTTGACCTAAATTCAGGAATCTCATTCATAGCATTTCCAAATGATGGCTCACTAGCCTCTGTTGGGACCCTTCCAAGCATGGAAGCTGTCTGACTCGAAAAGCAACAGCCTGCTTCAATCAGGACAGCTTGGATTTTAGAGAGAGCTTCTTTACATTGACCTGATACCTGCCTGCCCTTAAATTCCACCCGTTGCTCTTGGGGCACCTGGGTGGCTCAGTCCGTTAAGTGGCTGACTTCAGCTCCTTGTCATGATCTCACGGTTCATGAGTTCGAGCCTCGCCTCTGTGCTGAAAGCTTGGAGCCTGGAGCCTGCTTCGGATTCTGTGTTTCCCTCTGTCTCTGTTACTCCCCGACTTGCACTCTGTCTCTCTCTCAAAAATAAATAAAGATTAAAAAAAATTCCACCCATTGCTCTTAATTCTGCAAAGACTAGGTCTGTTTCCTGAGGTCTAGGTCTGGGCCTCTAGATTCTTAGAACAGCTATTTTATCTCTCTGTGGTCTTCTCCATTCTTCCTCCTTCAAAACATTCCTAAAGCTCTAGGAAAATCCTGACAAAATCTCTATCAGTCATAATGCTGACATTCAAAAAAGCCAGCTTTTCACTTTTTTTACAGAGGTTGGACTTGGTGCCACAAATGTTTAGTGCCATGACCTTAAAATATGAAACTCTGAGTGGTCATTTGAAGTGGTCTAAAAAGTCATTTGAAGTAGCAGTCTTGTTTTATTACATCAGAGCAAAAGAAGATATGACTTTACTGTTAGAATTTCCATCATCCAAAAATAAATGATAACAAATGTGGTATGGATGTGAAAAAAAGAGAACCCTTGCGCGCTTTTTTGGGGATTATAAATTTGTATAGCCACTATGGAAAACAGTATGGAACTTCCTCAAAAAAATAAAAATAGAACTGCCAAATGATCCAGAAATCCCACTTCTGGGAATAGATTCAAAGAAATGAAAACACTAACTCGAAAACATATCATGTTTAATATATGGGCAGCATTATTTATAATAGCCAAGACATGAAAACAACCAAGTATCCACTGATACACGAATGGATAAGAAGCTGTAGTATATAAATACAATCGAATATTATTCGGCCATAAAAAATGAGAAAAATCCTTCCATTTGCAGGAACATGGATGGACCTTGAGGATAGTATGCTGAATAAAATAAGTCAGGCAGAGAAAGAAAAATACTGTATGATCTCATTTATATGTGGAATCAAAATAAACAAAAACAAAAAAACTCATAGAAAAAAGAGACAAATTTGTGGTTGGGGGGGATTGGAGAAAGGTGGTTGAAAAGCACAAGTATCCAGTTATAAGATAAATCCATACTAGGGATGTAATGTACAATATGATGACCATAGTTCACACTACTGTATGATATAGAGGAAAGTCAGGAGAGTAGAAATAAGAGTTCTCATCATAAGGAATTTTTTTTTTTAGTTTTTTTTTGTATCTATATGAGATGATGGGTGTTAATTAAACCTATTGTAATCATTTCACAATATATGTAAATCAAACCATCATGCTGTACAACTTAAACTTACACAACAGTATATGTTAATTATTTCTCAATAAAACTAGATAAAAGTTATGGCTTGATTCAATAAAGTCAACATTTTAGACTAAAAGAATAAAATAATATTTTAGTTTAAAGTGTTGTTTAAGATGATCTTATCCAAGCCCATTTTATAGACCAGGCAACATATCACTACATGATGATGAGTAGTAAAATTATTTGCTAATACCATTAGAAGAATAGTTGATGGGTGACTAGCCATTCCTATATTACCAGATTAACACCAAACAGATTATTTTCTCTTTTTAACTTTATTTGATTCCAGTATAGTCAACATGCCCTGTTATAGTAGTTCAGGTGTACAATATAGTGATTCAACAATCCCACACATCACCCAGTGCTCAACATGACAAGTGCACCCCTTAATCTCCATCTCCTATTTCACCCATCTTCCCACCCACCTCCCCTCTGGTAACTACCAGTTTGTTATCTATAGTTAAGAGTCTGTTTCTTGGTTTGTCTCCCTCTCTCTCTCTCCCTTTTTTTTTCCCTTTGCTCATTTGGTTTCTTTAAGTCCACATATGAGTGAAACCAGATGTATTTGTCTTTCTCTGACTGACATTTCATTTAGCATTACACTCTAGCTCCATCCATATAATTGCAAATGGCAAGATTTCATTCTTTTTTATGGCTGAGTAATATTTCACCATATATATATATATATATATATATATATATATATATATATATCCATTCATCTGTCAATGGACACTTAGCTATTTCCATAATTTGGCTATTATAAATAATGCTGCTATAAACATTGGGGTGCATATATCCCTTTGAATTAATGTTTTTGTATTTTTTGGATAAATACTCAGTAGTGTGATATGAACCATAGGGTAGTTCTATTTTAAACTTTTTGAGGAACCTCCATATTGTTTTCCATACTGGCTGCACCAGTTTGCATTCCCACTAATAGTGCACAAGGGTTCCTTTTTCTCCATGTCCTTGCCAACACTTGTTTCTTGAGTTTTTTATTTTAGCCATTCTGACAGATGTGAGGTGATATCTTGTTGTAGTTTTACTTTGCATTTCTCTGATAATGAGTGGTATTGAGCATCTTTTCATATGTTTGTTGACCATCTGTATATCTTCTTTGGAGAAATGTCTGTTCATGCCTTCTGCCCATTTTTTATTAGATTATTTGGTTATTTGGGGTGTTGAATTGTATAAGTTCTTTATATATTTTGGATACTAACCCTTTATTGCTTATTCATTTGCAAATATCTTCTCTCATTCAGTGGGTTGCCTTTTAGTTTTGTTGGTAGTTTCCTTCACTGTGCAGAAACTTTTTATTTTAATATAGCCCTAATGGTTTATTTTTGCTTTTATTTCCTTTGCTTCAGGAGACATACCTAGAAAAATGTTGCTATGGCCAAAGTCAGAGTAATTACTTCCTGTGCTTTTTTCTAGGAATTTTGTGGATTAGGTCTCACATTTAGGCCCTTAATTTGTTTTGAGTTAATTTCTTTGTGTGGTATAAGAAAGTAGTCCAGTTTTATTCTTTTGCATGTACCTGTCCAGTTTAACCAAAACCACATGTTGAAAAGACTGTCTTTTTCCCATTGCATAATGGGATTTCCTGTTCTATTTTCTGTTCTGTTGATCTATGTGTCTGTTTTTGTGCCGGTACCATAGTGTTTTGATTACTACAGCTTTGTAACATAACTCGATGTCTGGAATTGTGATATCTCTAGCTTTGTTTTTCTTTTTCAAGCTTTACAATTTAAGGTCTTTTGTGGTTCCATACAAATTTTAGGATTATTTATTCTAACTCTGGAAAAAATACTGTTGGTATTTTTTTAATTTTTTAAAAGTTTATTTATTTATTTTGAGAGAGACAGAAACAGCATGAGTGGGGGAAGAGTAGAGAGAGGGGGAGAGAAAGACTCACAAGCAGGCCCTGTGCTGCCAACCCAGAGCCTGATGTGGGGCTCGGACTCACAAAACTGTGAGATCATGACCTGAGCCAAAACCAAGAGTAAGATGCTTAACTGACTGAGCCACCCAGGTGCCCCCAAAAATACTGTTGGTATTTTGATTAAATCTGTAGATTGCTTTGGTTTGTATAGTAATTTTAACAATATTTATTCTTCCAGTTCATGAGCATGGAATATCTTTCCATTTCTCTGTGTCATCTTCAATTTCTTTCATCAGTGTTTTATAGTTTTCAGAGTACAGGTTTTTTATCTCTTTGGTTAGGTTTATTCATAGATACTTTATAATTTTTGGTACAATTGTAAATGGGATTGTTTTCTTAATTTCTCTTTCTGATGCTTCATTATTAGTGTATAGGAATGAAACAGATTTCTGCACATTAATTTTGTATCCTGTGACTTTACTGAATTTATTTATCAATTCCAGTAGTTTTTTGGTGGAGTCTTTAGGGTTTTCTATATGGAATATCATCTTCAAATAGTGAAAGTTACACTTCTTTACCAATTTAGATGCCTTTTATTTCTTTTTGTTGTCTAATTGCTGTGGCAAGGATTTCCAGTACTATGTTGAATGAAAGTGGTGAGAGTGGGGCACCTGGGTGGCTCAGTTGGTTGAACATCTGACTCTTGATTTCAGCTCAGGTCATGACCCCAGGGTCATGGGATCAAGCCCCACCTCAGGCTCCATGCTGAGTGTGGAGCCTGCTTGAGATTCTCTCTCTCTCTCTCTCTCTCTTACTCTGTCTCTCTGTCTCCCTCTGCCGCTCTCCCTTGCTCTTGTTCTCTCTCTCTCTAAAATAAAATATCCACCCTCACCAATGTGGGGCATGATCCAATCCACTGAGGGCTCCAATAGACCAGAAAGGCAGAGGAAAGGCAAATTCGTGCTCTGTCTTCTTAAGCTAAGACATTCATCCTCTACTTCCCTTGCACATCTGAATTCCTGGTTTTTGGGCTTTCAGACTCAGACTAACGTATACTATCAGCTTTCCTGGTTTTGCAGCTTACAGATGGCAGACTGTGGGACTTCTCAGCCTCCATAACTGCATGAGTCAATTCCTACAATAAATCTCCTCTTATATATATCTGTATATATCCTATTCGTTCTGTTTCTCTGGAGAACACTGACTAATTCAGTTTCCTTCCCATGAGGAGCCAGATTTGTGCTATGATCTGGGGCAAAGTAGGGGAGGACACCTTTCTCTATCTTACCTTACACTCTTTTATGAGAAGGAGCTGCCTGTGTCTGAATGTCATACTGTACATTCAACAACAGAATACTACATGACTCTGCAAAAAATAATACATAGGTTAGCAAAAAAACTCTTTCAGCTTTAACAGACAGGAATATGAGTGGCTGGATCAGGGATAAATGGCTCAGAACCACCTCTTCCATCATTACTCCTTTTTGCTGATTTCTATGTGAACATAGAAATAAATTTTTAAAATAATGTGGTGCAAATGGACTAACAATTTGGCACACACTTAACTGTCTATATAAACATATATTTATAATTTTTATATAAATGGAATCATCATATTCTATAAACTTATTTCAGATTAAATATCTACATACTATTTTTTGCATGGTCATGTAGTATTCTATTGTCAGATGTGTCATAACTTATTCAGTGAGATCCTTTTTTTAAAATTTAATTTAATTAATTAATTTTCAAATTTACATCCAAGTTAGTTAACATATAGTGCAATAATGATTTCAGGAGTAGATTCCAGCAATTCATCTCCTATGTATAACACCCAGTGCTCATCCCAACAAGTGTCTTCCTTAATGCCCCTTACCCATTTAGCCCATCCCCCCTCCCACAACTCCTCAAACAACCCTCAGTTTGTTCTCTGTATTTAAGGGTCTCTTATGTTTTGTCCCCCTCCTTGTTTTTATATTATTTTTGCTTCCCTTCCCTTATGTTCATTTGTTTTGTATCTTAAATTCCACATATGAGAGAAGTCATATGATATTTGTCTTTCTCTGACCAGTTTTGCTTAGCATAATACCCTCTGGTTCCACCCATGTAGTTGCAAGTGGTAAGATCCTTTTTAATGGTCTTCTATTTTGTTTATAGTTGCCTAATATAAGCAATGCTGTTGCAAACATCTTGTACATGCATCTATTAGTTCCTTAGGAGAAATTCTTAGAAAATTTGGTGAATCAATGGCAAATAAATATTATGATTTTAATGGTTATAGGAGAGAATTATCTGGAGTTTGTACCAGTGTGGAGGACAGGTTGGGAAGGTCTGAGACCCTCTGTTAGATGTAAATAAGGCTAGTTAGATGTAAATAAGGCTATTTGTAAATAAGGCTAGTAAATAAGGCTCATTTTCACTAGATAATATCCATATTACCACTCTTTTATCTTTGCCAGTATAAAAGGCTTAAAAAATGATTCTTCATTCTTTCTTTAATTTGAATTTTTAAAAAAAAATTAGTGACATTCCATATTTGTTAATTCTGTAGTTCTCTTGTTCATGTATTTTGCCCATTTAGATGGGGGTGTTCAATTTTTAATTGATTTTCAAGGTATATTTATATATCAAATACTGACAAATGTGTGTCAATATTTAATATATAAATTTACCCCCATAATTTCCTTGCTGATGGTAGGCTGTCTCCAGGAAGCTCTTACTCTCCTTGAGCAGACTTCATTTAGACCATCCTAACCAATTTTTCTTTTTATTGACATATAGTTGACACACCATATTACATTAGTTTCAGGTGTACAACATAGTAATTTGACAAGTTTATACATTATGCAATGCTCACCATAAGTGTAGCCACAACCTGTCACCATACAACACTATTTATATATCATTGACTATATTCCCTATGCTGTATCTTTTATTCCCATGATTTATTTATTCTGTAACTGGAAGCCTACATCTCCCACTCCCCTTCACCCATTTATCTCATCCCTCCACTCCTCTCCCCTCTGACAATCTTCAGTTGATTCTTCATATTTATGGTTCTATCTCTGATTTTTGTTTGTTTTGAAAAATCATTTTCTTTCTCTGTCTGACTTACTGTACTTAACATAATGCCCTGTAGGTCCATCCCTGTTGTCACAAATGGTAATATTTCATTCTTTTTTATGGTCAAGTAATATTCTATTGTATATATTCCACATCTTCTTTATCCATTTTTTTAATCAATGGACACTTGGGTTGCTTCCATGTCTCGGTTATTGTAAATAATGCTGCAATAAGCATAAGATTGCATATATCTTTTATAATTAGTGTTTTCATTTTCTTTGGGTAAATACTCAGTGGTGGAATACTGGATCATAGAGTATTTCTATTTTTAACTTTTTGAGAAATCTCCATACTGTTTTCCACAGTGACTATACCAGTTTGCATTTCCACCAACAGTGCCTGAGGGTTCCTTTTTCTCCACATCATTACCAACATTTGTTATTTCTTGTCTTTTTTATTGTAGCCATTCTGACAGGTGTAGGGTGATAGCTCATTGTGGTTTTGATTTGCATTTCCCACATGAGTAGTGATACTAAGTATCTTTTCAAGTATCTGTTTGCCATCTTATGTCTTCTTTGGGAAAATGCCTATTCAGGTCATCTGCTCTTCTTAAATATGTATGTGTGTGCGTGTGTGTGTGTGTGTGTGTGTGTGTGTGTGTGTTGAGTTGTAAAAGTAAGTCCTTTATATAATTTGGCTATTAACCCTTTATTGGATATAATTATTTTCAAATGTCTTCTCCCATTTGGTGGGTTGTCCTATTGTTTTGCTGATGGTTTCCTTCACTGTGCAAAAGCTTTTTATCTTGGTGTAGTCCTGATAGTTTATTTGGCTTTTGTTTCCCTTGCCTAAGCAGACACAACAGAAAAATATTGTTATGGCCAATATCGAAGAAACTACTGCCTGAGTTTTCTTCTAGGAGTTGTATGGTTTCAAGTCTCATGTGTAGATCTTTAATCCATTTTGAATTGATTTCTGTGTGTGGGGTAAGAAAGTGCTCCAGTTTCATTCTCTTGCATATAGCTGTTTAGTTTTCTCAGCAGCGTTTATTGAAGAGACTGTATTTTTTCATTCTTGCCTCGTTTATTGTATATTAAATGACCATACAATCACGGTTTTATTTCTGGGGTCTCTATTCTGTTCTGTTGATCTATGTATCTATTTTTGTGCCAGTATCATGTTGTTTTGGTCACCACAGCTTTATAGTATATCTTGAATCTGGAATTGTGATACATCCAGCTTTGTTCTTCTTTCTTAAGATTGCTTTGCTATTTAAGGTCTTATGTGGTTCCATACAAATTTTAGTGTTTGTTCTGGTTCTGTGAAATATGCTGTTGGTATTTTGATAGGGATTGCATTGAATCTGTCGATTGCTTTGGATATGGACATTCTAACAATATTAATTCTTCTAATCCACGAGCATATCTTTACACTTGTGTATGTTGTCTTCAACTTCTTTTTTTAAATTTTATTTATTTACCTATTTATTTTTACTTTCAGAGAAATACAGAGAGAGAGAGAGAGAGAGAGAGAGAAAGCACAAGCCAGAGGGAGGGGAGGGAGAGAGAATCTTAAGTAGTCTCCATGCTCAGCATGGAGCCCAACATGGGGCTCAATCCCATGACCCCAGGATCATGACCTGAGTCAAAATCAAGAATCAAATAGATGTTCAACTGACTGAGCCACTCAGGCTCCCCTTTGATTTCTTTCATCAATGTTTTATAGTTTTCAGAGTACAAGCCCTTTATCTTTTTGGCTAAGTTTAATCCTAGGTATTTCATTATTTTTCGTACAACTGTAAATGGAATTGTTTTCTTAATTTCTCTTTCTGCTACTTTGTTATTAGTCTACAGAAATGCAACCAATTTCTGCATATTAATTTTGTATCCTGAAACTTTATAAAAGTTACTTACTATTTCTAATAGTTTTTATGTGGAGTCTTTAGGATTTTCTATGTATAGTACCATGTCATCTGCAAATACTGACAGTTTAATTTCTTTCTTATTAATATGGATGCCTTTTTTTTTCTAGTCTGAGCTGTAGCTAAGACTTCTAGTACTAAGATGAATACAAGTGATGAGAGTGGACATCCTTGTCTTGTTCCTGATCTTAGAGAAAAGCTCTCAGTTTTTCACCATTGAGTATGAAGCTGTGAGTTTTTCAAATATGGACTTTATCATGTTAAAATATGTTCCCTCTAATCCCACTTTGCTGAGAGTTTTTAATCATGAATTGATGTTGAATTTTGTCAAATGCTTTTTCTTCATCTAGAAAGATGGTCATATAATTTTTATCCTTTGTTTTGTTAACATGGTGTGGCATGTGTTTGATTTGTGAATATTGAATCATCCTTGCATCCCGGGAATACATCCTATTTGATTGTGGTGAATGATCCTTTTAATGTATTGTTGAATGTGGTTGCTAATATTTTGTTGAGGATTTTCACATCTATGTTTATTAGGGGTATTGATTTGTAGATTTGTGTGTGTGTGTGTGTGTGTGTGTGTGTGTGTGTGTGTGTGTCTTTGTCTGGTTTTTGTATCAGGGTAATACTGGCCCTATATAATGTATTTAGAAGATTTCCTTCCTCAGTCCATCTAGTTCTGGACTTTTGTTTGTTGGCATTTTTTCAATTACTAATTCAATTTTTAATTAGTAATTGGTCTGTTCAGATTTTCTATTTCTTTCTGATTCAGTTTTGAGAGATTGTATGTTTCTAGAAATTTATCCATTTCTTCTGGGTTGTCCAATTTGTTGGCATAGGCCATCCTTACCAACTTAATAGCCATTTATTTCCATATGTGCCTAAATTTCTTCTGGAATTCCTGCTGGATAGCTATATAATAGGGTATGTCAATAAAATATGTACATAATAAAGTCACATTTGTTTGAAATGAAAATTATGATGTTAGAAATTACATAATCCATAAATTATATATCTAATGGAAAAGTAAACATTCAAAATAAGCAGAGTATGAGACGTAAGGTAACAACACAATCAATTTAGAAGGCTGGCATACATATATAGAAATTTATTAATCTAAGGCAGGAAGTGTAAAGAATCCTTGGGTGAGATTTTCAAAAAGAAAAAAACCACAGACAATCTGCCTGTTCTCTCCCATTCTAACACTCCTTTGATTGCAGCTGAACTCCCTACCCACCCACATATCATAATGGTTCTTAAACTGGCTGTACCTTGAAATGATCTGGGGAACATTAAAAACTACTCATTCCTGAGCCCTACTCCAGAAGTTCTAAAGTAATTGATTTGTCACTGGGATGTTTTTAAAGCTCCCCAGATGATTCTAATGTGCAGGCAGGGACTAAGCACTGTTCTTGGCTTTGAGTAATTTAAGCCTAGACTGGAGAACTAAAATGACTTCTGGTCCAGAGCACACTGACTTTGCTGGTTCTTACCTCTTTCTTCAATTCCAAAAACTGGACTTCTGCCTTTTTCACAATACAAAATCCTCCATTTTATTCTTTTTTTTTCTTTCTTTTTTATTTTCTTCCTTTCTTTCCTTTCCTTTCCTCTCCCTTTCTTTTTTTCTTTCTGTCTGTCTGTCCATCTGTCTGTCTGTCTTGCAGAATCCTGCCTCCTTGTGTTTATGGGTATTACTACTACATAATAGCATGGTCTTTTCTGGATTTTCACAAATTACTTATTAGATTGTTTCACACATGTACCTTCTGGGACTACTCTGATACTAAACCCTACTTTGGGTTACCTCCTCTTGCTTTTCACTATACTCTGTACACCATGTTCTACCAATGTACTTATTCATTTGTTTGCAGCTGCATTCTTCCCCATGATGTTGTGACTCATCCCTAGGGACATGGCCCAGTCCAGACTTTAGTCAGCAATCTCTCTCCTCCTAATGTACAGATTATTTTTCTCTGCTTAATGATGTCATTTTATAAGATTTGTAGTTAATATTGTCAGAGGAATATAGGAGAAACTTCCCAGGCCAGTGGAGGTTATGAAAGGTACCTTTTTAAAAGCTAATTAAGGATTGGGGTGCCTGGGCAGCTCAGTTGGTTGAGTGCCCGACTCTTGATTCTGACTCAGGTCGTGATCCCAGGGCTGTAGGAGCAAGCCCTGCGTTGAGCTCCATGCTGAGCATGGAGCCTGCCTAAGATTCTGTCTCTTTCTCCCTCTGCCCTTCTCCCCCACTTGTGCTTACTCTCTCTCTCTCATTTTCTCTCTAAAATAGCATTTTTAAAAAAATTGTTAAAAGTAAATTGGCGATTGGAACTTCCAGAATGAGGGGCTCTGCAAACCCTCTTCCCAGCAAAACAACTATATAACTAGTGAAAAATATTATAAAAAATCACTTAATATCTCTTGAAATTTTCCTAAGAGCAGAACCTTTAACCTAGGTTTAGCAAGCACAAATTACTGGGGCCTTGTTTACTCCTGCCCGAGCTACCTGAACTACTCCTACAGATGTTCCACATTGGCAAGGGCAAGCTGAGAAGACCAAGGGCTACCATCTCCACTGCCAGCATCTGCACATATTGCTGGATGTCATTCCGGGAGAATCAAGTTACTGTCTCTCCTCCCATCTCCTGTGCAATGGTTCTGAGATTCTGTTCAGGGGAAGAGGCAAGCCATAAGGACAAAGGGCCCCACACCTCTGCCTCAGGGGACTGAGTTTATTTGGAACATAACGTGGAAACTTCATGCTTAAAGGTATTGTCCAAAACAAAGAAAATTCTGGTTGGAGAAAAATTGAGAGGGTGCTGTTACCTCCATGACATTGGTATTAATAAGCAAATGCAATAACTATATATGATGCACAAAAATGGGGTGGGGCATGAAGTTATATAGTAGTAATGGCAGCACACCTTTCCATATTTAACTAGAATTTGTTTACTAAAAATATGAAGTAGATTTTAAGAAGTATATTACAATCTATAGAATAACCATTAAGAAAATAGCTCAAAAATAGAATTTAAAAAATCATTAAAGGAATTAAAATGTTACATTATAAAAATATCCACTTAATACAAAAGAAATCTGTAAGGAGGAAGAGAAATGTGACATGAAATTTAGGGGAAAAAAACAAAATGGTAGATGTGAATTTAAACATATCTAACATAAAATATATTCATATAGATCATGAATATGAATGAGTCTATAGAACATTCTACCCAACAACAGAATTTTTTTTCCTTAAGTGCACATGGAACATTTTCTAGGATAAACTATATGGTATGCCTTATTTTAGGCTCAATAAATTTAAAAGGATTGAAATAATACGAAGTATGTTCTCCGACCAAAATGGAATGAAATTAAGAATCAATAACAAAGAAATATGGGAGATTCATAAATATGTGGAAACTAAACAACAAAGTCCTAGATAACAAATGGGTCAAGAAAGAAACCACAAGTGTGAATCACACCAAAAATGAAACTATGAACAAGCATATGCCAACAAACCATGAGCAAGCATATGCCAACATCATCACTTAGATGAAATGGACAAATTCCTACAAAGACACAAACTACTGAAACTATCTCAAATAGAAATTGAGAATCTGAGTATATCTATAACAAGAGACTACATTAGTTATCAAAAATTTTCCACAAGGAAAAGTTCAGAACCAGACAGCTTTGCTGGTGAGTTCCACCAAACATTTATAGAAGAATTAATGCCAGTCCCTTATATACACTTCCAGAAAAGGAAGATGAGGGAATATGGCCCAAATAATTCTATTGAAGCCAGTTTTAGCCTAATACCAAACATAGATGAAAATACTACCTAAAAAGAAAACTGCTTATCAATATGCCCTATGAATATAAACACTAAAGTCCTCAACAAAACACCAGGAAACCAAATCCAGTGACATATAAAAATAATTACACCCCCTGGCCAAATGAGATTTATTTTAGGAATGGTTGGTTTAACATCTGGATATAAATTAGTGTAATACAAGGTAACAATAGAATGAAGGGCAAAAATCAATAATCTCAATAGATGCATAAAAAGCATTTTATAAAACTAGCATCTTTTAACCTCTCCAGAGGTTCTACACAAAGCAATTAAGCAAGAAAAAGAAATAAAACACATCCAGGTTGGAAAGAAAGAAGTAAAACTATCTCTATTTGCAGATCACATGATCTTAAGTGTAGAAAATCCTATGGAATCCATTAAAAGACTATAAGAATTAGTAAATTTAAGAGGTTACATTGTTACATTCCTCCAACAATAATTCCCTGACATGAACTTAGTGCCCAACAATTTAATTCAATACTGACACTAACTACCCAGGGGTAATGCAAACCCCACAAGTTAACAGCTCGCTGCCACAAGACTGCCGCCACTTTAGATACCAAACCCAAGTGGGGGCCTCAGGCAGACTGAAATTTGAGGGTTACCATGATCCCCACTCAGGTTTGATAATTTGCCGGAACAACTCACAGAACTCAGGAAAGCACTAATAATTACACTTTTATTATAAAGTATATAACTCAGGAACAGACAAATGGAAAAGATGCATTGGACAAAGTATGGAAATGGGGACAGAGAGCTTCCATTCTCTCTCCAGGAGCACCACCTGCCCAGCACATCAATGTTTTTATGAATTCAGAGCCTTCTCCAGATATCATTATTCAAGAATTTTTATTGAGGTTTCATTATGTAGGCATGACTGATTAAATCATTGGCCACATGATTGAACTCAATTGCCAGTGCCTCTCCTATCCCCAGAG
Source organism: Leopardus geoffroyi (assembly GCF_018350155.1). Taxonomy (NCBI): domain Eukaryota; kingdom Metazoa; phylum Chordata; class Mammalia; order Carnivora; family Felidae; genus Leopardus; species Leopardus geoffroyi. The sequence goes on along the minus strand of NC_059328.1, from coordinate 177,971,989 downwards.
ATTGAGGGGCGGGGCTGAAAGTTCCAACCTTCTAATTATGTGTGTGGCGAGCTTCTTCCTTGAAACTATCTGAGGGCCCACCGTGAGTCACCTTGTTATCATAAACTCAGATATGATTATGAATAACAAAAGACACTCCTATCACTCAGGAAATTCCAAGAGTTTTTGAGTTCTGTGCCAAGAACCAGGGGCAAAGACCAAATACATATATTTTTATTATATCCACATAAGTAACCCATTAAAAGACATTAGAATTAAACAAGTTTAGTAGAGTTGCAGGATACAAGATTAATATTAAAAAATAAATTTGAGGGGCACCTGGATGGCTCAGTCGGGTAAGCAACTGACTTCGGCTCAGGTCATGATCTCACGGCTCGCGGGTTCGAGCCCCGCATCGGGCTCTGTGCCGACGGCTCGGAGCCTGGAGCCTGCTTCAGATTCTGTGTCTCCCACTCTCTCTCTCTCTGCCCCTGCTCATGTTCTGTCTCTCCCGCTCTCAAAGATAAACAAACATTAAAAAAAAAAATTAAAAGAAATAAATTTGATTTCTATATAGTAACAATAAATAATCTAAAAATGAAATAAAGAAAACAATTCCATTTATAATAGCATCAATAACAATAAAATAGGTATACAACAAAATTAAGTCCAAGGCTTATATATTGAAAATTGTAAAACTTTGTTGAAAGAAATTAAGAAAAACCTAAACTAAATATACACATTTTATTTTCCTGGGTCATAAAACTTACTGTTAAAGTGGCAGTACTCTTCAAATTATCCACAGATTCAATGCAATCTCTGTCAAAAACCCAAGTAGAGTTTGTGCAGAAATTGACAGGGTCATCCTAAAGTTCATATGGAAATTCAATAAAAGCTATAGTAATCAAGACAATGTGGCATAAAGTTAAAAATACAGATCATTGGAACAGAAATGAGAGTCCAGAAATTAATCTTTATATTATGGTTAATTCATTTTTGATGAGAATTTCAAAATAATTCAATGGGAAAAGAATAGCCTTTTCATCAACTGTGCCGGCACAACTAGATATCCACAAATAAAAGAAAGAAGTGGACTCTTACTTCATACCATATATAAAAATTAACTCAAAATTAAAATTAAAATTAAATTCTTAAACTATAAAACTCTTAGAAGAAAACACAGCAGAAATCTTAGGACCCTTGGATTTGATAATGATTTCTTATAAATGACTCCAAAAGCACAAGAAACAAAAAAACTGGATTTCATCAAAATTAAGATCTTTTGTACATGGAAGGATACTATTAGGAAAATAAAAAGAGGGGCACCTGGGTGGCTCAATCGGTTGAGTGTTCGACTTCAGCTCAGGTCATGATCTTGCAGTCTGTGAGTTCGAGACCCATGTCAGGCTCTGTGCTGACAGCTCAGAGCCTAGACCCTGCTTCAGATTCTGTGTCTCCCTCTCTCTGCTTCTCCTTGATTCATGCTTGCTCTCTCTCTCTCTCAAAAATGAATAAAGGTTAGGGGCGCCTGGGTGGTGCAGTCGGTTAAGCGTCCGACTTCAGCCAGGTCACGATCTCGCGGTCCGTGAGTTCGAGCCCCGCGTCGGGCTCTGGGCTGATGGCTCAGAGCCTGGAGCCTGTTTCCGATTCTGTGTCTCCCTCTCTCTCTGCCCCTCCCCCGTTCATGCTCTGTCTCTCTCTGTCCCAAAAATAAATAAACGTTGAAAAAAAAAAATTAAAAAAAAAAATGAATAAAGGTTAGGAAAAAAAAAAGAAAGAGAGAAAGTAAAAAGACCTACACAATGGGAGAAAAAGCTTTGCAAATCATATACCTGATAAAGATCTTGTATCCAGAATCTATGAAGAACTCCTAAAATGCAACAATAAGAAGATAAATAATCCAATTTTTTAAATGAACAAAAGATTTCAGCAGACATTTCTCCAAGGAAGATACACAAGTGGCAAATAAGCACATAGAAAGATGTTCAACATCATTAGCCATTGGAAAATGCAAATCAAAACTACAACTAAAATCCTTTAATTATCTTTATGAATATGGTGCTATAGGTTTAACTGCATCCCCCTAAATTTCTATCTAGAAGTCCTAACCCTGGAATATGACCTTATTTGGAAGTAGGGTCAATGTAGATGTAGTTTATTTTTCTATTATTATTTTTAGAGAGAGAGAGTGCACACAAGGAGGAGAGAGGGGCAGAGAGAGAGCGAGAGAGAGAATCTTAAGCCGGCTCCACACTCAGCATGGAGCCCAATGTGGGGCTTGATCCCATGACCCTGGGATCATGACCTGAGCTGAAATCAAGAGTCAGACATTCAATTGACTGAACCACTCAGGCAACCCAGATGTAGTTAGTTTGGATGAGATCATACTGGAACAGGGTGGCCCCCAAATCCAATATGGCAAATGTCCTTATAAAAAGGGGAAATTTATGGGGTACCTAGGTAGCTCAGTTAAACAGCTGCCTCTTAGTCTTCGCTCAGGTCTTGATCTTAGGGTCATGAGTTCAAGCCCTGAGTTGAGTTCCATGCTGGGCGTGAAGCCTACTTAAAGTGGGGTAGGGGAGGGAATTTAGACATAGACATGCACACAGATAAAACACTGTGTGAAGATTAGATATATACTATCACTAACCAAGGAACTACCAAAAACTAGAAGAAAGGTCTGGAACAGATAATTCCCTAGCATCTTTGAAGGGAGCATGGTTCTGCGGACACCTTGATCTAAAAATTTTAGCCTCCAGAACTATAAGACACTTTCTGTTGTTTTAGCCGCTCAGTTTGTGGTAGTCTGTTATAGCAACCCTAGCAAAACATTCCATCTGGGTATAATAAAAACATCAACAATAATAAATGTTGGTGACAACGTGGAACTATTGGAACCCATACATTGGCGATGGGAATGCAAAGTGCAGTCCTTTAGAGAAATAATTTGGCAGTCCCTCAAAATGTTAAACATACAGTTACCATCTGATTTGGCAATTTCTCTGTTAGGTATATACCCAAGAGATCTGAAAACAGGTGTTTAAATAAATACTTGTACTTGAGTGTTCATAGCAGCATTATTCAAAATAGCCAAAAGATGGAAACAACCCAAGTGCCTGTCAAATGATGGATGAGTAAACAAAATGTGGTATATCCATACAATGAGATGTTATTCAGCCACAGAAATGAAGTATTGATATATGTTACAACATGGATAAACCTTGAAAATGTCATGCTAAGTGAAAGAAGCCAGTTACAAAAGGCCATGTATATTATGATTCTATTTATATGACAGGTCCAGAATTGGCAAATCTATAGAAACAGAAAGTAGATAGTAGTTGGTGGTAGGGTTGGGGGCATGGGAGAAGTTGCAGAGGAATGGGGTGGGACTTAAGAGTTCCCTTTTGAGATGTTGAAAATGTTGTAAACTTACATTGTGGTGATTATTGAACAATTTTGTGGATACATTAAAAACCATTGAATTATACTTAGTTTTTAAGGATTTTTTAATGTTTTTTATTTATTTTGAGAGAGTGCATGCATGATTTGGAGAGGGGCAGAGAGAGGCAGAGAGAGAGCCCAAGCAGCCTCCACATGCTGTTGGCACAGAGCCCAATGCAGGGCTTGATCTCACAAACCATGAGATCATGAGTCTGACACTCAACTAACTGAGACACCCAGGCACCCCCATTGAATTCTACTTTGAATGGCTGAATTTTATATGTGAATTATATTTCAATAAAGATATTTTTAAAAAGACCCTGATCCTGAATTATCTACCTGAGCCCCTCCCTGTAATCCTGACCTACAGAAACCAAAAAAGAGTGTAAGGTTATGTTGATTTTTTTAAAAAGAAAAGAAAGTTAATTAGAAAACTCCCAAGACCTACTACTTATGGGAGGTTTGAATTATGTAGATATATGCATTGGCCAGTGGCAGTCTTTTAAAACAACATTGTCTTGATATTTGGGGAAATGCTATGTGTGTTGGCAAAACACATAATTTGCACTTCAGGCAGGTTTTGTGAGTGCACAATTCTTTAGTTCTTGGAACCCTTCAGAAGCGCTAACAGTATTCAATCTGACTCTGAGCCAGTGCTTTAACTACCCTCTAGTCCTGTGTATGAAGGGGGGCACCCCAGGTAACCTCTAAGACCCCCCCTCTTCCCAAATTTTTGGTGTTTAATTCATCACTCTGAGAAATGAGGCAGCAGCAGTAGAGCTGGGGGCACTAGAATCCCCTGAGGAGAACATGTTATAAATGGAGACACTGGGAGGGCACCTGCGTGGCTCAGTTGGTTAAGCATCCAACTCTCGATTTCAGCTCAGGTCATGATCTCACAGTCCGTGAATTCAAGCCCCACCCTGGGCTTTGCGATGAACTTGTGGAGCCTGCTTGGGATTTTCTCTCTGTCTTTACCCCCCACCTCAAAGTAAATAAATAAACTTAAGTCTTTATGAAAGAAAAAAAGTGGAGATGCTGGGTCCTACCACCAGAAATCCTATTTGCATGGGTGAGCCCTGGAAATCAACATTTTACAGAAGGAAGCCAAACAATTGAGAAACACTGGCAAGGTCTGGAAACTAATCACCCACAAGAAATCAGGGGCCCTTTTCTCTCCTGTGCCTGTGAGCTACGAGGTACCTCAGTTGCCATCGGTTACTTCTATCTCTGAAACTCTTTATTTAATATTTTTAAATTAGGTAATATTGGCATTAATTTGCTTCTTTTTATATATGAAAAATATGGAGTGGATGGTTGGGGTATTAAAAGATCCTGCTAATTCCGCTTAAGGCCTGTGAATATTGCTACTCAAGAAATAGCTACAATTTTATTTTTCACCTGTGAATGGGAGCCACAGGAGATCAGGGAGGTGATATGTAACATAGGTTTATAGTCTGTTATGTGACACTGCAGTTCTGCTTCCCCTGTACAGAACTTTATGCTCCCTGGGGGAGCACAGCACTTTGAACAGAGATGTCATAGTGTTAAAAAGAAGTAGGGAGACATACCAGTGATAAGACTTCCATTGGCTGAAATAGCTTTCAGGCCTTAGGGGTAGCTTTGTTCAGATGTCAGAAAAAGGATAAAACCTTTACCAAGAACCACTTACCTACCTTAAACTGAGATTCAGCTTCGTCTGAATTATCCCTCCAATTCAAGGAGAAGGGATTCACATTCCTGTCTACCATTAGACCCTAAACAATAACTCACATGGTGTTTACTATGCTCTGAGCACTGTTCCAAAAGCTACATAAACTCATTTAATCTTCGGCACAGGTCGACAGTTATCTTTATTTTAAACATGAAGAGATTGAGACAAAAAGGCTAACTAAATTACAAAGATTATAAAACTGGGAGACTGGAGAGCAGGATACGAATCCAGGCAACAAGGCTCTAGAGTCTCTGAGGTGTAAATACTAAACTTCAGCCTTGTTCACCAGAGTTAACTATGCAACAAAATTCAATGTGCTTCCCATTCCTGGATTAGTGGTCTTTAGCAGCAGGATAATATTGTGCTAATTTGTCTTTAAGGAAAAGAGCTTAAAGTTTAACTGGTGAAGCATAATGCTAAGTTTGATCTATTAACTGGAACATTGTTCTCTGAAAAATAATGGGATAACTAAAATTCTGTTAGGAGTGAGTGACTTTAAAGAACTGCTAATAATCAAACATTATCCTCATCATTATGCATCAGGAAACTACCTTTAGTTAAGTATTGATTTTTAGATGAATACGTTTTCACTAACCTGAACACGCCAAGTTGGAATTCTACACCCCTCCATCCCTGCTCAGGAGCTCAAGAGCCTTAATTGACCCAATTCCAGAAAGTGAAGCCAATGTGCTAGAATTTTGTTGGCATTGAAATTACTACACACTAATTGTAAGAGACCTTTTTCACCTGGTGCTTTTCATTCAAGGACTTCTAGGAATGAGCAAATTGTCAGACTAAAGATGTAGTCTATCAAAAAAAAAGTATATGTTGCTTTTTAATATTTAATTTTTGGATGTACCCAGTCATTCAGCAGGTATTCTTTAAGCACCTACTATGAAGAAAACAATATAATAGCCATTGGGAGGATATGAAGATGAATCTTGTCCCCCAGGAGTTCACTGTCAAGTATGGGAGACAAGATTAAAAACTGCAAAACAAGACGCAAGAGTAGATGATGGTACAAAGTAAAATAACTAGTGACCATGGTTGTTCCAAGGAGAATTAGGTGGGAAAGAAAAGCTTTTAGCTTTTAGTTCAAAAGGACTTGAAAGGACACTGAAGTTAGGGTAGGATTGGGACACATGGAGTTTGGGAGAAAGACTGAATTCTTTTAACTGAATCTTGGGAGTGGATTGGAAGTTCTAACAGTAAGTGGTTATAGAGCAGGGACTTTGTGTCTTAAATGATCACATATCCTCATGCCAGGCACAAACTGGAATGAGAGAGGGAGAAAGGATGGAAGGAAGGGAGAAGCCAGTCATTCTGATCTCCAGGGAAAGAAGACATAAGTGACAACTGACCTCTGATCACTCTGGTGACCTCACTGGATTACAAGCTCTCAAGTTCTGTACTTCATTCAGGATGGAATATGGTCACATCTAATGAGTGACCAAAGAATGCAGGCAAATGATCAACAAATTATCTTTCCATTGTGAATTGGCACTACATCCTCAACTAGGAGAATAGGATCAAATACATGTAGGTGTAAAATTAAACAATAAGATTGTTGAAATGGCAAAACTACTATTGTTTTGAAAACATTAAAGTGTTGAGTGATGTTCAAAGGATGAGGTGTTGAAAAAGTAATGACATCACTGATGGAAACAGAAGTATACTTATATTGTCTTTAATTAAATATAGCCATGTTCTTTCAAAATGTCTCCCTTTTGCTCTTGTTAGGAGACCATAACATGTCGTGTTCACAGATCTGTCCTCGGAATCTAAAAAATCCAACATCCAAATCTAATATGGCCACCCAAAAGACCAAGAATTGCCTCTTATTCTTCCCCCCACATAGCCAAAAGGGCAAAATCTCTAGATTGAAAGCACTGTAGTGAATTAGAACCTCATCTTTTTTCTTTAAGACATTGCTTTTTAAAAAAAAAAATTTTATTGGAAGTGGTGAGTACTTTCTCTGAAATTCAATGTCAGTCTTCGCTAATTTTTTTTAATCTACAGAAAACAGTCATTTCTATATTTTCTCACTTTTGCTGCTTGTTTCTGCCAAATGCTTTCTTTTGGCTATATGTGACAAATGTGTCCCCAATCCTCTGTACAGACATTTTACAACTCTCTGCAAGCTGAGACGAGATAAAGTCTTTTAACTTTCCCCTTCCCTTGGCAAAATAGAACCAGCAAAGCATTTTTACACATGCCATTCTGGTCTCAGCATTTCATGTTAGCATGGCAGCAAAGGGAATAAGAGGTTGGCTAATGACAATATGGATTTTTTGGATGGTTTACCACAGATTAGAGTACCTTTATACACTGAGCAGCACCCTGGAGGCAATCAGGCATTTAATTGTTGACCTGTGCATTAACCTGCACCTTTTTCTGGGTGAGAAGTTGTCGCTTTGCCAGTGTGAATACTTACAAATAAAAATGCATGGCCATTTAACTGGTGTGATTTGAGAAACTATGAGATGTTTCCTACAGCCCTTATTTTCCTTGCCCACCTCTTACACTGTCTGAGATTGCATCTTTATAGACTTATTCCTATGAATTAACAAGCATCTGGACCAGTCCCCATAAGAGTTATGGCACATTGTAATGGTGTCAGTACTCTTTGACTTGATGTAATACCCCCAATTTCGAATCCGAGAGACCACCAAGGAGCCGATACCGATGCAAATGCACGAGGGTTTATTTGCAAGCTCGAGCTTGGGCCCAAGTATACCCAACACAGCGGAGCAGGGACTTGGACCCCTAGGTTAAGAGGCGTAGCAGTTTTATAGGGGCCAGTGGCCAATGAGATTGTAACACACACAGAAAGTTGCATAGTCATGTCAGTCCACACGCAGGTGGCCAATTGAATTACAATTTACCCTATAGTAACTGTTTGAACTAGCCTATCACTCTGGTCAGAATTGGCACGCAAGTTTGGCGGGCAAAAGGCGGGGTTTAAGAATTGGAGCTCAAGTTTGGCGGGCAAAAGGCAGGGTTTACATTCTTTGGCGGTTAGGGGTTCCGCATTCCTATATGAGCCGGTTTCCAATAAGGGTGTGCTCAGCGGCTTGACTAGGGTGGGGGAGTGTCTTAAGCAATAAGTAGGTCATGTGGAGGTTATACATGAGATGGTGGGTGTAGCACAAAATGGAGTTAGTCTTGCTCTGCTTGTCCAGGAGTAGGGGATTTTTGTTAAATTCCTTGGGTCCCACATTGACTTTAGCTTATTAGACCTTAGTTCTTCCCTGGTAACTTGCCAAGGTGCTGGCATTTTGGAAATTAGAGTTTTCATGAATGGGTACTTGAGACACTGTCCTTTACTGCCAGTCTGGGTGGGGTACCTTAGAAGATACAAGGGCACTGGGTGACTAGGAAAAGAGGAAGAGAGCCTATAGCAGTTGTATTAGTTTTCTAGGCCTGCCATAAGAAAATATCCACAAACTGGATGGCTTAGAGCAAAAAGATATTAGTGTCACAGTGCTAGAGGGCAGAATTTAAAATCAAGGCATTGACAAGACCATATAGTCTTCAGAAGGTGCTGGGGGAGCATCTGTTTTAGGCCCGTCTTCTAGCTTCTGGTATTCTCAGGTGTTCCTTGGATTACAGGTGGCTATCTTCTCCCTGTGTCTCTTCATATTATCTTCCCTTTGTATCTCTGTGTCCAAATTTCCAATTTTTATAAGGACACCAGTCTTATTGGATTAGGGCCCAACCTAATGGCTTCATTTTACTTGATTAGTTCTATAAAACTCCTGTCTTCATAAATTAGGTCACATTTTGAGGTACTAGGGGTTAATACTCCATCATAAGACTCTGGGGGAGGACACAATTCAATCTATAACAGAGGTGTGTGAGAGAGAGAGAGAGAGAGAGAGAGAGAGAGAGTGTGTGTGTGTGTGTGTGTGTGTTTGTGTGTTGGGCTGGAGTCTGAGGGAGAAAGTATATAAGGCACTTGAAAATAGAACTTACCTAATTCACATTATGCCCTGGGATGGCCCTTCCTATTTAGTGACTTTGTGCACTAAGAAGTCATGGCTAGTTCAGGTGTAACTCCTAGAATCAAAAAAGTTGACTGATCAGGAGAATCAGCTAAATTTTATAACTAAAAGAGTCAGGCAATAGTAATGTTCAAAGCAAGCAGGAAGTCAGGAATCTGGGCAGGTAAGACAAAGGTGGAGAAACTGGCTTTTAGAAGCCATGACTAGGTAAGAGCTCAGATATCTAAAGAAGCATTTTTTCCTCAACTTTTATTGTTCAGGCATACTGAAAAGTTGAAAGAATTAAACAGGGAACACCCATATACCTAACACCTCAATACTATGATTAACATTTTGGTATATTTATTTTATCACATATCTTTCTATTCATGCCTTTTTATTTTTTGTATTCCTGATGTTTTGATATCTGGGGTCTTGCCTTGCTGATCTGGAGAGCCTACCCCCCCCAGCACTAGCCAATTCCTAGAGATAGTAAAGTGACTTGCCTTTCATTTGCTAACTAATCAATTAATCCAGAGCCCACACCCCGACTACCTCCTCTATGGGGCTTTCACTCTCAGGGCCACTATTTCTCTGTTGTAATCACCCCAGGGCCAAGTATCAGGCAATGAGAGAGAGAGAGAGAAAGAGAGAGAGAGAGAGAGAGAGAGAGAGAGAGAGCTCTCTACACCTCAGAGCCTGCTGAAATTACTCAAACTAGCCAATCCTAAACCTGTTTGTCCTGCCTTGCCTTGCCTGCCCTGGGAGCCACAATAAAAGCCCTTGCCCACATTTCCCCCTGGCTCTCTGCCTCCTAACCAGCCCTGACACTTCTCCATGTGCCCTCTGTGCCCTGGATGTCCCTCCCTTTTGGGAACTGTGAGGAACAATCTTTTTAGTGTCAGCCATTTTCTTGATCTATTGACCTCACTATACCTGAATAATAAAAAAAAAAACTAAATTTTAGGGGTACCTGGCTGGCTCAATTGGTTAAGTGTCTGACTTTGGCTCAGCTCATGATCTCGCAGTTCGGTTAGTGAATTTGAGCCTCTCCCTGCATCTGGTCTGAGCTCTCAGCGTGGAGCCTGCTTGAATTCCTCTGTCCCCCCCTCCCTTGCTCCCACTGTCTCTCTCAAAAATAAACAACAAAAAATCATCTTTATTGAAATATAATTTACCTTTAACAAAATTTGCCAATTTTGAGCATGCAATTTAGTTTTCTAAAAAAAACCAAAAAACAAAAACCCTATTAAAAACTACCACCACAATCACAATATAGAACACTTATGTAACCTAAAAAAAAAATGTCCTCATTTCCCTTTACAGCCAATCCATTCTCCTCATCTGCCCCTAGAAACCGCTGATCAACTTTCCATCACTATAGTTTTGCCTTTTCTAGAATTTCATACAAACTGTATGCGATCTTTTCTGTCCGTCTCTTTTTCAATGGGCATAATTACACTTTTGAGATTAATTGATTTTGTTGCTTGTATCAACAGTTCACTTCTCTTTATGGCTATGTAGTATATCATTATATGTATATGCCACAACTTATCTATCTATTCACCAGTTAATGGATATTTGGATTGTTTCTAGTCTGGGGCTATTGTAAACAAAGCTACTATGAACATTAAAGTACAGATCTTTGTATGGAGCATATTTTTTCTTTTATCTTGAGTAGATACCTAAGAGTAAGATTTCTAAGTCATGTGTTAAGTGCATGTTTAATCTTGTATGAAATTGTCAAACTGCTTTCCAAAGTAGCATTTTGCATTTCCACAGCAATGTATGAGAGTTCCAAAGACTCTAATTATTGACAGGACTTGGTATTATTTGTCTTTTCAACTTAGGCATTCTGATGCATGTGTAGTGGTGCCTAATTATGGTTTTAATTTACATTTCCCTAATGATTAATGAAGCTGAGCATCTTTTTTATGAACTCACTCGAATATCTTCTTTTGTGAAATCTGCTTATTTTTTTTGTCCATTTCTTAATTGGGTTGTTTGCCTTTATTAACCTGTGAGTTCTTTAAATATCCTGGATAGAAGTCCTTTATCAGATACATATTTTGCAAATCTTTTTTTCCCAGTGAAGAAGCAGTTCTTAAGTAGGAAATACTTGCATTCAGGGGCGATAAAGGGTCCCAAATCCAGGCAGCTGAGTAATTTAGGGCAACATGTCAACAATGAGAATGCTGAATTGTGAACCTCATTCCGAGACAGAAGTTCTGGCCCAGCCATGGTTCTTTTATATACTTCTGGTTAGGGAAGAACCACTTGCAGTGCATGAATAGCCCAATATACATACTGTGGGGGTGGCTCTGTCTGGCCTACCCACAAGGAATATAATACCCTTTTATGACATTTGTGGCAGGGCATTTGGGGAGCAAGGAGGAAGAGGAAGTAAGTCAGGAGAGAGAGGGGTTAGTAAGAAATTAACATGAACTTGAGCCAAATGGGAATGGTGGCTACAGTATTCATGGAGAAGGTTAGCTTTCCATGAGCAAGTCCTGATAAGAGAGTAGCAAATTCAGACTCATTCTGGGCAAACATTGATAGTTCAGGGAAAAGCTAAATCCAAGGTTAATAGGATGGTAAGATGGGTACATATACAGAAGTCTAGAACAGAGAAGATAACTAATCCATGAGAGCTTGACATCATGGAAGGATGGGGCCTGTGGCAGTCATGACTATGTGATTAGTACTTATATATTACTTGTAAGTTTGATTCTTCTTCCAGAAACATTTAAATAGAAAACGTAGTGAGTTTTGTAGACAGAGCCCTAGTGAATATCTTACTCTGCAGTGTCTTAGGACTGACTTTGTACATATGGAAGTCAGCCAGATCTCCTGGGTGGATCATTAAACTGGAATTCTTTTCTTGGAACACCAGTACCTTAGTGTGTGACCTTAACCTGAGGCTAGCCATCAACCTGTCAAGAGGAATGACCCCAGGGATAAGGCCCTGCTGCCTCTACTTAAAGACTGTTCTTCAAAACAAAACAAAACAAAACAAAACCAAAAAAACAATGGATACAAAAAAGAAAAAAAAGAATGCAATCATCTCTGGTTTCTACTTGTTTAAAGAGAATGTTATGAGGATTCTAGAGGTAATATCTCTGGAGGACTTTGAGCTCCATCAGTAAAAATCTTGTATACATATAAACCAAAGGAATTCTGGTAGACAAACATGGCAATATTGTATATCAGTCTTTTGTGTCTGTTTTCAGATTCTTTTTTAACTTGGCTTGGGCCCAGAAGTAGGCATGGTATAGACAGAATATGCCCAGTATTGGGTTTTTTAACTCAATCCCTTCCTTTAAAATAAGGACCGGGAGAGGCACCTGGGTGGCTCGGTGGGTTAAACGTCCAACTCTTGATTTCGGCTCAGGTAACAATTCCAGTGTGTGAGATCCAGCTCCTAGCTCTGTCCTGACAGCATGAAGCCTCTTTGGATTCTCTCCCCGCCCTTGCCCCTCCCCTGCTCACTTGTGCATGCACACATGCATGTGCATGCCGTGCTCTCTGTCTCCTTCTCACCTTCTCTCTCTCTGTCTCTCTCAAAATAAAGAAATAAACATTAAAAAAAAATAATCAGGGCAACGAGTAGATTTTCATCAGGGACCTTAACTGTAGGCCTCCCTCACAATGAGAAGTAAAACTAAGTATAGGTGAGTCCTGTGTGACAAGTATTTTAATGAGAAATTTATACATAAATTATTGATATCATGCATCTTTCAATGAAATGATTATCAATATTATTTTGAGTGTTATTCCCCTGTTACTTCAAGTTCTATAGGCTTTACATAATTGTAAAGGGCCTAACATTATTATGAAACATTGTAAGATACGATTTTGATTCTAACAGTTTATTCTTGACACTGGTATTTAATTCAGAGAATAAGATCAAGAGGATCTTGATGAGAATCAAGGATCATGAGGATGCTCATGAACTTTGAAGGAGAAAAGATCATTTGGATTTAGTGTCTATGTGTGTATTTTTCTCTAAGTTTTATGAGGTAGTTACATAAAAGGGACTTCTAAAATAGAAAAGGATGATGAAAATGGGCTGAACATTTCAAACAAAGTTCAGTGTGAAATCAGTAGTATATTCAGTAGAGGTGACAGGGAACAAAGATGTGGAGGAAAAAGGAGAAAAGGAAAATCAGCAAGCAGTAAAAATAATGATTGGGGTCAGGCAGTAACAGTAAAATCAAGAAACTTGAATATGATGGAAAAAACCATGGGTAGCTATAAAAGAGGCATTTGAAATAGGAAATGATGTGAGAGGAGAAGATAATTTTAGTACAGTTAAAGGAAGTAGCAGCTATGGGTGCTAAAAGAGAGGATTAATTTTAAATGTGTCCCAGAAGTAAGAGAAATATTTTTTAAGGGGTGGGGAAAGAATGATGGAAAAAGCCTAGTTGAGTGTTATATGGCTATTTCAAGCAAGATTCTACGTAGAGTATTATGACCATTTGGGTGCACCGTACTTTTACTGGCACATTGATGAACCAGAGGTCATTCAAGACACCAGGGTGGTGAGAAATGGCAGCTCTCCTCAGATATCTGTAGGTCTGCCATAAGGAAGAAAGATCACATTTGAGTTTATATCGTTCAAAAGAAAGAAATAGACCTAAGGAAAGTTAGAGGAAGGCAGATTTTGCTTAATATAATGCTCTAACAATTAGACATGCCCCTATAACAGAATGGGGTATTTGTACAGAAACACTTTCCATCTTTGCGAGTATTCAAGCAGAAAATATGCAATAACCTGACTAACTAATCAAATGGTTTCTTTTTACCTTATAAGGTCCTTTTTGTCTGGAGGATCATGTGATTTGCAGACAGTGAACCCAAGGCCTCATAGCCCTGATGCTGCACTTTGCTCTTTTACAAGAGTTGCTGCTTTCCCAACACCCCCACCTGCCAGGAGGAGAGGAAGCCAGAGGTACTTGCTATGACCATCCTTTTGGCACAATCTGTGGCTGGTACATTGAGTGTCAGCTACTGCTTTTTTTTTTACTTCTCTTTATTATTAGTTCTGGGCCCCCAAGCAAAAGTTTTTGAAGGCCTTTCCCCTCCTTGTTAATTATAACATGGTATCAGTCAGAGTCCAAGCAGAAAACAGGTGAGCATTCAAACAGAGTAATTTGAGGAGAATTCAATAAAGAAACTGTTCACAAAGGTGTGGACACTATTTACAGAAACCAACAAGGGATGGCACCATCCCCAGGACTTGTGATAGGGAGAGGCATTACTACTGCAGGCCTGAAGATGGAGAATATGGAGCTATTTCCACACCCTGGAGAGGGTGGTTGTACGGAGAGGACTGCCTGAAAGGAGAGTTTGCAGCCAACACACAGCAAGAGGGACAGGGAAAGAAATAACCCAGCCTCACTTTTCTTCTGCTGGTGCCTCTCACTGCCAAACCTGACCATGAGCTGGGCATGAAGGGAGCCAGCTGACATCTATATGGGTCAGCCTCCTGGGGCACAGAGCAGGACAGAACTGAGGAAAGAAGGAGTCTGGAGAGGCTAATGGAAGAAACCACAGAAAGCAAATTCCTCCCTAAGGTACAGCTGGTGCTTAAGCAGTTTCTGTACTGTTAGGAATGCGGCAACGTATCTTAGAAGAACTTAATTAAGGCCTCCACCCTCTGCTAGCCACTCTGAGGTCGTGCCTGTCAGAATTACAGCTTTCTGCAAGGTTTTTCCTGATGGTCAGTGTTTAGTCCCCTCCACCTTCAAGGAAAGGACACATGGTAATTTTATTTAAAAAAAGACATGTAGAAGTCCTTCCTTTTAGTCAGGTGCTAGAGTTTCCCCCCCCCCCCCCCTTTGTTTAGAGCAAAGGAGAAACATCTAGACAGAAAGGCAGTTTCACTCTGAAATAATTGAAGCTTAAGCTTTGGGGTCCCTTGCTTGGACCTCTGTGAATGTTGGGAGTTTCTGGGGTTGGTAGAATGTTCTAAGTGGGGGAGTTCCGGAAGCCAGATTGCACTTCTATGTAAACATTTCTAGTAAATTGCCCAGAGAAGTGTCACAAGGAAGAGATCTGGCCTTCCAAAGTTCCAAAGTTCCAAGGTAATTTGTCATGAATCCTTTTCTTATCCTTAATAAATATTCATTTTTTGTACCCAACTTTGTATTTGTATTTTGTATTTTATATTCTTTTTTCTTAAGAAGAATCAACCAAGTAATATAAGCTTTAGCCCTCACAAAACCTGGATCCACCCTAACTATGTGGAATTTTCATTATACTCAAAACTAGGTCAGCAGTCTGTTTATAATGCAGGAGAGTGGATGGCTTTGGTATGGAGAGTCACAGGGATTTTGTATGTTTACAATGGAAAGTTTATGCATGAGAGAGAGAGTGAGCACGTATGTAGGTTTTATCTGTGAATAAAAGAATGGCTCCTATCTACTAGCAAACAGGCATCAAGGAATCAAAGTTTACTATTCTTTGCCACCTTTTGGCTGCTGCTCCATTTCTCTCCTCCACATAAGTGTTCCTTGAACACACGCTTTATACAAGGTGTATCCACCTCAGAGTCTTGGCTGGCTCAGTCAATGGAACATGTTACTCTTAATCTCAGGGTTGTGAGTTCAAGCCCCATGTTGGTTATAGAGTTTACTTTTAAAAAATTGAGAATAAAAAATTATGTGTCCAACTCTCAACTACGTCTATGGCTTTGACTCTCTTTAATCAACTTTGTTCCCCTTCCTTCTGTATCCCTCTCATCCCTAGGAGCTGCCCCTCAACTCGGATATTAACAGCAACTGTATGGAAAAGTCAAAGGACAATTTCCAATATTGTCATTTCAATTTCTGACTTGTTGCCTCACCAGTGCACCAGTTCTCCCTTCAGTCGTGACTAACATGACTTCTTTAAAAGCTTGGCCACTGAACTGTGGCTTCTGTGGGATCATTTGCTTTGAGGATTCTATTTTACCATTTTCTGTATCTATTGGAGTTCCTTAGTCTTTTTTCTCCTGGGTATAATCTAGGCTAGGAATCACTGCCCTCCTATTCAATTAGGTTCTGCCCGTACTGAGATCACACATATTTCTCTTCAATCATTTCTCCTCAGTTTTCATGCCAACCTCTTTGGCTGCTTCTTTCTTTTTTTGCCTCTTTCCAATCCATTTATTTGTTAAGTCCATACAATGGGATCTTCTTTTATCCTGAGTACTGGTATAAGCTCTTGGGTAGGCTCTCCCCTCCAGATCTAATCTTCTATAACCACTTCTCAGAGTGACAGTGGACATCTCAAACCACTCATCTAACATCACTCCACTCCCTAAGACTCTGTAGTGGCCTTCAATAATCCCTCAAAGTATATCCAAACTGTTTTCCAGGAGTCACATCACTTCCTTATTTAAGATTCATTTGCTTATGGGACACTTGGGTGGTTCAGTTGGTTAAGCATACAACTCTAGATTTTGGCTTAGGTCATGATCTTGTGGTTGTGATATCTGGCTCCACACCATGGGGCCTGCTTAAGACTCTCTTTCTCCCTCACCCTTGGCCCCTCCCTTGCACATATTCCCTCTCTTTCTCTCTCTAAAAAAAGAGAAAAAGAAGATTCACTTGCTCAAATCTCCTTTTGTCTAATTCTATCCCTACTTTTTCTAAAACTACATGATACATATATAGTGACTCCTTCTGCTACTTACTATGTGCCAGACTCCATGCTATGTACTTAATTTGACCTAAGTAGGTTGCCCAAAGTTATAGACTTAATAAGGGTCTTAGTGGTGTTTGAATTAGGTGTCTCTGTTCATACTCTCAACCACTGTCCCAATGTTCTCAGGATATGGGTCATTGACCACCTGCATCAGGGTCTCATGGAGTGTCATTTAAAGTGCAGATTCCCGGGTCCCACCCCTTATCTATGTAAATGATGAAAAGGAATCAGTTATATAAAGATCTAATGAAGGAATCTTCTAGGCAGAGAGAACAGCAAACGCTGAGAAGGGCAATAAGCAAGGATCAGAATAAAGGCTAGTAAAGCTGGAGGACAATGAGACCAGAGAGGTAGAAGGGGTCAGCTCCTGAGGATCTGGAAGCTTTGGATATTCGTTTAGTTAGACAGGAATCTCTAGGACAGTTGCAAACAGATGAATAAGCTCCACCTTATATTTTAACAGATGGCAGCTGCCCACTAAAGAGTTGTAGGATGGTGGAGTTGTTTCAGGGAAGCAGCTCCCCAGCTAGGGCATCTTCCTTTCATCAAGAGAGACCATGGATGAATTCTTGCAATTGGAAAGTGAGCAGGAATGATTTATATGTCACTCTTGGGCACAAGTATCAGAGAAATAGATGTACCTGCTTCACTTTTTCTTCCTCTTCTACCAGCCAGATGGATGTTAACTTCATATATTGAAGATAAGTAGGCTTTGCCCTATCCTAGTGTGGCCCTGACAAAAAACAAAAAACAAACAAACAAAAAAAAAACAAACAAACCCTATATGGGACTATTAGGCAAATGAGAAGTAGAATCCACATTACTCAAATATGGGGGTTTCTTTGTTATAGTAGTTACTGCTCCCTCAAATGATACAAATCATATGACTTATGCTTTGCTGAGATTATGTTGGCTACTGGGTGGATGATAGTCTGGGGGTGGGAGGAGATGGCAGCAAGGGTGGGAGCAGGGAGACCAGTTAGGTGGTTCTAGTGGGACTGATGGTGACTTAGATTAGGTTGGTGGCACTGGAGTGATATGGAGATACTAGATATACTCTGGAAGAATTTTTTTTTTAGATATTTATTTATTTTTGACAGAGCATGAGTGGGGAGCAGCAGAGAGAGAGGGGGGACAGAGAATCTGAAGTGGGCTCTGTGCTGACAGCAGAGAGCCCAGTGCAGGGCTCGAACTCATGATCCATGAGATCATGACCTGAGCCAAAATCAGATGCTTAACTGACTGAGCCACTTGGGCGACCCTAGAAGAAATTTTGTGTGTGTGTGGAACTAGCAAAGTGTATGAGTGCATTGGATGTTGGGTGTGACAAAAGAAAGGAACAAGAAAGGGTGTGAAAAGAAAGGAACCAAGGACTGCAAGGGGTTTGGCTTGAACTCACTGAAAAAAATAGAGATGCCATTTTCTGAGATGGAGACCAGAACTCTCAAAATCCTCCCTTGATTGCAGTTCTCCCAGTTAGCTCCATTTGTCCTGAATGATCTCTTAGCTGTGGCCCTTAGACTACATCACCTGTGGCCTGATCCACATGCTACAGATCTTACATGTACTTCACACATTAACACTCAGGAAAAAACTTGGCCTACACTCTCTCAGCCTGAACATCTGATAAAATGAAACTCAAAAACATGAAAGTGGCAGTTTTAACCTCATATGGATTTAAGTTGTTTTTCTCATTCTTACCAAGCTAGAGGAAAGATAGAGAAGAATTGTGTATTTTATGTCTGCAATTAAGAAGTAAAGGTTGGGGCGCCTGGGTGGCGCAGTCGGTTAAGTGTCCAACTTCAGCCAGGTCACGATCTTGCGGTCCGTGAGTTCCAGCTCCGCGTCGGGCTCTGGGCTGATGGCTCAGAGCCTGGAGCCTGTTTCCGATTCTGTGTCTCCCTCTCTCTCTGCCCCTCCCCCGTTCACGCTCTGTCTCTCTCTGTCCCAAAAATAAATAAATGTTGAAAAAAAAAATTTTTTTTAAAAAGAAGTAAAGGTGATGATGTTAATCACAAATGTCTGTAGTTCTGGGCTAACCTTGATTTGGAGTATGGTTACAACATACTTTATAACCACATAGCTCTGGTGAGATTTATGTTTATTGATCCTTTCCTCTCTGTGTCCTCTGAATGTGGGTGCACTCAGGGTCACAGTGTCTCCAGGTCAGGGTTCTGTAAATGCCCTAGGGGTTGGAGATGAACCAGCTCTGTCAGGCTAGAGCGGTCAGCCAATGATGGCTCTCCCCTGGGCTCTCAGGAGAGGTGGCTACTTCCTTTTGAACATGGTCATGGTAATAGCCGTAATGTCTACTTGGGGCAAGTAAAAGAGAACCCCCAGAAAGATTAGGTAGCTGGAGTTGGACTCAAGAAATAGGCTTTGCTTATGAATATGCATTATGGTTCAGGGGAAGTACTCCAGTTTTTTTCCTTCACTTCCAACTGAACTGTCACTGTTAGCATTTGAGTTTTCTGTGACTGTCACTGCCATCCATAAGCATGGCCAAGTGGAACTAAGCCAAGCCCCCAACTGTGAGATGTCTCTTCAGACTTAGGGGAGAAAGGGACAGAGGGTGAAGGGAGAAGGTGCAGAAAGGGGAAACTCATTATATATCCCTTGGAAAACTACTCCTTCTGATCTGTCACTTCCTACTCTTCCACCCATGCCTTCACACACACTCTATAATTCTCCATCTGTTTCCAGCCAGTCACTGGGAATTGAATATGAGTGACTTCTGCAACCAAGAGAAATGAGCAGTAGTGATGACTCTATACTTCTGTTCATTCATTCATTCATTCATTCATTCATGGTGTCTAATCCAAAGATGAAAAAGACATAGCCCTTGTCCTCAAGGAGCTCTATCTGTGAAAATAATAATATAAGTTACTGTGGTAACAGAAGTGTGAGAACAAAGTACTCTAGATGCAACAAAGAGGACCAGTTAGTCATGCAGGTCTGTGTGTTTATGTCTGTGTGTATGCAGGTAAACTGTGACAAAAGGCAGGCTTTACAGAGAACATGCTATCAGAGGAATCTCGAAAGATGGGTAAGATTTCATCATTCAGGGAAGGGAAAGGGCTGAGGAGAGGAAAGACAGGAAACAGAATGTGAAAAGACATTATATTCTATTGATATCTAGGAATAGGAATTATGTCCTGAGGATATTCTTGGCTGAATAAATCAGTATGTGTCATCATACCATAATATAATGATTTACCAATAGCAGCAATGGCCTATATTTTAACCGTGGAATCTCTCATTGGTGTCATTAGTGATGTGAGCTGGAAACCTGAGCGTATTCTATCATAAAGTTATTTGTAACATAAGGGAGTGTTTACACTGTTTTATCTGCTTTAGTTTCATTTTCAACCTAGAATTTAAATGTTTTTATTTATTTTTGAGAGAGAGAGAAAGACAGAGCATGAGCAGGGGAGAGGCAGAGAGAGAGAGAGGGAGGGAGACACAGAATCCGAAGCAGGCTCCAGGCTCTGAGCTGTCAACACAGAGCCCAATGTGGGGCTTGAACTCGTGAACTGCGAGCTCATGACCTGAGCCGAAGTCAGAAGCTCAACCGACCAAGCCACCCAGGTGCCCCAAGAGTGAATTTGACTCTTTTTTTTTAATATATGAAATTTATTGTCAAATTGGTTTCCATACAACACCCAGTGCTCATCCCAAAAGGTGCCTTCTTCAATGCCCATCACCTACCCTTCCCTCCCTTCCACCCCCCCCCCCCCCATCAACCCTCAGTTTGTTCTCAGTTTTTAAGAGTCTCTTATGCTTTGGCTCTCTCCCACTCTAACCTCATTTTTTTCCCCTTCCCCTCCCCCATGGGTTTCTGTTAAGTTTCTCAGGATCCACATAAGAGTGAAAACATATGGTATCTGTCTTTCTCTGTATGGTTTATTTCACTTAGCATAACACTCTCCAGTTCCATCCGCGTTGCTACAAAGGGCCATATTTCATTCTTTCTCATTGCCACGTAGTACTCCATTGTGTATATAAACCACAATTTCTTTATCCATTCATCAGTTGATGGACACTTAGGCTTTTTCCACAATTTGGCTATTGTTGAGAGTGCTGCTATAAACATTGGGGTACAAGTGCCCCTATGCATCAGCCCTCCTGTATCCCTTGGGTAAATTCCTAGCAGTGCTACGTGCTACTGCTGGGTCATAGGGTAGGTCTATTTTTAATATTTTGAGGAACCTCCACACTGTTTTCCAGAGTTCAACCTAGAATTTAATGTGCACCATTTAGTAGGTGTAATGTGGTTGATTTGCTACAAATGAAAAGTTGAATGAATTGATGGTAGATAATCTACAAAAAACTCAGATTAAACCATTTGAATCTCCCACTAGATGGCATAGGAAGAACCTAGAATAACAATACCTAATTCTCATGCTAGAGTCAATAAAAAGAAGTTTCTGTTTCTATGGTTGAATGATTCTGAGTATTTTCTATTAAAAGCAAATACTCTATAAGTAATATCTTTGTAATTATGTTTCTTCTTTAATAATGATTTATTTCTAAGCAGTAATAAATATATGTGGTTTAAAATTGATAGTAAATAGGAGAATATGATGAAAGTTTATTAAACTCTTTTTAAAATAAATTAAAACCATTCTTTTTTCATCAAGTTGTTTTTTTATTCATTTTTAATTTTTCCAGGCTAGCATTTTTCCATATGGGTTCTTGGAGAGCCAAAGTCAGGGTTTGTCTTAGTGATATCACTCTCAGAGATTCCTGACTTGGGGAAGAAAATAAAAGTTAATAACTCTGTATTATTGTGACCCTAGTAGACTGTCATCTACCACTTACAGATTTTATAGAGCAATCAAAAGTGAAGCAATCCATATTTACTGATTAGGAGTAAGAGGGAAATATTACATGACCTGTGTAAGTAAGTCCACATTACTTTAAGAACACTAACAAGTATTACTCAAGGTAAAAAGAAATCCTACTTACTTCTCTATCACTTGACCTTTAATTACAGAACTGTCTAATACCCATATAATTATTCAAAACATTGAATCCCAATGAATTTCTTCTTCATGTGAACCTCACACAGCCCTAGTCTAACTCTATTTTAAGAATGTTGACAGAATGTGAATTTTGATAAGCAGCCATAAGTAAATGATGAGGAGCCAGAGCTATATTATAAAAATTCAGCTAGTCTTTTCTGGGTACACCAGGTCTCAAACTTCCCCAAATCCCTAGTTCTGAGTTACCTAGAGTAGAGCTTCATTGGGTAGGCACCAATGCTTGGAAAGACTGCTTGATCATGAATACAGAGCCAAGTAAATATGTCTTCCAAATAAACGCAGCTCTTTGATGTAACTGGTACTATGGCGCCACAAGGATTCCATTCAACAGGTATTTATTGAATGACTTCTCTGGGCCACACTCTGTGCTGGGCCCTGAGCTAGCTTAAACAATCTGACTCTAATATTGGGGCAGCAGGTAAGGAGGCAGGAATAGTATCACTTTCAATAATGGTCTTTTACTGCAACAAGGGTCTCATAAATCATGGTTGTTTGCAGCATTAGAATCAAAAGGACACTTAACTTGAACCACAGTGCCCCCTGGTAACCATAACTGATATTCCACCTAGCTAATGAGAGTTCTCACTGAATGTAGAAGTACTGCTCAATTCTATTTCAATAAGTACAACAAGCAGGAACAGAAAACCATTGGGGCAATGCTCCCAATGCAGGATTTTTTTTCTATACTGTATAACCCTTCAATGCCTCTCATCAGAATCTCCTGAATCACTTGTTTTAATGAACATTCTGGAGCCCTACTATAGGTCACTGAATCACATCTTGATTGTTTGACCAGGAGGCTAGAGCAAAAACCATGAATGGACCAGTTCCCAAGCACACAAGAGACCACCATGGACACTCTATGAATCAAAAGGGTGGTGTGGGGGCCTGGAGATGTGACGAGTTCCTAAGCACAACTATGGTCCAGAGACGTTACAGTTTGGGCCTTGACATTAATGTGATGTCATTTCCTGTTGCTTATCTTAAGTAAGGACCAGCTTACAAATGTCCTCTTCTAGGGAAAACAGCAAAGAATTAATTGACTGAAGGCACCAAGTATGGATTCTGCTTATATAACTTACTTACCAGAAATTATTTATCTGGAATGCATCATTTCATTACTGAGTTTTAATACCAGTAAAAATCATGTGACTTCACCTGACACCTGGGACTAGTCTTCCCTAATTCATTAATGCATAGAACTACCAGAAATCAAAATGCAGAGGAGCACTAACATGAAGTCCCCACATGTTCGGGTAAATGTTGTTGCTCTGAAGCAGAATTAAATTTGGGGAACTCATAGAAAAATCAGAAATTGATTTTTTAAAAAATTTGGTGATATGTATATATGCACTGTACGTGTATCTGTGTAAAGGTCATAGGTTCTAAAACAAGTCCAGCATTGTACTGGGAGTTTAACTTTTATTCCCTAATTTTCACAATAGTCCTGCTGATGGAAATTATTGTGTTCCACCATTATACAGTGTAGGAACCCAAAGCTTAAGTAACTTGCCCAAGGTGACATAACATAGTAAATAAAGAGCTTGAACCCTCCAAAATCCATGACATTTCCATCATTCCATGCTTATAAAGAAACATGGAAAGAAATTAATGCATAAAAGAAAGATATTAAATGCTAAAACTTTTATGACAATTTTTTTCCTTTGCAATATCAGAAATATCCAGTAGGCTGTACTCCTGAATCAGTTTTCTAATTGAAACCCAGAGCCATTAAACTGATTTTTCTTAGAGCTTCAGGTGGTTTTTTTGATGTATTACTTTAAATGGAATCTAAGATAATAATTTGTAAATTTCTATATGCACCTGAAAGTGAAAAGAAAATATTATTTTGTATGCATTGGTTTTAGGTCCTTAACTGCTTTTTTTTTATATTAAAATAGCACCCTATTAAAATTGTTTGTGAAATTTATTGATGCTTCCCAGCTAGGGACAGAACTTTATTTTATTCCATCATTGTGAAAGCCATGCTATTTTATCACGGGCTACCACACAGCTTAGCCTGATTTATAGAAGTGTGATGAGTTTATCAGCATGTCTCCAGGCACAGTTATTTTAGAATCATCAAAGACAGTGCTTCACAAAGTATGGTATTTTTTTACACAAAATTTTGTGGTATTTTTTTACAAATATCCCAGTGACTCTTAGACACATATAAGTTTGAGGACCACGCTGATCCATGTGGTGTTACTTGAGGGGACTAGGAAGGATCTTGCTCTTAATATTTTATCTACTGCTTGACCAAAAATCAATTAATTTTATAGAATAAAGCAAGGATGTCTCCATTAGATTCCAATTTCATGGAGCCATAAATATTTTAGACTGAGTTTTTTTTATTAACTAGGTACTTCACCTTTGTAGGAGAACTAGGAAAGGGGACAATTAAACAGGAATGATGTTTGAAGAGAGACTACAAAAGCATAATTTGAATGCTTCGCTTCTGAGATATGATATATGGACACCTCACATTATTCATTAAGGAGATGTCGTAGTTTCAGTATAACATCTTCAGTATAATATCCTTTAACCAACTCCTGTATCCTGCAAAGACAACCTTATAGAAGTCTACTCAATGATAACTGAGCAATACTTAATACTCTGAATGTAGGTTATAATGTACTGTCATATTTACTTAGTTTTGTGTATTTTTAGTGTAGATAGAACCTATATACTCAAAGGCATAAAAACAAAACATGAGACACATAAGAAAATTAATATCATTACCATGTAATAGAACTTAAACTTGTTTTCAAATAATACATATCTAGCTATTAACTAGACCGGGCTCCATATGACTTCCTGTTGCTTCAAAATAAATACAGATATAGCATGGATGATCCTGGAAAACAGTATAAGTGAAAGAAGCCAGACACAAAAGGACACATATTGTATGGTTCCATTTATGTGAAATATCCAGAATAGGCAAATCCATAGAAAGCGGATAGAGATAGAAAGCAGATTACTGGTTGTCAGAAGCCAGGAGAAGGGGTAATGTGGAGTGACTGTTTAATGAGTAGGGGGTTTCCTTTTAGAATGATGAAAATGTTCTTGAACTAGATGGTGGTGATGGTTGTACAACATTGTGAAAGTATAGCATGCCACTGAATTGTATACTTTAAAATGGTAAACTTTATGTTATGTGTATTTTACCACAATAACAAATCATACATAAAATTAAATAGAATAAAATAAAATCTCCCCTCAAAGGATGAAGATGGATAGTATTCAGGATATAGAAAAGAATGTGCCACTGGGGTTGAAGGGAATTCTAAGAGATACACCCCAATGTGTTTTAAGGGGTGACACTAAATTTGGGAAAATGTCAGGTTTCAGTGTTGAAAGCCAACTTTGACTTGTATATATGCTTTGGCTTGCCAAAAAGACAACAAAACAACATCAACCCCCGCCCCCAAAGCAAAAGCACACAAAGCCAATAATAACTATAATCTTGTGATAAACAGCTAACTGTACTCACAGGCCAGAGTCCCAGTAGGTCAGCTCAAGGGGTGGGGCTTCCTACGGAGCAGTCACAGCTGGTTTCTCACTTATCTCCACAGAAAGACATGGAGGGATTCATAATTTACTCCTCCCATAACTCCCTTCCCCGCCCCTGTCACTAAGCCCCCAGGGCAAATAGGGTTTCTCCTATGAAGTAATCTAAGAATGGAGGTTTATTTTTATACTGGTGTTAATTGAATGATTATCAGTGTCCTCGTGACTAATACATAAAGGCTATTCTCACTTTTATTTACTCTTTCAGAGAATTCAGGTATATTTACAGCTGTGACCTCAATTCTTGTACCTTTCTATTCCCTCTCCCACTGTCTAGAAGTCAAATTGCCCTCCTAAAAATTCATCACATCATATCAGGTTTAGATTTTTTTAAAAAATGTATCTGAAAGCTTCAACTGAAAAACCAGAGAAGATTGCGAACTGCTCTGGAATGAGACAAAATGGTGTCTGCTGTGCCTTCTGAAGAAGAGCTGCATTCTGTGTAGGAGCTTTTGTGAAATCCTGTGTCACCCACGCTACCCATTACAATGCTCATAACAGTCACATATCTGATCTGGAGGAAATGTAGCTGGCACTGTATTTATTCCTATTACCTCCTGTCTTGAAGCAAAATGCCAGTACTTCCTCCATGCAGCCTGGAGTGGTAAACATCAGCTGGGGAGAAGCTTTTATGTGGGGAATTTATTGCTAAATGAATTTCTGAAGACCAATATAAGAAAGTGGAAGCACTCTTTACACAGTATAGCATTGGTGCAGATAGATACGTCCAATAATTAATTTCTGATGTACCCATGAACATCATCTCTTTTGTGGTTTCCTGTTTTGCAGTTTTTATGTGATACACAGATTATTTCATTTTGTATTCCAGCCAATGGTGTGCATTCATAAAACAGATCTTTGTGCTATTAATATAGGAGACATAATATAAGCTGAGGATTTGATACAGTGCTAATAAAATTAAATTATTTTTTGAAAACCTGCCAAATGGGTAAGATGTTTGCCCTATATTAGTGACTATCATTTTGAAGTGAAACCTACTTTAATGAATACCTGACAAAGAAACCTTTTAAAGGAATGATTATCTTTGACATGAATATATTCAGCTACTGTTTATACAATGAAATCTTAACTAGTTGGTAAAAATGGCACAATATTACGACAGGTATAGAAAATACTACATAAAGAAATGTAAAGGCTGCATGAAGAGTTAATGACTAATTCTGTTATCTGAGTTGGTGCTTCAGTGACAGTTTGCTCTGAGAAAAGCTTATATTTATGATATTGTGGGTGCAATCTGTGCATTTGAGTTATACCCAGAGCCTTATTAATGCTATGTGTAAATTATAGAAATTACCAAAAGAAGAAAGCACAGTATGTTTGCATTCTGCTTTCAGATACAAGGCAAGGTAATTATAATTTATGACCCAGTGACTATATTTTATGTCTTAAAACTGAAAAATAAGGGGAAAAACTGGAAAGTACTGGAATATGGATGTAATAATACTTAAAAGTAATGACCTCATTACATTTTCCATCTTCAGATGAGTTGTTAAAGCAAAGGTAAATACTTTATCATACAGTGGTCTGATTATGTTCAGAGAAGAAGAATGAAAAAAATTTGAATGGTTGTAAAATATAGGCCATAATGACAGGTTAAGTTATTTATTATTACCCTGAAGGAATAAAGTCTAAGCTCTGACTTCATTAGTCCACAACTAAACAAAAGATTACACAGGCAATGTATTCATTGTTCTTCATTGCCACTGAAGACAGCAACTTAAATTGGTTAAATAAAGAACATTCTTAGCAATGTGGCTAGGAATGATGAAGGAAGGGGCGCGTGGTGGCACAATTGGTTCAGCACCTGACTCGATTTGGGCTCAGGTCACGATCTCATGGTCAGTGAGTTCAAGCCCCACACTGCAGAGCCTGCTTGGGATTCTCTCTCGAGAGCCTCTCTCTCTGCAACCTCCCCCCCACCGGCTCCCCTCGTGCTCTCTCTCTTTCTCTCAAGATAAATAAACATTGAAAGAAAAAAAAAAGAATGATGAAGGATTCTTATTATATCTATTTATCTATTATATCTATTATATATCTATTATATCTATATATATATATATATATCTATTATATCTATCTATATATCTATTATATCTATTATATCATATCTATTATATGCTTCTTGCTGGTCATGATTCTATGGAAATCTATTCTCCAAAATAATGCAATACTGTGTTGTCCCACACAACTGGTGATGTCTTTTGTGGTTAATGCAAATTAAATATTTTTAGCATTGAACTTCACTAATTTAGGAAGTTCCCACTGGTCATTAGTAAAACCCAAAATGAGGACGTGCATTCTTCGTGTATCCTAGTTAATCATAGAGTGGGGCATGAGGGAGAAATTGGGAGGGTGGGACAGAAGGACTGGAAAATGGATAGGACATTTAATAAAACTATTTTAGGGCAATGATTTTTAATCCTAGCTGCAATTAGAATCATTTGGGATTTTTTTTTAAATACCAATGCTTGAGTTGTGCTAGCTTGGGATGAGACCCTGGCATAGGCCTTTTTGCAGTTAGGTTTGAGAACCAGTATTTAAGACTTTTAAACATCTGCAATGCTCATAAAATTAAAGTGTGATGGTAAAAATATCTCTACACCAACTATTGTTTCAGAGTGATGTGGACCTGTGACTGGTGGGATTTAGTAGAAGCATATGATGTAGTACTAAGGAGAGCAATGAATCAGAACAGGTACGTTCTCACCCTGACTCCACAATTTGTAAGTTGTGTGACATATTTTATCACTTGGGGCTTTGATTTCCTCATTTGTTAAATGAAGGAAGTATATGGCTTTCAGGCCACTTCTAGTTTCCTGATTGGCGATATGATTGTACAGATTTTTGCAAAAATCTGTGCTTAAAACATATTTTCTAACTTATAAGTTACAGCAATAACCTCATAATAAAGAGGATCAAGGCATCTTACTAATGCTGTTTCGGTGTATTTCTAATAACCAGTTTTAAATAAGGCTCTTAAGTCATGTCATCAAGTTGAAGACAATGTTATAATTCAGCAAACATTTTTTTAAGCAACTATTGTGTTGTAGACACTGTTCTAGAAGCTGTGATGATGCAAAGATAAAGAAGACACAGTCCTTATTTACAACAAATTGATGGCTTTGTAGAAAAGACAAAGTGAATTTGAAGAATGGAATCCAAATTCTTTTAACCTGTAAAAGGGACATGTGGGTCATTTGGGTGAGTGTCCAACTCTTGATTTGGCTCAGGTCATGATCTTACAGTTGTGAGATCAAGCCCCATGTCAGGCTCTGTGCTGGGTGTGGAGCCTGCTTAAGATACTCTCTTTCTCTCCCATCTGCCCCTCTCCCTCACTTGTGCTTTCTCTCTCTCTCTCTCTCTCTCTCTCTCTCTCTCTCTCAAAAAAAAAAATTTTTTTTAAGGTACATGCTATTCCATCAATACTCCCCCAAACAATAGCAATGGTCCTCAGCAAGAATTGTGAGAAATCTGTTCTTTTACTGGACTCTCTTCCTGAATAATTTCTATAAATCCCCAGGGATTACTTCATGTTCCACAGTCTATCCAGGTGGTCACTGATCAATTGACCAGCCATCCTAATATAGATATTATAGCTCCAGATCCCACAGCTTATTTTTTGATATCCTGTAAATGCCTTTCCATGCTGCTGCTGCTCTGTTTTGTTTCACACTAGATGCGTACACAAAGTTGTCCCTTACTTCCTGGAGCACAGCCAAACCCATCATAACAGTTAAGACTTAACTGAAGGTTTAAGGATAACTCAAGCACCATACAGAAAATAACTTGCAACTTAGCTGCCCCTAAAAGCGACTTACAACTCTTAGGATCTTCCAGTAATATTATATGTAAATTAATTGATACTGTGAGTTGGAGACTGTTCCATGTGGCAGTTCCCCCAGACATCTTCCCATTGTGGAGTTCATACACTTAAACCTCTCCTTTGTCTATAACTAGGGAGAAGTCTGGCCTCTTCCAGTCCGTTCCCAGACCTGCCTCATCTTCTACCCTAGAATGATTGACTATAGAAACATCCAATTCCTTCAACCTCATCCACCAGGTACTCTTTAGCCTTAGGCAAGGTGATAGTAACAATTTAAATGACATACCTCAAAGTCTGGGTTTTTCAATTTAAAAAAACCATGGGTGGGTTGCCAACAGTTAAGGCAAGGTATAGCTGTTCCAAGGCTGTTCTAGGTCTTCACTGAAGCATGATGTTAAGAGAAGGTGAGACCTGGCTCTCAATATAGACTATTCTAAACCAATCTGTGAGCAAATCCTTGTATAAAAGACATTCATATATCCCAAGGGAAGGAGGCAATTTTCAGGCACAAGGCTGAATCCATATTTAGGAAAAAAAATATTATCTGCCTCTGTCTCTGCAAAGGTGTATTTATGCTAAACAAAGCAAAATGTACCTTGACCAATGGCACATTTAACATGTTTATCTGAAGTATTAGCTTTCAGATTAATGGAGACTTAACATTTTTGTCTAAGAACAATAGGTGGTTATTATGTTTATAAAAGTATTCTGGTGTTTTTCCTAAAGTAAAAGAATCTGCTCCAAAGGTGAATTAATGTTTCAATTAATACATTTGAGATGATGTCTTTCAGTTAATTAAAAAAAAAAAAAACTTGGGGCGCCTGGGTGGCGCAGTCGGTTAAGCGTCCGACTTCAGCCAGGTCACGATCTCGCGGTCCGTGAGTTCGAGCCCCGCGTCAGGCTCTGGGCTGATGGCTCGGAGCCTGGAGCCTGTTTCTGATTCTGTGTCTCCCTCTCTCTCTGCCCCTCCCCCGTTCATGCTCTGTCTCTCTCTGTCCCAAAAATAAATAAACGTTGAAAAAAAATTAAAAAAAAAAAAAAAACTTGATTTCATTTAATAGAGATGAGGAAGGCCCCTATCCAGACTAGGGGCAGGAGGGAGTGAGGATGGAGAAGCTGTGCAGGATAGGGAATGACTGCAGAGAGTGCTGAAGGTTGGGTTAGGAGCCAAGTGAGCTGGAGCAGGGAGGTCAGGAGAGAGTGATCCAGACATGGGACAGCTTTTGTGAAATCTTAGAGACCAGAGAGAAGGATGGTGCTTTCAAGAGGAGATGATATGTTGGTTGCAAGGTCATGGAGGGGGTGACATTTTGGTTGAACAATAGTGACATTCACACTGATTTATGACTCTAAAAAAAACTTCAAACCATTAAACTTTGATTATGAAAATCACTAGGCAATTTGTAAAACAGACCCTCTCACCTCCTCTCTTTTTCTAGAGATGGAGGGGGCACCAGGGAGAGATGGTTAGGTTGAAAGTACAATGAATTGTTGTAGACTGTATCAAAGACAACATAGTTTGTAGACTATGTCAAAATGGACATAAAACACATCTTATTTCCTGAGGCTTTATCACAAAAGCTTCTCTACCTAATACCATGCCTGTGGAATTCTATATCTAGTTGATGAATAAATGATTATGGGAAATTTATGAAGGATTTTAATACAATTCCTCAAAAAGGTGTCTCATTCTTAATCCTCCCACACCCAAATAAGAGATTTAACTACCTTAATGAGATCATCTTACTTACATTATCTCATTTAATCATTGTAATAATTCCATGAAGTATATATGGCATTTGATTTTCATTTTATGGCTATAAAAACCTAAGCTCAAGGTAAGTGATCCAAGGTCACAGCTTAAGAGGAAAAAAGGTGTGTTTTGAATCCAGGTCTATTGCTTCTAGTTCATTCTGTCATTTATGCATTCAACAAACATCCACTGAAGTTATGTCTGCAATCTCTATTGAAACCTCCGTTTAAACAACCCCTTGTTTAAACACTGAGTCACATGAGGACAATAACTTAGAAATAGATGGGGCGCCTGGGTGGCGCAGTCGGTTAAGCGTCCGACTTCAGCCAGGTCACGATCTCGCGGTCCGTGAGTTCGAGCCCCGCGTCGGGCTCTGGGCTGATGGCTCAGAGCCTGGAGCCTGTTTCCGATTCTGTGTCTCCCTCTCTCTCTGCCCCTCCCCCCCCCCCGTTCGTGCTCTGTCTCTCTCTGTCCCAAAAATAAATAAACGTTGAAAAAAAAAATTAAAAAAAAAAAAGAAATAGGCCCTGTTGTTGCCTAGAACCATTTTATAAACTGAATTAAAAGTTTCCAATATTTGTCACGAATAAAGACTTGTTTGTGCATTCTGGCTGATGAATTGTATGTTATGTCAAGTTCTGTTTTGAGATATAAACAAAGGTTGATGGCCTTTAGCAGCCTCAACCACCGAAAAGGTTATGATGCCCTCCCTACCCCCCCCAACCTCTCATATATGTATTTAAAAATTTTTTAATATGATTCATAAAGTCAGTGTAATATAGTTCATTAAAGTCTACTTTCACCCCCTAATGACTACTTATAATCTGTTTTGGCATTTTGTGGTACCCTAAGCACATATTTAAATTTGCTCTTTGCTTAATCCGGTCTGGGATACCAGATGTCCATTTGTACATTTTCTTTAGCATTGTACCCTACTTGTATTCTTGTTGATTAATTTGGAAACCAGGAATCAGTTGACTAACTTTCTGGTTCAAGGCTATAATTCTTTTCTCAAATGGAGAGAAATTATGGTCTGCTGTGGTTCAAAGGAAATAATACAAGCTACAGAAAGTTCCTTGCTCCTATTCCAGGTGGGTAGGATGGTTGATATGGTATGGTATATAACTCATTGTGCCACTAGAATGTCATAAAAATCTTGTTCACAAATTGTGGTCTGTGTATTTTGATATAAGAAATTTTATGACACTTTTGAAGAAAAATATTGGAAGACTTCTTGCTGCTCCCAATGAGCTAGAAATTAACATTTTTGAAATAATATTCTTGCCATTTTGAAAACTTTAGACTTCATTAATTACTTTTAAATCAGTTGTGGGAACTGTATAATCTTATAATTGTAACCTACCAATAAAGCTGTCTCTCTACTCTTTAAAGAGACATATTACATGCAATTTGAAATATATAATTAATTAGGAATTAACTAGAAAAGCTTCCAGAAAACTAATATTCTTAGGTAGATAAAGGCAGATTAATCTTGAGTTACAAATTAAGTCTTGTGTTAAATTTCTTTTCTTTCTTGAGGGTAAGGGGAAATAAGAACACAGTAATATTTTTAAACATCAATGATGTATTGTGGAGGCAAGGAACACAGAGATTTTCTTGACATTGAGCAATGCAAACTTTGGTTTGAAATACCCTGATCTCTGTGGATATACTCTATGAAGATAGTGTTCTATGTTTGTTTAATGTCTTCTGGCTTTCTTTGTCAAAAATTCCAGTGATGGGGAAATAGGGAAGTCATTAGACTTTTGCAAATCTCAGTTTCTTCATCTATAAAATAGAGTTCACATAAACAGATACACATACACTCTACACACACATACATACACACGTACACATTCACATACACATGAATTTCATGCTAGTTAAATCTTGAGCTCTGGAGTCAGTTGTGGGCTGATATCCTGGCTCCACCATTTTCTAACCATATGACCTTAAGTAAGTTGATTCTTTAAACTTCAGTTTCTTTATTTGTAAAACAAGGATAATAACTTCTAGGGCTCTTTAAGGGTAAAATGAGGAATGCAGTAGAGTGTATAGCATAGTGCTGGTATCTTGGACTTTGTATAAATTAAATAAATTAAACAATTTTATTGTTTTATTAAAAGCATTTTTTTTTTAAAAAAAAAGCATTTTAGGGGCACCTGGGTATCTCAGTCAGTTAAACATCCAACTTTGGCCTGGGTCATGATCCCACGGCTCGTGGGTTTGAGCCCAGCGTCAGGCTCTGTGCTGACAGCTCTGAGCCTGGAGCCTGCTTTGGATTCTGTGTCTCCCTCTCTGCCCCTTCCCCACCTGTGTTCTGTCTCTCTCTCCCTCTCTCTCTCTCTTTCAAAAATAAATAAACACTTAAAAATTTTTTAAAAAGCATTTTATATATTCATAGTGCTAGTTGTTATAAACAGAACCATTTGCCAAAGGTGAGATTCAAATGAAATGTATATCTTCCTCCATAGTATCAGAGGTAATGGCCTCCCTCCTCAGTTTCCCCATGCAGCACTTTACTCATATATATAGACTAGCATCTGACCTCTACGGTCAGAAATGACTAGCTAGCTACAAATGACTGAGCCTATCTTTTTCACTGGATTATAAATTGTGGAGGATACGGACAATGCTTTAACTGAATTTTAATTGCATCCCTGGCTGAAATTATACTGTCTGCACATAGTTAAATTATCAGTCAAGATAAAATTTCAGTCAACAGTTTATCCCTGCAATCTTTTCTTTTTTAAATTTATTATTTATTTTGAGAGAGAGAGAGAGAGAGCAAGCAAGCTGGGGAGGGACAGAGAGAGAAGGAAAGGGAGAGAATCCTAAGCAGGCTCCTGCACTGTCAATGCCGAACGCCAATGCAGGGCTCTTCGTGGGGCTCAAATTCAGGAACCGTGAGATCATGACCTAAGCTGAAATTAAGAGTCCAATGCCTAACCACTTGACCGACTAAGCCACCCAGGCACCCCATCCTTGCAATCTTGATTTGTACAGTAGAACAATTGAGAGAGAATCTCTACCTGATGTGTCTCTAGTCAGGGGCCCAGTCCTACTAGGATGAATGCTAAGTGGGGGTCCTATATGGAGCTTCAGGGTGAGAGCCTTCGAGGGGTGGGAAGAGTACTTTGGCGTTGCTGGTCTCCAGGAGGAAAGCTGGGACTCTTAATGTTAGCATGGTTACTTGTGCCCTGTGTCTCCTTAGAGCCATCCATCAGACCCTGCTTTGCCCCAGTCTCTGTCTGCTCTCTGCAAAGAATATTTGTGATGGGCATATGAGACCTAAAGTTCTACCTCTGCTAAAAAATCTGCTTCCCTTCTAAACATACACACATGGGCACACACACATACATATATATACAGCCATATGTATCCATATGCACAGTCCTCATTCAATGTTAGTCCTGACCTGAACTGCAGTTGGGCTCTTTATAATACTACTTTAATGGTGTGAAACTCCATGGAAATAAAATTAGAAAAGTCTATCATGTAGTGTGTTTATTGTAATGCATAAATATATCCATTTTAGAAGTGGGTGGTATTTTACATAGCTTTTTTGTATTACTTGGGGATAATTATTTCAGAATTTTTTTCTGATTTCTCTATAGCATATGGAAGAAAAATTTAGGCATAATTTATTTTAAAGATCTAATCACAATTATGTCAATTTAATTCAACTCATTAACTCTCTTTTGAGCTTCTATTACATACAAAGGACGGAACTAGGCAATATTGGGAACACACAAATGAATATTAGGGCATGGCCCTCGTCTCTAAAGAGGTCATAACATAACATCATTATCATTGTCAAAGTGTATTTCTTAATGATTCTATCATATGTGTTATGCCTAATGGGGTACAAAACTGGGTAAGCAAATCTCAAAGCCTGCTCAAATCTTTTTTTGAAAAAAAGAATGTACATACATAAATAATAATATGCTAGTTCCCAAGATTTACTCTTGACAAGAAACACAAACACCAATAAATATGAAATTGATTCAGTTAAAAATTATAGTAAAGCCTAATTTATCCAGTATTATCAAAGAATATATATGTGTTTTAATTTTCCTGATATTGGAAACACATTTTTTAAAGCACCAAAGCATTTTAAATATTAATCAGTTTGAGGTATATCTTTCTAAAATGTATCATCTATTTCTTCTGCCTTCTAAAGGTGTGTATCCTGAACCAAATTTAACATTTTCTTAATGAAACTGGGATATTATTGTGAACATCAAATAGTATGCTGTATTATAAATAGGGAGCTTTTCAGGAAGAATATTGAGGTGTGCAGGGCTATTTTTCTGTAGACTAAATAGACTCAGACTATATTTTTGGCTTATCTGTTTATTTATTATAAGAATGTAAAATTTTTTAAAAATATTTATTTAAAAATTTTTATTAACTCCAATATAGTTAACATACAGTGTTATATTCATTTCAGCTATACAATATAGTGATTCCACAATTCCATACATCTATTATAAGTAATTTTTTAAAAATTTTGTTTCCTGGGGTGCCTGGCTGGCTCAGTCAGTGAAGCGTGCAACTCTTGACCTCAGGGTCTTGGACTCAAGCCTGACATTAGGTGTAGAGATTACTAAAAGAATAAAAATTAAAAAAAATATATTTAAAAATATCTTGTTGCCTTAGTGGTTTAACTCTCTAGGCCAGTTACTATTGCTATGTAATAGGTCACCCCAAACTTAGTGGCATGAAAAAAAATCATTTTATTATGCTCTCAGATTCTGATTCTCAGAATTCAGAATGGGCAAGTGGAGAGAGCTCTTCTTTGCTCTGTGATGTCTGGCCCCTCATCTAGGAACACTCAGATGAGTAGGAGTGACTTTACTAGATGAAGTCTGGACCAGCTGTGACTAGAGAATCTAGTTTCATGATGACATCTCACTCGCCTGCCTGGCACTTGGACTAGAACAGCTAACGGCCGGGTTCAGCTGGGACTATTGACCAGAACACCTATACAGGGCCTCTTCATGTGGCTTGAGATGTTCACAGCTTGTGATTGGGTTCTGAGAGGGAAGGCCCCAAAGACGGGCTTCTTGAGGATGACTGTTCCAAGGGAAACAGGTGGAAGTTTCATGGTCTTTTCTCATGGCCTCAGAAATCATACCGTGCCATTGTATTAGTAACAGGTGAGGTGTGAGGTCAGCCCCAGATTCAAGGGGACAAGATTTAGACTCCCCTTCTTGATGGGGCAGTGAGTGGCAAGATTACACCGGGAGAGAGCATGAGGGATGGGAGAGATTGTTGCAGCCATCTTTGGAAAATACAGTCTGTCAGCAGCCATTTTTATTGCTATTAACAATGTCTTTTCTGTCTAGGCTTTCCGCATACTTAGTGTAGAGTTTCAGTTCTAAAATAGCAAAACAAATAAGCTATCTTTTAAGAATTAAATGTAAAATCAGAATATGCAATCATTTGGGTGAGGTCAAAGCATTTTTTCATGAACGGGGTGACTGAGTTTTAATACACTGACCTGATGGTAGCTAGTCTGACTGCCATGGGACTATGAAAGATTGCAGCAAGAAGGTGACTGCCTGTAAGCCAGGGAGAAAGGCCTGAGGAGAAAACAAACCTGCCGACACCAGAGATCTGCTGCCACCTCAGAGATATTGTGGGTTCAGTTCCAGATCACTGCAAAAAAGCAAGTCAAATGAATTTTTTGGTTTCCCAGTGTTTATAAAACTTTTGTTTAAACAATACTTTAGTCTATTCAGTGTCCAATAGCATTATGTCGAAAAAAATAATGTACATACCTTAATTTAAAAGAGCTTTATTACTAAAAAATAGTAACCATCATCTGAACTTTCAGCAAGTCATAATCACTGATCACAGATCACGATAACAAATACATATACTAATAATGAAAATATTTGAAATATTGCAAGAAGCACCAATGACATAAGCAAGTGCTGCTAGGAAAATGGTGCCAAAAATTTGTTCAATGCAGGGTTGACACAAAACCTTCAATTTGTTAAAAAAAAAAAATGCAGTTATCTGCAAAGCACAATAAAGCAACGTGCAATAAAATGATATATGCCTAGGGGCACCTGGATAGCTCAGTTGGTTGAGCATCCAACTCTTGATTTCAGCTCAGGTCATGATCTCACAATCCTGAGATAGAGCCTCAAGTCGGGCTCCACACTGGGCATGGAAACTGCTTTGGATTCTCTCTCTCCCTCTTCCTCTGCCCCTCCCCTCCCTTTCAAAACAAAAAACAAAAAAGATAAATGTCTGTAGTGCAGGTGGCTGGATGTTATGAACTGAATTGTGCCCTGCCCCAAATTCATACATTGAAGCCCTAACGTGTGAAGTATTTGGAGATAGGGCCTTTAAGGAGCTCATTAAGGTTAGGGGATACCTGGGTGGCTCAGTGGGTTAAGTGTCCAACTCTTGATCTTGACCTCACAGTTTGTGAGTTTGAGCCCCACATCAGGCTCTGCATTCACAGCAGGGAGCCTACTTGGGATTCTGTCTCTCCTCTCTCTGCCCCTCCCTCACTTGTGCTCGCTCTCTTGCTCTCCTCTCTCTCTCAAAATAAATAAATAAACTTAAAAAAATTGTTTTGAAAAGAGCTAATTAAGGTTAAATGAGGTCATAGGGTGGAGCTCTAATCCAATTGGACTGGTGTTCTTATAAGAAAAGGAAGAGATAATAGGTGGGTCCACACAGAGGAAAGGCTATGAGGTGGCTGTCTACAAGCTAGGGAGAAAGGCCTGGGGAGAAACCAAACCTGACAAGACCTTGATCTTGGACGTCCAGGCTCTAGAACTGTAAGACAATAAATTTTTGTTGTATAAGCCACTCAGTTTGTGGTATTTTATATGGCAGCCCCAGATTATTTAATACACTGGATAACTGACTTCTCAGAGGATATGGTCTTAGTCCTACTGCCCCATCTCTACACTCATCTATGCTCTCTTTGCTATACCTAGATATTCACATGTTTCTATACCATCACTCATGCTGTTCCTTCTATGTAGAAAGTTCTTTCTAGGGCGCCTGGGTGGCTCAGTCAGTTAAGCATCCATCTTCGGCTCAGGTCATGATCTCACAGTTCATGAGTTCAAGCCCCGTGTTGGGCTCTGTGCTGACAACTTAGAACCTGGAACCTGCTTTAGATTCTGTGTCTCCCTCTCTCTCTGCACCTCCCTCACTTGCTCTCTCTCTCTCTTTCAAAATAAGTAAACATTAAAAAATTAAAAAAAAAAAAAGAGAAAGTTCTTTCCTTCTTATCTGGGCCCATTAACTCATTTCTCAAGGCTCAGCTCAGATGCCATCTTCTCTGTGTTTTTACTTAATCAACCATCCAAACAGAATTAGCCACTTGATCCTTGTGCAGCTACCTCGATTTTATCATTTTTAAAATGTTTATTTATTTTTGAGAGAGAGAAAGTGGGAGAAGAGGAGAGAGAGAGAGAGAGAGAGAGAGAGAGAGAATCCAAAGCAAGTTCCAGGCTCTGAGGTGTCAGCACACAGCATGACGTGGGGCTTGAACTCACAAACCATGAGATCATGACCTGAGCCAAAGTCAGACACTTAACCAACTGAGCCACCCAGGCACTCCTTGATTTTATCATTTTTAATTTTGAGTGATAGTCATCTCTGATCCCCTCTTCCTTTAGAATAAAGTGGTTGAGGGGAGGGACTGCATCTTGGTTCCCCTAGTTTCTGGTATAGTGCCTGATGTTTAGTAGGTGCTCAATACATGTTTGTTGATTTAATACATTACACTAGAAACACATAAAATTTAATACCTGGATGACACTTTACCGATGATGTAATCTAGACTTTCATTTTATAAGTGAATAAAAGGTTGGTTTAGACAGATGTTCAAAGGAAATCACCACCACGCTTCTAGTTGGTACAAAAAAACATCCTGAAAGGTAATAATTTTAGGGATGATTGAACAATTGAAAGGCATGAGCTCATAGAGCTGAGAAGGGGAATGTGTTCCAGACATTGGGTGGGGCATCGAAAAGGTTTGGAGACAGAGGGGGATGACTGAATAAAGTGAGTACCAAGTTAATGTGTGCACGTTTAAAATGCATTATTGTGGGGCGCCTGGGTGGCGCAGTCGGTTAAGTGTCCGACTTCAGCCAGGTCACGATCTCGCGGTCCGGGAGTTCGAGCCCCGCGTCAGGCTCTGGGCTGATGGCTCAGAGTCTGGAGCCTGTTTCCGATTCTGTGTCTCCCTCTCTCTCTGCCCCTCCCCCGTTCATGCTCTGTCTCTCTCTGTCCCAAAAATAAATAAACGTTGAAAAAAAAAATTTAAAAAAAATGCATTATTGTGATTTGGAAGGTCTGTTTACAAATCTTCAAAGAAACTACACATTAAATTTTATTACTTTTATTACCTGTATCTCCTAATTTTCCCTACTTAGTTATTGATGTGTCGGTTGTTAGTGACACAAGTCAAAACTTAAGCAGTTGGGATTGTGCTGTGTGTATATCCTGGTAATTGCATATAAATTAAAATAATAAAAACACATCCCTTTATCTCAGTATTCTCACTCAGTCAGACCTAGAGCAAAGATCTTACGCACCTCCTTTCAGTTCATTTCGCCCCTGGCAAACTTCCAAGGATAGGCATGGCTGCCATCTTTCACCCCTCATCCATCTTCCCTCAGAAATACTTTCCATTCAGTGCTAAGGGTTGTAAGAGTATGATTATTTTCTTGTTTCCTAAAACATACTGGCAGTTTGGACTCCAGCCAATAACATGTGAAAGAGCCTGCTTGCTATATGTATATATATATATTGGAACGGTCTTTGTGTCTAAAGAGACAAGCAAAACAAAAAATAACAACAACAAAACAGTGGAAAAGGCACAAAAGAAACCTAAAATCCCATGCTTTCATTATGGAGATAAAGGCAATAACATTATCAACACATAAATAACAACGCAGGGGTTGTTGTGAGACTTTAGTCAGATGATATTGTAAAGAGCTCAGTTTGCTGCCTGGCACTTCCTGTGTGAGTGCGCACAAAGCTGTAAAACGTTAGCTGTGAACATCGGCAAGAAGTTCCATGTAGCAGTACCACTTGCCCCATCTGCTTATGAACTTGGGATAATTACTTACCTTTATGACCCTCAGTTTCTTTTTTTTAAAAAAAATTTTTTTAACGTTTATTTATTTTTGAGACAGAGAGAGACATAGCATGAACGGGGAGGGATAGAGAGAGAGGGAGACACAGAGTCGGAAGCAAGCTCCAGGCTCTGAGCCATCAGCCCAGAGCCCCACGCGGGGCTCGAACTCGCGGACCACGAGATCGTGACCTGAGCCGAAGTCGGACGCTTAACCGACTGAGCCACCCAGGCGCCCTGACCCTCAGTTTCTTTATCCATCAAATGGGGATAATGATGCCCTTTCCATGGGGTTGTTGTGAGGATTTGGTGAAATGATAAAAGGGAAGGACATACTACTGGGTACTCACAGAGATATTTCTTTTTATTGGTGGAAATACTTGGGTTCTATTTCTAATTTTTTAAATTTATTTATTTATTTTGAGAGAGAGAGCAAGTGGGGGAAGGGCAGAGAGAGAGGGAGAGAGAGAGATCCAAGCAGGCTCCACTCTCAGCACAGAGCCCGATGTAGAGCTTGGTCTCACGACCGTGAAATCATGACCTGAACTGGAATCAGCAATCGGAACTCAACTGACTAAGCCACTCAGGCATCCCTAATTTTTTTTTAAACTGATTCCCTAATGACTTTGTATCAGTTAGGCCTTTGAAGCTCATTTTTTTCATATAAAATGGAGAGTTGAGCCAAGTAGTTTCTCTTTTAACTGTAAACTTCTAGGGACCCCCTCAATGGGGCCATCACTGACTATTTGACCTTGGCTCCCTCTTTTCTCCCTTTGCTTGTTGGGGTCACTGCAAGCCCTGTGTTAGGAATCTTTATGGCATAGAGGGTTGCAGCAGGCAGAACGGTGTCTCCTTCACTTCGCCCTCCAGCCAGGGTAGCTGCTTCTCCCCCCGTTGTGCCCTCTCTCTCAAAATAAATAAATAAACATTAAAAAAAAAAAAAAAAAGAAAAGATTTGGCCTTAATATATTTCCAGTGTGACCAGCAGACTTCTTCCCTCCAAGAAGATGATCAAAACAAAGGATGATCTAAATAAGAGCTGTATTTTAAATATTTAGACAGTTATTTGTTAGCTGGTTTCTTATTGGATTGGTTATCTATCTAGTAACCAATGCTGCAGTCATGCAGTCACTTGTAAATTATTTAAATGTATTTGACTGTTAAATGCACTGCCTACTAATAATGACATAGACCTTTGTGAAAACCTTGGGGAAAAAAAAGCAACCTTTGTGAGATAATGACAAATGACTTGTCCTGTACATGCCCAGGATTTATCTTCATGCATGGATACCTCCTGAAAATGTTGAACTTAACTAAGCAAATAATGCATACAGATGAAACGTTTAATTGTGTTTTCATGGTCTGGACTAGGATTAGCGCAAAGTTTCTGTTCATCAGAGCTTGGATACCTTCAGGTATCAGATCCTAGTCAGGCTCCCACACTTGGAGCCATTTAGTCACTATTTATGCCTTAAAAAAAAAATACGGAGACTTGAGAGTTAATGATTTGAAAGGATTTAACCTGTAGATTTTTTTAAAAAGTCAGTGAGAGTTGGGTGTTGAAACAGGGGTGTCAAACTGTAGGTTGACTGTTTAAATTGCCCAGGCCTGGGATTTCCTTTGTCTATGCTAAGGTAGAAACTTTCAAAAAATGATTCAGTTTTACCTTTTGCATGTTAGAGTGAAGGTAATGAATGTCCAGTTTCTCAAATCCTCCTTTTCCCTAAAGTACACAAGAATTAATGGGGAGCTAATAATAAGCACAGATTCTGTGATGTGTTAAGCATGATTTGTCTTCAGTAATGGGAAGAAAGTTCCCTTAGAGTTGTGGTTTTCTAGAATATAAAGGGGGCATAACATAGAATAAAGAAAAAAGCTTTGGAAAAGCAAGACTGTCCCTCTGAAAAGAGCACTGATGTGAGGAAGGAAACGGCAGTAGAAGGACGTGGGTGGAAGGAGATGATTCAGCCAGAGGGGGCTGGGTGAGTCCTGTGGGCTGGCCTGCCTGAGTGTGAAATGGGCGGGTGGTTATGACTAGCATTGAATGGGAGATAATTAAGAGCAAGTTGGTACCAGTAGCTGCCACGGAAGGGAAGAGAATATGTCCAGAAAAAGCAGTTCTTTATTTCAGTGTTGAATTAAAACACCTACCCATGGGGGGCTTTGAGAATCTCATTTTGAAATGAAAAAGTATTTGCTGAAAACAATACAGATGATTGTGAAATTGTACGTGCATTCTTCTAGTGTCGTGGTGAAAATGTTTCAAAATGATATAATTGTGCTGGGTACTCTTTCGTGGAAAGAAACATATATTTTAAAATATCAGCCATTCCATAAAGGAAAAAGTATTGCTGTTCAAAGTCATGCACAACACAAGTATCAAGTTTCAATGTGGGATCAGCTACACATACATTTCTGAATCTTTTTTTAAGAGAAAGGATGGAAAATGCACAGCTTCCATCGTCCTTTAAATAGCTTTCTGGAGTGAAGAGCATTATAATTAAACTGTACCAAGTGTCACTGTAGAGAAGCTTCTAAATTATGGGTCTGAATGGGGGCGAGAAATGCTATTTGATTGCTTGACAATCAAAACCAGAAAATGTTCAGATATGTACAACCCAGACTTATTGTAATTATATCAGATGGAGAAGTGGGAGGAATAGGTGTAGACTTGAATTCAATAATTACTTGTTTATCTCTCTTTCAAAAAATTTAAAAGAAAAACTATTCATAAATACTCAGGAATGCATATTCACGGAGTACTTTTGTATAAGAAAAAAAATATTAACAAGTAATCAGTCCTTTCAGTGTGTCCCAGAAACAGGTTGTGGGGAAATGGCCATGTATGTCCTCAAAACACTCTCAAAATTTAGAAACTAGTACATTGAACTCTTCGATAAGAACCTTTTTTCAAACAGAATGTCAGAAGGGATGTTCATCATGAAATCTACTTGTCATACTGTTTTGCACTCCATTTTGCCCAGCTCTTTGTTCTCTCAAAGCTCTCTTTCTCTTGTAAGGTGGGAAGGAATAGGTAGAGATGTTATCAGGACATTGCTTAGGCAATTGAGAAGATTTCTTGCTTTTTAAGAGGCCCAAAGATGCGTCTTGGAAAGAAAGTGAGAATTTAATACCATACCGGCACCTTTACAAAGTGCCTGATGCCTTGTTAGGTAGTATATGTGAGAACAAACATTAAACATTTGACTGGGAAACATAGGTAGCAGAAAACTGTCAGGCTAAAAATGATGACATAGCACATTTTTTCATTATCCATTCCTAAGAGAGAAACTGCGACCCTAAATTGTACACATAATACATGCATTATATATGTAAACAAAATGATCTCTTATTCTATAGTCTTCTGGATTGATCCTTCCTTTAACATTTAGCTATGGATCTAGTTTCCATCTCATGTAATGAGGAAAGTCCATTATCCTCTTCCAGCCTTCCCTCTCCTGGGCGTTTTTCATTCCAGATTCTCACTACTGGTTTTATGTACTAGTTAACAATTTTTCTTTCATAGATAAGTGAAAGAAATGTTGAACATAATGAAGAATAATTAAACAATTTAAGAATTGGCTTGAATGATTCTTTCTAAAGAGGGCTATTTCCAGACAACAGTATATAGTCCCCTAGAGTGAGCCGTTAGATGCCAGTCATAGAAGGACAGTTTCACTTCAGTTAAGGGAGAGTTATTTCTGTAGGTCAGAGATTTACCAAAACAGCCTCAAGCATCTTGAGATGCAGCAAGTCCCTTATCTCTGGAGATGTTTGAGTATTCAGTGGCTACATTAACTTGAGATTTTTCTCACAGAAGTAGACCCTGAGATGAGGATCCAGGGTAGTTTATCTGGCAGGTGATCCCAGAAAAGAGTGGTAGGAAATATAGAAGTAGGACAAGGAAAGGATATATTGTTCACATGAGAGTCCCATATGGAAACAGGAAATCTAATCCCACTTGGAAATTTTGGAGGCCAGTGTAAAATAGTCACCTGTTATCCTGCCAACAAACTGAGAGGGCTAAGATATTTACACACAAATTTCCATCAGTAGAGGTTGAAAATTACCCCAGGAAACCATTAGTCCTCTGCCACTTTCTGCCTGCCTGGTGCTATGCTGGCAATTGAAAGCCAATTTGGCCCACAGTGAACTGCTAAGAAGGAAAGAGTGTGAGGCAGGGTCTCAGTAGTATCTGATAAATTAGCTAAAAACTTGAGAAGGCTAATGTAGAAAATAGATAGTAATTTGATAACCCAAGGAGGGAGCAAGCCCAGAGAGGTGTATTTATCGGTTTTTCACAGTGTTTGTTTTTCAAATTGAATTTGAATGACCATAGATACTACCATGCCCTCTTCAGTTTGCCTCAAGTCCTATCACTCTCTGCTGCTAGTTTCACACATTTACATTACTTGTCTTCTCTTGGAATTTGCTGCCGTGGAGGAAATTCAAATCTAAGATGGTGGGTAGGTCTGGGAAGTCTTGGAGGACACTGCCAACTGT
The DNA here is from genome assembly GCF_018350155.1 of Leopardus geoffroyi. NCBI lineage: Eukaryota > Metazoa > Chordata > Mammalia > Carnivora > Felidae > Leopardus > Leopardus geoffroyi. The sequence continues at coordinate 177,927,350 of NC_059328.1, read as the reverse complement.
GAAATTCTGTGATGCCATGACTAGATGGTTCCTAAAACTCCTTTGAGCAATAAAATTCTATGAGCTAATTATATGCTGTCTTTTTAATTATCTTTGCAAGTTCCTTGAGGCCAATAGTATAGGCCTATAAAAGCTCCGGATTAATTGAAATGCAATTATGCATTTCGAAGTGCTAATAAATAGAGCAACATTCATGTATAAATTCACTACTCCTTTAATGTTTTCACTGTACAAGGGTAGCTTGACACACATATGAATAGAGGACAAAGAGAAACTGCTTAGTATTCAGCAGGTTTGTTTTAGGGTCTACAGTCATACTCCAGTGAATTTGTTAAAGCAAGCATGCACATTGATGCTCATCCACTTAGTCTGAGATCACAAGGAAAGATGACCTTGGCAGACAACATTAAAGCTTTTAAAAATTGGTCTTGCATTACGCTAACTGCAAGAAGCCAGACATATAAGGCTATATACTCTGATTCCATTTATATGACATTCTGGAAAAAAACAAAGTATATGGATAGAAATTAAGTCCGTAGTTGTAAGGTTGGGGGTTAGAGTGGGGGGTACTACAAAGGGGCAGGAGGGAATCTGTGGGGGTGATGGAAATGCCCTCTGTCTTCATAGTATGTTACACTACTGTCCACATTTGTCAAATATCATCAAACTGTATATGGAAAAAGGGTGAATTTTACTGTATACATATATATTTTATATATGATATATGTTTATAATATATAATATATTTATAATATATAATATATTTATAATATTTATATTATATTTATATATAATATATTCACAATAAATATATTTATATATAATTTATATATTTTTATATATGTATATATATATACATATTAAACCTCAGTAAATCTGATGGTTTAAAAAGTTGAAAAATAAAAACAACCTCTAGGTCTCAGGCAAGCTCCTTGCATGCCGCCACACAGGAAGTTTCCCCAGCATCCTGGGAAAACCAGGGGAGGCTGGGCTGGACATCCTCTGAGGTAAGAACACATAGTTCCCTCTGCCCCTGAATTGCCTATTATTTTTAGCATTCCAAATCATCTTTGTTCTTCTGATATGATGGAAACAGGTCAATGGATGAAATAAGGTTTGTTTTGTTGTTGCTCTCAACTTCCTGCGACAGTATCTGCCTTAAGTCTTTTTACCTCCGGTGTTTTTCTCTAGGCCCTGTTTCAGAATTCACATTTTATTATTTTGACATATTTCTTCCTTTATTTATTTAAAGGAGATTTATAGGAGCTTTCTAATTTCCCAGCAAAATCCTAGGCTGTAAGAACCCTAAGTTGAGAGGAGAGATGACGTGGTTTGACTAAGCCTGAATGCCTCCAACATTCTACTTCAAAAGCCGGAGGGCTTGTCTTCCCTGTCAACTCCATTTCTATTCTCTTGAATTCCCTGTGCACAACACATTCCTGAAGAACCTTGTCCTTGATTCTCCCGTGGGTAAACCACTCTCTGGATGTGGTTACATCTGGGGCAGCTGCTGAGGGCGCTGATCTGGGGAGCGGGCAGCAGGGTGGGGTGTCAGGTGCCATTTACATTTCTCTAGTTGACAAGGGAGAGCACTCATGCTGTTCCATCAGGGAATGAGGGATGATTATAAGAACCTGGGGCCAGCACCATGTACTCTATGTCTCTATTTGCCTATAGCATCTGGCACATTCCCCAGCCTCACACTGGGTGCTTGGTAGTTGTCAATTATTTGACTGACCTCTACTCCTATCTATGCCAAGACTTCCTACTGAAGGACTTGTACTCATCCCTTATGATTCTGGTGTACATCCTGAACCTCCAGAGCCAGCCTTTCCCTCCTAGCCAGCCCTAAAATCTGTTCTAGGTATCCCTTCTTTGAACTTTCCTAAGACCTTCTTCTTATACCTATTATAGCCTAAATCACTCTGTAGTTTAATTGTATCCTGATTTCTGTGCCCTCCACCCCTGCCCACTATTGCTCACCACCCCTCCTCCAACAGTACCCTATGGGCCTATTGAAGGCAAAGGGTTTTTTTTTTAATCTTTATTTATTTTTAAGAGGGAGAGAGAGGTGGGGGGAGGAGAACAGGGAGAGAGGGAGACACAGAGTCTGAAGCAGGCTCCAGGCTCTGAACTGTCAGCACAAAGCCTGACACAGGGCTCGAACTCACAAACTGTGAGATTGTGACCTGAGCTAAAGTCAGATGCTTAACTGACTGAGCCACCTAGGTGCCCTTAGAATTGTGTGTGTGTGTGTGTGTGTGTGTGTGTGCGCGCGCGCGTTGTATCTGGAACATTATAGATTCCTTATAAACGTTTACCAATGAACCAATAAAAAATTGCTCATGCTACTTTCAGAAGTTTGCTTTCTCGATTGCAAATGATTTCAACTGCAAGAAAAAGAAAAACCTGCTAACTTGTATTAGCTTATACAAATAGATGTTTCTTTTTCTGGTGTTAAAAAAAAAAGGTTTGGAAAAAAGCAGCTGCTGACCATGTTTTAGACATGCAAGAGGTCAAGGCCAGAGATTCTGTGATTTACTTGGCCTTTCCTTTATGACCACAAGATGGTTTTTTAAGTGCCCAACTTTTGAAATTAAGTGGGAGAGAGTTGTATCAGTTTTCTATTGCTGTGTTACAAATTGCCACAAATATAGAAACTTAAACAACACAAATTTTGTTATCTCCAGTTTCTGTGGGTCAGGAGTCTGGTCAGTGGTTAATTGAGTTCTTGCTCAAAGAATCACCAGATTGAGAGCACAGTGTCAGCAGGGGCTGCATGCCATCTGAAGCTCAGGATCCTCTTAGAAGCTCACTGATAGTTGGTCAAATTCAGTTCCTAGGGCTGAGGCTCTCATCAGCTAGAGGCTGCTCCCAAGCAGTTTTCAACATGACCATTTGTCTGCTTGCTTTATTTTTTTTTTAGAAGGGAGTGTCTTTTTTAAAAGTTTATTTATTTATTTTGAGAGAAACACAGGGAGAGAGAGTGTGAGTGTGTGCAAGTGGGGGTGGGGCTGAGAGAGGGAGAGAAAGAACCCCAGGCAGCCTCCACACTGTCAGCACAGAGCCTGATGCTGGGCTTGAATTCACAAACTATGAGTTCATGACCAGAGCCAAAGTCGGACACTTAACCGACTGAGCCACCCAGGTGCCCCTATGTTTGCTTTCTTTTACGAGGCCAACGGAAAATGATCTCTTTTGAAAAGCTTGCCTGATTATGTCAGGCCCACCCTGAATAATCTTCCTTTTGATTGACTCAAAGTCAACCAATTGGTAACATAATCATGGTGGTGATATCCCCCATGGGGAGGGAATCAAAGGGAGAGGATCCTACAGGGCATGTCATCTGAGAATTCTGCCTACTGCAGAAGTGATGTCATCTGTGCCTCTCTCTTTCATTTGAAAAACAAATGGCTTCTTAGAGTTCCTCTTAATGTGGTTCTGCTTGTCTCTCATTGGCCAGAACTATATTGCATGGCCACTGCTAATTACAAGGACAGCTGGTGAAGAGGATATCTAGCTTTTCTACCTTCTATAAAGAAGGCAAGAAAAGGAGATGGGCTGGAAATGGATGTTGGATTAGTGTATCAATAGACCATGCCACCTGTCAAATCTCCTCAAAACTTAATTATAGAATGTTAGATCTGGAAGAGTACTGAAAATCATTTAGTACTTTTCAGTTTTCTAGATAATGAAACTAAGGTCCAGAAAACTCATGTAACTTCTTTCTTTCTTTTTTTTTTTTTTTTTTTGAGACACAGAGTAAGCATGAGTGGGGGAGGGGCAGAGGGAGAGAGAGAGAGAGAGAGAGAGACGGGGGGGGGGGGGCGGGGAGAGTCAGTCTTAAACAGGCTCCACACCCCCATACAGAGCCTGAAGTGGGGCTTGATCTCACAACCTTGAGATCATGACCTGAGCCAAAATCAAGTAGGATGCTTAACCGACTGAGCCACCCAGGCACGCCGAGAGAACTCATGTGACTTTCTTGAAGTCACACATTACTTTTTCTGAAGCACTGGACAAAAGCATATTCACCTTCTCTAGCAGTTTAGTTGATCAAATCTCCAGGGAAAAAAAGATATTATACAAATAAGCCTATGATAGAATAATCTCTCTTGAAGTTAATCACTGATCCATCTTCCTATCACACGAAAGAGGTTTCTACCTTCTAATCATAATTTGTGAAGGAAGCAGCTTGGGCAAAAGGGATGGCTGGTAAATCATAGGTGCAGAGGGCAAGTCTGCCTGAGTTCAGAAAATGAAGATACACTCCTGACTCAAGAAGTCAGGGAAAGCATCAAAGAGGACCTAGGATTTGAGATGGGCCTTAAAGGGCAGATAAGGTGTAGCATGGGGAGATCAAGGAGGGCATTCCATCCAGGGGGAGACATCAAAACAGGAATAGATGTGTTAAACTAGAAAAATGTACAAGGAGGACAGAGATCAACTCAACTCAACCAGGCTGGCTTCAGAGGGGCTGATTTGTTAGTCTAGGAAAGAGGTAATGCTGACTTGAACTTGGAGGGTGACAGTGAGGGTGAAAAGGATGGCAGGGAGGATGGAATGAAAGTTGTGTATGCTGATTGGACATGTTTCACTGAGTCTGTAAGCACAAATGTAGGAAGTGGGTTTATTCACCTCCTATTCCCAGCCCCATGACCAATGCCTGCACGTACTAAGTATTCGGTGTTTTTAGTTTAATTTGTGAATGATTTGGTACAGAAGGTAAAGGAAAGGATGGTATCAAGAACCACTTGAGGCTGGATTGGAGAATAGGAGGAGGTGCAGAATTCAAGGGGGTATGGAGTTCAGTTTCAGACATGTTGAGCCCCCGGTGTCTCCTGGAACCGAGGGATGGGATAATGTCTAGTAGGTCACTTGGGAGAGGCACCCAAGAAACTGGTGGGCCTGGAGATCTAGCTGTCAGGGCAGAAAAAGAAGGTAGTGGAGAACTATAGGGAATACCTGTATTTAAGAGGGAGGTAGATAAGCCAGAAAAGGAGAATGAATAGTTATAGAATTGCCTAGAGAGAAAAGATTGTGGGTCCAAGAAGACAAGGAAAAAGTGTCTAAAAGATAATAACCAGCAGTTTCTGAACAAGACTGCTTTCAGAGAGAATGCGGTTCTCTCTGAAGAGCCACAAGAGGTTTAGGAGTGAGTAGGGAAGGGGAGCTGACAGCTAGTATAATTCACTTTCAGAAGTTTTAATGATGGAGGAAAATCAGAGATGACAGAATCAATGGAAGGTGATTTGGTTTATTTGCTTTTGACAATGAGAGTGACAGGCATCTAACTTCTGTTTGGGGGGGGGGGTGGAACAGAGGAAAAGGGGAGAGTGAATATAAAAGAGAAATCCTGCTAAGGGGGGCAGTCTAGCATCTGGGGGGTGATGGAAGGTGGATCCAGACAGGAGGAAGCACTCCTTGTCTTCTGAAGCAAGAGGAAGAGACGAGGAGAGAGAAGGAAAGGAAGGTTTTTTTCCATTGCCCTGTCACTAACTGGCTTTGGGCCACTATGTAAAGCCTCCCTGAATCCTCATCCATAAAGTCTCCTCATCCATAAAGTCAAGCCTATGCCTAGGTGGTCACTAGAGTATGATAAACTCTTTATTTTTTTGCTCTAGATATATTTCTTAGGATTCCCTTCACTCCTCTGCTGTCTTCAAACAATCATTTGCCAATAATGATAATAATTGGCACAATCATTTACCAATAATGGTAATACTTGGCACAATAAATGGCCACAATTTATTGCATGTCTCAAAGGTCATACCCAGTTAGGATGAATTCTGAAAAGCTACATGATGGAAAAATCATTTGAATGTACCTTGAAGGATGGCATTTTATGTATGTGTGTATATAAAATGTCTTAGTATACATATCTAAAATCTTACAGGTAATTCAGTGTAATGTTATTCTATTTCTTTCCTGAGTTCACTCAGCTCTTGTCTTATTTCTTACTGACTTTTTGTCTGTTTTTGTACTTAGTTTTTGAATTTATGATTCAAAATGTTTCTCATAGTCCCAAATGCTGGGTTAAGGATAAATAATTCAGTTTGGAGAATTGTGTTACAGTAGGAGAGTTTTCTTTCACTTTGCTATTATTTGGGGGATGAGTTTTTATCAGTTGATATAGAAATAGATACAGAGTTCTATTGTTTGGATTCTTTTTATTTCTATTATAATGATTTTGCTTAGATGAAGACTGATCTGCATTTCCATGGACAGGGCTGAATGGTGGGGTGGATGAAAGATTTCCAGATCAAGAGTGCCCTCTTCTGTTAGTGTAGCAAAGTATACTGTTTTGTTTTCTTTTTCTTTTTTTAATTGATTGATCATTATTTTATGGGAGAGGAATGATAGGAGAAGAGGAATTATTGTGCTTCCTTCCATTTTAGAGGGAGAGAAGGTCTGATAGATTCCTAAATTTCCCCCTCAAGTCTTTTCCCCTCATCCTACAAGTTTTCTGAAACTCACCTCTGCTTTTGTTTGATCCCTCTGCCCAAAACTTTATCTTTCCAAAACTGCTTTCTTGCACCCTCCACGCACAGTTAAGTCCCTTCCTTGTAGTAAGTGCTCTGATCTACCAGCATGTTTTTTCAGTGTTTTCAAACTTAGGGTGGGCTTTCTCTTTTGGGTGGTGGTTTTAGATCAATCTTAAGTTCACCACTAGTTCCCCATTTCTACACTCTGTACAGTTTTTCTCAAATTGATTTGTTTTCCTGACAGACTTGCATCAAGAGTGTGGGGGCAGCTTGCTGGATTTCAGTGTTTATTTTTCTGTGTAAAGTTAATTTGAAATTTGAACATTCTCTGTTTTCTAGTTATGTTGAAGGCATGGGCATTATCTAGTGTTATTTGATCTTTTCTTTCTTTCTTTCTTTCTTTCTTTCTTTCTTTCTTTCGAGTCAGGGAGTATGTTGGGAGATTCAGATTTATGCCATCACCATTGTGTTGGCTACTTCAAATTCTTCCATAATGTTTACTCTAAATATAATTTACCAACAAGGTATATAGGAATCCATTGACTCAAATTATCTTATCTTTCTGTTTAAGCTTCTGTATCTGTTAAGAATTCAATTGGGCTGCTGGTTGAGGGGACCCCAAAACCAATGGTTTAAACAAATTAGGGGTCTTTCTTGTGTAACAAGAAGTAGGAGATAGTGGGCATTAGCTCAGCAGCATAGCAACGTCAGTGTTGATATCTCTGTGACATCTTAACCTTTTCCTTGTTGTTGCCATAGTTGTAATAAGGCTGCTCCACCTCTAGCATTACATCTAGAATCCAGCCAGGAAGAAGGACAAAATGCAAAGGGCAAAAGGTGTTTGTGGACTTTCAGCTCCATTTTAAGGATCTTTACTAAAAACCCCATCCAAAAACTTTTGCTTATGCCTAATTGTCCAGGGCTGAGTTAATGATAATCTCTAGCTGCAAGCAAAAGTGGGAAATGTAGTTTTTGTTCATTTTAGGGTTTTTGTTTGTTTTCCTAAATACCTCATTGCCCATAACAATATTGGGGAGCTATTAATAAGGAAAAGGATACTGAGTAGGCAACTAACAATTCTCCTCTACAGCTCCCAAATTCCAGAGTCAAGAGTTGCTGGTCTTGCACCATTGACTCAGAAACAATTCCCAGACCCGTGACTATTGGCCATCTTTGGGAGGCTCTAGGAAAGCCTATATCAAGAGAGGTAAGAGAACGACAGAGGGACTAACCAACTATAGAAGAGGGCAAGAATAAAGCAAGACTGAAAATTGTCCCAGGCTGATTGACCCTTATCTCAGGAGAGGGCCAAAAAGCAAATAAATAGTTCTTTTTTAAGAAAAACAAAAAGCACATTAAGGAATGCCTTAGTTTATAAACAAGGACATAGTTATTATCATATCTTTGCTCTTTTCTCCACTCTTTCTCCAAATGGAAGTAATCCTATAATGGAACAACTTCTTGAGGAGATAAAATCTAGCAGAAGATCATCCGTTCTCAGCATGGAAAGATCTAATGGGCTAAATTCATTTCCAAAATGGCCCTCAGTCATCCCATCTAACACACACACACACACACACACACACACACACACATTCATAGAGACTTTCATGAATGATGCCCGCATAGATACACATATCCAAATAACCATTAATTCAGCTACTTGTCCATTTGAGTAACCTCATTTGCTGAAATATGTACATTATTCATTATTCTTTTGTCTTAAATGCAAGCTACTTTTGTAGGTACCCAATTATTTAAGATTCATTTCAGAGAATAGGGAACTAGATACTGAAAAATTTCCAGACATAAAGACAAACATCCAAGTTTATGAATACACCCATTTATTTACTCCAGCAGACAGAATCCTGGCATATAATGATTGCATTTTGATCCACAGAAAATTCTCAGGAGATATGAACTTCTTGTTCTACCACTAGCTAACTGTGCTATTTAGAGCAATTTACTTAGCCTCTCTGAACATCATTCCCCATTTTTAGAAGAATGATGTCAGTATTAGTGTTTCCTCTAAGTTTCAAGATCCTATGATTTTAGATATTCTTATATTCAATTAGTATTTGTTCAATGTCTGCTATGTATTAGGCACTATTATGTGTACTATGAACACATTATAGTCTAGTAATTATAATGAGGGAGGATTTCAAGTCAATTAAAAGGAGAAAGTTGGGGCGCCTGGGTGGCGCAGTCGGTTAAGCGTCCGACTTCAGCCAGGTCACGATCTCGCGGTCCGTGAGTTCTAGCCCCGCGTCGGGCTCTGGGCTGATGGCTCAGAGCCTGGAGCCTGCTTCCGATTCTGTGTCTCCCTCTCTCTCTGCCCCTCCCCCGTTCATGCTCTGTCTCTCTCTGTCCCAAAAATAAATAAACGTTGAAAAAAAAAAAATTAAAAAAAAAAAAAAAAAAAAAGGAGAAAGTAAATTAAATACCTAGGAATAAATTTAAACAAAAGGTGAAAGACCTATACACTCAAAACTACAAAACATTGCTGAAAGAAACTAAAGGGCTAAATGAATGGAAAGACATCTCATATTTATGGGTAGCAAGACTTAATATTGTTAAGATGGCGACAGTACTCAAAGCAATCTACAGATTCAGTACAATCTCTATCAAAAATCCAACTGCCCTTTCTTCAAATTCATATGGAATTGCAAGGGGCCTTGATTAGCCAAAAACAGTCTTAAGAAGAGAACAGTAATGGGGCGCCTGGGTGGCTCAGTCAGTTAAGCGTCCAACTTCACCTCAGGTTGTGGTCTCATGGTCCATGAGTTCAAGCCCTGTGATGGGCTCTGTGCCGACAGCTCAGAGCCTGGAGCCTGCTTCAGATTCTGTGTGTGTGTCTCTCTGCCCCTCCCTGCTTATGCCCTGTCTCTATCTGTCTGTCAAAAATAAATAAACATTAAAAAAAATTTTTTTTAAAAGAGAACAGTAAGAGGACCCACATTTCCTGATTTCAAAATTTACTATAAAGCTACAATCATTAAAATGGTGTTGTACTTGCATAAAGATAGACATATGAACCAATAGAATAGAATTGAGAGGTCAGAAATAAGCCCATGCATCTATGACCAATTGATTTTTGACAAGGGTACCAAGTCCATTTAATTGGAAAAGAGCAGTCTTTTCAACAAAAAGTTCTGAGACAGCTGGATTTCCACATGTAAAAAGAATGAAGTTGGACATCTACCTCACATAATATATAAAAATTAAGTCAAAACGGTTTAGTGAACTAAATATAAGCACTGAAACCATAAAACTTAGAAGGAAACAGGGGTAGGTCTTCATGACCTTGGATTTGGCAATGGATTCTTAAATATGACACCAAAAGCATGAGCAATGAAAGAAAAAATAGATCAATTGGATTTCATCAAAATAAAAAACTTCTGTACATCAAAGGACACTATCAAGAAAGTGAAAAACCAACTGACAGAATGGGAGAATGTATTTGCAAATCATATATCTGATGAGGAATTAATATGTAAAATATAAAAAAGAATTCCTACAACTTGACACTAAAAAAAACCAAACAACCCAATTAAAAAATGGGCAAAGAACTTGAATAGAAAATTCTCCAAAGAAGAAATACAGATGGCCAATATGCTCAACATCACTGATCATTAAAATCGTTATGAAAAACCACAATGAGATACCACTCTTCACATCCATTAACATGCCTATTATTAAAAAAAAAAAAAAAAAGAAAGGAGTGCCTGGGCAGCTCAGTTGCTTAAGCATTGGACTCTTGATTTCTAGTCAGGTCATGATCTCTTGGTCATGAGATCAAGCCCTGTGTTGGGCAGGGAGCCTGCTTGAGATTCTCTCTCTCTCCATTTCCCTCTCCCTCTGCACACCCCCAGAAAAAAAAAAGGAAAATAAAAAATGTTGGCAAACATTGGAAGTTGGAAACTTCCATTGCTGGTGGTAATGTAAAATGGTATAGCTACTATGGAAACAGACTGGTCGTTCCTCAAAACACAAAACATAAAATTACTATATGACTCAGCAATTCCATTTGTAGGTATATAGCCAAAAGAATTAAAAACAAGGACTTTAATTTTTTTTTAACGTTTATTCATTTTTGAAAGACAAAGAGAGAAAGTGCAAGTAGGGTGTGGGGCAGAGAGAGAAGGAGACACAGACTCCGAAGCAGGCTCCAGGCACTGAGCTGTTAGCACAGAGCCTGATGAGGGGCTCAAACTCATGAACTGTGAGATCATGACCTGAGCCACAGTCAGATGCTCAACCACCTGAGCCACCAGGCTCTCCCAAAACAGGAATTTTAATAAATATTTGTATACCAATGTTCATTGCAGCATTATCACAACAGCTAAAAAGTGGAAATGACTTAAGTGTCCATCAACAAATGATTGCATCAACCTATGCACATAATGGAGTATTATTCAGCCATAAAAAGGAATGAAATTCTGCTATATGTTCCAATATGGATGAACCTTGAAAACATGTGAATTAAAGTAAGCCAGACACAAAAAGGACAATTAATATAATTGTCCACTTTATATGAAATATTAGAATATGAAATATCTTCTATGAAATATCTAGAATAGGCAAATTCATAGAGGCAGAAAGTAGATTAGAGGTTGGGAGAAGGAAACTGTTGATTCATGGTCACAGAGTTTCTGTTTGGGTGTTGAAAAATTGGGACAATAGGAAATGGTGATTATTCATCCAGTGTTGTGAATGTAATGCCACTGAATCGTACACTTAAAATTGGTTAAAATGGTAAATTTTATGTTACATATATTCTAACCACAATAAACATTTTGCCAAAAAATAAAAATGAGAAGGTAACACAGCTAGGTAAGAAGATTTGGAGACAGATGCTCTCACATTATAGGAAGCTATTGGCTATGCCTTGAGACATGCATGCAGATGTATACAGACGCAGACTTATACATGCACAAACACAACTAGGTACCTAAACACTGATAGCCAGATGAACACAAGAGTTACATACCTACAATTTGCACTTGAAATATAAAGATGGTTGATTTTAAACCTCCATCAGAATTCAACCATCCACACAAAGGTGCACACACCTACACACTACATTATGTAACATAGCTACAAAGGTTGCCAAAGAACCTGTTAACCTACAGAAACACATGTTCTACATGCCTACACACACAGAAAGACATCCCACAGAAACCATGATGGATGATGTAACAGCAAAAGGGTTCAAGGGCATGTAATGGATTCACTGATTGATAGGTAGGAGAATCTGGGTAGTGAGCAAAAAGATAAATATTGGAAGCTAAGAGTTGTATGGAAAGGAGGGAATTGGAGGATGGGTCAAATGGGTGAGTGGGAAGATGAGTGGCTGTCATAAGAAAACATCATACGGCTTCTTTGTCAAAGAGATTCAAATCAGAATAAGCTTGAGTTGCCAAGTTTTACTCTTTCTCTCACCTGTTACTATATGATCTCTGGTTATCAGAGAACAAGCTATATATTCAATTGCCTTTAAAATTACACTAGCCCTTCCAGCTCGTCCCCACACAATTATAGAGGAGTTCTCAGGTGAGTTCAGTGAGCTTCCTGCTGTCTTCTTTCTGCCCAGATACAATGAATCCTCCTCATACATTGTCTAATTCAGCAGTGGGAAGGCCCCATGCCCACTGGCCTCCAGCTGGGGGTGGTGGGTGAGGAGGGAAGTCCCAGACTGACCAAGATCTTTTTACTGATGGTTGAGCTGAGGAAGTGATCTGGGAATGGTGAGTCAGGAGCCAGTGATCAGCATTTAGAGCTGACATTCAAAGGGAGTAGCCAATGAGAAGAGAAACAAGATCTTCAAGACGAGCAGGGAGCAGGAGTGAGGCCTGAGCACAAGACTTCCCCCAGGACATCCCTATTGTGTTGGTCCTGGTGTCCTTTGTGGAGGCAAAAGCTGTACCTGGGGCACCCAGGTGACTCAGTTGGATAAGCGTCTGACTTCGGCTCAGGCCACAATCTCACATTTCGTCAGTTGGATCCCCACATTGGGCTCTGTGCTGTCAGTGCAGAGCCTGCTTCGGATCCTCTTCCCCCCTCTTGCTCTGTTTCTGTCTCTCTCTCTCTCTCTCTCTCTCTCTCTCTCAAAAATAAAACCTTTAAAAAAGAACAACAGAAAACAAGCTGTACCTCAGCAGAGAGTTGCTTATGGCAGTACTTAGCTAGAGCCTGCCAGGAAATCATGAAGGAGGCACAAGGGCTCTGCCTCTAGTCTCTTTCCTGGGCCTTTTCACCTCAGCACTGGCACTTTATTTTTCTCTCTTCAGAAACTAATTCCCTTCTACCTCCTATTAAAATCTTGAATGACCATGAGAATTAACGTCTTATCCTTCTCTGTTTGGAAAGAGAATCCTCACCGCTAACCAATAAAAGCAGAATGAGTTACATACAATTATCAGTACTTCCTCTTTTTCAACCTGTTTTGAAAAGCTGAAAAACAGCCTAGGCTAGTATAGGGTGTTACAATTTAGCAAACAAAGTGACATCTTGGTGTGTTCTGTTTTTTCCTGGGTTTCATAATACAGTAATTTTCTGAAGAGAGCATACGGATTGAATAGAAGTTGGTCTTTAATAGAAAGCCAAGATTGGCTTTGATTTTCGACTATAAGTATTATCTTTTTTAAAAAAGTACAGTACTTTTTAAAAAATGTTTATTTTTGAGAGAGAGAGCGTGAGCAAGGGGGGAGGGGCAGAGAGAGAGGGAGACAGAATCCAAGGGGGCTCTAGACTCTGAGCTGTCAGCACAGAATCCAAAGTGGGGCAGAACTCACGAACTATGAAATGTGAGATCATGACCTGACCTGAGCTGAAGTTGAAAGTTTAACAGACTAAGCCACCCAAGCACCCCCAAAGTACACTACTTTCAGTGAATTTTTAAACGAGTATAACTGTTATAATTTTAACAGATATTAATAACATTTAGGATGGGTGTTTGTCTGTACGTAAGTGCCAGAGATATATGATTTTGCTGGGTGAAGTCTATGGTTCATGAAATCACTATTCTCAATACCGAGAGCAGTTAAAAAATGTTTTTGTCATTCGACTGTTATAAGTCCATAGTACAAGTTATTTGAACATAAAGGATGTTGATTCTTAGATAAAATTATCATGTTCTGGCTCTTCACTTACTTTGAATTCAATTGTAGTAGAAAAATTATTCTATCTTTGAAAATAATTTAACTTTTGTAAGCATGCATGCATGGATAACTCCAAAATGAATAGTGAACTTAAAAAGCTGAAACCTCTTCTGACAGCAGCTTAACTTAATTCTGGAAGAAATTAAGGAAGAGAAACATCAGAAGTATGTCCCCTCTTTTAGATATAATATAAACTCAAGACAAATATTCTTGACTTGAACCATCTGAGAAAAGATTCTGACTGTCTTTCCATGTGATTTGCATATAACTCACATGCCTACACAAAATATCACAAGCCAGCTGCCTCTGTAGGTTTCCTATTCAGAGGAAAGAAAGCAGACCATTGTCAGAGTGAGGGAAGTGAGGAATGAAGACCAGCAGCTAGGCATGGACTCCACGGTTCGCCTAAGCCCGCACTGAGACAAGGGCCTACCAACTTCGTTCCACAACCCCCATCCCGCCCAGCTCCCCTTACCCTGATGACAGGGACTACTCCAGGTGCTCCGGCCAGGAGGCCTGAAACATAGAGCCAGTGTGGATAACCAGGTGGTATTTTGTTTTGTGTTTTTCTTTAAGATGTGTATGGATTAAAAGTCTGTGTTTCTGTTTTAAATGTTAGGAGTTTTCATTTTTTGCTTTGAAGTAAAAACAAAATGTCTTTTTTAGGAAAATAACACTTGTTTTGAAAACATAGAAAAGCATAGAAAAATTAGAAAACATAGATAAGTAGGGGTGCCTGGGTGGCTCAGTTGGTTAAGCGTCCAACTCTTGATTTTGGCTCAGGTCATGATCTCATGGTTTGTGAAATCGAGCCCCACATCCAGCTCTGTGCTGACAGCATGGAGCCTGCTTGGGATTCTCTCTCCCTCTCTCTCTGACCCTCCTTGGCTTGCTCGCTCTCTCTCTCTCAAAATAATTAAATAAACATTTAAAAAAATTTAAAAACAGAGAAACATAGATAAGCAAAAAATTATATATATATATAAAATATCAGTTTATAAACCTATGTCTAGAATATTTCCATTTTGATTTGATTAGATATATATTGTGTGTATATATAATCATTTTTTAAAAAATAAAAATGGTAATATTCCAGACATAGAAATTTGTAAACTGATAATTTTTTACAGAATATATAAGGAACATTCTTCGATATCACTATATAGACATTTATAACCTCATTCATGGGCACATGATATTTTATTAGAAGTAGCATTATTAATTTACCTTCAATTGCTGAACACATGTCGTAAAAGTGTTTCACCATTATTTGCAGTACTATGCTAAAACATACTTGTACGTGCATCTGTTTATATGAACTGTTTACTTCCCCAGGATAAAATTCTAGAAGAATTGTTAACTATAGTCTTTTTAAGGTTTTTGATTCATTTAGATAAATTTCCCTACAGTAAGATTATTATCAGTCTACATTCCAACCAGCTGAGTGTCATCATGTTCATTTCTATACACTGTCAGCAAAACAGAATATTAAAATTCTTAAAAAACTGTTTTCAAAAGAAAATAAAATGAAGACTTGTGGAGAAGAAACATATAACTATAAATGAAGGAAATAAGGACAAGGCAAGAGAAATAATGTTCTTTTTCCCAGACACCTCTAACTCTAATCAGATTCCTTAGTTTTTCTTCCTCTTATTTATTTATTTAGGTCATGTTAGGGACATTGTAGTAGACACTTACCAAACTGATTTCTTTTCTTCCTATGCACACAGCCAGACTACATTTCCCAGGCTCCCTTGAGGCTAAGCATGATCATGACTTCTGTCTGGCAGAATGTGGGTGGGAATGCTCATATGTTGTGAAGTCTGGCCCCTGATCCTCTCCTCAGTTCTCTTTTTTTGTCTGCTTGATGCAGAGGCCTCTGAAACTTTGGAAGATGGCAACATCCCAGAAAGAAGGAGCCCAGGTCCTTAAATCACTTCATGGAAGGCCATTTGTCAAATCCCCATACTAAATTGTAACATATGCAGTTAATATGTTTACTTAACCACCGAGATTATAGAAAAACTGTAAAATTCAGATAAACGAAAGAAAAAATTACCCAGAATTCTGAAGACCAGAGGTTAACTAATTGTTACAGAAATTAGTCTACTCTGACAAATCCAGGCATGTTGCTGCTTTTAGTCAACCCACATTGGAATTAGTGTTAAAAAAAAAAAAAATGAGGGCTTAGGAACCCCTGGGTGGTTCAGTTGGTTAAGCGTCCAACTTTGGCTTAGGTCATGATCTTGCGGTCTGTGAGTTGAAGCCCCGCGTTGGGCTCTGTGCTGACAGCTCAGAGCCTGGAGCCTGCTTCAGATTCTGTGTCTCCTTCTCTCTCTGCACCTCCCCAACTCACACTCTGTCTCTCTCTCTCTCTCTCTCAAAAGTAAATAAACATTAAAAACAAATAAAGAGGGCTTGGTATTATTTTCTCTTTCACATCATCCTCTGTTTTGAATACCTATTGTGGAAAATAATAAGCTATTATGTATACAGTAATTATATAGAGAAAACTGTGTTTATGTGGAAGGTGTATTTTTCTGTACATACATCTCACATTCATATATTCATGCCAAAGGAGTAGAACATTGACATAAGTAAATAACTTAAAATCACTTACTTGATTTTGGATGTTGTCAGCCTGTGGTCAGAAATGTACACTTAGGTTTGAGGGAGACAGTTGTGTTTTTTTTGTTTTTTTTTTTTTTTTCTTAACGTTTATTTATTATTGAGAGACAGAAAGAGACAGAGCATGAGCATGGGAGGGGCAGAGAGAGGAGGAGACACAGAATCTGAAGCAGGCTCCAGGTTCTGAGCTGGCATCACAGAGCCTGACGCGGCGCTCAAACTCACAAACTGCAAGATCATGACCTGAGCCGAAGTCGGACACTCAACCGACTGAGCCACCCAGGCGCCCCGAGGGAGACAGTTTTAACTAATCATTCCATTTGTTCCCCAAATTCCTAGCTCCTATGAAGTTAGGAAGACCATGTGACCAATGAAGTGTGAGCAGAAGCCCCAGATATTCCTTCTGGTTGGAAGTAGTGAAAAAAGTACCTGAGATCCTCTTGTCTCTGTTTCTCTGCTGCAGTGACCAACAAGCTTGTGCAGCCACAAGATGGCAGAGCCTCCATCATCCTCAACCGTAAGTGAGACTGCCTCCCCATTAGTAATGCATATGTGGCATAAGCAAGAATTAAACCTTTCTTGTGTTAAACAAGATTTCAGGGGTGCCTGGGTGGCTCAGTCACTTAAGCATCCTACTCTTGATTTCAGCGCACGTCATGATCTTGCAGTCTGTGGGATCCAGCTCTGCATTGGTCTCTGTGCTAACAGTGCAGAGCCTGCTTGGGATTCTCTCTCCTCTCTCTTTGCCCCTCCCCTGCTCATGCTTGCTCACTGGCTCTCTATCTCTCAAAAATAAATACACTTTATTAAAAAAACACTGGGATTTCAGATTAATTGGATAACTGCAACATAAACCTATCTTGTCCTAAATACAAGGCTCTTACAATTCTCTGTATCTTGCACCCTCCACAGCAGCAGCTCAAAGCCACCGTTCATCATCCTGAGACTGATTACCTGGGATTTGATTTCCTAGCTGTGAGGGAAAACATGAGGTAAAGAATAGGACTTTAGAATAGAGAGACGTTAAGAGTTCCCTTCTTGTGAGTGCAAGAGTGATCTTACCAACACAAACAAGAGGTAGATGTAGTTGGTTTGGATTTTTTGAGCCCCAAGTAACTTATGAAATAAATTTAAATTACACTTACTCTATGTGAGAACCGATGATGGTGTAGAGACATAAAGACAGTAATGACAAAGAATGAGTGGGATTTCTTGCCCTGCTAGGCAAGTACATCTATCACCTATTTTCCACCCGTTAATAATGAAAAGTGATGTATGGCAAGGAGTGGAGAAATTAGTTTACAAAGAGATATAAAATGAAGCACAGATGCTTTGTTCCTTTAGTATCTAATAGCTTTAAATGAATTTTCCTTAAATCAATGAATGATACTTCTCTATTGTATTTGAATTTTTTATAATGAACTTGCATTATTTTTATAATTAGAAAAATGTATTTCTATTTTGAAAAGAAAAATAATCACTGTTAGTGAATGAAGAATGCGTAATTGTTTCCTCCGCTGACCTGTATTCAAGAGCACCTAACACAAACAATGCTTATCAGCTTCTTTAACTGTTTAATTCAAAGCCTGAATTCCTTGAGGGCAGATGCAGGATTGGAATTTGAGAAGCAAACACAGTGAGGGGGCACCTCATGGAGGCTCAAATTTGTGAGTTGCCTATTGAATGACTGTACCTACACGGTGCATATTTACCTATCATCTCTTTCATTTCTGGGATTATTTGCTTCTGTTTCAAGTGATATTCCAAAGAGCTTTATGGGCTCTGGACTGGCCCGTAAGTTCACACTTAACAGGGTCCAGTGATGCAATAATAGAATTGCCAAAAACAGCATCTGAATTTCTTGTTAAATGGAGTCTCTGTGCACAGACTCCGCTTCCCTGGCATCATTACTCTCCCAGAAAAAAAAAACAGGAAACCAATTATAACACCAGTTCCCTATCTTTTTATACTTTTGTATTGCCCAATTACTACATGTAGGTAAGTACATCAGAAATCATCTTGTTATAGCTATAGATAAAATTCTTGTTATCCTGTTACCCATTTTAGCTCCTTTTTCCTCTGCAAGTTATTTGCTGCCATGCCTTAGTCTATGAACAGCTGAAGGTCATTTTCTAAATAAGAAATTCAGCCAATTTATTTCAATTTTCCCATTTTTAAAAAGTTTTGGCTACCAGGAGCTTAAGATTTCATTTGTGATAAATTACCAAATTTCAAGTAAGTGGTAAATGAAAATTGCCTGGTATTGTGTAAGGAAGGGTAATTTAAACTCTTTGTGGGAAGCAATTGGTATTTTAAATAAGCCTTCTGTTGACTGTCTAAAACTATTTTAAAGGGCTCCATGCAGTGCTATATCTTTAAATTTACTTTACTATTATAGTCATTTTACTAGCTACAGAACTACAGCCATCTATCTCTGGTTGTCTCTTTCTGACACCCACAGATGTATCCACCCACACACTCACCCACGCAAACCTACACTCTGACTCACATTTAGAACAATTGTCAAAAAATCCCCACTCCCTGTCTAACTAAAATGTTCCTTTCAAACACATGCTACTTGTTTGATCTATTTCCCTGTATCTGTGAGTCAGTTAAGTCTTGTCTGATCTACCCAGTAGATGAGAGCCTACATGTATGTTTTTTTTTAATATGGATTTGGCAAACCTGATACATATTCAAGCATTTGAGATCATAAAAGCCTGGTGAGCAGTTTTTTACTCCCAACAGTTTTGACATCAAATCTGTGGGTTTTTTTCCTAACACCAACCAATTTTCCAACTCTCCAAACACCAACAGTGTGTCCTACAATGCAATTCTGACACTAACTGCCAGAGTTAGCACAGACCCAACAGGTTAAGAGCTCATTCCCACAAGACTGCCCTACTTTAGACACCAATCACACATCCCAGGCCAACCATATTTCTGAGGGATAGGCTATAAATTAGGTGTTCCCATGACCCCTTTCTAAGGTTCCATTAATTTTGTTAGAATGGCCCACAAATGTCAGAAGCAGTTTACTTGCTATTACTGGTTTATTACAAAGGATACAATTCAGGAACAGCCAAAAGGAAGAGATACGTTGGGCAAGATACAAGGTGGGATTGGGAGGGCAAAGAGCTTCCATGCCATCTCTGGGCATATCACCCTCCCAATACCTTGATATGTTTATCTGCCACGAAGCTCTCTGAATCTCATCATTTAGTGGTTTTGATGGAGATTGCCCTATATAGGCATGGTTGTGACTAAGTCTATCTCCAGCTTCTCTCCCCTCCCTGGAGGTCAGCGGAGTGGGGCTGAAAGTTCTAGCTCACTAACAAGGTTGGCTCCTCTGGCAAGCCCACATACTAAAGCCACATAGGGGCCCACCAGAGTCATCTCATTAGCATATACAACTCAGGTGTGATTGAAAGGGTACTCTTAAGAGGGGTGCTCCTGGCACCTGTTTCAGGAAATTCTAAGAGTAGAAGCTCTATGTCAAGAACCACAAAGACCAAATATACATTTATCACATTTGGTAACATTTACTATAAATTAATTCTTATCCAAATGCTGGCAATTATTTCTAATTTAAAATATTATTCTAGAACTGGCAACAAGTCCATGGCTATCATTTCGGTTAGCCTGAAGAATGAGAATAGCTCCAGTTTAATATCACATGCATCTACCTGGACTATTGAGCACTTTCATGAGGGAAGGAAGAAAGGATGTACTTCATTTCATTAAATGACAGCAGAGCATCATTTCACTCATATATATCTTTTATCCAGTGTCATCTAGTATCTGAATCACAGCTGGGATCCAGATAGAAAGGATAAGACTGAAATCTCCAAGTAAATGCACTAAAGCTTTTTTTTGGGGGGGGGGCGGGGTACATTGCTCATAGGAGTGACCCGTGGACATATACCCTATGCCCATTTAAT
The DNA here is from genome assembly GCF_018350155.1 of Leopardus geoffroyi. Lineage (NCBI taxonomy): Eukaryota > Metazoa > Chordata > Mammalia > Carnivora > Felidae > Leopardus > Leopardus geoffroyi. The sequence goes on along the minus strand of NC_059328.1, from coordinate 177,907,136 downwards.
TTAATTTTACATAGATTATTAACAAGTTTGTTTATGTGACTTACCAACCAGTCAGCCAATTAGGAGCATCAAATTAAAACAACAAATTTGAAAGAGAGGCTGCTAAAGATAGGTGGAATTCTGTCAGTCTGAAATGACAGCTAACAATCTCAAAGCAGACAGCAAGAAATTTGTGAGAAATAAATTAAAAGTCTGAGGACATTCAGTGTAGGAATGAACCATTCAGTACATTCCAGGACTACCTGAGGGTATCATTGCTTTATAGTATAGAGAATTGAGTTTTATAATTCTGATAATGAATCTTCAGTAGAAAACTCAGTTTGGCTCTGTTTGAGAGGTTAGAAATATGTAACCCATTTATTTATGTAGAAATAGTTTCAGGGGTGCCTGAGAGGCAAGTCATTTGGTTGACTTGATTTCTGCTCAGGTCATGATCTCACAGTCTTGAGATTAAGCCCCACGTAGGGCTCCACGCTAGCCTGCTTGGGATTCTCTTTCTCCCTCTGCCCCTCTTCTTCCTTCTCTTCTCTCTCTCTCTCTCTAAAAAAAAAAAAAAAAAAAAAAAAAAAAGAGGAAGGAAGGAAGAAAAGAAAAAGTTTCAAGTAAATTTTTATTATTATTTAATTTATTTTTTTAAAGTTTATTTATTTATTTTTGAGACAGAGAGAGCACAAGTGGGGGAGGGGTAGAGAGAGAGGGAGACACAGAATCCAAAGCAGGCTCCAGGCTCTGAGCTGTCAGTGCAGAACCCAATGTGGTGCTTGAACCCACAAACAGTGAGATCATGACCTGAGCCAATGTCAGGTGCTTAACCGAATGAGCCACCCCACCCAGGTGCCCTTCAAGTAAATTTTTAAAAATAACAAAGTAGTATGTATTCATTTGATTTAAAACTTCATTCTTTATAAAAGAGCATAAAGAGAGAAGTAAAAACTTTTCGTTTAACTGCCCCTACCCCTTCAATCATACTTCACAGATGTCCTTCCATTTTCTATAGATAAATTTTTTTTTTTTTACATTTTTGTACTTAATGGGGGAAACCCCAGAAATCTAGGAAATTCATTTATCTAGAGAACCCATTTTCTCATGATCTTGGCTAAAGGTAGCAGGGCTATATCTATAACCACAGTCCCCATACACTAATCTGGTTAGGATGTTTTCTTAGAGAAAAAGATAATACCAGCCCTAAATATGGAGATCAAAGATGGTATTATCTCTCCTTGATACTAGCCTCTGTATTCACATCTCTTTATAACCACTGTTCTAACTACTTCTCCTTGGTTTTTTGGATATAAGACAAAATTCTTCAAGAGTACCACTGTTTATTTCAAAGATGAGTTCAATCATTGATGACTGTGTGGCTCAATGTCCTTTTTAAATTATGCCAACAAGTGCTCACTTCAGCAGCACATATACTAAAATTGGAACACTATAGAGATTAGCATGGCCCCTGCACATGGTTTAGCAGGAGGGGCTAGCCTCTTGGCCTGACTACTTCCTGTCTGCACCAGATAGAAAAAGCACCAAACTTCCACTGCTACCATCATATCATCTTCAGAGGTAGCCTCTAACAGGAGCTGACTTCCCATAGGCCCCAAATCAGTCTCAGTCATGGGCTCTAGGGTCGCAAGGGAAGGCCTGATAAATCTAAGCAGGAACCTGATGTGTGCCAAAAATATCTGTCAGAATAAAAACAACGATTTCTTATTTGCTTGTTTTTTAAAACAACAGACAACGTTAAGGTACAGAATTTCAATATATGCTTATACCATTTGAGGTCAAAGTTTGCTCAGCAAGAAACAAATTTCCATTTGTAACCACTCTTTTCTTATGAATTCTATGTAGATTGCAATTGAGGTATATCTATAGGAAACTTAAAACTTTCACAAGTAGCACATGAATTTTTGATGCATTCAAAATACAGATTGGTGAGGTTATCAAAATAGAACCATATTTCAAAATAAGAAATACTGTGAGTCAGGACAGTCCTACCAATTATAGCAAACTTGTTTCTGAAAGACTTAGTGCCTGGGTCAGCACGATGTAACGTTTTATCAAAATGGTGTCATTAGGAATGGGTGGCAATATTTTAACCCTTTCTCCCAAGAGTTCCAAAATGCTTTTTTAGCATGTTTATAAATATTTGCTTTTGTGTGGTTTCAGGAGAAGCTTTCCATACAAACATTTGGCTTTCAATGAGTCATCCCCAGTCTGGTTCACATCCAGAAGCTTCCTGCTTGGCTATCAGTGAATATTGGGCTTAATAACTGCCTTATTTTTATAACTTGCTTCAATGAAGATCAGAAAGGTGGTGGACCGAGAAAGACATAGTGAGATAAATATAAGAACACTCTTGTTTCCTTAAGAGAGTTTGACAACTATGTGCCAATACCCTAACTACCATTTAAGCTGAGCTTAATGCTGGGATTGTGATGGATTTGTTTTTGACCTTTTAAAAAACATCCAGATGATGTTGTTACTTTTTTTAGTCATCATGTATATTTGCTAGCTAAAGACACCCCAGAATTCAGAATTACAATATGCAATTTTACTTTTACTGTTATTGGATCTGAAAACCATCAACTGAAAGCAACAGTAAGAGTAAATTACTTTTCCCCAAATTGAAATCGAAAAGAATGAGGGTCCTTAGTTAAGAATTTAAATAAATATTTCTTCAGCTAGAATTACAAAACCTTTAAGTAAACAAGAAAGCAACAGTGATGAAGCATATGAATTAGCAATAATCTTTCTGTATTTTCATTCCTAAAGGGAAAATTTGGGGGTTGAAATGGCACAGTATGTATCTTGGGGGTATAATGTCAATATGATAAAAATACTAAAATTTCCAGGCATAATAATGTGAATTACAGATTTTTAAGAAAAGAAATCAGTACCTTGCAAATTATACAGTAGGTAGAATATATTATTTATTCCTCTTTATTGGATTAGAATAAGGGTTGCAAATTCATGGTCCTTTTATCTTGAATTGCACTCATGTACCTAGTCTTACTTTGTTTGCATATTATATATTTTTTAAATGTTTATTTATTCTGAGAGAGAGAGAGGGCATGAGTGGAGGAGGAGCAGAGAGAGAAAGAGAGAGAGAGAGAGAGAGAATCCCAAGCAAGCTCTGAGCTGCCATTCGTAGAGCCTGATGTAGAGCTCAATCTCACAAACCATGGGATCATACCCTGAGCCAAAATCAAGAATCAGACATCTAACTGACTGAGCCACCCAGGCACCCCTGCATGTTACATATTAAATGCTTAGGAATAGTCTCTGTTCTCTCTTACCTCCTAAAAACTCTCTCCTCATTTTTCTTGAAATGTGTATTTCTCTGTCTACATTTTATTTTTCCAAATTTTTATATGGACTTGGATATAAAAGCTCCATCACTTTTTCTTCACTTCTTTCATACATTGGTGAATGACAACTTTCACTTAGCCTTCAAGTGAAAAAGGCAATGAAGAGTGGTGAAGACTGTGATGAAATAGGAAAGCACATGCCCATTTAATATTAGGATACACTGCTAAGCACCAGTAAATATGTCAATAGCCATATCTTCCAAATTTTCAAGAGAAAGCCTGAAAATATTTAAATATTTTATGATTCAATTCTTTAAAAACAAGAAATGCCATTTTAAGAGGCCAAAAACACCAACAATTACCACTGGAAAATGTGAGAGATTAAATATATGTACTTCAGTTCACATTAGGAGAGGAGAGAGAGAGCGAAAGTGCTGAGAACCCTGGAGTGGTGTCCCTCACGGGCTGCCTTCCACCTCTCAGTCCACCACCAGTGCATACATTGTTCTGTGGGACATTTAGTGCCATCAGTCATCTCTGATCCACTTATAGAAACCTTTCCCTAATTTGCTCCAGAGTGAACATTCCACACTTGAATTCGTACTTGCTGGGAGAGATGGAAAAATCAATCTTAGGGCAATTATAACAATAAAAGTAATGAACTTATGTTGAGAGGCGCTATATAATCTTTCATTTAACAAATATCTACTGAATGCCTGCTATATGCTAGAACTATGTTTTTGTGATGTGTTAGGCACTTTGTAGGCATTGGAAATAAATCAGTTTTTTAACAAAGAAAAAAATGCCTGTCCTTATGGAAATTAGATTCATTGGGGAGACAGATAATAAATAAGATGAATAAGTATATTAAGTATAATGAATTAAGTATATTAAGTTATACTTAATAAAGTACTATTAGTGGATGGTGATAAATGCTATGGAGAAAACTAAAGTAAGAAATAATTTCTCTGGTTCTCCAGTGTATAATTGGAATAGAATACTTGGTAACTGGCAGAACCTCCACATTGATTTCCTTTCCTTTTTTTAATGTTTATTCTTTTTTTTCCTTTAAAAAAAATTTTTAATGTTTATTTTTGAGGGACAAAGCATGAGCAGGGGAGGGGCAGAGAGAGAGGGAGACAGAATCGGAAGCAACCTCCAGGATTTGAGCTGTCAGCACAGAGCCCAATGTGGGGCTCGAACTCATGAACCATGAGATAATGACCTGAGCCAAAGTCAGACATTTAACTGACCGAGCCAACCAGGCACCCCATGATTTCTTGCACTGTGGGATAAAAGTTGTATTAGTGGGGAAGACAAAGTGAAATATCTGAAACTGATTTGCACCTTCACATGATAGTAACTAAAAACAATATCATGTCCTGAGGGAATGGCAGAGTTTTATGCTACCATTTAAGACCTAAAGAATACTGGCCCTCATTTATCCCCATTTAATTCACCAGTCTGGCCCTTAAAAAATGTCTGATCCTAAGGAATAATAAAGTCAGCCATATAGTTGCCCTGATTGCAGTTGCCATGCCAGATGTAATCTCTGCTGGAACAGAGGTTCCAGCCTCTGGTACCTTGCATTGATTAGCAAATACATTCATTTCTATTGCTATCGAGGAATCGAACAGAAATATATGAATGACAGAGACATTTACACTCCTGACAAGGGTTAAATCTTTCACCCTCTGTCATAATATAACCCAAGGAACCTGGACTGCCTGGGCATTCTGCATATCACTATGATCCACTATACTGAAGGTACCATGTGTGGTGGTTTTAAATATGCCCACAAATTCTTTGATATTTCTTCCTTCAAGAGAGCTTAATGCCTGTTCCCTTGAGTGTGGGCTGGCATTAGTGACTTAATTCTAACAAATAAAATATTGCAGTTGTGATAGTATGTGTCTTCTAAGACATTACAGCTTTATTCCTTGTTCTCTCTTGGATCACTTACTGTGAAGGAGGTCAGGTACCATACGATGAGGACACTGAAGCATCCCTTTCAGAGAGATTCATGTGGAAAGGATCTAGGCTTTCTGTCAAAAGCCATGTGAATGAGCCATGTCAGAAGCAGATCCTCCAGCCCCAGTCAAGCCTTCAGATGACTGCAGCCCTGGACAGCATCTTGCCTATAACTTCATGAGAGACCTTAAGCTATACTTCCTGGCAGATCTATGCTGTAAGAGGTATCTGTGATGGGAAAAGACATTTTATAGAATTTACAGCAAGCCCTAGTAAGAGAATCACTATGTATACTTTAGAGTTCTGGAACAATGTTATACCATCTACAGCAGACATCATTAAAAGTATGGTTCCTGATGTGCTACTAGGCCCTGGTATAGACAGAACACCTGATCTTGGGACATACAGTGGCTATGCAGCCAGAACTGTTCATTACAAGGTGTGTTCTGTCAGATCCACTAAGTCATAAGGTCATGTGAGCCCAATAGAAGTCCATAGTGAGATGGAAATGGTACATTTAGGGTTAGTCATGAGCAGGGCCAGAGGTCAAGTTAGCTGCATATGTAGGTGGCTTAGACTTCTGGTTCATTCACCTCTATGGCACCATTGCCTCTCTCTCAGGTTACACTCATGTGGTTTTTTTGGGAGGTGGGGAACAGTAGAAAGGACGACAGGCAAGTCCCTATGATCACTTCATGGAAAAGAAAAAAAACCTGTTTTGATATACAGATAGATCAGCTTGGTATATGGTGAAGCAAGAAATGAGCCACTATATTATAATCCTCATTCAAAGATGGCCCTAGAAGGTAGCAGTAATTGGAAGAGCTTTAGTGGTACACCTGGTCATCTATATTATATGGAAAGAAAAGTAGCCTAAAATATAAGACTCATGTGATGAATAGTGTATCTGCTTAGTCAGGGGTTTGGAAGAAAGATTCAAAAATTGGGAACAAGCAGGTCTAGAGAAGAAGCATGTGGATAGATCTACAGGAGTTCATTCTTCCAGCTGTTGGAAGTATTGCAGGACTCCTATCCAGAATATATTAAAAACCTTTCACATCTCAATTATAAGGAATGAAACAATCCAATTTTAAAATGGGCAAAAGATTTGAACAGACACTTTATCAAAGAGGATATATGGATGACAAATAAGCACATGAAAATATGTTCAAAATCATTAGTCATAAGGAAATGAAACACTATTTCACAGGAGAATAGCTGAAATTAAAAAGACTGAACACACTGTACACTTAAAATTAATACAATGTTGTATATCAATTATATCTCAATTAAATTTTTTTCAAAAAAAGACTGAACATACCAGGTACTGGTGAAGATACAGAGTAACTGGAACTCTTTCACCTCTGGTGAGAATGTAAAATATTGAAAAACAATTTGGCGGTTTCTTTAAAAGTTAAATATACACTTACTATATATGATCCATCTATTTTGCCTCTATTTATTTACCCAAGAGAAGAGGAAGCATTTGTTTTCATAAAGACACATATGCACATATATGCTTACATAAAGACCCACACATATTATGTGTTCACAGATGCTTTAATTGTATAATGCAAAACTGCAAACAACCCAAATATCCATCAACAGGTAAACAAATTTTGGTATATCAATACAATGGAATACTACTCAGCAGTGAAAATAAATGAACTCTAGAGTCACACAACAACATGTATGAATCTAAACTAATTACACTGAGTGAAAGTAGCCAGATCAAAAAAGACTGTGCTGTAATGATTCTATTTATCCAATATTCTAGAAAATATAAATTAATCTATAGTAACAGAAAGAGATTAGTGGTTGCCTGGTGATAGTGTGGTGGGTTGGAGGGAAAGAGGAGGAATCACAGAAGGGCTTAAGAAATCTTTCAGGAATGACCAAATTGTACATTTTAAATATGTGCAATTTATTGTATGTCATTATATTAAACTTTTAAAAGAAAAAAGATTTAATCTCATGCCAATGGTGTCAAGTACCTGATCCTTGGGATCAAAGACCATAATCTGGAAATGCTTTTCCCATTAACACTCAAGGAAGTGACCCGAGGCAAGCCAGGGAGCTTAGATTATCTTTAGGTCAGGTCAGTGTGGAAGCCTATTGGGAGTTGTAAGTCAGGAGATAGGTGGTATTCACTCATTCATCCCAAGAAAGTGTATGTCTAGGTAAATGGAACTTCTTAAGTCTGAGACCATCCAGAAGCATGTGAGGATGGGATGAACTATGAATGTGGAAGGGTCAGACCCAGGTTAGGCAGAACTGGGTTTGGGCACTGAAGTAGAGCTACATTGATCCAGGAGGTGTCTCTGAGGTGTCTCCAGATTCTGACCCTTTGATATCCAAGCTTGAGTCACTTAGCAAGGGTTGTGGGCAGGAGCAGACTCCCTAACAAGAGGTGGGGTTGGGCAGATGCCCCCAAATTGTCTGTACAGTGAGCCAAAGAATGAAAGGAAGCATGTAGGAAAATGATCAATGTGAAGAATACCAAAGAGGGGCACCTGGGTGGCTCAGTTGGTTGAGTGTCTGACTGGCTCAGGTCACGATCTTGCACCTTGTGAGTTCGAGCCCCATGTCAGGCTCTGTGCTGGCAGCTCAGAGCTAGAGCCTGCTTCGGATTCTGTGTTTCCCTCTCTCTCTGCCCACCCCCCCCCCCCCATCTCTCTCTCTTTCTCAAAAGTAAATAAACATTAAATTTTTTTAAAAAAAAATTAAAAATTACACTGAAGAAACTAGCTGGCCCAGAGTGAAAAGTCTATAGAGAAAAGTCTAAGAGAGAAAAATAATGTACCAGGGAACACTTTGGTGAGAGGGACAGTGGACACAAACTGGAATCTGAGGGCCTCTTAAAACCTAGTCTGAATAAGTGGAGCTCAGTGGGTACCAGACAGGAATTAGCACAGATAGGGAGTAAAGTCTACTCTTCAGTATAGTGAGTGGTATAGTCATATCAGAGGATGGATGGGAATTCTTTCTTGTATGAACCCAGCAAGGATATAAGAACTAATAGCCAATCAGAAGAATATATTCAAAACAAGGCCACTGTTTGACAAAATGCCAGGGGGAGGAGCCAGTCCTTGCTCACCAGTAGGGACACAGAGACCATAGAAGAATGAAAGTCCAGGGATTTTGACCAAGAGCCAAGGAGAAGAAGATATCCAGGTCAGAGCAGAAACTGATTCTTATGGGGTGCTGATGGGAGATGTTCAGGTGGGGCCAAGCTAAAAGGCCTAAAAGCCATTGATTACAGCCAATTTTAAAGTTGGTCAGAGAGAGATGAGAAATTTACCAACAGATCTCTCAAGGACACAGGCTACTTTTGAGATTGCCAAGGAACTCTGACTCTGCCCATTATGTCATATTCCTACAGTCATGGATTAATACCAGATTACTGAGGGCCTTGGCAGCAAAGCAAAGGAGTTTAGACATGAAATAATGGGCACTACGAACCACAGCAAGCTTTTAAGCAAGAGTACAACAAATGAAAAAAAAATCAATCTGGCAAACTGGATAGAGAAAGAGAGAGCTTGTTAAGGAAGTCCAGTTTGAAAGCTATTACAGCAACTCAGGACTTATATGGTGAGGGAAGCAGCTGTGAGAAAACGAGTTGCTGTCAGAGAGGTGGGAGATGAAGCCAGATTGCAGGTGATGAGCTGGTTGACTGTATGTGGTAGATGGTAACAAAAGCCATAACTATAGATGGATAGCTATGTAATAACACAAATATAGTAAAGTGTTAGCTGAAGAAAATAGGTGGTGGGCATGCAGTCTTCATGGTACAGTGCTTTTAAATTTTTTGTATGTTTGAAAATTTACACAATAAAATGGCAAGAAAAAATGGCCAAAAACTAATCCCCTTCTTCTATCTGTGCCCTTGTAATACGATTTTACAGATTTTCCTGTCAAACAGTGGACTCTTTTCTACCCTGTGAATCTGAGTTGGCCACGCAACTTGACTTGGCCTGCAGGACATTAGCAAATGTGATAATGCACAGGCTTGAACATTTGGGCATTGGGGTTTACCATTTTTCTGATCTATGGAACCTTGCAACTGCTATCATATAGATGATCTTGGACTAGCTTGTTGGATGATAGACGCATGGCCTTGTTACTCTCATCACTCTAAAGCCGACAGCCAGCCAACCACTAGACATGTTTGTGGGACCATTGACTGCCAGCTGATCACAGACACATCAGTGAGTCCTGCTGAGAGAAGAACTTCCCAGCTAAGCCCATCCCAAATTGGCAACCCACAGAATTGTGAACAAATAATTGACTACCATTTTAAGCCACTAAGTTTTAAGAAAATTTCTATGCAGCAAAAACCAACTGATACATTCTTTTTTGGTATCCCTTTGACTCTATTCCAAGGGAACTCCATATTGAGCCCTGCCTGTCTCTACTTGGCTCTGCAAAGTTTCAGGGAGAGGCCAGTGGTATCTAGGAGTTAGAGGGAGGATGACATAGTATGGGGACAATGTGACATGAGAGGATGCCATGGGGTGGAGCCAGTGTGACATTAGGGCAAGAGTCAATGTGACATGGGGGAAGACTCAGCTTGTTAGGTGAGGGGGATCTGTAGCTCAGAGAGGAGGGAGTTTATTTGAAAGTTGAGGGCTAGTAAATGTCACACAGAGAGGTGAAGATCAGCCACACTAAGTGAGGACAGGTAAGTAAATGTAAGGGAACCAGGGAGCTGAAGTATTATGGGAGACAGTGGAATAAGGCAGACACAACTGGCCAGTTGAGATTTCTCTTTGCTAATAAAGTATAGCAAAGCTCTTGGTTTATTGGCCATCCCTCAGTGGTCAGGCATTTCACCTTGGAGAAATTTCACATGCTACAATGGGAGGACAGACACTCTAGAGAGATAGGATCTGGCCTGGCTATCTTTCCTCCCTTTGGTGGCATACTACCTTGGTTGAGCGAACTTTGCTCCCTTGAATGTCCCTACACCTCTTTGATATTTCTCCCTTTGCAAAGCTTCCAGGAGACCAGGTTTGTTGTAGTTCACTCCCTTCCCAGATCTTCTTACTGCAAGAGAGCATGGAGATCACAGATATGAACCGCCTCTTTCTAGTCTTCAGCATTCTGACAGTGACTGGTGAGTGCAGGTTTCTATTTTGGCTTAAATTTTGAAAAGGTCATATTGGAGGAAAGTGTAGGAAATGGGTCTAGATAAGGTGGGTAGAGAGTATATTACTTAGATAAGAATTTAGGAACCCAGTGATTAGAAGTTTCCTAGAACACTCAGAGATATCTAGAGCCCACTGATTTTCCTCTGGCTCCATGGGTGCATGAGAAGATTCAGACTGAGATAATAAGACTTGACACAAAGGATGGTGGGTCTTGGCAAAAGAATGTGACTTTGCTATATAGCTAGGAAGAAAGCTTGAAGAAAATAGAGAGGTATCAAGAAGAAGGAAGGAAGGAGAAGAGGAGTGAATAAGGAGTATATAAATTCAGAGGAAAGCCTAAGGGAAAATTAGCAGAAGGACCCTGAATGGTCCAATAACACCTCCTATATCAGTAACACATTGACCATTTCAAAGCACTTCCACATAAAATATTCCAAACTTCTATCCTCTGGAATGTCTGCACCTGTCTCTAAAATTCTGCTCTCCTTTCCCTTATCTGACAGTGGTAACAACAATAATTGTAATACCAACACCAACACAAGTAAAATTAGCCCAGCAGTTCAACCAGATGAGCATAGAAACTGCACCAACCTTTCTGGTTTTCCTGAACTCAGAATATGAGCCTTGTTTGGGGACCCTGATCCACAAACAGTGGGTTCTCACTGCAGCCCATTGCTTCTTACCGTGAGTAATGGAGTCCTAGAGGGAAAAGTGGTCCCCCTTAGTCACTGAGATTGTTAAAGGGGTACTGAGGCTCAGCCCTGAAGAGACTTGCCCAGGGGCTCTCAAGCCTGAGAAGTTATTGGAAGGAGGCAGGAAGTAGATGTAGGTGGTTATGAGTTCGATTTTTGGGTGGGATGATGTAGACTGAGGGAACTGAGGACTAGGGGATGAATCCATTGGGATAAAAAGCCTATATACAATGTGGTACAGATTAAAGAATTATAGAACTGCAGTAGCAATTGCTCATTTGCCAGACAAGGAGATGGAGGTCTTGCCAAGTTATGGAAGGAACTCATGCAAAGTCACAAAGCAAGTTGGGGTAGAAAAGATACAAGTTGAACAATAGGAAAATATCTCCTTCTTCTACTAATCCTTCATGGCCTTTTCCAGATTTCTTGAGATAAACGTTGCGGCTTCAAAAGAGAATTTTCAAAACAAGATGGGGAACTTAAGACCCACATTTATTGTCCAACACCCAGATTTTACCCGGGATTCTGCTGAGCATGACCTCATGCTCATCAAGCTGAATCATCCCGTAGAGCTCAAGGATCAGGTCAAGCTGGTGGTTCTACCCAATACCACGAATGACAGAAGAGGGGAGAAGTGCACTGTCTCTGGCTGGGGCTGGGAATGGAGGAATTTCAGTGAGTAACCCTCCCAAGACAGACCCTTAGTGCTCCTTGCATACCCACACAAAGAGGATTATCATACAACTATTATTATAGATTATGAGAGCTGGAAGAGCCCTGAGAACTTATAATATCTCAACCTCTAGTTTTATTCATTTGGAAATTGAGGCCCCAATTGGTAACGTAGCTGTTAAAGGAATCCAGTGTTCTTGCTTCATCACCCAGGTGAGGGTGAAAGGGTGTCTGGGTGAGGAAGAGATTGGCAGGTAATCCTACTGGTGATGCTGAGTGTGGCTCATTCATTAGTAACTTATAGACAAGCATTCACAAATAAAAGCATGTACACACAAGCCCAAGGCATGCAGTTTTACAACACTGGGACCAGACTTGGTTTATTCATTTCATTATTTTTTCTTCCTCTCTGGTTCCTTTTCATGTTGGCTTTTTCTGAATGATGATTCACTGAATGATGGAGAGATTAATAACAGAAAAGAGGGAGGGAAGGGGAGAAGAAAGAAAGATGAATATGTGAAGGATCAAAGAGAAACAAAGCCTCTTCTGTCTCTCTCCCTCTGTGTTTGTGTGTGCGCGTGTGTGCACACTCATGTGCTCAGACCCAGAACCTGATATCCAGATAAACCAGACTGTCTTTTGGTTTTCTAATGATGACTGCCAAGAATCCCTTATAAGACAAATTCCTATTAAAATCACAGAAAACATGTTCTGTGCAGGATCATCTCTGGAGAACACACACTCATGTAAGGTAACTCTTTTCTCTCTGCCCATTTGAGTTTGGGGCTGTTTTGGGGTCCACACATCTCCCTCAACCATTCCAATCTCCTGTCTCTACATTCAAGAAGAGATCAATGTATATGGGATCCAGGAAGGACTGTGTCCTTCCAATAACGAATGAACTTAGATGCTAGGGTGGAAACATCTCAGAGTGTTCTTATTTCTTTATGGCTAACTCTGATGTGGCCTAGAAGTAGTTGGGTGGGCCCAAGATGTCCACCAGACATTTCCCCCTGTCCTTATCCCCTAAGTCTTTCTATTCTGGGCCCCTCAGGGACTTGGCACTAGGTCATCTTTGTTTTGGCTATCCTGTCTGACCCATCTGTCCTTTTTCTAACAGGAATTAGATGCTGTCCCAATCCTGTGCCAAAATCAGCTCCATGGGATCCTATCTTGGTCAGCAGGGTGTATTTTGAAAGGTGATATTGGCTACTACACCAAGGTTTCCCGCTATACAGACTGGATCCACAAAGTTATCCACAGCAACTGAGCTCTCTCTGTTCCCTCTCCCAGTAGCCTCAGAACTGGGTCTACCATCCTTGACCCTCTTTTCCCTTTAGCCTCAGAACAAGATGGGAATAGAGCCTTTAGCTATAAGAAATTTTCTGTTCCTTCTATTATTTTGACTTCTCTTATCCTTTTTCAGTCCTAGCCTGATCACCAAAGGATTTGAGCTGGATAACGTTCTCCTAAATAAGCTACCTTCTCACCACTCTTTTCCTCTCCTCCAACTTCCTACTCACCTGCAATAGTTTCCGCAGACTTTTATGGAGAAGTTCTTCTCCAGCCCCTGCCATCCAGAGGACATATGGGTCCCAGAAATGTGACAGTGAGATGTGGCAGCTTTAGGGTGTCTCCTTTGTTTCACGCCACTTAGTGCTGAGTCAGGCCTCTGTGTCAGGCCTGTGTCCTCTCATCATACCCATCATACCTAATAAGGCTCAGTAAATATTGCAGTGTTAAGTAGGCTGCTGGCAAATAATTGTTAGAAATAGAGGTTAGAATTTTATGCTAACAAGAGCTATAAGGGTTTCAGAAAGGGTTAGGAGTTGAAGCAGAAGTAGGTACAGAGAGGAATTAAATGGGTCAGATCTCCTGACAGATATTTCCTAATGCTAAGCACAGAAAAATAAGGTAAATGGCTAGAAAGAGAATGCTAGAAAGATAATAAGGAAATGCTGAAATCTAGGTGAGTATAACTGTGTTTGTGTGTGTTTGCGAGTATGCACATGTACATTTGTGTGTATAGATTAGTGGGAGTCTGGCAAATAATGATCTCACTGAACCAACCAAAATCTATCGTATACCAGTTCAGCTGATTTCCTCCAAATCCTGCATTCACCTGTTCTTATCCTACCTTTATCAATTATCATATTTTTAAAAACCATTGATATAGGTCCTAATAACATTTTATTTTGAAATTGTTTAGGATAAAAAATTGTAAAAATATTACAAGAGAGTTTCTGTGTACCCAATCTTGCCCCAATGATAATATTTTCTATAACCATAATAAAATGCCAAAACCAGGAAATTCACATTGGTACAATGCTGTTCAATCAAATTTAGATTTTATTTGGATTTCACCAGTCTTTCTTTACATACACTCGTTTTGAATGGTGAAATTTGAAATCTTACTGCATGAATAGATTCCGTAACCATTACCACAAACAGGATCCAAAACTATTCTATCACCCAATCACCAGAAAGAAACTTCTTTGTGTTAACACTTTAATACACTTCTCCTGGGACATCTGGGTGGCTCAGTTGGTTAAGCATCCAACTTCGGCTCAGGTCATGATCTTGCACTCCATGAATTTGAGCCCCATGTCTGGCTTTGTGCTGACAGCTCAGAACCTGGAGCCTGCTTCAGATTCTGTGTCTCCCTCTCTCTCTGCCCCTCCCCCAGTTGTGCTGTGTGTCTCTCTCTCCCTCTTTCTCTTTCTCAAAAATAAATAAACATTAAAAAATATTTTTTAAATAATAATCACACCTTCTCCTGACCCTAACCCTTGCAACCACTGATCTAGTCTCCATCACTATAATTTTGTCACTTCAAGAATGTTCTATAGCATGCAATCTGTATAATTCCACTGATCTTTTTTTCATTCATGATGTTCCAAGAATCCTTTCATTGCCATTTCCTTTCTATCTGAATAGTTTTTCAGCCATTCTTTTAAAGCAAGTCTGCTGCTGATAAATCCTCTCAGTGTTTCTTCACCTTCTTTCTTGAAGGATATTTTTTACGGGATAAAAAATTCTGGGTTGACAATGTCTTTCTTTCAGAACTTGGAAAATGTTTGCCTCTTCCTTCTGTTCTTCAAGGAGGGGTAATCTGTTATCATTTGATTCATTGTTCCCCAGTTGGGAATGCGTTGTTTCTCTCTGGCTCTGGCTGCTTTCAAAAGTTTTTCTTTGTTTTTCCTTTTCAGAGATTTGATTATGACATGTCTGTGTGTGAATCTTTAAAAGTTTATTCTGTTTGGGGTACATTCAGTTTCTTGAATCTGTAGGTTTATGTCCTTCGCCAAGTTTGAGAAGTTTGAGCCATTATTTCTTCAAATATTTTTCAGCTCAGTGTTCTTTTTCTTCTCCTGAAACTTTGATAACATGAATGTTAAATCTTCCGTTACTATCCCACAGGTCCCTGGGGATCCATTCATTTTTAAAATATCTCTTTTACATCTGTTGTTCATATTGATCATTTCTATTGCTCTGTCTTCAAGTTCACTGACTCTTCTGGCTTGCCAATTTTGCAATTGAACTCATTATTTTAATTATGTTTTAATTTTCTATATTTATGATACTTTCACATCTTAGGAGTCTTGCTGGATAGGAAAAGAATGCCCTCCCAGAGCTAACTAATTCCTGGAGGTAGTGACTCGTCTACCACATTCTTTTTATATGCAAACCAACCAATCCAGGTCTGTACCTCAACCACTTCCTTTAACATTCATACACTAAGCCAATGTTTCCCCTGCTCTAAATCACCCTGGGTCCAGGTACTGAATAACTAGAGATCACCATGATAGCTCAGAGTCTGCTAAAATTATTCCAACTATTTGATTCTAAACCTGTTTCTACTTGACTACCCTGCCTCACCCATTCCTTCTTTCAGAAACCACAATAAAGACTTGTACCTATGCTTCCCTCTTGCTCCTCCTGCCTCCTCACTGACCCTAGTACTTCCTCATGTAGCCCTACATGGCTGGGCATGCTTCTTAATAAACTCTTCTTTTTTAAAAAAAAATTAAGGTTTATTTATTTTTGAGAGAGAGAGCACGTGGGCAGGGGAGTGGCAGAGAGAGAGGGAGATACAGAATCCGAAGCAAGCTTCAGGCTCTGAGCTGTCAGCACAGAGACTGACATGGGGCTTGAACCCACAAACCACAAGATCATGACCTGAGCCGAAGATGGAGGCTTAACTGACTGAGCCACCCAGGTGCCCCCAAACTCTTTCAACAGCATTGACTTGTCAATGTTATCATTCAGTAACCTCTAAAAATTAAGTCCTAGGTTCAGTTAGAACACCTATCTAATGAATTTTTTATTTCAGTTACTATATTTTTAAATTCTAAAATCTCCATTTGGTTTGTCTTTATATCTTCTATAAATCTTTGCTAAGATTTTCTGTTTCTTTCCTATTTGATTCAAGAGTATTTGTAATTGTTTACTGAACATTTTTTTTTTACTTTTTACACATTTATTTATTTATTTATTTATGTTTTAATATGAAATTTATTGTCAGATTGGTTTCCATACAATACCCAGTGCTCATCCCAAAAGGTGCCTTCCTCAATACCCATCACCCACCCTCCCCTCCCTCCCACCCCCCATTAACTCTCAGTTTGTTCTCAGTTTTTAAGGGTCTCTTATGCTTTAGCTCTCTCCCTGTCTAACCTCTTTTTTTTTTCCTTCCCCTCCCCCATGGGTTTCTGTTAAGTTTCTCAGGATCCACATGAGAGTGAAAACATATGGTATCTGTCTTTCTCTGTATGACTTATTTCACATAACATAACACTCTCCAGTTCTATCCACGTTGCTACAAAGGGCCATATTTCATTCTTTCTCATTGCCACATAGTATTCCATTGTTTATATAAACCACAACTTCTTTATCCATTTGTCATTTGATGGACATTTAGGCTCTTTCCATAATTTGGCTATTGTTGAGAGTGCTGCTATAAACATTGGGGTACAAGTGCCCCTATGCATCAGTACTCCTGTATCCCTTGGGTAAATTCCTAGCAGTGCTACTGCTGGGTCATAGGGTAGGTCTATTTTTAATTTTTTGAGGAACCTCCATACTGTTTTCCAGAGTGGCTGCACCAGTTTGCATTCCCACAGTGCAAGAGGGTTCCCGTTTCTCCACATCCTCGCCAGCATCTATAGTCTCCTGATTTGTTCATTTTAGCCACTCTGACTGGCGTGAGGTTATATCTGAGTGTGGTTTTGATTTGTATTTCCCTGATGAGGAGCGACGTTGAGCATCTTTTCATGTGCCTGTTGCTGAACATTTTTATAATAGCTGCTTTAAAATCTTTGATAATTCCAACATCTTCATCATCTTGGTGTTGGCATCTGTTGATTATCTTTTCTTTTCTTTTTTTTTTAATTAATGTTTATTTATTTTTGAGAAAGAGAGAGAGAGAGAGAGAGAGCACGAATGGGGGAGGGGCAGAGAGAGAGGGAGACAGAATCCAAAGCAGGCTTCAGGCTCCGAGCTATCAGCATAGAGCCGAATGCAGGGTTCAAACTTACAAACTTCGAGATTATGACCTGACCTGAGCAGAAATCAGACGCTTAACCGACTGAGCCACCCAGGCTCCCCATATCTTTTCTTATTTGAGTTGAAATTTGCCTAATATGATGAGTAATTTTGTACTATATTCTGGGCAGTTGGATATCATAAGACTCTGATTCCTATTTAGATACCCTAATTGACCCTGTAGTTAACTTATTAATGTTCAGAATGTATGTCCTAGCCCACTTTTGAGGGCTGTGATTCAAATGTCAATTTGGTTTATAAAGCCTCTATAGTGTTATAGTAGGGAGTTGCAGTAGACAGAATAATCCCCCCCACCCCACCTAAGCTGTCTCTATCCTAATCCTTAGAACCTATGAATATATTACTTTACATAGTAAAAGAGACTTCACAAATGTGATTAAGTTAAGAATCTTGATATGGGAAGATACCCTGGATTATCCAGATGGGCCCAATGTAATCACAAGTGTCTTTATAAGAAGAAGGCAAAAAAGTCCAAGAAAAAGAGGGGCGATATGATCACAGAAGTAGAGATCAGAGTGATGTGCTTTAAAGATAAAGGAAGGAACCATGAGCCAAGGCATGCAGGCAGCCTCTAAAAGCTGGAAAAGGCAAGGAAATGGATTCTCTCCAAAGACTCCGGAAAGGTTTCCAGAAAGAAAGTGGCTCTACGGACACTTTGATTTTAGCCCAGTAAGACCCATATTGGCCTTGTGATTTCCAGAACTGTAAGATAATAAATTTCTGTCTTTTAAGCCACTAACTTTTGGTGATTTTTTACAGCAGCAACAAGAAATTAATACACAGTAGAAGTTCTGCCAACCAGCCCTACTATTGCAGCGCCATAGGGATGAGGACATACATGGCTTTTTCATAGGGTTTGTCACAAGAACAAGGAAATTACCAATAATTTAGTGGTTTAAAACAACAAAAATTTGTTATTTCATGGTTTCCTTGGTTAAGAATCCCATAGCTCAAGGTCTGATAAGGCTAAAATCAAGATGTGGGCCAGCTACATCCCCACCTGGATCTTCAGCTAGGGAAGGACCCACTTCTACCTCTTTCACATTGCTGGCAGAATTCATTTCCTTGCAGTTGTGTGACTAAGATCCTGGAGTCTTGCTACCCGTCAGCTGGGGGCCAAACTCAGCTCCTAGAGGCCATTCTCAGATCCTTGCCATGTGGATTCCTCCATCTTACCAATAGAAAACCTCCCTCATGCCAAATGCTTCTCATGCTTTGACTCTCTCTGATTTCGCCTTCTACTACCAAGCAGAGAAAACTCTTGACTTTTAAAAGGCTCATGTGATTAGGCCAGGACCACCTGGATAATCTGCTTATCTTATCTTAATGTCCACCATGCTGTATAACATAGCCTAACCATAGAGGTCATGTCCATCAAATTCATAGTTCCAGGGCAGGCATGTATTCAATGACAGGAAACCTGGGTCAGTACTTCTTAGAATTCTGCCTACCACACACAATTCAGAAGTTTCTGTTCTATTGGGCTTCCCCTTTCCCAGTCCTTTGGCTAGGGAAACAAGATTTTCTTTTTTTTGTTGTTGCAGTTTTCTTTTGTTTTGTCTCTGCCCACTGTTGTTTCCAGGTTGCAAATATTTGTATCATACAGACACGAATATATAGAGGGCAAGAAAAAAACCCAGGAAACTCACTACAAGGTCATTCCTCAAGTCTTAAGATGTCTAACTAATTTGCCTTTTTTCCACTTTTCAGATCTTCTGGTAAGTGACTTATTCTGTTTAGTGTTTTTTGGTATTGTTACTGTTGCTAGAAGGGGGTGTAAAATGGGATGCACTTACTCCATTTTGTCTGGAACAAATGCCTGCCTTATGCTTTAGTTACATTGGGTATTAGAAAGATGAAAGACAATGCAGTTAAGAGGAAAGACTACTGAACTATAAGTCAGGAGATCTGAGTTCTGGTCTAGACTCTATTATTGACTAGACAATGATTTTCATGTTGTGTGTGCATGAGCCCTAGGAGGATGTAAGAAGTGAGTATTAAAACTTCTATTTGCAATTTGTTTAGTTCATCCTTTAAAAATTTATTTTTTGGTGTATGTTTCATAATGTACACAACATGCCAGGATACACACACACACACACACACACACACACACACACACACAGATATATAAATAAATATACACATATTGGTGGTACATGTTCAAAAATGCTTTGTAGGATTGGTGACAATATCAGATATCTAAAATTAGACTGTCCCAGATTTTCTGGGACATCCAGTTGCCTAAATATGTCATCTTTGATTTAGGACAGCTCTCTTCAATGTGGAACAGACTGCAATTCATCAATTAAGATTCTTTTATATATCTTTAGTTGAAAATATAATTCTTAGCTCAAATAATGCTTCCTACATTCCTTAGAACTTTCATATGGAGAAATGATCAGATGGGGGTGAATCATTCCTAGAAAAGTAACCCTTTAACAATAAAATCCAGTAAATAAAATCCAAGTTCATAGTTCCAACCTAATAAAATTAGATGATCTGAGTTAAAAGAAATAAGTGCTTTATGGAATGCATTTAAGATTATAGTTAGTCAATTTGCTAATCATAAAATTCCATTAGTCTAATCTCCATCTTTAGCCTTAACTTATCTACATATATTAACATTAACGTATTAACACATTTACATATGACTCTCTGAAACTATGATCCACAGTTGTTTCCAAGTAGCTTTTCCTTTGCTTTTTCATTGCCAGCAACATTGTGAGAAAACTGGTACCCATTGCTCCAGTGTCTCAGACCTTCACATGGCTGCATGTGACAGAGACCACTCATTGATCTATCCTATCTCCTCATCTGTTTCTGTAATAGATCCCCCTGAGCTGGCTTCTGACTGCCTTGGGAGAAGCTATCTTCTTCAACATTCTTTGTAGCTTATTGTAGCCACATAACTAATGTCTGAGGGGATGTGAGTAGAAGAGATGTGCACAATATCTGTATTACATTCTTAAAAGGATGCTGTGTGCCTATTATATCTTGTTTCTACTTCCCATGGGCTGGAACATAGTTATGATGGTGGTCAGCAAGCTTCAACCATGCCCATAAAGAAAATAAGGGAAAGGTGGAATAAGATAGAAGAAGGCTTCATGATCTATAGGAGCAGAGCTGCCTTCCTACCAAAAATTGCCCAAAAGCTCCAGACTGCTTTGTGAGAGAGAAATAAACATTTGTCTTGTTTGATCCATTTTATATTGTGGTATCTTTGTTACAGCAGCTGATCATATAACCTAACTAGTACACCTATTTAGTTTTTCAGCACACATTATTTTTACTATGTACTAGCTACTGTCTTAGGTTCTAGACATTAAACAAAAATAATCACATGTACTTCCTATTTTGACTAACTTTAAACCTAAGAAAGGAAAATTTGACTCAAAGGAAAATGAGATGATAATTGACCTTTATTAACCACCTATGCTTTCACATGCATTGGTTTATTAATCCTCACCCCCCCAAAAAAAAGTTGTAAGTGGTATAATTGTACAGCCAAGGAAACTGATGATCCAGTGGCACATCTGTCTTATAAATGGGGTATTCACTCTTCATTTTTATCATCACCTTTGATCTAAGACCACTTGTTAATTGGTACTGACAGAGCAGGTAAAACTATATCTCTATGGCCACAGTTGAGATTCCTCATATAATAGGCATATGTCGTTTGATATTAGAATCCCATACATTTCCATCTTCCAGTAAAAGCTCCCAATTTTCATATTAATTTTTACTCTTTCGGAGCACCTGGGTGACTCAGTCAGTTAAGCGTCTGACTTTGGCTCAGGTCATGATCTCACGGCTTGTGGGTATGAGCCCCCATGTCCAGCTCTGTGCTGAGAGCTCAGAGCCTGGAGCCTCCTTCGGAATCTGTGTCCCCCTCTCTCTCTGTCCCACCCCTGCTTGCACTCTGTTTCTCTCTGTCTTTCAAAAATGAATGAACATTAATTTTTTTTGTTTTTTTTTTTACTCTTTCTTCACTCTTCCTCCCTATAGTCCATGTGCTTGAGCAAGACTAAACCTCTGTCCTTACTCAGAGGTGAAACATACTCCTTAGGCCTAAGCTAGTCAGTGTATCATGTTCCTTTAGCCACAGTAGTTGGCTCAGGGATGAAAGGGAGATTCAAGTCAGTAACTGAGTTCTTGGGGAAGCCAACTTGCTCTTTTTTTTTGGTCTTGAACCTAAGAGGTTGGAAGGACTGGAGCACTACTGTGTGGAACTGATACTGAAGCTATTCAGAAGATAGAATTAAAGGATGGAGCACTAGTGAATTGGTTTGCCTGAAACCACCTAGACTGGAAGCTTTAGGACCTACCACTTGGGCTTTTTAGTTATACGAGACAATAGATATCCTTTTAGGCCAGGTTGGGTCAGGTTTTCTGCCACTAGTGACCAAAAGAACCCCACTCATTCTTTAAAGTCTTAGCCTGTGCTGAAGGTGAGCTATTTCTACTCATTAAGAAAGTATGCATCTTTCTATCCTGTTGTTCATAATTTTATTGCTTGCTAGAACTGCAAGATTCTCAATAAACAAAATTTATGATGTAAAATACAAATGCTTTGTCAGCAACAGTAATATAGAGTCAATGGCCACCACTTTTAGAGAGACTTTAAAACATCTATTTTACTTGGTAATTTTGGATTTGCCATGGTTTCTGGATTATGTATTTTTGATAATGTCAATGGTTTTCCATGTTTGTGTGCTCTAAAAATCTAATATTTGATCTAATTGTACCCTCCTAAATCTAAATGTAATGCACAATCAGAAAGATTTCAGACTCCAGGAAAAAATCACTAGGGAGTAAAATTTAGAGTTTTTCTGCACCATCAGGACCTCTCTTCATAAGGCTATTATCATTAAGAGCAAGAGAAGTAGTTTACTTTCCTAACACAGAGACACACATGCAGAAAGTCAGACAAAATGAAGAGACAGAGAAATATCTACGAAATGAAAGAACGGAAACAAACCACAGCAAGAGACCAAAGCAAAATGAATACAAGTAACATGCCTGATAGAGAATTTAAAGTAATGAGCATAAAGATACTCATTGGACTTGAGAAAAGAGTGGAAAACATTAGTGAAACCCTTAACACAGAGATTAAAAACAGCCAATCAGAGATCAAGAACACAATAAATGAAATTTAAAATAAACTTGATGGAATAAATAGCAGTCTAGATGAAGCAGAAGAATGAATCAACGACCTGGAAGACAGACTAAGGGAAAGTAATGAAAGAAATGAAACAAATGAACACATGAAAGAAAATTAGGCAAATTGAGAATAGTCTTAGGGAACTCAGTGACTCCATCAAGCATAATAACATTCACATTGTACGGAGGTCAGAAGAAGAAAGAGAGAAGGGGACAGAAAATTTACTTGAAGAAATGATAGCTGAAAACCTCCCTAATCTGGGGAAGAAAATAGATGTCCAGATCCAGGAGGCACAGAGATCCCCTCAAAAACAACCTAAGGAGGTCCACAACAAGACACATAGTAACCAAAATGGTAAAAAGTAGCGATAAAAAAAATTTTTTTAAGAAGCAATAGAAAAGACAGTTACAGGAAACTGCATAAGGCTATCAGAAGATTTTTCAGCAGAAACTTTGCAGGCCAGAGGGGGTGGCATGATGTATCCAAAGTGCTGAAAGGGAAAAATCTGCATGCAAGAATACTCTATCTAGCAAGCCTATCATTCAGAATAGAAGGAGAGAGAAAGTTTCTCAAACAAAAACTAAAGGAGTTTATGGCTACTAAACTAACTCTACAAGACATATTAAAGGGGACCCTTTGAGTGGAAAGGAAAGACTATAAATAAAAGCATAAAAAGAAAAAAACACAAAAGCAGTAAAAATAAGTATCTTTATAAAAATCAGTCATGAGATTCATAAAAGAAAGGATTTAAAATATGACACCATATACCTAAAATATGGAGATGGGGAAAGGAGTAAAGAATGGGTTTAAACCTAAGCAACCATCAACTTAATATAGATTGCTATATGCAGAAGATGTTATATACAAACCTAATGGTAACCACAAATTAAAAACCAGTCATATATATGCAAAAAATAAAGAAAAAGGAATCCAAGTATATCTCTACAAAAAGCCAACTAACTGAGAGAGAAGAGAGCAAAGAGAAGAAAGGGAAAGAGAAAAACTACAATGCATCCACAAATCAAATAACAAAATGGCAGCAAGTGCATACTTATCAATAATTACTTTGAATATAAATGGACTAAATGCTCCAATCAAAAGACATAGGGTGACAGAGTGGATAAAAAACAAGACCCATCTATGTGCTGTCTACAGGAGACACATTTCAGACCTAAAGACACCTGAAGGTTGAAAGTGAGGGAATGGAGAAACATTTATCATGGATAAATGGATGTCAAAAGAGAGCCAGGGTAGCAGTAGCCTTTAAAACAAAGACTGTAACAAGAGACAAAGAATGACACTATAAAATAATAAAGGGGATAATCCAAAAAGAGGAGATAAGAATTGTAAATAATTATGCACCCAATATGAAAGCACCCAAATACATAAAACAGTTAGGGGACTTTAACACTCTCCTCAAATTGATGGACAGATCAACCAAACAGAAAATTAACAAGGAAATGGTGGCTTTGAATGACACACTGAACCAGACATATTTGGAACATTCCATCCTAAAACAGCAGAATACACATTCTTTTCAAGTGTAGATGGAACACTCTCCAGAATAGATCACATATTAGGCCACAAAACAAGTTTCAACAAAAAATTTTTTCAGTTATCTATTTTGAGAGAGAGAGAGAGAGAGAGAGAGAGCAAGTGTAATCAGGGGAGGGGAAGAGAGAGAGAGGGAGAGAGAGAATCCCAAGCAGGCTCTGCACTGTCAGCACAGAGCCCAACACAGGGCTCAATCTCACAAACCATGAGGTCATGACCTGATCCCAAACCAAGAGTCAGATGTTTAACCAACTAAGCCACCCAGGCGCCCCAACAAATGTTTAAAAATCAAAGTCATACTATGTATTTATTCTGACCACAATGATATGAAACTAGGAATCAACCACAAGAAAAAATCTGAAAAGACCGCAAATGCATGAAGATTAAATAACATGTTACTAAACAATGAATGGGTCAACCAAGAAATCAAAGAAGAAATAAAAAATTACATGGAAACAAATGAAAATGAAAACACAATGGTCCAAAATCTTTGGGATGCAGGAAAAATGGTTCTAAGAGGGAAGTTTATAGCAATATAGGCCTAATTCAAGAAGCAAGAAAAATCTCAAATAAACAACCTAACCTTACACCTAAAGGAGCTGGCTAAGAAAAGATCAACAAACAAAACCCAAAAACAACAGAAGGAAGGAAATAATAAAGATTAGAGCAGAAATAAATGATATAGGGGACACCTGGTTGGCTCAGTCAATTAAGTGACCAACTCTTGGTTTTGGCTCAGGTCATGATTTCATAGTTCATGAGATCAAGCACCACATCAGGCTCTATGCTGACAGCATGGGTCCTGCTTGGGATTCTCTCTCTCTCCCTCTCCCTCTGCCCTACCCCTGCTCGTGCACTCTAAACAAACAAACAAACAAACAAACAAACAAACATATTTTTAAAAAGAAATAAATTATCTAGAAACCAGAAAAACAATAGAACTGTTCAATGATACCAGGAGCTCGTTCTTTGAAAAGATCACAAAACTGATAAATCTCCAGCTAGATCCGTCAAGAAGAGAGAGAGAAATAGGGAGAGAGAGAGAGAGAGAGAGAGAGAACCTAAATAAACAAAATCACAAATGAAAGAGGAGAAATAACAACCAACACCACAGAAATACAAACAATTAAAGCAGAATATTATGAAAACCAATGTATCAACACATCAGACAACTTAGAAGAAATGAATAAATTCCTAGAAACATATAACCTACCAAAACAAAAGCAAGAAGAAGAAAAAATTGAACAGACTAATTACCAACAATAAAGTTGAATCAGTAATCAAGAAACTCCCAACAAACAAAAGTCCAGGAACAGATGGCTTCTTGGGGGATTCTTCCAAACATTTAAAGAAGAGTTAATACCTATTCTTCTCAAACTATTCCAAAAAATACTAGAGTCAGAAAAACCTCCAAATTCATTGTATGAGACCAGTATCACCCTGATACCAAAACCAGATAAAGTCATCACAAAAAACCCCAGAAATATATGCCAATATCCCTCATGAATATAGGTGCAGAAGTCCTCAACAAAATTTAGCAAACTGAATCCAACAATACATTTAAAAGAATTCGCACACCAACATCAAGTGGGATTTATTTCTGGAATGCAAGTGTGGTTCAATATTCACAAAATAATCAGTGTGATACATCACATCAGTAAGAAAAAGGATAAAAACCATATGATCATTTCAATAGATGCAGAAAAAGCATTTGAGAAAGTACACCATCTATTCATGATAAAAACCCTCAGTAAATTAGGTTCACCTCAACATTTAAAAGCCTTATATGAAAAACCCACAGCCAACATCATATGCAATGGTGAAAAATGGAGAGCTTTTCCCCTAAGGTCAGGAAAAAGACAAGGATGTCCATTCTCACCACTTTCATTCAACACAGGAGTAGAAGTCCTAGCCACAGCAATTAGACAACATAAAGAAATAAAAGGCATCCAAACTGGTAAGGAAGACATAAAACTCTCACTATTTGCAGATCACATACTATATAGAAAACCCTAAAGACTCCACCAAAAGAACTGCTAAAACTGATAAATGAATTCAGTAAAGTCACAGGATACAAAATTAATGTGCAGAAATCCATTGCATTCCTAATAATGAAGTGGCAGAAAGCGAAATTAAGAAAACAATCCCATTTACAATTGCACCAAAACAATAAAATATCTAGAAATAAACTTAAAAAGCTGGAAGACCTGTACTCTGAAAACTATAAAACACTTACAAAAAAAATCAAGACAATGCAAAGAAATGGAAAGACAGTCATGCTCATGGGTTGGAAGAAAAAATACTATCAAAATGTCTATACTATCCAAAAGCAATCTTCAGATTTAATGCAATCTATATCAAAATGAACTAGAACAAACAATCCTAAAATGTGTATGGGACCACAAAG
Organism: Leopardus geoffroyi; assembly: GCF_018350155.1. Classification (NCBI taxonomy): domain Eukaryota; kingdom Metazoa; phylum Chordata; class Mammalia; order Carnivora; family Felidae; genus Leopardus; species Leopardus geoffroyi. The sequence continues at coordinate 177,880,656 of NC_059328.1, read as the reverse complement.
ACCTCTAATAGCCACAGCAATCTTGAGAAAGAAAAACAAAACTCCTGGAAGTATCACAATTCCAGATTTCAAGTTATACTATAGAGTGGTAGTAATTAAAACAGTATGGTACTGGCATAAAAACAGACACATAGATCAACAGAATAAAACCCAACCCCCCCAAAAATCCACGACCCTACGGTCAACTAATCTTCGATAAAGGAGGAATTAATATAAAGTAGGAAAAAAGATAGTCTCTTCAACAAGTGATGTTGGGAAAACTAAACAGCCAAATGCCAAAGAATGAAACCGGACCATTTTCTTTCACCATACACAAAAATAAACTCAAAACAGATTAAATACCTAAATGTGAGACCTGAAATCATAAAAATCCTTGAAGAGAGCACAGGCAGCAATCTCTAGCATGGCCATAGCAACATTTTTCTAGATATGTCTCCTGAGGCAAGGGAAATAAAAGCAAAAATAAGCCATTGGGACTATATCAAAATAAAAATTTCTGCACAGTGAAAGAAACAATCAACAAAACTAAAAGGCAGCCTGTGGAATGAGAGATGATATTTAATGAAATATCCAATAAAGGGTTTGTATCCAAAATATATAAAGAACTGATACAATTCAATACCCAAAAACAAATAATCCAACTTAAAAATGAGCAGAAAACATGAACAGACATTTTTTCAAAGAGGAAGAAGCCATATAGATGGCTAACAGACACATGAAAAGATGCCCAACATCACTCATCATCAGGGAAATACAAATCAAAAATACAATGAGTTATCACTTCACACCTGTCAGAAATGGCTGAAATCAAAATTTAAGAAGCAGCATGTGTTGGCAAGGATATGGAAGAAGAGGAACTTTCGTGCACTATTGGTGGCAATGCAGACTGGTGCAGCCACTATGGGAAACGCTATGGAGTGTCCTCAAAAAGTTAAAAATAGAACTACCTTATGATCCAGTAATCACACTATTAAGTATTTACCCCCAGAATACAAAAACATTAATTCAAAGGGATACATGAACCCCTATGTTTATAGCAGCATTATTGCATTATTTACAATAGCCATATTATGGAAGCACCCCAAGTGTCCATCAATAGATGAATGAGTAAAGAAGATATGGCATGCATGCATATATATATATGTATATGTATATATACATATATATATATACACATACATATGTATATATATATATAGCGGAAATAGGGGTTGGGGATTAAAGAGTACACTTATGATGAAAAAATAAATAAAAGATGATATAAGAAAAACCAAAAGAAAAATATTATTTTCTTCTTTTTAGAATTATTAGAACTAATTTAGTAGTACTGTTTTAAGCCCTTTTCCTCAGAAATTATCAATTTATTGTATTTGTTGAGATATGTTATCAAAAATGGATTGAATTAAACTCTGAATCACGATCTTCCTTTCTAGTCTCATGAATTTAAGCTGGAGGAGCTGACTCTATTTTCACTGATTTTACTAATGTTAATTTTTCTGAAACAAACTATTACTATTTCATTGAAAGCTTTTTCCACAGGCTTTGTGTAATACACACATTTATACATCGTGCAGCTGTGCTCCTGGGTTTCATTTCTCCTTCACACTATCTCCCATAGATGAAGGACATGGAACAAATGTGTCAGAACTGTGTGTGAGAGGCAGGTGAGGGGCTGAATGTGTAGGTGTGAATGTGGGGGCGTGTGTTTTAGACTGCATCTGTTGGTGTGTGGGAGCAAAGGTTTAAAGAACAAGGATGTGTGTTAGAATTCAGTGGCTACTGAAAACTCTGCATAATGGCTTTATTTTTTATATCAGATTTCCATTAAAACTCTAATTTTCAGGTTTTTGAGTGTGTGTGTGCACGCTATCACAGATCTCAAGTTAACAAGAGAAGATCTCTAAGAGAATCCATACAATTTTAGGAAATGGCTATATAGACCTTGATGTGACACGTCATCTATCACACTTATAATGTAACTTGACACTTTACAACTCTATATTACCATCCTCCAATATGTTTCTATTCAAATTATTTATATATCTTTTTTCTCACATATTGAAACTAGAAAATGTCCTTAACACTATCACACACACACACCAACATACTCCCATTCTTATAACATTTTTTTTACCTGAATTTTAATGCTATAATTTTCTGACAGGCTGATTTTATAAACACAGCTAAAGTATATTTTTCAGTGTGATACTTTTTCACAAAATGTAACTCATCAAAAGCACCTGTACAAGAATCAATATTCTTGGATTCTACTTCTAGCCCTGACGTTAATGTTGCACATGACGCTGAACAAATAAAATCCTGTGACTCAGTACTCAGATTTCTCATCTAACTGAAGTGGTTAATTAAATAATTCCCAAGGTCCTTTCAAGGTCCATGTCTCCCTAAAAGAGACATTATTTATAAATCACCAATATTATGTTTGTGATTAACAGGAAAGAATATGAAGTAGTTTTGAAGCCTTATCCAATTATTTAATCTTAATCCCGGATAATAGATTTACACATTTAGCAGGGAATAAAAATGCTTGAAGTTTAAATCTTCCCTGCCCTTCTTATCTCAATTTGAGACAGCCTTAGAGTACAAAGGATACTATATAATTATGCAATAAGCTTTGCAAAGGAAATGACTTTGTTTTGGTCACTGCTAAATCCCCAGTTCCCAGAATAATACCTAACATATGGAGGGACTTCAAACTTGCTAAATGAATAAACAAGAAAGTGTGAAGACGGAAGGTTTTATAAAACCCAGTGAGAAAACAGAGTGAAGGCTTTGCAGGAAGGATGATAATTGAGCTAAGCCTACAGGGATGAACTAGAGTTTGCAAGCAGAGAAGGAAATAAAAACATTCCAGGCAGAGCCAACCAAGTGTGTTGTGTGGCAAAAACAGTTATCTTCAATATCCACTCTTCTTCCTTCCTCAGACACAGAATTTATACGCCCATCACCACTGGAATGAAGGCTATATCAAAACCTAGCAAACCCTAAGCCACCTTATCAATTTTAACATCATTTTTAAAATGGAATTATAGTAGTTGCTATAACAAGTAAAAAACAATTGTCCAATACAAAACATTTTATATGCAAATAATAGTCAAGTCCCAAACTACTCTACACTGTCCCTACCCTGAATTTCCTAAAATGGTGCAGGAAGCCTTCAGTTGGGAGTCCAGAGATTTGGTTGCAGGCCTAGAACTATCATCAGCCCTGGAACTTTGGGCAAATCTCTGTACCTTTCTCATCCTCAGTTTTCCCACTTGTAAAATGACAGTGATCAGTGATAATCAGTCCCAATCCAGGAATCATTACCTACCTTTGCAATACAGCTTGAAGTATAATTTTAAAATGAAAAATTATAAAGCTGCCTTTAGTGAGCTGCTTCATATATATGCCTATATAGTCACATTTTAGTGGCTAAAAAGCAAGACCGCTCTCTCATTGATATTTTTCAAGTCAATGAATTGGGTGATGCAAATCCTAAGATTTTACATATTTTACAAAAAAATACCCTTAAATTTATAGACTACCATGAAAATTACCATTGGCTTTTGGGAATTTTTAACCCTTTTAAAGAAGTCTCTGGTCATGTAGGTATACAACAGAAGTTGGTGGCTTTCTAAAGTGGTGTTGGATAGATGAAGACATATAAATACAGAGGGGTGTTTACCTTATGCAAATTTAGCTATCCATGATAGAGGACGAGAGGCAGAGAAAGGAAAGTTTACACAGTGAGAATGATTCTGCTCTCTGTTCGACTCCAAATGTTTAAGCACGGGTATGATTATGGTATGAGAAATCACTTTCATGCCATTCTTACAATGAGACACCATCTGCATGCTCTAAGAAGGTTGCCAGCCATCAGGTCTGCATACTTTTTACCCACAAGCAAGAGAAAAGGCAAAGAGAAAGCACACTCACAAACTGACTATGCCCTTCCCCCCAAAAGGGTACCTAAAAAAATTTTTTTTAATGTTTATTTATTTTTGAGAGAGAGAGCATAAGTGGGGGGGGGGGGTGTGCAACACAGAATCCAAAGCAGGCTCCAGGCTCTGAGCTGTCAGCACAGAGCCCAACGTGGGGCTCGAACCTGCGAGCAGCAAGATCATGACCTGAGCCTAAGTTGGATGCTCAATTGACTGAGCTACCCAGCCACCCCCTAAAAGGGTACTCTTTTAGATGTCCCTCCCAACTAGTCTTCTGAAGAAAAATTAGCTCCAAACTTAGCAATGTAAAGCAACAAACATTACCAATTTTACCAAATATGTCAACTAACTAGAATGTAAATCAAAGCTTGAAAAGAAAAGAAAAAAAGCAACAAACATCTCACAATTTCTATGGCTGGGAATCTTGTATGGCTTTGCTTTCAATCAAATCATCACCTGGGCCTGCTGTCATTTCAAGGTTCAAATGGGAAAGATCTGCTTCCAAATTCACTCATAGTATTGTTGGCAGGATTCAGTTCCTCCAGCCTCTTGGACTAAGGGTCTCAGTTCTTCTCTGGCTGGTGACCAACGATCTCGTTTGGTTTCTTGCCACAAGGGCCTCCCCCAGGGCAGTTAATAGCATGGCAACTGGCTTCAAAATGAGCAAGTAAGAGACCAAGAGAAAGCAAATAAGACACAAGCAAGTGTCCTGTTGTTGCCTGTCCTGGTGGGGATATCCTATCACCATTTGTTATATTCCACTTATTAGAAGCAAACCACTAGGTCCAACCCACACTCACAGGCGTGAATACCGGGAGGAAGGATCATTGGGAGCCATGGTAGAGCTGCCAACCACACTAACCAAAGGATAGTTTTCCAGAATTATTATTTCAAAACTGCAATGCAACACTCTGTCACAAAGACACAGAAATCTGTTCAGAATCTTTGTTAACGTATGTCTCTGTATATTGAGAATAATTGTAGACTTTTAGAAATCAGTGAAAGGAGTTCCAAGCAGAACTAGACTCAAATTTTTGAAACCCTCAATAGGCAAAAACATGTCGTTCTTCTTGGTCTTGAAGCTAGAGCTGCCCAATTTGTGCACAGCAAGTGGATGCTATTGTATTCTGATTCCTTAGCAGAGTGGGGTGTGAGTGTGCCCCAAGACTCCTGCAGATGGCAAGCAGAGCAATATCTTTTACCCCCACTCTGCCAAGATGCAGGGATTGCAGTCAAGGGGGTACTTGACCACCTAGCTCCTCCTTCAGTGGGCTACTTAGAACACACTAACATAGACTTCACAGAAGACTGTTGTGCTGTGCGTGCCCAAGGAGCAGAGAAAGTGGAGTTGGGCAGCTTGGGCAGGGGCTCCAACCAGGGTAGCTGCCAACTTGGCATTTGCCCTAAATCTCTATTTTCATCTTTATTCAATGCTCCTGTGTCTTTGCAACCAATGTGTCAGTTTAGGGATATTCAAGCTAGCTGTAGAGTAAATATACTGACCATGGTGTGTGTGGTAGAAACACATTAAATGAATTTGAAAATTTTTTATAGAATTCAAAAACCATGTTATCACAAGAAATATCAACATTATGTTTGTCAATGAAGAAGAGTTAGTTTTTGTTTTCAACAGTAGAGAATTTTTGAATTGTTATTTAAAATTGTTTTCATTTTTTCTGTCACCCATTCGTGAACAATTTCTTATTAATATTGACCATAAACAATTTGAAGAGCTCTTTATTGAACAGCATTGATAAGAATTCATGTGGCCACTTTGAGTATAAATCACACATAAAATGTCATGTTTAAGGAGGCAAATTCAAGTTTATCATTGAACTTAAATATATTTTATTTGGAAATATCAGACAAATTCAATATCTAATATCTTCCTTTATACTTTGTATTGTACTTATTCATCATAATTATAATATAAGCAAAATGTAATAGATGGTTTTACCAAGCCCTATGTAGAGCCCCAAATGTCCTCCAGTTTATCGCATACCTATATATGCTATGAACTAAAAGAAAGTTTAGGAAGCTTTAAGATTAAGAGGATATTGCCTGACTATGTTGATTATTTACCTATTGCTTTTCACCTTCATATTTAACCTTTTATAATCTGTTCTGTATTCCTTAGGGCCTGGGGTCTGCAAATTACATTTCTCAGACTCCCTGCCAGTGGTTTCCTGTTAGCATCTGCCAACACAGGCACTGGGAAAGATTGGAGGTTGGAGGAAAGGAAAAGTGTTGTACCTCTGAATTCAACAGCAGCAGAGGCGGTAGTGTGGTTGCAGGCTCCCGCTGCCCAGGCAGCAGCAGAATCTCTTTGTAATTTATAACCCTCGCCATGGAAGGAAATTTTTGACAATTCCAGTCCCTGATGTGGCAGAATCCATAGCTGCCCAGGGGCAGGAACCGGCTCATGGGCACCAGCTTAGAAACATCAAGAGCTTTCAGATCTCTGCAAATCTCCCTTTCTTCCTTTTGCTCCTTCAGCCCTTCCAATACTTTGTAAACAATTCCCTGTATTAAATCCCTCATGTTTGAAATACTGACCATGGTTTCTGTTTTCCTGACTGAATCCAGAATAGTAAATTGAGTTTTGTGTAAGGAGGAATTACTATTCTTTTCTTAAAGGCTCTAAGAGCCCATGGGGAAGGAGATGTGGAGTTCGGTCAGTCTAGGTCCATGAAGAGTATTTGAAGAGTCACTCTTCAAATCGTCTAAGGTGTCTTCTCTTTCCTAAAGCATGGAGAGAGGGCATTGAGGATGGGCAGTGAGAAAGAAGAAAAAAGAGAAAGAAGCACAGTAATGACACATGGCTCACAATTCCACTGAGTGGACCTTAAAGCCACTGGCAAATTCTGACTGGCTGGATGAGGACTCCTGTTTCAAAATTTATGTTGGTGTCAGAAAAAAAATCCGCCCATATTGTTGATCTCTCTTAGTTTCAATCTCACCTCTTAGTTACAATCTATACTTCTGTTTGGTGTTTCCTTCCTTGGTATTTTTTTTAATGTTTATTTATTTTTGAGAAAGAGAGACAGAGTGCAAGTTGGGGAGAGGTAGAAAGAAGGAGACACAGAATCTGAAACAAGCTCCAGGCTCTGAGCTGTCAGCACAGAGCCCGACGCGGGGCTCAAACTCACAAACCACGAGATCATGACCTAAGCTGAAGTCGGATGCTCAACCGACTGAGCCACCCAGGCACCCTCCTTCCTTGGTATTATTAGAGGCTTTGCATCCTATTAGAAAACTGAATGTTAAACCATTCACATTCAGCTTGGATTACAAATATCAAATATTAGTATTTTCCTAGAATTAGAGGAAAACTTAAAAATCTTGGTGTATCCCTTCTCTTGGTTCACCAGCTACCGAATAAGTGAGATGCTTTCATCATTCCTTATTTGATCTAAGATCAACAGAACAAAAGATCTTAAAGTACACCCTAACTCCACTCTAGAGAGACCTAAAAATCATTTCTTTCTTAGATTTTTTCTGTATGAACTGACTAGTTACATTCCAAGATATCTGTAGCATTTCCAGAAATGTCAACTATTGTATAAAATACCGTATGAATTCTATTTCATTCTTAAATTCCTCAAATGCTTGCAGAAAAGGCAAATACATCCATATTAATTACCTGTGCAACTTGGTATACATTTGTTTCTGGTACCCAAGCTTTGCTGTGGAAGAACACCATGACCTAGCAGCCTCTAACTGCGTCCTCATGGTTTGCCTCTACTTCATCACGCATTGGAGTGATTGTTAGAGAGGATGACAGGCTTTTCTCCTGTCTTCCTCTGGAGCTATGCCTCTGCTTCTGCCTTCCCTGGAGCTATGTGAGGATGGCGTGGTGTATGAGGCAAAGTCTAATGCCCAGGGATCCCAGGTAGACGTGGAGTATACCAGCACAGCTGAAGAGAAGAAAGCAATTAATTATATTCCCTTTCTGCCTCATTTATTCTGACCTCCAGTGAAATGAAATTTACCTAGGGAAAGGTGCATTTTGCTTTAAACCCCAAACTGTCCATTCCTAGTAGTGGCCTGGTGATTGGATTTGAAACATTATACTCAGAGCTAGAATGTGAACTGCAGGCCATCTTTACCTCTGTTGTGTGTGGGGCGTGGGATGTGTGTGAAATGGTAATGATGCTCAGCTTGACTTTTGGAGTCATTGTGGTATCTGTATGTTTTAATGACTTTCAGTGTAGTGGTTTCCAATAAACCTTGTTTGTAGAAGTAGAAAGAGAGTCCATTTGTAAGTACAGAATTCTCAAATTATGTCAATATTAACGCAATCACCTTAGAGTTATATGGAGAAAGTGTTCCAGAATACCAGACCAAATATTTATTATACAACAGCAATTTTCTGCCTTTCTGGATCTCTTTCCTTGATAATTCAAAGATCTTATTTAATCTAAAGTTGTGTAAATGTTCTTTTGTAATATGCTTTTTTTCTGAACCTCACTGTATCATATTCTCAAGTTTATGCTCGATGCCAACATGCATTTGACCATTTTTCCAAAACCTTTCTATAGTTATTTTTATGCCACACACATACCCTTTACATATTTCTTGGAGTTGCAGTGGCTTTTTTGTTTGTTTGTTTTGTTTCTGCTTGGATTACTCAAAAGTCTGTGGTGACAGCAAAGTGAGCTGAGAGCTTCACATTTTTTAAGGTCACTGCCACTTAAAGTTGTGCATTATCAAGCTGTGTCTGTCAGTACTAAAGGAAAAACATTTTGCCTCAACCTGACTGCAGCCCAGCCCAGACTTTGAAAAGTCTTTCTAATCATAGAGCATATCAGGTTGTGGTTTGAACACACAACCACCCAACAACAACAACAATAAAAGTCTTCAGGGACTGTCTGAATATGCTCCCTTCTTTAATAAAAATAAGACTCAGATGGCTTCTGGATAATCTCTAGCTACAAAGGGACAGCTAAATCACCACAACCTTCACTGCTGGTGAAATTCACCTTTCCGTTGAGAAAGATAAACCATTTGCACGCCAGCCACAGAGAAATTATATTTCCTAACTTTGCTTGTGACACAACTGAAAAAAGTCTTCTGATTCGAGACAGGGAGTCACAAAGGGGAAACTAAGCACACAGTCCCGGGAGTGGGGAACAGGGCTCTTCAGAAAGGAATGAACACACCTCCATGTAGGGGGAGTCACTGGGGAATGGCATGGAAATATTAGAACTTTCTACAACTACTTTTTATCTCTTCTTTTGAACATCACTATTTATGTCTGTTCTGTGATATGCAGAAAATGTCGGTATAATGTACATGCATGTAACATATACATAATGACACATAAAGTTGAAGATACATGTTCAAATTTATTTGGGGGTACATAAACCAGAACATTTGAAGACCACTGGCCCAGAGTATACAGTTTATAAACTATGAATAGTTCTCTATCCCATAAGGAATAAAAACTCTTGCTCAAGAATTTCCTCTTGCTCCTGTTTAGCCAAGAAACAATCTATTGATTCAGCTATACAATCTATAGATTCTATTGAATGTGTTGATTCAGCTCAAAGAAGAAAGGAGAGGAAGCCTTGTTATTATGTTCAGAGACGTACATCAAAGGGGGTAGGAGACACAGTAATCTATTTTTGCTGTAGAAGAGCCAAGGATGAGACTTTAATTCTGCCTTAAGGAGGCAGAGTGGGAAAGTTTTATGGAGGAGGCTTCTAAAAAGACGTTAGGCATTTAAAACGGTGGTAGAATCTTGATAAGAGAAGATGGGTAAGGGACATTTCGAAAGGGAATTAATAGCATAAACAAAGGAAAAGGAAGCAAAACCACAAAGTTTGTTTATTAAGCAACCTAAACAAGGCTACAAGTGTAGCTTAATGAGTGGGAGAAAATAAGACTGGCATAGGGGCTGAGGCCAGTTTGTCAGGGCCTTGACTGCCTGGCTGAGAAGTTTAACATTATTCTCAAATCAATGAGGAAAAAACTGAAGTTGTTTTGGTTTGGGTTGGCTCTAAAGTTAAAACCTCACTTATTCCAAGATCTACATTAGAAAGATTAACTTGGTAGCCACGTATGTCAGTACAATTGGGAAGAGAACATTTAGGGAACTAATACGATCTACATGGAAAGTATCATGGTCTAAATTACATCAGTAATGGTGGTGAAAATGTAGAGGACACATTTAGGAGATGCTGAAGATAGAGATACCTTTGGATAATAGAGACATATCTGGATAGGCTATCAGGCAGTTGGATGGGAGGGTTTTGATTCTGAGATTATAATATTAGTGGACTGGAAGAATGGTGGTACAATTAAATAGAGCTGCAGGGAAAAATAGGTCTTGGGTAGCAGTGAGGAAGGAGGCCACTTAAGTCAGTTTCTCTAAGATACTGGAGATTTGCATGCAGAAAGTTTTGGGGGGATTTCAGTGATTCACTAGAAAGACTAAAAGGACTTGGCACATAGCTGTAGTCACAGATATATGTCATTACAATGAAAGGATGTCAAGAAAAATCAGCAAGGGGAAAAAGGTGCATGGGACAAAGTCCTGAGGAAACCAAGCACAAGCTTCCAAGAGTCCTCTCCCCACAGAGTTACACAGGACTTGTGGGGCAACACATGTGAAATTGTGTCTACTGGGGAAGCTCATTAGAGATTCAGTGCCTACATTTTTTATCGCAGGCTGGTCACATACGTATCCCTGGTCTAGCACATACCAAAATCCAGACTCCCAGAGGGAAAAGAGGTGTTTAGCATACATCACATTGTTTTTGTAAATAGTTTAGGCACAGTGAACTGCTCTTATCAGTTCTGGGAATGGTATAAACAAAACCCAAGTTCCCAGGCCAGCCAAGGGCCAAACGTATAAGCAGGTGTTTCAAAGGATAGCAGTCTCAGGCTGCTAAGTTAACTCTTTTCTGCGTAAGTGGAATATCACCTATATGAAAGGAAAAGAAGTAGGACTGGGCAGAGGCAAAAGTTGAACCATGAAGCGGTTGCGGCAGAGGCCTCAGCCAATCCCACAGAGAGCTCTGGAGCTGAATGGTCCTTTAAAGATGTCCTAAATGGAGCCCAGAGGGTCAGACCTTCCTACCCCCACATTGACCAGGCATTGTCAGCTCCCTTCAGCTGAGAGAAATTCCTAGGCAAGGAAGAAAGGAATTGAGCCCTCTGAAGGCAACCCCCCAGAAGGCTGGTTCAATGAGTGTTTTGGTCCTATGGTCAGCATACCCCAGCATCCACCTCAGAGGGCATGATGAATTGAGTTGGTTGTATAAACGGCATTATTGCTTCTTTGCTAATTTGATCCAACCACTTTGAAAACATTGGAATTCTAATGGCAAAAACTCAAGTTCCAGGGTATATAAATTCAAATAATAAGGATGTATAGGTATATAAGACAAGCTATAAGAGTATATAGGACACCTAGGACAGAATATTTTTAAAGCATCTCAGCACCTAGGGGCCCTCAGTACAGCCCTGACTTTTCTCCCGAAAACCATATGGGAAAATTTACTGACCAGACACTGACATCTGCCTAAATCCTATTACCAACACCACCAACTACTTAAAGGAATTCTACATTGGAATGCTTTGCCCAGGAGCATGGAATCTGCTTCTTGGGTAGACAGAGGTAGCACCCTATCCCTTAAGTGAGAAAATGTCCAGTTTCCAAGTAATCACACTCACAATAACATTGAGACATTATTTTGCCTGGTATCTTGGTGTTCACATCTCTTTTGCAAATATGAAGTCTTCTGATCTCATGTAAACTTCAGCAGGCAGCGTGACAATTCTTATAATTGAGGAAATTGAGGCTTAGGGGTTACAGGATGAGCCTAGAGTTCCACTGCCAGTAAGTAACAGATGCAGTCCTGAGATCTGATGAGTCTGATCTCCGGTCTTCTTTCCGCTACCCCACACATGTCTCTTCTGCATCATCAAATCCCTCTCCTAGAAAACAGAACCAGCGTCCTGGATGTGCATCAGGGAGACTGGAGATTTTTTTTTTTTTAATGAAAAAAATTAACATTTGAAAGATATATTCTTTGTTTTATTTGGGGCTGAAGTGCCAGAATCACTAGCACAGAAGAGAGCAACAGGCATAACACTTAATGAATGAGGAGATTGTGGAGGTCTACAAAGAGCAATTCCTGCTTTGGGAATTCAAATATTCTGCTGTATGAGAGAAATTCTGTTGGTTTTGGAAATATCATGAATCATTTCCTGAAAGAGCAAAATAATGGAAGCTTTTCAATCCAAGTTTCCAAGAAATGTTGTCTAAAGGCAGAAGACACTTGGGAGCACCAGGCCATGTGTAGAGGCCTTTGTTGTGCCCTGGGCAGGACTGGATCTTTCCTTTTATACACTGGGTACCTACTAGCAGGGGCTTCTTCCTCCCAAGTGGTCAGGTGGGTAAAGGAGAAGATTTGTTTCTCTTTGTTCTCACAAGTTACATTGGCCAGGGATGCGTGGCTTTGATGGCCAGTGACAGTGTCAGAGCCTGGAGACCCACTCTTCAGAATATTAGTAAGGGTCTTTTTACCAGGGAATTTCCAGTGAAGTCAGTACATGTGGTGTGTCTCTCATCAGTAACCCCACAAGAAACTCAAAAGTGCAAGATTCGTGTTTGTATCTGTGAAATTTCAGTGGAGTAGCTGCTTGTCAGCATCAGTAAAGTCAGAATGTGGTCAACATTTCCATTCTAACAGACCTCTTGTGCTCCCCCTCCGTCTTTAGCACTTTATAAGTCAACCATAACAATTCACCACAAGTTGAAATTTGAGACCATTTTTTTTTTTCAGTTGGGAATGTTTTTCTCAAACGATAGAGTTGAGATCAATGTGATCTTTCCCAGTGAGCAACAGAGAAGGAGTGTGGCTATGAGGCGTACAAGGTCCTGTCTCCAAGATGGAGACTGAGTAGGTAGGGATTTTGTCCTATAGGGACCATCTTTTTGAGTTTCACCCAGAAGATACAGAAAATTATGAGAACTCTGTAGAGCCCAGAACAATCTTTTCCCCAGAAGCCTTGCAGCTATGAAGAGGCAGGTAGCAGTTAACAAAGTCAGTCTTTAATTTAGTTGTCAAAGATGATTTCCCAGTTCTGCCACATTGCCTCTCCTGATGATCAAGATTAGTCTTCTCAGTTTGACTCAAATCATCTGTTTGTATTTCTATGCTATCTTCTTATTGGGGAGAAGTGAAGAGTCAAGTTTTAATGATTACAGTTGGTAGTGAACCCCTCTAAACAAGTTTCTTTTCTAAATTTTTTTATATTTATTTATTTTTTAGAGAGACAGGGTGTGAACAGGCGAGGTACAGACACAGAATCAAAGCAGGCTCCAGGCTCTGAGCTGTCAGCACAGAGCCTGGCATGGGGCTCAAACCCACAAACCGTGAGATCATGACCTGAGCCAAAGTCAGACACTTAACCGACTGAGCCACCAAGGCGCCCCTCTCTAAACAAGTTTCTTAGACATTGTTGAGATCTTTGTTGCTTTTCAGAACAAAAGAATAGCAGGGTATTATAGGGGTTCAGGTGACAAGAAATCGTGACCTCCAGAGGTCGGTTCAGAAGTAAAAACAAGCTAACATGCTCAGATGTGCTCTGTTCCTGCAATCATGTCCAGATGTGACTTTTTATTTTGATAATTATCACCTGTGCCTCACACACTGGGCAGGTGTCTAAGGAGAGGATTATGGGACTGGTGGAAGCTCCTCAGGATTTCTAAACTTTTTTTTAAATGTTTATTTATTTTTGAGAGACAGAGCATGAGTGAGGAGGGGCAGAGAGAAAGAGGGAGACACAGAATCCAAAGCAGGCTTGAGGCTCTGAGCTGTCAACACAGAGCCTGATGTGGAGCTCGAACCCACAAGCTGTGAAATCATGATCTGAACAGAAGTCAGGTGCCTAACCGACTGAGCCACCTAGGTGCCCCAACCTCAGGATTTCTATAAACACCAAAGATGCCTCTAGTGGCTAAGACTTTTACAGCCCTCTAGCTAAGCTGCTTGTTTCCTTAAGCCTACATTGAAAATTTGTTTCTTAAGGTAATACATATGTGAACTTGATGGGTTCATGCAAACCAATGAACCAGACCTATATATTTTCACTGCACCAGGTTATGGGGTGTTAGAGTCATAAATCGACACTGTGTCCTCACATCACAAAACTGAAATGCTTAATTGGGTATTATTACAAAAATCACAGGCTTTGATCGTAACACCCTGGCAGTATATTTGAGAAAGCTGAGTAAAACAGCAACTTTTAATTAGGCAACCAGCTTTTGTATAATGATAATAGGCATGTTACAAACACATTCATTTCAAGAAAAGCCAGGTAATTAATAGAATTACAGATTCTTAATGTCATAAGGAATCTCCCTAGCCTCAGAATGTTGGGATGTTCTTCAAACTCCAGTGACCTTTACCACCTGTTTATTTCTGACAACACTGCCACGGTGACCTCATGCATCTTCTCATCATCTGAAAGTGCTCCACCTCAGAGATCTTACGCTCCAAACTCTGCTCTCGGAAAGCAACCTCCAAACATTTCTGCTGTCCCCACAGCTGCTTTTCTTTAACCATCTGGTTCATGGTCTTCCAGGATAACTACAGCCTCACCGGCACTCCCTGACTCGCCCTTTGCATTTCTTGCTGATGAGTTTGGAGTGTCCCCACTCCTGTCTTTGAAAAGCTATGTTGAGTCTTGACCTGTCCATGCTGTCATTCAGCTACTTCAACGAATATTTATTGAACTGCCCTTGTGGAAGAATCATTTCCCTGGCCCCTCTGTCTGGAATGTCAGCCTCCTCTCACCAACCCCCATGATGCTCCCTCCTTCTTCTAACTCCCACACACCATTTAAGACATAGTCTTGAAGACACATCCTCTAAGAAGCCTCTCCTGACCATCCACTCCATTCCCTCTTCTCCCTCCCTTATGTTATGTGCCCATAACAATTTGTGCATATCTACACAGTGGATCAGTCTATAGTTGTTTCATCCTCCCCCACTAGACTAGCGGGCTCTAGCATACTCACCTTTGGAGCAAGTACAGGGTAGTGGTTAGAGTTCAACAACCTGTTGTCACACCCTATCTCTACTGCTTATTAGCTGTTATGATCTTAGACAACTTATGTAACTTTTTTTTAATGTTTATTTTTGAGAAAGAGAGAGTGCATTATCGGGGGAGGGGCAGAGAGAGAGGGAGACAGAGAATCGGAAACAGGCTCCACACTGTCAGCTCAAAGCTCAATATGGGGCTTGAACTCAGGAAACCTGAGATCATGACCTGAGCCGAAGTCAGATGCTCAGCCGACTGAACCACCCACACGCCCCTACAGCGTATGTAACTTTTAAGCCTCGGTTTCCTCATCTATAAAACTGGTTACTAATAGGGATTGTGGGTAAACTTAGCATAATGCTTGATACACAGTAAATGCAAAATAAATACATTTGAATAAATGAATGTCACAGAAACACCCTTAGAAGATTCCCTAATAGGAAAATATTTATCTTTCAAATACTTGTAGCAGCAAGGAGCTCATTCCATGGTTGGATAACTCCAATTATAGCACAGCTCAAAAGTTTTGGCTTGGGGCTCCTGTGTGGCTCAGTCGGTTGGGCATCCGACTTCGGCTCAGGTCATGGTCTCACAGTCTGTGAGTTCGAGCCCCACGTCGGGAGCCTGCTTCAGATTCTGTCTCCGTCTTTCTCTGCCCCTTCCCCACTCTCACTGTGTCTCTCTCTCAAAAGTAAAATGAAAACATAAAAAATAAATAAGTAAATAAATAAAAACTTTTGGCTTGACTCACACTAGTTCTATTGACATAAAGCAGTCCCCCACCCTCAGCGTCCCCTGCTGTGCTTAAGAATCTTGAGAATCTCTCAGGGTACCCTGTCATGTGCATCAGCAACCCGTCCCTCGGGTACCCCTATTTTTGCCACTACCTCTGGTGTAATTGGCTGCTGTGAGATGATCACATCTGGGCAAAGCTCTTCTCAGCTAGTGCCCAAGGCCGGTTGCAGCTGCCACCACTGTGGCCTCAAGTCAGGAGTCACAACCCTCCTCTGTACTGGTTAAGGACCTTTCCCTTTAATTCTCAGGATATCCGAAGTCAAAATATGTAAGAAGTTGATCAAATCTTAATGACAGTCAGGGACAATGAATGGGAAAGGGAACACAGAGAATGAGTCAATGCTCCAGGAGGAAGCATGTCGTGGCTAGCAGCCCACGTGCCCAGGAGCTCATCAGTGCCTCAGAAAGTGCCTTTCCTGGGAAATCCAGCCAGTCTGACTGTAGATGCGAGAGTTCTGATTTCCTGCCCTACCACTGACCTCTTCTGAGGACAGCTGGCTGCGAGAAGTTCCAGTCCCTTCGGGGGAAACCCACCCGCATAATCACACAGTGACTCATCACCAGCGCATTTCCCCCAAGCTGTATCATTCAGTCGTGCCTGTTGCCACTTTGTTGTTAATGAAAATATTAGCTACCGCATCTGGTTTATCAAACACTCCTAGTTCATAGGAGGGTGAAACCTGGAACAATTTTGTTTTTCTACGATCCCCGTCTTCAACTCTGCAAAGTCTGCAATCTCCCTGTTGTGTCCCCTGACAAGATCTCTGGTAGACCTGTAGAGTTCTTGTCACTTTCAGGGATAAAATGCCCTGTCCAGTTTAGTCCAGTTAAAAATCTGGCTTTAGGGGCGCCTGGGTGGCGCAGTCGGTTAAGCGTCCGACTTCAGCCAGGTCACGATCTCGCGGTCCGTGAGTTCGAGCCCCGCGTCGGGCTCTGGGCTGATGGCTCAGAGCCTGGAGCCTGTTTCTGATTCTGTGTCTCCCTCTCTCTCTGCCCCTCCCCCGTTCATGCTCTGTCTCTCTCTGTCCCCAAAAAATAAATAAATAAACGTTGGAAAAAAAAAATCTAGCTTTAATACAATGACCATGTTCCCTCTCCCAGCTCTGGCCAGCTCCCCAACCACGGAGGGGCTTACCTGCCCCCCTCTGCTGCCTACACTCCTCCTCTCTGTGTGGAGACGGGGAAGAGGGACGGAACGGTAGACAAGTGTTTCTTACCCACCTGGGGTGTCGAAGGCCTCTCTGGCGGTGCTGGCTGTTGGCTCCCTCTCTG
Organism: Leopardus geoffroyi; assembly: GCF_018350155.1. Lineage (NCBI taxonomy): Eukaryota > Metazoa > Chordata > Mammalia > Carnivora > Felidae > Leopardus > Leopardus geoffroyi. The sequence goes on along the minus strand of NC_059328.1, from coordinate 177,863,591 downwards.
TGGCAGACGTCCAAATCTGGTTCCCTCACTGTTGCTTATGTGAATTTTCCAGAGGCCCTATAGGAGGCCCCTCACTTCACCTTCTGGATCATCTGCCCCATTCTTGGTGATTCACCCCACTGTTTCCTGTGGCCAGGGTCTACTTTCCTGGCAGCCAGTTCTCTTGGATGTTAGTGAGACAACCTCAAGCCTGGCTGCCTGCCACAGCATCCCTCTGATCCATGGTAAAATCATACATCTATCCCCAAATGCTAAATGTGGGTCAGGGAAGCTTCTGGCCTCTGCCCTTCTCTCTGCTCTGCCCCTCCTTCCGATTCTCTTTTCCACTTAACAAATAGACAGAGGTAGACCAGCCCATTGATGGTACAAGCAGATGCCCCATTGGTAAATGTGAAGAAAGCAGGAAAAACATCTGATCAGAATGTACCCCCCAAGGATACAATGACTCTCCAGAATTCCCTCCTTCTGGCTCCTGCCTGCTCCTAGGGACTGGGAGCAGGTGGCAGAGATGAAGGATAGAGAAGCAGGACTGGTTTAGCCACTTCTTGATAAGTCCTGAAAGGATATCTAATCTTTGTTCCTTTATTATTGTTGGGTCCTTGACATCTTTGCCCTCATCTTTGGATTCCAACTGTTAATTCCAGAGCAACAAAAAAACTTCCCATGAACATTCTGTTTTACTTGCTCAATGCTAGACATTATATTTGGGCCTTTATATAAATGATCACAGATGAACCTCAAAATTGTATTATTACCTATATTTTTTTGGTGAGGAAATATTTTACTGATGAGTTATTCTTTGAGTAACACATGGAGTTTCAGTACATTTCTCAAGATCACACAGCTATTAGTGGTAGATCCAGGACTTAGACTCAGTGCATAAGATTAAAGCCCTTTTACCCTGATAAAATGTCCCTCATACAGAAAGTTCTTCTTGTGGTTGAGCTGAATTCTTGGAGGGCATCCTTGGGACTTTAAATCCCTCAATTCTAATTCTGCTTCTAGAGCCACACTAAGGAAGTCTAACCCCCTCGACATGCCAAGAGTTTTGGATATTTATTGCTCTAGAATTTGGAAAATGGCTGGCTTCATCAGAAGATCAAGGAGTTAAGACTTTTCAATTGTCATGGTCCCTGTGGCTTCTTTTCTCCAAGCTAAGCATCTCCATCTCCTTCACCTGATTCTCTCATTCATCCAGACCCTGAGTAGTATTTTACAAACATAGTTAAGGACTGGGAGGGGCGCCTGGGTGGCTTAGTCAGTTAAGTATCCAACTTCGACTCAGGTCATGGTCTCATGTTCATGGGTTTGAGTCCCACATTGGTTTCAGTGCTGACAGCTCAAAGCCCGGAGCCTGCATCAGATTCTGTGTCTCCCTCTCTCTCTGCCCCTCCCCCGCTCCTGCTCTGTCCTGCAAAAATAAATAAATGTTAACAAAAAAATTTTTTTAATTAGAATTTAACATATTAAGGGCTGAAGGAAATTTTTTCCATCCTTTTTGTCCTTTTTCTTTCTATCCACTCTTTCTGGTCTAATTTGCCTTAACAGAAGAGTCAAGATTAAATGACCAATTCTTATATATTAAAGTTTAGAGGTGAAAAAGGGATATTCTGTATTCATAATATATATTAGGTTTTTAAAAATATGCGAAAGAAAAAAAACTATGAAATTTAAAAGTCACAACATGCAAGCAATTGCCTTTTTAAGTCTGATGGAGTTAGAATTGATTTTTTTCATTTCTAGTTTCTGTATTTTTAAAATATGTGAGTATATTTATAATAAAATTGATTCATGCTTTGAAATGTCAGAAAATTAAACTAATAAAATTAATGCTATCTTTTAAAAGAAGACAGGTTAAATTTCTTTTTTGTATATGTTCTATCTTTGTAGGGTTTTATATAAAATACTCCCTGGGTGATATTGAGACAAGGGGAATATTGAGTTCCAATTTATAAGAAACGACTAGGTTAGTTCACCAGGGTTTAATTTTGAGGATCCTGAAGACTCTGATGAGAGCTTAAAAATAATTAAAAGATTTTCTCTTAGAATGAGTCTAAAGGTTGAAGAAACAACTATTTCTCCCAGAATTTTTTCTTAACTTTGCAGTAGGTCAGATCCAGTTGAAACCCTTGCTTGGCCACTATCTGCTATATTTTACAGGGCATACCCACTCTGGACTTCCCTGTCTTCATCTCTAAGTGATCTCTATCTTGCAAGCCTGTTGCATTTGTTGAAACAAAATATATAAAAGCACCAACTGCCTCCTACAAAAAAACACCTGAATATAGTTCATTACAGTTAGGATACTGAGATCAACGCAGTTCATGAGTTCGCCCCACATTGGGCTCCTCGATGACAGCTCAGAGCCTGCCTGGGATTCTCTCTCTCTCCCTCTCTCTGCCCCTCCCTTGCTCATGCTCTCTCTCTCTCTCAAAATAAATACAACTTTAAAAAAATTGTTTTACATATTTAACATTTCCGAGATAGAAATCTAATGTTCTTTTAATCCTCTAGCACACTTTACCAATATTCCCCCTTTTATAAAGCATGTACCATGCAGAATTGAACACTGTACTTCCTCATCAAAGATTTAATCCATCACAATTGTAGTGACACTTCTCAAAGGAACATACAATAACTTACGCTGCAAAACACATCATTGAAAGGAATGGCATTTACTCATGAAGTCGATGAAAATATTTTTTTCTGAGAATTCTAACTTCAGTACATGTAAGTCTTCAGTATAGTAAAGACTCAATTCAGTAAGCAAGGAGGCTCCTCTGCATTCTGACTCCCCCTCTGAAATGCCCTGAGGTGTCTCCTGGCACAAATCTTACCCAATATTGGCAATACCTGCCCAACCTTTCAGTGGCCTCAGAATTTCCTTTACTCATAATTTCTCATATTTCATACAATAGAGGATAGTTGGAACCAGATGATTTCTGACTTTGTTTTCATCTCTAAGACTTGATGATTCTAAAACATAATTAACTTTTTTTTTTTTTTTTTGTAACTGATTGAATAGTTGGAGAAATGGGCAGGTCTTATCTAAACTGGATTATAAAGTCCTTGAGGGTGCATCTTTCCAGATATACTTCTTGCCATTTTCTGTATTTTTGAAATAAATAATATTAAATTTATAGCAAAGAAATGTAAACAAAAGTATGTATTCTACCTTTGTGCATAAATTGTACTCCTATGGAAAGTGCACATTATCAAAAAATTAGTTGTAAACATAATTATCTCCATGGGAGATGGGGTTAGGATCTAGAGACTCTCTTATACACAGTTCTTATCACTTCCATTATTATTACAAACAAAACACAAAATTAGTATGAGATTACAAAAGAAAGCAGAGTTAAATGAGCAGCCAGGCACACAAAGCAGCAATGTATTCCTAGCCTGTGTGAACCATAGTATTTCATTTTTCTTATTTTGGTGCTAGTTCTTGATTATAATTGTAAGAAATTTCTGTTATGCAAAACATGTTCTTTAATTAGTCAATTGTCTGTCTTGCAGTTCACATTAAGAAAACTTGCTCTGGAGAAATAGTGTCTGTACTCAATACCCAGGAATGGGGGTACCTGGGTGGCTCAGTTGGTTAAGCATTCGACTTCAGCTCAGGTCATGATCTCGTGGTCCATGAGTTCAAGCCCCACATTGGGGTCTGTACTGACAGCTCAAAAGTGAATAAACGTTTAAAAAAAAAAAAGCCATGAATGGAAGTGTGGTCCACCTCATAACAAATCTTTTAAAGGGACCCAGTCCACCCCAAGCCCTTCAGAATCCCTGATTTTGGCTCTTTGTTCTATTTTGCTTCCATACCTTGGCTCTCAGTCTCCCCACAGACCTCCAAATTGGTATCCTGATTTCAGATTTAGTATCTCTTCAGGACACAGTTCTCAACCAACCCAACCATGGATAAGAAGAGATACTCTGTCCCTGAGCACTGCCATAGCATGTGAGATCTTCTGGCCTTTGTCCAGGTCTCACGTCTTGCGAAAGGAATGCTGTATAGGTGTCACCAGTAAGAAACACGCATTAGCACTCTCAGGTCATTTTTGCCCTCATCTGTGGATACTCACTGATAGGGCTGATCAGGGCAAGACAGATTCTTGTCCCTTTGAAAGGTTTGATCCAGTCTAGTTCAGAAGAAAAGACTAGGATTTCTTCCATCTGGAGATTCCATAACCTATTCTTGTCAATGCTTGCAACTACAGAACAAAGTTATTTTGGGGAGGATTTGTAGTTTTCGGCCCTATTCCTTCAGTGTGAGTAAGCAGTGCTATTTATAGTTATCTCATTTTATTGCTTTAGTTTATGTATCTGCAAGAATCTGTCCTAATTGTGGGTGATTATCAGGAGGGAAATGTGCTCTCATGCACCTCGGGGGATTTGTTTGTGAACCTCTGGTTTAAAATAACCCATTTATTCCCCAGTAGGTAGAAAATCAATTTTATGGATCTTCAAAAATACATAGTAACCATCATGAATAAGAAGGTAAATATTAAAGTGATATTAGCACATTATTTGCTTTAATGGTTTTTCTTTTCTAATGATAAAGTCACCTATGTTTCTATTATGTACTTTCAGAGGTGTTTCAAGTGTGATATAATACAAAGAGAGACTTTGACCCTTTCTATGAATTACTAGAATTCAAAATTGGTTAATGGCACTGATAGGGAGATAAAGGCCTGAAACAACAGAGAAGATCCTCCAAGGCATAAGAAGTGGCAGGACTGGATTTCTTCTAGTTACAGATGACTTAAGGAAGCATGCTATGTCCAAGCAAAGTTCCCCAGCCCTATCAAGTATTTGATATGTGTCTTTCCAACCCAGTCTTCTCATTAACATAGAGTTCTATTTCTCAACAAAAAATGAGATGAGAATATTCTTTTCTCAAGACTGAAAATGCATTTTTGTTGCTTTACCTGTACTGTTCCCCCAACAGTGCCATATTCTCCATTACTCTAGGTCTGTGTATGTTATTTCATCTACCTTAATGCCATTGTTCACCTGTTAAAACACTACTCATATGAAGGACATTAAATGACACTACTTCCAAAAAATCTTTTCTGATCAAAATCAACCCTCCCCAGTTAAAATCAACATCCCTCCATCCTCATTTGCAACCTATTAGTTATGTATTGCCCCCGAGTTCGAATCCGAGAGACCACCAAGGAGCTGATACCGATGCAAATGCACGAGGGTTTATTTACAAGCTCCATCTTGGGCCCAAGTATACCCGACACAGCGGAGCAGGGACTTGGACCCCTAGGTTAAGAGGCGTAGCAGTTTTATGGGGGCCGGTGGCCAATGAGGTTGTAACACACACAGAAAGTTGCACATTCATGTCAGTCCACACGCAGGTGTCCAATTGAATTACAATTTACCCCATAGTAACTGTTTGAACTAGCCTATCACTCTGGTCAGAATTGGCGCGCGAGTTTGGCGAGCAAAAGGCGGGGTTTACATTCTTTGGCGGTTAGGGGTTCCGCATTCCTAAATGAGCCGGTTTCCGGTAAGGGTGTGCTCAGCGTCTTGACTAGGGTGGGGGAGTGTCTTAAGCAATAAGTAGGTCATGTGGGGGTTATACATGACATGGTGGATGTAGCACAAAATGGAGTTAGTCTTGCTCTGCTTGTCCAGGGGTAGGGAATTTTTGTAAAATTCCTTGGGTCCCACAGTTATTTCATTTTTTATGTCATGACTAGTTGCTGACATAACTTACATAATTTGTTAGCTTCTACACTCCTAGAATTCAGGTTGTGCCATCTATCTATGTATATCCCACAAAGTCCACATGTATCTCCTACACATGAGCTGTAAAGGAGAAGTTATATAATTGCTATATGAGCACCATAATAGTGAGAGATGGGATAAACTAGAATATCCCCCTTATTGTCTCAATTCTATCAACGGGAAACTTGGAGTCCGAAGAATTTGAGCTAAGCCTGAGCCACCTCTCTTAGACAGTTGATGTGGTGACTCAAGTCTTTAAGTTGGGTCCAGTAAAGAAACAAGTGTCTCTTGCCAACAAAAACAGTGGGTTCCATTTTTTCTGAAAAGAGTAAGAAAAAAAGCCATGCTAATAGGAGAAATATTTTGGGGCGCCTGGGTGGCTCAGTGGGTTAAGCATCTGACTTCGGCTCGGGTCATGATCTCACAGTCTGTGAGTTCGAGCCCCACGTCAGGCTCTGTGCTGACAGCTCAGAGCCTGGAGCCTGCTTCGGATTCTGTGTCTCCCTCTCTCTCTGCTCCTCACCCGCTCATGCTCTATCTCTCTGTCTCTCAAAAATAAATAAACAATAATTTTTTTTTAAATAGGAGAAATATCCTTTCTTCAAGGTGAGTTTACATTGTGTTATCTTAACCAATGTTAAGATGCTTGCTTTGGTGAGGTGTGATTACTGGCTAGGCTACCAGCAAGGGAAACTGATTGCAGTTCTCATAGTGGGGAAATGAGACTGGGGTTAGAACATCCACTTTCACCCTCATTCGGGGGCTTGGTGTCTGTCCCTCCCCTCCAGAGCTGACTGAACCAGCCTCAGTGCCCCAAAAAACACTTTATCAAAGCCTGAGGACCTCAACTTTTCAAGAACCAAAATGGTTTCTCTGGACAGTGCCTCCTCTTCCTTCTATGGAAGGAATTTCCTCAGAGAGAGGATAAACCCCTTAATGAAGAGTAGGGAAAGATGGAGGGAGGAAAGGACAGGAAGATGGATCTATGGAAGACATCTCTCCTTTAAAGACCAAATTGGGAAGGGCCTTTTTTGTTTTAATTTTTTTTTTTTTTAATTTTTTTTTTCAACGTTTATTTATTTTGGGGACAGAGAGAGACAGAGCATGAACGGGGGAGGGGCAGAGAGAGAGGGAGACACAGAATCGGAAACAGGCTCCAGGCTCTGAGCCATCAGCCCAGAGCCTGACGCGGGGCTCGAACTCACGGACCGCAAGATCGTGACCTGGCTGAAGTCGGACGCCCAACCGACTGCGCCACCCAGGCGCCCCTGTTTTAATTTTTTTTAATGCTTATTTGTCTTTTGAGAGAGAGAGAGACAGACAGACAGACAGAATGCAAGCAGGGGAGGGGCAGAGAGAGGGAGACACAGAATCTGAAGCAGGCTCCTGGCTCCAAGCTGTCAGCACAGAGCCTGATGCGGGACTTGAACTCACAAACCACAAAATCACGACCTGAGCCAAAGTCAGACACTCAACCGACTGAGTTACCCAGGTACCCTGGAAAGGGCCTTTCTTAAGATGGGACAAAGGGATACCTTGGATAGAAACATAACCAGTGTTTTTCTCACACTGCCCTGTAACCTGGGATCTGACACCCTCATGGGGGAAAGCAACAATAACAGCAACAACAAAACATTTCACTGAGGCTCTCTATTTATTTCATCAGGTAGAGAATGGCAAACCAAGAGGTCAGACAGAGACAGAGCTGGAGGGGACTCTGCCCTCAAGTGGATTACTAGACCCAGTCATACGTGGTTAATGGCAATGATGAGGAGACCTATTGTCTACAGAAACAACATGATGAAGCAGAGAGATGGTCATACTGGATTCCCAGATTGTACCCATATGTTAGTAGAAACCATCCTAAAAAACAAATAGGAGGGACCTCATCATTCTCTGGTGATGAATAATAGGGATTCCGATACAAAATTTTCCTTTGGGCTGTCATAGTTGGGGGCTTAAGATAGGTGAGTAGAGATTTAGGGTACCATAAGGGGACTCTTTGCTGAAATAAATCATTTAGATAGGGAGGAAAGGCAAAAAATATATGTAGAGGCCATATTGAAGAGAGCGTTAAAGGCTATCTGATCTCCCATTTCCAGCTGGTGAATGCTAGAGTGTTGCTCCCCAGCTGAGTCAAATTTGTCAGAGGCTATCATTGGCTGCACCCTATAGAGCTGGATCTCAGAAGCCCCTTTTGGGAAGAAGCTGAATCCAAAGTCTAGCAGGAATCCCAGCTCACTATCCGTCTGAAGGGACCGGGCAATGAGAAATCTGGTGATGAGACACAGGACAAAGGTTTGAAGTGCCAGGTAGGAGGGTCATCTGAGCCAAAGCCCTTACTTTGCTTTTTTCAGTGAGCCAGGGTCACTGGCATTTAAATACAGAGTAAACTTTTAATGGTACTGAATTAGCCTAACAAAATGCTTATCTAAGGAATTTTGATTTTGTTCTATTAGCATTGGAGAGTCATTGAAATTGTTTGTTGTGATGTGTTTTCTAAATTTAGCAAGGCAATGAATGAGAAAAGTAGTGTTGAGGGGGAATTATTCTGGGAACAATATAAAGAATGGGTTGGAGGATAGAAGAAATAGAGGTTGAAATTGCATGAGATGAAAAGGGACTGAACTAAAAGATGACAATAAGACTAGGAAAAAAATGCATATTTGTGTGAGAAAATACAAATGAAGAATTAACACGACTTGGTATTTGACTGAATATAAAGGATAAAGAAAGATAAGTTTCAAAAATGACTCAGGTTTCAAATTTAAGTGAAGAGAAAAATCTTGGCACCTACCAGGAGTAAGGGTAAGTCACCCTTTCTTTGGTTTCCCCTTCAGATTTTTCCTGAGCATATTTTGGGGAAAATAGCTCATTTTATGGAAGTTGATGAGCCAAAAATATTTGAATCAGGTGATTAGAGCAGAGAAAGAATCAGTTTTTTCCCTAATCACAAAGTTCTTCTAAGTACATAGGGAAGATAATATAGGCAGAACTTAACAAAGATATAAATTCAAACCAATGTAATTTAAGTATTGTTACGCATATATTTTTAATAGGGTTGGAGATAAATGGATATTTTACTAGCAAAAGCTTCTTTGTATTCAAAAGAATTGATTTATTACATGACCTGAATGTAGCATAACATTCTCAGTTTTCAGTCGCTACTGTCATAATATCAATCAAATTTATTTTGCCAGGCCCACTGTAATTTGCTTCATTTGGAAAAGAATACTATTCCGGTTTCAATTAGTAGTTATAGAATATTAAAGTAATTTTCTGACCCAGCAGACATCCAACATTGTTCTATTTAATTTTTTCATATCACAATTGGAAAAGGAAATGTATTCTGTACAAGAAACTTTTAGAGAAACAAAAGAAAGGCACCTTCATTTAGGGATTTTTTTTTCCTGTAGCCCAAAGTCAAGAGTAAAACAATTTGGCCAGAAGATCCCACTTATCTGTAGTTCTCTCTCTGTCCCACTGTCTGTTTGTCTTTCTTTCTGGTTTTATTTTGAAGTTTTTTTGAAGTAGGACACTGCCTGGGTATCTTTATATTGTGTTCAAAATGTAGGCAATAAAACAAATCACTTGTTTCCAGTAAATAGCGTCATGCTTTGCCATATTTGGTGAGACTTCAGGAAACTGTCAGCTGATCTCATGTTTGGTATACAACTTGAAATTGCAGTATGCAATTGGCATTTGTATGTTGCAAGATACTCACCAGAGATTGTTTGATATTTCTGCTCGAGAACACCAAAGGAGCAGAACAACTTACAATTAGCCTGTTAATACCATTAACCATCACCATATTCTCAGTTTGTTCTGGTGTGTCCATGTGAATTCCTATAGACTGGAGTCCCGGGATGGTCAACGAGCACCTTTCAAGGCTGCTCTGAGTTTAAAATAATCCTTTGAAAGGAACAATCCAAATGACAGCCCTACCTTAGTTTAAAGCTAGGTTCTCTTTTCTGCTTATTATGGATCTTTGATAAGAAATACAATTGCTGAGAAGTCTGTTTTGCTTGCTGTTTGCTATGAGCATTGTGAGACCTTTCCTGAATGTAACCCGCTGTGTAGTAGAATGGGTTGTAAACCTTCCTAAATGTAGTCTGATATGTAATGGAATGAGTGGTTGTACATAAACTAACCGGCGTTTCTCGCTTCTGTAAACCTGCTTGCTTAGCACATTCCTCACCTATCCCCTTCCCCTTTTTTTTTTTTTTTTCTCTCCCACCACAAGTAACGGACAAAGCCTTCCCGCCAAAGGACAGACAAAGGACGCCCAATCAGAAAACCACAAATGTCCGTACTTTAAAATCGACTAATCAGGCCCCTCATAATTTGAAACCTCACCTATGCTGTTTGTCCCTGTCTATAAAAACCCTATACTAACTCTGATCGGGGCCTCTTAGCGTCACCGGCAACGAGTGCGCAGAGGTCCAGGTTCGAACCTGCAATAAACGACCCTTGCCGCTTGGCTTTGACTCACGACTCTGGTGGTCTTTTGTGGGAGGTTTTGGAACGTCGGGCATTACACCTTTTGTGGGAAATCCTGTAGGACTCAATAATTAAACAGCTAGTTGGTTTCTTTCAGAGAACATTATTATGAAATCACTTGAAACTGGCCATTTTGCTATTTGTGATGCCATCAGTCACTAGCTAGGCTGAAGGTGTAGCTCTTTTTTCTGTTCTGTTGTGACATGTTTAGCTTTACGTGGATAATACTAATGTCTTCTCCCTGTTCTTAAAACACACACACACACACACACACACAGTTATAATTCAATAAATCTTTAGTCTGTTTTATTAGGAAGTTTATAAAGGGCAGAAATCAAGAAATTTCCTTCAGAAAACAATGACCTAGTATTAGTTTTCTAGGGCTGCTGTAACAAAGTACCACAAACCCAGTGGCTTAAACAACAGAAGTTTATTTTCTTACAATTCGAGAGGCTAAAAGTCCAAGATCAAGGTGTTGGCAGAGTTGGTTCCCTCTGAGGGTGATGAGGGAAGGATCTGTTCCAGCCTCTGTCCTCCTCTTGTAGATGACCATCCTCGCCCTGTCTCTTCACATCATCTTCCCTCTCTGTATGCGTCTGTACCTAAATTTCCTCATTCTATAAGGAGACCAATCATATTAGAGGAGGGTCCACCAGAAGACTTCATTTTAATTTAATTACCTCTTTAAAGATCCTGCCTTCAAATATGGCTACATTCTGAAGTACTGGGGAGTTCAAACTTCAACATGTGAGAGCATCTGGGTGACTCGGTGGTTAAGCATCCAACTTCAGCTCAGATTATGATCTCATGGTTCATGAGTTCAAGCCCCGCTTTGGGTAAGCCCCACTTCTCTCTCCCTCTCTGTCTCTGCCCCTTGTGGGATTCTCTCTCTCTCTGCCCCTTGATCACATGCGCCCTCTCTCTGTCTCTAAGTAAATAAGCTTCAACTATGAATTTTTAGGGACATAATTTACCCCATAACATCTGGAAACAAAGTTTTGTGGCTCTTAAAGGTCTTTCGTGTCTATTTGAGTCAGTGCAGCACGTTGGTTCTCAGGTAAAGTGGGTCCTAAGTAAGCAGATTCCCCAAACCAATGCCAGCACCCTGCTTGACATGTACTTTGGGCTTGCTTTCTTCTTCTTTTACTTCAGCTCCAGCTTCATGACATCTACTCCTTATAAGGCTGCAGGGAGACCGCTCACCAACCTCTGACATCTCCAGAGTCTTTGTCCAGGGCATAGGGTCTGCTCCCACAGCTGCCAGTCTTTAGGGAAGTCTCAGCCACACTCCAACCACACATGTCACCTGGGATTCTGGAGCCGCTCTGCTTGTACTCAAAATCTCACGGAGTCTTCTTGACTAACTCACTCGGCTCCAGCCTCCAGGCCCTCACGGCACGGAGGATGCCAAATCAGACCAAGGGATTTGGAGGAGACACTTCACTCTGCCCTTTCCAGCCTTCTCTCTCCACCTCAGCCCATCTGTCCCACAAAAGCCCTCTCTCCTCTCACAGTTCCAAGACAAGGACTTTAATCCTGAAGAGTGGAAACAAGCAACCTCTGACATATGAATGTGTGTGTGGGTGGTGAGAGTGGGCAGTATGACCGGGTAGTGCTGTGCTGTGCAGCAGGTAGGTAATGGGTTTGCATGTATAGAAGGTATTGGTTATTTGAGCACAGAATTTAATTTTTCAGTACTGGCTCTCTGAATGATCAGCCTGTAGCCATCTACAGATAATGGTGAGATAAAGAGAATCCTAGAATCTTAAATAAAGACAAGAAATTTTGAGATACTTTTGCTAATGTCTTCGTGGTTTTAAGTGGAAAAATCTGGGCACAGAAATATTGGATCCAAGATTACATAATAGTTCATTAAATTTTATAAGTCTGAGAGCTAACTAACATATATGTGATGATCTGATGCTATGACGTATAACTGTGGAAAGAGTTTCATATGAAAGCACCCTGGAATATATGCCCAGTCTGTGACATCACCATAAAATATCCCCACCACCTAAAGTAGATGAATCTCTACTTCTCTTTCCACAGTTGGTTAAACAGGTGTGTATACTTGACCCAGACAAAGCCATTTAGAATCCCTTCCCTGACAATTTAGAACTGGACTTGGAGATAGAGAGCAGCAATCTATGTGACTCTGTGACAAGGTCAAGTTCCCCACTGTTCAGAAATAGCCAAGTCCAGGGGCAGTGGCATCCTTTCCCCACTACCACTAACGCCCTTTGAGGTCACCCACCTTCTCCTTTGGAAAGCTTAGGAATATCCTGCTCTGTTGAAAAGGCCGATTATCAGTGTGGGGAGATCAGATGGAGGTCCTCGAACTCCTGAGTCCAGGAGGGCCCCTTCTGCTGGATGGGCCCAGGTGATGTGATGTGCTCACTTTTGTCAGTGGAAGGGCCTCTACAGGTAGCAAAGCAAAATGCCCAGCTAGTTGTGGCTCCTTGGCACAAAGGATCAGGACAAGTGTGGGCTCACTCCAGTAGTGGCCCATGATCTGCAGGCCAGCTGGGCCCCCCCCATGTGGCTCCCAGCCCTGGTGTAAGGTACTCATCATCTCTCTAGACCAACTCTGCCTCCATCCACATGGTTCCTCAGAGGTCCTGGTCCCTTATCCCAGGCTCTGCTGACCTCACCTCCCTTCTCCCTGGGTAAGGGGTGGTTACAGTCAGGAGTTTCTTGCAGCCTCTTTCCAATGTATTATTATTAGCACATAAATTCTCTGCCCTGCTTCCTTTGAGGCTTTTCCTTCCAATTCTCACAATCCTTTTCCCCCTTCAACAAAAACCTACCTCATTCAGATCAAAAGCTTTGGCTTCTATGCATGTGTGGGAAATCTCTGTTAAGTTCCCCTTAATTTTGCTGTGAACCTTAAGCTGCTCTTTAAAAAAAGAAGAAAAGCTTTGGTTTCCAAAACTATTGTTTCTGAAAGACTCTTACAAAAAAGCCCCTTTTTTAAATTAAAAAAAAAAAAAAAAAGAAAGAAAGAAAGCATTAAGCATTGACTGTTTTATTATCTTTACATACTGTCTGGAACCTTCCTATGTAATGCCCGATGTTCTAAAACCTCCCACAAAAGACCACCAGAGTCGTGAGTCAAAGCCAAGCGGCAAGGGTCGTTTATTGCAGGTTCGAACCTGGACCTCTGCGCACTCGTTGCCGGTGACACACAGAGGCCCCGATCAGAGTTGGTATAGGGTTTTTATAGACAGGGACAAACAGCATAGGTGAGTGAGGGTCCTGATAGGTAAATTCTAAAGTAAGGACATTTGTGGTTTTCTGACTGGGCGTCCTTTGTCTGTTACTTGTGGTGGGAGAGAGAGAAAAAAAAAAAGGGGAAGGGGATAGGTGAGGAATGTGTTAAACAAGCAAGATTACAGAAGCGAGAGACGCCAGTTAGTTTAAGTACAACTACTCATTCCATTACATTTAGGAAGGTTTACAACCCATTCTACTACACAGCGGGTTACATTCAGGAAAGGTCCCACAATGCTCATAGCAAACAGCAAGCAAAACAGACTTCTCAGCAATTGTATTTCTTATCAAAGATCCATAATAAACAGAAAAGAGAACCTAGCTTTAAACTAAGGTAGGGCTGTTATTTGGATTGTTCCTTTCATTCCCCCCTTTTTCTTGTGCCTAAAGAGCCAATCTTGGATCTTCAGTTTTCTATTTGTAATGTCTCGAGCGGTTGGTACTGAGTTCGTAAGACCATTAATTGTACAGCATTGAACCTGTCTTGGACAAAATTAATAATTCTGTTTATGATACAGGGGCCGAATGTGAGAGTGAGAAGTAGGATGGCCAGAGGCCCGAGTAAGGCGGAGAGCAGGGTAGTTAACCATGGGGACGCACTGAACCAGGATTCAAACCATCCAGCCTCTTGTTCTCTTTCCTTTTTTCGTTTATTTAGCCCTTCTCGGACCTTGGCCATAGAATCTCTTACTATTCCTGTGTGGTCAGCATAGAAACAACATTCTTCTCCTAGTGCTGCACAGAGACCGCCTTGCTGTAGGAACAGCAGGTCTAATCCTCTCCTGTTTTGTAAAACTACTTCCGAGAGGGAGGTTAGGGACTTTTCAAGCGAAGTGATGGCAGTTTCTATTTTTTCTATATCTTTGTCAACCGCTTCTCTAAGTATACTAAATCCTTTGTTCTGTATAGTTAAGGCCGAAATCCCTGTCCCAGCTCCGATGGCCCCGAGTCCAAATATGGTGGCTAGAGTTAGAGTTCCTGCAGTAATAAGTTCTCGTTTAGTCACTCTTTTAGGTGCTATCCACATCTGGTCTACATATTCGGCTGTGTGGTATATGATTTTTGGGAACACAATTACCATTATACAGAATTCTGACTGGTTGAACATATCTTTATAGAGGCAAGGGGTTAATCCCGCATGAGAACAAAGCCACCATGCGTTATTTGGTGGAATAATCCAGTTCCCTGAAATATTGAGTATATTTTTGTTACTTATGCATAAGTGGCTATATTTTGTTGGTACTGCTCCTATACATGTCCCGTTTCCCGTAAGCACTGGTAGTGTGAGGCCAGGTCTTTTCTGTCCCCAACCGCAAGCGTCTGAGTTGTTTGCAGTGCTGTAATTTCCTATTATTGCTATCGACTCGTAAAATGGAGGTTTTGTGGAATAACACAGCCAACAAGCTTCTGTTTCATTGGGTTTAGTACGGTTTAAGGCCTGATAAGTGGTATTCATTATTACCCATAAGGGGTCATCTTTGAATGGGATTTGAATTTTCGGGGCCCTAGTAGTGGGTTTTGGAGATGGCTTGTTAGGGCCCTTTCCCATGGGGCTTGGTCCCACTAGTACTGGTGGGACTTTGGGCTGTGCCTTTAATTTTATCTGAATGAGGGTTCCATAGAGAGGATACTGATATAAATAGAGTCCCCAAGTCAGCCCGTGAACCCATCGAGGGTCCTTTTTTCCCTCTTCTGTGAACTGCACACGGATGAGATTACAATTTTCATTATACCTGGTGCGAGTACATGGTCGGACATAGGACATTTCAATGAATTGGGAGGTTACTTTCCACTTCCATTCCCCATCATTAGTTGTGACACAACTCCATGCGGCGCAATAGAGAGATTCTATCCCCCCACAGGTGTGTTTCATCTTTCCTGGTTCCCTAAATCCCGGACATGCATAAAATCCATTTCTACTGATTGACACCCTTCGCTGTTTCTTTTTCCACTCACCCCCTCCCATATCTTCTAACGGACTGACTTTTTCTAGATTAAAATATAAATCTGGCCACCAGGTATTCAGGGGGACATCTGTTTTAGTGGTGACATTATATATTTCATGGGTTTTTAGGTTAGTAATTTCCCAGGTTAAAGTATAGGGTGTATGGGGGTTACTTGCAATGCTTATCAGTCCGTAGGAGGTGAGCAGGAGTACGCTAATGAGGGTTCCTCCGATCATTGTAGGTCCGGAGTTGCTGCAACAGTCCTGGTATGGGACACCCAGGCCTTTGGTCTTAGCCGGTTTTCGGGGTCAGGTTTTCGACGCAGAGTCAATTTTAAAGGATGAGTCTTACTCTGGTCAACCGTCCAGGCGGTGTTGGCTTCCGGTACGAAGTCTTTTTGAACCGCAAAGGTATCAGCTGGTCGGGCGTGGGTGTAATGGATCCAGGTAGCAATTCCGTCGACTTTGAGAGCAGTGGGTGTGGTTAGGATCACAATATAGGGTCCCTTCCACCGTGGTTGGAGGGTCTCTTGCTGGTGTCTCCGCACGTATACCCAATCTCCGGGTCGGTAGTGATGCGGCTCGGGAGGGGGCCCGTTCTCATAAATGGCTCTCAATCTGGGCCAAACTTCCTGGTGGGTGTGCTGGAGTTCCCTCAGGGAAATAAGAAGTTCATGATCATCAAATTCAGTTAACACATTAGACTGCAGGTTGGGAATTATAGGGGGGGGCACTCCATACATGATTTCAAAGGGGGTTAATCCAAGTTTGTAAGGGGAATTCCGCACCCTGAACAGAGCGTAGGGGAGTAAGACTACCCAGTTAGCGCCAGTCTCCATGGTCAATTTGGTTAGGGTCTCTTTTAGGGTTCTATTCATTCTTTCTACCTGTCCTGAACTTTGGGGTCTATATGCACAATGTAGTTTCCAATCGGCCCCAATAAACTGCGCTATCCCTTGTATTACCTTTGAAATGAATGCTGGTCCGTTGTCTGATCCTATTAGGGTAGGGAATCCATACCTGGGCATGATGTCTTCCAACATCTTCTTTGCTACTACCTGCGCAGTCTCATGCTTGGTGGGGAAGGCCTCTGTCCATCCTGAAAAGGTATCTATAAACACTAGCAAATATTTGTATCCATATTTTCCAGGCTTTACCTCGGTGAAGTCTACTTCCCAATAGGCTCCCGGCCTGGTTCCACGAGTTCTGGAGCCAGGGTTTTTCCCGTGGTTGGTGGCGTTGGTTAGTTGACAAGCTTTACAGCTAGTAACTATCTGTTCGATTTTTGTCCTAGAGTCTTTGATGGTGATCCTAGCATGTCTTATTAAGTCTTGCATTTTTCTCGTGCCCATATGAGTGGCTCGGTGCATTTTGGATAAGACTTTATTTCCCATTTCCTCTGGGAGGATTATGTTACAGTCCGCTGCTCTCCACCACCCGTTAAGGCACTGAGTCATAGGCAATTTTTGGATCCAGTCTAGGTCTTTTTTAGTGTAGGTGGGACTTTCTGGTAAACTAGCTGGACCGGGGTCTGGTAGGGTGGTCATTAAAGCACAGTCCACCTGTAAGGCCACCTGTCGGGCCACCTGGTCAGCCAGATTATTTCCTCTGGCCACCAGTGTGATCGGTTTTTGGTGGCCTGGGCAATGTATGATGGCTAGTCGTTTAGGCAGCCAGAGTGCCTTTAGAAGAGCCAATATTTCTTCTTTGTTTTTGATGGTTTTCCCCTCTGCAGTTAACAGTCCCCTCTCTCTGTATATTGCTCCATGTATGTGGGCCGTAGCAAAAGCATATCTGCTATCGGTGTACACATTTAGTCTCTTGTCTTTTCCCAAAGTCAGTGCCTTAGTTAAGGCCACAAGTTCAGCCCGTTGGGCAGAGGTGCCAGCTGGCAAAGGCTCTGCCCAAACAGTCTCAGTTTCAGTTGTGACTGCCGCCCCCGCGTACCTTTGACCCTGATGTATAAAGCTGCTGCCGTCAGTGAACCAGGTAACTTCAGCGTCCGGCAGCGGATGATCCTGTAAATCTTCCCGAGCTCCATGAACCTGTGCCAATATCTCAGTGCAGTCATGGAGAGGGGTATCTAAGTCCGGGTCTGGTAACAGGGAGGCAGGGTTTAGTGTTCGGGTGGGAGCATAAATGATTCTGAGGGGATTTAATAATAGTCCCTGGTAGTGAACCAGTCGGGCGTTACTAATCCATCGGTCAGGAGGTTGTTTGAGGACTCCTTCTATGGCATGAGGGGTTGTGATATGTAACTCTTGTCCCATAGTTAACTTATCAGCATCCTTTACCATTAGAGCTGTAGCAGCGATCATACGGAGGCAAGGGGGCCAGCCAGCCGCTACTGGGTCCAGTCTTTTTGAAAGATAGGCAACGGGCCTGGGCCATGGGCCAAGGAGTTGCGTCAGCACTGCTTTGGCTACCCCTTTATTTTCATCTACGAAGAGATGAAAGGGTTTGGAGACATCGGGGAGCCCTAAGGCTGGTGCCGACAACAGGGCGAGTTTAATTTGCTGGAAAGCCTGCTCAGTTTCCTCTGTCCACTCAAAGGGCGCCTGTTCTCGGGTGACCAAGTAAAGAGGCTTGGCCATCTCGGCGAACCGAGGTATCCACAAGCGGCAGAACCCGGCCGATCCCAGGAACTCTCTTACCTGCCTTCGGGTCGTGGGTCGGGGGATGCGGAGAACGGTTTCCTTCCGTGCATCAGTGAGCCATCGTTGGCCTTCCCTTAACAGATACCCCAAGTAGGTTACCTCGGATCTGCAAATTTGGGCTTTCTTTGCTGAAGCCCGGTACCCCAGGGCACCAAGTGTCCGGAGGAGATTTTTGGTGCCTTGCAAGCAAGCTTCGGCAGTCTCAGCGGCGATTAAAAGATCGTCAACGTACTGCAAGAGAGTCACTTCAGGGTTTTGATTCCGGTACTCACCCAGATCCTCGTGGAGTGCCTCATCGAACAAGGTGGGTGAGTTTTTAAATCCTTGGGGGAGCCGGGTCCAGGTGAGTTGCCCATTTATGCCTCTCTCAGGGTCTGACCACTCGAAGGCGAAGAGCTCTTGGCTTTTGGGGGCCAGAGGCAGGCTGAAAAAAGCATCTTTTAAATCAAGGACCGTATACCATTGTTTTTCTGGACTGAGGGCACTTAGGAGGGTATAGGGGTTGGGTACTGTTGGGTGTATGTCCATGACTCGGCGGTTAACTTCTCTCAGGTCTTGTACCGGACGGTAGTCTGCACTGTTAGATTTTCGTACGGGCAGCAGGGGGGTGTTCCAGGCTGAATGGCAGGGACGCAAGATGCCTAAGTCTAGGAGGCGACGGATATGTGGTGTGATGCCCTTTTTGGCCTCCATTGACATCGGGTATTGTCGGACCCGGACTGGATCTGCCCCCGGCTTCAGCTCTATGAATAGAGCTGGGCGATGTTTAGCCAACCCCATACCCCCGGTTTCAGCCCATGCTTCTGGAAACTGCTGGAGCCAGGGCTCTATGTTTTGACTTTGTGAGGGTGATTCCTGATGGAGTCGATATTCATCTTCTAATCTTAGAGTAAGTATGGTAATGGGTTGGTTGTGCGGACCAGTCACTTGGGGGCCCCCTGGCGTAAAATGAATCTGGGCCCCCATTTTAGTGAGTAAGTCTCTTCCTAATAAGGGGCACGGGCTGTCAGGGATGACTAGGAAGGAATGGGTGACCTTTCCATTTCCTAGGTCCACAGTTCTCTGGGTGGTCCAGGGATATTTTCTTATTCCAGTAGCCCCTTGGACCCAGGAAGATTTTTCAGAGATTTTTCCATGGGGTCTGATCAAGACCGAATGTTGTGCCCCTGTGTCGACTAAGAATTGAACTGGGTTCCCCTCCACTTGTAGCGTTACCCTAGGTTCGGGGAGGGGATCCGAACCCCGTCCCCCCTATTCTGCATCTTGAGTGAAGAGGGCGGGTGTGGTTTTTGGCGGCCACGGTTTTTGTCCATGATGTGGCTTTTTCTTTTTAGGGCATGCTCGAGCCCAGTGGCCTTTTTCTTTGCAATAGGCGCATTGGTCCTTATCTAGGGGCTGGTGTTTATCCAGGGGCTTTTGGACAACAGTAGCCAGGACTTTGGTCATTTTCTCGGTGGCTTTAAGTTGCCTGTCCTCTGGAGTCTCTCTATTATTATAGACACGCTGGGCAATGCGGAGTAAGTCCTGAATCTGTTTTCCCTCCAGGTCCTCTAGCTTCTGGAGTTTCTTTTTAATATCAGTGGCTGCTTGATTTACAAAGGCCATTACAACAGCAGCTTGATTTTCGGGGGCCTCGGGGTTCATGGGGGTATACTGTCTGAAGGTTTCCATTAATCTTTCTAAATAAGCGGCAGGGCTCTCTGTCTTACCTTGTATTATTGAATACACTTTTGCCAAATTAGTGGGCTTGCGTGCAGCAGCCCGGAGACCCGCCATTAGAGTCTGGCGATAAATGCGCAGCCGTCCCCTACCTTCTGCCGTGTTGTAGTCCCAGCCATCCTGTGGGGGTCGGGTCAAGGGAAAAGCTGCGTTAATGAGATCAAGGTTAGCAGTGGGTTGGCCGTCATCCCCAGGAACCAGCTTTCTTGCTTCCAATTGAATTCTTTCTCGCTCCTCGGTAGTGAACAGGATTCGGAGGAGCTGCTGACAATCATCCCAGGTGGGTTGGTGAGTAAACATAACGCTGTCTAAGAGACTTATTAAATCTTTAGGGTTGTCAGAAAATCGGGCATTCTGGGTTTTCCAGTTATATAGGTCACTAGTAGAGAAGGGCCAATATTGGAGTCGGGGATTCCCCGTATCATCGGGAGGCCCTATTTCCCGTAAGGGTAAAGCTACGGTGGAGTCAGGAAGGCGAAGTCCTGGCTCACGTGGGGCCCGCCTACGGGTATGTCCGGCCGGCCCTTGGACTTCGCCCCCATTAGGCATGGGCGCGGGTTGAGCCTCCCTATTCTCCAGTTCTCCTATGGGCTGGGCTACGGGAGGCTCTGCCGGCGCAGCAGGGATAGGGGCAGCTTGCGGAATGCGAGGAGGAACCTGGTAAGGGGGAGGGTCGAGAAAAGGCAAATCTTGGCTGTCGGGGAGAACAGGGGGTGCAGCTGGAGTTGGCGACTTGGGAGGGCTGATAGGTTTAGCCGCTAGGATTTGGCATGACTCTGCTATTAAGGAAGAGGCCATCCAAGGAGGAGGGTTTTCTACTAAATCTTGCCACACCAGAATATAGGGAATCTGATCCGAGTGACCTTCTTTCCCTGGTAGGAAAATTTTTGATTTTACTTTAAGGACCACAGGGAGGCAGAAGGTTCCCTCTGTAGGCCAATTAACCCCAAAGGTGGGCCATTCAGAGCGGCAATAGGTAATTAACTTCCTTTTGTGAATGTCTAGGCTTAAGCTGTGTCCTCTAGCTTTTACGTCCCTGAAATTGGCGAGGAGGAGGGAGAGAGGGGTGCTCTGCGTTTGGCCCATATTATAATTCTGAGGAAGAGGAGAGGAGAAAAGGGGGGGGCACCGCTGGCCAGGGGGCAGGAAGGAAAGCCGCAGGGAGCTGAGAAAGGAGGAGAGAGAAACAAAGGATGGAATAATTAATTCTGATCAGCCGAGAAAACACTTAATTCCAATAAAACATCCGACCTATGAAAGAAAAGCAAGAACTAACAAAAATCTTTCGCAGCGGTTCCAACTTTCTTGGCTAGCCCGACAGAGAGGGTTACGGCGGTATTTACAAGGGCCCCGGGGTGACAATACATTTAGACTGACAAAGAAGCACTCTTTAGACTGACAAAGAAGCACTCGCGTACTCGCCCGTCCGCGTCCCTCGCGGGAACTTAGGTGCCTCTTAGCATGGGCGGGCAGGTATAAACCCCCTGCTCGGATCAAAGAGATTTTGACCGCCTTAAGCCGTATGAGGATCACCGCGGAAATCGGGTTAGAGCCCACTCGAATCCCGTAGCTTATGCTGTGGGACTACACATAGGGTAAGTCAGGCGCGTGCCCCTGACTCCCAACAATCATTCCATTCAACAGACAGACACACAGACATACATCACATCAAAATACCGGTAATAATTGGCATGCCTAGATGGTTTTTCTTCTTTTTTTTTTTTAGACGCCTAGAGATATTTTTAGCACTCTGGAGGTTCATAAAGAAAATGAAAGTATTTAGTTCGCAGGCGCGTTGGGCGTAAACAGCCCCCAGAAAAGAATCCAGATGGGCCAAGGAGCCCCAGATGGACCGACCTGGTCCCAGATGGGCCAAACAGCCCCAGATGGGCCAAACAGCCCCAGATGGACCAACCTGGTCCTCAGATGGGCCAAACAGCCCCAGATGGGCCAAACAGCCCCAGATGGACCAACCTGGTCCTCAGATGGGCCAAAGAGCCCCAGATGTCAGTGGACGTCTCCAACTGACCCCGGCTGGGTGCCCTATAGCGCGTCCGCCAGGGTCACACCAGCTTCCAGACAGAACCGGTTCTCCAGAGAAGAAGCACAGATTAGAGAGAAAAGGAAGAACGTTAGAGCCGGCTTACTTACCGATCGGAATCAGATACGACCCATTGATCAGAAGTCTGGTGAGCTCGGGGGAGATCTCGGTGGAACCTCCAAATGTAATGCCCGATGTTCTAAAACCTCCCACAAAAGACCACCAGAGTCGTGAGTCAAAGCCAAGCGGCAAGGGTCGTTTATTGCAGGTTCGAACCTGGACCTCTGCGCACTCGTTGCCGGTGACACACAGAGGCCCCGATCAGAGTTGGTATAGGGTTTTTATAGACAGGGACAAACAGCATAGGTGAGTGAGGGTCCTGATAGGTAAATTCTAAAGTAAGGACATTTGTGGTTTTCTGACTGGGCGTCCTTTGTCTGTTACTTGTGGTGGGAGAGAGAGAAAAAAAAAAAGGGGAAGGGGATAGGTGAGGAATGTGTTAAACAAGCAAGATTACAGAAGCGAGAGACGCCAGTTAGTTTAAGTACAACTACTCATTCCATTACATTTAGGAAGGTTTACAACCCATTCTACTACACAGCGGGTTACATTCAGGAAAGGTCCCACAATGCTCATAGCAAACAGCAAGCAAAACAGACTTCTCAGCAATTGTATTTCTTATCAAAGATCCATAATAAACAGAAAAGAGAACCTAGCTTTAAACTAAGGTAGGGCTGTTATTTGGATTGTTCCTTTCACCTAATTCTCTTTTAGTCAATGTAGATGGCTCTGGGGGGTGGGAGGCAGAAGGAAGTACAAAACAAAACATACACACAAATTCATATTTCAAGAAATCACCTCAGTAAGTGGATAAACTCACTGTTGTTAGTGGTCATATTCCACCTTATGAATTAGAAGCAGGTAAAAGCCGGTTGTCAGGGAAAATAATGAATTAGACTCTCAAAAAGAACCAGAGAAAACCGTGGGGGAATCATGGGGGGAGGATGATGGGGGTTCCTAATACTTTTTAGCTTCCTGGTTTCTGCCCAGCTAGAACCCTTTTATCCTCATATCCTTAAATATCACTGTATTTTTAAAATCAATTTCTAATCTTTCTGTAGCTAGCTCAGGTGAACTTATATATTTAGCTAACCAAAATGGTGCTAAGGAATACAGTTTCATAGTTTCAAGGCTAATCTACACTTTCCCAACTGTCTTGAAAAGACATTATAGAGATTAATAAATAGGTGGTTAAATGGTCCAAAACTTATATTATGAAAATCTGTATTATTTATTGTAACTCTGTAGTTAAAATTTTCTTGATAAGGATTTCAGAATGTGGTTGCCAACATACAATCCTAACTGTTGGTACACATCTGGAAAGAGCTATGGACCAGATAATATACTTGCTTCCCATGGTAACTGGGAGTTGCTGGGCTATAGATATCTTCTCTAGACAAAGGCTTCTTCTGAGTGTTGAGGAGTAGCATCAAGAAGAGACTGGACCTTGGGAACAAGCATCAGTGTTCCGTCCTCAGCTACTACAGGATGCTCTGGATACTGTTGATTACCTTGCCTTGCTTTAAAATATTTATTTTATTTTATTTTATTTTATTTTATTTTATTTTATTATTTTTATTTATTTTTGTGTGTGCATTGTCTCGTTTAATCCTTTTACCTCTCATCAAATAAATGTTTTATTTTATTTATTATTTATTTATTTAAATATGAAATTTATTGTCAAATTGGTTTCCATACAACACCCAGTGCTCATCCCAACAGGTACCCCCCTCAATACCCATAACCCACCCTGTCCTCCCTCCCACCCCCATCAACCCTCAGTTTGTTCTCAGTTTTTAAGGGTCTCTTAGGTTTTGGCTCCCTCCCTCTCTAACCTTTTTTTTTTTCTTCCCTTCCCTCATGGTCTTCTGTTAAGTTTCTCAGGATCCACATAAGAGTGAAACCATATGGTATCTGTCTTTCGCTGTATGACTTATTTCACTTAGCATAATACTCTCCAGTTCCATCCACGTTGCTACAAAAGGCCATATTTCATTCTTTCTCATTGCCACGTAGTACTCCATTGTGTATATAAACCACAATTTCTTTATCCATTCGTCAGTTGATGGACATTTAGGCTCTTTCCATAATTTGGCTATTGTTGAGAGTGCTGCTATAAACATTGGGGTACAAGTGCCCCTATGCATCAGTACTCCTGTATCACTTGGGTAAATTTCTAGCAGTGCTACTGCTGGGTCATAGGGTAGGTCTATTTTTAATTTTTTGAGGAACCTCCACACTGTTTTCCAGAGTGGCTGTACCAGTTTTCATACCCACCAACAGTGCAAGAGGGTTCCCGTTTCTCCACATCCTCGCCAGCATCTATAGTCTCCTGATCTGTTCATTTTAGCCACTCTGACTGGCATGAGGTGGTATCTGAGTGTGGTTTTGATTTGTATTTCCCTGATGAGGAGTGATGTTGAGCATCTTTTCATGTGCCTGTTGGCCATCCGGATGTCTTCTTAAAGAAGTGTCTATTCATGTTTGCTGCCCATTTCTTCACTGGATTATTTGTTTTTCAGGTGTGGAGTTTGGTGAGCTCTTTATAGATTTTGGATACTAGCCCTTTGTCTGATATGTCATTTGCAAATATCTTTTCCCATTCTGTTGGTTGCCTTTTAGTTTTATTGATTGTTTCCTTTGCAGCGCAGAAGCTTTTTATCTTCATGAGGTCCTAATAGTTCATTTTTGCTTTTAATTCCCTTGTCTTTGGGGATGTGTCAAGTAAGAAATTGCTGCGGCTGAGATCAGAGAGGTTTTTTCCTGCTTTCTCCTCTAGGGTTTCGATGGTTTCCTGTCTCACATTCAGGTCCTTCATCCATTTTGAGTTTATTTTTGTGAATGGTGTAAGAAAGTGGTCTAGTTTCATCCTTCTGCATGTTGCTGTCCAGTTCTCCCAGCACCATTTGTTAAAGAGACTGTCTTTTTTCCATTGGATATTCTTTCCTGCTTTGTCAAAGATTAGTTGGCCCTACTTTTGTGGGTCTCATTCTGGGGTTTCTCTTGTATTCCATTGGTCTATGTGTCTGTTTTTGTGCCAATACCATGCTGTCTTGATGACTACAGCTTTGTAGTAGAGGCTAAAGTCTGGGATTGTGATGCCTCCTGCTTTGGTCTTCTTCTTCAAAATTACTTTGGCTATTCAGGGTCTTTTGTGGTTCCATACAAATTTTAGGATTGCTTGTTCTAGCTTCGAGAAGAATGCTGGTGCAATTTTGATTGGGATTGCATTGAATGTGTAGATAGCTTTGAGTCGTATTGACATTTTATTCTTCCAATCCATGAGCATGGAATTTTTTTCCATTTCTTTATATCTTCTTCAATTTCCTTCATAAGCTTTCTATAGTTTTCAGCATACAGATCTTTTACATCTTTGGTTAGGTTTATTCCTAGGTATTTTATGCTTCTTGGTGCAATTGTGAATGGGATCAGTTTCTTTGTCTTTCTGTTGCTTCATTATTAGTGTATAAGAATGCAACTGATTTCTGTACATTGATTTTGTATCCTGTGACTTTGCTGAATTCATGTATCAGTACTAGCAAACTTTTGGTGGAGTGTATCAGATTTTCCATGTATAATATCATGTCATCTGCAAAAAGTGAAAGCTTAACTTCATCTTTGCCAATTTTGATGCCTTTGATTTCCTTTTGTTGTCTGATTGCTGATGCTAGCACTTCTAACACTATGTTAAACAACAGCGGTGAGAGTGGACAACCCTGTCGTGTTCCTGATCTCAGGGGGAAAGTTCTCAGATTTTCCTCATTGAGAATAATATTAGCTGTGGGCTTTTCATAAATGGCTTTTATGATGTTTAAGTATGTTCCTTCTATCCCAACTTTCTCGAGGGTTTTTATTAAGAAAGATGCTGAATTTTGTCAAGTGCTTTTTCTGCATCGATTGACAGGATCATATGGTTCTTATCTTTTCTTTTATTAATGTGATATGTCACATTGATTGATTTGCAAATGTTTTGTTGAACCAGCCCTGCAGTCCAGGAATGAATCCCGCTTGATCATGGAAAAAAAAATTTTTTTTAATGTTTATTGATTGAGAGAGAGAGAGAGAGAGAGAGAGAGAATGAGTGGAGGAGGGGCGGGGGAGAGAGAATCCCAAGCAGGCTCCATGCTGTCAGCACAAAGCCCAACACAGGGCTCAAACTCAAGAACTGTGAGATCGTGACCTGACCAAAATCAAGAGTCAGTAACTTAACTGACTGAGCCACCCAGGTGCCCTTACCTTACCTTGCTTTGAAGTCTGCCATATCCTAGGGATGAAAGTTGTTTGCTTTCCCTATTGTTTTCACTCTGTCTGACTCTTTTTAGGGAATCTGGGCAAGCCCCCTTCTTGGGAATTTTGGTCCCATGGCTCCTTCTAAGCAGGCAGTGATGTGACCTAACTTCTCACAGCTCACTGGAATGTGTTTGTGCCTTGAGTGGGAACAATCAAATTCTCTCAGCAGGGAATTTGGAATTGGGCTTTCAAGACTCTCATCAGTCCTGGTTGATATCTGGACAGAAAGTCACTGTCAGGCTGAGCCAGACAGACATGAGCATCCTGAAGCAGACTCCTGGTCTGACAGATGTGCGGAGGGAAGGGGAAACTGGGAAGCATTCAGCTTCTGTGATACAGCAAGAGAGAACAACTTCCGCTTCTAAATTCCCAAATCTTGGGCTCCAGTTCTTCCTGAAGCTGCCCTGACTTCCTGTCCTGGGTTCCTTGAGATATCCTTGTATTCTTCCAAAAAACTTTCCTGTGCACTTAACCTGATTCCAATGGGCTCTGCTGCATTCAATAAAGAGCTCACTGTAGGGGCCAGTCATTATATAAGATAGAGTATGTAGCCTGACACCCATTCTCCTGATTCTCAACACAGTGAATAGCAAATAAAAAGAACATAATCCAAGTTTATTTTTTCCCTTCCCGAGTATTTTTTCAAGCAGAGTGGGGGTATTTCAATTTCTTGAATTTGCTTTTCAATATGAACAGAGATTTAAGAATTTGTTTTACCAAATGCCGTTTTATTTTAGTTGAAGGCCTAGATGTGAGAGCCGGAAGTCACATATGCTTAAGATATGAGATAATAGATTCAGGAGTTCTCATTCTAAATAATGTTGAGGCTGGGGCACCTGGGTGGCTTAGTCGGTTAAGCCTCTGACTTTGGCTCAGGTCATGATCTTGCAGTTTGTGAGTTCGAGCCCCGCATCAGGGTCAGTGCTGACAGCTCAGAGCTTGGAGCCCGCTTCGGATTCTGTCTCCCTGCCTCTCTCTCTCTCTCTCTGCCCCTCTCCCCCTCTCTCTCTTTCTCTCTCGAGAAGAAATTAAAAAAAAAAAAACATTAAAAAATTAAAAGAAAATAATGAGGCCATCAGATATTTTTCCTCACAAATTTCAACTATTTGTGGAGTGATCTAGTGCCAGAAATCTCTTACTCTGTGTAGGATTCAGGTTGAACTCTAATGAATAAAATAGCTAACTGGAAATGGAATGCCATCTTTGTTCAAAATTGATAAAGTTATAGATTTCTTAGATGATTAAAGCTAGAAGAGATCAGTGAGGTTAGGACTTGTTTACCTGGAGTCCATTATGCATTAGATGAGGCAGTGAGTCCACTGAAGTTTATGCAAAAGTTGAGGCCTGTGTACATTAGGAGGAGGGGATCAGTAGACTTCATTGGATTATCAAAGGGCACCTGCTACCAGAAACCAGTGAAAGCCCAGCCTCTTTTTACAGATAAGGAAATTACAGCATGGCAAAGACCCCATAAATGACACATAAAGACAGTGGCAGAGCCAACAGCTGGAATCCTGGGGTCCTGAACCTTATTCAGTATTCTTTTGCTGCATGGCGGTATCTCCTAAGTGCTCAAATAAAAAAGCCCCTTTATTATTATTTTTTAAAACCTCCTTTATTTTTTTTTAAGTAGGACTGTAACAAATAAGTAAAGCATGTTCTTAAATGGAAAAGATAAGTTGCAGACTACAAGATGTTTTTTCCTCAGTAACTCGTAGCAATAACTTAAACATTGTAAGAGAAGCTTCATGGGTTCTCAGGGCACTCATGAAACCAGCTGAGGTAGTATATGCACCTTATGAAAGACGGACCATTTTAGAGCACCTTTATGGTTTTTTACATGCTATGATCCCACCACAGTCCTGCAATTTGGAGAGCATCCCTTATGATTTACCTTTTACAAATGGGAAACTGAAGGTCAAAAAGCTTTCATGACTTGCTGAAAAGTCTCATCACCTGAAGATGAACCACTTATGAAAAGGAGGGTTTTTGCTCCCGAGTCCTTTGATCTGTAGCACTTGGCTTTGAACCGCAAAGTGCACTTCTCTGGATGAGGGAAATGCAGCTTTGGATACAAGATAAAAGGTGGCTTGTTGGTGGCAGTAAATAAATGGTAGGTGCACAGCAGGACTCACATTCATGTTTCCTGAATTGTCTCTAACCACTAATAGTCAACAGGTGTTGGTTGGTTGGTTGCTTGGTTTGGGGAAGTAACACAAACCTTCCCTAGTGGAGAAGGAAAGCGGTGCAGGAGAGACAGCACTAGACCAGGGAGACAGTCTCGCTCTGGCTCTGTCACTTGGGGGAGGTGGGACCTTTAACAAGTCACCAAACAGGTGCACCTCAGTTCATTCTGAGAACTGGGCATGTGATCTCAACATTCTGGACTCTTTCAGCAGAAAAGATTCCTTAGATTCTTCCATCTATGTGTGTGTATCACACTCATGATAACATTCACCATGTTAGAATTCAGGTCCCCATCTGCACTCAAGCAAACATAGAATGGACATCTTGTGAGAGATTTTGAGAGAATCAAGTGAATTTAACAACATTCTTTTATGTTTTATTTATTTTCGAGAGAGAGAGGGAGAAGTGGGGTAGGGGGTAGGGGTAGAGAGAGAGGGAGACACAGAATCCAAAGCAGGCTCTAGGCTCTGAGTAGTCAGCAAAGAGCTCGATGGGGGGTTTGAACCCACGAACTGTGAGATCATGACCTGAGAAAAGTTGGCCACTTAACTGACTGAGCCAGGTGTCCTGAGAATCAAGTGAATTTTAAAAGATGCTTTTATTAAGTGAAAGAAAAAAAAAAAAAGCAAATTTCAAAGAATGAGGCTGATTTCCTTAACTCGGAGTTTTTTATAAAAGTTAATTACCTTGTAGACTACTAAAATTTTAATTTTTACAGCTCTGTAGTCTCGATTCTTATGTTTTTTGAGTTTGAGCAGGCCTATCTTTCCAAACTGCCAGGGCACATACCTCTTTTTAGGGTCTGTTGTGTCAACATACACCCCCTCCCTTTGGTGGCAGAAGCAAAGAGCAGATGAGTCAAGTTCACTTTCATGGAATTAAAGGCATCGAAGTTCAGGGCATGTGAGATCAGGGAGAATATGTTTAGGCTGAACTACAGCTATCAGAGTGTTCTATTCATACCTCAAAGCTGCCTTTAGCATGAGGAAAACAAGCACATTCTAGAGGTTAAAACGTACTTCAAATCTTTAAAAAATATATCGCTTGATGAATTATTTGGGTTTTTTTAAAGTTTGTTTATTTTGAGAGAGACACAGACAGTGTGAGTGGGGGAGGGGCAGAGAGAGGGAGAGAGAATCCCAAACAGGTTCCAAGTTCAGTGCCGAGCACTGATATGGAGCTCGAACTCACATAACTGTGAGATCCTGACCTGAGCTGAAACCAAGAGTCGGATGCGTAACTGACTGAGCCACCCAGGTGCCCTATTACTGTTTTCTTCTAAACATTCTCTTCATTCTTGATTTTCACTACTTGTTTCTACCTGTCTCGCTACTTCATCTTAGCCAAAAGGCTGACAAGCGATGGCTACCTGTTTCTGAAACCATAAAAACCGCAAATAAGCAGGGATGAAATAAAAGTAGTATTCAAAAAGAAACACAAGATTATAATAAACAAACAGCCAGATGTTTGTGATGGTGGCCTGGCATCATGGGGTGAGAATCAGTAGTATTTTACTGTTAAAAGGTCATTTTACTGAAACACATAGAAAAACCGAAAACACAACAATTTTTTTCTTTTATACAAATCTGTTCTGCTGTAAGGTCTGGTGTTTCCAATTAGTTGTTACAGGATTCTACTGCAGCCTTTTGAGATGCAGACTGTGATGGCAGCTGGGATGAGTTGCTTAAGGATTCTAGTGCCCTGCCTTCTGGCTTGCATAGTAAGCTTAAATATGTCCCATAGTTTTAAGTAAATCTATCTTAAGTTTCTGTGATGAAAGGGGCAACTGGGTGACTTCGGCACAGGTCATGATCTCATGATTCGGTTCATGAGTTCGAGCCCTGTGTCGAGCTCTGTGCCGACAGCTCAGAGCCTGCTTCGGATTCTGCGTCTTCCTCTCTGTCTGCCCCTCCCCTGCCCGCGCTCTCTCTCTCTCAAAAATAAACATTAAAAAAAAATGTTTCTGTGATGAAGGAAGGATGTGGTGTTTTATCAAGGTTTAAACAACCTTAGATTTGAATAGAAGAGGCCTGTATGAAGCCAGTTGGTAATTTTCATATTCTTCGTTTACTTTTATCACTATGTTGTTTTACTTTAATGGCATTAAACAATTGCATCAATTACTCTTCCCAATTACCCTCTTTGGTAGCACTATCTTAAAGGTTAACAGTGACCTACTTAGCAATAATCAAATCCAGCCTGTTCTCATCCTAATTGATTCTTGTCTAATTTGACCTTACTGCTGACCTCTATTCAGTGGCTGCTTGATGTTACTTAGTCCTCCTCTCTCTCTGACTGCTCTGAGTATCTTTGGTGGCTCCTGTCATCCCGCCTGCTCCATATGAGCTAATATTTCTCAGGATTCTATCTTTAACTATCTTCTATTTTTGTCCTCTTCACTCTCAGGGCTTCAACTCCCATCTGTGAGACACCAGTACCTCCCAAATCTATGACGCCAGTCTTGACCTGAGCTCCATATTTTTCAATGTCCAGATTTTTGTTTCCAAGTAAATCCTAAGTACCTCCGCTAAGACAGGCAGAGAACCTCAAACTCAACATGTCAAACAGGGCTCACTGTGGAAGTCAGCTCTCACCATGGCCTTCAGTGATACCGTTTTGGGTACTCATGCCCTTGAGTGGAGGCAGAGCATGGGTCTGGGTGGTGGACACAGTTTGTAGTTCTTATTCTTTGCATTTGTTCAGATGATAATTTTTGTTGTATTTGGGAAACCTTTGAGTTCTTAAAAAAATATTTTAACAAAACATTTCTCGATCTTAAAAACAAAACAAAACAAAAAAAAACCTCAATGGGGGTGTCTGGGTGGCTCAGCCAGTTAAGCGTCTGACTTCAGCTCAGGTCATGATCTTGAGGTTCATGAGCTCGAGCCCCAGCCCAGAGCCCACTTCGGATCCTCTGTCCTCCTCTCTCTCTGCCCCTCCCCTTCTTGTGCTCTCTCTCAAAAATAATAAACATTAAAAAAAGACCCTCAATTTAAAAAACACAGTATATATTTATATTTGACTTTGAGTATCTTAAGCCATCAGTGCCCATGCTTCTTCCTCAAATCTTCCATAATTGTCTCATTAGTGCCTCACATTGGCTCTCATAAAAGAGCTGGAGGCAACCTGTATTTTTTTTAAATGTACAGTCTAATTTTTCTTCATTAAGGACAGAAACCACAGCAGAAATAACCATCACCTGCAAACTAATTCCTTCTCTAGGTATCAGTGGGTTCCTAAAGCTCTTGGTGCAGTTTTTTCTTTCAGAGAACAAGGAAAATAATGCCAAATTTGCAGGGTGTGAAAAGGATTTAATTAGGTCACAATTGTAATGATAAAGATAGCCTTGCAAGCTTTAAGTGAAAGCGCTATTTCTAGAATTTTTCCACTCAGTTCAGGAAAGAATAGATTTCACAATAGTAAAACTCACTTTTTCTCTTTGTAATTAATAATTTGTAGGTGAAATTTGGAGATGTAAATGAAGTTAAATGAAGCAGTTCCTAATCTAGCTAATTTGTTTCCTTCACCGAACCCTTCCTCTCTTCCATCTAAATACACTGTAAACACACCTTAGCCTTTCATCATGGTGTTTTTCTTTGTGGGTTTATCAGTTTGTCTATACAAACTTTGCTCTTGGTGGAGTCTCTCTGGGAACAGGACTTCAAATTCTCAAAAATCCAGAACTCCATCCTGACCTTTTACATGATCTTTGTTTTGATATTTCTTGTTGCCTGTAAGGCAGCCCTAGTCACACAGATCAACAACACCAAAATGGAATGTATGTGAAACAAAATAGTATTGAACACTTAAACTCTTTCCTAAGTTCTTTTTTGGAAAGTGGCACTACTATTCCTTTTCCCAGGGTCAAAGGCATGGATAGTTTTCATCCGACTGGTTAATACGTTCCTTTCTCATGAGCCAGACATTTATTTTAATCTGTTGTCAAGTACTGCCACTTTATCATCAATGATCTTGATTGCTGTCTTCCTCTACTAAATAGTGAGTGTCCCTCAAGGGCAGGGACCATGCCTTGAGATCTTTGGGTTCCTAGTTCCTAACATTGTGCCTGGGTATTTTTAAGCAGGTGGCTTAATGAATGATTGCATGATTGGGTAGCTTTCATTCTTGTTCTCCCTGGTCCTGATTCTCACTGCTCACTTTGGCCACCTGAACGTTGGACACTGCTGTAGTATCCTAGTCGCTCCTTCCATACCTCAGAGCCAGAATCACACTCTTTGGGGGCTCCTTGAAACACCTTAAGGATCCAATTTGTATTACTTTGCTCTTATGTTCCAGACATTTTTGGACTGTTTCACTACCCTCCCAAAAAGCTTCTAATTGCTTCCCAAATTAAACCAGAACTTTGTGGGAGTTTCAAAAGATTTCATTGAATGGACATGATCTCCTTTCTAGATGTTTCCTCTCTAATAAAATTTTTGTTTGAAGTCTTTGCTCTAGTCTGTTAAATTTTCTAACGGTACTTGAATGTGACTTTTCTGCTCCCCCATTGTGGGCCTATCCCAAAGCAGTGCAATGTCCTTTTACTCCTCTGCTTAAATACCTGCCTTCAGAATGGCTCGATATTTCCTTCCTTTAGGAAGTTTCTGCTGGGATCTAGACACCACTAACAACTTAACCAGCTGATCACTTGGTTCAAAGGAAATTTAACAGAACAGGGTGCATGCGGTCTTGCCATCGAATAAGCAGAATGGCCCCAGTTACTACTTATTAGCTCTGTGATAACTAATTACCTAATCTTAAGACCTGTTTTCTCATCTGCAAAATGGGTTGTTACTTCCTGAAGTTGGATTAAATGTACAGCAATTGGCCCAGTGCTAGGAAATGGTAAATGTGATACATGGCAGTAACACAATTACCACAGGATTAAGAGTATAAGCCTGTTTTTAGGTCATTTGCTTTCCAAAGCAGAACTAGTTGTCTTTTTAATAAGGGAACATAGAAAGTGACTTATTTCTCCTGTTGAAAGTCTTGGGAAATTCGATCTTTCTTCTTACTTTTAAATATTACAACAGAGGCACCTGGGTGGCCCAGTTGGTTAAGCGTCTGGCTTTGGTTCAGGTCACGATTGTACAGTTTGTGAGTTCAAGCCCCACATCGGATTCTGCGCTGATGGTGCGGAGCTGGGATTTTCTCTCTCTGGCCCTCCCCAACTTGCACGCTGTCTCCAAATTAATAAATATGTAAACTTTAAAAAATACATTTTTTATTCTCTTTGAATAAATTAGGTAACCTCAAATTTCTTACCTTGAACTGTTAATTTTTGAAAAGTTAATTTTTAAATAAGTGCAAATTGCTTTTTTAATACCCTAAGCATTGGAGTTAAGTAGGTGGCTGTTTCTGTGGTATCCTTCTCATTGTACAAGCTGTCTTGTCTTCTCATCAGTAAAAATCAGAAAGATGTGGTCCAATCTGAGACTTAGCCAATGCACGCAAAAGAAATTCACTCAATCCGTATATGGATGTGTTCTGATGACAGAGTTAACTGGCTGAATTCAGAAAGGAAAAGGATGACCCAGTTCATTTTAACTGCTGATGGAAAACATCCTTACCTTATGCTGTTGGGAACCTGAGGGTGGAAAGTGTGTGCTTTAAAAAAGAAAAAAAAAAAAAAAAAAACAACTAAGTAAAATGATGTGACTTCTGGAGGGCCTACAGTAGAAGAAGATGCTACCAAAGAAATCACTGTCTTGTGGGAAGGGTAATAAATAGGGTATGGGGCTAGACCACGAGTGTCTGGTTTAACAGTTCACAGTTGACGATGGTAGGTCGTCTCAGAAAATTAGAAAATGCTTCTGCTGAGCCAGTTACCGGTAAGATCCCACCTACGTATGCACTACTTCAATATCTTCCCACATACTTGAGCCTAAGTGACCTGTCAGCAGAGGGTATCTGTGACAGTTGTAAGAGAATGGCCTTGCTTGCTTAGGATTGTATGTGGGTGTTGAACATGGCGCTTTAAACATAAATTTATGAGGTGCAAACTTCTAATGCAAAGATGACTCATAGAGTTTCAGAATGTGTAAATATGAAGCACAATCTAACTTACCCTGTCACTGGTGTTCACCCACAGCAAAACTGGGCTGTTTACCAAACTGTTTGCACTGCCAGGACATTCACAAAATTGGCCACCCTTCCTGAGTTGGTGAGAAAAATTCTCGGGCTGGTGTTAACATTTGTGTGGCACTACCCTCTTACCTTGAACAACTGTTCTGTTTATGTAACCTGCATCTGCAACATGTTTGGTGGCAATATTCAATTAACTCTATTTCTCTGAGTTTGTGAAGAAGTCAGTTGTTTTGGAGAAGTTCCACTGGAAAACTTAAGTAGACAGCAGTTGTATAATAAAATAAAAAAGTTAAGAGGAAACTTCTCTCTAAAGTGTCTGGAATCGGTCAATAAGAATAAAATAGAAAGAGGATCGTAAATACACGTTTTGTTTGTATGTTGAAAAAAACCTAAGATTAGTATTTTATGTGATTCATTTTCGAGGTTCTTGTTTGAGAGTTTTATCCAATCACTACGAAAATGTCATAAAAATCTCCTTTAGCTGAAGATGAACTAAACTTTGAAAATAGGTATTTAGCTGTCAGAAGAATAACCTTGGAAACTGCGACCAAACATACACAACCAGGAGACCCAGAATTCAATAAGATGTTGTTTTAATACTTAGAAGTTTCATGGCCTTTAAAAGACAGGGAGGATATGAAAGAATAAAGAAAGAAAGAAGCTTAGTTAACCAATTCTGTAAGCAGAACCAGTCATTATTCATTGTTCCCTTAAAAGTGATTGTTAAAATTTTCTCCACTGATAAAGACTTGCAAGTTGGAACTTAAAAACTAAATTTCCGATTAGCTTTTTCTGCACACATACAAAAAAATAAAAAGATCTTCAAGGTAATTAAAAAAATTTTTTCAAAGGTCGGTAGAAATGGAAGTCAGAGAAGAGGTTTTAAAGCTTTAACCAGTGCATACTCAAAAAGTAAGAAAAACTCTGGCCCTCGCATTTAGCTTTTGGTCACTTCTATGTAAAATAAGAATCATCTTACAGAGTCAGTAAGGAAATAGTTAACAGTAGGGTTTTTAAGATTAAACGGGTTTACAATAAAAATAAATTTCTGAACATTGGCTCATTCTTTTATTAATTTTGGAGGCCCACTTGAGAATCTCATTTATGAGGACACCCACGGATAATAATAAATAAATAAGCCTGGATTCCCTGAAACAACACCCAGGCACACAGCTGGACCATAAGGTGGTTTTTAGTTAAATAGCAGCTACCATATTTGGTTATATGCTTTAAGCTGTTACAAACACAAAACATTTACTCAACTCTAACTTTAGCTGTTTACTTAACCGAATTCATTTCCTATAAGAGACAGACCTCCTCAATTTCAGTAGGTTAATACGTTGGTTGATTTTCTTTTGAAGTCTCAGTGCAATAAGTGAAGTTACAAGCATACAAGTAAAAGAGGTATCGTGTCAATACTACTTTTTAACATTTGAGCAACCAAGTATGTGAGAAAATTCCTTGCATGCTTATTTAGGTTTTAAGTCTTAAATGCGGACAACAATAATTGTAAAGGTACACTAGGTGCTAGTAGCCTCATAATCACCGCGTCCTAAAGCTTTTACCTAAGTGGTTTTGCTAATTAAGGACAAGAAAAAACAGAATTTCCCCCTGCCTTTTGACAGGTTCAGTGGGCCGGTCAAAAGAATTACTATCCTGGCAAGCAGATGTAACTGGCATTCAACTTAAAAAAAAAAATTAGGTTTTTTTTTTTTTTTTAAGTGGCCTCAAAGAGAAATGCGCAACCGCTATGGCCTTTTATCACATCTCATGGCCTTCAGTTAACTATTCTAGTCGTGGCTGATCTCTTCTGCATCTCAATCACTAAATATGCTTTCTTTCACCTGTGAAGTGCCTACTCCCATAATGCCTACTAAACACAGAATACACATAAATGTCAGCTCCTTATTCATCCTAAGTCTGTAACGCATGAAAATCTGTATTTTTATCTGAGTGGTATTAGTTCCAATTCAACTAGGTATTGGATTCACAAAGGGCAAGGATCATGTCTTAGGTTTCCTTTGTGGCCTCCACCCTCATCCTACCATCTAGCACAGTGTTGGGACACAATGAAGCTCTTTATTAACCCACCAAACTCATCAATTAAAACTTCACTGCAAAGCTTTTGCTAATTCTCTACCACAGTTTGGCTCAATATCATGTAATTAGCTGTAACACTGAGGCCAAATCACATTAACACTTTATAAATATTAGTGTATCATAAATGTTAAATCCTAATGTTCCTCCTTTAATTTATTAGTTGGTTAGATATGGTGGATAGTTTTTACAACATCTTTGTAAACTTCTCTTAAGTGAGAACAATACAAACCAAACGCCATCCCCGACAGAGTCAAATTAAGTACCTGTTTGCCAAGTAACTTTCTAGAAATGAAGACAATGATATTTAGTTTTGACTTAAAGAGAGAAGTCCTGGCCCTGGCTCCTAACACCCAAGTCCAGCCCAAAAAATCACAGAGGGGAGGCAGAGAAGGCTACTAATACCTACTGTGAAAAGTGCTATGCAGAAAGTTCTATACACATAAATGTGTGAGGCACAGAAAATCTTTATTGCCACAGGAAGCAAGTGCACTCGTCCCACCTCACCAACAGATTTAAGAGTCACAGAAACGCAGACTTCACATAATAAAGTACAACACAGACTTGGGGAGAAATGGTCCCTTGGACTATATTGGCTGTAATACTGAGGTAACCAATTGACCTTGTTCAGTGAAAATACCTCCAACACAATGAAAAAAATCAACTAATTATAACATCCAATTCATATATACAATTCAAATAAAAATATATATTATTTGCTTCAATGTATAGCAAATTTAATACATTAGTGTTTACAAAATAAAAACTGTATTCTACTGAAATTTTTCTTGTGCTTCCCCCTTATCACTAAGCTTGAAAGACCAGGAAAGTATGATACTTACGGAAACTTATTTATGGATTTAAAGATGCAGTTTGTGGGGCCATGAAAGATGGATAAATATTAGTTGGAAGATTACCGCATCTTTAAAAATTGTTGCTTATTAAAATCTACAAACTTGAACTGTAAGACACAATTAAAAAAAACCCACAAAATTTCTCAAAATAGATTAGAATACAGGAAACGTTTCATGAAACTACTGAGATACTAACCAGTTCTATGGCTAATATTAAAAACTGAACAATCTATTTAAATCATACTCCTACTATTTCTACACAGTGAACAATACCACCACAATAATCAACCTCACGCTAGCAACGAAGTTGCAAGGTCCATAAAAAGCTTCTTCAGTGGGCTAAACACTATGGTACAATTAAAACATTTAGGTAGGGGAAAGAGCCTTTCAATAGTATAAAAGTTGTTTACTGGTGTTTCTACTGTAAAGCTATTCTACATATCAAAATGAAAAAGCAATTATATATGTGACAGTGATCAGAGACTACAGTCCCGACATTTCATCCAACATTTGGCTGATGAATTTTAGTATAACAGAGTACAACTGAGTATTTTGTACACAATTATGACCTAGAGCAGAATTAAAAACAAAAAAAACCCACATATTCAACTCAGTATGCTGTTGTCAGCAATATCTGGGTTTAGATGAATCTGGAGGAAGTAGGTAAAGCGGTCAAATGTCTTCTTTTAAACCAAAAGAAAAAATGTAAATTGGTAGAAATAGTATTTGGTTTTTTTTAAACTATGGATTCCAATGTGAAATTCTCCTAAGTATGCAAGTACATTATTAACATTTAAGCACACCCCCATAAATATGCACACAGCCCACTAATTAGAGGGAAGAAATTAAAACATACTTTCAAGCTAAAATGAATTTTAAGAAAAAAACTGCAGACACAAATATGAAAGGTCCACAAAATTGTAAAATAAATAACAAATACAGGTGTCAACTAAATGTCCACAGAATTATGCCTGCAAATGTGGATGTAGTGATTGTCCACACTTGTTACGGTCTGGGTGGTGAGACATTCCCCAGGGAGAGCCACCTACTTTCTCAGACTCTATCTAGGACATAAAGAAGAATTTCTGGATATAAAATGGTTCTTACTCTATAATATTATATATTATAGCCTTTTTACTAGTCACCATCCTTATCACATTTGGGGTTAACTTATTATGCCTTAATCTATTCAACACATTCTTAAATAACAATGTTTAAGTCAAGGCTTTTACACATCAGTTCACTTGTTTCAAATACTCTGTCCAAGTAATAGCTTCCTATTTTTGTTACAATATAATGATATAATGCAATCTGAGTCGACTAAGTAAGAGATCTGCTACTCTAGTGCCCATTTTTAAACTTACTTTAGTATTTATTAATTGCATAAATGTGCCTGATTAAGCCAGCAAAAGTGACATTTTACTACTAAAAAAGACACATTTCCTATTAAAATCAGTTTTATCAAATATTAAATACACAATATTTTTCTTGGTTTAAATTAAGCCATTTGCTTTCCATTTTTCCAAAGTCATTCCAACCTTGCCAATACCTACATCACTTAAACTTTCTTTATGACTGCAAAGATCTAAACTCTAACAAATAATAATATCTATGCTAAATACACTTAAAAGGAGACAGTGAAATTTCAAGTAAAATAAACTATCCACATCTATTGGACCAAACAGGTCTCCACATCTAGCTTTTACTTCTATAAATTACACAAATACATTGTACATTCTTAAATAATGAATGCTTACAATATTAATTTGTAAGCTTTTCCACGTAAAATGACTTACACAGGAATGTGAATGGATCAATATTTCTGTTACAGATTGCAACACTCTCTCAATTTTCTCTTTTGTGGCTGTTGTTTTGTCTTCCTGGTTTCCACAGACTACTGTATCAATCCTTATGCTTTGGCTATGAAATCTGTTTGAGCTGAATGAGGCAACGTTGGTTATTAAGGCTTATTTCTATGATGGAGCATTATCCTTAAACTGAATGCCATTTCCAGAGAACAGTGGGAGAATCACAGCTATCTTGAATCTTCAGGCTCTGTTTTGATGACTTTCTTTTCTAAAGTAAAAGCTGAGTGAGGGTAGTCTTTTAAAATCCCAAGACTCTCTGCATAAAAATGGAAACAGGGTGTGTTGATACTTTAAATCAATGGATCACAAAAAACAAATTCAAACATACGAAACAAATCCCCCAAATCCACAGCAAACAGTATCAACTATTCATAATTCTGCAATTCCATAAAAACATTTTATGTTTATAGAGTTTGTGATTAAGAGCTTCGATTCTGGATTTAAATTCCATCTCTGCCAATTACTAGCTGTGTACATCTCCAAGCAATGTACACACCTCTCTAAGCCTTAGTATCTTTCTTCATCTGCAATATGGGGATAGTATCTATATAGGGCGGCATGAGAGTTAAACGATGAAAGGCACAAAAAAGCATTTAACAAATAGACCATATTTTTATTTAACATTTGGTTCAACATGATAAAAAAATATATGTGAAATAAAATGGGTCACACGTATACAAAGTTACTGGCTAAAATATTTAGTCACTATCAATGAAAAAAAGAGACAAAAAAAATCTTCCACATTTCAACATGGAACTATCTTTAAAAGTATCTCCAGCCATGACACATGATAGAAGAACGAAGACTACTTTCATAAGGAACCATTTCCTGGAGTCAGGTGTGTGCAGTTATTTCAACCTCACAAAAACACCAGAGAATGACAGCATTGAGCATTGATAGGAAGCACTGGCACTAAAAGACAAATATATATGCACACACTTTGAAAAGGATTCTAGAAATGTAACCAATACGAATAGCTGATCCGAAATTAGGCAGTTCAATTTATGAATTTACTCTATGAAAAAGTAGATTTTAAATTTAGCAAGAGTAAAAAAACAGTAGCTACCATTTACTGAATTCCTATCAGCCAGGCAATTCTATATATATATGCTATCAGCCAGACAATTCTATATATATGCTACCTGTAGAACACTCATTAACTCCATGAGGTAGAAATGATACTTGTTTTACAGATGAAGCAACGGACTTCAAGTGAAGTTACTTTAACTCAAAGACTGAGTGATACTACATATTTTCAAATGGTGTTGTTCTCTAATACTGTGTCTAACTCACTTTTTCTTGGGTGAAAATAGGTAAACATCTAACAGTAATAAGGAAGAACTTTTCCTTTATGGAGTTCAGTTTACTTCTGAAATATAAATATCACCCCCAAAATGCACCTGGAAGAAAAGTTTAGACTTGGTGTACAGGGTTTTCTTAGTATGAAAAGAAACATGTAATCCCTCAATTTCACATTATGAAAGGCTGGAAAAAGGTAATTACATAAATCAGCCATGTATTATTTGGTTTTAAATCTTGTATAAAAATAACCATTCGTGTAATAGCTAATCAAAATAGTATCAACCTTCATAAGCTTCTGTCAATTCTTTGGAATACCAGTTTCTAAAAAAGATTGGCTAATGGGGCACCTGAGTGGCTCAGCCAGTTAAGACCCTAACTCGGGGTCAAGCATCCCGAGTCAAGCATCCCAGGGTCATGAATTCAAGCCTACTTTATACAAACAAACAAAAGACTTGCTATTATTCGAGCAATCTATTATTTCCAAAAGGAGAAAAACTGACTAGTAACATTGTTAGTAAATGACTTTTTTTTTTTTTTTTTTTGGCGGGTAGGGGGTAGACACGGGGTAGTGGGGGGAGTAGGGAATGACAGTGGAGGGCGGGAAAACAGAATTTAAAGATATTTTATTCCAGTGTTACTCTAATAATATCCCATATTCTTACCTGACTGGGACTTTGCCTCACTGGGATAAAGTCTACTCAGCTCTCCATCCACCACAAAATGATGGGGTTGTCTGTTCTGTAAATTAGGCATTCGGAGATTCAAAGGTCTTTCTCCTAATGAAAAGGGGGAAAAAAGCAACATGAACAATACTAAAAACACTTTGTGGTTTTTCTTAAAAATAAGTTTTCACAAATTGCCTGAACACTCCTTAGGAAAGAAGTAAGGAAGGCCAACAGGCACTGAACAATTTGAATAAGAGTTAGAGAAATATCTTAAATGACAACTCACGAGGGAAATGGCGATTCATGCTAGTTCCAAGGTTTATGAATCTGCCGGGACATTAAGACTGAAACATGAACTAAACAAAAGACTGGGATTTCCAGTAAGCACTCCAGCTTTAGCATGTAATACATCCCCCGAGTAAGGCATTTTCTTAGCAGTGCATTTTATTTACCAAGACATGTCATTCACTATATAATAACACTAGAGACAGAGAAGGCTTCAAGCAACTTCCTGTTAACAACAAAGTCTATGGTAAATCCATGAAGACAGAATTAGCACAGATATGGTAATAACGCTGAATGCACCAAATCCTATTCTCTGTCATAATCCTAAATCCATCACACAGAGCTGACTGCTAACCCAAAGTGCACTGTCATGGTTTCACAAATTAAGAGTCACCAAATCTTTCATTAATTTTGCTTTTGCTTCTTAACCCTTTTGAGTCTTAACTGTCAAGGATGACTTAGAGAAGTTAAACAAGACCTCAACTATAAAGTTTCCATAATATTTTAAAAAGGAAGAATGTTCTTCTCCTCCAGTACTCTGAAATCAGCTGACATATTTTACTCTACATTTGGCGAATGCTTATTAAGATGGTATTGTTACTGGGGCACCTGGGTGGCTCAGTTGTTAAGCATCTGACTTTGGCTCTGGTCATGATCTCACAGTTCTGAGTTCAAGCCCCTCTTCGGGTGAAGCCCACTTCTCTTTCTTTCTCTGCCCTTCCTGGGATTCTCTTTCTGCCCCCTCGCTCATTTGCACCCTCTCTCTCTCCAAAAAAAAAAAAAAAAAACAAAAACATGGTACTGTTACTTAGAAAGAAATCTAGTATTTTGACAGTAGTAACCACTCTCTAGAAAACTGTAATAATATGTAAACAAAACAAAAAAGACGGTCCTACAAAAATTATTGTTTTTCTTCAGACACATATCACTATTTGAAACTAGTTATTATCTGCCTCCACTGCAGCATAAGCTCCAAGCCAGCAGGGACTTAACTTCACCAATGCATCTTCAGTGCCCAAAAGGATGCCTGGCGGCACCCAGGAAATACTATGAGTAAATGACAATGACTTGAGATTTTCTTCATGTGTGAATACAAAAAAATTACTCATGAATCATAGCTTTCTAAACCTAAGTGTCTAAGAGAACAATCTCCAACATACCACACAAAATATTTTCATAGGGACTGTAGGCCAATCTAAAGCCTGAGAGAATACAAAATTTCTTCAAGTCTCTCCATTTGTATACTATCTCTACAAATCTCAACTCTCGTCACAGTACTTTAGAAGCAGTTAACCATATTCCCTTAGAAACCAAATGTTATAAATTTCATAGATAAATCTGTTTTTGAAGTCTAAAAAAGTATGAAGTTGTGGTCTTTTAAAAAATGACAAACGTCTCCCATGGAATCAGTTTCTTGGGGGGAAATGATCTGTAATGTTTACATTTCCCATTCCCACTCACCCTTTACAAAATACATGGCAAATGCATGTGTCGGCTACTGTTTAGGGATAGTAAGGTAAAAACCAAACATACAAACAAAAAAAACCCCAAAATAATTACGAGTTACATTTGCAGGATGAATTCCTTCTTTTTAAAAAAGAGACAATTTACCAATTAATTTTTACACAGAATGTATAAAATAATCTCTCTAAAATATTAAGATTTAAAAGTAGGCAAACTTTTGTTTCTCTCTGACGTGCACCTAGCAACTGCGCTAGAAGCATAGGCCACTCTCGAGAGGTACCTTGTCCGTCAGAGCTGTCAGCAGCCAGGCCGTTAGGGCTGTGCTCTTCCGACGTCTGCCTGTACAGCCCCGCGGACAGTCTTCTCTCAGCATGCTGCAGTCTCTCACAGCCAGCTGGGGCGCAAAGGAACTCGATCTGCTTTGCCATCACCTTTTCAGGCTGCTAGTAAGTAAAGCAAAAATAAAATCAGTAACTAAAACATTCTACATGGTTTTAATGGTTTAAAGATGCCAATTTCAGACTCCAGCAAATATATTTAGTATTCATTAAATTAGTTCGCACTTCATGTGGTATACACATTCCATAAATATGCTTAGATGTCTATATCATCATGTTAAAACATAAAATGTTGGATTTTGTGCAAAAGAAAAAAACCTTCCTGCTCATCCTTGAAAGAGAATTCCACTTCAGCTCAAAGGCAAAATAACCTTAGCTTTGTTTCCCAAAGTACTGAGTCCTTTAAAATATTTTTTTTAAAAAGGAACCTCAGAGCAACAGCAACATCTGCTATAATCTGCTTCTAACACACAGGGTGACATCTTGGCATTTTTTATTTTAGGATCTGGCACTACACATGCTCTGATATGATGACAGTATGTTTGGGGGAGAAAAGGTGTAAAATGGCTGTCTAGAAGAACAAGACAAATACATCTCCCACCAAAATCAAACAATGCAAATTATGCAGGAAAAACATGAGTGCCAACAAGAATCTTCACCTTGCTCGTGGAATGAGACTGCGGTATTTCCCAACCAATCGTAAAAAGACATGCTTTAAAATCACAATTAAGTTGGCTGACATACAAATTATCTCCGTGTGTGTTTTGTAAGTTTCTTCTTTATGTATTGCTTTAAGTTACTTACATGTGACACTGAAAGCACTGTATTTATGTATTTTGCTAAGCAGGTAATAATCAAAATGCAGACAGGAATCACTACCATTCCATATGAAACAGTAGCACAAGGAAGCTCCTATATAAAATTAGTTACGAAAAATCCTGATTCACAGTAGTAAAAATCAACAGGTGAAAAATATTAATTCAGAGACTGGGATAAAAGCTTATGCTATTTTTCTGAATGCAAATAAACCAGATCAAAAGGAACAGTAATGTCGATTCACTGGAGCTTATTAATTGATAAAACTTCAGTAAGATTTCTAAGGAGGAAATGGAGTTTTCATCCTCTGAACAAGACAAAAACAAGACTTGGCACTACTGAATTTGACCCAAAGCAGTCACTAGGCAGAAGATCAACAGGAA
Organism: Leopardus geoffroyi; assembly: GCF_018350155.1. NCBI lineage: Eukaryota > Metazoa > Chordata > Mammalia > Carnivora > Felidae > Leopardus > Leopardus geoffroyi. The sequence goes on along the minus strand of NC_059328.1, from coordinate 177,819,021 downwards.
TAAAACTTCCAGTGTTTTCTAAAAGGTTAAATTAGACCTTTTAACACCTTTTAGAAATGTTAAATTAGATTTAAATGTTAATTTTCACAGACAACAATAAAATAACTCAATAGCAAAAGCACCTGAAGCTACACATTAATTTAAGGATTTTTTTACCATACACGAATTGAAATGATTTAACAATAGCTACCATGGCAATTGATATTGTGTTGAGAACGAGTTCTAGTTTATCTCAGAGTTGTATCACACAGCCATAGTCAACATGGCTGTTTTCCTGGTACCAAATTGAGTTTTCTTAGGTAGAGAATCTGTCTTTCTTCCTACAAAACTACAAAGAATAAATATCACTCTATCAGATTCTGCTCATAACCAAATCAAACTACGTTGTTGTTGCTATCTTGTTGATACAGCTGTGGATCAGATGACATTTAAAAAACCACCAGAAAGAAATCCAATCCCTGGATGCTTAAAACCAAAGCTAGCCGAAGCAGCCATTTATTGTTCATCGACAGACATTATTAGGAAATGTTAACTGGTGGTTTACGTTACCTGTGAACTAAGAGCAGCAAGTTCTTCACTCTTAGCTTTAGCCTGCTGGAAGAGTGTCTGCACAGAATCCTGGAAGTCTGGAAATCCATCCTATGGGCCAAAGCAGAAGTCCTTTTTAGTTGGAGTTTGTAAATAAAGTATCAGAACTGGGAAGACAGGGCCAAGTAAACAGCTTTAACCCTACAGTTCAAGTAATCATGATTAAAATTTTAATGTATAATACTTCACTTCAGACTTTTATGGTACGAACTTTATTTCTACAGCTGTAACATCAGTAAAAATACAAATGAAAAGGAGAAAAAGATTTATATGTTTATACATTTCACATAGCATTTCATCTAGTGGTTCAACTAGTAATATTCACTATCTTCATACTGGACATTCTTTTCTTTTTCTTATTTTTGGTTTGAAAACCACCACAAAAATATTTTCACGGAAATAGCATTTTCCATAGCTTAGATTTTCCGATACAATAGATTGCAGAAGTACAATTACAGCAAAGGGATGGACATTTTTATGAACATTTTTCTTTCACATCCTCTACCCAAGGGCCTTCACTGGTTAATCTTACCATAAGTTTTCTTTGCTAGCACTGGGCGGTGTTGGCTTCTTAATTTTTGCCAGTTTGCATTTTGGTATCAATATTCAAAAACTTTTATTACATTTTATCTACTGTAGTTGTGTATACATTTATTTTGTAAATTCTTCTATCCCTATAAACTTCAGAAAGGCACTCTGCTTTACGGATTTGATAAATACTCAACTCTACCCTCCAGTTTTTCTAAAGCTTTATCTTGTTTGCTTTGTTTTTTTTTGTTTTTTTTAATTTTTTTTTCCAACGTTTATTTATTTTTGGGACAGAGAGAGACAGAGCATGAACAGGGGAGGGGCAGAGAGAGAGGGAGACACAGAATCGGAAACAGGCTCCAGGCTCTGAGCCATCAGCCCAGAGCCTGACGCGGGGCTCGAACTCATGGACCGCGAGATCGTGACCTGGCTGAAGTCGGACGCTTAACCAACTGCGCCACCCAGGCGCCCCAACTTTGCTTTGTTTTTTAAATTTAACTCTCTAGTCCATCAGGATTTTATTTTGTTATATGTAATGTTGTAAAGAACCAATGTAAATTTCCTTCGAAGTGCTACCCAATAATCCCGACCGGAATTTCAGAATTCTTCCATGTTGACTTGTGATTTCTCCTTCAGCATTTCATATAAGAGGCAATGGGGATTTGAATGGTCAACACCTGCACTCAAGTTCCAATTCTAACACTTAACACTGGATGAGTAATTTAACCTTTCAGAAGGTTAGTTTCCTCATATGAAAAATAAAGATAAGAGCAACTATCTGTTAGGGTTGTTGTGAGGAGCAAATGAGATACTGCCTTCAGCATGTAATCACTGCTAAATAAGTGTATCAATGCATACTTAATTCTTACATAAAACAGAGCCTACCTCGGGCACTCTACTCCTGGACAATATACCAACTTACATTATTACCACTGTCCACTTTATGTATATATAAAAGTGTCAATCTACTACTTTTCTCAGTTATTTTGTGGGGTTTTTGGTAATTTATTGCTCCACATGAAATTGTTATCTACAAATATCATGACAGCATGGTTTTAGTAACCTTACTAAAAACTACTAAAGGACTCTTCACAGAAATGGTCATTGACCTCCAAAACATTTCTCCCCTTGTTTCATGAACTATATATTTGTGTAACAAAGGGTAAATCATTAAAAACCAAAGTTCTTATAATAACAGCAGAAAGAGATGTGATAATAACAAAATATTTTATCTTATTTGAAATAAGAGATACAGATTCGAAAGTTTTTCCCCAACAAGGTCTTATTTTTCCACTGCAGAACTCATGTTTTCAAAGATTTCATCTACCAAACTTCTTTTCTTAAGTAGTAATTTACTATTTTAAAATTCAAAGACATGAAATGAAACGGAGTCAGAAGCAAATAAATTTGACATCTTGAGATAATCTCATGTAGCTTTATGGTGGGTAAACATATAATCAACATTTTTATTTTTTAATAGTTATTTATTTATTTTGAGAGAAAGAGAGAGAATGTGAGCAGGGCAGGGGCCCAGGTAGAGAGACAGAGAGAGAGAGAGAGGGAGAGAGAGAGACAGAGACAGAGACAGAGACAGAGAGGGAATGCCAAGCAGGCTCCACACTCTGCGTGGAGCCCAATGTGGGGCTCAATCTCACAACTGTGAGACCATGACTTGAGCCAAAATCAAGAGTAGGATGCTTAACCGACCGAGCCACCCAGGTGCCCCTAGAACCATTTTAAAGAAGCAAAAATTGATAAAGAACACTTAGCACAATGTTTGGCACACAGATATTACCCAACAAATGTCTGCTACTGATATTTATTAAGTTCCCTTTAAAAGCTACCGGATTTAACCACAGTAAAATAGAGAACACGCTGTTAAGTGACTTACTGCATTTCTATGATATAGCATAGGCAGCTCAGAGATTACTTACATACTAGACATCTTGGGTTTTTAACACTAAAACCAGCAGGACAATATTGACCATACTGGAAGGGAACTGTTCTAGTGGAAAGAACAGTGGAAATCTGGAAATACTTGTTTGTTCATTCATACAAAATCTCTTGTTTGCATAATAGGTTCTAGACTCGGTACTCGATGCCTGGACTCCATGCCTCCTGCCCTTCTAGCAAACAGTCTAGAGAAGGCAAGGACGAAGAGATCCCGAGCACAGACGCCGTCAGGGAAGGCTTCCCAGAAGGCATGACATCTAGGCTGAGACTTGAAAGAAGAGAAGGCTCTAGGGAAAGAGAGTAGCTTATATAAAAGCCTGGAGGCAAGAAGAACAGGAGGACACACTTGAGAGGCTGGAGAATATTTAACATAGCTCAGGGAGAAACATAGCTCTCAGGGAGAAAATGAACCCGATCTGTGTTTCTGAAAGTCCAATCTGAATGTGATGGGGGCAATGTAGTGGGGGGGCAAGGATGGTGGTAGGGAGACTGGTTAGAAGGCTGTGACCAAGACAGAGAATAGTGGCCTTACAACAGAGAAACACACGAATTCCTAAGATATGGCTTTGGCAACCAGGAGTTTGGTGGTAACGTTCTCTAAAGTAATGAATTCAGCACCAAGGAGTTTTGGGAGGGAGCAGAAGGTTGATGAATTCAGTAGGGGACAGGCTACATCTTACCCTCTGGAGACCTCTGTGTAGGTAAGTTTGCAAGGCAGGTTCACGGAGTTGTGAACTTGGGGCAAGAGTCAGGTTGGATAACCACACTAAAGAATTCCAGCTTCTCAACAAGCCCTGGGTGGGGTGTGCGCAGGCCAGAATCTCCAATATTCCGGTTTTTTAAAGGAACTCACAGAAGAGTGATCTAGTCTTCTTATGTTAAGAACTAGATGTGTGATCCCAGGTAGGAAAGTTAACTTCATTATTGTTCAATGGAGATTTAAACCATCTGCTTTATCTGCCCAGTGGAGATTTGTGGGGATTCCATGAAGTAATGCAAACAGTGATTCTTGGAAAAGCCCACACTGCTATACAAACATACAGTGGCATCACTGTCAGGATTATTCAACCATGAGAATTTGGAAAAGCTGGAAGGGGTAACTTCAAACTCTACATGTATGCGCAAGTTTTTGGGAAATGGACACTGCTCCTTCATTAATAAAGAGACGTAAAAACATGCAATAAGCAATAAACAACAATATCCAAGTAATGAGTGGTCTGTCTCTGTAATGAAGACATTAGTCATTCTGATTTTCTCCCACAGTCTTTGATAGTTCTTTACGGAAAAATACAGGACTGAGGAGCTATCACTACATGATCTAGGTTTCAGGTACCCAAAAAATGTGGCTTAGAAATAAAAGTGAGAACATTCCCAAGAAACTGGTGTCTTTCATATTATGTTTGGTGCAGGACTTTTGTTATATGTCTCTCAAGCTTTTTTCCCAAGAACCAGCTGTACCACGCTATGAGCAATTTATCTTCATGTCATATTCTTGGCTGCTGCCATTAATCACAGTGTTCCCTTACTGGTGAGACTCTGATTCTGAGCACTGAGAAAATAAAAGACACAGGGTGGGATGCTGTTCGTGACCTAATTACTCTCATCCCATTGGTCTCCACCCCCATTCCTCCTCAACTTTCCCACCAAATACCGGCAAGCTTTAAAGCCACTGCTTAGCTGTCTTTAAAATGACTTGTTCCAACAGATGTTCTCAGCCTCACACGTGCATTTTCCTTTTTTTTTTCTACTCACACTTTCTATATGAATAGCAGATTGTAATGCTTCTGTTTTTCTGATCCAGAGGGGAAGAGTCTACATCAAATTAGACCAGCTTTCTCTCAATAGCTTAGTAACAGCGTAGGTGGATGTTCTGACCCTCTTCCCTCCCCCTGCCTCCCTCTCCCACCCCCACTCCCCTGGAACTGCTAGCAGATGTTTCCTCTAAGTCCTTCTTCTTCAAAACCCCAATTCTCTGACTTTCTGGACTCTATTAACAAACTGCATTTCTTTCATGCAGTTATCTCTGATTGCTTGGCACTCCCAGCCCACACAGGATCAAGAATGCTGTCACCTCCCATCTCTCTCCCTAGTTTCCAGCAATGTCAGTGAACGAAGAAAACTTACAGATGAGATTGGAACAGTAACCACCATATCCTTCCTCTCTTCCAAGACACTACTTACGACACTGAAGGTAATGACAGGGTTTGTTCTGAGAACATGTTATGTTCTTAATGAAAAAGAAAGGCTATCAACTGAAATCTATTTTAATTAATATTAAAAAAAAATTTTTTTTTAATCTTTATTTTGAGAGAGAGACACAGTGTGAGCAGGGGAGGGGTAGAGAGAGGGGGAGACACAGAATCCAAGGCAGGCTCCAGGCCCTGAGCTGTCAGCCCAGAGCCCGACGCGGGGCTCGAACCCACGAACTGTGAGATCATGACCTGAGCCAAAGTCGGACACCTAACCGACTGAGCCACCCAGGTGCCCCTAATTAATATTTTTTAAAAATGAGGGAAAGATATGAGTGCCAGGGACTTTGGCTGTTGGTTTTTCACCTCCTTTAGTTGTCAAGCTGTCTTAAACACACTGTCATAGGTACAGTATACGTAAATCAAGCTAATTTTTCTTGATTTACTCGGTTTAACCTCCTTCCAAAGACAGTGCTTTTCCTCATGCTAAGCATTTAGTTTGACAAATGGTAACGTCTTATATTTAAATACATTTTGTAATTTATGTTGTTAAATTTTCTACTCAAAACTTTTTTTTAATTTTTTTTTTTTTTTTCAACGTTTATTTATTTTTGGGACAGAGAGAGACAGAGCATGAACGGGGGAGGGGCAGAGAGAGAGGGAGACACAGAATCGGAAACAGGCTCCAGGCTCCGAGCCATCAGCCCAGAGCCCGACGTGGGGCTCGAACTCACGGACCCGCGAGATCGTGACCTGGCTGAAGTCGGACGCTTAACCGACTGCGCCACCCAGGCTCCCCTACTCAAAACTTAATTGTTCGGATAAGCTTCCTTGAAATAGAAAATGGTAACTGCCACCCTTTCCCCTTTCTTCAAAGACTTCAGTTGCTATACACGCTTGGCTTTTCATACCAGACTAGCAGGAGAAAAGGTAGAATTCTAACAGTGTTTTTATAGCCAAGGTTCATGAGCACCCAGGAAGGTAGTTCTGCTTTGCAGTTTAGGAGTCAGACCTAGATTAGGAGCCCTGGCTCTGCCACTAGATAGCAATGCGGCAACTTGAGCAAGCTCCTGAGAGTTCACGGGTGTCTCCTTGGCTATACACAGAAATCATAAAGCCTCCATATAATGAGAGACAGGAAGGTTTGTGATCATGAATTTCAAATGCCTAGCAGGGACAGGCATACAATACATTCAGGAAAAAGCAGTTATTTTTCCAAGTGTCCCAGAGCTTAGGTTTGGGGTTTCTGATGAAAAAGGAAAGAATAAACATAATTCATTTTTATTTTAGCTGAAAGTGGATTTACACAAAGGGTTGTATTCCAGGTGGACAAGTTATTCATCTAGCCTTGACAGGAGAAATATTCCCAAGCCTTGCTTACTAACCTACAGGGTTGAAGAGGTGCCTTCCCTAGAGGCTCCACTGAGTTACCCTAAGGCCTCCTCAAGCTAGCAACCTTTTTCCTCTGTGTCCACTTCATTATTCTGGGAATTACAGAAAGAAAGTTCAAGATCTTTATGTTGTTTTGTTTTTTTAATTTTATTTGAGAGAGAGAACATGCAAGTGGGGTAGAGGGACAGAAGGAGAGAGAGAATCTTAAGCAGGCTCCACACTCAGTGTGGGGTGGCCTGACCTGGGGCTCCATGCCATGACCCTGGGATCATGACCTGAGCTGAAATCAAGAGTCAGACGCTCAACTGAGCCACTCAGGCGCCCCTAAAATCTCTAGGTTTTTTAATGTCAAACTTTCCCTGTAGAAAGGAGTGCTACTTAAGGACAACAGATTATGCTGAGTACTTTACTACAATATGTATCCTGTATTAAACAAAAACAATCAAATAAATAGCTAACTATCCTTCAAGGGGAACAACTGGGGTGCTTGGGTGGCTCAGTCTGTTGCAAGTCTGACTCTTGATTTCAGCTCGGGTCAGGATCTCCCAGTTCCTGAGATAGAACCCAGAGCCGGGCTCCATCCTGACAGCAAGAAGCCTGCTTGGGATTCCCTTTCTCTCTCTCTCTCTCTCTGACCCTTCCCCACTCGCACTGGCTCACACTCTCAAAACTACCATTACAAAATATCTTTAGGGTGGGAGGGAGGGGAGGGTGGGTGATGGGCATTGAGGAGGGCACCGGTTGGGATGAGCACTGGGTGTTGTATGGAAACCAATTTGACAATAAATTTTATATTAAAAAAAAAATCTTTAAAAGGGAACAACTCACTACATAATAAGAGGAAAAATATCAGACAAGGATTTTAAAACTTCTAGCCAATACTTCACAAACAGTTCAGGAAATTACATAATTCAGCAACAAGAAAACACTTTCGTTTAGTTTCGTTAGTTTATCCTAATGCACTGATAATGGCACGCAAGAAATTTTTTCTTTCCCTTACGTGTCTATTTGTGATGTCATTTCTATTTTACCTACTGACATTACATTTCTTTTTGTTCATTATAAAAATTATCTTTTTTAAGGGGTGTCTGGGTAGCTCAGTTGGGTAAGCGTCCAACTCTTGGTTTTGGCTCAGGTCATGGTCTCAAGGATCCTTACTTTAAGCCCTGTGTTGGGCAGGCAGGCTCTGTGCTGACAGTGCAGAACCTGCTTGGGATTCTCTCTTCCTCTCTCTCTGCCCCTCCTCTGCTCATGCATTCTTCTCCTTCTCTCTCAAGAAAAATAAATAAACTTAAAAATTTTTTTCTTAATTATCTTTTTAAAATGAAAAGAAGTCAGCAACTTGGCATGTATGCCAATTGGTTACTGTCAAGGATTTCAGAAACATGAAAATTAAAGACTAAATTCTCATTCATATGGACCTAGTAATTAGTAATCTGCTATAATTTACAATGTGCTAAGGTTATCTTTATAGTATATTCTTTTAATAGAGAATTAGTAATTCAAATGAAATAAGAAACACTATGTTCAAAGAATTCTAAAATCTTTCTAGTTGTACTTATGAAGTCCTTGGTGTCAGTCATATATTCTGAACAAACTGTTCTCACTGTTCTCTAAAAATGCACAGGATTTTCTCCTCTGTGTCTTTGCCCATGCTAGATAGACTACCTTTGTGATGCCCCTCTACCCTCCACCCCACATCTTTACCTTCTGAAATCCTACCCTTATTTTAAAACCCAGCCCTGGGTGGCTCAGTTGGTTGGTTGAGCGTCCAACTTCAGGTCATGAACTCGCGGTTCATGGGTTCGAACCTCGCATTGGGCCCTGTGCTGACAGCTCGGAGCCCGGAGCCTGCTTTGGATTCTGTGTCTCCCTCTCTCTCTGTTCCTCCTCCGCTCACACTCTCTCTCTTTCTCAGAAATAAATAAAGATTAAATTTTTTTTTTTAAATAAAATAAACCAGCTCAAACAGTTATCTACTCAACAGAGCCTCCCTTAATCTCTCCTCATGCCAGAAACTCTCCCCTTCGCAGTAGCCACATAGAAAGTAGATCTAGACAAAGCACTAATACTTGATGAAAAGTCTTAAGAGAGTAACAAACCTATACAATACTAACTACCTCAGTACCAGCTTCCAGAACCAATGAATAGCTCCACTATCTCAAATCTGAATTACAGTACACAAAAGAATTTGGACAAGGACTTATGCCAATACTGTATATCTTGCAAAGGATTACAGTGAATACAGGTGTAGGTACACACATGCATAACACACACACTCACACACTCTGAAGAGATAGTCACCCTGCAACACAGGAGTGCTTTTAAAAAACTAAGCAAAAACAAAACAAAATTAAAAACAAACCAACAAAAAAAAGTAAACTGCCCTAAATTCAAAGTTAAAGTCCCTATTTCTTTCTGGGAAACATCAAGAGTGGTCTATAAGAGCATTTAACATTCAACCTCAGCTGAGGTCATGATCTCACAGTTCATGGGTTCGAGCCTCATGTCAGGTTCTGTGCTGACAGCTCAGAGCCTGGAGCCTGCTTCAGATTCTGTGTCCCTCTCTCGCTCTGCCCCTCCCCCGCTCATGCTCTGTTTGTCTGTCTCTCTCTCTCTCTCTCTCTCAAGAATAAACATTAAAAAATAAAGTAGCCTGCAGTTGACTAGTCATGTGTGTTATTTGGGAGAGGTTAGAACTGTTATTCACAGAAAAAGAAAATGCTGATTATCTTAATTCTAAATCCAGAACCCTTCAAATGGCTTTATGAACACTAGTAAAACAATAAACTAACCATACAGAACTATCATTCAATTATCTATAGTGCACATATTTAAAGGAACAGAAGGGTCACATCTAATGCTATAACCTAATACTCTGAACTACTAAAATGAAACTCAAAACATTGTGACTGGATACAAAAAATACTTTGCTTAAATTTCAGATAAGGGCCACTGAGAAGGTCAGAAAGATTTATCAATACAGCCTAACAAGAAAAAAATTACAGATCAGTCTGTGAGGTTCGTGATCTCAAACTTTCAATGTTTAACAGTGATCTCTGCAAACAGACAATGAGGGAAACTGGGGCTTAAATGTGAGAACAGCCTGAGTCAGGATCACAACAGGTCCTGAGTCAGGGCCAACAGTGGGAGAGGGAGGTGGTCAGAACTTCTAGCCTAGCAGCTGACTACCTTTTCCGGTCATTGGGTAGGTTTTATACCTTTTCCTCTAAATCCTCTCTCTGATGGCACGTGCCTTCTTAGCAGTCTCTGTGTTTACCTGCCTTCCCTCTCAGTGGCAGAGTCACCAAATCTACAGGGATCCTCTCTCATTACCTTGGGATGCAACAGGATAAAACTATTTCACTAGTTAGATTATCTTCTAATGGCCTTTTGGATCATTTCAACAATTTTTTTTGCATAGTATCTGAAGCTAACCCATCTTAAACATTACTCAAGACCTAATAAGAGGTTGATTACAAATATAAGCACAACGTTTTAAATTCTTCCCTTCTTTAAGAACCACTGCTTTAGGCTAAAGTTTTTAAGAAATCAAAGATACTTAACCATGGCCATTCATTATTTCATCTAACAGATTTTATTAAGTGCCTATTAAGTGCAAGGCACTATTATAAAATCTGAGTATAAAGTAGTGGACAGATAAGAGCTGTACTCTCATCTAATGGGGAAGACTGATAATAAAAATAAATACATAATAGTTTCAGGTACCAGTAAGTCTATGAAAACAAACAAACCAGGAAAATGAGCCTAAATGTGATTTTGAGGTAAAGGTGCCTTTTTAGAAAGGGAAGCAGGTATGTCAGAGCAAATTCTCAGCTATGAGCTAAAGCCAGGTGAAGAGCTAAAGATCTAGGTAGGGGAACAAACAGTGAGTGATGAGGCACAAATGAGTTTGGCATGTGCCAGCAACAGAAAGTGGGTCAGTGTAGCTGGGACACAGTAAGAATGGGGAAGTGTGGTAGCAGATGAGGCCAGAGATACAAAGTTAGAGTCAGATCATAGAGGATCTTAGATGCCTCAGGAAAAAGTGTAGATTTTATTTTAGGTACAGTAGAAAGCCCTGGAAAGATTTAAGCAAGGAAGGGATTTATGTTTGTTTGTTTGTTTCTTTCTTTTTTTCTTTTGTAATTGTTTTTTTTTTAAATTTTTATTATTTTTTTATTTTTGACACAGCACAAGTGGGGGAGAGGGGGACAGAGGATCGGAAGCAGTCTCTACACTGTCAGCAGTGAACCTGATGTGGGGCTCAAACTCACTAACCGTGAGATCATGATCCTAGCCAAAGTTGGATGCTCAACCGAGCCACCCAGGTGTCCCAGGATTTATGTTTTTAAAAGATAACTGTGGCTTTGGTATGGCTGAAAGATTAGTCCAAACAGATGCTTAGTTAAAATAATGAGAGAATTTACAATAGTCAAACAGAGTTTATTTGTTTGAACTTGAAATTAAATAATGGATGGCTAAGAGAATTAATGACCCCCTCCCCTCCCCCCCCCTTGTCAATCCCCTGCCCAAGACAAAAAGGAAGGAGCTCTCTGACTTCAAATTTCTACTCTGCTTCAGACTGGCCTTTAAAAAGTATTTATTCCAAATTAAGGAACAGTGGTTTTGAAACCATTCTATAGTTCTGACAGCCCTAACAAAAGCTCGTTTTTCTTGCTCAACTCCCACCTTACCTCTTGCAAGCCTAAAATCTGAAGGGACAGCCTCAACCACAATCCTCTAAGAGGCTTAATTATAGGCAAGTCTCCATTACTTGCAGCTACTAAATTGTCATTTCTCTCAGATTGTTAATATAAATAAACCTTGGCTCCTCTAAATGTATTTGATAAGATGACTAAATAAATAAGATTATAAAAGAAATCATTTGGAGCCCCTGGGTGGTTCAGTTGGTTAAGTGTCCGACTCTTGATCATGGCTCAGGTCATGATCTCACAGTTTGTGACTTCGAGCCCCACAGTGAGCTCTGTGCTGATGGTGCAGAGACTGGTTTGGATTCTGTCTCTCCTTCTCTCTGCCCCTCCCCTGCTTGTGCTCTCTCTTTCTCTCAAAAAAATAGATAGATAGATAGATAGATAGATAGATAGATAAAATTAAAAAAAAAAAAAGAAAGAAAGAAATCATGTAACCAGGAGAGTTTTAAATCTATAAGCAACACCCACCGACATATCAACCTGTAATAAAATGACTGGACATCAATCTCATCATTGTTTTCTAAGAATTTCTTCAGTTTCCTAGTTCAAATTAGATACTTCAAAGCAACAAAATTCTATATTGTTTTAAAGATTCCAGGGGCGCCTGGGTGGCTCAGTCGGTTAAGCGGCCGACTTCGGCTCAGGTCATGATCTCGCGGTCCGTGAATTCGAGCCCCGCGTCGGGCTCTGTGCTGACAGCTCAGAGCCTGGAACCTGTTTCGGATGCTGTGTCTCCCTCTCTCTCTGACCCTCCCCCGTTCATGCTCTGTCTCTCTCTGTCTCAAAAATAAACATTAAACAACAGAAATTTGTAAAAAAAAAAAAAAAAAAAAAAAAAAAAAAGATTCCAAAATTCACATTTTTCACTTGTTCATGGAATATCCTTTTTTTTTGGTTTGAATTAGTAAATAAACATTATTAGCATGAAAATATATAATGCATAATCTTACCTCCACTTTAATTCTCTTCGGAGATAATTCATCTCTTTCTCCACATTTTGACCTGAAGAGAAAAACTTGAGAAGGTAAAAAATTTTATCCTGAAGACATCTCAATCTATAAACTTCCACCAAAACATATACCACTGGAACCTTTACACTGGAAATAAGAGATTCATAGTGAACATGGACATAATAAAGAAGAGACTTTTTATCACTTCTAAATAAAATTAGAAAAATATGCAGACACACTTATACACTTTAAAAGGCCACTACCTAAGAACTACCCACAAAGAAATTACTTAATAAATATGTAATGATCACATAATATAAAAGGAAAAAAAAATCAAGGAGGTTTACACTGCATGATATCCTTTTATGAATCAGTAGAAACACTTCAGGATAAAATGACCAGTGGCTCTTTAAGATGAATGCTTAAGGCTACATAAGATTAAAATACATTTTGTCTATCTATTGAAACTACAGAGGCATTTTCCCTTGACCTACAGATCCCTCTTCTGGGAAATCTCCCAAAGGTACCTACAAATATATGAAATACTATGGTCACTTAAACTACAATAAGCCATCAATTCTAAGTTATCCCTCAAAATAAAGACGTTAAAATGTAAAAAAAAAAGTATATCTCAGAACCAACAAAATACGTATGATGTTATCTATTATGGTGCTATTTATAATGATAAAAGACTAGAAATAACTCCAGTATCCATCAATAGGGGACTGGTTAAATAAATCATGGTATATCCACGCAATGCAATACCATGCAGATGCAAAAAATAATGCTAGATGTGTACGTACTAACACGACAAGATCTCCAAGATATGTTAAAAGCAAGATATAGAATAATGTAAATATATGCTGCCTATTTTGTTTTGGAAAAAAGGTAAAAATGAGAAAATATATTTATATTTGTTTGCAAGTGCATAAACACACACTAGAAAGCTGAAAGAAAACCTAATAAAACCATTTACACACTGAGGAGAGGAAGAGGGTAAAAAGACAGGAACCAGAGTGCAACTTTTTTATATTACATATTCACATAGTTTTGACTTTTACGTGATGTAAAAGTCTTATATATTTAAAAATATATTTAACTTAAAAAATATATAAATGTACATACTACAAGAAATAGCTAAAAACTGTTGAAAGCAGCTGCCTCTAAGATGTGATGTGATACTCAGAAGGGGGAAGGCATGGAGCAGAGAAACTGCTGAGTTTCATCATAAGCCCTGTGTACTGCATGACTCCCTAAATCCTGTATATGTATTACTCTGATTAAAGCAAATCATTTAAATAAAGCAATCAGAGAGGCGCCTGGGTGGCTCAGTCAGTTAAGCATCCGACTTCGGCTCAGGCCATGATCTTGAGGTTCATGGGTTCAGTCGGGCTCTGTGCTGACAGCTCAGAGCCTGGAGCCTCCTTTGGATTCTGTGTCTCCCTCTCTCTCTCTGCTCCTCCCCCCACTCGTGCTCAGTCTCTCCCTCAAAAATAAATAAACATTAAAAAAATTAAATTAAGCAGTCAGAAATTTTGTAGAATACAGTGAAAAAATAAATATATCACTGAATCAGCTCTTGATTAGGTTGTTCATTTAGTCTGCAGAATTTTACTTTGTGTCAGTTTGTAAACATGTGGGATCTTTCTTTAGGCAGGGTAGCAAATGAGGCTGCTAGGAGTTGGGGGAAATCATGACAATGACAGCAAATGCCTACAACAGTGGTTTTTCAATTTGGAGCAGGCACCAGAATAATCTGAGATACTTGTGAAAATGTGGATTCCAAGGTTCCATCCAGAAACTGTGATTTATTAGGGCCAGGAAGGGTGCTCAGGATGTGGTTTCTGAATACACATTCAATTACTCCAATGCCAGTGGTCATCGGCATCTCCTCAGAGAAGCAGTCGCACACACAACTGATGGTGAACGAGAAGTTAGGGTCCATGTGGAACCGAAGAATACAATCAAAATGGTACTACAACCATTTTGCTTAGGGTTTAAGTGAGGATGAGATAAGAGGAATAAGATATTTATATCAAATTTTAAAACCACAGGGGCGCCTGGGTGGCGCAGTCGGTTAAGCGTCCGACTTCAGCCAGGTCACGATCTCGCGGTCCGTGAGTTCGAGCCCCACGTCGGGCTCTCGGCTGATGGCTCAGAGCCTGGAGCCTGTTTCTGATTCTGTGTCTCCCTCTCTCTCTGCCCCTCCCCCGTTCATGCTCTGTCTCTCTCTGTCCCAAAAATAAATAAACGTTGAAAAAAAAAAAAAAAAAAAACCACACTGCTTTTCAACAATTAAGTTTTTTATTTCAAATATTCCATATTGCACTTCCATATTTTACATGTCCATATTCCACATCATCTGGTATCTTTCAATTTTCCCTTAAATACTCATCAATGGAGTCTTTTTTATCTATTCTGCTAATCTCATTAGCTTGCAAACACCCTGCAGCAAAAGGAACCCCTTTGCTTCCTCAGAGAGTTCAACAAGTTCATATGGTAAGTGAGTATACAAAAAAGCCTACACATGCTGGCTGACTAAATCCCATCCTCACACTCAAAACCAAAGCATCTGTGTGCGAAGAATGTCTAAAATCACTACCAGAACGATGCTGTAATACTAGGGAACTGTCTTTCAAAAGAAAGACAAAAGAGGATTTCAACAAAACAAGAAAAACCACTTTAGCAATGTCTGGAAAAATGTCCTACTCCCATAAAGCAATGTAAAAATATTGCCAATTAGTTAGACACTTACTTGGTGGTTCTGTAGGTATATTTGTAGGTGACTTCTCGAGAAATCTGCCTAGCCAGGGCAAATAGTTCATCTCTTCTCGTCAGCAGGGCGTTATCCTTCACACAGAGCTGAGCAGCCGCTTCATTAACAGTGAGCTGTGGATCCAAAACCAAGTTTAAAAGTTATAAACACCCTCATTTCACCAGTGTGAAAAATGCTTCACTTAAGGATATAAAAATGTCAGGTCATTATATAATGAGATCGTAATTTATAAAAATCAGGATGGGCCTTTCTTTATTCCTTATTAGTCCTAATGCCTAATTTCACAAGAAAATCACATCATCTACCATCTCTCAGGACTCAAAGTAATCAAAACAGTCATCTTGGTTTTAGATATTTATATGCTTAAAATACTTTTGTTTAGGTATGAGAATTTATAGAAAGTAAGCAAAATAAAATAAAAATAAAAAGTAAAAAATGTTCTGTATCTCATTTTTATGAAAAGCCAGGGGATAGGATATGATTTGGTGATAACATTCCCCTAACTAAAAATGAGTATACATGGTCTGACATATTTTTCAAAGTGAACGGATATGAAAATTCTTAGAAAGGAATAAAAATTAGATGACTGGAGTTAAATATTTATCAAATCACTTAGTACCAGAGTTATTACAAATTAGGGCCAAAAAGGAAAATCACTGTCTTGGAGTCAGTAATTCTCTAAAATTCATTGAATTCTACTTTTTCATCAGTGTTAAATAATGCCAATACAGAGTTGCTACCTGACAAAACATTCTGTAATGAAATTTAAGTAGCAAATGTTACCTTTTAAATTCAAAACCTATTAATTTTTTCATAAATCAGAAAAAGTTTTTTTCACATAATTTTACCAACTTAAATTGATGGAGGGAACTGCGAAGAGGTATATCACACTTTTTTAAAAAGCAAGAAACATGCTGGTTCCACACATGACTGATGGCAAGATGAGAATGGGATTTGATGGCAGACAGATCTGAGAGGAGTCTTGCTCCATCACTTAGCATCTGTAGGACTTTGGGCATGTAAAATCTTCTCAGAGCCTCAGTTTTCTCAGAGGCAAAAACAGGATAATCAAAACGGGAACTACCTCAAAGGATTTTAACAAGAGATAAATAAGGAGACACACGTGGCACAAAGTTGTTCTTAGTTCTTGGTTTCCTTTCATAAAAAGGCAGGCATTTACTTTCTCCCTACCCAGGCATCCCACTTTATTCATAAAAATCATCTGCATTTAAATTTTCAAAAATAGAAGCAAAAGAAGAAAATAAATGCAGAATGCACACCTTCCATCTACTAACATTTTAATGTGTATAGTCTACTATCTGTCTGTGAACATATAAACATACACGTGAATATAGATTTGCAATTGCCTTTTCTCACATACGCTACATTTTTGTACATCACGTATTAAGGCAGAAAGGTGGTTTGTTTACATCAGCACCTGGCATGTAAACTGATAAATGAATTTAAGTATTCTTTATGATCTCATTTTTACTAACTAGAAATATTCCATTATAGTTAAGAGTAATATATTATTTAAATCAACCTCACTCTGAACATTAAACTCCCCAGTTTTTCATGTACTACAAAGAAAGCTGCAAAGAACATTCTTAATTGTATATCTCTGCACACATATTCAATTATTTTCTTGGAATAAATTCCTATGAATAAACTCGTAAGGCCACAAAACATACTACATTTTAAAACTTACATATTTCACCAAATTACTCTCCAGAAAAATTGCTCCAAATCATAACGCTAGCAACAATTATATGAAGATCCATTACTCAGAATTAACTAACACTGGTTATTTTATTTTAAAAGCTTTACCAATTTAATATATTTTCAGTGACATTTGATTATAATTCACATTTCTTTAACTATAAAACAACCTTTTTTAATGTTTTTAAGTTGTTTTAAAATCTGCTTGCTCATGGCAGTTGCCTGTTTCTTCTATTGAACTATTTTGCTTCTTATGGACTTGAGGAATTCTTTACACATTAAGAACATTAACTCTTCATGTGCAGAGGTATTTTCCTTTTTCAGTTTATCATCAGCCTTATAATTTTTGTCTTGGGTACCAAGCATAGAAATTCCGTTCACACCCTAATAATACATAAATGTTTTCCTGTAATTTAGTCTAACAGCTTTATTTTTTCCACTTAAGTTCTGAAACCATTTAGAATATGTTATGATAGGGGAGCCTGGGTGGCTCAGTCGATTAGGCATCCAACTTCAGCTAAGGTCATGATCTCACAGTCCGTGAGTTCGAGCCCCGTGTCAGGCTCTGTGCTGAAGCTCAGAGCCTAGAGCCTGCTTCAGATTCTGTGTCTCGCTCTCTCTCTGCCCCTCCCCTGCTCATGCTTTGTCTCTCTCTGTCTCAAAAAAAATAAAAAACATTAAAATAAAAAAAAATTTTTAAAAGAATATGTTATATGATATAAATTACATACCTTACATCCTCCTCCCCATATTTCCACCTGTAATTTACACTGGCTTATTCTCAAATAATTTTGCTACTGACAATGTTATAATAAACCCAAGTATCCTATTTTATTTGTAATGTTTATTTATTTATTTTGAGAGAGCCAGTAAGTGAGCAGGGGAGAGGCAGAGAGAGAATCCCAAGCAGGCTCTGCACTGTTAGTGCAGAGCCCAAAGCGAGGCTTGAGCTCATAAACCACTGTGAGATCAGGACCTGTGCCTAAGTCAAGAATTGGTTGCTTAACCAACTGAGCTCCGCTGGGGCACACCCTCCCCCCCAACCCCAGGCTTCCTATTTTAAATCCACAACTGAATAGGAGAGCAAAATAGAAGCAATGTATTTTCAGTCTTCTCCCCTCTTCCTAAAGAATCATCAATAGACCAATTTCTTCCCTAAGTGCTTTTGAAAGGCACAGTGTTAATGGAGCTAAAAGTGAAATATACTTAAAGAATGATTTCCTAAATAAATTAACTTCAATTTTGGCTTAGTAGTAGCTACAATGACCTTGAAGTCCTTCTCAAGCTCCTTCTTATGTAGCCTGGTCTTTCCTGTATTGATAACCCTAAATTAGTATGGAGAACTTCTGATTGTCATTAAGATATTTTAGTTGACAACACTTTAGAGGTACCACCTTATGCACAACCAGAGAAAATAACCTTTCAACATAAACTGAAAACAGTATTTGGTATTCTTTCCACCATCCTATCAGGAACCAAAAAAGCAAACAAACATAACACATCCTTCGTTACTTGAATGCAGGCTTAAAAGATTAAAAAAAAAAGTAGACTGAGCACTCCAGGCTCTTAGGGAGACCTCTGGTATTAAAACTGAGATTGCAGAAATAACTATGGCCCACTCCAAGTTATAATAAGAAGCTGACTCATCAAGGTTACCCCTCAAAAATGTATTTTTTGGTCAGTGTTTTCTAGACTTCATACTAATTAATAATTAAATCCATAAATATTATGATATATTTCAAAAACTTATACAAATACTCTAATACAGTAGTCACTGCAGTACCATACTAGCTTTTTAAAAATTCCAAGTGTCTAATTTTGTTAAAAGTATAAAATATTCTAATTGTTTACTTTCTCCAATTCCTCTTTTTGTGGCTAAAAACACCAAAATTCCATCAATCTTGATGTAAAATATTTCTTGAAGTTAGCTTTCTATCATTTATAACTAGACTTAAAATTTCCTTTACTGGTAGTTAAAATTATAATCTTTAACAATCACATGATTTGACTTTCCACTGAGTATTGTTAGCATAAAAATACCATGAGACCGCTGTGTGATAGGGAGGCTCAAAGGCATTCAAGGCTTTCATTTTCCAGCACAGGGAGGGAATGACTGGCCCCCTCAAAGGAAACAACTAAAAAATGTTGGATGAAATGGAGGGGAAAAATATCTTAAATGCATCAATAAGCCAGCAAGACAACAGTAAGGGTTAGTCAGGCTCAAATGAATGAAGACAGTATCTCAAAGGAGTAAATTGAGGACAGTTGCTAAACCAGATGACCCTGAGTTTCAGTCTTCACGGCCTGAAGTGTGGGAACATCTCTCTGGGAAGAGAAGAAGAAAAACGCAGGATCCACTAAAGGTGAAGCATCTAAGACCCCTCCTCCACAAAGCTGAAATCCCAAAGCACTACATACCCACTATTAGCCTGAATTAAAAATACACCTGTACTCCCAGGAGAGTGCTGGGGAAATTACCTGTTTTGACCCTTGTTACTATGAGTGGGAGAAAACAGAAGATACTCTCTGGAGATTTCATAACTCCAAATCAGCCCTCACATGATTTTTAGCCCTAATTCACACTAAGTGGGCTGAGAATTTTTTTCAGAGGGTCCCAGACTTGTATTGCGCAGAAAACAGGTGCCTGGTAGAAGCAAAAGCAAATAACCTCTAGGAGAATCCATTTTCTTCCCAGACCTCCAAACATTCCCACAGTTCCAAGAAATATGAATGGTAGAAATCATAAAACATCCAAAGAAACAAGGCATCAAAAGTAATAATCAGCAGAAATGACAGCAGAATGAGCTCTCAAAGATTTCATTTAAAGAAATAAAGAGTTGAAAACATGACATGAATAATACAGTAAAGAAAAGACCAAGAAAAACTGAGAAATCAGGAGAGAAAAAAACCAGGGAGAGGCAAACAGAAGATTTCAAAAGCAGCCAGTAGTCAGATGACCACTGACTTGCAAACATAATAATGAAAACCAAAAGCCAAGGAAGTATCTTCAATTACTAAGGGAAGATAACAATATAGAATTTGATACACAGAATAAACAGCAGTTAAGAATGAGGGCAAAATTAAGCTATATTCCAGTGGTTGGGGTAGGTCAGTAGGCTTTCATTAAGAAATTCTACAATATGGGGTGCCTGGGTGGCTCAGTCGATTAAGCTTCCGACTTCAGCTCAGGTCATGATCTCGTGGTTAGTGAGTTGGAGCCCTGAGTCAGGCTCTGTGCTGACAGCTCAGAGCCTGGAGCCTGCTTCGGATTCTGTGTCTCCCTCTCTCTCTGCCCCTCCCCCGCTCACACTCTGTCTCTGTCTCTCAAAAATAAACATTAAAAAAAATTTTTTTGAAGAAATTCTACAACATGTACCTCAGGCTAAAGGAAACTTAATTCCAAATAGTAAACCTGAGATCTGAAGAGGGGGAGGCAGGATAGAAATATAAAATAAGGGAAATGAATTCAAAATATTAGTCATTATAATAAATGTAAAAAGGTCAAATATTACAGTGAGAAGACAAAATTTGACTCGATTTTTTTGAGAAATCCAACTATTGGTATTTACAAGAGATGTATGTAAAACATGGATTCAGAAAAACTGAAAGTAAAAGGATGCAGAAAACATAAAGCGATTACTAACAAAAAGAAAGCACATGTATTTATATTAATATCAAACAAAATGGGCTTTTTTTTTAATATTTATTTTTTGGCAGAGCGCAAGCGGGGGAAGGGCAGAGAGAGGGGGACAGAGGATCTGAAGCAGTCTCTGCACTGACAGGCTGTCATCGCAGACCCCAATGTGGGACACAACTCACAAACTGCAAGATCATGACCGGAAACAAAATCTGATGCTCAACGAACTGAGCCACCCAGGTGTGCCCAAAATAGGCTTTTAAAGCAAAATGTGTTATTAAAGATTGATATAGTTACTGCAAAATACAAAGAGAAACAGACAACTCCACAATCACAGTAGGTGATTTTCAAACAAAAGTCTTCCTGATAGAGCAAGCAGACCAAAATAAAATGAAATGAAATGAAATGAAATGAAATGAAATGAAATGAAATGAAATGAAATGAAATAAAATAAAATAAAATACTACTTTAGAAGGTCTAGTGAAGTTAATAAGCTTGTTAAAAGACACAGAACGCTCTACCAACAGCTACAGAAGCACATAAAAAACACCACATACTGAACTGTAACTAAAATCTCAACAAATCTTAAAGCTTTGGCATCATGCAAACCTTGTGTTCTGACCACACTGTAATTCAGTTAAAAATCATTAGAAAAATAATTAAGGGAAACCCCTCATATTTGGAAATAAAAAAACATATAAATAGTTCATGGGTACGAAATCATAAATAAAAAGAGAAGTAATCAGAACTGGAAAAAAATAACTTCATACCAAAACTTTGGGAATTATGCTAAATCAATTTAACCAGGTCTTAAGACCACTGCTGATTCTTTAGCTTAAAAAAAAAGTTTATAACAATGATTAATTCTGTAATTCTTTACTGCCCATGTACAGTGCATTTGGAAACAAATATAAAAATACATACAAGAAAAAAGAATTTTAAGTACCCGAGAAAGTTGAAAAAATGTTTTCAGGTGTAGATAACTTTTTGATTTTCATCCACTAAAGACCTACATACAGCTCTATGTCTTGAAAGATTGAAAGAACGGTATCCACTGCGTGTATATGAAGAAAACTCACAAACAGGAACAGTGAATTAACAGTAAATCATGTATTTCTATATTTGGAAATTGAAGACAAACCAGTATCGTTCTTTAATCTTAGGAATTTAGAAAAAACTCAAATATCTTTCATTCATTTTAAACAGTCAAGTGAGAAAATGTGAAATTATCATACTTAGATGGTACACTTAATGTAGCACCTTCTCTTTTAATTCTCTCAAGATTTCATAATTTCCACCAAGCTGTTGAATGGTTACTAGTTTGAAGGAAGCATCCTGATTCATAAACATCTATCCTAAGCTATAATTTTGGACCAGATTCACATACTTGAGTTACAAATAACAAGTGGTCTAAGTTTCAAAAATACAAGCCACATATTCTAAAGCCCCCACCCCCACATCTCAGCCTACTAGCATTCATTTTGAGTGTTCTCTTATTTTGGGAAACCCACGATAATCTCATTACCTAAATACCATCTGTACCTATTTATCTACAGAAGCAAAGAACCCTTTAGCAAAAACCAAGTGTGAAATAATTTTTCTCTCTTTTAAAAGTAGGTTAGGACTTCTAAAAGAAAAAAGTGAGGTTGATTTGGTTTATTAAAGTCATCTCTTTAACATACGTTTGCTTTGATAATAATACTGGCTCAATTCTGTGTTTCATCTGCTATGTTTAAAAAAATCACATAAAAACTAGATTAAAGCATGAAACTAAAACTGCCAACATGTTTTGCCCTTTGTTTTCTACTAATGACAACCACAACAACTCCTCTATTAATTCATAGGTAGTGAAAATGTCAAAGTGTATCAGAATTATAACACTAAGTGTATTTTCTGGATCTATTCCTAAATCCTTGTGAGTCTGTTATTGTACGGCCACAATACGTATAACAATTGCAAAGGGATATGCCCAACATATATCAAATTACAGATTCGCTGTTACTTTAAGACATTTTACTAACCAATTTCCTTATTCTGAGCTCCATTATGCATCCAAATCTAAAGCATTTAAAAAGATGAGGTAGTGAAATTGCTGAAAAAAAGATTAATATACAAAAATCAGCCAGTGATAGTAATTAAAAAAAAAGTGGGGAAAAAAATTTCATTTACAATTATATCCCTTTTAAATCCTATATATTTGCCTACCCTGTATTAAACAAAATAAATTTAAATATATAATAAACATTTAATATGCATATATATAATACGCAGTACTTGACCTAACAAAAAATGTGCAAAACCTATGTGATATGTGAATAAAGAACTATAAAATTACTGAGGAATATGTAAATATAGACACTATACTTATTGTATGGGTGTTTTCATTATTGTAAATATGTCAATTTTTCCCAAGTGAATCCATACCTTTAAGGAATTTCTAATAAAAATACCAACAGAAAATTTTGGGGAATTTAACAAATGCATTAAAAATTTCATTTGAAAGGAGAAATGCATATGGCTACCTAAAAAAACAGAAGCAACAAGACTACTGAAGGAACACTTGCCTTTCCAGATACCAAAATATATTATTTAGCTATACTAATTAATGTAACTCTACACTGGTATAGGAATAGAGAGTTAGACTAATGAAATCAAACAGGACAAGATCAGTAAATAACACTACATAAAATCAAACTTCAGTATGGCAATGAGTCTGAAAGGTCAAAGGACAAATGATAATCTGTGAAAATGTTCACAACGTGAGACAAAAGGTTAATATCCTTAAAATATAAAAAGTTCTATCCAATCAATTTTTTAGAGGCTAAGAAAAACAACCCCAACATTAAAACAAAGGATAAGAACATAAAATTGGATGTCCATTACACATATAGAAAGATACTCATCCTCCCTAAGGAAAGTAAATATGAGCAATGAAAATTTTTCATCTGTTAGACTGGCAAAGATTAAAAAGAATGATAATTGTAGTATTAGCAAGAGTGTGGAGAAATGGATACCTGCATATAGTAATGGCAGTATAGAAGTTGCAGAAAGCAATTTAGCAGTATCTACTAAAATATTAAATCTAGATATTCTCTGATCCCATAATTTTATATGTTGGAAGCTATTCCATAGAAAAATATGCATGAGTCTGTCTGTAAAGGACCAGGTGTATAATATTCATGTACCACCATACATAGTATCGAAAAAATAGAATGACCTAAATGACACCAACAAGTGAATGGTTCAGGTAAATAAATAATGGCACATTCACATTATGGAATATAATGCAACACAAAAATTAAAAAGGCACCTCTATGTTTACTCACTTGGAAAGATATCTAACAGTATATTCTACTGTGAGTGTACTGTTAAATTTTTTGGGGAAAAAAAAAAAAAGGAATTTGGAGGGCCTCCTGGGTGGCTCAGTCGGTTAAGCATCCAGCTCTTGGTTTCCACTCAGGTCATGATCTCACAGTTTCCTGAGTTCAAGCCCTGCATCCGGCTCCACGCTGGCAGCACAGAGCCTTTTTGGGATTCTCTGTCTCCTCTCTCTCTGCCCCTACCCCACTTGCTCTGTCTCTCTCAAATAAACTTTAAAAAAAAAAAAAAAAAAAAAAAAAAAAAAGGAATACCAATGTGAAAATTAAAAAAAAAAAAGGAATTTGGAGAACAGTGTGCAAAATATGATCCCTTATTTGTATGTGTAAAGAAAACTATCTGAAAGTTTACAGATTCAATTACTTTACATCCTTTTGTAATGACTGAATATTTTTGCAGTAAGTATACATTCTTTTCTGTGTTAAAGTACAAATCTTAGGAGAAAAATCTAACGTTTCTTACATGGAATACTATATTCAACTGAACATTTTTTCAATCCTTACAGGATAAAAGCTATTTAAAAAATCAGCAAAATCGCCTTTTTAACTCTTCAAAATGCGTTTATTTTCTAAGCACATATTGAGTGTGTTAGACTCTGAAGATATAAAAATGAATGAGACATTACCTCTGCCTTGAAGGAACCCAAAGTAAACTGTGAGGGACAGACTAGTATTCAAATAAGTACAATGAAGTGCCGAAGTTACTATGACAGTAGTATACGTAGGGATAAAAATGGAAACGGAAAGGGAGATCATTCTACTTGTGGGAAAACATATCAGAACAGACTTAAGCTTATGCTTGAGTGAAATCTTAAAGATGATGCACTGACCAGATGGACAAGAAGAGAAAGGAAGTACGTGCAAAAGAGATATATATGCATTCTTCTAATTAAGGAAGATATTTCTGGACAGAGTGCTACAAATATACAATGATGAGAATTTGAATGCCAAATGTCAAACCAAAACAATTTTCAAACCTATAATAATAACGCTCATTTAATATAATTTTATTTTCTTTGCTAGCTGAAAATTCCTTTTAAGTTCCAGCTATTTTTTACAAATTTTTTTTCTAAAAAATGTCTACAAAAATGCTTTTTAAATGGTTGTATTTAAAATCCTGTTTTATTTCTTCATTAAAATACAAACTGCCTTCTAAGTGCACAGACTTTATGCTTTCCCTGCTTAAATTCTTCCCCTACACCATAGTTCCAAAGCTCAACATGTTTGAGTCCAACGCAAAAACACCCCAACACAATAAGCGAGGTCTATTTTCATAAAAGAGTTCATATTTTGCGAACACCTAAAGGTTCTTAACACTGTTTTCAGGGAGTGTATCTCCTTCGCTGCAAAATATTACCCAACTTACCTCTAAGGAAAAAACCTACCACACACATACAAAGAAAAATGTGGGCTTTTTACCTCATGAAGCGTGAGATGTTTCCCATCCTTTCTCTTTGAGTCAAACCTGCCATATATTGCACTGTACTTTCGAATTTCCTCCTCTTTGTGTGGATCATCGTCACTCATCTCAAAGATGTGCCCGATCATTTTGGCCAACTTCTTGTTGGTTTTTAGCAGCTCTTTCACTTCATTCAAGTCACTTTTTGGCAGGGTGGGGGCCATCCGCTCCACACACTCGGCCACAGACAGCGCGGCGGCAGCGTCCAGGGCCTCGCTACTTTCCTTCGGGGAAGCTGGGGAGCCAAGGTCTGCCGGAGAGAGGCTGTGCTCGCTCTCGGTGGCGTGGTGGCCTTGCCAGAGTCTGGACTCCCCGATACCCTGCAGCACTAAGCTCCCCACCACATCTGATTTCCCCTGTCCCAAACTCTGCACACAAGTGGTGGCAGCGCACTTGGGGATTTTCAAGTGAGGTTCCCGGGCACTGCTACTCCTGTCATAACTGCTGCAGGATATCCCCAGCCACGTTGGTGATCCCTCTGGTAACTTATAGATGGGTATGCTACTGACAGGCAGGGAAGTCAGTGGCTGATTGAAAAGGCCAGGGTTTGTAACCCAGTCTCTCAAAGCTTTCTGTAGCCTTCTGACATGAAGGGGTTTGCTAGCCATGCCCACGAGTGCCATGATTTCCAAGAATTCCTCTTCTCCAGCTTCACAGAGCTGCTGGACATCATCACCACCTTGTTGAATAAAGGCATCAAAGTAAGACAGCAGATTGGCTTTTTGTAATATTCTATACAACTGCAACTCCCCCAGGGTCCTGGGTAAGGCCGCAGCCATTACTGTGGATGGTCTTAACCTGCAAGAAGAAGAGAGGAAATACTCATCTCACTTGCTCCAAAATTCTTAAACCTGTTTTTCAGACACCACAGGATTTACAAATACAGTGTGGGAAGAACAAAGACAAGGAGCATTTGCATAGCAACTGTTAAGGAAGCATCCCCGCTCTACATAAGTTCTCTCATTTTATTCTCCTACCAATCCTAGTGGTCAATATAATTGTTTCCATTTTAAAGTGAAAACTAAAAAGAATGCAAGTAATTTGCCTAAAATCTCACAACTAGTTAAGCAGAAGTCTAAGACTCAAACCAAGGCTTACAGGGCTCTATATCCTCTAGTTTTGACTTTTCACGTTGCTGCTTCCATGGTATGGATACAGAGGTGAAGTGAAGGATAATCAAATTCAGAAGGACATAATAAGTATGTTATACTGCCATTTGCCGAATACTTATTTTGCCTCAGACAATATGACAAATACTTTACATTACATCTACAGATGGTCTCCAACTTACAGGTTTGACTTACGATTTTTCAACTTTGCGATGGTGCGAAAGCCATATGCATTCAGTAGAAACCATGCTTCAGATTTTGAATTTTGATCTTTTCCTGGGCTAGCAATACTCTCTTGTAATGCTGGGCAGCAGCAGTGAGCCAACGCTCACAGTCAGCCACACAATCATGAGGATAACAACCGATATGCTTACCATCATTCTGTGCCCATGCCAACCACTGGTTTTGACTTTCAGTATTCAATAAATTACATGGATATTCAACACTTTATTATAAACTAGGCTTTGTGTTAGATGATTGTGCCCAACTGTAAGCCAATGTAAGTGTTCTGAGCACGTTTAAGGTAGGCTAGGCTAACCAATGATGTTCAGTTAGGTTTGGTGTATTAAACGCGTTTTCAACACATGACATGTTACAACTTACTGGAATGTTACCCCAACTATAAGTCAAAGAAGATCTTTAATCCTCTCAACAGCCCTGCGAAATTGGTATAATAATTCCCATTTTATGAAGAAATTTTAGCAAGATTAGTCTGGCAGGCAGAGGAAGATAGATTTCAGTATGAATTGGAGGTGAGAAGATAGAAGGTGGTGGTAACTTAAGAACCAAGAAAAAGAGAAGCAGGAAAAATTCAAACAAATAAATGACAGGATTTGGTGATCACTTAGATGGTAAATGATGAAGGAAAGGAAATGGCTACCATTTTTTGACACTTTCTGTGATTCCACGAAGAAAAGAGTTAATAGATGACTACAGGATTACACAGTCTAAGAACCGCGACAGGCATTGGGGATACAGAAAAATCAGGATGATGAGATTCTCTTTCAAACATATGGCACTTGAAGATGGCGTAAGGTAGAATGCTTAAATAGATACGCCCTGCATGCAAAGTAACAGACTGGAGCCTAAGTGTGTATAACGGTTAGAGATACAGAATGGAAAAAGGGAGAGTGGAACAGCCCTCCAAAGAAACAGTGGAGAGCCTAAGACAGAGTCCAGGAAGAAACATACTCTTAGAACCCAATCAAGACAGAGAAGCCTGCTTTTAAAGAGACAGAACAAGACCCAGCAAAGCACTTCTTGACCTCTTAGCAGCCTTTAAAAGTTATTCACAGTTGCCTGGAGACCTCCCACATACAAAGAGGAGTTGGCCAAGTACTTCCATTTAAGAGAAACAAACATGTTGTAATCAACCTACTCCTTTAGGATTAAAAAGTATCCTATAGCCCTCCATGGAGAAAGTTACCGAAAGCCAAAAGAGTATGTACATCAGAGGAAAACGGAAGCTCCACTTGCAACTCAAAATTGTACAGAGCAACAGTTAACTGGGAGATAAGGCAAGCAGAGGAGTCTTAGGAACATCTCTAAAGGCCAGGAGGTCACCAAATCTGGGGCTTCTGTTTTATGTCATCGACCAGAATGCTATACAAAATCCTAGTCTCAGTCATCCCATTGAAGAAGAATGTAGCTCCCTAACACCCTAAGGACTGACTTCTAAGGGGACCTCTGTGTCATTCACAATCTGCTTGGATCAACTAGTGACTTCCTCAAATTTTATGGTTCTTTATTTTACAAGGGTACTGCCAGGTGACTTGATGACCTGTCCCCAAGGGTTATATCCCTTTATAAGGGATATAAAAAAAAATTTTAATTGGGGAGCAGCAGCCATCACTTGGGGTGCTACTAAAAAATACAATTTCCTACGTCACAGAGTTGTACCCTAGGAGACTCATGATTTGATAAATTTGGCAACATACACTAGAAGATCCCTATTTAGTATACCTTCTGGGTACCACAAACTCCTACATATTGTGATCATCCAGATTTTTTAAGTCTACCTTCATATTCATGCCACCTCAGCCCTCTGGATAAAAACATTCTCACATCTTCCAAATCACCCACAAGAGGATCCGCTTGCCCTCCCACTGCAGGGAGCCTCTCCAGGGAGAGAGCGTTTCATCCAGCTGGACACTAAAACATAAGAACACAGTTCTTTGGAACTACAGACCCAAGATAAAGTCCGTATTGAACTACATTATACCAAATAGAAGGACTTCTAGAAAGTGTCTGAGGTAGAAAAAAGGAAACCTCCTTTCCCATCATGCACCTAATGCAAGAGCTTCAAAGACTTTCAGCTCAAGAGTATACAAAAAAAAAAAAAAAAAATACAGGTACACACACAATCTTTTTAATAAAAGGACTATAACTTTGCAGGGTTTGTGATGATTTCATCATATGTGCTCCCCCAAATTATACAATAAAGGAAAGACTACATGAGAAAATCTGTAAGAATAGTTTTTGAATCTTTTTATTAGCAATAAGAAAGGAAAGGAATATATGTTAGACAAATATAAAAGAGAAAAAACTTAAGGAGAACTAAAGACCCAAACTTAAGTTTTATTCTTCTGACATTAAGTCTATAAGTTTGGAAAATATTAATTTAAAATGTCTATCCTTTCTCATCTTTACCTAGAAAGAAAAGAAACGCTCTAGTTCCTAAGGGGGTAAGAAAGCAGTGCCATTAAGAAAGCAGTAATTATTATACTGCCTCCGTAATGACTGATAGGACCAAATGTGCATTTCCAAAGTCAAGATACCAGATGAAAGATAAATAAGTCAACTATTTAGAGTCCCAGGAGGCTTCTAAAGGCCCACACTGACTGCTGGGAAAGGAGTTTTCTCCTTAAGCTTTTGCTTTAGGAGAATGTTTCAGTTTCCTACAAAAGCCAGTTGTGATAATTTAAACACCCACCACTTCATACATTAACTTGATTTGATGTAAAAGAAAATTCTTATAAGATGAGTTTTTCTGTTTTTACAAACGCTGTATCTATTCATGCTTCAACATGAAGGTCAAACAAGTCAAGAGCAAGCATCTATCTACATCTCTCCAATCTTTAGTAAATATAAAAAGATCCGAACGACAACACGATAAGCAGGTAGCTAATAGTATAGTAAATCTACTCAGCTGAAAACTACTGCTACCTAGCCTTTGCAGGATGCTGAAACAACCATGCTGAGTCTGACCTTTTTATGAATTCCAAAGTTAAGAGAAACCGGTTACTAATTTTTACTGCATTCAAAATCTCAACCAAAGGCCTGCTGCCTATATACAGCAAACCTCCACTTGTACTAGCTTGAATGTTCTCAGCCTGGTCAGTTCAAGAGGAAGAGGAATTAAACAACAATGGATTCAATTAAGGCCATTTGTTATTCATTAATCTATTTTTAATGGTAATAATTGTTACAGAACCTTAGAAACAAACTCACTTTGCTTCCTTACTGGATACCATCAGTCACCTGTCAGATTCTAATTATGCTCAATAAAATAAGGGGTTAGCTTGGCCCAGAAAACTTGACAGGTCAACTCCTACTATTTTGTCCTTGAACCACAACGAAGCACTTAATATGGCTACAGGAAACAAAACTTCTCTGGCATTTAGTGTAGGACAGAGGCCTTTACTGGTCACTAGAGAAACGAACCTTTCCCTTAAACCTGCCTGAATCCATTCCAAGAAGCTTCAGCCTGCCTCCTGGTCCTACAACTCTATCAAAACTCTCAAGCAGCTATTATCATTAGCCTCTCTCTTTAACCTCTCTGCAGCTTGACCGAACTCCATGAAACACTCTATACCTGGTAATGGCAATGCCTTCCTTAAGTGCAAGAGTTCTCTCAACTTTTACATTAAATCTCTTTTCTATTGTCTTTCCATATTCTCCATCAAAAGAGAATCTCAACCACTCCCAGGCTTCAATTATCACAAAAAGCAGACTGACCTCCAAATCGTTATCTGAAGATTGGACCAGTGCCAGGGACCATGGGGTTACTGGCAAATGTGCAACAAGCACTGGCTACTGAGTAAAAAACATGCCTTTCACACAGGCCTACTTTGTAAATGAAAGTAAACACTTTGTGATTTAATAAAATAATAAACTTATTTACAAGTGTAACCGAATTCACAGTAGTGGTCGAAGTGGTCACAGTAGCTGTTGTCATTACAGTATATGCTTCTCACTCAAAAATACTAAAAATCAATGAACATGTGCAATTTTTTAATTAAAAAAATAATCTTCGTAACTGAAAAGTTTGAGAACCATCAGACCAAATCATTTTTCTGATAATTTCGCATTTCAACTACTACCTGGAAATTGTCAAAACTTCACATTTTCCTCCCTTCTTCCACACTCCCAAATCTACTCTTCCCAACTCTTATTTCTTTAGTTGCGCCACTACTCTTTCATCTTTGTTTTCCTCTTCCTTTCTCAAATCCTCATCTCTTTAAACCACATCACCACCCTTTTTCTTTCTCTGCCTCAAAAGCACCCAATTCTAGTTTTGACTGCTTCTTGCTTCAACTTTGAAAACAGCTCCCCCTTACCTTCAATACATCCCATACTGCAATACCAACTTTATCTTCCTAAAGATCTTCCTCTTTACTCCACCTGTGCAAATGCCCCCACTGCAAGGGAAAGAAATCCAAACTACTCATACAGGCATCCCAGACCCAAACCTACCTTTCCAGCCTTCTCTCTGGTCCCAAACATGCCCCTGTGCTCATGCCAAACTGATACACCGGGCATTCCTCGAATGTGCCTCCCACTTCCCTGCCCCTGTGCCAGGCACGCTCCCTCCCACCCACCTCCACTAGCCTTTTCCATAAAGTCTTTCCCACACCCCCTTGGTGTAGGTGTCCTCTCCCTTCTCTGAACCCCACACTACTTCCTGTCTCATTTTTTCCCCACTTATTCAAATATGCCAGTTACTGACCTAGTCCTGGGGATCTGGAAGAAAGATGACCTTCATGGGGAATGAGTTAAGAGGGAGTAGGAAGACAGATAAGCAGACACTTAAACACTGTGACAAATGCCATTCTAAGTGTTATACATAAGAAGCCACAGAACAGAGAAGCAACCCCACCTGGCTCTGCGGAACAGGTTACTGTCAGGCTATAAGCTCCCTGAGGGTAGGAACCGGCCTCGTTATCCCCCTCTGTTCCTGGCAAAGTGCTCAATGTAGAATAAAGTCTCTATGAAGGCTGCTGTTGAATGAAACCAACATTTGAGACAAAATCTGATCATTGGCCCCCTTTCACATACCAAAAGGGATGCTCTCTGTGTAAACTGGTGTGCTGAAGAATTTCGAATCTAGTTAACAGTGCTATAGCTGTTACTTTCCCTATGATCTCCTACATTCTCTCATCCTCAATATTTATTTCTCATAAGGCTGTATGGTTGATTCCCATAACATGGCTATTTTTCCAAGAGATCAAAGGATGCATTCCCTGATGCAGAAACTACACATGATTAGTGTTAGAATATACTTCATGTGTTAGTCCAGACCCAGCACCAGCATTTTAAGAGATCATGAAAGAGAAGTCTTTTCCCTCCATTTCTACAAATAAAAATGCAATAGAAGCTATCCTCAAATAACAAATACCAAATGGATTCATAATCACTACTCTTCAATCCTCCTCTTCATGACATAGGAAATATACACACTTTTGTGAAGTCTGTGGCATTCCAAAGAGGAGAGACTCTTCCAGCAGTGAGGAGAAAGCAAGGGCAAAATCCCAGTAAAATGTGACTGATTTTTTATGCAAAGGACTATAAATTCCTTCCTCCCAACACAGCCTGAAATTTTTACTTTAAAATTGTCTAAGTTAACAGCAGCTTCTTACAGATTTATAAAAAATGTGAAAAAAACTTGGGAAGTTAGCTCATGAGTCATTTACAGATTAAGGTGAATTAGTTCCACCAGACTGTTTTCCTCTTAACATCTAGATGAGATCCAGTGTGTGCCAAAGGAATGAAAGATAGGGACTGGAAATGGTAAGGAAAAAACAGGAAACTTGAGGGTAGAGACCGCATTTAAAGCCTCTGAAGTACCACCAAGTTCGGAAGACTGTAGCTTAAAGGTATAGGGCCTGGGGAGAAGGGCTCAGTGGGTTACGACACAGGTTGAAACACAAAAGGTTTACGAAAAGCCAGAACTGGGCTTAGGAATGGATGAGCCTTAAGCCTAGGAAATGAATTCTAACTTTCGTCCTAGTCCTACAACTCAAGTTAAAATAATTAAGTTTAGTTACATCACGGCTTATACTTAAGACTGCAGACTTGGCCTAGGCACTAACTCCTGTATGTTCCAAGTGCCAAATAATTTACTTAAACACATTTACTACTAAGCATTTAGTGATCTTAAGGTATTTTGGATCTCATTGCTGTCATAGCTCTGAATTAAACACATAGCTCCTAATGGATATTAGTCGTAACTTGGGAAACTTAAAATGTTCCCTCCTATTGATTTTTTCTGATTTCTGAATGAAGCTGGAGAAAAATGTCTTACAGACCCCTTAAAGTTTTAATTAAAGTATCCAATGCTTAAGTTTAATCTATTAAATTAGAAAAACAGTATATTTATTTTTTCAATTAAACAATAACTACGCATTAACATAGGTATTTTATAGGATACAGCTGGAAATTCTTCAATTAACTCACAGCCAAATCATTCAAGAAACATTGTCCTCTGAGCACACAGAATGCATGTAGTGTATATAAATGTTATCACTTTTTTCAGAAATTTCTCTTTGGGGCGCCTGGGTGGCTCAGTCGGTTAAGCGTCCGACTTCGGCTCAGGTCATGATCTTGCGGTTCGTGAGTTTAAGCCCCGCGTCGGGCTCTGTGCTGATGCCTCGGAGCCTGGAGCCTGCTTCGGATTCTGTGTCTCCCTCTCTCTCTGCCCCTCCCCTGCTCATGCTCTGCCTCTCTGTGTCACTAAAAAATAAATAAATGTTAAAGAAAGAGAAAAAAAAAGAAAAAAAATAAATTTCTCTTTAAAATTAAATTAATGTACTGTGCAAATTAACGTTCAGCCCCCTAAACAGAATGTATTGAGAAATGACAAACTATTTGAAACCCTAATGGTATGTTTTAGCTGTGAGAATTCTGACAAGATGAGGATTACTATTTTTTCCCAGCATCAACTTCTCTGATTTCCCACTTGTTCCATTATTAAGTTTAAGAGAGTTTAAGACATTCTACTATTGTACTAGTTTTTTGAACATGTCAGATCAAAAAGGAAATTTGCATTTAATATCGTAACTGTGCTAATCTTCATTCTACTGAAAAGTATGAAAGAAGCAGGTAAGATAAAACTAAATCCAAAGCAAAGGGGCTAGGGACCTTTTATTATGCCTGAATGGGGATTATTTATTCCTTAACAGATTTAAAGAACTCCATGATGAAATATTCATATGCGAGACAATTATACATTAGCAAGACCTAAACTGTTCAAAACATTATAAAATGGTCCTTTCCATGAAAGAAATATAAAGCATAAAACATCATATTCATAATGCACATGAAGAGCACCAACAAAAATAAACAGACTTCTAATGGAATAGATGAGACCCAAGTCTTAGAAAAGAGTCTAGGTCAAGAGACACACAAACCTGCCATATTTGTTTCCATTCAACTACCTTTTACTTTAAATATTTAAAGCTCATGCAATAGATTCTTCAAAGGTCTCTCCCACTTTGCAATACATTTAATTTCTTCTTTCAGAGCATCCACAATGCAAACCCCCAAAATCCTTAATAATAAACCATTATGTCCTTAAAGTGTGATTAAAATATCGGAAGCTTTAACTGATTCTCAGAGGAATGAAAATCTATTAACTTTCCTATAGGAAAATGGGTGTTCCTTAATAGTCACAAAAAAAGGAAAATTTTAAATTATTTTAGCTGAGATTAAATTATATCAATAATTCTGAAAAAGGATGAGATTTAATTAATATATCAAATTACTTATTAGACATATAAACTCACTAAATTTTCTTTTAACAGGTTTAGTATTCCTAAGGATTTCTGTCATTTTAATTACATCCACAATTAGCAGGCAGAATGAAATAAAATTAAAAGTCTACAATGCCTCAATGTTATTATTATTAATATGGATTCATTCACATATAACAGAGAATCACCAGAGACAAGGAATAGGAGATTTTTCTAATACCAGGATGGCATATTAACTTTTGTGCAAGATGCTAAACTAATAAAATTAAAACAAGAAACTTTCCCATGGTTCCTTGAAATTATTTTCTTTCAAGACCTAATTTTCCAGCATCCAACACCCCAACAAGAACAAAGAAGGCTGACCTTGCCAGACAGCTATACATTTTTAAGAGGACTTTTATATGTATTTTAATACCTAGGGGTATAACATAATTTTTAAGCTTAATTAAAGGACAATATTAAATGTCTCAAATGATATTGAAAGATGGAGGAAAAAGGATACCCTTGAATCTAAGAGCCCACTTCTACTGGCACTTAGGTTAGAAGCAGCTCTTTTAAGCCTTCACCCAAAATAGAGAAAGCCCTATGCATCGTTTTCCAATATTTCTCCTTAAAACCCACACATAAATTGTGACGTGTCATAATTTGGTATGTTTCACAAGGGAAAATCTTCAAAAAAGTGAAAATCTAAAAAGGTAATTCACTGTGTGCACACTTTTCTAACAAAACAGCCTAGCATTTCCTACGTGACTAATCTATTTTAAATTCCGTTCCTCTGTTCCTATGCAATCTAATATTATCTATTAAAACTGCCAAAATATTTTTAAACAAGATCTGAGAATTTCCCTCTCAGCTTCTGATCTTTGCACTCCTTGAGTTTGCAGACACGTCACTGGCAAACCAATTGGTAGTGACAGGTTACTCCAAGTCAATTCTTTGGGATGCAATCTGAAATTGACAGTTACCCCAAATTTTCCATGCCTCACGGATCTCAATGAGTGTGGTGGGATAAAGCTACATGCAAGTCAAAGATTCCTTCAGATCACCTGCTGCAAACTTGGTCTGCAGAATCTATACCTACCTGCATCTTCCAACCCAATTATCCTTTTCCAAGACCTCGGAATATTTTTATATTTTTAGGCTTACTTGGAAGTGTCGTTTCATATCTTAAGGCTTGTGAACCCTGAGATTGAAAGCCATAAACCTGATATCACTTGCAATGTTTCTCCATGAATAAGATCACACACCTCTGCCTGCATCCAAGGCTTTTATGTCCCACATGTGTTTGCAAATTCCACACTCGGCCTTAGTGAGCACGAGTCTCTCGCTTCCCTGCACCTTGGTGCCAAGTTTCTGTAAGCCACTTCCAAGCAAAACTCTCCTTCCGCTTTTAAAAAGAAAACTACATTTGGAAAGAGAGGATACCCTGGAGAAAAATTAAGACTGAGTGTAACATTTCTATAAAGTAAACAAATCAACAAAAAGATTCCCCCCCTGGGGAAGGTGGCTGCAAAACTCAGGGGCCAGCGCGAACACCCACCACGCACCCCCGAGCCCCGCGCGACGACCCCAGTCGCGTTAGAATGGACTCGCACCCACGGCTCTCTCGGAGGAAAGACGCACAACCCAGGCCCGCTGCCTTGCTCGCCCTCTTCTCGCTGCCCCGGCGCACCGAATTTCTCCGGGAATCGCCCACACGAGCCAGATGCCGCCCTCTCCTTCCGGTGGCGGCCGCGCGGGGCCCGCTCCCCAGGACGCCGGCCCCTGAGTGCCCGCGCGGCCCGGCGACTCTGCCGCCCCAAGTTCGCCCGCCGCCTCACGAGCGCCAACGCGTCTCGCACTTGGCAGACAGCGAGCAGGTACGTACTCGGCCAGCGGCTGCAGCGGTCTTGGCACACTCTCCCGCGAGGACTGCTCAGCCCCAACTCCGAAGTGATGGCCCCCAGCTCTCCCTCCTCAGGCGGCAGCGGCGGCCGGGACGCCCCCGCTCCCATCGAGGGGGGAAGGGAAGGTGGTGGGCGCGCTCTCCCTGCTTCCCCCCCAGCTCGGACCCGCCGCTCCTTCCTGCCCGCCAGCCCCGACGGCGCTCCGCTCGGCCGCGTTGGCGGCGGCGGCTCCTCAGGGCTCCGGCGCGCGGGCGGTGGCAGCCGCACCTCCCCCGCCGCGTCCTCCCTCCTCCTCCCTTCCCTTCTCCTCCCGGCGCGCGCTGCACCCTCCCCCTCCCCCGCCCGCCTCCGCCGCCTCCACCCCCCGCGCGCTGTCACATTGGGAGATTCCGCTCTTGCTACATTCGCCGCTCCGGCTCCCGCCCACGCGCGGCCGAGTGACGCAGATCCCGGCGTGGGCCGCCGCGGGGCGGGGGCGGGGGCGGCGGCCGCCGGGACCCGGGCTCGGCCTCTTCCCGCCGCCCCCTCCGCGGAATCCGGAGGGCGGCCCATTCACACGGCAGCTGGGAGGAACCAAGTGGGCGCCCGGGAGGGGGCGGCTCCCGCGAGTCCCGCTCCGGGCGGGGGGAGGGGGCGGGAAGGAGGGAAACGGGGGTGGAGGGCGGGAGGGGACGCCGCCTCGGGCCTGCTCTCCAGCTGCCAAGTGAACCGGGAAGATTTGCAATTTAAAAAAAAATTCTTTTTTAATGTGTGAGGTTCCCAATATAGTATTTCAAAGAGCATACCCCGCCAAATCCAACATCCTCCGGGAGGCTGACTTGAAAAAAAATAGAGAGCGCCCTCGGCCCACTAATCTGGGCGCCGTCCTCGCCCCCGCAGGCGAGGCGGGTGCGCCAGGTGCGCCCCTTGCCCTTTGGTCCCAGGCGGCCTGCGGGAAGTTAGCCGCGACCGCACTGAGTGGGGGCGGCAGGTGCGCAGAGCTGGGAGAAAAACTGGCGATTTTGGAGAATCTCTGCCTCGCCCATCTTGCCCCCTCCCCAGCACTGCCTCGGCGTTGGGGGTGGGGGAGGAGGGGAAGAGTGAGAACCCACAAACCCAAAGTGCGGATTTGACGACTGTCCTGCTTTGCCCGGCAACTTAATTCCACCCTTCTCAACCCTCCTAAAAACCTGCCTGTGTTATTTTACTGGTTAATATTTTCTATTTCCTGGGTGAAGAAATCCGATGGTGCTTAGAACAGTTCTGGGGTGTATTTAAACAGAGTTCCCGAGGCACGCTATAGAATTTTTGAGTTTGGTTTGCACCAACTTTTCAAACCCAAGAAAGTATTAAAACACCTCCATAAATGTACCTCAGCTACTGTCACAATTTTTGGAAATTTGTTTTAGAATCTATTATCTCTTTACAAAAACGGGAAAATGAAAGAATTCCCCGAATGTTTAGCAACGTGCTCTTGAAGGGCAGAACACATTTAGTAAATCTAAACTACTGCAGATACAGGTAGAATTCCGTTTTAACATACATATAAAAACTCAGTTTTATAGGAAGCCATTCCCACATCCTGGCTGGGTTCCCAGTGTGCCTACTTCGCTGATGGGGATACAAGGCATTCTTTGAAATGGGAAATTCTTCATACCACATCTTTATGTTGCAGCAACGGATGGGATGATAACATTGAAAGAAAAATGCCTTATTAAAGTACTGAACTTCTTTTTTTCTTTCTTTCAAAAACACGTTGAAAGAATGAGTATTACCACAACGGGATATATATAATTAAACTTCTTTTTCCAGTGTTACTGAAAGGTTCTGTATGGAGTAGTTGCATTGACATATCAAATGAATAAGCATGCTTGCTTCCTCAAATTCTTCAACTGAAGAAATCACTGCTGGAAGTTTGTCTTAGCCTAATTGTCATGGTTTTGAAGTTGTGGACCTTGTTCTGCTAAAGAGAAAGTTAACAGGTTGTTATGAAATAAAGACAATTTCTTGGAAAGATTACAGGTTAACAAATTTTCAGGCAATGAAATCTGCAAAATTCTAGTTTCTGTCTGGAATACTCATGTTTTGCAAACATTGTTGGTTCTGAATAGCTAGAAAAAAATAAGTTTCTTCCATAAGTATGTACAGTTAGTGATTCACAAGTCATGAAATGAGCAGTCTTAACCTGGACTGTTGAGCCTCCCAGTAGAATTGTTTCCAGAGTTGGTAGAAATGACATTAAATCCTTTTCCTGAGCCTTTATATGTTTGGCCAGTCTTGAACATGCTGCTGAAAAGGAAATATGTCACAGCAGATATTTTTTCTTCCGACTTGTAACTGCTAATAGTTGTTCCCCCTCACCCATGGGGATATGTTCTAAGACCCCCCCAGTGGATGTTTGAAGCCGCAAATAGTACCAAACCCTATATATATTATGTTTTTTCCTGTATATATCTATGATAAATTTATAAATTAGGCACAGTAAGAGGTTAACAACTATGACTAATAATAAAATAGAACCATTATAATAATATACTGTAATAAAAGTTATGGAAATGTGGTCTTTTTTTCTCAAAATATCTTATTGTCCTATACTAACCCTTCTAGGGGTGATGAGATGAACTGAGGTGAATGACTAGGTATTGTGACATAATTGGCCTTCTGATATATCAGAAGGAGGATCATCTACTTCTGGACGATGGATTACTGAAACTATAGAAAGTGAAATCTGGGGCTACCATATTTCTACAGTTAAACACTGAAAACCTTCTTGTTTGTTTTGTGGGCACATTTAGGTAGTCTATTCTTCCATCTTTGCATTGCCTTAAACACTCTATGGTGCTGGGGTAAGCAATGGGAGGAAGGAAAATGAAAAGATAAATTTTTAAGCTTTTAGGCATCAATTTCTATGCTTGTATAGTGTCTATATGACAACTATATAGCCAACTAGTCAGTGTGGCTGCTCACAAAGAGAATTCATCTGTATCTGATAAAGAAGCATGATTCTTGAGGTACCTGGGTGGCTCAGTTGGTTAAGCATCTGACCTCAGGTTAGGATCTCACAGTTTGTGGCTTCATAGCCCCCTGCTTCTGATGCTGTGTCTCCCGCTCTCACTTTGCCCCTCCCCTGCTCACATTCTGTCTCTCTCTGTCTCTCAAAAATGAATAAATGTTAAAAAAAAAAAAAGTATGATACCACTTGTCA
The DNA here is from genome assembly GCF_018350155.1 of Leopardus geoffroyi. Classification (NCBI taxonomy): domain Eukaryota; kingdom Metazoa; phylum Chordata; class Mammalia; order Carnivora; family Felidae; genus Leopardus; species Leopardus geoffroyi. Next base: position 177,779,589 of record NC_059328.1, on the reverse strand, counting down.
TCCATACTACCATACCACTTGTCATCCATACTACCCCAAACACCACCTCCTGTTCCACCTCCACCCCACCCCATGTCCAGACACACACAGTTATCTCCCATTGCCAGGCCCTGGTGGTTTGTTAAGGGAAGACATTCCATCCCCTATGGTAAAAACTATAAATTCTGATCGTTCCATATTCCATTCCATCTTGTAAGTGTGTCTTATACTTCTCTTGAATTCAATACATATGTGTTTAACAGGATCTAAAAAAAAAAATATGTTATCAGAAATTCTTCAGTGATTGGGGCACCTGTATAGTTCAGTCAGTTAAGCTTCTGACTCTTGATTTTGGCTCAGGTCATGGTCTCACAGTCCTGAGATCAAGCCCTGCATCGGGCTCTGAGCTGAGCGTGGAGCCTGCTTGGGACTTTCTCTCTCTGCTTCTGCCCCTCCCCTGCTTGCACAGTCTCTGTTTCTCAAAATAAATAAATAAACATTTTTTAAAAACCAAAAAAATACTTCAGTGATTAAAGTGCATTTGCACAAATAAGGAGTTCTTTGGACAAAACCATTTCCACATGATGAAACTAAAAAAGTTTTTAGTAAAAAAAAATGTAAAAAGTTGGTAGTGGTTCTGACATTTGAGTGAAAAATTTTGCTGAAAGAGCATTACTTTATTACTTTCAGAAAGATTTTTTACTTTAAAATGCCTCAGTGATTCAAAACAAAAGAATTCATAATATATTTAAAATGTTCTTAGAGGAGAGAAAGAGTAGCATTATGGCTTATGACCTACAAGATTTAAGATACAATATAATGCTATCCTCCAGATTTGCTATTACTGCCTCAGAACAATTCTATACTTAACGAATTTTCCACTCTATGTGGTGGTGGCCCTACAATTAACTGAGTCATGTGTAATATTCATATAACCAGAAATATAATTAAAACTACCCTTATTTTACAATAAGAAATTTAAAGCTTTGGACATGTACTATAAATTAAGTCGATTTTTGAATGTGTGAGAGTTGAGTATTTTCTCATTTCAATGAGACTTGAATATTTAAAAAAAACAAGTTTCTTCAAGGTAAGCTAATAGGAATGTGTTTCATAGCTAGTAATTTCAAGAGCTTGCTCTTTTTCAAAAAATAAGCATATTTTCGCACATTGCATTTTATTATAAAACACTGTAAACAGATCTTAAGATGTAAAGGATTATGAAGTTCACCAACCTAATTCAACCTCTTGTGTATATTCAAAGTATGTTCAAATACCTTGCAGAAACTCAACATACAATTAGTTTAGTTCAAATAGCTCATTTATAAGTTGGTTATTTTGAACTTGTATTGCCATTCCTATTGGGGAAGAAAAAAAAATGAGACTGATTCCCAGCATGGGAATCTACAAATGGTTATAAAGTGCAAGTTAAAATACAGAATTACAGACTTTGGGGGGACAAGGTGGGCTCTTAGAGGTCATCTAACACAATTGACTTCTACAGTTAAAGACATTTACACTATACATTGCTAATATGAACAGCAGAAAAATACTAATATAATATTAAATAGTAAATACAACCAAACATTTAATTGAATGAAGAGTAATTTTAGTTTTGTTTTTTATTTTTTTAATGTTTATTTAAAAAAAATTTTTTTTTTTTCAACGTTTATTTATTTTTGGGACAGAGAGAGACAGAGCATGAACGGGGGAGGGGCAGAGAGAGAGGGAGACACAGAATCGGAAACAGGCTCCAGGCTCTGAGCCATCAGCCCAGAGCCTGATGCGGGGCTCGAACTCACGGACCGCGAGATCGTGACCTGGCTGAGTGACCTGGCTGAAGTCGGATGCTTAACCGACTGCGCCACCCAGGCGCCCCTTAATGTTTATTTATTTTTGAGAGAGACAGCGCATGCCAGCAGAGGCAGAGCAGAGAGGAAGGAAGGCACAGAATCTGAAGCAGGCTCCAGGCTCTGAGCTGTCAGCACAGAGCCCAACGTGGGGTTCGAACCCACAAACCTCGAGATCGTGACCTGAGCCAAAGTCAGACACTCAATCTAGTGAGCTACCCAGGCGCCCCAATTTTGGTTTTATTTTTAAAAATTTGTGTTTAAGATAGAAGGGAATGTAAATGTAAAGTTTTGAGAAGACTTTCCAAAGAGAATTTCTGGACACTTTTTAAGGAATTGGGACTGGTTTTTCTTCCTTCTTTATCTTCTCTGGCAGTAGTGATTACAACTCAGCTACGCTTTCTCTTCCTATCCTTTTCCTTCTCTGACATCGTCCATGCAGGATTTGTACAGTTAACTGTTTCATAATGCTGTTTTCAGGTCTCAACACTGACTACTGTCCACCTATCCCTGGCTGTGATGAACTGAGTGTTTGTGTCCTCCCAAATTTCATTTGTTGCAATGCTAATCCCAACTATTAGGAAGTGGGCCTTTGGGAGATGAGTAGGTCATGATGGTAAAGCTCTCATCAATGTAAGTGCCCTTGTTAAAGAGACACCAGAGAGTTCTCTTGCCCCTTCTAACATGTGAAGACATAGCAAGAAGATAGCCACCTATGAACCAGGAATGGCTCCTTTTAAGACACCAAATCATCTGTCAGTATCTTGATCTTGGACTTCCAGATTGTGAAGAAATAAACGTTTGTTGTTTAAGCCACTCAGTCTATGGTACTTTTGTTGTGGCAGCCTTAATGGACTAAGACACTGGTCACTAATAATTCTCAGCTAACTACACAAGGCAGAGGGTGGAGAATGGGTGAAATACTCTGCTCATAGTCTCTGGAATTTATCCAAATTGTCTTCCGTATGCACACCTCATTCTGGGCTTTCTCATTCCTCACAATCCCATGTTTGGCTTCTGCTCTCCCCCCAATTGACTGAGACTGACAGAATTCTATGCTCAGTCACCCACCTTTCTCTGAGCTGCTCTCTTACTTCAGGTCTGCACTTTGCAGGAAGGAGACGCTCTTTTTTTTTTTTTTAATTTATTTATTCTATCAGAGAGAGAGAGAGAGAGAGAGAGAAAGCATGCACACAATTGGGGGAGGGGCAGAGAGAGAGGGAGAGAGAGAATCTTAAACTGGCTCCACACTGTCAGCTCAGAGCCCAATTCAGGGCTCAAACCCACAAACTGAGAGATCATGATGTGAGCCAAAATCAAGAGTCAACTGCTCAGTGCACTGAGCCACCCAGGGCACCCCCAGCTAGTGTACCTCTTTTAAGCATTACATATGAGGGTGGATGAAAGATTTTGGTATTTTCCTTGCCAAAAGTGTGTTGACTTGTCAGCCAAGATACGGGGCTTTTTCAAGTTCATGAAAGGAGGAAGGGAATAGGAATAGCATGTAAAGGAAGAGAGCTGTTCTTAAGGTAAATGGGCAAGAGTTGGAAGAAAGTGGAGGGAGAAAAAGAGACAAAGAAAATAACCATGCACCTGTGAGAAGCTGACTCAAGTGGACATAACTATTCTGAAAGAAGTAGAAAGAAAGAAAGTACTGAAGTGCATGACTCTGCTGAAGAAGAAAAAGAAGAGACAGAGAAGAGATCAACCCGACATAAATTCCACAAAAGAGTGCTCTTGACCTGGGACAAATGGCAATGATGGAAGGGAGCATTAGGGATTGATCCTCAGGAAGTAGGGACAGAGGAAAAGTGGTTTTCCTGTCCCCTTCACTTAAAGAGAGCCTGTACATTATCTTTGAGTTGGATTGGGAGTGGTGGTGTATATTTTGGGTATATGTATATATCAGAAAAAGAAAAGAAGAACAGAATAGGTTCAAAGAATACCTACCACACCAAGTGCTTTCACCCTGCGATTATTCAAATATAAGGAAATTGAGTGTGTTAATGAGTTGAGCTACTTGTCACAACAAATTACTCAACACTGACTGCCTTCAAGGAGCAGACACTTTGAAAGGGCAATGCATGTACTGAAAAATAGGAGATTTAAAATTATTGAAATAAAAGTAAATCAAACACGGTTCTGTCCACATGTAATTTCCAAGTTACATCTTTATAGTTTTATAGAATTATATTGTTGTGCACACCCAGACTTATACTTTGTGACCATCAGCTTGCCCGGGATTGGCAATAATTTATGGTAGTCAAAAAATATAAAGACTGATTTCCTCATTTTCTGTCAGTATATTTTTTCATTTCCTACTGAAACAACAATCTGTAATAGTGACAGAGTGAGAATTTTTTCCAGCCATAAAATATATTCCTTAAATAAAATTCTCCAAATCATCCTGCTCTTGGTAAGGTTAGAGGCTCCTATGCACATGTCTGGTAAAAAGGAAAACAACATTTTAGCAGGGCGATTTGGCAAATCAAACCAGTAGTTTCAAAGTGTTCATTCTATTTGACCCAATAGATTCACTTCTAGTATATTATCCTAAGTTTATAAACATTTAAGAAGAGGATATTTATCACAGCATTATTTATAAATTTGAAAAACAAAACACCCCAAATAGTGAATTCATTGAGTTATATCACATCAATGTGATAGAACATATTCAATTTAATTTAATTCAATTAATATTTAATTTCATTTTAATTTAATTCAATTTAATAATATTGGGAAATGCTCATGATATAATGTTACTATGCAAAATAGAACAGAGCAGAATAATCCACAATCTCTCTACCTAATACATATGGGAAAAAGTTTACCAAATGTTAGCATAGTTATCTCTGGGTGATGGTATTACAGATAATTTTTATTTTTATGCTTTCTTAATTTGCAAAAATTTCAGCAACAAACATGTATTACTTTGAAAATCGGTGGGGGGGGGGTGGAATTTAAGTGTTATGTTTAACAAAGATTCCGGTTCAAAAGCAGTTTACAATGAAATAAAAATTAAAACAGAATTGTACTATATTTTTCTACTTCTTTGAGGAGGGCAACAAAAATCAGGAACTTATTCAGCAAATATGTATTGAGCCATTTGTACGTAATCCATCGTGTATAATTATGTCTTGAAAGTCTACCATGTGTCAGATAGATCTAGAGATATAGGCTTAGCTTGATTGCACTTCTTTAATCTGATATTACAAATGCAGTCATATCTCTTTGTTTTTGTCTGATTAATCATTCAAGTATGTGTCCGCTTGTGTCTTTTTCTCGTGGCTTCCCCCGACTCCAGAGACTTCTGCAGCCCCTGGCTTTTGTACAGTGATTCAAAGAGTGGTGTTCCTTTCTTTCATATTGGTTTCCACATCTCAAGAGTGACACACTTGGTGTCTGAGCCGCCTCTGTTGTCACTGTTTCTCACTGTCCCTGTTGTGCTGCAGAAAGCTGGCCAGAAAGGGGACCAGGTCCAGTGCTGGTCCCCTGCTGCCTGAGACCCTTCTGTAGGTCACTGTGGTTGTTTAGGGGAGGACGGAGGAGCCCACTCTCTCCAAGACTTCAGTTTGCAGGTCTCTGGTCTTACTTCCTTTCACAGATGCAGCCTGTCCCAAGAATGCCAGTTCTGTGCTGGCCCTTGCTCACCTCCAAACCTAAAGCCACCCCTACCCCCCATCCCAGGGATCAAACCATGGCAATGACTCTTTCTCAGACGACTTTTTGATAGATTTAAAATTTATTTTACTGTATCTTTTCTGGATTATATCAGTTTTGAGTCATTCTTCTCATTCCTGTTCTTTGGACCTCTCAGTGTGCCTAACAGTGGAGGTTCATTTGTGTAAGGACTATTTACATTGCTGCGAAGGTTCCTGTGGCAGGCTGCCCAGATGCTTAGGATCCAGATCCTTGGAGCACCAGGGCAGTTACACAAGGCCCTTCTGTGTGTCCCGTTTTCGCCCTGCACTCCCACTCACACATACTATGGATGGGTAGGAGTATTGAAGAACTGAACGCTCTACCTTCCTTGTATGCCAAGGTCAAGAAAAAGGCAGGTTACTTACGAGGTGGCACTTGGCAAGCAAGAACAGACACTCAGAAACAGGTAGATAGTCTGGGGACAATTAGAGGCAGGAAAAGGTATTGTAAAGAAGCCTGGGCAGTCTGGACTTCCCACACGGCACAAGGGCACAGCGCTCTAACAACCAGAAGTCCTGCCTGAGAAAAAAGGGGGGACTCAGGCCAGGCGAGATCGCGCCCTGCCCCCACCCCAGCTGCCTGGAGTGGTGGGACTACTCCTCTCTCCCCAGGGCTCCACAGAGATCTAGGCAACTTCTGGCTCCCCACCTCTCCCTTTGCATTTCACCCTACTGCTTCCATTTGCTTTCTCCTGCCTCTCTGGCACCCAGTACTCTGCTGACATCTGAGTTTGTTTCCTGACAAGGAAGGACATGATCTAATTCAGATATACCTGGAGGTGTTAGTGTGTAGAGGCACAGATGTTCATGCCTGGAGATTATTTATTTGTTCAACAATTAAGCACCTACCAAAGCACACACACGAAGCCTACATGCTCAAGAGAATTAAAAAAGAAAATTCTCAGGGCGCCTGGGTGGCTCAGTCGGTTGAGCATCCGACTTCAGCTTAGGTCATGACCTCACGGCTTGTGAGTTCAAGCCCCTTGTTGGGCTCTGTGCTGACAGCTCAGAGCCTGGAGCCTGCTTCATACTCTGGGTCTCCCTCTCTCTCTGCCCCTCCCCCGCTCATGCTGTCTCTCTCTGTCTCTCAAAAATAAAAAAAACATTAAAAAATTTAAAAAAGAGGGTGTCTGGGTGGCTCAGTCGGTTAAGCGACCAACTTCAGCTCAGGTCATGATCTCACAGTCCATGAGTCCGAGCCCGCGTCAGGCTCTGTGCTCACAGCTCAGAGCCTGGAGCCTGCTTCGGATTCTGTGTCTCCCTCTCTCTCTGCCCTTCCCACATTCATGCTCTACCAAAAATTAATAAACGTTAAAAAATTTTTTTTCTAATTTTTTAAAAAGAAAAAAAAAGAAAATTCTTGGGGCGCCTAGGTGGCTCAGTCAGTTGAGCATCTGACTTCCTCTTGGGTCATGATCCCGGGGTCTCTGAGTTTGAGCCCCGCATCAGGCTCTGCACTGACAGAACAGAGCCTGCTTGGGATTCTCTCTCTCCCTCTCTTTCTCTGCCCCTCCCCTGCTCTCTCTCTCTCTCTCCCTCTCTCAAAATAAATACACATTTAAAAAAAATCCTCTGCCCTAATTCCTGGTCAAGGAAGGGGAACAGACATGCAAAAGAATAGTTAATCCACATATAAGATGTTCCTAGTCACACAATGGAAAATATGATGGTTCTGCTCCAGATGGGGCAGAGGGACAAACATCAGGAGGCTTATAAGAAAGTGACAATTGGACAGGTCTTGAAGGATTGATTTAATATTAGGACTTGGGAAATACAGGCACTCCCCAGCAAGTACAGAGGCAGTGAAACAGCATGAAGCAGAAGCAGTGAATTAGGGCAGTAATTGTAAAATGAAACATAACTGGCTCGAAAGGACTTGAGAATGACTTGTGAAGAGGGCAGAGGCAGAAGTCACAGTTGCAAGACCAAACCAGTGTGGATTTTAGTCTGTCACTGTAGTTCTAGGCTTCAGAGAGTACCGGAGTCAAGTAGTGCTAGACATTAGGTGAGTAGTTGGAACTGGGAAGAGGGAGGTGATTGGAAGGGGAACAAGGGGGGGGTGGGGGGATGGGGGGGTGATTCTGAAGCGCTGGCAGGGCACTTCCATGGGTGTTTACTTTGTAATGATTTATTGGGGTGCCTGGGTGGCTCAGTTGGTTGAGCTTCTGACTTTAGCTCAGGTCATGATCTCAGTTTGTGGGTTCGGGCCCCGCGTTGGGCTCTGTGCTGACAACTTGGAGCCTGAAGCCTGCTTTGGATTCTGTGTCTCCCTCTCTCTCTGCCCTTCCCCTGCTCATGCTCTGTCTGTCTCTCTCTCTCTCTCTCATAAATAAATAAACATTAAAAAATTAAAAAAAAAATTTGTTGAGCTGCATATTTCTGTTTTTGGTTCTTAATGTGTGTTCTATTTCTCAGTTGCAAAAAAGAAAAAAAAAATCAAGCTGGGTAGTTTGTAGAAAATGAAATTCCAGGGTTCAGACATTCTGATTGAGTAGGCCTGGGCTGGGATTTAGGAATCTGCATTTTTAGAACAGTTATGTTAGAGGATCTAAAGCCAAAAGGGACCCCTAAACCACATTTGAGAATGCTAGGGCTGTCAGGGAGTGATCCAAGAGTTTAAGCAAGAAATGAAGAACAAAGATTTGCCTGTCTGAATGTGCTAGATTAGGAAAAGAAAGATGCTGAGGATGACTTTCATCTTAGACCCAATAGAACTTATAAGTCCTATGTCTCATCCATCTGTGCTATTGAAAGTTATGTGAAAAATAAGGCATAGCGATTTCTAAGTACTGAATGTATTTTTTTGAGATGTCATTTCTTTGGGAGGTTTCTTAAATATGAATTTTTTTGACCCCCAGTACATTAATTTATAATAGTCTAATTTAAGGCATGGAAGAAGCCCCTGCAATAGATATTGTGGGACAAGGAGCAGCTTTCAAGAATTTTTTGAATGAATGCATTCCCAGCCTGTGAGTAATAGTTGTTGAGTTATTGACCCACCATCATTGTGGCATGTGCTTAGGGATAGCCGATTTGCAGGGATACAGCTAAATTCTTTTTCTTGTGCTCTTTATAACCAGAGGGATATTTTTGTGACATAAAGCAACCAACATAGTATTCCTCCAAACCCTAATCCCTACAGAGAAAAAAAAAATGGCAACTTTTGTTTGAAAGCTGTTTTTTTCTTTGGTGTTCACAGAGTTGGAAAGAGGAAGGGGAAACTTTACTTGGGACAGTTCAAAAAGCTGAGACAAAATTTGCACATATTTTTTCCTCATAATTGAAGTACTGAGGAAATACCGTAAAGGTTTTTAATTGCCACAGTTATTATTTCTTTGTAACCAAAGTGCACCCATTCATCAGATTAGCAAAAATGTCAAAGTCTGACAACACAAAATGTTGGCTAGGATTAAGAACATAGGAACTCATATATTTCTGGTAAGAGTATAAATTGAAACAATCACTTTACAGAGCCATTTAGCAATATTTAGTCTGGTTAAAGATATGTATGCTCTTTGACCCAGAAATTTGTACTCTTGGGTATATTCTGAGATCAACCTCAGGAGTTACGTGCCTAAGCAGATATGTACAAGAATATTCACAGCAGCCTTGGTCTCCATAGTAAAAAGTTGTAAACAACCTACATTAGATGAACAGAAGAATTCATGAACAGATCATGATGTATTTATATAGTGGATATAGTGTGAAAATAAATGAAATAGATCTACATATCTCTCTGGAAGATTCTCACAAATATGATATTGAGTAAAAAATCTAGTTGCAGATGAATATGTACAGTGTGATGCCATTTATATCCAGGTTAAAATTTGTAAATACAAATGTGTGGGAAATTACCTTTGCACTACGGAAGTCTTTAAGTACAGTAACAGGCAAGCTATCCAAGACATCGCCGAACAGAAAGGCTTCCAGACCAAAAGGAGATGATTAAATCTCATGGTTTATTAAATCAATGGAAAACATACAGCAAGATGCAAGGTGAAAGAGATAGGTTAGGTCAACACATTTAAGACATGATGTAGGCAGGGTGGAAAAAATGACACTCCCCGGTCTTCAGTCCTTTCTGTCTTCCTTGTTAAGGGTATGCTTGCAAGGACCAGAACTGAGATTTGAACCAAGTGGACACTACACTCAGAAGGTGTTTGGAGTCAAAACACACACTTCCTCTATAGGTTTGGAATCAAGTGCATCTGCTTGATGGCTGTAGCTCACACGTAAGCCTGATGAGCAGCTATGGATTTTATTTTGCATTCCTTGTGCAGCGGATGTGAGGAGCCAGTGGTTGCCTGAATTAAGACCTTGTTAATAGCAAGTGCCTCATATTCCTCATGTTATCTTCAGTGTGTCATGAATATTTGATGATTCACGATCTCATACATGTTTACTGTGTCATGACTACTAGGAATCTCTTCCTCTTTCCATCCCTTTGTAATTATGTTCGTTACACAAATGCTCTACTTACTTTACCTAACGTATCTAATAGGTTACTAACTTACTTATTGAACATATATGAATATTTTGCTCGCCCCTTTAGCTATTTGCTTCAATTTTTAGTTTCATTCTTCTTCCTATGTATTCACTTCTCTTATTTTCTATATCAGAATCCGATACTCTTTTTTTTTTTTAATATTTCTTTTTGACTGAGAGCACGAGCGGGAGAGGGGCAGAGAGAGAGGGGGAACAGAGGATCCAAAGCAGGCTCTGTGCTGACAGCAGTGAGTCCAATGTGGGGCTCAAATTCACAAACCATGAGGTCATGTCCTGAGCTGAAATCGTTCACGCAACCAACTGAGCCACCCAGGTGCCCCTATCAGAATCTAGTATTCTTAAATAATTCAGCAAACACAGATTATAAATACATGTGTAATATGGTTAAAACAAATGACTGGAAAGAATAACCCCCAGTGTTCTTTCTTAATATGGGTGGTGGGTATATGAGTATTATGTTATTCTTCATAATTTTTCACATCTACGCTTTTTCCAAGTAAATTTAAGAAAAGTTTGAAATAATAAATACCTGGTGTCTTACATGTAGTAGGCACTTGATACTTATCATTTTGATTTTAATAAAGTTAAAGAATTTGGGCTAACTAAATTGGTATGTCATCTTTCTATAGCTTGTTTCTACATATATTTTCCAATAAATGTCAAGTATGCAGTATTTGCAAGGAAGACATTGCCACAATTGACATGGAGGATGAAAATTTGAGTAAAACAAAATTCTTACCTGAGAGCAAAAATAAGAATACAAGGGCATAAAATAAGTGTCTCCAGAGAGGTACAGATTGGGGGGTTAGGATATTCAGAGCCTCCACCAGAGGATGAGATCAGAGTGAAGTGACATTCAATCTGGGCCTTGAAAGAAGTATGTATCAATGGGGGAAACAGTAAGGAAAGCATTCCAGGAAAAGGAAATACAGTGGACAGAGAAAGTAGAGAGCATTCAAAGAGCAGCAACCTGTCCAAATTGTGTCAAGGATGGATATGGAAGAGCAGTGCAATAGGGAGTTGGGAAGGTAAGTTAGGACAAGAATCTTTTTACACAACAGTGGTTATCTATGGTTGGAATTATGGATAATTTTGATGTTTTTCGTTGTAATATTCTATATAGTCAACTTATTCTATGGTGGTCACCTATTGGCACACATTACAGTGACCTTAATAAAACTGATTTCTGATGAAATAGCAGGACAGTTTGAATATGGAGCTTTGACCATCTGGGAAGGCAGGGACAAATACTTATTCCTGCTCTTTTTGAGATTTACCAAATCTGGTTAAAGCTCATTATCATATAAGAATAATGAAGCCGTGAAATAAAATTATCTCTAGAAATGATCAGACCTAAGTTGGTGTTCTGGCTTAAACATAAGGGCCTATGCCTTACTGGAGGAAGCTTAGCACACAGCTGAGCTGGAAGTTCCTTAGGACACAGCCACCCTGGCCCAATGTGTGAGTATGTGACTCTAAGAAAGCTCTAAGTATGGGACTCTAAGAAAGCTGTAACTGCAGAGCCCCGGGTCAGGCCCCACCACGTCTGGACAATGGCCAGAACCATCATGGGCATTGCCACAGCATGGACTGTGCAACAGTGAAAGGGTCTAGACCAATTCCCTCTAGGCCTGGCATTGGAACTATAACTCAGCCTTATCTACATTTGGACTAAGCCCCTGGAGTCTTTAGACAATTTGGGGAGAGTCTGTATTAGATTTTGTGCTGATAGAGCAAGTAAAGATCTAAAAAACATAAAAATAAAAATTATGACTATAGCAATAAAATGGTTTTGTGGATTAAGTCGTACAATATTAGTCTATTTAAATATTCTGCAATAAATATTTGTTAATTCATAATCAGGTAAAAGTTACTTTTATAAGTCCTACTCTGAATACCACTGATCTTTGGTGTATAATTAGTATAAAAATAGTAAAATATTAATATGAAGAGTTACATTACATTGATCTAATAAAATCAGTTGATGTTATAAGTGATCTTTGACAGTGTCTAAGTAAGGTTTGTTTCCTTCACATTAAGGACTTTGCTATACTGTAAACATAGAGAACCTGATAAAACATCCAACATGATCCTATCAAAGTTGGAAGTGTACCATATGCCCCATTCCTTACAACCAGCAGAGGGAAGTTAAATTGTGTGTAATCTGCTTCATCAGGTTGGATACATAAGCATCTTGAAAGATACTGTTTCTTCCTTGTCTAGAACCCTGCAGCATCCGTCCAAAATCTTCTAAAGAATTTAAGCTAGTCATACCTTCAAAATCCTTGAGATTTTTGTAGCTAATGCTCATGCTTGTCCTCTTGAAATATGAAAATAAAATCTGCAAAGTAGTAGTATTATTTCTTAATCAACACTGAAGTTTTCATTGAGAGCGATGTTAGAGAAGACTGAATTCTCTCACCAGTGTGCATCGGGGAAATATGGCGCACTCTGCTTATCCAACTTCTTCATTAGATTGAAAGCTCCTAGGAGACAGGGGCTGTGTCGTGATGGCTTTCAGACCTTCAGCATTTGACCTGATATAGAACATGTAGCAGCTGCCCGATAGATATTTGGTGAATTACTGTGTTTTGAGGAGGGGATAGCTGGAAGTGTTGGGCACAGCTAGGAGTGATACTCTTCACCATTCTGGACCGAAAGCACAGCTTTCTGCTACTTGGATATGTGTTGTGATTACTTCTGGGTTCTTGTAGTTCAAATTCTTGCGAGTTTGGATAATTGAACTTGGTAAAAGGATTATGATTGTGCTTTGTTGTCAAAACACTTGCAAAGTCAATGTTTTAGGAAAGACTTTTTGTTGCATATTAGAGAGGTGAACTTCAGGCCAAATGTTGGAGGCAGCCCAGTATCCTGAGGGACTAGCCCCAAGAGCCAGCAAGCCTGTAGGAAGCCAGGAAGCATGCTCTCTCTCTTGTTCTCCTCTCTGTTTTTCTCTCTGTAGATTTGTTTTTCTTTTCCTCTCTCCCCTGCAGATGTTTTCACTGCCTTCGGGTGCATAGCCCCAAACACTGCTAATCCACACCTCCCCAGTTCACAGGCAGATGAGCATTTCTGTCTCGATTCCAAACTCCAGTGAGAGTGACTGATCTGCCCAGCTCAGGCCAGGGGACACTCTTTACTCAGTGTTTTGTGTGATAACAGTCTGGGGCAAAAGGCATTACAAACCTGATTTTATATTTTCTAAGGAAAGATGTGTACTGCTTACATTGCTACTTAAAACCATGTTACACTGTTGGGCTCTATACTCTCAGGAGTCTCCAGGATTTCCTTCCTTGCAGGGTGAAGAGCAGTAACAGACAGGCCTTCTCCATCAACTCCATCTCTCCAGGCACCTAGCACCTTCTCTTGACCTCCGCTTTAAGAAGAGGAGGCTAACTGCAAGATATTGCAGCAGTTTGCTGATCCCGGTACCTTCTCTGAGCCCTTTTGGATGATGAAATGTGAAGTCTGAAATAAAGGCAATAATCAGCAAATGTTCAGTGGTGTAAAAGAAGCCAGTCCGAAGTCACTGAGCTCTGACACGCTGTGATGCTGTGATTTCCAGGATGCCCAGCAACACCAAGCGGCACGACAGGACAGCCGGAGAGGCTGGAGTACAGCCGGCAGGGGAGCAGCTGGTGGGGCTGCGGGCAGCTGGGGGGTGGGGGCCCAGGGAGTAGGACAAGCATGAGGGGGGTGGGAGCCTCCTCCCTGCAGTCTGTTTCCCTCCGCTTACTAGGTTGGCACACGGTTTGAAAAATGTACGTCTAAATCTATTTCTGGCTTCTAAATGTGTGAAGGAAACACAGAACTTTATTATTTTATTTCTGTCAAGTTAGAGACAGATGCCCCTAAAGCGTATGCATTCTGTAAGAAGTTCTTATTCTTTAGGGGCGCATCTTTGGAAGCAAAAATCTCTAAGTTTTCTGCATGAATACTGGCAGTCAAAAGAATAGAGTCAGCACTGGTAACTAATGGAGAGGAGGGGAATAAAACCAGGGCAGATTGTTAAAAAAAAGTTTTTTAAAGAACTTTTAAAGGAAAAACAATGAAGTGTTGATGGAATGTAAATATGTTATTATTTGTTAAATACCAAAAATACTGCAGGTATAAATAAACTTCAAGGTTAGTGAGAAACACTTGGACACTCGTAGAAATTCCCTCACCAGAGGTATTTGGAAACCTTCAAAGCTTAATATATCCTTTTGTGAATGGCCAGTCAGTAACTTAGGAATGGAAGAAATCTGGAAAAATAAAAACACATTGCCAATACAACAGATATATTCCTGGGAAGGGTTTTCATGTTAATTTTAACTTCAACTGTAGTGCCTCACAGCCAAAGAAAATCTTTTAAAACAGAATACGGTAGACATTTATTCAAAAAATATTTTTGGATAAAAATACTATGTGCCAGATCCTGTGCTAAACATGGGGAACATACCGGTTAATAAGATGGAGACTGTCCCTACATGCATGTCCCTGCCCACCCTTTGAGATGACCCAGGGAAATATAATCACCAGAACAAATCGCTGCATAGAATCTAAGAGCTCAGTTAGTCCAAAGTTTTATTTTACAGTTGAGGAAACTGAGGCCCAAAATGTTAAGTAAAACTGTCCATGCTCTTGGCTTCTCAATTTTTGCTTTCCAAAAAGCATTTCTTGTTTTATAGATCCTTCTAAAATTCTCAGATTGTGTGACATATAACAAATGTAGATGCTAATCCATTTCAAAATACTATTTATAGGTTTTGAATACTCTTGTGCTTTTCTGGAAATAAAACAGGAAATCAACACCCCCCCCCCCCCGCCAAAAAACCCCCAGAAAACCCTGAGGTCCATTTTTCAATATCTAGTCCAGTTTTTTTTAAGGAAGTGTTAGCCATGTGATTCTTATTAACATCAAAAACACTCATATTGTGACTTCACTCATTTGAGGACTTTAAGATACAAAACAGATGAACATAAGGGAAGGGAAGCAAAAATAATATATAAAAACAGGGAGGGGGACAAAACATAAGAGACTCTTAAATATAGAGAACAAACAGAGGGTTATTGGAGGGATTGTGAGAGGGGGAATGGGCTAAATGGGTAAGGGGCACTAAGGAATCTAATCCTGAAATCATTGTTGTACCATATGCTAACTAATTTGAATGTAAATATTAAAAAATAAAAAAATAAATAAAAAAAAAAATAGAACTACCCTGCAACCCAGCAATTGCACTACTAGGTATTTAACCAAGGGTACAGGTGTGCTGTTTTGAAGGGGCACATGCATCTGATGTTTATAGCAGTGGTATCAACAATAGCCAAAGTATGGAAAGAGCCCAGATGTTCATCGATGGATGAATGGATAAAGAAGATGTGGTATGTATACACAATGGAGTATTACTCAGCAATCAAAAAGAATGAAATCTTGCCATTTGCAACTACGTGGATGAAACTATGCTAAGCGAAATTAGAGAAAGACAAACATACGACATCACTCATATGAGGAATTTAAGATACAAAGCCGATGAACATAAGGGAAGGGAAGCAAAAATAATATAAAAACAGGGAGGGAGACAAAACATAAGAGACTCTTAATTGTAGAGAACAAACAGGGTTGCTCGAGGGGTTTGGGAGGGGAGTTGGGCTAAATGGGTAAGGGGCATTAAGGAATCTACTCCTGAAATCATTGTTGCACTATATGCTAACTAACTTGGATGTAAATTTAAAAAAGAAAGTAAAAAAAAAAAAGAAAAGAAAGAAAAACAAAAAAAAACCCCACAAAAAAACAGTCATATTGTGTGATAGTGACCATCTGTTTAGGATATGACTGACACATTTGGAATATCCAGAGTAATGGGAACTCAAAGCCATCATTGGTTAGAAAGGTTATCAGTCCAAGGAGATACCACTTTGGTCAGATGTACAAGAGGCATTATTAGATGCACCTCCTGGGTTTCACGCCTACTTGTACTCTAGACCTCATGTGATAACTCTGTGTCCTTTGGCTATCTGACCTGCAGTTGTATTGCACTGGTTAGCACAGCACTTGCCACCCACAAGGCTGTTGTGACAATTGTCGAAGTAAACGCTATAAAGCATTCTGAGCACTTGAAAAGAAGGGTGCTGCATAACTACCTAAAATCATTATACACCCACAAGTACAGCTCTTTTTTAATATACTCTTAATATGATAATATAAAAGGGCATTCCTCAGGGTACATTTGAATGTGTGTTTCATTCCATTTGTTATTCATTCTAACTTTTAAATTGATTGTTATTTTCAGATATTAACCTGGCACTAAAAGGAACCTATCATTAATTTAATAATTCTATATCACCATATTTGGAAAAGAAACATTTCGGTCTCCAGAGTCCCCCTGTCTGTTAATCTGTGACTAAAATGAATTTGGTCAGGGGCTCCTGGGTGGCTCAGTCAGTTGAGTATCTGACCCTTGATTTGGGCTCAGGTCATGATCCCAGGGTCATCAGATTGAGTTCCATATTGGGTTCCACACTGAGCATGGAGCTTTCTTGGGATTCTCTCTCTCCTTCTCTCTCTGCCCCTCCCTCACTCATGCTCTCTCACTCTTTAAAAAATAAATGAATGAATGAATGAATTTGGTCATACTTTTCTCCCTAAATCTGGATTACTTGGCCATGGACTCAGATATGTTACAAACACATGTTTGAAAATACATTTGGCTGGATGACTTGGATTGAAGCCTCAAAATGTAAAAAGAAAAGAAAAGGAAAAAAGAAGGAAGGAAGGCAGGCTAAACACAAGCTAACAAATGCAAATACTTGACAGCATTGAAGTTGTTAGGGCTGATGGTGACCTAAATAGACCATCACAGATTACTTTATGTACGGCTCACTTTTTCTTCCTTCCTTCCTTCCTTTCCTCCCTCCCTCTTTTTCTTTCTTTTTTTCTTTCACAACAGGTTTAATGAGATGTAATTCACATGCCAAAAAATCTACCCTTTCAAGTGTGCAATTCAGTGTTTTTGGTGTATTCACAAAGTTGCCCCATGATCAGCACAGATTCCACAACATTTTCATCACCCCAAAAAGAAACCCTGAATCCATTAGCAATTACTCCCCAATCCCCTCCCCCAAACCCTGGCAACTACCAATCTACTTTCTGTGTGTCTCTGTGGATTCTGGACATTTTATAAAAAAGAAATCATACAATATGTGGCCTTTAGTTTCTGCCTTCTTTCATTCAGAATGATGTTTCAAGTTTCATCCATGTTTATTCCTTTTTATGGCCAAATAATATTTCATCATATGAATACTGCATTTTGTTTACTTATTCATCAGCTGATGGACATTTGAGTTGTTGCCACTTTTTACCTACTATGAATAATGCTGTTACGAATCTTAGTGTACAAGTTTTTGTGTGGACATATGTTTTCGGTTCTCTTGGACATATACCTAGAACTAGAATTGCTAGGTCAATGGTAGCTCTGTATTTAACTTTTTGAGGAACAGAAACTGTCTTTCAAATTGACTGTGTCATCTTACATTCCCACCAACAAAGAATAAAGGTTCAAATTTCTCCTTATACTTGTCAACACTTGTTATCGTCCAATTTGTTTATGATGGCCATCCTAGTAGGTGTGAAGCAGTATCTCATTATGGTTTTGATTTGCATTTCCCTAATGACTAATGACGTTGAGCATTTCTTCCATGTGATTGTTGCTCATTTGTATACCTTCTTTGAAGGAATATCTATTCAAATCTGTTGCCTATTTTTAATTGGGTTATTTCCCTTTTTATTGTTGAATTTTAAGAATTCTTTATATATTCTGGTACAAGTCCCTTATCAGATGTTTGATTTTCAAGTATTTTGTGCCATTCTATGGGTTGTCTTTTTATTTTCTTAAAGTGCAGCACAAAAGTTTTTATTTTGATGATGTCCAATTTATCTTCTCTTGTTGTTGCTTGTGCTTTTGGTGTCATATCTGAGAAACCTAAGTCAAGGTCACAAAAATTTATTCCTATGTTTTCTTCTAAGACTTTTGTATTTCTATTGATTAATTTTGAGGTATCATTCTAAATGGCGAAAGGTCAACATCCAACTTCATTCTTTTGCATGTAGATACCTAGTTGTCCCCTTGAATTGTCTGGCTGGCTTCCTTGTAGAAAATCAATGGTCATATATATGAGGGTTTATTTCTGGACTTTCAATTCTACTTCATTGATCTATATGTTTACCTGTATGCCACTACTACATTGTCTCGTTTGCTGAAGCTTTGTAGTAAATTTTGAAATAGGGAAGTATCAGGCAATTTCTGCAAAAAGAGCCAGCCAGAATTCTAATATGTATTATATTGAATATGCAGACCAATTTGCAGAGTATCACCATTTTAACAATATTAAGTCTTCCAATGTATGAACCTGAAGTGTCTTCCCATTTAGTTAGGCCTTTATTTCTTTCAGTATTGTTTCAGAGTTTTCAGTGTACAAATGTTACACTTATTTTGTTAAACTTATTCCTATTTTATTCTTTTAGATGCTACTTTAAGTGAAATTGTTTTCTTAATTTCACATTGTTAATTGCTAGTATATTGAAATATATTGAGATTTGTATATTGATCTTGTATCCTGCAACTTTTAATATTGTTTATTAGTTCTAATATTGTTTTTAATAGAGTCCTTAGGATTTTCTATATACATGATCATGTCATCTACAAATAGAGATAGTTTTACTTTTTTCTTTCCAATATTATGACTTCTGTTTTTTTAATTTTTTTTTCCCCTGCCTAATTGCCTTGTCTAGGTTCTCCAGCACAGTGTTGAACAGAAGTAGCAAGAGTGGATATCCTTTTCTTTGTCCTAATCCGAGGGCGAAAGTATCCAGTCTTTCACCATCATGTATGTATCGGAGTTTTTTGTAGATGACCTTTATCGGGTTCATGAAGTTCCCAGTATAGCTCTCTTTAAATTCCATTGATGGGCACGGCTGAATTGCTAACACTGATGAGATCTACAAGTTCTTTTGGGACTTCTTGTCCTTTTCAATATTGTAATAAGATGTGGAAACAATGCCCACTACAGGTTACATATTTTCTCTGGAAAAGGCTGAGTATTGCAAAAGGAAATTTTCTGTGTCTCTCTTTTCCTGTCTTCCAAGCATTCTTTTTTATCTCCCACCACCTGAGAGCAAACAACTGGTTGTGGTAAGTAACTACAATAGCTTCTTTCCATACTCTTCAGATGCTTGTAAGGATACAGTACCTTTGTGCACAAATTTTAATAGCACATATGCCACAGATGTTTATAAAATAAGCTGCAGGAAGTCAGTAAAGGTGTCAACTTCGGAAAACCTTCTCAAAAACCTTCTGAGAAGAAAAGATGCTATCACATCCGACTAAGAGTTTAGTTCTCAGGGGATCTGGCAAATCAACACTTGCTCTGCATCCTGGGAAAATAAGCACTGATTTGATGATGATAGTGATGCCAGGTGCCAGGTAGTACCTTTAAGAAGCTGAGGCCCAAGAGCCAATGCAGGACTGGCCACCCAGGCAAAAGCAGTCCCAACCAGGGAAGATACAGAATGACAGAATTAATTGAATGGCTTTGGTTCTATTTTCTAACTTTTAATCTCTGTTTTCCAACTGCCTATTGCCTAATAGCTTGCCCTTTTTCCCAGTGGCCATTATTCATCTCTCACTGTCAGCTTTTAGTACTTTGCTCTTAGTTCTATGCCATGCCTAGGGAACAGTAAGTATTGCCCTTGGCTGTCTCCTGAACCTCTCCCTTAGATTGTAGAAACCTGTCTTTTGTTTCTGGAACTGACCCTGCACACATCCCAGGTTTGATTCTGCTCAGCCATGCATTATTTGTGTATGACAATTACCATCTGAAAAGCAAACCATTAAAAAAAAGTTTTTTTAAGTCCACCTGTTGTGCTTTAAGAGCCAAGCAACAAATGGGTTACTATTAGTCTTAATAGCAAAACCAGTCCTGCTCTTTGAATTGAGAATCAGCTTTGCTACATCTGATAGAAGAGAGATTATTCTTTGCTAACTTTCATTCTACCAACTCCCAACATTTTAGACATTGTGGGGATAATAAGAACTTTAAAAGAATAAAGAATCTTCTATTTTCAGATAACACTATAACACAGTTATAGATTAAGTTAGAAGTTAATAATTGGGAAGGGGGGGGTTGGGTGGCTTAGTCGGTTAGGCTTCTGACTCTTGATTTCAGCTCAGGTCATGATCTCCTGCTTCATGGGATTGAGACCCACATTGGACTCTGCCTGACAGTACAGAGCCTGCTTGGGATTCTCTGTCTCCTTCTCTCTCAGCTCCTCCCCGTTGATGCTCACTTTCTCTCTTGCTCTCTCTCTCTCTCTCTCTCTCTCTCTCTCTGTCAAAGTAATAAATAAACTTAAAAAAAAAAGAAGTTAGTAATTGGGAATTATCTCCTTTGTTGAAGATGACATCATTTATTACTATCTAATAACTTCTGCTTGGTGGAAGGGACGAAAGGAATGATGGTGGGAGAAGGAATTAAGATACATAAAATCTCACAGCAGTACTATACCTTTGAAGGGTCTCGATGGGGGAAGTTTGGGTGTTTCTCACGAAGTGCTAATGATCCCTAAGAGATATACTTGTAGTGCTCCATCCTGGCCTGGAGAGTCTAAGAACTACTTGCTAGAAACTGATGATAAGGACAAAGGAACTGCCTGGAACACTTGGGAAAAGGTGAAGAACTGATAGACAAAAGGAGAGAAGACTAAAAAGAGATTTGTAGCTTGGCCACACTAAGCCAACAGTGGGGCAAAGCCATGGAAAGGCAGGATGATAGTGCTTAAGCCTTGATGAGTTATGCTGATAAAGTTGTTAGCAGAGTGGAGAACCTGCTCAGATCTTGGGCTTCTGACCTAGTTCTATGATCTTGAGCTTGTAACCTATGATGAGATAGCGTATCCTTGGAGGCTTCTCATGTGACCTTCCTAAGAATCCCAGGAGAGGGATTTTCCATTTAGCTACTTGATACTAAAATTTAAATCCTGATTTTCAGGCAGTTTAAAAAAAGGACAATAGCTAATGTCATTGTAAAAGCCTGAAAAATGGAAACGAGGAAATGATCACAAAACTCTAAAAACCATTTCCAAGATTGAATCATAAAAATGTAGGCTAAAAACTTAATAGCGATAATCATGGTGATGAGGATACAGAAAACTAATGCAAGTGAAGAAATCCTTCAATTCCCCCATGGCTGTCCTAAGAGAAATGAGGCTCTAGGATAAAGGAAATATCAAAACTTGTTTTTAAAGAGTGTATAATCTCATTATTTTCCAGAGAATTTGCATTTGGAGGTCTATTCAGAGTAAATTTCCTCAGAGAAATGTTATTTTTTCTTAGTCTGAAGATATAGACTGCAGTAGAAATAGGGTCAGAGAAAGTATTGGAAATGACACTCAAAAATGAAACAGAGGTCAAATGGAAATTCTGTGCAGGTGAAATGTTTTCAATCAGTATATATATTACTTACCTCTCTTATAGGGGTAATTTAGTTTGGGGCGAGAGTGGGGGTGGGATGCAGTAGGGTGAGAGTGGGGGGAAATTCTGGTATCTTGGAGCCATACAACTAGGAAAGGAAGAGAAGAATATAAAATCTACATTTTTTTCTCCATCTAGATTGCCCTAACCCATTTCCAAATAGATAATACTTTTTCAAGAATACTTCTTAGAAAAAAAGATTACTGAACTTCCAAATGAAGTCTGACTTTAGATGACATAAAGGCCTTGGGTAGTGGACTTTCATTAAAACCAAAGAGGAGTAGGTTACCTAAGGGCTAGGAATTGAAATGTTCATAAATCCAATTATTCAAATATTCTAAAACTTATTTTTAGGGAAAAGTCACAAAACATAGTTACACTACACAGATAAGATGACCAAGGGGAAATTTGTATGAGAAGCAAATCTTAGAGTTTAGGATTAGGAACTCAGTACAATAGGTTCTGTATCTGTGAGAGCCAAGGGGCCATGGGAAGGATCCAAAAGTACCCTTTTCTTCAATCTGAAAGAGGATGCACTGTAGTGAACATTCCCTCTGGTGTTTTGGGTTTGTGAGCAGATCTCCATACTATGTGAACCACAATTTAGGAAGCCCCATATTTGTATGTAAGAGTTTACAGTTCTAATCAAATACAACTAGAAATAAAGTATTAACACATTTAAGTTTGAACACATTTTATTATATACTGAATTATTGTGCTGGATAGCAATTAGACATAAATATTAACTTTGCATTTTTTTTTCTCATTTTGCCATTTTTTCAACATCTAAAACTAAGGTGAATGTTTGTTATGTCCCTAACGTCAAGTACTATTTAACTGTCATCGTTTTTCTTCTTAATGTTCTCATCATGTACTTGCTTATTTGATTCAATATCCCCTCCCTCAGTACCTCAGCTCCTGGTATGGGATACTCTGTGCATAAGTACTTTATCCCAACATTTCTCTGCTGTTCTCTCATGCCGTCCACCCATACTCCAGGATTTAAGCAACCACATTCTGCTCCCGTTCCTGCTCATCATGTCTTGAGCAATAAAAGGCTTGAGGTGGAAGAATGCTGGGCCATGACCAACAGGAGGGCAACAGTAATGTTACTGTATTGTAGGTGGGGAAGAGAGAGACCAGGGATTGAAAAATGAAGAGTGAAGAAGAGAAGGGAGAGAGTGGGCCAGCAATAGGCTGGGGATTCCTGATGACCTTAGATACTTCCCTAAATTATAGTAAAGTTCCAGTGGGCCAGGAGCATCAAAGCAAGCAAGAGGAGACCTCTTTGGGACTGTAGTGGATGGTGATATGTCACCCAGCTCCCCTTCACCAGGAGGGGACCAGAACAAGCACCAGGAGACTAAAGCAAGCAAGAAGAGACTTCTTTGGGAATGTAGTGGATGATATGATATGTCACCCAGATTTCCTTCCAATAATAAAGACCAGATGCAGGGAGTGCACGTGGCCAACAGTTTTCAGCTGTCAGCCTTCTTTGGCATTGCCTGGCCTGAAAAGAGCTGCTTTACTCTTGGTCATAGCCCCTTCTGGTAGTACCCCCTATCCAATGACGGGTCAAATATAAAGGCTGTCCCTTTCACCCAAATGAAGGACATCTCTGAAGGTTCTTCTCAGCTTCAGAATTCATTGTGATGATCAGTTGAGTCTTTCCTTGAGCCTGCATCACAGCCCAATTTCTCCTGCTGCCCATGCTCCTTTCCCTTCCCTTCCACAGGTGGTGATACCAAGAGCACTGCCTAAAATACCGTATATACCAGCCTCCATTTCAGTCTTCTCTATGGGGAGCCCAACCTGTGGTACTTTGTGCACACATTTGCAAAACACAGGGGTGATGACATTAAAAGTACAGGCAGCAAAAGAAAAAAATAGATGAAATGAACTTCATCAAAATTAAATACTTTTGTGCATCAAAGGATACTATCGACAGAGTGAAAAGACAATGAAATGGAAGGCAGCTATGCTCACCACTATACCACTAATGCACACGACAACTAGTGAAATGGGAGAAAATATTTGCAAATCACATATCTGACAAAGGATTAATAACCATAATATATCAAGAACTTATACAAAAAACCAACAACCCAATTTAAAAAATGGAAAAATTACTTAGACATTTTTCCAGAGAAGAAATACAGGTGGCTAATAAGTACATAAAAAATGTTCATCATCACTGATCATTAGGGAATGCAAATCAAAACCACGATGAGATACTGTTTCACACCCATTGGGATAGCTATTATAAACACACACACACACACACACACACAAACACAAACACACACACACACACACACACACACACACACACACACACACACTAAACAGAAAATAACAAGTATTAGTAAAGAAGTGGAATAATTGGGGGGAGGGGTGCCTGAGTGGCTCAGTCAGTTGAACATTTGACTTCGGCTCAGGTCATGATCTCACAGTTCCTGGGTTCAAGCCCCATGTTGGGCTTTGTGCTGACAGTGTAGAGTCTGCTTCATATTCTCTGTTTCCCTCTCTCTGCTCCTCCCCTGCTCGCATTTGCTCTCTGTCTCAAAATTAAATAGACATTAAAACAAAACAAAACAAAACAAAAAACTTGTGCACTGCTGGCGGGAATGGAAAATAGTGCAGCTGCTGTAGAAAACAGTATTAAAGTTCCTCAAAAAAATTAAAATAGAATTACCACATAACCTAGGAATTCCACTTCTGGAATTGAAAACAGGGACTCAAATCAATATTAGTACACCCATTTATACACCCTTATGTGGGTGTAAGTTTCTGCTGGTGGATGAATGGATCAGATGTGGTATGTACATGCAGTGGAATATTATTCAACCTTAAAAAGAAAGGAAATTATGACACAAGCTACCACATGGGTACATCTTGAGGATATTATGCTAAATGAAATAAGCTAGTCACAGAAGGACATGTACTATATGGTGCCACTTACATGAGGTACCTAGAGTAGTCAAATTTAGAGACAGAAAGTAGAATGGCTGAGGGAGGGAAGAATGGGGAATTAGTGTTTAGTGGGCACAGAGTTTCATTTTGGAATAATGAAAAGTAATGACAAGTGATGGTTGGGCAACAATGTGAGTGTACTTAATGCCACTGAACTACATACTTGAAAATGGTGAAAATGATCAATTTCATGCTATGTATATTTTTCCACAATAAGAAATTAATTAATTTGAAAAACACAGCTCCCACTTCCCCCATTCTGAAGGTCAATGATGATCACATCATTACCTTCATAGCTGAATTTGGATTGATATGATTTTGAGGACTAGATTATATAGCAGCTCTCAAATTCAGCTACATATTAGAATCATTTGGGGAACTTTAAAAAAAAAATGAAGCTTCAGTTCCACCCATAGTGGTTTATGTGTAATTGTCTAGGGGCCTAGGCTTTGGTATTTTTAAAAGCTCCCAGTTATTCCAGTATGCAAACATAGCCGTGATTTCCCCCAGGCTAGAAGAACCCCAGCCCACATCTTTCCCACCTACTTGCTGTTGCCCCTGAGGATTTGGCCACCCGCTTACCTTTTCTAGCCTCATCTTTCTGACTCCCCTGCCCCCGCCTACATGCACCCAAGCTACAGCTGAACCAAATGACTTGTCATTCGTCCTCTCCTGTCAAACCCTGTCTGACTTCTGTCCCCTTTGTTCATGTTTCCTCTAACAGGACTGCCCTCCTCTGACTGATTTCAGCCCTCTTGGAACCCTTCTTTGGGAAACTTGCCCTCAGCACACCTCACTATATCACAAAGGTGGGAAATTCCACTCCCCAGTGCTAGGATCCAGTCTTTTTCCTGTGTTCTCAGGTGTGAAGCAAGACACCAGGGAAGCTTCAATAGATACTAGTTGAACAAATAGGTTTCTTTAATAAGAGATCATGCATTCCATAATTAAATAGCAATTTTTAAAGTAAATACATTGGAAAGAATTAGCATATTGGTATTAATAAGGCAGTCTTCTTTTAACATTAATTGGGCCATTTTTTGTAATGTTTATTTATTTTTGAGAGAGAGAGAGAGACAGAGTGTGAGTGGGGGAGGGGCAGAAAGAGAGGGAGACAGAATCCGAAGCAGGCTCCGGGCTCTGAGCTGTCAGCACAGAGCCTGACATGGGGCTCGACCCCAAGAGCTGTGAGATCATGACCTGAGCTGAAGTTGGATGCACAACCGGCAGAGCCACCCAGGTGCCCCTTAATCGGGCCATTATTATGTGTTTAGGATAGTGTTAATGCTTTATGTAGAGTTGTTTGTTTGTTTTTTTAAACTGAATCTCCATGGCAACTCTAGGAGGCAGGTATTTTCATAACTGTATTATAAATGAAGAAACAATTTCAGACAGGTTAAGAACTTGCCCACAATCCCAGCTAGTGTGCAGTAGAGCTGAGAGTTTCAGTTGTGATACAAGTGATGTTTCTAGATCCTTCCTGATTTGGGGAAAGGGACAGAGGAAATGTAGATGGTCACTGGGGATCTAAAAGGAGAGGGGCTGTTACTGATATGAAAAAGGGACTAAAACAGAAGAGGTCACACACATAAAAGACAAACTTTGAAAATGGCCTATTTTGTTCAGGCCTCAGCTTAATCATAAGGAGGTATCTAAATCTCAAGTATAAGCACTATGAGACCTTTCTTCCTCTGATGCACTCCAATTAAAACCAGCCCAGCGGTATTGATGGAGGATCTACCATGTGTTAGAAACAATGCAAGATGCCTTGAGTTCCAAGCACAGACAATATAAGACCTTTGCCCCTATATAGAGTTCTGTCTCCGGTGGGGGCAAGATGCACTCTATCAACAGACACTCCAAGAACAGTGGTGTATGTTCTTATAATCACGGCATGTATCTACAGTGGTGGAAGGTGCAGAGGGACCGAGTTTTCCAAAGAAGTCAAGGAGGGTTTTATAGCACTACATGTGTATTTGTGTGTATATGTGGGAGAAAGAATCTATAGGACTTAGTGGCCAATTTTTTAAAAAGAGAATGACAGAAAGGGGAAAATCAGGAGTCCCAGGTTTCTAGTGTAAGTAGCTGACTTGATTGAATTAAAGGCTAGGAACATAGGAACAGTGTTGCATTCAGTTTTGATCACGTGGAATGTGAAGTTCCCAAGAGACATTTAGGTGGAGGCAGAAATAAGATAGGGGGCATGAGGATATAATCCAAGATTTCAGGTTAGGGAAGCAGCACAATTAAATTGTCAATTTTTAAACAAATAAATGCCAGACTGCCAGACAACATTAAAAATCCATCTGGGAGTAGACATGGGCTTTATTGCTGAAGACACCCAAGCTTCCTGACTTGGTCACTTAATGTTATGAGCTTGAGGATGTCCCTAGCCTCCCTGAATCACACAGGTGAAATGGAAACAATGTTAGCCTGTCTTGCTGGGGTGTTGATGCCTTCTCCACATCTCTTCTGTAACACAACAACCTCTGCCCCCATTCTCGGCCCCAGCCAGGGAATTGCATTCCCTTAGCCACAGTTTGTTCACTGGGGCATGGACTAGAAGAAGATGGGTCAATTAAAGCCTTCACCAAGGAAGCTGGAGAGGGGCGATTTTAGATTTCTGATGATTTGGGGGCACTCTCTGGATTCCGCACTGCTTGTGGTGGTTAATACAGTCTTCCAGGACTGTTTTCAGATTAGCAATATTTGCAGACTCCTAGCAATGCACAGAATTGGCACATGGTAATTTAAAAAAAATTTTTTTTAATGTTTATTCATTTTTGAGAGAGAGAGGGAGAGAGCATGAGCCAGGGAGGGGCAGAGAGAGAGAGAGAGAGAGAGAGAGAGAGGGAGAGAGAGAGACACAGAATCTCAAGTAGGTTCCAGGCTTGGAGCTGTCAGCACAGAGCCTGACGCAGGGCTCAAACTCACAAGCCATGAAATCAGATGCTTAACCAACTGAGCCACCCAGGCCCTTCCAGCATGTGGTAGTTTTTGTTAAAGCCCGTGGATGACAAGAGTTGAGTTAAAGTTGGGGGAGGGGACTGGCCTGTGTTCAAAAGAAATAAGGAGATTATTTGCCTAAAGTGGTTGGGATAGGGCAAAGTGGACTTATGATCCGTAGAGAAATGGATCTCCAAGATCCATAGCTCTATTCAGGTCCTGGAAATAGATGTTTGGTATATGAAAAAGTGCATGACCATCTTTTTTATTGGACGCCTTCTAGTCACCCTCAATGGCTTAAAGTCATTGTACAGTAAGGGGTGCTCTTTAGGGTGGCCCTGTCTATGCCTCTTTCCCATGTACTCCCCAAGAAGGAAAGCAGAAACGGAAGAAAGGAGGCACCCACAGATGAGCAGAAGGACCATCCCCATCTGCTTATTCATACCTGGCTTTCCTTTTAGAGTGTAACACATTTTTTTCATTTTATAATCAAGAAAAGTCAAATGAAATTCATTAATTCCAAATTATAATCAGTTTACTAATTTACAAATAAAAATGATTAAAATGAGGTTCTTTCCTATTTTGATAAAAGGAAGGAATGGAAAGGGTAGGGGAGATCTGAACATGAAAAAGAGAAATATTAAAAAAGGGAAATTTAAAAGGGGTGAATAGTGGGTGGGGGGAGCTGGGCAGCTCAGTCGGTTAAGTGTCCAACTCTTGATTTTGGCTCAGGTCATGATCTCATGGCTTGTGAGTTCGAGCCCCGCATCCCTGCTTGGGATCCTCTCTCTCCTTTTCTCTCTGCCCCTCCCCTGCTTTCTCTCTCTCTCTCGAGATAAATAGATTTTTTTCTGTAAGGTGAATAGTGGGGATATAGGAAACATACTTCAGATTTTGCCTAGAGTTGGTTTCCAATATTTGGCAGACATTAGCGCACGTAAGATTTTTGGTGTAAGCAGCTGCCAGTAATGACAGCTGTGCATTTAGAAATCCGTAAGGCTGTTGTTATAACATTGTTGACTTTGTTCTAAAGGAACTTTGTTTGCTGAGAAGTTACAGAACTATCATAGCATTCTCTATCTTCCTAAATGGCCGGGATCCCCAGATATCAATGTTCAGTTCAGCTCAACACACACGAGTGCACCATGCTACATGTCAGAGACCACACCGGGGAGTAAGATAAAGGTAGTCTCTATCCTTATGGAGTGTGTGAGACAAGTGGGGGTAGCAGCCTTGGGGATGGAAGCAGGAGATGAGAGTAGGTGAGGCAGATGAACAATGGCCGTATAAACAAATACATTTCTTCATTCCCTGGTATGACTGGGGCCTTGACCCATTCGTAGCCATTATGTAATCATTGAAATAAATCCAGCTAAATTATTCAAAAAAATCTCCAAATGCCAATTCCATTTAATTTTAAATAACAAGCATCCCTGAGAGGGATGATTTTTGTAACGATGACTAAGGGAAAATATTTTTCTAGCAGGGTTTCTGCACAGGAAAGAATTCATTGCTTCCATCCCCACATCCCACACCCCACATTCCACACCCGTTGGTGTAAAAATATTTGTATTTAAATAATTTTAAATGTCATGCATTTATAATTAAAAGCAATTCTGTGTTCAGAGGAACAGAAATTACTGACTTCAAATCAATGAGAAAAAGTAAATTTTCCTCAAAGGAAGATTTCATGAGATTCAAAGGTAGTTTAACTCAAGCTAATGTGATACATGCCCATCAGTTGCATTTGATATCTGATGTGACCACTGGAAAAACTGCCCACCTCCAGCTGCAGGAGCATATAGGACATTCCAGCAAGAGCCCTTCTTTTCTCCCAAAGTGTCTCTCCTCTCTCCCTTCTGTTTCCCACCTTTTAAGTACTCAAGGTCTAGATATGCACAAAATGTTTTCTTTTCCTTCCCAAAATGACACTCCTCTGTCCCTTACTTCTGGTGGGTGGGATCCCTCTAATTGAACAGCTCCTGATACCCTCTCAACATCCCTTCTGTAACACAGCAACCTCTCCCCCCATTCTCAGCCCTAGCCAGGGAACTGCATTCCCTTAGCCACAGTGTTTGTTCATGGGGCATGACTGGAAGATGGGTCAGTGGAGGCCTTCACCAAGGAAGCTGGGGAGGGGTGGATTTTTGATGATTTGGGGGCACTCTCTGGATTCCACACTGCTTGTGATGGTTAACTTTATGTGTCAGTTTGCCTAGGCTGTGGTGCCCAGTCTTTTGGTAAAACACTAATCTAGATGTTTATGTACAGGTTTTGTTTTTTGTTTTTTGGGTTTTTGTTTGTTTGTTTTGCTTTTAATGTGATTAACTTTTTTTTTTTAATTTTTTTTTTCAACGTTTATTTATTTTTGGGACAGAGAGAGACAGAGCATGAACGGGGGAGGGGCAGAGAGAGAGGGAGACACAGAATCGGAAACAGGCTCCAGGCTCCGAGCCATCAGCCCAGAGCCCGACGCGGGGCTCGAACTCACGGACCGCGAGATCGTGACCTGGCTGAAGTCGGACGCTTAACCGACTGCACCACCCAGGCGCCCCGAATGTGATTAACTTTTAAATCAGAGTTTGGGTAAAGCAGTTATCCTCCATAATGTGGGTGGCCTCATGGAATCATTTGAAGACCTTAAGAGCAAAGACAGATTTCCCAAGAAGGAATACTTCTCAAGACTACAATATAGAGACACTGCCCGAGTTTCCAGCCCTCTGCCCTGCAGAATTCAGACTCAAGACTGCAACATCAACTTCTGCCCAAATTTCTAGCCTGCCAGTCTGCCCTACAAATTGCCTCACAATTATGTGAGCAAATTCCTTAAAATAAGTACATCTCTTTTCTCTCTTGTCTGTCTCCTTTTCTCTCTGTATCTTTGGTTTTTTTCTCCTCCCTTCCTCCCTCTGTCCCCTACCTTCTGTCCTTCCTTCTGTCTCTCCTATGGATTCTGTTTCCCTGGAGAACCTTGACTAATACACTACCTAAGTCCTACTTGCACCCTTGAATTGCCCAGGGTTTTATTTGTGTGTTTGTGGCGGGAGGACAGGAATGCTGGCTGCGTTGCAGAGCTAGGGACAGGTTGCTATGGTCCCTACCACTTGGGTCCATGACTGCTGCCATACAATCCTACAGTAAGCAAGTAATTTCTATTCCAGCGGTCCCAGTCTTGCTCTAAAATGAGTGCTGATAACCCTCCCCGTGAGCCCTCCACTAGCAAGTCTCTTTCCCTTCTCCAGTATCTTCTGGTTGCTTTTTAACCTCTCTCTTCTCCCTCTGTGAAAAGAATAACCAAGAAACAAGAATTCGAAACAACATAAAAAGAAAAGAATGAGCAGAAGAACAAGAGAAAGTGTTTTTAAAAATTTTTTTTTTCAACGTTTATTTATTTTTGGGACAGAGAGAGACAGAGCATGGACGGGGGAGGGGCAGAGAGAGAGGGAGACACAGAATCGGAAACAGGCTCCAGGCTCTGAGCCATCAGCCCAGAGCCCGACGCGGGGCTCGAACTCACGGACCGCGAGATCGTGACCTGGCTGAAGTCGGACGCCTAACCGACTGCGCCACCCAGGCGCCCCGAGAAAGTGTTTTTAAAAGAACAGCTTTTGGGGTGCCTGAGCAGCTCAGTCAGTTAACCTTCTGACTTCCGCTCAGGTCATAATCTCCCAGCTCGTGGGTTCGAGCCCTGCATTGGGTTCCGTGCTGACAGCTCAGAGCCTGGAGCCTGCTTCGGATTCTGTGTCTCCCTCTCTCTCTCTTCCCCTCCCCCACTCAGTCTCTGTCTCTCACAAATGAATAAATGTTAAAATGATCGTTTTTGTTAAAGATAGCGAATGTATTGTTTTCTGTGCTATCTGCAGCTGGGGTTAGAGCCTCTGAAAAGTAACTTTCTGAGGCTCTAGTTGCTTTGTACCATTCAGACCAGCTAGGGGTGTAGGATGTAGAGGTGTGAAGATGACACTCAGCCATGGGAGAGGGCGGGGGCCGCTGTGCTGCTGCAAACTCTCCATGTTGGTCAGGAAGGCACCATAGAGCTGACTGTTGCCAAAGACATTTCTCCCAAGTGATTGGGGAGTGGGTCTGGGATTCGGGAGGCAGGAGACCTTGGAGGAGGTCAGTGAGCTTGAGGGGACGGCTTGCCTAAGGGACACTGCAAATAGGCCCATGTGCCATCTTTGTCATACTTGCTATGTAGGTCACAGACACCTACTCTTGGAAAGCTTCCAGTGTAGTCCCTGATGCATGAAGAGCTGTGAACACCTGGCTTATATCAGTTGGATAATTTTACATAACTCCCACACAGCCAAGTAAATCAACACAAAATTGGAGACCAGGCACCTAACATAAAAGATGCAGAATCTAAAAGCAAGTAAGAATTAAAGTTAAAATCCTTAAATGCAATAGTAATATTCACACTGTTCCTATTTACTGGTGTTTAACATATTATAATAAAACAGTAGCAAATATGGAAAAACATGATGGACAACTTATAGGCCAGAAAGTGTATATTTTTACCAGAACTCACTCATCTGAAATTATAGGCATTTCAAGAGTTTAACCTGTGATATTCTGGGCCTGCCATCTATCCAGAAGAAAATAAAAAGTTAGCCTGAGAGTGTCTGCTTTTTTGTCCACTTAATGCCAAATAGCGAAGTGATAAGAAACAGAATTCTCACCACCTATTTTAATCTTATAATATTATATGTCTGGCTTTTTAAAAACCCAGTCTCCCTTTTGTAGATTCCCTCTCTTCTAGTCTTTTTTAGTCCTGCATTTATAGATGGAGAAAACATTACTTTTGTGATAGTTAATCTTCACCAATATCAAAATAATAGAGAAAAGATTCATCACAGCACAATTTTAAAAGAAATACATCTGATTTTACTGCAAAAACAAAATCTGCTAAAAACTGGCATAAATCCTTGCTCACAGTCAGTGTTCAGTAAATGATGTTGAAATAAATTCTGGAGGGAAAGTCCTGGAGTGCTACCACCAGGAAACAAACACACACATAAAACCCCTCATCCTTTGTACTGTTTTCCTCTCCTTTGGAAGTAAAATACAAGTCAAGATAAGATATAAACACTGAATAAGGGCGTATTCCTTAAGCTTCAGATTAAGGTATATTAATTCTGGTCACATTTACTTAAGATATTAGGTTCGGTCATAAGGTTACTTGGTAAGGTCAGTGTTGTATCAAAGTATAATTTTGCTACTTGCAAAATATTTTAAGACTGTGTGGCAAAATGTCAAAGTGGATCTAGGCCACTATGCCTCAATTACATTCAGATTAAAAATAATTTCTCTCCTAGCAAGTAGACGAAGTGGGTTCTTTGAGAAGTGCAGTTAAAAAAAAAAAAAGTTAGTCTGCTAAAATGTATCTTCAGCAATGTATCAAAGTGGTTTGTAAAGTTTGGGGGAAAAACCAGAACACTACTTGATGCTATTATGAGGGGAAGGCCAGCGGTGACACAAGTTGTGAAAACAACAAATGAATCAACAGCATTCTTCAAGGCAAATTCTTGAATCCATGAAGACATGCTGTAGAAAGCGGTTATGAGTTACAGTTTAAAATAATATTTGCAATATTTGGCTTGTTTGGAATGACAGCAGCTTCCTAAAAACACTTAAAGCATCTTCGAATAATTTCCATAAATAGAGTAACCCTGAGAATAAGTATCTGAATCCTAGAGAAAAGCCTCATGTTACTCACTCTCTGTCTTCCTTTGCTCTCTCTAAAGATCCTTATCTCAGCCCGAAGTTTTCAACCAAGGGAGATTTTTGTCCCCCAGGAGACATTTGGCAACGTTCATTGTATGTCAGGGGAGATGGGGGTGCAGGTAAAGAGAAGGGGGAGATAGCACTGGCTGCTGGTAGGTGAACCGAGGCATGCTCACAAACAGCCTACAATACACAGGACAGCCCCAGAATAAACAATTAACTGACCAGGGGCACCCGGGTGCCTCAATTGGTTAAGCTTCCGACTTCGGCTCATGTCATGATCTTGAAGTTCCTGATTTCCAGCCCTCTGTTGGGCTGCCTGTTGTCAGCACAGAGCTTGTGTCTCCCTCACTTTCTGCTCCTCCTCCTCCCCCCTCTCTCTATGTCTCTCAAAAATAAACATTAAAAAAAAAAAAAGACTTAACTGACCCCAAATATCAGTAGTTCAGAGATTGAGAAACACTGGCCTGGAGATATAAACGGGGCGGGTGTGTGTGTGTATGTGCACAGTACTGGCACACAAACAGAACACATCCATACTTGAACTCTAAGAGCCCTTTGAAACCCACATAAACTGGTGGCCTTACAGATCAGCAGTTCCAGTAAAGAAATTCTACTTTCAAACTAGATGTAAGGCAAGCTCAGAAAGGATTTTCTTATTCTTCGCTCCACCCCAACTCCTCAAGTAAAATGTCTAAAGAAAGCATTGTGATAAACAATTAGAGGGATTGTTGATTTTATTCTAAGGTTTTAGAACTGTGGCTGAGCCTTAGCCTGGGATTCTCAACCGCTGTATGGGGCACCTCTACGAGGGTTTTCCTTCTGTCATGAAAGTTTTAACTGTCTATTTCAGCAGTGACTGACACATGAGCATTCTTTGTGTTATTCTTTTCGGTTGATGTCCATTTTTCCTTCTTACCCTCCAAGCCCTTATTCAAGGCAGCAGGAAATTTTCAGGCAGTGTGTTTCCTTTCTCAAGAGTTGTTCTGTGGATGATGGTGAAGTCTTTAGTATTCACAAGATTTACAGGACTTCAGCATAATTTTATTTTCACAAACCACTGATCACTTATGGCAAGTACTTTTTCTCTCTTGAAAACCATACTGCACACTGCCATTTCCTCATCCAGTCCCCTGTCTCTCTGGCCAAAGCTCTGAAGTGACTGTATTCTTCAGTATGGTCTCCCTGAGACAAGTCACCAACCACCCCTTTTATGAACAGTACCATCCACAGTAAACCCACTTGAGAAGGGTTTTGGCCTAAGTCAAACTTCAACCAGCATCAGAGGCTTGCAGACGCAACTGACAGATAACTGGAAACGTCAGTCATGTTGGTAGATACCACACAAGAAATTTCAAGCAGGTAAAGAAAGTCCCATTTAGCAAAACCACCTACCAGCATCCTTCAAACAAACAAAATGACAAAAGAAAAAAATTAGCAGTAACCCATATAATTAATCTGTGCAAAATAACACGATTAATGTATTCATAGTAACAATCATAGAAGGCTAGGCTGGAGGGGACATTCTGTACTGCTTAGGGGAGCTACGTGATGTACTAATGCCAACATCTCTCTCTCTCTCTCTCTCTCTCTCTCTCTCTCGTTTTATTTTGGTGATGAAGAAACAAAAGGCTTAAGGAAGGGAAGTGACTTGACCAAACTCGTACCAGTTGCTGGGCAAAGTCAGAACCGGAAACACAAGGTACGTCTTCTTCTGTGTATGTAAAAGGCTGAAAACACAAAAGACTGTGGTATTTATATGCATTTGTGTCCAATTTGTTTCTAGTACTTTTCTTCCCCCACTCTTATCTTTTCACCCAAATTTCCCAACTCCTCACATAGACTATTTTGGAAATTAGAAACCATTTTTAATGCAAATAATGCCTTTTTTAAAAAAGTTATAAACACCCACAACATCTTTATGCTTAGTGACTTGATGCCAACTATATATACTTATGGGTGGATGGGTATATCTGGATCTATAAATGGCATTTGTATATTCATATACATTTGTATACCAGATTTCCAAATCTAGTTGTTTTCCCCCACCTTCCGGAAAGAAAGCATCCCTGACATTTTGATAGCATAGCCATATCTGTACAGTTCCATCATGGCAGTTTGCATTACATACTTGTTTGTGGTAAAGGCAAAAATAAATCTTGATAGTTTTCTTCCGTTGATATTTTACCATCTTTTGCTAGGGAAGATGAAAGCACAAGCAATCAGTGCTCTTCTGTGGAAGGGAAGAAGAGTTAGTTAGATCTAAATAAAAATAAGCAGCATCTCAGGCTTGACAAACTTTTCTAGAGAATTCTTTTTTCCCATACTCTGCAGAGAGCCCCTAGCATGGAGCATGTGTCTGCCAGCTAATAGATGTGTCATGCAAAACTTATTCTGTGCTTTCTCTAATCACCACCTGAAACACAGAACTAAAGCACACAATCTAATTTATTTTAATGTTTGCCCTCATACTTTAAAATAAGCATTATTTTGGAACTTTGATTGGGTCGCCATGCTCTTGTGTGACATGAGGCTCTCTTAAACTTTGTTACTACCTCAGCATATTACTCGTCTGACATAAAATTAATTAATCAATCAATCAATTAATCAAACATTCCTTGTGACTATACTTGGCAAGTTTTCTATTTAAACTGCACATAGAGACAAAACAAAACAAAAAACCTAGATTATTAAATGCAAAGAACAAATTAGTGGTTACCAGAGGGGAGGTGGGTAAGGGGATGGGTGAAATAGATAAAGGGGATTAAGAGTACACTTACCTTGATGAGCACATGATGAGAAATGTGTAGACTTGTTGAATCATTACATTGTACACCTGACACTAATATAACACTGTATGTTAATTATACTGGAATAAAAAAATAAAAATAAATACATCTCATACCTAAAAAATAAATAAGTAAATAAACTGCATATAGGCATACATGTGAGTTTGGTTCCAGATCACTTCAATGAAGCAAATATTGCAATAAAGCAAGTCAAATGAATTTTTTGGTTTCCCAGCGTATATACAAGTTATGTTTACACTATACTGTGGTCTCTGTGCAATAGCAGCATCTCTTAAAAAACATTGTATACAAAGCTATCTACACATTCAATGCAATCCCAATCAAAATTGCACCAGCATTCTTCTCGAAACTAGAACAAGCAATCCTAAAATTCATATGGAACCACAAAAGGCCCCGAATAGCCAAAGTAATTTTGAAGAAGAAGACCAAAGCAGGAGGCATCACAATCCCAGACTTTAGCCTCTACTACAAAGCTGTCATCATCAAGACAGCATGGTATTGGCACAAAAACAGACACATAGACCAATGGAATAGAATAGAAAGCCCAGAACTAGACCCACAAACGTATGGCCAACTAATCTTTGACAAAGCAGGAAAGAGTATCCAATGGAAAAAAGACAGTCTCTTTAACAAATGGTGCTGGGAGAACTGGACAGAAACATGCAGAAGGTTGAAACTAGACCACTTTCTCACACCATTCACAAAAATAAACTCAAAATGGATAAAGGACCTGAATATGAGACAGGAAACCATCCAAACCTTAGAGGAGAAAGCAGGAAAGACCTCTCTGACCTCAGCCGTAGCAATCTCTTACTCGACGCATCCCCAAAGGCAAGGGAATTAAAAGCAAAAATGAATTACTGGGACCTTATGAAGATTAAAAGCTTCTGCTCAGCAAAGGAAACAACCAACAAAACTAAAAGGCAATCAACGGAATGGGAAAAGATATTTGCAAATGACATATCGGACAAAGGGCTAGTATCCAAAATCTATAAAGAGCTCACCAAACTCCACACCCGGAAAACAAATAACCCAGTGAAGAAATGGGCAGAAAACATGAATAGACACTTCTCTAAAGAAGACATCCGGACGGCCAACAGGCACATGAAAAGATGCTCAACGTCACTCCTCATCAGGGAAATACAAATCAAAACCACACTCAGATATCACCTCATGCCAGTCAGAGTGGCCAAAATGAACAAATCAGGAGACTATAGATGCTGGGAGGATGTGGAGAAACGGGAACCCTCTTGCACTGTTGGTGGGAATGCAAATTGGTGCAGCCACTCTGGAAAACTGTGTGGAGGTTCCTCAGAAAATTAAAAATAGACCTACCCTATGACCCAGCAATAGCACTGCTAGGAATTTATCCAAGGGATACAGGAGTACTGATGCATAGGGGCACTTGTACCCCAATGTTTATAGCAGCACTCTCAACAATAGCCAAATTATGGAAAGAGCCTAAATGTCCATCAACTGATGAATGGATAAAGAAATTGTGGTTTATATACACAATGGAGTACTACGTGGCAATGAGAAAGAACGAAATACGGCCCTTTGTAGCAACGTGGTTGGAACTGGAGAGTGTGATGCTAAGTGAAATAAGCCATACAGAGAAAGACAGATACCATATGGTTTCACTCTTATGTGGATCCTGAGAAACTTAACAGAAACCCATGGGGGAGGGGAAGGAAAAAAAAAAAGAGGTTAGAGTGGGAGAGAGCCAAAGCATAAGAGACTGTTAAAAACTGAGAACAAACTGAGGGTTGATGGGGGGTGGGAGGGTGGGGAGGGTGGGTGATGGGTATTGAGGAGGGCACCTTTTGGGATGAGCACTGGGTGTTGTATGGAAACCAATTTGACAATAAATTTCATATATTGAAAAAAAAACATTGTATATAATTAAGAAATAGTTTATCACTAGAAAATGCTAACCATTCCATCATGTGTGCCTTCAGTGGGTCCTAATTTTTTTTTTTTTTTTTTTTTTTTTTTTTTTGCTGTTGGGAGTTCTTGCCTGGATGTTGATGGCTGCTGACTGATCAAGATAGTGGTTGCTGAAGGTTAGGGTAACTGTGGAAATCTTTTAAAAGAAGACAACAGTGAAGTTTGATGCATTGATTGACTCTTCCTTTCATGAACAATTTCTCTGTAGCATGTGATGCCATAGCATTTTACCCACAGAACTTCCTTCCAGATTGGAGTTATTCCTCTCAAACTCTACTGCTGCTTTATCAAGTAAGTTTATGGAGTATTCTAAATCTTTTATTGCCATTTCAACTATCTTTATAGCATCCTCATCAGGAGTCTATTTCATCTCAAGAAACTTCTTTCTTTGCTCATCCATAAGAAGCAATTCCTCATCCATTAAAGTTTCATCATGAGATTGGTAGCAATTCAGTAATGTCTTCAGGCTCCACTTCTAATTCTAGTTCTCTTGCTATTTCCACCACATCTGCAGTTACTTCCTCAACTGAAGTCTTGAATCCCTCAAGGTCATCCATGTGGGTTGGAATCAACTTCTTCCAAACTCCTGTGAATGTTGATATTTTGACTTCTCCCATGAATCATGAATGTTCTTACTGGCATCTAGAATGGTGAATCCTTTCCAGAAAGTGTTCAATTTACTCTGCCCAGATCCATCAGAGGAATTACTATCTAAGGCACCTATAACCTTATGAAATGTATTTCTTAAATAATAAGACTTGAAAGTCAAAATTACTCCTTGACCCATGGGCTGCAGAATGGATGTTGTGTTAGTGGGCATGAAAACATTAATCTCACTGTACATCTCCATCAGGGCTCTTGGCTTAGCAGGTACATTGTCAATGAGCAGAATTATTTGGAAAGGAATCTTTTTTTCTGAGCTATATGTCTCAGTAGTAGGCTTAAAATATTTAGTATATTATGTTGTAAATAAATGTGCTGTTCAGGCTCTGTTGTTCCATTTATAGAGTACAGATAGAGTAGATTTAGCATAATTCTTAAGGGCCCTAGGATCTTCAGAATGGTCAATGAGGATTGACTTCAACTTAAAGTCACCAGCTGCATTAGCCCCTAAAAGAGAGTCAGCCTATCTTTTGAAGCTTTGAACACAGACATTGACTTCTCCTCTCTAGCCGTTAAAGTCCTAGATGGCATCTTCTTCCAGTATAAGGCTGTTTCATTTACACAGAAAATCTATCACTTAGTGTAACCACCTTCACCAATTTCCTCAGCAAGATCTTCTGGAGAACTTGCTGCAGCTTCTACAATCAGTT
Organism: Leopardus geoffroyi; assembly: GCF_018350155.1. Lineage (NCBI taxonomy): Eukaryota > Metazoa > Chordata > Mammalia > Carnivora > Felidae > Leopardus > Leopardus geoffroyi. The sequence goes on along the minus strand of NC_059328.1, from coordinate 177,740,333 downwards.
CTTACTGCTTCACCCTGCACTTTTATGTTATGGAGACATCTTCTTTCCTTAAACCACATGAACCAATCTCTGCTAGTTTCAAACTTTTCTTCTGTAGCCTCCTTACCTCTCTCAACCTTCACAGAATTGAAAAGAGTTAGGGCCTTATTCTGGATTAGGTTTTGCTTAAGGGAATGTTGTGGCTGGTTTGATCTTCTTTCTATCCAGACCACTAAAACTTTCTCCATACGAACAATAAAACTGTTTCACTTTCTTATCATCTGTGTGCTCACTGGAGTAGCACTTTTAATTTCCTTCTAAATCTTTTCCTTTGCATTCACAACTTGGGGAGCTGACACAAGAGGCCTGGCTCTCAGCCTGTCTCAGCTTTTGCTGTGACTTCCTCACTAAGGTTAATCATTTCTAGATTTTGATTTAAAGTGAAAGACTTACAACTCTTCTTTTCAACTAAACACTTAGAGGCCATTGTAGGGTTATTCATTGGTCTAATTTCAATATTGTTGTGTCTCAGGGAGTGGGGGTGGGGTGCCTGAGGAGAGGGAGAGAGACAGGGGAACAGCAGGTCGGTGGAACAGTCATAAACACACAGCAGTCATCAATCAAGTTCATCATTATATGGGCACAGTTTGCGGTGCCCAAAAACAACTATAATAGTAACATCAAAGATCACTGATCACAGATCACCATATTTGTTATATTTAATGAAAAAGTGTGAAATATTGCAGGAGTTACCAAGATGTGACACAGACACAAAGTGAACAAATGCTATTGGAAAAGTGGTACCAATAGATTTGCCCAGTGTAGGGTTGCCTCAAACCTTCAGTTTGTGAAAAATGTAATATCTGTGGAGGGGAGTCTGGGTGGCTCAGTCGGTTAAGTGTCCGACTTCAGCTCAGGCCATGATCTCACAGCTTGTGAGTTTGAGCTCCGCATCGGGCCCTGTGCTGGCAGCTCAGAGCCTAGAGCCTGCTTCGGATTCTGTGTCTCCCTCTCTGTCTGCTCCTCCCCCACTTGTGCTGTGTGTGTGTGTGTGTGTGTGTCTGTCTGTCTGTCTCTCAAAAATGAATAAACATTTAAAAAAAATTTTTTTTAAACACAAAAATGTAGTATCTGAGAAGTGCAGTAGAGCAAAAAACAAGGTATGCCTGTATATGGTATAATACCAATTTTTACAATTGTATGAGTGTGAGCATATAGGAAGAAAGTCTAGGTGAGTATTTACCAAAATGTTAGCAATGATTTGCTTTCAGTGGTAAGACTTTTCTTTATACTTGCCTATATATTTTACAACGCTTATTGAATTCTTTGATGTTTAGGAAAGTATTAACTAAAAACAAAATACTTATGTAAAAGCCTTTTCAAACGGCACTCCTTATCTCTCTGAAGCACTGGATTTGTAGCTAGTTCTATTCATTTAATAAAAATTTACTGAATACCTACACTGTTCAAGGACCTGTACTAATATCTATGAGATAAATCGTTTTACTGTTTTACAAAGGTCAAGCCTGTCAGCTAACAGATAATTACAGACCGCCTGCTATATGTTCATAGGGCCATGGTGCCTGCTAAGAGCTGTTCACGGTGGTGAACAGTATCCTATCTCCAAAAGTTTATATACTATAAACATGTAATTAAATAATAAAATGATAGTGGTGGTGATGCAGGTGATGAAGGAAATATTTTGGGTTATGTCACTGATGGTGACTGAGAGGTGAGGGAGCTTTGGCTGGAATGTTAATGGAAGACCTCACTAAAGTGGTCACCTTGGGGGTGAAGCCCGAATATTAGAAAGAGACAACTTTGTAAAGATCTGGTCTCTTGAGCAGAAGGAATAGCATAAGGGAAAGAACCAAGATGAGGACAAGTTTAGTATATTCAAGGAAGAACAACAACCAAAAGACAGTGGCAGAGTACAGAGAAGGAAAAGGAACAAGCAGAAGACAGGAGGGCAACATTCCAGGCCACAGTCCAGAACTTAGATTTGATTGTCATTGCGAGGAGAGGTTTGTGGTGAGTTCTAAGTAGAGAAGTGATGTTGTCTAGTTTGCAGCTGTGAGAGATTCTGCTGACTTGAGTTAATGGTGGATTTGCAGGCGAGGGGAGAGACAGGGAGGCCAGTCAGGGTGCTTACTGTAGAGGATGCAGCTAGGAGCTGCCACAGAGGGATGATAGTGGGAGAGACATACTAAACACTTTAAAATGGATGAATGCTTCCTGACTGGGGACTTCCCCCAAAAAGGGGGGGACGGGGGGAGGTTCTGCTCTTCTATTACCTATCTACTCATCTCTTCCAACTTTTCTCTTATGGAGTGTGCATGAGATTGTTTCTCAGTATCCTTTCTCCTCTGTTTTGTAATAGAGCTCCTTGATTTCTAGCTAGGCTCATGACCATTAGTTTATAAACTACATTTCTCAGCTTTCCTTGGTATTAGGGGTGACCTTGTGACTAAATTCAGGCCATTGAGAAATGAACTAATGTATGCCCTGTCTAAATTATCTCCTTAAGGACACAGCTACTTGGTAAGACTTTCTTACTCTTCTCTCTGGCTGAAACTCAGACATGGATCAACCAGCTTTAAGCCCAGGGCATGAGAATATAACCCCAGGGCATGGTAGAGCAACAAGATGGAGAGACAGACTTCCCTGAATGACCTCATGGAACAGCCCTCTGGCTGGCCCCAGTGGTCTGCTTTAGTCTATATCACATGAGAAAAATAAACTTTCTTTTTAGAACTATGCTGTATTTTAGAGTCTTTGGTTAGAACTACTTATTTCATACCCTCAGTAATATGAGGAGCTTTGGGAAAGCCAACAGAAGCATTGATAACAGAGAAGCTAGGGCAAGGCAGATGTCTTGGGGCTGATCAGAAGTTTTAAAAAGATAAGCTAATGTCTTCTCTTCAGTGCCCTCTTGTCTGATGTAGAAAGAAAGCATAGCTGACTGGGAGAAAAATTATTTTGATACGGTAAATCTACACCAAAGCCCTAGAGCCATACCCAACCCTTGGGGAGAGCTCTGACTTCCTGCTAAGATTCAGGGTGAGAGATAAAGGAACATTCCAATCATGAACTCTGTATAACTTTAAGGCTGTGATATGTTGATAAAAAAGAAACCAAAAAATAATATAAATTTGTTTTCTTTACCCATTGTTTAAAAGAACCTTTAAAGGCACCTGGGTGGCTCAGCCAGTTAAGCATCTGACTCTTGATTTTGGCCCAGGTCATGATTTCACGGTTCGTGAGTTCAAGCCCTGTGTCTGACTCCACGGTGACAGTACAGAGCCTCCTTGGGATTCTCTCTCTCCCTCTCTCTCTGTCCCATCCCACTCTCAAAATAAATAAATAAACTTAAAAAAAAATAAAGAAACTTTACATTTACTCTTAATGAGGAGTTATGTGTATACTATATGTATATGGAAAATATACCAAGCTCTCGGTTAATTGAGCACATGTATACACGAGGCCTTCTTCCATCAGTACTGGATGGCAGTAGCCAACTATTCTCATCTGTTTGAAGTGTACCTGAATTTGGGACCCTTACTAATTAAAAATAACAACAACAATAACAACAAAAAACACACCTATCTCAAGGTTATGAAGGGTAATACACACACAAAACAAAATGAATTAAGTAATACTAAATATTATAGTAGGTAATAAAATTCGCTCCAATACGGGGAAAACATGACCTCCCTTACAGGGTTTTTTGAAGATTAAAAAAGAGAATTATGTAAAATAACCAGCAAAAAGCATTCTTGTTGTTTCCCCTCTCCTTATACTCACTCAATTATTTGGCTTTCAAACTGCAAAATACTCTGGACTCTGCCACAATCCCTGAAAGAATGACCAAATGATGACTCCCAGTAAGCTGGTAATTTGGCTTTTCTACATTACTTAATACAGGAATAAGGGGTGAATGGTAAGAGGGAAGAGGGACTAACATGTATGGAGCGCTTACTATGTGTACGCATTAGATTGGTCATTTCCTTTCTTTAAAGAACATTTGTTTATTTTTGAGACAGAGAAAGACCCAGAGTGTGAGCAGGTGAGGGGCAGAGAGAGAGGGAGACCCAGAATCCAAAGCAGGCTCCAGGCTCTGAACTGTCAGCACAGAGCCCGGCGCGGGGCTCGAACCTACGGACTGCGGAGATCATGACCTGAGCCAAAGTCGGACGCTTAACTGACTGAGCCACCCAGACACACTCCTGAGATCTCATGATCCTGAGATCAAGACCTGAGCTGAGATCAAGAGTTAGACGCTTAACCGACTGAGCCACCCAGATGTTCCTAGATTGGTTATTTCCTCCGATCCTCATAATTCAGTATAGTGATATAAGCATTCCTACTTTAACAACAAAGATACCAGATTTGACAGAAGTTAATTTCCTAGTCACAGAACTAATAAGTGGTTGTTAATAGTTGAGCTGAAATTCAAACCCAGGGCTGTGTGACTCCAGAGCTCACCTTCCTGCCTGCACCTCTGAGGAGGTGTAAGCCTCATGGTGCACAGAATACAAAGTTAAATGTAACACTCCCGAACACAGTACTGGACCTCAAAACCACTTTACACTCTCAATTTTCTTGTTTAATCCCAGGCAGAGTTAATCATTTCCACCTCTTTATTCCCATTTAGTATCTTGTATGCACATTCACATGTAAGAATGGTTATTGGTTTACAGGCCATTTAATGGTGCCTCCACTAGATGGACAGCCTTTCATGGGCAAATGTTTTAGCATCTGTGTTTTCTTAGTGTCTCCTACAATACCTGCAGATAGTAGGGTTCAAGAATTCAAACATTCGATAAGTGTTTATTGAATCATCCACAAACTCCCCAAGAGCACTAATGTACCCTAGTCCAGTTGCCCATGACCATTTCCAGGGATGTCGCTGAGCCATCTTCAGTCTCCAGGGCCCTCAAGCTTCATGAGGTTTCCATGAGCATCAGCAATCACACACACGTGTGAAAACATGTGAAGTACTGTGTGTCAGAACTGTTACGCACTGACTGATATAAAGAAAGACCTTCTGAGGTTGTGCTTTATGATAACCGCAGAAGCCTTTCTTAGCAAGTGAGAAAAAAGCTCCTTCACTTTTCCTGGGTTTGAGGAATTAATATGTTCTGAAGGGCAGCCTATGGGCACATGCACGCACGCGCACACACACGCTCACACGGTGCGAGCTAGCATTATCCCTACTGTATCAGGAACCTCCTGAACTGTAATCTCACAGCATGGAGGCTGAATCATACTAGTAAACATACGAGGAGCTTTCACAACAAGTTCTTTAAACATATTCATGGCTATCAGCAGTGATATTACATTTCAGTTAGGCAACCCTGATTTGAGCTGCATACCATCTTTACTGTAATGAGAGTCTTTGTTGTACACATTGTCACCGCGGAGGAAAGGTCATTAAGAAGCACACTCTCATGTAGATAATCACACCCTGGACCCTGTAAGTGTGATGGCAACTGGCAAAGAAAATCCACAGGTTCTTGTTCTGCATGGTAATACAAAGGAAACAAATAGTGCCTGGATCCTACTCATTTCCAGTTTTTTGTCAAAACGTTCTTAGCATAATCTTGCTGAGTCCGTAAGAGCATGTAACAGAGTCATCACCCTCAGTTTGACAACACTAGGCAGAAAGGTAAAAAGCAAGCATCATTTCTTTAGAGCTGTATGCTCTGAGTGTTTTACAATCCAGACTGCTGTTCAGTGTAGGATAGTGTCAAGGACTATGAAAAGTCTGATGTTGTACCCTACTTGCAAGCTAACAAGTTAGCCTCGTATAATTTCGTTTATTCTAGCAGAAGAAATAAGAAAATAAGAAATCAGAGACAGAAGACGGTTTATTATTTACAGCAATAGTAGGTGAACCAACCAGGCTAGCCTGAGGTTGCCATGAGGAGAAAAGTAAAAGTATCTTAACTGGGAACGGCAAGAGTAGAGTCTTGAGTTTTCTAGTTAGGACTATATAACTTCCTACCCCTTGCATGCTAATCATTACCCAGGAAGCAGCTGAGAGAAAATGATCCCCTTCTGGGGAGATTGCATTCAGTGATCAGATTGTCTTACTAATATGTGTGGACCAGGAGGAGATGAGGGAGGTAGAGATGGAGGTAATATTGAGCCAGTTACTGAGGAGGCCATTCCAGTGCTCAGGATGCAGGATGGCTTTCAGATGCAGAAAGGCAGGGAGCATGGAAGGTCCATCAAATGCCTTGACTGTCAGCTCATTGTTGAATGGCTTGTGATAGAAGACACACCATTGTCAGACTGCAAATGGTCCAGACAGCCAAAAACTTGACATGGATTAGTTTCAAGGGCAACAGCAGTGTGGCTAGAATTGGTTGACCGGACTAGAACAAAAACACCATCACCTGAAAAAGTATCAATAGAAGTGAGGTCCTGTGGGTAACGCTGAGAGGGAATGAAAGGCCAAAAGCAGTCAGTCTACTAGGAGTGGGTGGAGTCGATGCCCCGGGTGATGTGTCCTCCCTCATTACGAGACAAATGAGTCAACTTTGGCAGGAGCTCCAAGTCTGGCATGCAGCTGTAGCCTCTGCATCAGAAATATAGAGGCCTTTACTTTATGCCCAGTCTGTGATGGTAGATGTGTTTCCATGTCTACTATGGGGATGGATCCAGGCATGGATGGTAGAAATCTGGGCAGTGCAGGCTTAGCTTAGTCAGTGACTTGAGTCCAGTCAGTCTCAGCAGAGAACAGATTCTTAGCCTGGGCTTAATCCAGACAGTTCTATCAGCAGCCACAGTTTATTCACACAGTTTATAGCCCCAAAGAGGGGTATCTTTAATCTGTCAGTCTTTAGTTTCTAAGAGGCAGATCAAGTAGCTAGACCATTGACAATGGCCCAAGAGTCAGTAAAAAAATATGTATATCAAAATTCTTCAAGGACAGTATTGTCCATTGCTATGAGAACAGCCTTGATTTCAGCCCAATGACTAGAGCAAGTTCCTTTATTTTGGGCTTGCATCATTGGCACTGAACTTGAACAACCATAGCAGCCCTATGAATTACACCAAGTTTCAGCCTATTGGAATAGTGAGGCTCAGGCATTTAGGGAAACTGCTGTGAATTAAGGGCCCTATAGAGCCAGTGACTTTGCCTTAGTTGGCACAGTGGGGAACAGTTTTCCCCCAAAGAATAGGTACCATTGTTACATGTAAAGTCTAGAAGCTGCTGAGGCCAAGCTGGCTGTGTTCTTGAATATACCATTTTCACTTGACAAGTGAAGCTTGTTGGGCCTGAATCTGAGGTGACTCACCCAAAAATAGGAATATCACATCAGAGAGTTGTAAGGCTTCCGTGGGTCAGGCGTTCAGTTTTAGCAAGCTAATAGGTATTTGTCAAAGGAATTTTCCTGATCGTTGTATCATGAAAGTAATGAATCTAAAATCCCAAAGGGGCATCTCTGGGTGGAGGCTGCCTCCCTGTGCTAGAGGCTCTGATCAACAAAATCATCAGGCACAGAGACTTCTAGCTCAGAGGTGTCTTTAAAGTTATGGGTTAGAGTTATAACACTTTATGTTGTAACTTTCTGGATAGCTTCCAATGCAGTCTAGTCATTTGGGCTCCACTCAAAGGATGTTGATTTGCAAGTGAACCCATATGAAGAGCCAAATAGAATCCCCAAATGAGGCATTCACTGTCTCCAGTACTCGAAGTATCCAACATGGGCATCCTTTTGGTGGCAGGTTGTCAAAGAGATGGCAGTTTTTCCTTGACTGACAGAAAAATTGAATGTTGTGAATCCACCCACATAGCTTCAAGAAACTACTTGGTCAGCAGGCCCCTGAATTTTTTCAGGGTTTATCAGCCACCTCTAAGAGACATATGATAATACTGTAGTCACAGTGGTTGAACTGAGGCTTCTGATTTGCCAATTGACGGGACATCACGTAAGGAAAGCTTTGGATGTTAGAGGGTAGAGGTGCTCACTAAATACATACATTCTGGCAACTGAATTCAGTTGTTGCCCCCATTACACCACCTGTGCCAAACATTGTGACTGTCACTGGATCCATTTTACAGACTAACGGCACATTTTACCACTGGCACTTGTAGGTCAGTCTCATTTGCACAGCAAGACCTCCAATATGTTTTTAGTGCCTCTCTGGGAGTACCCAAATCCCCTAGGAATCACTATAAAGGCTTGTGTGCCATCTTAACATTCTCTACATGCACCTCTTCTCAACTGAGGAGCATCCTCTCTGATACTTATGGAACAGAGAAGTATAAGCATCAATTCTCATTGACATTAAGATGTAGAAGCAGCGGGGCTCCTGGGTGGCTCAGTCGGCTGAGCGTCCAACTTCGGCTCAGGTCATGATCTCACACTCCATGAGTTCGAGCCCCGTGCCGGGCTCTGTGCTGACAGCTCAGAGCCTGGAGCCTGCTTCGGATTCTGTGTCTCCCTCTCTCTCTGCCCCTCCCCTACTCATGCCATGTCTGTCTCTGTCTCTCAAAAAGAAATAAACATTAACAACAACAACAAAAAAAAGATGTAGAAGCAGCAACAACAGTACATTGAATTGGCTAAAAAGGCAGCATCCACAAAGTCAGGCTAGCTTCCTTTCCCCACTATAAACCCTGCCCTACTCCATTAGGTGAATCTGCATGCCTTTTCCTTCCACTCATGCAGGTAGGATAGTGAATTGGGCTTCTGTACCAATAGAGTCATAAAAGTTTTACTTCACTCCAGGACTCCCCAGCTTACCGAAATGGATGTGTATGGCCTTTAATCCTCCTTGGGGATAGGAAGGGAAACGTCAGCCCCTACCTCTAATGGTTTCTCCTTAATGTGGTTGAGGTCAGGGAGGGTAGAGAGAGATCATTTTCTCTTTCTCATTTGTTAACATTATAAACCCAATCCAGAGAAGTAAGAGCCTGGACCCTAGTCAGTGCCTCATAAATGGTTTTTCAAACCATTTCAAAACAAGAGTTTTTCTGTCTCAGAAAAAATCTCCCAAAGAAGGCCAGTATTCCCTTATAGTAGCCAGGATTCACTGCAAAAAAAATTCTGAGACCTTTTACTGTCATCTCCAAATGGATCTAAAATTAGCATTATAGATTACAGGAGGCTTTGAGGTATAAGAAAGCACAGTTGTTGCATTCTTCCTTGATAACCATTATAAACCCCACCCCCTCATCCCCATGTGACCAGTGGAAGCTCTAATGACCCATCTGGTTTTTGCCCGCGGTGGTAGCGAATATCCTTCCTTTCATGCTCTTTGTGGATACGTGTCTGTGTAACTTGTCTGGATGGGGGTGGAAACTTCTGCCCACCCAGGATAAATCTTAGCACTGGCTGTTACACATTCAGTGTTGACCCCTCGGTTGGTAAGGAAGTTCCCCCATCCAGGGGAAAGGTAGCAACAATCAAGGCACTTAGGCAACTGTCTCTGAAACTACTTCCTGATATTCAGCCTGCAACCACCTTTCTAATTCCTTGTCATTATCAGGCAACAAAGTAAAACAAACAAACTTCTATTTCTTAGTTGGCCACAAAATTTAGTCCATTCACTAGTGATTCCCATGGACTTCCCTCAAATCCTGTTAATTGGCCTGTGAGGCACTCATCCGTTCCCTTCCAGAAGGCCGTGTCTTTTATATCAGCACCACTATCATTGCCAAAACTGTCAAGAACTGTGAAGGGTCTGACATTTACCCGACTTGCAAACCAGTAAGTCAACATGCCATAGTTTCATGGATGCTAGGAAAACAACAACAACAACAACAACAACAAGATTCCTAGGTCAGAGATGAAGGAGTTTATTACAGCAATAGCGACGGCCAGAGCATTGGCATTTTAACATCAGCTCCTCAGTCCCAGTTCCCACAGGGTGAGGGGAATATGCCAGATGACATCACCCTGTGCAGTGCTGAGTTACAGGAGATGAACCCTGAGCCCAGAATCTTTCTGTAATGGTCAATGAGTATTCCTGCTACCTCTCACTTTGAAGGCTTTTTGCCACATAAACATCCTTTAAAACAACAAAGGGCAAATCAGTGCTTTGCTCACAGAAATACGATTGACAAGTATCCAGTAACAAACAATATGAGAATGGCACTCAAACAGCCTGTGATTAGGAAGTCCATAGCCTATGTCATTCTGTGGATAATACAGGTGGATATGTTGGGAGCTTATGATTACTTAAATAAATTTTCAACCTGCCACAAGAGGTTAAAATAAAAATCCCCACAAGAGGAGGAAGAACATGATAATTTCAGGAGCAGAAGGGACAATAGATGTCAAGGCATGTTAAAAACAAACAAACTAACAAACCACGGTTAAGTTCAAGAGCAGATAAAAACTGTTGAAGCAGGAACATGTGTATATGTTGGGGTTCCTTTTACTAGTGACTCTATCTGTTTAAATTTTTTTACATTAATCTTTAAATTTTTTAATTAAATAATTTGAAAATAGCAGAATTCTCCATTGAAGAGAAAAGTGCTTATGATAAAAACCTTTATTAGTTGGGGTTTGTATAGAACTTTTCTCCCCCAGAAAACCCCTTCTATGGTAGAATTGGGGAAAATATGTAAGCGTCTTATCTAAAGGTAAGATTGAAATGCAACTGTTAGTTTTAGAAATACTTGATATATTTTTTTAGTGTTTATTTATTTACTTTTGAGAGAGAGAGAGAGAGAGGAGAATGTGAATGGGGGATGGGCAGAGAGAGAGGGAGAGAAAATCCCAAGTAGACTCTGCACTGTCAGCACAGAGCCTGATGCAGGTCTCGAACCCACAAACTGTGAGATCATGACCTGAGCTGAAATTAAGATTTGGGTGCTTAACCAACTGAGCCACCCAGGCGCCCCAATATATTTTAAATATGGGAACAAAGACCTGGGATGAAAAGAAAGCTGAACAATTAAATTTCACTGGATGACTGGGTGCAGTATCCAACATTCTAGAAGGATCTAATTACATAACCCATGCATCACTACAGTCCCAATGTTCACTGAGCAGAACAAGGAGAATGAGGGCCTTGCAAATGTGTACAACAGAGGCTGCTTCTATACAACAACAAATGAACCCAAAACAAAACTGACTTTAAGGGGAATCTAGTCATTTATTCTCTCACTGAGTAACAACCAAGTGTCAGGCCCTGGGGTAGATGAGTGGAGGACAGGCTTAAAGCCTTTTTTTTTTTTTTAAAGGAAAGGGGAAATAAACTCATGATCTTCAGTATTTGTTTGTAAGTGGTGTTATCCTTATTGCTAGTCCCTGTATTACTTAGGATTCGAATATGTTTTTGGAAAGGAAATAGAGAATGAAATCTGAAGAGTGACAGGTACAGGTGGTACAGTTCTGCACTGATGAAGATATAATGAAGAGAGACCTCATCAAGCTCGGGAAATGGATAGAAAAGTATCCGGGAGTTCTCGTTGTGGGCAACAAGCAGATGGTAAGTCTGGGGCAAATGAATCTAAACTATGACTATAAGATGATCATCTCTGAATTATCCACTTGAAACCCTGGAAATAGAATTTATTATTGACTTGTTGCTCTGGCCTCTGTTTTGTGGCTGCTCTAAAGCCCAGCAGCCTGCTGACGGTCACTGGATCCTGAGGGTCCCAGGAAGAAGGCAGAAAGTGTCTAGGGCTGCTCCTCAGCCTGAACCCCACATCCCAAGAAAGGCAGCGAAGGCTCAATAGCTCTAAATTGGGAACAAACGGGAAGACTAAGATATCTCAGGAAGGCAAAACCGGAGAGAGTTTATTATCAAAATCTGTAAAGTCCTTAAAGGATCTATGTGGTGAGGTTCAAGGCTGCTGCATGCCATTGTACCAGTTGGATGCTGCAAGGGCACCTGGCCAAGGGCATAGTGAGGAATGGGGGACGAAGCGGGGGCCACACTGGGTCTGAAATCTAGCCGTGTTCTGCTCACTGAACCATGCCCCTGGAACAAGGCCACATCTGCCTGAAAGGCGGAACACCCATTCCTAAACTGAATGCCAGAGGGTGCTTTTTCCTCCTCTGCATAAAGCCCTGTCTGTGCTAGCTGGGGCCCCAGAGTGAGAACATCCTCAAATCCTGGAATGCTAAAACTCAAGGGCACCCATTGAAATTCTATGAAAGTAGTTTAAAGATAAATAAAAGATGGCATTACTTTATACAGTGGGTAGTAAACATATGGAACTCATTATCCTCAAGATGTTGCGTAGTCCACAAATATAAATAGGATAAAGAAAGATTTAGATAAATTCATGCTTGTTAGATTCATATGAGCTGTTAGAGCATTGTTAGAAACACACAGGGAACGTCTCCAAATGCTTTCAGGGAAAATACCGAGATGTCCTATAATGCCAGTGCCATGAATTGGATAAGCAAAATAACTGTCCAGGTTTTTCAGGGAAAAATAGCCAAGGTTTCCAGATATCTGAGAGTGAAGCTATTATGTCGTAAGTACATTCTTTATACTAACAAATTGTGTAAAAATCTGTCTCAATGGCAGTATGTACTTTGATGTGATCTTAAACTGAGTTTGTCCAACTCAACTTTTTCTTAAGAACTTGGAGTTTTCATGACAAATGCACAATATTGTACTGGGCTGTAAAAGAGTGCATGTCACTGTTTGACTATAACCTGGTCCCATGGAGTTATTGCATTAATTTTTTTTCATTGCTTTGAGTATTTCTGCTTACTTTAGATAAAAGTTTTTATCTTCTTCCCAGTACTTCAGGCTTCTGTTCTCAGATTGTGATTGGCTTCCAGGAAAAAAACCTTTCCTTCCTAATATGCTGCCCTCATCTCTTTGACTCCAGAGGAAAGCGCTCACTCTGTTCTGTGTCATTTCATCTCAGCTGTGAAACAGATCTTCCCTTCATTCACTAGAGTCCCCGGAGACCAGGCTGCACTACTAACAAGCTTAACTGAAGGTTGGGGAATAACAGAAGAGGAGCACATTGTCTAACTGCTGCTAGGTTTGGCTGCCAGATGTGCTTACCCCTGAACTCAGGGAGGCTCAGACCCATTCTGAGTTTATGCCTATTTGGTTCCCACCCCAGTGCAGCTCACTCCAACCGCAGAAGCAGATCTAACAACCGCACAACTCCAAACACAAGCCCAAGCCAAGCTCCAGAGATGGAAAGGAGATGTTTCCTCCTTCCAGTTCAAGGCCAACCTTTCCAGTCATCACTCATTGGTACCAGTATCTTACTTGTCCCATGGTTCCCAGTAGGATAATGCATCAAAACACAACAGCCCAACATCAATACACTCTAGACAACTCAACCTTATATTGCCCACAGGCGCTGATAGTCCTGGCCTGGTTGAGTCCTTTCTGCTCCTTTGTGTGGTCTGTCCACTCACAGGAGGCCCTGCCTGCTCATTCTTCATGCAGTCTCCAGATTTTGCTTCTGGACAACAATGCGCACAAATCTCTAAGTAAATAAGTGATACTTTTCAGGCACAATATAGTCTAAGTTCATATGCTAAAGAAAATAAATATTTGTCTAAGGGAGATACAATGCTCAGAGATGCAACTCTGCAGATTGCAAAATGGGCATTTGTTGTTGAGTTATAACACAGGGATGTTTAGCAACACAGAGTCACCAACGTAAGACAAGGCCTTTGCTTACGTATGAACACCTAAATGACTCATTCTGATTATTTTTCCAAAATATGAAAACATTCTGTCCTGCAAGTGAATTCCAGCTTCCATCTCTTTTTTTTTTTTTTTTTTTTTTTTTTTTTTTAACGTTTATTTATTTTTGAGACAGAGAGAGAGCATGAACGGGGGAGGGTCAGAGAGAGGGAGACACAGAATCCGAAACAGGCTCCAGGCTCTGAGCTGTCAGCACAGAGCCCGACGCGGGGCTCGAACTCACGGACCGCGAGATCATGACCTGAGCTGAAGTCGGCTGCTTAACCGACCGAGCCACCCAGGCGCCCCTCCAGCTTCCATTTCTTGAGAGGAAAACAACGTATAGCTTTGAAATCACTGTGCTTTTCTTCTTCTTTCTGGTCATCATGTTTTCAAAAATCTTTAAGGCTAAGGTTTAGTCATCCCTCTTCGTTAAGTATGATATTTAATAGGGTCTAAAATACATTTAATCTATTTATTTTGTATATTCAACATCTCTATGATCAACGTATCTTACAACCTATGGCTTCTCAAATCACACTCAGCCAAGCAGGATTCGTGACACAGTTGCCTCTATATGTGAGAAATTAGTCCATTATAAAACCGAGCTCACTGAAAGGATAGTGACTTGGTTTTTCCTGTCAGGGTCTAACTGGACAACTGCACAGCTCCAGACAATGCCATTTGAGGATACTTGAGGTGGGAGTATAAACGTGTGGTCTGAAAAACTTCCATGAATAGCTTCCAGTAGGACCTATAAAGCTCCAGAATTAAAACTTTTATAATGGGTGCCCGTGGTTTGGAAAAAAGTATTAGAGACAGAAATGGAGCCCTCTTAGGAAATGCCACCTCGCTCATGTTCTTGGTGGCACAGTGTCTGATACGCTGTAGAGACACCAGTTGACTCTGCATCCAAAAGTGATTCAGAGGAACCACCTTCTACACGTGAAGAAATTTTAGGGAATAGTTAAACCAATTTGTTTTGACTCATTTACCCTTTGGTATGCATGATAAATGATTTTCTTAAATCTTTGTCCAGGGGCACATTGGTGGCTCAGTTGAGAGTCCTGCTTTTGATTTCGGCTCAGGTCATGATCCCAGGGTTGTGGGATGGAGCCCTGTGTCAGGCTCAGTGCTGAGCGTGGAGGCTGCTTCAGATTCTCCCTCTCTCTCCCTCTCCCTCTGTCTCCTGTGTGTGTGCTCTTTTTCTCAAACAAACAAATAAACAAACAAAAACCCCAAAAAAATATATATCCAAATAACTCATTCTATGTTATAATAAAAGCCTTAAGTCATAGTTTAATTGGTATTTTTTTTTTCCTCAGAGACATATAATGTAATGGTGTGTGTGACTGGACCAGTGGTGCTTACCTAATCTGTTCCCTATGCTTCCCAGGGCTCTTTTAAGTAGGTTGTGCCACATGACTAGTTCTGGCCAGAGGGATATGGGTGGAAAGTGACTTGTGTTATTTCTGGATCAAAGTATATAAAAACTAGGTCTTGACTTTCAAATGACTTTTCTGTCAGCACAGTAAACCCTGAAGCCTCTTATAGAGGTGATGGAGACTTTATCAGCATATGGCTCCTAAGTGACCCAGTAGAGGAGAAGCCCCAAGTGACCCTCATTGTAGCATGAAATAAGCTTTCATTGTGTAAACTAATGATGTTTGGGGATTATTTTTACTGTGACATACTATAATCTGCCCAACAACCAATGGTATCTTACATCTGGTGAAATACTGTATAGGCATACTCAGTGGTAACTCAACTGGTAAATGCTTAGCAACCAGCTCTCATGGGGGTGGGAGGAGTCCCTGATTTGTATCATTTGCCTACTTTTGTGGTATAAATACTCCCACCATGGCCAATTTCAAATTACCAATGTGATATCAGCCAGCTTGCTAAATTACTGAAAATTTAGCCATTGGTTCTTGCAAACTACTATAAGTAGGCTCCAGCATACCACTAGACATATGCCACAAACATCTCCCCAGTGAACATTTTTCTCATAGAATTTCCTCTTGGTTTTGACACCCAACTTCATATATATATATATATTCTATGTTCTATTGAGTTTTCAGTATGTAAATACACGTTTTTCCCATAAATCTTCGGATAAGTGTATATTTACATATTCAACACTCAATAGAACACTTTTAAAAAGCAGTAAGTGGGAAAAGAAACACAACTGATAGAAAGTCAGAATCATGTGTACACATTTTAAAAAGTATATATTGTCAACAAAGGTAATTTTCTCTGTCACGGGTACTAAGAGAGACATCACAGCATACAAAGCAGCTGTTAAAAACCGTCTCAGTTCTTGGATGATCAACAAGCATTGTTTAGTCATTTTACATCATAACATGTACTATACACATTTTACCATGTTTTCATTCCCTTTTAAGTAATTTGCTGGTGGTTTAGGGCTGATGTGCAACACATTATAATTTTTCCCATTTGAAATAATGAGAAATAGGCTTCCAGTCAGCTTTGTTTACATGGA
This sequence comes from Leopardus geoffroyi, assembly GCF_018350155.1. Taxonomy (NCBI): domain Eukaryota; kingdom Metazoa; phylum Chordata; class Mammalia; order Carnivora; family Felidae; genus Leopardus; species Leopardus geoffroyi. The sequence goes on along the minus strand of NC_059328.1, from coordinate 177,724,216 downwards.
ACATCTTATTGTCACTAATGGATTACTGACATTAAGTGGGAGATACTGATTATATGAATACCAACACCTTTAGCTCTCATGAGCTTTCACATAGGAATTTAATGGCATCCGTTTTGATGGTTCAGGGAACTTTTTGCATAATTCTTCATTTGTATTGTGTCCTGGATGGACAGTATTACTGGAGAGCTCAGCTGTGAATGGATGAAGCCAGTAATTCTTACATTTCTGGTATAGTTAAAAATATACGGTATGACATTAGTTGCTCTCTATTCTGAGGTGAGAAACAGGGTCGAATCTAATTATTTCCAATTCATTGATGCAAAATAAATAAGTAACCATTCAGAGAATGGTTAACAATGACTCTTCCCAATAGCTACTGCTCCCCACTCCTTTTATCCTGAGTCAGGTCAGCCTGTGGAAGAAGTAAAAGGCTATTTAAGTAAGCCCTCCTATCAAAATATACTTTTATACCTGTCATAGTTCTGACATATGCTGATAGAGCTTTATCCTTTTGTGTCTAGAGTTCCCTGGGAAGGGTCACACCTTAAATTATTTACCATCTGAGTCCTTAGAGGAAATGAAGAAAATTAGTTGAGGTCAAAGTCCTGAGGGAAAAGTTCAATGTTCCCTCTTATAGAAAGGTGTGTTCTAAGAAGGAAGAGACAAAGGGTAAGAGGGGACTAAAAAAACCAAAGTTTATCTACTTGACAGAGTAGTCTGGAATTCCCAAGAAATCCCTGACATTTATCCTAATAGATCATATTATCACCACCGTAAGGAGACCCCCATCTAGCCCACACAGATCTGATACTCCCTCACATAATAAATTTTTGGCCAGTGAAAATAACCAAATTATGTTTTTTAGATGGCTTTGCAAGGCTTTTCTCCTTTTGTACTACTAATTTTGTGATTCTATGGATGGGATAGAATTGAATTTTATCCTTCTGATGCACTGTGTGCCCTTGCCCAGGAAAATATGGGAGTACTTGTAATTTCCTGACAGCCTTCATCCATAGCCTTGCTTCTTTGATGAACATCATCAGCATCTCTTAGAAATAGGATCTTGGGGCACCTGGGTGGCTAAGTGGGTTAAGTGTCTGACTTTGGCTTAGGTCATGACATCGCGGTTCATGAGTTCAAGCCCTGCATCGAGTGCCGAATCGGGCTTCACACTGTCAGTGTGAATCCCTGCTTGGGATTCTCTCTCCCTACCCAACCCCCGCCCCTCCCCCACTTGCTCTCTCTCTCAAAAAAAAAAAAAAAAAAAATTAAAAATTTTGAAAAAGAAAGAAACAGCATCGTAGGCCTTACCTCATACCTGCTGATTTAGAGTCTACATTTTAGTAGGTCCCCATGATTAAAATGCACATTAATGTTTGAGAAACCTTATCAACAGTTTTTGGAAGCTAAGGAAGTTCTAAAGACTTCTGTACCAGCTCTCAAGCAAGCACCTAGTATGTGTCTGAACTGGGTGGTCAGCAAACATCTGAAAGTTTTAATCACTGAAGAGGAAACTTCTAGCATTCTTTCAGTACTACATAAAATTGGACTGGATCGCTCTTAGAAACAGAAACTATTCAGGAATGACTGACGAGAGTTCTAGCCTGTTTTTATTGAATACTTCTCCTTGGTGTATAGCATAGCCTTCTTCTCTGTATTTAGTTTGTTTAAGGGCTACAGTGAAAAACTTGGACCTCAGGTTCTCTCTACCTTTATGCTGTACATAGAGCCTATCCAATAACAGTGCTAAACACAGAGACATTCTTTGTTAGTTGATCATTTAATGCTTTGGTTATTCCATATCCAGGGCATCTTAATATTTGAAATAATTCTGTATTGCTTAAAGTACTGTGTAATTGGGGCGCCTGGGTGGCTCAGTCGGTTAAGCGTCCGACTTCAACTCAGGTCACGATCTCGTGGTCCATGAGTTTGAGCCCCGCATCGGGCTTTGGGCTGACGGCTCAGAGCCTGGAGCCTGCTTCGGATTCTGTGTCTCCCTCTCTCTCTGCCCCTCCCCTGTTCATGCTCTGTCTCTCTCTGTCTCAAAAATAAATAAACGTTAAAAAAATAAATAAATAAAAATAAAGTACTGTGTAATTCTAGAATTATGGGGCGCCTGGGTGGCTCAGTCAGTTAAGCACCCGACTCTTGATTTCGGCTCAGATCATGATCTCATGGCTGGTGAGATAGAGCCCCACGTCGGGCTCTGTCCTCACAGCACAAAGTCTGCTTGGGATTCTCTCTCTTCCTTTCTCTCTGTCTCTCTCTCTCTGTCTCTCTTTCAAAATAAATAAATAACCAAACAAACAAATAAACTTTAAAAATAATAATTCTAGCATCGTAACATCTCAGAGTTTTTGCATAACTCTTTGGGTACCTTAAGTATCTTAAGTACACCTTTTATTTGCTTCGGGAATTCCCCCTAAATACCTAACAGCTGCTCATCTTCCGTCCGGATACTTCTAATGACATGATGCATACTTTCTCCTACATCAATTTCTCCTAGGTTTGAACACTTCTAAGTAGTACAAGTTCTCTCTCATACTGGATTAAAATTTGTCACCCATCGGTCCTTATAATTATTTCGTCATTGCAGTTATTAATTCTACACCACATTTTCCTCAGCTGGTTGATATACTCTTCCTTGTTACTAGGAAAATTTAGAATCAAGCACAGAAATATTATGGTAGGGTTCCAAAGGCCATCAAAAAGCACACAATGAAATCAAGACTAGAAAGTATTTCTTTCTGATTTACTGTTCTATTCACTAGACTGTCTGCCAAGAAAGGCTGCTCTGTGACCAACGCTGTGATAATACCCAAGCAAAAACATCAGTCCCTGGGAAAGATCATGGATCAGGGTGTGGTAAGAACCCAGAAACTGTGTTCCTCCCTTCATGGGTCAAACATCTGGCAAGATTCCTGGGGTAGGATCTGTGGCCAAAATCCACTGTGGGGAGCCGATCCGTTCCCATAAAGGAGATTTGACTCTCTGGCAGCTGGCAGTTTTCCTCTGTGGAATGGGTGTTCCTGGCACTCCATACAAGTCCTCCCTTGCTCCTCACTCTTTTCTCCCCACCCCCACACTCCACACCCTACTGCACACACCCTCCCACTCCTACCTCAATGAAACCCCTCCCTACCGTACACTGTGCACACACACACATGCCCCCACAGCTTCCTCTGCAAACACACCCACATCTCTCTCAGACACACGCCCAGGCAACACAAGACTTTGTCTGGGGCCCTCGTCCTGTCTTCCACACAGCCTTTTCCCACACCTGAGCACCATATCTACCAGCCTACTTCATCTTCATCTCATGATCTCCTCTGCTTTCCTTTCTTTTAGGGTTTTCCTTCACCTCATCCCAGCTCACCCCACTTTGCTGCCGGGGCCTGGGAATGCTGGTGTTGTAATCTGGTTCTGCACATTTGTAATCTGGAGCTGTCACAAGCAGGAAAGTCAGCCTGCATGTGCCTGCCTGTTCTCCCACAGCCAGGCTAAGACAGAGTACGGAAAGAAGCTGGCAATACGTCCTATTTCTGGAAACTACAAACACTCTTGGTTTCCCTCTTCAGATCCCCAGAGAAGCCAGTGCAGACTCTACAGGGGTCATCACCTTTCGTTCCACCCTCCCTCTAACTGCTGCATGGTTTTCCAGTCCTTTCTTGAGTTGCTCTCGTACAGCACAGTGCCTGTGGTGGTGTCCCTCACATCCTGTTCATTACAGCAAGTTGCCTAGGGCTAGGGGACCCTACAAACCCACAGATGATATAGGGGACAAGAAAAGAGGGGAATTAAGGTTGATTCTGTTTAACCAGAATCTTAGATAATTTAAATATATGTTAATCACCTGGAATCTACCTACAGACAAGACACTGAAAAACATGCTGAATCAATGGAATACAAAACATACGAATTTATACTGTTTCCATGCTGGGTAGTACTTGATAGCTTCTCTAGGATTTAAAAGTGCTCTTCCTGGGCAAATGATTTGCCATGTTGCCTAGGTTTCTTATTTTTCCTTGGTGAGGTGAATTTTCCTCTAGTTTGACTAAATGAATGTTAAGAACAATGGGGGTCCTTTATTCCTTCCATTCTAAGAACACATGAATTTTTCATAACAGCTGCTGTTTACATGGAGTGAGTATTAAGCATAGCCTATCACACTGCATTGAACATTAAACAAGCAAGTAAGATAGATACTGTTTTTGTCCACTGAAAATTTACCATCTAAGGAAAGATTGTATCAACAGGACAAAAAATATGTGACTAAATAGCCAGAAACAGCTCTGATTGCTTTTTTTCCACGTTAAAAACAAAACAAAAAAATCAGTGAGTCCCTTCTTTCCAAAGAATAAAGTCCTAACGTATAACTTTGGTGTTCAGGAAGCTACCAGTTTGAGTCCTCCTTTCCAGCTCTGTCTTCCATTCTCCCCACCAATGTAGTAGTCTATAGGCTGAACTCGCTGACTCCCAGGCACAGTGTGCTTTCCCTCGCCATCTCGAGGCCAGGACTCCGGTCATTTCTATATTGTATCCCTCACAGTTCCTAGCCCAGTGAGTTATGCATAATTTTGTAGTTGCTGAATAAACATTTGCTGAGGGTAAGCTTCATGAGAACAAGGCAGTTATAATTATGGCAGAATTAGAATTTGCAAAGCTCATTGAAAAACATGAAAAGGTATACCATATCCTCTTTACCAATAAAGTGTGTGCTTTCTCTTTAGATGAAGCCATGACCCCTCAAGCGTTCTTGTTCATCAACATTGTTTTTTTGCGTTACCATACCTCCCCAACATTGTTACTATATTTCATGTCTCTGGGATACGCTTGTTCAGCCTCACGTGTCCAGGCTTCACATGTCTTTGGACTGGGTTTTACCACAGACTAAGAGGTTGCTATCACCAGACGTTTCCAAAACACAAAAGACAAGTCAGCACAGCACAAGTAGAGACTAGAACCAGACCCTCCCCCCATAAACTAGTTAATTCACCCTCATTTCAGTATGTTGAGGAAATACTGTCTTCAAGGGTGTATAAGCATTCACGCTTCATTAATTTCTTCCTTCCTAGGGAATAACTCCCACCTCCCCTGCTCTTAATGTTTAGCTTTATTTTGTTGCTTCCTGCTTTATTTAACACCAGTAAAATGTATTAGCATCAGTTCTGCCTTCCATCAACAAACTTTGGAAGTTGGTATTAGTTCTAGAAATTATTGTTTCCAGCCATATGATTCAAATAGTTTAAGAGTCTCAGGGTAACAAATAGAACCCAATTCAGCAAGTTGTCAATAATTTTCCATGGCAATGAGCATTATAAAAGGTAAATCAGATATTCCCCATAGTAATTGTGAATATAAGTCACTAAAATTCATAAATGATCCTTAGTACTCTTTTTAACCATTAATTTCAAGTTTTGCCTTTCTCCTAACCAACACTTTTTAAAAACCAGGGTCATATAAGAGAGAAACTTTAATTTAATCTTATTTATTTGACCATTATATATAAAGAATTAGTGGTACTAACAAGCTTTGAAAAGGCTCATAAGGGAATAGTGAAAGAGAAAAAAAGATTTTGTGGGTTTTTTGGGGGTTTGTTTTTAAAGTTTTTTATTTATTTTAAAGTTTTTATTTATTTTGAGAGTGGGCAGAGAGAGAGAGAGAGAGAGAGAGAATCTCAAGCAGGCCCTGCACTGCCAGCAAGGAGCCCAACATGGGGCTGGAACTCACAAACCGTGAGATCATGACCTGAGCCAAAATCAAGAGTCAGACACTTAACTGACTGAACCACCCAGGTGCCCCTGCAATGAAATTCTAAGTTTAGTGAAGTAAGCAAAAAAGTTTTTAGAAAAAATTAGTTTTTGTACCAGATACTTCAGAATTTGAGCTTTGAATTAAAAATAATTGAGCAAAGCTTTGCAGAGTTGGGAGTGGGACCGGGGGTAGGTGGGAAGAAAGATCATTTGTTGGGAGTGGCTGGAAACTGACATTTAGAGAGCCATGTAAAAAGAAGCAGAGCCCAGAAAGTAAATTAGTAAGTGCCTAGGGCTGGAGGGTGGGGTGAGGAGTGGATGGGAGGATGGGCGACAGCTAAGGGGTGTGGGATTTCTTTTTGAGGTAATGAAAATATTCCAAAATTGATTTGTGCAATGGATACACATCTCTTTGAATATACTAAAATCCATTGAATTGTAACTTTACATTGTTGAATTGTGTGGTATGTGAATCATATCTTCATCAAGCTATTGAAAGAAAGAGTCCATAGAAGTTGGATTTTAGAATTTACTTCATCTAATCTAACTCATTCTAATCTGACTCATTGCGTTCCAATTTTAAAACTATTTTTTTCCTTTCATAAGCATATAAATCTTAACTGCTCTCAGGTATATTCTCAGGCCAAGAAAAATATAAAGGGTACTGGGGTTCATGAGGTTTCTTCTGGGAACAAGCAGGGGCTTGAAGAGCAAGCTACTGAACCTTTGTCTCAATTTTTGTTTATCTTGCAACAAGTTTAAGAAAATAGAAGTTTTGTTGCAGGAATACATGCAAAGTTCATAACCAAAGACTGTCGAGAAATTTACACAGTGCTGTAAATAATAATAATAATAATAATAATAATAATAATAATAATAATGCCAAAAAAATCCAAACACAAAGAAAATAGATTAAAATGGGAAGAAATACACCAGGGTTGAATGGCAGCCCTGCAGCTTTCTAGCTGGATGAAGTCAGGTAAAACACTAACCGTTCTGAGCTTTGTTTTTCTCCTTTATAAAATGGGGACCTTTATAATATGCAACATTGTTTTGAAGATATGTGATAGTGTATACAAACGTCTGGTATATAGAAAGCGCAGAATGAATGGTAGTAATTATTATTGCAAAGGACATATATTGAGGCTCTTCCTTTGGTTCAACATCTTGGACCAAATAATAACATGCTTATTATTTTATTAATCCTGAGTAAATCTGCAGTAGTCAGGATAGGCTACATTATGTGGCAATAACAGACAATCCCAAAGTCTCAGTGACTTAAGAAAAAACAACAAAGATTTCTTTTTTACTCAGTTTACATATCCATCACAGCTTGGGGCTCCTCTCTGTGCCATGCTTATTCTAGGGCTCATTTAAGGAGCTAGTATGATCCAAAATACTTCTGACCACATGGCAAAGGGGAAAAAAGAATGTGGCAAATCACAAACAAGTCTTAGAATGTATGCCTGGAGATGACACGTGACTTTTGCTTCCATATCACTGGCTAAAGAAAGTCACATGCCATATCTATCTTCAAGGGAGTAGGGAATTATATTTTTTTTTTTATTTTTTTTTTCGACGTTTATTTATTTTTGGGACAGAGAGAGACAGAGCATGAACGGGGGAGGGGCAGAGAGAGAGGGAGACACAGAATCGGAAACAGGCTCCAGGCTCTGAGCCATCAGCCCAGAGCCTGACGCGGGGCTCGAACTCACGGACCGCGAGATCGTGACCTGGCTGAAGTCGGACGCTTAACCGACTGCGCCACCCAGGCGCCCCGGGAATTATATTTTTAACATGTGCATAGAAGATGATAAGACAGAAGATTTGTTAATAGCCTTAATGATTACCAGACAATCTTATAAGGGGAATATTTTTATCCTCGATTTTAACGTAAGGAATCTGAGGAACAGGGAGAGTAAGTACTGGCCTACAGCTAAATAGCTAGGAAATGGCAGAATAAGAGATTGAAACCCAAGTCTTGGGTATCCTGACCGTTCCAGCCAGACTCTGAAAACTGAAAATATTCTACCTATAAGGATATGTGACCGTGTCTCCCTCGCCACATTCAGAGGAAAAAAAAAAATGTGCATATTTCCTTTGGGAACAAATTGGTACTGCCTTCTCAGAAGCCAATTTGGAACAAAAACATTAAGAATCATAAACTGTTCACACACTCTTTTGACCTAGTAATCCCCAGTTCCTGGAATTTGTCCTAAGGGAGTCATCTCAAGAAGATGAAAAAATTATAGTCACAGAAAGATCTATTGTGACATTGTTTTAGAACAGTGAAGAACTAGAAAGAATCTACATTTTCAATAATAGGAAGAGTTAAAGAACTTATTGATTATCACTCAATAAATTATTATAAAGCTATTTGTTGCTTATAATTATGAAAATCATGCAGTAATGTGGGGGAAAAAAGCTTTTGATATAATGCTAAGTAGAAAACAACATAAAATTGTTTTTACAATATTGCAACTGTGTGATACAATCGTGTGGCAAAGATTGCTAACACACTCCAACTTTGTCCTCTCCTTCCTCCTTTTAGTAATAGAACCCCCACCTCTAATTTTAGCCATTCAGAGGGACACCCAGCTATGGACCACATTTCCCAGCCTCTCTTGAATCCAGGTATTGCCATATGACTAGGTTCTTGCCAATAGAGTAGAAGTAGGAGGAATGTATGCAGTTTCCCAGTTTGGCCCAGAAAAGTGACAGGGCACATGTTCCCTGTGCCTTATTTATCCCCTCCCACTAGAAAGGAAATGGCAACCACTGAAGCAGTCGTCCTGGGTCCAAAGATGAAAGCCATACATTAATGGAAATAAGAACTTTTTATTTTTCTGAAACTTCTTTAATTATTAAAAGAAGATGATTGTGTGTTAGCATAGTTTTAATGCAACAAATCCTCAAAATTTCACTTGAATATTGTTTTTTCCAAAAGGAAATTAGATCCTCTCACATTTGTGGAAATGTTTGAGGAAAATCTGGGGAAAGAAAACAAAAATAATAGAGATACACACATATAAGTGACATTTTCTTTTTAATGTTTTTATTTATTTGTTTGTTTGTTTGTTTGTTTTTGATAGAGAGACAGAGCATGAGCGGGGGAGGGGCAGAGAGAGAGGGAGACAAGGAATCCGAAGCAGGCTCCAGGCTCTGAGCTATCAGCACAGAGCCCAATGCCGGGCTCAAACTCATGAACTGTGAGATCATGACCTGAGCCAAAGTCAGATGCTTAATGGACTGAGCCACCCAGGTGCCCCTGGAGGTTACATTTTTGTCCCGATCTAGGACATTTATAATTTTTTTTTATTTTATTATTTTTTAAAATTTACATCCAAATTAGTTAGCATATAGTGCAACAATGATTTCAGGAGTAGATTCCTTAATGACCCTTACCCATTTAGCCCATCTCCCCTCCCACACCCCCTCCAGTAACCCTCTGTTTGTTCTCCATATTTATGAGTCTCTTATGCTTTGTCTCCCTCCCTGTTTTTATATTATTTTTGTTTCCCTTCCCTTAGGTTCATCTATTTTGTCTCTAAAAGACCTCATATGAGTGAAGTCATATGATTTTTGTCTTTCTCTGACTGACTAATTTCACTTAGCATAATACCCTCCAGTTCTATCCATGTAGTTGCAAATGGCAAGATTTCATTCTTCTTGATTGCCAAGTAATACTCCATTGTATATATATATACCACATTGTCTTTATCTATTCATCCATCGATGGCCATTTGGACTCTTTCCATACTTTGGCTATTGTTGATAGCGCTGCTATAAACGTTGAGGTGCATGTGTCCCTTCGAAACAGCACACCTGTATCCCTTGGATAAATGCCTAGTAGTGCAATTGCTGGGTTATAGGGTAGTTCTATTTTTAGTTTTTTGAGGAACCTCCATACTGTCTTCCAGAGTGGCTGCACCAGCTTGCATTCCCATAGGAAATTTATAATTTTAAACAGCCCTGAGGCAGTAGGAAACCTCAGGCTGCAGGGCTGGTGGGGTGGACTGTCATCAGTACAGTCCACTCAAAGGCAGAAGTGGGAGACAGGGGAGGAGAAAGGAGACAAACCAGTCACGGTTCAGTTTGACCAATACCTAATTCCTCTTTCTTTCTCGCCCTTTCTGTGTGTGTGTGTGTGTGTGTGTGTGTGTCTGTCTGTCTGTCTCTCTCTCTCTCTCTCTCTCTGTTTTTTAAGTTTATTTATTTTGAGAGAGACAGAGTCAGGGAAGGGGCAGAGAGTGAGAGGAGAGAGAGAATCCCAAGCAGGCTGTGCATCGTCAGTGTGGAGACCCATGTAGGGCTCAATGGCTACACCTGAGCCTAAATTGAGATTCAGTCACTTAACCGACTAAGCCACCCAGGTGCTCCTCCTTTCTCTCTTTTTTTCTTTTTCTTTCTTTCTTTCTTTCTTTCTTTCTTTCTTTCTTTCTTTCTTTCTTTCTTTCTTTCTTTCTTTCTTTCTTCTTCCTTTCTTGCTTTCTTGCTTTCTTTTTAATGTTTATTTTTGAGAGAGCACGTGGGCAGGGGAGGAGCATAGAGAGAAGGAAGCAGAGGATCTGAAGCAGCCCGCCCCGACAGCAGCAAGCCTGATGCACTGCTGGAACCCAGGAAATGCCAGATGAACCAAAGAAGACACCCTGATGCTCAACCTACTGAGCTACCCAGGCGCCCCCCATCTTTTCTTTTTCTTAATGTTACTATGAAACATAACACTTATTAGCTCAAGTAAAGCCCTATGGTTTTACTCCAGGGATCACCGTTTTCAAGCATCTACAAATGTGAAACCAGGAAAGCATTTCATACCTGGAAATTCTTAATGGAGAACCAGATTGTCATAGCTACATATGATTTTAAAGAAAAAGATTTCAATTTAAGTAAAAGATTTATTAATAGCTAAGATTTGTTGAGTACTTAGTATATGCCAGATACTACTCTAAGTACATTTCATGTACTAACTCATTTAATCCTTCAAATTTCTATCAGATAGGTACTACTATTTTACCTTGACCTAAAAAAAAAAGAAAACTAAGGCATAGAGCACTTAAGCAATTTTCTCAAGCTCACACAACTAATAAATGGAAGTCAGACAGTCTACTTTGGAATCTGAGTTTTTATCCCCTAGCTACACTGTCTTCATCATGAATTATTAAATCCAGCAATAATATGTAATCAGGATGTCAAATAATGAATTTCCTAATTCATCTTCCTTAATGCTTATTTCAGCCTTTCTAGCAGTATATATTAAATAATTACTTGACAGATGGTTTTTGTTTGAAATGAATTACATGGCAGTTACCAAAACATGTGAAGACTGCTGTTTGCCTACAAAATAATCATTCTTCTCTCTCTAATAAAACTCCCATTTTAAGCTAGACACACTGCCAACAAGTTAAAAGACCACAGTTTGCGACCATGCTTATAGCTGTGTGGTCATGTGACTAAGTTCCACACAATGAGACCTAAATGTAAATAGGGTGGTAACTTGTGGAAAGTCTTCATAAAAGGAAGAGGGTACACCCTTCTTCTCCCCCTCCATCCTAATTTTTGGGGTGTGGAAGTGCTGGTTTGTGCTCCCTGAGCTGAGATTCATGCATTAACGATGTAAGACCAAAAGCTAAAAGCAGCCAGATCTTTGATGATGATGATGAACCACCGTGCTAGCCTTGGGCTAGCTTTCTCCAGAATTCTTTTTACTGGACAGAGTAATGATCTAATTGCTTAAATGACTGTCTTGGGGTCTCTGTTAAGTTAATTGTAGCTAACCTTGATAATCCCAACTCATACATAAATGTAATGTTACATAATTTCCACTCAGATTTTGGGGACATCAAAAACTCATTTAAAGACATGTAAATTTAACTACTTCTCTTATAAATTTAATAAGGAAGCAACTGAAAAAGACTTTACCTAAATGGCTCTCCATCCTTACGATGGATTTTTATGGCACCTCTTTAAGGCAGTACTTCCCAACCGTTTTCATGACATGGCACTCAAAGGAAAATAGTAACAATTATATAGTGCTGTATGAAACAGGCTGATCCTGGCCAGGGGCTACTGATCCAGGAAGCCTGCCTGCCCCCAAAAAATGTAGGGTTCAATTTCTCAATCCCTCACTCCTAACCTATTCACCACAGCCCAGCTTTAATGTCATTCTACAATGGACGGATTGGTTCTGTTTACTATTAGATAAAATTTGAATCTGGAACTCATTCAAAAATCATTAAGGCTTGAGAAAAGTCAAACTATGTATTGCATAGTTTATTGTTGAAAAAAAAGGATGGATTGCAAGGTTAGATTACACAAAGGACATTTATTATTTCACTTAGGATTTTTTTTAAATGACTTCATTATGCACGTGTACACTATTTCTTTTATATCCAAGATGTAATGGAAGGGTCCTTGTGAGTCCAGGAAAGAGAAGGGTTTCAAAGAATGAGTTTATACTACTGAAAACTAGTGCCCTGGTTTTAGCTGTAAGAGGGAAAAGGGGAACATTTATTGATCATTTTCAATCTACCAGGAGGTTCTTAATGTATTTTCTCATGAATTCCTTACCCTTTGTAAGGCGGACATTAAAGATTTTAAAAATTAGGAACCTAATCCACTAAGTAGGCAGAGCTAAAATTCAAAACTCTTCCTAAGTGTATACATGCCTGGATTCATTCTTGCAATTATTTTTATTTAAAATTTTCCTTTAGGGGCACCTGGGTGGCTCAGTTGGTTGAGCGTCCAAATTCAGCTCAGGTCATGATCTCACAGTTGCATGAGTTCCAGCCCCACATCAAGCTCACTGCTGTCAGTACAGAGCCTGCTTCAGCTCCTCTGTCTCCCTATGTCTCTCTGTCCCTCCCCTCCCTCCCCATCTCTCTCTGTCTCTCAAAAATAAATGAACATTAAAAAATAATAATAAAATAAAAATTTTCTTCAATGCAACCTCATCACAAATCCACAGAATCAGATAGGGCTTACAGTGAAAATCAAATCCAGTCCCACTCCTCCAAAGGAAACCACTTTCAAGCTTTCCCTTTAGCTTTTAAGATGGTTGCCTCCATATCTCAAAAATAATATGCCTGTGTTGGCATTTTTCTTTCTCCAAATGTTTATATTTTCATCTAGGTTAGAAATGTGCAAAGTTTTAATAGCTACGTATCTCTTCAAAGTCTAAAAGAAAAAAAGTAGCCTCTTTCCCTGTCTAACCTGCAAGATCTGCTTCCATTCCCAAAAGCAACCACACTCAGCTCTTTCAGCTGTTTCATCTGGTATTTATCTCCACATTTTTACTGCTATTTCTTGATTTCTCAAAGTTCCATATATTTTCTGTGACTCTCCTCTAGGGAAGATATGGATTTAGTCTCTTCTCTCCTCTAATTTTCCTAATATGGTTATATACAATGGCTTTATCAGATCACTGATCAGTTTTTACATGATTAAGATGATGTAAATATTATTTAAAGCTGAGGCATATAATATACTATGATTATATTGCTTCTCTGGGCACAAATTTGTTTTCCTGAGAATTGATGATTATCTCATTTTATTCGTATGCTTACTTTTCTATGTACCTGTCAAAAATTAATTCCTTAAGCAGTGTGGAGGTTCCTCAGAAAATTAAAAATAGACCTACCCTATGACCCAGCAATAGCACTGCTGGGAATTTATCCAAGGGATACAGGAGTACTGATGCATAGGGGCACTTGTACCCCAATGTTCATAGCAGCACTCTCAACAATAGCCAAATTATGGAAAGAGCCTAAATGTCCATCAACTGATGAATGGATAAAGAAATTGTGGTTTATATACACAATGGAATACTACGTGGCAATGAGAAAAAATGAAATATGGCCTTTTGTAGCAACGTGGATGGAACTGGAGACTGTGATGCTAAGTGAAATAAGCCATACAGAGAAAGACAGATACCATATGGTTTCACTCTTATGTGGATCCTGAGAAACGTAACAGGAACCCATGGGGGAGGGGGAGGAAAAAAGGAAAAAAAAAAAAAAAAAAAAAAAAAAAGAGGTTAGAGTGGGAGAGAGCCAAAGCATAAGAGACTGTTAAAAACTGAGAACAAACTGAGGGTTGATGGGGGGTGGGAGGGAGGAGAGGGTGGGTGATGGGTATTGAGGAGGGCACCTTTTGGGATGAGCACTGGGTGTTTTATGGAAACCAATTTGGACAATAAATTTCATATATTATAAAAAAAAAAATTAATTCCTTAAGAAAATAAAAACACTAATTTGAAAGGATAATACACACGCCCTGTGGGGTTTTTTATTGCAACATTGTTTACAATAGCCAAATTATGAAGTAGCCCAAGTGTCCATCAAGATGTGAATGTATAAAGAAGATGTGGCATACGCTTTTATTTAACATAGTACTGGAAGTTGTAGTCCAATTAAACCACAAAAAGAAATAAAAGGCATTCAAATTGGTAAAGAAGTAGGATTTTCACATTCTGCAAATGATGTGATATTGTATGTAGAAAACCATAAAGACTCCACCAAATAAACTACTAGAAGTAATAAATGGATTCAGTAAAGTCACAGCATACAAAATCAATGTACAGAAATCTGTTGCATTCCTATACACTAATAATGAAGCAGCAGGAAGAGAAGTTAAGAAAACAATCCCATTTACAATTTCACCAAAAATAATAAAATTCCCAGAAATAAACTTAACCAAGGTGAAAGAACTGTACTCTGAAAACTATAAAACATTGATGAAAGAATTTGAAGAAGACACAGGAAATAGAAAGACATTCCATGTCCGTGGACTGGAAGAATAAATATTGTTAAAATGCCTATACTACCCAAAGCAATCACACATTTAATGCAATCCCTATCAAAATGCTAACAGCATTTTTCACAAAACTAGAACAAACAATCCTAAAATTTATTTAAAACTACAAAAGACCCAGAATAGCCAAATCAATCTTGAAAAAGAAAACAAAATAAGAAGTTTCACAATTCCAGATTTCAAATTATATTTTATAAAGCTGTAGTAATCAAAAGAGTATGGTGCTGGCACAAAAATAAACACGTAGATCAACAGAACAGAATAGAAAACCCAGAAATAAAACCACAATTATATGGTCAAGTAGTCTTTAACAAAGGAGAAAAGAATATGCAATGGGAAAAAGACGGTCCTTCAACAAACAGTATTGGGAAAACTGAGCAGCTACCTGCAAATGAATGAAACTGGACCACTTTCTTACACCATACACCAAAATAAATCCAAAATGTATTAAAGACCTAACTGTAATGCCTGAAGCCATAGAAATCCTAGAAGAGAACATAAGCAGTATGTCTCTGATGTCAGACATAGCAACGCTTTTCTAGATATGTCTCCTAAGGCAAGGGAAATAAAAACAAAAATAAACTATTGGGACTACATCAAAATAAAAATCTTCTGCACAATGAAGGAAACAACAAAACTAAAAGTCAAACTACTGAATGGGAGAAGATATTTACAAATGGCATATCTATTAACAGGTTAGTGTCCAAAATATATAAAGAACTTCTAAAACTCAACACCCAAAAAACAAATAATCCAGTTTAGAAATGAGCAGAAAATGTGAACAGACAGTTCTACAAAGAAGACATAAGAGATGACTGACAGACACATTAAATGATGCTCAGCATCACTCATTATCAAGGAAATGCAAATGAAAACTACAATGAGATATCACCTCACACCTGTCACAATGGCTGAAATAAACAACACGAGAAAAAATAAGTATTGGTGAGGATGTGGAAAAAAAGGAACCCTCTTGCACTGTTAGTAGGAATGCAAACAGTGGTGCAGCCACTGTGGAAAACAGCATGGAGTTTCCTCAGAAAGTTAAAAATAGAACTACTCTAAATTCCAGCAACTACACTACTGGGTATTTACCCAAAAAGTACAAAAACACTAATTTAGAGATACTTACATCCCTATGTTTATAGCAGCATTATTTACAATAACAAAATTAGGGAAGCAGCCCAAGTATCCATCAGTAGATCAATAGAGAAGAAATGGTATATATACATAATGGAATATTATTCAGCCATAAAAAAGAATGAAATCTTGCTATTTACAACAACATGGATGGATGTAGAGAGTATTATGCTAAGTGAAGTAAGTCAGTCAGAGAAAGACAAATACCATATGATTTCATTCATATGTGGAATTTAAGAAACAAAACAAATGAACATATGGGGAGGAAAAAAAGAGAGAGAAAGAGAAACCAAGAAACAGACTCTTAATTATAGAGAACAAACTGATGGTTACCAGAGGGAGGTGGGGGATGGGTAGGTGAAATAGGTGATGGGGATTAAAGAGTACACTTATCGTGATGAGTGCTGAATAATGTATAGAACTATTGAATCACTATATTGTATACCTGAAACTAATATAACACTGTATGTATGGAATTAAAGAACTTAAAAAAATGAATTCCCTATTATCTTCCAGAAATGTAAATCTCTTAATACATTGATATTTATGAAAGATTCTATAAATTTCTTTATTTTCTTGGAGATATCCTTCCAGAAGCCCTTTATCCTCTTGCATCAATCTGAACTTGTTGCTCTTTAGGCTTCTTGAAGAGCTGCTGCACCCAAATCACCTTCACCATGACCATGTGGGTTCCCTTTTCATGTCAAATGTAATGGATCTCCTATCTCTTAGATCTAATGTCTTTCTCTTTCTTGTTTTCTTCCCCTTATTTTTCTAGGTAATCTGCTGTAGTAGCTTGCTACAAAAGATACATGGGAGATAAATTTTCTGAATTTTTCTGTATCTGAAAAGTTTTTATTCTGCAGTCACACTTTGATAGTTTGGCTGGGTATTACATTCTAGGTTTAAAAAATTTATCCTGCATAATTCTTAAAGCACTGTTTGATTGCTTTTTCTAGTCCAACATTGTGGTTGAGAAGTCTGCTGATTCCTACTTTGTAGTGTAAGAGTCATTTGCTTTTCTATTCCTGGAAGCTTTTGAGGTTCTTTCTATATTCCCAGTGGTCTGACACTTCTCAATGATGTGCCTGTTTTCATTTGTTGTGCTGTACTTGGTAGGCACTTTCAATTTGGAAACTTATGCCTTGAAGTTCTGGGAACTTTTCTTGTGTAATTTTTTCTCCATTTCTTCTTTTTTGGGAACTACTTCTAGTCAGATATTGTACTTACTGGACTGAATCTCTAAATCTCGTATCTTTTTTCTCATTGTTCATCTATGCATGTTTTGGTTCTGTTTTCATCAGATTTCCTTGACTTTGTCTTCTGATTCTTATACTGAAAATTTTTTATTATAATATTTTTCATTTCCAAGAGCCCTCTCCTGTTTTCTCCTTAATTGTTCTTTTATCATAGCGTTCTGCTTTTATTTTAATGAGTTTTCTTGTTTTTAATATTTTATTTATTTTTGAGAGAGAGGGAGAGAGACAGAGTTAGTGGGGTGAGGGGTAGAGAGAGAGGGAGACACAGAATCTGAAGCAGGCTCCAGGCTCTGGGCTGTCAGCACAGAGGCTGATGCAGGGCTCAAACTCATGAACTGTGAGATCATGACCTGATGAAGTCAGACACTTAACTGACTGAGGCACCCAGGCGCCCCCTGCTTTTATTTTATATATAAAATCTTTTCATGATTTTTGAGGTTATAAGTTAGGATATGAAGAGTGCTGTTTCTATTCTCTACAGTTTCCTCTTTTATTCTTTGTGTTTTTCAAACTGAGTTCTCTCTTTAAAGTTAGAGGTTGCCTTACATGCCCAGTGGTCTTTTTGTTGTTCCTTTAAATTTAAGAATAGGTGCTAAAAAGCTGATGAGGAACTCTGTATGGGCAGATGGGGTTAGAGAGTGACGGCTTCACTTGTGGATTGTGGAGAAAACATTTTGTTTCTTCTCTGGGTCAGTTTAGCTTTTCAGAAAACATTCCACTAATTTCTTGCCAAGGAAAGTGACTTATAAACATTTTTGACAGTAAGAAGTGATTTTCCATCACACCCCAGTCCACACACACATACATATACATAAAGGCAAAAAGCTTTCATGCAAAAATATTTACTTTGTCTACATGTAATGCACTCTGATATTTTCTACCCAGTCTACTGAACTTTATTTTCTTTAATGTTTCTGAGAGACCTTGTGATGTATCATTCAGATCCCTCTGCAATGAAAGACTGGTTCCCCAGCTGATGAGAGTGTTGCTGGTGGGCAGTCTGCAGCTGTCAGCCCTTCAAGGGATTGCCTTAAAGTGCAGAGAGCTGCCATGCCCAAGGTCACATTCCCTGGGATGGCCACATCCAATGTGGGGGCTGTAGTAATTTGTTCTGTTTTCTTCTACAGGTATTGATCCCAGGGGCATGCCCTAATAAATATTCTGAACTCATAACTGAATCTTAGAGTCTGTTTCCTGGGGAACTCAACCCATGACAATGTTGGTTATGATCCATTAAACTGATTTCATAATCCACTAATCATAACTGATTTCATAACCCACAGTTTGAAAAACACTGGCCTAGAGGTTAGTTGCTTGATTAACAGTTCTTTGATTGTGTGGCAGGGGAGAGAACACAGATAATCCAACCATTCCCAATGTAGACTTCTTTCTTTTTTTTTTTTTTTTTGTATTTTTTAATGTTTTTATTTATTTTTGACAGAGAGAGAGAGAGAGAGAGAGAGAGCCAGCGAGGGAGGGGCAGAGAGAGAGCAAGACACAGAATCCGAGGCAGGCTCCAGGCTCTGAGCTGTCAGAACAGAACCCGACGCGGGGCACGAACCCACGAACCATGAGATCATGACCTGAGCCGAAGTCAGACACTTAGCAGACTGAACCACCCAGGTGCCCCCTCAGTGTAGACTTGTAATTTGTTTCACTGTTTAATCGCCATGCCATATCCATGTCATCTGCCAGGCCTGGTTTCTCTGATGCTCAGGACTTTGCTACTGAGTATCTCCAGGAAATAAACCTTCTATCTCCTCCTTAGGTGAGGGGGTAGAATGGCTGCTGATTTTCTGTGCCGAAGGGTACAAAAGCAGTTGTCTGTTCTTTTCAAGCTTTCAACTTATCTCATGCTTTACACCACACATCTCACTCCCACTCTGCCAAATCTGGTGATTCCAAGTCCTGAGCCTCTTTTAGGTTGTTCAAGGCAAAATATCTTGCTTATCTTCAGTATGCCCCATTTTACACACTTTAGACTTAGAGGCTTCCTCCCCAATTGGGCCGTTAACCCTTCCTTATTCTCTTTCCTTCAAATATTTGTTGAAATCTCTCACCTATTCCTATCCCCTCTTCTGGCCTCTACTGAAAGGACATATATGCCTGGGTTCATTTACCATCTTTTCTTTTTTTTTTTTAATGTTTATTTTTGAAAGATAGAGAAAGAGACAGAGCGCAAACAGGGAGATGGGCAGAGGGAGAGAGGGAGACACAGAATTCAAAGCAGGCTCCAGGCTCTGAGCTGTCAGCACAGAGCCCTACATGGGTCTTAAGCTCACGGACTGTGAGATACTGACCTGAACCGAAGTCGGACACTTAACCGACTGAGCTACCCAGGCTTCCCCATCTTTAGCTGGAAGCCAGCAAGTAGAAATTTACTGGTAGTCATATCACCACTGTGGCTGCAGGAGGTGCAGTGAGGTATTTGCACCTGGCTCACATCTTTTTATGCAAGAAGCTTTTTATGTAAGAAGCCTTGCTTTATGTGAGCATATAAAGTTAAATCATATAGCACTCTATCTTAAATGTCCTTATAAGCCATGAAGAGCTCTAAGATTAAAAATGATACAAGAGAGAAAACGATGATTACTTAAGAAAACAGGTGCAGTGTTGTGAAAAAAACAAAGAGTAAATTAGTTGTGTATATAAAGTAGAATAAAATTGCCCCCAGGTCTTAGTGATGACAAGAGAAATTACCAGGGACAGGAAGCAATTTTCCAGTCATGGACTGAGTGCTACTATATGTCAGGTATGGTGCCACACCTCAGAGAGATTAATGAAGAGGAGAAATGGTCCCAGCCTTCTTTCAAGGAGTTCATATCAATTATAACATTGGAAAAGCTAAACAACAAAACAAAATAAACCATACCAACACAAATTCAATTGTGCGCTCCTTATTAAAACCCACTATTATGCTCATATTTCCTATTAAAGAGTAGATTTGTGGCATTGCAGAATAGATTCTGTTTATGCCACGTAGTATATAATGTGAACTCTATGAAAAGATAAAAACAGTTGTCATGAATGGAAGAAAATCCAGCATCTTTCTAATTCGTCATACTATAAATGCTGAGAAGGTTCAGGAATGACTCTTTAATGCTGGAATTTTAGGCATAGCAACATAAAGGTGAGGATGATTTAGGGAAAGCCTCTCTGGTAACCTTAAAAACATACATAAGTAGCAGAGACGGGCCTTTCTGCCTCCTCCAGGGCTAGCCCCACAGGGTGGGGAGTTCTTGGCAGGTTTTTGATGAGTGGGCTGACCCTTATTTCTGGTACGGGCTCAGGCATAATTTGCAGCTAATTAATCTTGTCAGGCTGCCTATTGATTTCAGCTATAGCTCAAACACTGTCATTGCAAATAACCATCCCAATGAGCCATTGTCCCATTGGTACACCCATTCACTCGAAAATGTGAGTAAAACATTTTACTTTGGATAAAAAATAAGAGCATCTGTTTTTGCTGAAAAAAAGTTACAACACTCAATGTGTCTACATTTTGGTAGAGTTCTCAAAAATAGAAAATCCAATTATTGTGTATGAAGGAGTTTTAAAAAAATAATCTAAGAATAAAAGAATTGTTTATCAACTAATTTGTGGATAGAGCTTATTAATTAAAAAAACAAACCATAATGGTCATTGGGAAAAAGTATTCTTCTTCCTCCCCACCCCCAGGCCATTATTTGGCTTTGGCTGCTGAGCAGTGGGAGTATGAAAATGTCTACCTGTATGGAGGAGAGAAGGTGAGGGGGTGGATTTGTGGGAGAACAAAAGAGAGGGTGGGTAGCGGGCACCAGGTCACTGAGCACTTGTGTGGGAAGAGGCTGGGCCCCTGAGTCAGCAAAGAGTAGGAGGCCAGGTTTGTGTGGGTGATGAGAGAGCCAAGCAGAGAAAACAAAGCCATTTTACAAATGTGAATGTCTTAAGAAAATATCCATAGGACGGTAAAAAGAGCATTAGAAAACAATTCATTAGCAATTCT
Organism: Leopardus geoffroyi; assembly: GCF_018350155.1. NCBI lineage: Eukaryota > Metazoa > Chordata > Mammalia > Carnivora > Felidae > Leopardus > Leopardus geoffroyi. Next base: position 177,703,271 of record NC_059328.1, on the reverse strand, counting down.
AATTTTAAAAAGCAAAACTTGCTGATGATGCCATCTTACAGATAGTAATTTTGAATTTTAAAAATTACCTCTTTGAAGAACGTTTCAGTTCATATGCAGTTTTATGAGTGATCTGGGAGTTGCCTTCATAAACAAGAGTGGCCCAAAGCAGAGCAGAGGAACATGTTGAAGGTTCATGGTTAGGTGAACTTAAATTTTCCATCTAAAACAAGCGTGAAAACTCTAGGAAGAAAGGGATACCTTTCTTTCCTTATTTGTTAGCCCCAGGCATTTATATTAAGTTTCTTTTAAAAACTGTACTTGGGATTATTTAAACATCTGCATTAAAGTCTGAAACTGAAGCACAGACTCCTATAACATGAGGGTAAAGACAGATCATAGAGGTCATCTTAATGCACAGCCAAGCCACATTTACTGCATGAGCCACACAGACTCCACTGCAAAGGACTTGGCCAAGGGACAGGGTGGGAAGTCTGTAACATTTGATGAATGAATCAATCAATCAATCAACAAACAAGGTGGGATGAAAGGGCACTGGCCTCCACCCATAGCGGCCTCCAGAAATAAGTGTGGAGTGTTCATGACTCCCTTGAGAGGCACATGAACCGGGACAGTGGGATGCAGAGTAGAAAGTGCCCACTCTGATGCTACAGTGCATTTCTTGGGCAACTGGGAGGGGACTGGAGACACCTAGTCCTCTATTTAACAATGGGAGCTTCCTGGCCAGGAAGGAGTCTTCTCAGACCAGAGCTAGTGAAGGAGTTTGTGTCCCATTTCTCCTGGTCTTCACCTGTGCTTTCCCTTTGAGCTAATTCAGGTCTGCTGGGCTTGGTCCCTGGTGGACTTTCCAAAGAGGGAAAGGACTGTTTGAATTTTCTCTTTTAGGTCAGCCCAGTGAATCCCAATTCAAAGATTTGTCTTTCTCTTCCCTTTTACTGACATCTCTTAATTACCCTTTAAAAACTAGATTTTCATACAAAATTTTTCTATGTGTTGAGGACATCCAGTCAAAGGCAAGATGAAACAGTTGGGCAGCAGTGGCTGCACAGTAAAATAAAAAGTAAGACCCTCTTAGTTTTTAAAAAATAAAGTTAATAGCCTCTAAGACTATTCTAGAGGTCACTAAAATAGAAACTCTATCTATAATATACTTAAGTAACTGACCTCATTATATTATGAAGAAAGCTGTGATGTTATTTGTAATACTGGTATTTTGACATTTATTTTGTAGAATACTAAAATGCCTGTATTTTACTTTTAAGAAATAAACCTATTTGGTGCTATGGACTGAATTGTGTCTCTGCCCCCCAAATTCATTTGTTGAAGTCCTAACCCTTAGTACCTCAAAATGTGACTGTATTTGGAGATAGGACCTTTAAAGGGTCAATTAAGTTAAAATGAGGTTTTATGGGTGGGCCCTAGTTCAACTCTATTAGTCTCCTTAAAAGAAGAGATTAGGACCCAGACACACACAAGAAAGACCTTGTGAAGACACAGGGAGAATTCGGCCATCTAGAAGTCAAGGAGAGATGCCTCAGAAGAAACCAACCCTGTTGACATTTTGATCTTGGACTTCTAGCCTCTATAACTGTGAGAAAATAAATTTATGTTGTGTAAGCCACCCGGTCTGTGGTATTTTGTTATGGCGGCTCTAGCTGTCTAATACATACAGTCTTCATTCTGTGCCACACTTTGCTCTCAAGTGTTCTCTGAGAGAAGACTGCTGTTTAAGGCAGGGATGACCCTTTCCCACTTCTTGAGTCCTCTCACATAGGGTGATTGGAGAAGGGGACAGGATGTAAGAAGATGAACACTACTGAGGGAAGCAGAGAGAATCCAGCCCCTGAGGAAATGGTGGTTGGGGTCTGGGAACATCCCCTCATCTTCCTGCCCAGTAGCAACTTCTAATCCTCCTGGAAGAAGCATTAAAATGTTCTTAATGAGTATAGTTCTGTTCCATTTGCAATAGTAATGCAGTGTATAAATTCTCTGGATACCTGTTGCATAAATTATCCAGATTTGTCATTTTTTTAAAATACTACTGATATTGTAACAAACACAGTATTTCAGTACTTAAACATTGCTTGGAATACAAACACTGACAATTGGATCCCTAACTTTACCCAGGTCCATTCAGGTTACAATTGACAGGAATAAGTCAATTTAATGGCTGTACCTCCTATGTATGTTAACTAACGATCAGCTATGTGAATGAACTGAATTCACAATACAGTAGAACCTTGGATTGCGAGTAACTTGTTCTGTGAGTGTTCCTCAAGACGAGTGAACATTTCCAATAAATTTTAACTTAATAAACGAGTGATGTCTTGCAATACAGGTAGCATGTGACACCGAACAACACATGATCACAACTGAGCCAACGGTTCTTGAAATTTGCTTTGATATACAAGTGCTTTGGTTTACAAGCATGTTTCCAGACAAATTATGCTTGCAAACCAAGGTTTTACTGTAAATCCATGGCACTTATAAATGACAGCCAAATTTAACAGTTTTTGGGGTGTGAGTTAATAAATATAAACTCCTTGCCCAGAGCAGGCTCTCCACAAATAGGTATTGAATTAAATATAAGTTATCACCAGGGGCGCCTGGGTGGCGCAGTCTGTTAAGCGTCCGACTTCAGCCAGGTCACGATCTCGCGGTCCGTGAGTTCGAGCCCCGCGTCGGGCTCTGGGCTGATGGCTCAGAGCCTGGAGCCTGTTTCCGATTCTGTGTCTCCCTCTCTCTCTGCCCCTCCCCCGTTCATGCTCTGTCTCTCTCTGTCCTAAAAATGAATAAATGTTGAAAAAAAATATATAAGTTATCACCTAAAATCACAATAACACCAACACGTGGCATATTTGTCCTGAAGTTCAAAGACTTAACCCATATGTCCAATTTGTTTTTAAAAGAAGGTGATCAGTAATGGAGAACAAATGTCCTATTTTTTTAAATTTTGGGATATGTATACCATTAAAGTATAATTTTCAAAAAGGTAAAATGACCAACATGCAAATAGCATATCAGTATGTAGAAAGATTTGATTCAACATGTTAAAAATGAGTGAGCAGAACGATGCTCAAACCAGTTCAATAGTACTGGAGGAGCAAGTGTCTATAGGCAGTTGAGTAAAGGAGGGAGAAGTGTGATCGGAAGGTGCCCCCACCCCGCCCGAGCCGAGCTGCAGCCACTGCATTCTTCACCTGCCTCCTGCTCCCAACCCCCTTCAGTATGCCTGTGTCAGCGGCAGGCAGGAACTGCTGGACTACGACCTGCAGTCTCCTACCTTAATTCAGAGTTCCTTCCAGGCTGAAAAAAATGCAGTTCTTGTCTGAACACTTGCAGGACTCAGCATTTAAGTCACCTGACTTCCCGCTTTGCTCTGAACCTTCCGCCCCATGTCCTGAGTCTGGCCCACCCGATGTACACTAGAGTGGGTGGCTGCCTTAATCCCTGTGCCTCAACCACAGTCGAACCTGGCTGCAACTGTCACCTGCTTAGGATTCAGGTCCTGCCTCATTCTGACCACCCTCCTTTTCAGAAACCGGTGACTTACCCCTGAGACACAGAGCAAGTAAGCCTGCAACTTGCTGTCCGCTTTCCTGGGTACCAGCCAGTTACCTCCCTGAAGCAGCCAAACCTTGCTTGCTCCCAGACCCTCTCAGGGATCAGGGTACCCTTCTCCACCCACTTCCCAGGACTACCTATAATTTTTTGTGAAGTGTCTTTGTTAAGCATTTATGACTGCTTGCCTAAATCACTACCCCCTTTTGTTGCTATCTCTCAAGATAGAATGCCCTTCTGGTTGCTAAATTGTATCTTATTAGACCTTCCTCCTGCATTAGCTCTGATGACTACTCCTTCCTTGAAAATTCTTTCTTTGGCGCAAGTGACCCTCTGCTCTCCTGTCTATTATCAGTTTCTGTTGCAGGCTCTTCTTTTCTGCCCTCCTTTTATTTACTTTTATTTATTAAAAATTTTTTTAATGATTATTTGTTTTTGAGAGAGAGACAGAGAGAGAGACAGAGAGAGAAAGCATGAGCAGAGGAGGGGCAGAGACAGAGAGAGGGAGACACAGAATCCAAAGCAGGTTCCAGGCTCTGAACTGTCAGCACAGAGCCTGACACAGGGCTCAAATTCACCAACCGCAAGATCATGACCTAAGCTGAAATCTGGCGCTCAACCATCTGAGCCACTCAGGTGCCCTTCTGCTCTCCTTTCAAATGAAAGTGTTCAGGTTCTGTCCTTGGCCCTCCTCTCATGTGACTCTTTCCACTCATCCTGGCAGTCTTGTCCCCATTCCCCGCCTTGAATTAAGACACCTATGCTCAAGAGTCCCAGATCTTTCTCTCCTGCTCGCCCCTCCTTCCTGAGCTCCAAATCTCCTACCCAGCTACTTACTAGTCTTGCATGTACTTCAAACTCACTTCCAACTGGAATCTATTATTTTCCTTTCTGAACTTGTATCTTTTGTTTTCCTAGTCTCAGTAAATAGGATGGACATTCACTCAAAGCAGAAACCCCAAATCACTTTCGTGGGCAATTAGTAACCAATTTCTGTGGATTCTAAATGCATCCCCACTGCCACTGCCTTGCTTTATATCCTGATTATCCTGACCTATTTGCACTTTAAGTGGTCCTACTATCTCCCTTCCTCCATACTGCCACCAAAACGATTTTTTTAAAAAAATTGCAGGGGCGCCTCGGTGGCTCAGTCAGTTAAGCGTCTGATTTCAGCTCAGGTCAGGATCTCACAGCTTGTGAGTTCCAGCCCCACGTCGGTCTCTGTGCTGACAGGGCGGAGCCTGGAGCCTGCTTCGGATTCTGTGTCTCCCTCTCTCTCTCTGCCCCTCCCCAACTCACACTCTGTCTCTCAAAAAATAAACATTTAAAAAAAAGTTTTTTAAATAAAAAAATTAAAAATTGCAACCAGTTTAATGAATTGCATTAACTTTTTCTAGATGAAATAGACTAGAATGGGAAGTATTAGGATAATGTTTCATCAAATTTTTGTTTCATATATGTGTCTATATACACATTCATATATGTGTATATGCACATACAGTCTGCATATGAATCGCCATGTAAAATGTATTTCTTACTATAGGTGATGATCATAGAGGTTCAAAGCCATTCCTCTAAAACACAAAATTGACCAGGTCAGTTTCTTTCTTAAAATACGTCATTGGTTTCTCAGTGTCTACAGAACAAAGTTCAAACATGTAGCAAAACCTTCAAACTCCCATGGTAGAACTGCATGCAGCCTTCTTCTTCCACTTCCTATGAAGCTTTCAAACTTTAGGAGTATGTGGTTATATGCCAGGGGGTACCAAGGAGCCACAGGACAAACAGTCTAGGTCCTCCTTATAGCAACAATTTTACTTGCTGGCAAGTATGGAAAATGCTCTTTTTGTATTCAAATAGCACAGATATATTGCAAAGTAAAATTTTAAAGTTGCACAAATTTTAAGGTGAAATACTAGGATGTAATGAAAGACTTCCTGAAGGTTTGGGACAGGATTCTCTTGTGAACATTGGAGAAGTGCTGCCAGAAGCACCAGAAATGCCCTAGCCCTGTCCGTTCACATCTACCTTGAATCAAAGTTACTCGTATCCAACAACATGCAGGTACAGCGAGGCCACACGGAGCTACTCAATGTGCTGCGGGTCACACAAAACATGCGGCTGAAACTGATGTCAGCTGGCAGAAAAAAGCAAACCTTTCAAGGGGTCTAGAGTCCTAAGTTCAGGTGCCACTGTGTCGCTTACAGGCTGTAGACAGGCTCTTAACAGGACTGTGGGAGAGAACCAGACTGTGAGAGACATCCACCTGCATCACCTGCTACCCCCTGGGTCCTCAGGAAATATTTGATCCCTAGAGCTGGCTAGGCAGGTTCCTCTTCCTTTCACGTGCCCCCGCAGGGATCTCTCTGAGGCTGAGGCCTTGGTGGAAGAGTAAACCCTTTATATGTAGATCCTGTCTGCGAAAAATCTTAAGTCAAACCATCAAAGTCCTCTAAGTTCAATTTCTTCTTCTGAAGAGTGGGACTCATAATAACATTACCTCCCTAAGGTTATTTTGAGGCTGAGATGAGATACTTTTTTGCAAAAACACTGTAAACACACCTCCTCCTATACAACAGTAAGAATTATTACTTTTATTATATTCAGCTTACAGCCTGCTTTGTGCTGAAGTTTTATATGAAGTTGGATTTTCCATTAATACCTGGAGCACTTAATTTCTTAAACTGGGTTGAGGATATGGAAATTTTCTCTCTTTAATTGTGTGAGGAAGTAGACACAAATACATGCCTCTGAAGCTCTCAGAGGATTTTCTAACATTGAGAAGACATTCCCTAAACCCTACTAAAATTATAATAAAATTATCAGAGCTTAGGAAGTTATTAGCACTTACCATTTCCAATTCGTGTCAAAAGGTAGATTCTACTTAAAGAAGAGAATATTTTAAATCTGTTTGGTGGGTTCTAGGAAGATGACTACAGAGGCAGAATAATTTTGAATCCAAGTCTCAACATAAAAACACACAGAACAACTCAATAAAATCAAAAGCCCGTGGACAACATTTACACTGATGCTAGGTTACAAGGCATCCACAAAGACTTCAAAATCATGTGAGTAAGGACAAACCACCAGCAGCCACAAGACCTGAATCATATCAACCTCTGAGCAGGAAAAGCAGAGAGAAGCAGGGAAGCTTGGCAGACTTTGACAGACTTGAGACTGGGAGAAGTCCAAAGTAGCAACTATTTCTGGAAAATGTGGGTAGGTTTTGCCCAATCCAGTAGATGGTGAGTGCACCAGGTCTGTTACAAAGACTGAAGGCATTTAAGCAGTGTAGGCCCTACGAACTCTCTCTAGACACCTTCCGGAGCTCCCATCAAAGGACTGGGCGTCACACAGAAGAGAAATGAGAGCAGAATCACAATTGAGCTGGACAGAGACAACAGAACAGAGATAGAAGGAGGCCCAAATAAAAATGTCTTGGGAGGTAATATAATTACAAGCTGTTCCTTGTAATTATATTGGTGGCAGTAATATGTATGTTGTTATTCTGGGCCTGTCGTCATGTGTACGATGTGGATGAGTAATTATTAAATATTCTAATTCCATCGTCTCCTATATCCTTGGGAACCAGAAATCTTGTTATGGAGTATTAGAGATACAGATGTAGTAAAAGGATAAAAAAGGCTAAGTAAAAAACCCCACAGTTCTGAATTTTAATTGGAAATATCAGTATACTAGGTATTTTTATATGTAAAATCATATCTATATGCATACTTATCAATAAATAGATTTCCTAGCTCTGCCACTGGAAAGGCCCAGAAACAATAACCATCCCTGGAACGATAAGTATTAGCACCTAGATTATGATCTTGAAATTGTATAAGAAATCAGAACTTTTGGAAACATGACTGTGATTCCATGTCTGGGACAAGTACAGGATGAACCTGGACCACTGATATAAAATATCAGAGAAGGGGCACCTGGGTGGCTCAATCAGTTAAGCATCTGACTCTTGGTTTTGGCTCAGGTCATGATCTCATGGTTTGAGTGTTCGAGCCCCACGTCAGTGCAGAGCCTGCTTCGGAGTCTCTTTCTCCCTCTCTCACTGCCCCTCTCTCCACACTTCTCCAAACAAATTAATAAACTTTAAAATAAAATTAAAAATCAAAGAAGTTATCCAAAATTAGTATGGTGTGTGGAAAGGGCTCAGAAGCCAAACTGAAGAGAATCCTCTTAGCCAAAGGACAATTTGAGCTTCAAAAAAGAAGTAATTGCCATTGATTGAAACCTATCCAATATGTTGAAATCATGAGTTCATGATAATATTTTTTAAAACATAGAGTCACCTTCAGAGGAAGGTAAGAAACCAACTTATTCTCTTAAAAACTAGTAAATAGGGGGCACCTGGATGGCTCAGTCAGTTAAGTGTCAGACTCTTGATTTCAGCTCAGGTCATGATCTTACAGTTTGTGAGTTTGAACACTTTGTCGGGTTCTGCATTGACAGTGTAGAGCCTGCTTAGGATTCTCTCTCATCCTCTCTCTCTACCCCTCCCCCACTCTCTTTCTCTCAAAATAAATAAATAAACATTTTTTAAAAGACAACAAAAAAATCTAGTAAATAGGAAGAAAGAACCAAGTACTTGTCCTACCTTTTCTTAATGAACTGTACCACAGAGTAACCACATAATACATAAGGAAATATATTTCCTTATTAAAGTATCCCAAACAATAAGTGACAAAGAATTAATGGAATTTGAATATCACCATTTGCAACCCCCCAGTGAATTAATGGATCCAGATATCAAAAGTTAGTAATATCACAAAAAGAGAATCAACCAAACATCATATGTCTCGTGATGAAAGAACACAATACAACCTATCATCTTGCTGAAAGAAATAAAACCCAAGTCCAGTGAAGCTTCTTAAGCCAGCTGCCAGTTTTCAGGAAATACTGAGGACAGAGGAACATGCTGTACTGCACCATGAGTATGAAAATAGCAAATTTCCAAATGGTGGAAGGATGAACCTGTAGAATGAGATTTTAAAGATATATTAAAAATATTTAATGGGCATGGGTGGGTGGGTGACTCGGTTAAGCATTAGACTTGATTTTGGCTCAGGTCATGATCTCATGGTTCATGAAATCGAGCCCCATGTTGGGCTATGCTCCTATGCTCTGACAGAGGGGAGCCTGCTTGGAATTCTCTCTCTCTCCTCTTCTGTCTGCCTGTCCACCACTCATGTTCTCTCTCTCTCAAGATAAATAAACTTAAAAGAAAATTTAATGGGGGGTGCCTGGGTGGCTCAGTTGGTTAAGCATCCAGCTTCAGCTCAGGTCATGATCTCGCAGTTCCTGAGTTCGACCCCCCACCTTGGGCTCCGTGCTGACAGCTTAGAGCCTGAAGCCTGCTTGGGATTCTGTGTCTCCCTCTCTCTCTGCCCCTTCCATGCTCATGCTCTATCTCTTTCTCTCTCAAAAATAAGTTAAAAAAAAAAAAAACATTAGAAGTTTTTAAATTTAACGGGCAGAAACATAATGTCTATGGATATGCACTTCCGCTATATAACGATAAAGAAACACATGGAAATAATTACTACAAAGATTAGGATGGGGGGTCCTTTGGGGAAAGGTAGGTGGTTTGAAATTGATGAGGCACATGGAAAGCTTCTGGAATAGCTGGAAAATTCTGTATCTTGATTTGGGTGTTGGCTACAAAAATGTCTGCCTTGTAATAAATAACTCATAAAGGTATACATTCATTTTGTGTTGCCTTATATGGTTTTATTTTATAATAGATATAAGGATTAAAACAACTAAAACCTATCTAACATAAAGAATATCTATCACAACAAAGGGAGGGTTTCAACAAAATTCTTTCTTGTCTATTATTCAAGATCGATAAAGTGTTAAAAAGAACCTATAAGGGGCACCTGGGTGGCGCAGTCGGTTGGGCGTCCGACTTCAGCCAGGTCACGATCTCGCGGTCCGTGGGTTCGAGCCCCGCGTCGGGCTCTGGGCTGATGGCTCGGAGCCTGGAGCCTGTTTCCGATTCTGTGTCTCCCTCTCTCTCTGCCCCTCCCCCGTTCATGCTCTGTCTCTCTCTGTCCCAAAAATAAATAAAAAACGTTGAAAAAAAAAATTAAAAAAAAAAAAAGAACCTATAATATTTCTGATGATTATAATATCTGGTAAGGAGTAGAAAGGGGGAAAACTAGGAAAAAGCAAAAAAGAACCAGGTGAAATAGTAAAATGGAAGGCAGGAGGAGTAACCTCTCAATCCTAAAACAAATGCAAGAAATATTAATGGGTTTATCTTTAATTATTGCAGAAACAAGTTAAAAGCCTTAAATATTTAGATGGATTATTTTAAGCATTGTTGTTGGGCAAAATATCTGTAAGTGAAAAAAAGAAAAAAAAAAAAAAAAAGGAGTGCCAACCTATATGAACATGCATTTCCAGGGACACACCTGTGGTTGGGACAGACAAATTCTAACCTGCAGAATGCATGCCTGAAAAAGGAATTAACTCCCTCCTCCTTTCTCTCTATTTCCTACAGAGTCTTAATGGCTCATCCTGCCCTTCATTCCAAGTGGCAAGTGACCTAGTTAACTGAACTCTCTCACATTAGACCATCCAGAATAGTCACTGCTCAGTACTCTACCCTTCCTTGTTTTCCTTTATCTACCAATCTTATTACTGTCCCCTTACTCTCCCTATAATAACCCATACTCCTTTGTTTAATTTTCTTCTCTTTCATTATTAGAATAGGAAATATTTGCTATTTAGGAAATTCAATGTTTTAGAATAAAGATGTTATGTAAATCTACAAAAGAGCAACAGAAAGAAAAATACTTGATGTAGAAGCAATTCCCATTTTGAGTCCATGTGTAAATTTCAAAAAGAAAATACATTTATCAAAGTTTGTGATAATGAATAAAACTTGTTTATTAAGTCAGCGTAAATTTCAATTACCATCTTCAGAAAACTCTGAAAGCATTTGGAAACTGTCAGAACTATCACCATAGTGATTTTATTCCCTGTCTATTGCTATTCCAGTTTTTGTCTTCTGTGAAACCACTTCCCACCATGGAGGCTGAAAATGCCAGATACTCACTCCACCCCATTTAGCAAGGGCATGGGCTAGTCGCTTCTAATAGGACCAGCAAGAGACGCTGCAGGGAGGGTGAAGGTGAGGGTTTCTAAGAATGGCTTTACTCCCCTATTCAAGAGATGGAAGGGGAGTTAGTGCCCCCTGCCATTGGTGATGGTTGTGTCAGGACCCAGCAGCAGGGGCATTGGCAGCCTTTTTCAGTTGTGAGGAGAAAAGCTTAAAGACAAGCTAAGAGTGGTGAGTGAAGTAGAGAGCTGAAAACAGTCTGAGACCTTGATAGCACACTTAAGCTGCTGAATTAACTTGCCTTGGGACTTACTTCCATGTGACATAATAAATGTCTTCATGGTTTAAAACACTTTTAGTCGGAAATCCTGTTACTGGTAGTTGGGAACATCCTAATTAATACATACTCTGATAATATAGGTGGAGTTTTTGACCCAGTCAATAAGGACAGAGCCCATAAATCACAGCGAAGAAATATAATTGAGTGAGGGGGGAAGTTCCTGAAATGTATTGAATAATAATTTTTTTCATCTAGCTTTATAGACTTTGCTTAATGTAAGTAAAATTTCAGGCACATGGGCTTTATGGGCAAAATATGATCAATAACATTAGCAAAAACTGGAAGCAATTAATTGAATTATTTCCACTTTCCATAATCTCCACTGAAACATGACTAATCTAGAAATTATGATTGTGTTATAGAAACAGTTCAGAACAGACTCTCTTGTGTCAGTTTTCCTCATAAATAAAATATTGTTTTTATTATAAATAAAACATTATAAATATCTTCCCAATAGTTGCTTACACTTTGTTTCCACTCCCATGATCAACAATAGCATTCTGGAAAAATAAAGGAAGTCAAATATCTTTACAACAATTCCATAATATACTTGGATCTAGCCCGATATACATACAAGGAGACAGCAATATTGGAAATAGAAGTTATTTATATCTGATTTGGAGAGCAAGAGGGGGTGGGGAGAGAGAACATACACGCAGAAGAACAAAATCTGAGACTCTGTTATATTTATCTTCATCTCCCAGCCCCCACATGCCCTTTTTAAAAAATATTTGAGTTCTTTCCAAAAACACATGAAAATAGATTGAGGAATTTTCTGGATAGACTGTGACCACTGGGGGCATTCTGAAGTAAGTACATGATCAAGAACTGAAAGCAAGAAGAGAAAATCCCTGTTTTAACTGAATGGAAGGGCTCCTAAATCATACACAAATTTTTTTCATTGTCAATAAATAACCAATAGAGTCAGTTAAGGAATTTAAATGAAAGGGACATCTGCAGTTTACAGCTTTCCTGGAAAGAAAAATTGATTTTGAAATATAATGATCTCACTATAATCGTTTTCTTTTTTAATTTTTTTTTAACGTTTATTTACTTTTGAGACAGAGAGAGACAAAGCATGAAGGGGGGAGGGTCAGAGAGAGGGAGACACAGAATCTGAAACAGGCTCCAGGCTCTGAGCTGTCGCACGAGCCCGATGCGGGGCTCGAACTCACGGACCGTGAGATCATGACCTGAGCCGAAGTCGGCCGCTCAACCGACTGAGCCACCCAGGCACCCCTCACTGTAATCGTTTTAATAGAAATTACTCCAGTGGAGCGGGGGGAAGATCTAGATTATAGAGAATGGTCAAATTAAAAATGCTCCCTAAGGGTGTTTTGGCAGCAAAGAAAATTTTGGTAGAATTTCCTTAGGACTCAGGTGATGTGGAGTGGTAGAATTGGATGGTGTCCAGGTGAGAGATTGCTCTTTTCTTTGAAAACATAATAACTCGTTTCCAGTTTTCTATATCTTGGTTCTTTAAATTAAGTCTTAGAAAGTTCTAACTCTTCCATCTTCTTTGTTTTCAGATTAACCAAATACATTATTTTTTTTTTCTCCCACAGATACTGTTTTCTAACCATCATTTAGTCATCAATCACTTTTTAGTATTTTTTCTTTTTTTCTTTTTAAAGAACAGAACTTTAATATAGTATAGACAAAAGACTATTTGACTCAGAATTATCAAGATTCCCAGGCCATACACTGGACCTACTGAATAGCAATGTTTGGAGATGGATGGGGCCTTATCCACACCACAACTTGAGAACTACTGTCTTTAAAAAAATTTTTTGTAATGTTTATTCACTATTGAGAGAGAGAGAGAGAAAGAGCAAGGGGCAGAGAGAGGGAGACACAGAATCTGAAGCAGGCTCCAGGCTCTGAGCTGTCAGCACAGAGCCAGACATAGGGCCCCAACTCACAAACCGTGAGATCATGACTTGAGCCAAAGTCAGGCGCCCAACCAACTGAGCCACCCAGGTGCCCCAAGAACTACGATTTTAAAGAATTCCACATCTCTCTATTTGAATTGAAACATTTGAATTGAATTTAACAATTATTTTTTACCATGAGGTTTACTAATTTAGTATAGAAGACATATTATCTTTCTTATAAATTATATTTATTCTCATACTTCCTAATATCACTTAGTCATACTGAAAAGCTATCTCCCTTTTAGTTTTGACATGAGTTATTCCTAAAATTACTGAACTAGTATATGGCAAGTCAATTTCAAAATATCTCACAAATGAAATCTGCTAAGAAAAACATGATCCAACAAATCAACTTCTTTCTTTGTTTCTTTTATGGAGAGGTCTTGAACAGCCTGTTGGTGGTGGTGGTTTCTTTTTTTTCTCTTATATGTAGAATTCTAAAACTGGGAACTTCTAAAAAGAAGTTATGGGGGCACCTGGGTGGCTTAGTCATTTGAACATCTGACTCTTGATTTTGGCTCAAACCATGATTCCAGGGTCATGGGATTGATACCTGTGTTGGGCTCCATGCTGATGGCAGAACCTGCTCAAGATTCTCTCTCTTTCTCTCTGGGGTCCTGAGCGTCTGACTTCTGGTTTCGGCTCAAGTCATGATCTTAGGGTTCATCGCATCAAGCCCCAGAGTGGCTCTGTGCTGACAGCGCAGAGCCTGCTTGGGATTCTCTCTCCCTCTCTCTCTGCCCCTCCCCCCACTTGTGCTATCTTTGTACCTCTCAAAATAAATAATAAGCATTTAAAAAAATTCTCTCTCTCTCTCCCTCTGCTCCTCTCCCCTACTCATGCGCTTGCGCTCTCTCTCAAAAATAAATAAATGAAAAAAAGAAGTTACAACATATAGCCTATGTAATCTTTATGACATTGGCAGGTATCATTGCAGTAATACACCAAATCTTTCTTTATGAAAGAGCCCAAAGTAGTAGAACTTTATTTTATTCTAATTCGTTTAATTAAATGTTCTACCTACCTAGAAACCAAGTGAAAGTTCCTAAATAATTTCTGACATGAGCTAAATTTTACTTCTGATTCATAATGACTGATTATAACACTATGACAGTTATAGAAAATTAATTAGTTATGAAGAACAAGAACTCTAGAAATAAAAATGCAGAGGCTGAAAATTGAATTATAATCTTTTTTATACCATGTGGAAATAGTCATATGGAATTTAAAAACTCAGGTCATGGGGCGCCTAGATGGCTCAGTTGGTTAAGCATCCAACTTGGTTTGGGATCAGGCCATGATTTCACAGTTCGAGAGTTTGAGCCCTGCATTGGGTTCCACACTTGACATCTCAGGGCCTGCTTGGGATTCTCTCTCCTTCTCTTTCTGCCCCTCCCTTGCTCTCTCTCTTTCTCTCTCTCAAAATGAGTTAATAAAATTTAAAAATAAAATAAAATGAAAATAAAAATTCAGGTCACTAAAATAATACTAAGGAAGCTCTTTGTTACACATTTTCCCCCAAAATATGTCATGTTAAAGCAATATGAATTACATAAAGTACACACACACAATATTTTAGCTGTGATTACAAACTTGCTGAAAAAGCCACTTCCTATCAAGCATGAAACTTATAAAACTCAAATTTTAATTCTAAAGATTTTGAATCATTTGGGGTACAGATTAAGAAGGCATATTTTGGGCTCTCCCCAGATGAACTGAATCAGTCTCTAGAGGGTATGTCTTGGGAATCTGCATTTTCATTGCTAAACATTTACTTATTACCCACACCAATAATAGCATTCTGGAGAAAGTGCCAACTTCTTCATTATCTATGAGATCCAGACCCCCAAGCCGTAGTGCTTCATCCCATCTTAGAGGTGGACATGGGCTGTTTACCAGAAGTCCACAGCTAAAATCTGTGCCACTACTGGGCAACTGCCTTAGGAGGCAATGATTTTTTTTTTTTTTCCCTTTTTTAATCATCTCTTTTGGTGTAGAAATTTATGAGCTGGTGCTATTATCCAGTTACAATTGTTTTACATCCTCTTGGCAAGTTTAATGGTGATTTCAACTACAACTTTCTCACTTCACTGACCTACTGATGGACAAACTTTTTCTCTATTTTCTGATGGATGGAAAGATAGAAAGCAAAAACTTTTGTGTATGATGCGAACTTGTAAGATCTACTCATAGCAACTTTCAGATATACATTACAGTATTGTTAACTTTAGTCATCACACTGTACATTTCATCACCAGAACTTATTTCTAATTTAAATATTAATTTATTATGCTGCTGCCTGCTTCTTTCTCTACCAGATGCTGCTGCAGGAAAACACATGTATCTACCTGCTTCTTTTAGCCACTTTTTATAGTGCCATCCAAAATTAAATCAAAATGAATGTGGTTAGGAAAAAAAGTCATTGTGCAAGAGGCGAATGCACACCTCACACTTGGACCAGGAGCTCTGCCGTTTCTCTGGAGACAGTCTGCAGGGTCAGACAAGGTGGCAGTTTCATTAATAACAGTTTATTTGTAAAACTCATCCCCTTGAAGAATTCCTTATAAGGAGATTTCCGAACTTCCCAAACCATCTATGGGTGCACACACGGTGCCAGGGGTTTGAGGACAGTTGGTTAAACCTTACTTTGAAGCCCGGGTAAGTCTAGTCAGTCCTACTCATACCTTTAGGGATAATGAAGCTAAGTTATTTTTAGAGGATGATTTCTGTCACAATTGGCTTCCCTGAGGTACATAACCAGAAGACCAGAATTAGAAAAGAGGAAATGAACTTTTGTTCTAATAAATGTTTGGTATGAAATATTGAATCACCTTCATGGGTTTCTAGGGCCTGAAAGTTCCATTCTTTAAAAAGAAAAAAAGCTACAGTATATATATTACTTAACTGCAAGTTCTCTACTAATTATCAATATTAAGGCCACTCAAGATATTTTTCCCAGCTTTATTGAGATAATTGACATATAATATTGTGTTAGTTTTAGGTGTACAACATGATTGATATATGTATATATTGCAAAATGATCATCATAGTAAGATACATCACCTCACATAATTACAAAGACTTTTGTGTATGGTGAGAACTTTTAAGATCTACTCTTAACGAATTTCAAATAGACATTACAGTATTAACTTTAGTCATCATACTGTACATTTCGTCACCAGAACTTATTTATAATTGTAAGTTTGTATTTTTTTGAACTGTTTTGCCCGCCTTTCCCCACCCCCTCCCTGTGGCATCCATCAATCAGTTTTCTTTTTCTTTTTTTAAATGCAAGCTAATTTAAGACATGCTGTATTGGTGAGGGACCATTTTACACTCTCTTTATACTAAAGTGTGGTGTGTTGATAAGCTTGGACATATAAGTGTTACTTAAGCAACCATATTGCCAGTTTGTTATTGTTACATACACAAAGGAAAATGGGGGAAAAAAAGGAAAAATAAACTTTGATTTGTTAAAAAAAAAAAAAAAAAAAAAAAGGTGTGGGGGGGGGCGGGGGAGTTGTTCCTGAAGGGCCCTTCAAGAGGCATCGCTCAGGAGACCTCTGAGAACTGAGACCTAAAACTCCGCAGGTCACGGGTCAGGGAAGTTTTAGGCAAAATTCACAGAGGAGCTCCCACCCCTCCCCCCGCCGCCGTTTCCACCCTGGCGCAGGGACCGACGGGACTGGGCCACTGCCCAACTGCCTCAGGGGAAGACGAGGCCCGGAAGCCCCGAGGCCGGTAGGGGCCAGAAGAGGGCTACAGGGAGCCCCCAGGCCTCGGCCAGCCGTCGCCCGCAGCCCAGAGCTAACTCCTCAGCCCCGGAAAGGCGGGGCCTCCGCCTTTCCCGCGTACGGGTCTCGCCGCCCCGCTCAGCCTCCTCGTAGGCCTTGCGCCATTGCTGCTACTATCGGCCGAACGGGGGCGCGGAGCTGGTCCCGGGGCGGGATGCGGCCGCCCCTGGGGCGGTGGTGGCTGCTAATCTGGCTGCAGCCCTTGTCCGCGCCGCCCGCTGGCGCGGTGCGCGGAGAGGAGGAGGCGGCGGCGGCGTTGGCAGGTAACCGCGGGCACTAGCGGCCGGCGCGCACGCGCGCTCCCGGACTCCGGTTCGTAGGCCTTGGCGGCGGCTCGAGGGCGCTCTCCCTGCCCTCGGCGGCGGCGGTAAGGCTCAGGCAGCCCGGTGAGCGCTTTCTCGTCCCCTAAGGCTCGCCGGGCGTGGCCGGCGCCGAGGCAGGCCCAACATCCCTTATCGCCTGCTTGGGTTTCCCTGGTCTTCTTGCTGTCACTTGGACACTTTTATAATTTTAGGAGTAGAAGCAACCGCCAAGCTCAGTCTAGCCCAGTTTCCTCGTTTACGAAGCAGCAACCAAAGCTCCGAGATGTTTTGATTTGTCTGAGGTCACACAGCTTGTCACTGGCACAGCTGACCCTAGCTAGTCTCCCGACTTTCAACACAAGACTTTTGTCTAGTGCATCGATTTGTGTTGAAAACCTCAGTATTTCTCTATATAGCTATTACTTTGGACTCAATAGAAGAGCTTTAGCTTTAGAATTAGACCGAAATTCCCCTGCCTCTGACTAGCTCTGCGACCTTGAAAAAGGCACGCTACTGGTCACATGTAAAGCAGATGCTATCTGACGGGATTGTTGTGATGTTTAAAGTGTGCACGATGTTACATAGGAAACAAGAGATGGTAGCTCCTCATATTGTTGTTAAGGGCTATCTGTGGAGTGCTCTCAAGATCCTGGCACGGAAGGGAGGTCGCGAGTTCCGACTCCAGAACTTCTAGTAATATGCTATGAGCTTAACATTTCTAGCTCATCCCCACTCCTCGCGTAAAATCCTTTAAAAGATTTCCTGGAATTTCTGTCCACCAGCTTCTCCTCCTCTCATTGGTAACCGCTGTTTGAAAGGGAGGCACCCAAGTGTGATCCTTTAGCCCCTCCAACGAGATCAAGGTTCTTTGTCTAAGGATGAAGACAGTTTCCCGATTCTGCCAGAGCTGCCAACTCATGGGAATCTTGCAGTGCGTTAAACACTTGGGGAACTGTTCAGTACCAGTTTTCATTGAATGGACATTCCTTGAGTGCTTCCTATGTGTTAAAAGTGCTTTAAATGCATAATCTTTTTTAATACCCACAGTAACCCTATGGGCTTAAGAACCATTTACATACCCATTTTACAGATGAGGAAAGTCAGGCTTTAGGAGTAAGAAATGTAACCGGTCTATATACTGATGAAAAAAATAAATGACAGATGTGTCTAAGAGGGAGGGTTTCTGAGCATAGAAGCAGCCAGAAAATTGTAAGTAGCCTTGGACCAACACCCAGAACCTTGAGTTCTAGTTATTCATTACATTTCCCCACTCACTTGCAGAATTTACTTTGGTCCAGGCACATAATCTTTATGGACAATGGTTTTCTCATGAGTAAAATAAAGTTCTTCTGTTGCTGAATGGCTTCCAATATTTTCCTCACTTTTTTATTTGCTTCAGTCAACCCAATATTTCTCATATTTCTATTACATTTAGTATTAACTATTCTTCCTTCTATTTTGTTAGCCAAAGACCCACGTAAATGCTTATCAGAGCTACTGTTCTGCCCAAGACATGCAGGATGCCCACTGAGTTGATAGAATTCTAGCCCACAGCTAAGAAAAATGGCAATTTACATAGCCTTATAGTAACACTTGCCATTCCAGATATACTATACAGCAGAGGCTATGGAGCATCCTGGATCCTGTGAAGGTTCTAAAGACACCACATTGGAACCTCTGGACTAGACTAGGTCTAAGGAACATTGTTGCTCCAAAAGTGGTTTTATGAGTATCCCTGCGATCAAACAGCTGGTACTTCCTTTCATGAAATAGGGCCCATCTATAACATGAGAAGCTTGGATTAGATGATACTTACTGTTGTAAAATTCTGTCTTGAATGTACACACCCTTCCGTACAATAGAGAACGTTTAGAGCGAGGCCAGCTTTCTGTCACCCTATTTGGATGAAAGTCAGAGGCAAATGACACAGGAGAAGCAGATAGTTGTCTGGCTGAAAGGAAGAGTTATTCATAGTTTGCAGCGAGTGGGAGAGGGCCCTAGAGACCACATGTCCTATGATAAAGTTCAGGCCACTGGGTTGAATTCCCAGGCTTGAACTATATAGCAATAGGCCACTTGAAACTACAGCTTTCAAGGTTCTTCTCTATGGAGAAGAAAAATCAGTACTCGAAGTTAAAATTAGCCTGAATGTACATCAGCATGTGCTAATTTCAGATTCATTCTCTATGCACATTCTTGGAGAAATAAAAATCCAGATTGATATTCAAGTCCGGTTAAAAAAAACTAGGGTTACTAGAATAGGAAAGTTAACTTTGTAACTTTGGTGCTCCATGGTAACTCCTTTGAAACTAGGAATTTATAAAATAATACCCAGAAAAGTCCTTCTTCCTTTGACCTTTCAGGAGCTAAGTTTTGTTGGTTTTCCTTTTTGTTTTTCCTATTCTTCTACCTCCCCTTCTTTGTCCCAAAAGAAAAGCAGTGATAGGCCAGAGGGAGAAAATGGCAGTCTAATTTAATAAGTGATTTTATATTATAGTTTCATCTGAAGATATTTATTTCCCATATGAGGGCCATGTAAGGTTAAATTTTTAGGAAGAACGTTGCTGAAATATTTTTATGTTGGAGGTTGTTTAAGATCTGCTAGGATTTGAGGAGTGTTTGTGCTTTTTATTTTTAGCACATGCTATAAGTAGGTTTAAGTACTACCTGCCCTTTTCTGAAGTTTTGACTGAATATTTTTACCTTACATATGACTAAATTCTTTAACTTAAATATATCCTTTTACATTAGGAAAACTAAAAAATGACAAAAGTAGTACAAAGGAGTAATTTTAAATGTAATTTATTAGTTAAAGCAGGTGATACCCATCTGTCCCTTTTTTATATAAGCTATGTAATGTTAAAATTAGATTCATTGAATATTTATAAATTGAGTGGCACTTTTTAAAACATTTTTTTAGGGGCGCCTGGGTGGCTCAGTCGGTTAAGCGTCCGACTTCGGCTCAGGTCATGATCTCATGGTCCGTGAGTTCGAGCCCCACATCGGGCTCTGTGCTAACAGCTCAGAGCCTGGAGCCTGCTTCAGATTCTGTGACTCCCTCTCTCTCTGACCCTCCCCTGTTCATGCTCTGTCTCTGTCTCAAAAATAAGTAAACATTAAAAAATAAATAAAATTAAAAAAAAAATAAAACATTTTTTTAATATTTATTTATTTTGAGAGAGCAAGCGAGCACACATGTATGAGCACCCACACTGGCAGGAGAGGGGCAGAGAGAGAGAGGGAGCTGTCATGACATAGAACCTCCATCTCAGGAACTGTGAGATCATGACCTGAGCCGAAACCAAGAGTCTGACACTTAACAGACTGAATGACCCAGGCACCCCTAAATTGAGTGGTATTTAAAATGAACTAAGGGGGCACCTGGGTGGCTCAGTCTGTTGAGCCTCCAACTTCGGCTCAGGTCATGATCTTGGGGTCTGTGAGTTCGAGCCCTGCGTCGGGCTCTGTGCTGACAGCTCAGAGCCTGGAGCTGCTTCGGATTCTGTGTCTCCCTCTCTCTCTGCCCTCCCCAGCTCGTGCTCTGTCTCTCTCCCTTTCTCTCTCATAAACATCAAAAAAATTTTTTTTAATAAAAAATAAAATGAACTAAGGAATCTCATTGGGTAAGGTAACCCTGACTCAGATCCTTTGGTAATGTAAATAATTGCGCTTTGTCTTAGCCGTTTGGGCACAATTGTCCAGAAATATATTCTACGGAAGTCAGGTTTATTGCAGAATCAAGAGAACCTGCTGAGGACTGCATAGAGTTACAGAAGGCAATGGTCATTTTGCGACTTAGAGTTGCAGACTTGCTGGGGTAGGCATTGTGATGATGGCATGCTGGGCTGGCCCTGTAGATACTCCCTAAGTACTTAGGAGATGAGGCAGAGCTGGGATAGCCCACACTTCCAGAACTTTCTCTGCATCTGGAATCAGGTGTGAGGATGTGAATACCCAGGTTATGGGGCACCTTCTAGGGTGGAAGCATATTTCAGCCTCAGGTGGAAGCAGTAGCTGTCCCTAGGCAGGTATTGTTCTCTTCTGATCAGATGAATGATTATTATTAAGTTTTTATGGAGCCCCAGAAATTCCCTTTTGTTTTCTTGATTATATTGTGAAGGGATTTTGTTGGTATCATTGTGATATTTTTGGGTTTCCCTACATCTGCCTCCAGGAAGTTCCATCCTAGCAGAATGAACCAGCATGACTGAGGCCACATAAATAAATGATACCTATAGACATCTGGCAGCTTCACAGAGTTCTGGTCTTGAAGTGTCAGGGCTTGAACAGCCAATAGAGTTCAGATTAGCTGGCTATGTTTTCTATTTCCACCCTTAGGTGGAGATGGAGGAGGAAGAAACTGAATAATGAAATGTTTCTAGAAGATTATTTAAGGGAGGAGAGACCTAGGAAAGATAACCTTTATAAACAATCTAAGATTAGAAGATCTTGTTATCTCTAGGAAGGCAGTAGTCCAGCCTACTTAACAATCTCTATTTATTTATTTATTTATTTATTTATTTACTTGCTTATTTTTTATTTTAGAAAGAGTGTGCACACTTGGGCAATAGATAACAATCTTGATTGCTACAGTATCTTACGTTTAGCCTAGCTAGCCCATGGCTTATGGTTTACATGAATTCACTTGAAGTTAGGCATGTTCTTCCTTAGATATTTCAGAGTTCTTGTGTGGATTGAATGAAATTCATCTCAGAAGAGAGTTAATAACAATGAGGGCAGCCAGTGGACACCATGAAATATAAACACCTTATCTATCATATCTCATGTATTGTGTAAATTCGACATCAACTTGACCTCAAAAGCCAGAGGCCACTCTGGAGAATTCCAGGGGGAACACTTTGCAACATGCTTTTAGTAGTGTTTCTATTGAAATCAATAGCCAGAGCAACCTACCTCCTTCTGTACTTTACTTAATCCTATTGAGGACCAAGGAGAAACTCAGAGCAAGTTATTCTCTTCTATGTAGAATACACTGATGTACCATATATGAGTAAAACAAAAACTTATTGCCTCTTGCATCTCTCTGCCCTTCTCTAACCAGTGAGGACCAAGAAGAGAGTCCCTAGTCCAAGGGATCTTAAGGATTACAGCTCTCAACCCTCTAGTTAAGGTATACTGATGATGGAGTAGGGTAGGTTCTGTAGGTCCTATGGGTTCTGTAGGCGTGATGGCAATGACACAGACTGGATAGGATGTTTGTTTACATCATGTTGCTTCAAAGGGAGGGACAAAGTGTACCTCCTTTTATTGTGCTGACTGGTGCTGGCCAGACTTTTACAAAGATTGGTCAGGCTTTCACTGTCTGGGCTATGCATGCCCAAATAACTCACTAACCCTCTGGAATTACAACACACACACAGAAGACAGATATTTAAAGGCTGGAGATACGGTAATGAACTTGCTGTCCCTAACTTCATGGAGAGACAGAGTATAAACGAATAATAACATGAAGAAAAAATAAAGCAGAGTGAGAAGAAAGTAGATAAAAGGGGCTGGAGTGTGCCATTTTAGACAGTGGGGTCAGAGAAGGTCTTCCTGAGAAGGTGACATTTGGGCAAACATATATTATCAGAAGGAGCAAGCTCTGCCAAAATCTGGGGAAGGCAGATTTCAGGTCGAGGAATTGGCAAGTAGGAAAACTTGAGGCAGAAATGGTTCAGCATCTTGAGGATGGGAGGATTGGTGTGGCCTGAGTAGCTGAGAGGGGGAGGGGTGGAGGAGAGAAGGTCAGAGTACTAGGTCCTTGGAAGGGAGGGTGGATTCTATTATGAATGCAATGAGAAGTCATTGGTTTTGAGCAGGTAAATAATCTGCTCTGATGGATGTTTTTGAAAGATCTATATGCTGATGGGAGAATCGGTCTAGGGAAATGTCATAGGAGCAATTCTGGAAGCAGGGAAACCAGCTAAATGGCTATTACAGTAATCCAAGTGCAAGAAGACTGGTTTGGACAGCAGAGAAGCATTTACTTCTAAATTCAGATCATTGCACTATATTTAAATTGCACCATCTTGCTCTTAAAAGTTACAGATACCAAATGATTTAAGGAGACAGTCTTAGGACCAAGGGGGAGCAAACTCATTCGAAGGCAGTATTTGTTTGCAAAGCTCAGGTCCCAGAAAGAGGATATTCCCTCAAACTACTAACAAGAGTAGTTCACTGTTCTTACAGGAATTGATTCCTTGAAGTAGTGGAGCCCACTAGGAGAGGCGATGCAGGGAGAAGCTCCTGGCATTGAGCACAAGTGTCGTATTAGGAGTAGCCCTGAAGAAACAACTGGCTGGAAGTTAACATTCTTACAGTGGTCTGGGGCTGCTGGGGTCTGTGGACCTTAAGCCTCACCCCCTTTACCTGCCTGGTTGGAATGCACTCCCATTTCAACAATAGGTAGGGATTCCCCTCTTTTACTGAGGAATATAGTTGTCAGTATAAAGTTGTCAACTCTAGCCACCCAGTAGAGACCTGTTCCTGCTCAGAGACCCAACAGGAGGGCTGCATAGAGGCAGAACATAGGATACCAGAAGGCCAGTCGACAGCCCTCCTAATGCTTGTTCTCACTAGCTGAGGGCTTTTATGTGTTTCAGTTGCTTAGGTGCTCCCAGGTTCTACACTGCCTTTGACATTGTCTCTTCTACAGCTAGCTGCCAGCTCTTCGATGTCCAGGAGTGCTTTCTCCCCTGTGTAGCCCTTGGCCAGGAGTCATTTGCATCTCAGATATATCCAAGAATTCGCCTCAGCAGTTGGTTGCTTTGTGTGTTGGTAGCACTGGTTCTGCATTCCCCTTTTGGTCTTGTATATAAACAGGCTGTGCCGAGGGATGCATGTTTTAAAAATGTTTAAAAAATGTTTATTTATTTTTGAGAGAGAGGGAGAGACAGAGCGTGAGCAGGGGAGGGCAGAGAGAGGGAGACAGAATCTGAAGCAGGCTCCAGGCTCTGAGCTGTCAGCACCTAGCCTGACATGGGGCTTGAACTCAGAGACAGTGAAATCGTGACCTGAGCTGAAGTCAGCTGCTCAACGGACTGAGCCAGCCAGTGGCCCCCTCACCCCCAGGGCATGCAGTTTTAATTTTTAGTAGTTTGTATTTAGCAGAGAGCTTCTGGAGCTTCCTTTACGTGCCGTTTTGAGACCTGCCTCTTCACCTGGATTCTTGTATTTCCATCTCAGACTCTCAAACTCTGCAAATTTGTTGGTATATTTAAAAAACTGTGCATTTCCTCACAATGTTAAGAGTATAGATTCGGGGCGCCTGGGTGGCTCAGTCGGTTAAGCGTCCGATTTCAGCTCAGGTCACGATCTCGCGGTCTGTGAGTTCGAGCCCCACGTCGGGCTCTGGGCTGATGGCTCAGAGCCTGGAGCCTGCTTCCGATTCTGTGTCTCCCTCTCTCTCTGCCCCTCCCCCATTCATGCTCTGTCTCTCTCTGTCTCAAAAAATAAATAAAGGTTAAAAAAAAATTTTTTTTTAAAAGAGTATAGATTAAATGATTTGACAGTGTCAAAAGAAGATACTGGGTTCTCATGTGACTTTCCTGCTTTGTGCAGCTTTGTGACTTCCATGCAGTTGCATTGGTGGGTATTCTCCTCATTTTCTCCCCAAATCTGTCTTCACTTCCTTTAAGCTTAATGCTTAGGATGCTTCTAGCTAGGACACAAACCTATGTGGGCTTATTCGATATCATTCCCTGAATGGATGTAATTGTTGACTAGTTTCTAGTTACTCAGTCCTTCCCCAACTGTGGTGCAGCAGATTATTCTAACTTCACTTGATGTTTTTATGGAGCAGCTGACCACACTCTCCTTAGAGGAGTTGGGGGATGGGCATGAGGCCCATTTCTCTGTGTGCCCATAACATTCTCTGTGCCTGTTTCCTATTGACACGTGTAGTGGTGAGACACCCTGTCCTGGATCCAGAGGAATTTATGACTTTCATCTCACTTCACTTTATTTTTTTTATTTAAAAAAAAATTTTTTTTCAACGTTTATTTATTTTTTTTGGGACAGAGAGAGACAGAGCGTGAACGGGGGAGGGTCAGAGAGAAAGGGAGACACAGAATCGGAAACAGGCTCCAGGCTCTGAGCCATCAGCCCAGAGCCTGACCCAGGGCTCGAACTCACGGACCGCGAGATCATGACCTGGCTGAAGTCGGATGCTTCACCGACTGTGCCACCCAGGCGCCCCCATCTCACTTCACTTTAAATTCAGATACGGAGGCAGCCACAGAATAAAATGAATCCCATTACTTTACAGTTTTCATATGGCATTTACCCTCTCATAAAGCACCTGTCTCTCTTCCTCTGTATATTAGATTGTGTTGTGTTGTATTAAATGTTATTTATATGTTGTATATAACATACAGATGCACATATATTTATATATGCAGACACATATGTATCTGCTTCTGTCCCCACATTTCTCCTGTGTTGTAGATCTATCCGTCTTCACTTAGTCCCACCAACCAAAACTCAGTTATGTCCCAAATTGAACTCATCCCCCTTTCCCTGCACAGGCTTGCATCTTCTCCAGTGTTCCTTTTCTGGGTGAGGGACCTCACCATCTTTCCACTCACCAGAACTTTCAGGTCGTCTTCTTGCTCTCCCTCATCTAATGAATCTCCAAAGTCTGTTGATTTCAGTCCTAAGTGGTCTTTTATCTGTTCTTTCTCCCTCCTACCCAGTTCGTTTCTTGCTTGGACTCCTTTAGTAGCCTCCTTAGTGGTTCTTCTACTTTTAGTCTTCCTCACCTCTAAAATTGCACATTGCTTTAGAATTCTTTTTCTAAAACACAACTGTGTACCTGTTATTTCCCTATTAAACTGGTTATTCTCTGTTCTCACAGATCTGTTCTGTGCCCCTCTCTTCCCTGCTCGGTGTCTGGAAGTGGACATCTGTGGACTGCATCACCTGGGCTTCTTTGCCCTCCTGCTTCCCATTGCATTTGGCCAGTGAAAGGCACTGATGGGAGGGCAGGAGAGAGAGGTTGAAGTAGTCATACCTTCATCCCACCGTTCCACATTTTGGCAGGGATTGCATCCCATGACACTACTGTCCTCTGGGCTTCAGCAGCTCTGGTGACGTTGGGCCCTCCCTTTGCCATTTCAGGCAAGGATGTTAAAGGCTTCCTGCTGTTGTTGATGTCTGGGAAGTTCACAGCGCCTTATTGTTAATGCCTTAACTCTGCCCACATCCTCACTGAACTCATCAGTTAAACCCTTTTGAGTGTCATCAGTTTCCTGCTGAGACTTTGATGCTTACCTAAAATCCTTCAATGCTCTGCTTTCAGCATGAAGTCCATACTCCTTAGAGTAAGTAGTAACTACTGCTTACCTCTCTAGCTGCAGGTGTTGAAGCTGCCACCAATTCTTGCCCTCTACTTCAAGACTGAAGTACCCATTCTGAGTTCTTTTTTTTTTTTTTTTTTACTTTCACTTTTTATTTGAACTCCAGTTAGTTAACATAACAGTGTAATATTAGTTTCAGGTGTAGAATGTAGTGATTCATCACTCACATACAACACCTAGTGCTCATCACAAGTGCCCTCCTTAATACCGATCACCCATTTAACCCATCCTCCTGGCCACCTTCTGTGTTCTTTTTTTTTTTTAATTTTTTTTTCAACGTTTATTTATTTTTGGGACAGAGAGAGACAGAGCATGAACGGGGGAGGGGCAGAGAGAGAAGAAGACACAGAATCGGAAACAGGCTCCAGGCTCTGAGCCATCAGCCCAGAGCCTGACGCGGGGCTCGAACTCACGGACCGCGAGATCGTGACCTGGCTGAAGTCGGACGCTTAACCGACTGCACCACCCAGGCGCCCCCCTTCTGTGTTCTTATAGTGCCTTCCATATATCACAAGAGTACTGACACTAGACTAATTTTTTGTCTGTCTCCTGTAGGTTGGAAAGATGGAGGGACTATACTTACTATGTAGGAGAATTCATTTAAAGAATGTAAAATGCATTATTATTGTGAATAAAAGGAAAAAAAAAGATAAGATTGCAGGAAATTAAATATTTAGGAAATATAATCGCTTTTCGATCTCTCAGTTCCAAGGTGTAAAGCTCTGAAGGAAATGGATTTAATTAAAACTTCTGAGTCAGACTGTTACTGCTACAATCGAAATTCCCGAATGGAGTGGAAATACATGTGGTCAACTCTGCAGGTAAGAGCCTATGTTTAAATTATGTCTGAGGAGCTGGGAATTAAAATGTACTTCTTCAAGAATACAAAATAGCTTTTATATGACATAGAGCTGTGTATCAGTATGAAAGCTAGCTTGGGAATCACATCCAGTGGCCCAAGGGAAAGGGATATGTGGAAGGGTACATTAACTCTTCATACGCTTCATCAGCCCTTCCCCAAACTACTCCAAATAAATATGGTTTCTAAGTGAGCACAGGTGCTTGCTATTCAGATACATACTTTCCAAAATCATTGCTATCCCAAGCCCCTCTCTGATTCTAGGTATGGCCAAGATAATAGTTAATCTCAATAGCCCAGTACTTTTCCTTCATTAATAATACTTATTAAGCACTAGTTAAGTGCCAGGAACTATTATAGGCTCTTAGGATACATCAGTGAACAAAATAGATCCCTGCTCCTGTGATGTTTATACTCCTAGGGATAGGAGATAGGCCATAAATGTAATAGAGAAGAAAATTATAAAACTAGTAAGTGCTATGAAAAAAGAAAATGTAGAGTAAAGTAAGCGGAATGAGGGAGGTGGGGGGGGCAGTATAAAAAGAGTGATCAGGGTAGTTCTTGTAGAGAAGGTGATATTTAAGAAAGACTGTAATTTTTTTAAATGTTTAATCGTTTTTGAGAGAGAGACACACAGAGAGAGAGACAGCGCAAGTGGAGGAGGAGGGGCAGAGAGAGAGAGAGACACAGGATCCAAAACAGGCTCTAGGCTCTGAGCTGTCAGCACAGAGCCCGACGTGGGGCTCAAACTCATGAACCAGGAGATCATGATCTGATCCAAAGTCAGACACTTAACTGACTGAGCTACCCAGGTGCCCTGAGAAAGGTTTTAATGAAGTTAGAGAGTTACCAAGATAATATACCAAGAAAGAGTGTTCTAGGCTGAGGGAAAAAGATGGGACAGCATATCAGAAGGCATATGATGTTGATTTGTACTATTACTGATAATATACACCATTTTGATCACCTGCTTAAGGTGGTATTGTCAATTTACAATTTTACCACTGGAAAGTGACCATTTTCCCCTTTGTAATAAATGAGTATTTTGAGGGATACTTTGAAACTATGTAGATACTCTTTACCTTTCACCCTGTAGTTTTATCATCCATTGATGATGCTTGCATGAACCAGTTATCATCATGCTGTTTTATCAAATGGTGATTTTCTAATTCCATTACTCTTTCCTCATTCATCATTATTCTTCAACGAGGAAGACTTTTTCCTTCTCCAGTTTATTTATATTCATGTAATATTACAGATTGCCAATTCATTCAGTGGATTAGAATCCATTACCTTATAATTTGTTTTGATATTCAAATTATCCTAGATTTGGCCAGTAGGAGTTCCTTCAAAGTATCTCATGTGGGAGCACCTGGGTGGCTCAGTCGGTTAAGCGTCTGACTTCGGCTCAGGTCATGATCTCACAGTTTGTCAGTTTGAGCCCCGTGTCAGACTCTGTGCTGACAGCTCAGAGCCTGGATCCTGCTTCGGATTCTGTGTCTCCCTCTCTCTCTGCCCCTCCTCCACTCACGCTCTCTCTCTAAAAATTAAATAAAAACATTAAAAAAAATTTTTTTTTAAAGTATCTCATGTGTCCTTTTAATTTGTGCCTATCATTTGAGCATCTCTGGCAAACAGGATGCTCCAGGCTTATCTTGTAATTTCCTAAACCTAGCTCTGGAATCCTACATTTTTTCAAGGAGCATTCAGAGTTAGGTGTGTTTGTTAGTGCTGGGATACCATTGTCATATGCATACACACAGAGACACAGAGACATATACACCCCTACACCTGCACATGTATCTATTTCTGTCACTTTTTTTTTTTTTAATATGTGTTTTTGCAAGAGAGAGAGAGAATCCAAAGCAGGCTCCACACTATCAGCACGAAGCCCACTGTGGGGCTTGAACTCATGAACCATGAGATCATGACCTGAGCCAAAGTTGGATGCTCAACCAACTGAGCCAACCAGGGGCCCCCTGTCACTCTATCTGTTAAAAAACATGCATTCTGGGGCACCTGGGTGGCTCAGTTTGTTGAGCTTCCAACTCTTGATTTCAGCCCAGGTCATGATCCCAGGGTTTTGGACCCAAGCCCTGTATTGGGTTCTGTGCTAAGCATGGAGCCTGCTTGGGATTCTCTCTCCGTCTCCCTGTGCCCCTCTCCCCCACTCACACACACACACACACACACACTCTCTCTCTCTCTCTCTCTCTCTGAAATTAAAAACAAAAACAAAAAAACATGCTTTTTTGATATCTCCCATACTACTGGGTTCATTCTAATCTCTCTCCTTGTCGTATTTGTAACTTTCTTCTCTGATAGTGGGGAACCTGGTTTTCATTATCATCAGTATATTAATTTATTTGCTTAATGCTAGGGTAGTAATTTGTTTATTTATTATTTATTTGTCAACGTTTGTTTAGAGTGTGTTTTATCTCTAGCTTAAGAGTACATAGTCTAATACTATGCTCCAAAATTACTTAGGTTAATTCATTCCCACCCATCCTCCTTCAATATGGTTGTATTATTCATTTGAAATATATTTGGTTTCATTCATTTCCATTTTCATTTGAAATATATTTGTTTTTATTTTTAAGGGTTTTCCCCCATCCTAGTTGATTTTATTATAATTATTTTTTAGTATGTGCAATATTAGTATGGTTTAAAATCACAGGTCTACACAGAAGTATCCTCAGAGAAGTGTCACTCCCCATCATTTCTCTATCATTCCTATCCAACCCTTGTGGGTAGTCAATATTACTAGCTTCTGTCTTTCCTGTGTTTCTTTTTTCAAAACTAAGCAGTGATGCATGTTTACAGACAGTGCTAAGGAGTGGGTTTAGATGGAGGACCAGTGGCTGAGCCTGGGTCAGTCTTATATGAAGCGGTCAGGGAGGAGGAAGAGGCCAACAGAGGAGAGAGAGAGAAGGAGCAACAGGTGAAGATGTCCAGGACGCTGTGGGAAGAAGTGTTACAAGCAGGGCCAAAATGCTGTTGGTGGATCAAATATGATGACGGAGAATGCATTGGCCATTTGATTTAGCAACATGGAGGTCCCTGGTGACTTTGTCAGGGACAGCCTGTTGGAAACGACACATTGGAAGAGGGTTAAAGAGAGAATGGAGAGGAGAAGAACTGAAGACTGCAGGTATGGGCAACTTTTTAAAAGAATCTGAGTGCACCGGGAAGCAAGGGGATAGCTGGAGGGGAAAGTGGCTTTTTTGTTTTTAAATGGAAAAGCTTCAATATGTTTGTGTCCTGATAGGAATGGTCTAACAGAGAGGGACGAAGTGCTGGTAGGCTGTCCTTGAGTGGACAGAGGTGGATCTGATTCTGTGCCTTGAGAATCTTCTTTAAGTCTCCTCTGTGGCAGAAAGTTCCTCCCCACAGGCAGGAAGCAGAGCACGTGCCTGCAGGTGCTGCCTGCTGGGTGGAGGTGGGGATAGGAACCTGTTGATGTTCTCTTCTGGCTTCTTTCATTTTCAGTGGAGAGTGAGGAAGGGGAGGAGGTATTGGTGTTGAGGAAGGAAAAGCTGTGAAATCTTTGTTGAAGAGAGTGGAGAGTAGATCGGAATGTGGTGTGATTGCCTATAGCTGCAGGTCCCACTTCACGTTCCCACTCAGGGGCTTGAAGTCAAGCTACTATGTGTTTATCTAGCACCATTGGGTGGTACAAATGCCAAGAGTAGAATGGGTGGAGAGTTGGATTTTGCAGGTGGATGTGACAAAGCAAGAGCAGTGCAAATGAGTCGGGTACCTGCAAGAGAATGATTTGTAATGATTGATCGTGGAATTTAGCTGGATTAAGAAGGGGCTAAGGACATCAAAGGGGTGAGGAGCAGGGGAAAAATGGCTTGATCCATGGTGGGGTCAAAGGCTTACTGGGGTCGAGGTACTATACAGGGCATGCTAGAAAGGTAGGAGTTGGTGGTCAGCCAGTGGGATGCATGAAACAACCTGTAGAGGGGCTGTAGTTTGGTATGAACAAGGTCCTGGGTGTGGCCGTGGGAGTAGTTAGCTGAGGTGGGGCAGAGAACAAGCATAAGAGGGTAGGAGCTCAAGATGCTGAGAATCAGAGCATTGGAAGGAGTTTGGCGTACATAATAAACACATTGAACCCTGAGAAATATGACAGGAAATAGTATTAGAGAGAGAGCATCAGTGAGCCAGGAACTAAAGTCCAGGAGAAATGAGTGTCGGTAATGGGTTATATCACCTGATGCCCTGTCTTCAGAGTTGGTGATCTCACTATCCTTTTCAGGCTTGCCTTACTCTTGGACAGAGAAGAGGAATAGAGAGGGAGAAAGGCAGCAGCAGAATTGTTCTTTAATGAACACTGGATTGTCACTGTTTGCTTGGTACTGTAGCCAGTACTTTGTTGTGAGACTGGAATAGGACCTGTGGTTGGATTCTGGTCCTTCTTCAGGAGGCATGGGGAGAGAAGCCTGAATTACATATGCTCAGCTGATCCAGAAGGAAGTGCTTTTTCTCACAACACAGTAGAAAATGGTAGAGACATAATTCCTGTTCTCATGTTTATAACCAAATAGTTTGCCACCTATTACTTTTGTCATCCTTTTTCACATGTCCCTTGACCACAACAACTTGCTACAGGAGGGAGTTAAGTCACCTACAACTCAGGGGAAGAAATAACCACTTTCAAAAGTCTCTGTGCTCAGTGCGTTTGAACTAAACCCAGATCTGTAGGTCCATCCCTGGGATCCCTGGGATCGTGTATATCTGAGTGTTCTTTATCCAGTTATCTTGGGCTCTCTTTACTCCTCTGCTTACGATTTGAAGGAGCTTATGAGAAGTTTTAACTTCTGTGTTTATGGATTTCTTTGTTCTTATTTTATAGGTGAAAATTACCAGTTCAGGCCTGCTCAATATTGCATATATCACAGGAAGACATAATTGTCAGTATCCAGAAACCATTCTATCTTTTATCAAATGTGTGATTCATAATTTTTGGACACCAAAGGAGTCTAATGAAGTTACCATGATCATCAATCCATATGGAGAGACCATGTGCTTCTCTGTGAAGCCTGTCAGGAAGATATTTATGTATACAATTAGTGTGAATCGAAACAGTAAGTCTGTTTTCATTATACTTGATTTTATGGATTTAGTTTTTCTGGAGTGACATTTCAATAAAGTGACTTTTCTTTTACCAACTACATTGACACAAAGTCTTTGTTGTGTGTGTGTGTCTTTTTTATTCCAGTTGTGGATTTCAAACTCTTCCTTGTGTTTGTAGCAGGTATTTTCCTCTTCTTTTATGCAAAGACCTTGAGTAGGTAAGTATCCCTTTTTATTTTGTTAATTTTGTAAATTAAAAAGAGTATAGGACAATTTTGACCCTATGCTAAGTATTTCCACACTAGTTTGCAGTTCTTGCTTTAGGTTTTACAAACAGTAGTTCTAAAGATAGTGCTTGAAAGGCCTTTTAAAACCAGAAACAGTACATGATATGTACGTATATATTACAGCATGCTTTTTTACATGAATCATTTTGTGTTACGTATTAATGTACGTTTTTTATTTGATCCTCTTAATTATGTGAACTTTGCATTATTGTTCTCATTTTATCAATGAGAAAACCAACATTCATCATCACTGACTAGTTCTTGCTAGGGCCGAGATTTATATTCAGGTTTTCTGATGCCAGAGGCTTGCTCTCTCTATTAGATTCAAGCTGCCTCCAAAATTTGTGGCTCTGATACAGAAGGTTGAGTTTAACAAATATTTGACTCTTGGATAAACATCGCATCCTGATATTTTGTTTATTACAACTTCTCTCATGAAAAAGGAGTCCTTTTCCAATAATATTTTACTTCTTAGCTTGCTATTCTTAATATTGTTCATCTTTCTTGTAGTGCAATTAAGTATGTTTAATGCAATCCATGGCCTTTATAAAACCAATGTTAGTTACATAGCCTGAAGAGTAAAGCTTGGACTCAGAGGAGCTGGGCTATAAGCCTGAATCCTCCAATTGGCAGATACTGACTTATGGAAGGTCTTTAACTTCTTGGTGTCTTAGCTTCCTCTTCTGTAAAATTTTGACATGGATAACTATTTCACAGGGCTGTTGTGAATGCATGCAGAGCTCTCAGACAAGTGCCTGCTACATGGTAGGCACTCAGTAATTATTCTTGGATCAGATTCTAAACATAGATAACTCAGACATTTTGTTTTGAGTTAGTGGCAAGCTATTGACTATAAATTTCAAGTATAGAAATTTCATTTTTTGAGTATAGGATCTAATTAAAACTAACATCTGAGTTTTTCTTCTTAGTATTCTTTATAGTTGCTATCGTCAGGTTAAACAGTTTTAATACTGAAAGTGCTGCTTGGCATTTAAATGGCTTTTATTTGCTTGTTTTGACAGAAGTCCTATTTTCTTTTACTCTTCTGGGACCGTGCTAGGTGTTCTAATGACGTTAGTCTTTGTCCTGCTTCTGGTGAAAAGGTTTATTCCTAAGGTAGGCCTACTGTGTATAAATGAATAAAAGAGGGAAACCATGATCTCATAGACATGAAAAATGGATCAAAGTTAATCACGTTGATTATGACAGTTCCAAATTCAAACTGTATTTCTATACTGTATTACAAAACTGGCTTTAAAATGTATCTTTTTCTAGAGATTCCATTTTTATTTGTTATTATGTATACCCTTAAGTAAATATAACTTTTGGTGATACTTTTTTGAGACCCCATTATTTAAAAAAATTTTTTTTAATGTTTACTTATTTTTGAGAGACAGAGAGAGACACAGAGTGTGAGTGCGGGGAGGGGAGGGACAGAAGGAGAGGGAGACACATAATCTGAAGCAGGCTTCAGGCTCTGAGCTGTCAGCACAGAGCCTGATGCGGGGCTCGAACTCAGGAGCTGTGAGATCATGACCTGGGCCAAAGTTGGACGCTTAAGCAACTGAGCAACCCAGTTGCCCCAAGACCCTTTTACTTTCAGGTAGTAGATCTTTCTTAGGAATGGTGGGGGCTGAGTCTATGCTGAGTAGAAATTTCTCTTATCTTGACAGAGCTGAGGAATGTCGTGATGCTGAACCATCAAGGCCTTGAGTAACAGCATTGCTACAACTGGGGATTTCTTCATTATTATTAGTTCCCCGAAACACCTTTAATGAAAGAATGCCCTGCACTTAGTTGAGGATAAATATTAGTTAATGTTGATAATGTTGCAGATACTCTGATTAAAGCTTGCAACACTGGCATTATTTTGAGATAAATTTATTCTTTAAAACAGTGCCTCTTCACCTCCACCTTTAGTATACATGCAAGTTACCTGAGTATTATCCTGCTGAAATGCAGGTTGTGATTTGGGAGTCTGCCATGGGGCCCAAGAGTCTGCATTCCAGCAAGTTCCTGGGTAATGCCAATGCTGCTGGTTCATGGGTCATAACTTTAACAAGACACCAGAGAGCACCTTGAATTGGCCTCAGTGCAGTGTGATGTAGAAGTTTCTAATAATATAAAGGGTTTATTTGTTTCCTCCTATTTTTGTGAGAGTGAATGAACCAAAACCTGTGTCATTTATTCTCTTTCACACACAGTATAGCACCTTTTGGGCTCTAATGGTTGGTTGTTGGTTTGCTTCAGTTTATGTTGTATGCCATTTGATGGAAGATCTGAAGTGGCTATGGCATGAAAACAGAATATATATATTAGGTAGGTAATTTAAAAAAATATATATATATGTATTATTGCAAAGCTGAAAGTATAACTAAGAGGACTTCCTTTGGAAGTATGTTTCTCTCTAGCATCTAAATTTTCCTTTTGAACTAAGGAGAAGTGCTGTTAAAAACATTTTATTTTATTCCCACAGTTGATGATTTCAGTTCATTAGATCTCTCTTTAAGTTTGTTTATTTATTTATTTGGAGAGAGCATAAGTGGGGGAGGGACAGAGAGAGAGAGAGGGAGGGAGGGAGGAAGGGAGGGAGAGAGGAGAGGAGAGAGACAGAGGGAATCCCAAGCAGGCTTCTCCCTGTCAGCATAGAGCCTGATGGGGGGGGGGGGGGGGCTTGAACTCACAAACGGTGAGATCACAACCTGAGCCGAAATCAAGAGTCGGACACCCAACTGACTGAACCACCCAGGCAACCCTTTTAGATCTCATTTTAGTCTATTTCCCAATGACATCTTTCTTAGTTTTTTGTACTAATGATGAAAAGAGCAAAAAAGTATTTGTCCCTTTTGACTGCTTTTATGCTTTGAATCATGACTCTTTCTTTTTCTTAATGTATTCAGCATGAAAGGTGAAAAATCCTAAATATAAATTACTAATGAAAACTTGAATTTTCAGAAACAGAGAAGCTATTAAGAAACCACTTGTTCTTATTTCCTGAAAGCAAAAACAAATGAACAAGTTTTAAAAATTATTTATTTGTTTTAATTGGGGAATAATGGAGAATGGGAGGGTCAACTTTCTCCTAAGCCCTTAGTGCCAAACTTCTCACATAAGTCCACCCACCCAAAACAGAAGCAATCAATTTTTGTTTTAATTGAAGATTTTTATGTCTTTAGCTCATTTTTCTTTTTATGCTTAAGTGTTTTTGAAGTAAATTACAGATATCATGGTATGTTCTAAATATTTCAGTAAACATCTCTAAAAAAAAAAAGAGCATTTTCTTCTATAGTTAAATACCTATTAAATCTTAAAAAAATCAATAATTACATAAATTACTCAGGCCATGTTCACATTTCCCCAGCATCCTTGATGGTTGGTCTGTATAAGGTGGGATATAGTCCAGTACCATATTTTGCATTTATTATGTCTTGTAGGTCTTTTTTAATCCATAACAATTGCTTTTTTCATCATAGTGCTCTGGTGAAGAGACTAGTTGTCCTGTAGAGTGTCCCAACTGTCTGGATTTTTCTGATTACTCCTTTGTGGTATAATTTAACTTGCTCCTCTCTCCCCTGTATTTCCTAAACTGGAAATTAGATCTTGAGGCTTTCTTAGACACAAGTGAACCATTTTTCATAGTATACATCAGAGGAGATGTGTATTTCACATCAGATCAGAGGGAGGATGCAGAATATCTCATCATCCTGCCATTATTAATGTAGAAACTGAGCACTGTATTAGGGGGATAGAGACTGATCCCTCCACTATATTTTCCTTTTTTGACTAGAAAGTAAAAATGAAAAATAGGGTTTGTAGCCCACTGTGACATATGCTGAGGCTTATTCCTGACCAAAGGAACTATGGTAACATTTGCCCATCTAGGACTCTGAACTAAAAAATATACATATCATAATAATTTATTATTAGACAACCTTAATTATCATAAAAAGTCAGCACAGTATCTCACATTGAAGGAATAACTACCCCTCTACGTGTTTTTCAGCCTTACTTCTTTGGAAAAAGAAAACACAAATGAAGGTTTTCTGCTTAAGTCAAGGCTCTACCAGGATCTTTCACATAACTTTTCAAGTTCAGATTTTCAAGTTCTTCTGCTTTTACAGGCTATGTTTTGGTAGCTGGATTTCTCAGCTTTGCTGTTTGTTATAAGCATGGGCCCCTGGTTGATGAAAGGAGCGTGACTCTTTTGACGTGGACACTGCGGCTCCTCGCCCTGGTTCTGATCTATTGTGGAGTCACCGTGCCCCAGGGCTCCTATGCAGCTCTGATCCTCATCCTGGCCTCCAGGAGTCTACGCTACCCACTGAAGGCGTTCACTTATATGAGGTGGTGCGTATCTTTTTTCTCCTTGTAAATGTGACATTTTGAGTTCTGGTTTTCTTTATTGTTTGGGGAAGTTTCTTGGATGTGTCCTATTTAGTCTCACAATTAACCACATTTCATCTGGGGATTTGGGAGAGAAAGAGGATAGAGAATTTAAGCATCTAATCCCATCTCCATTTCTAGTCTTCATTAATCTTTCAGAGGTCTCCCCCCAAATACTAGGTAATTACAGCTCACCTAGAACTTACTAAGATCAGGGGCAAAATTACTTGGGTTCTGGGTTGCCTACAATTTCTACTTTTATTCTACATTTCCTTTCATTAGGACCCAAGATTGCTTTAAAGGTATTTGTTGTGCTTATGAAATAGAGCTAAATGAATGTATTGTTTATGCTTAGGACTTTTTGGTTTTTTTAAGGTTTAAAGTTAAGGCTTAAGGGGCGCCTGGGTGGCTTAGTCGGTTAAGTGTCCAACTTCAGCTCAGGTCATGATCTCGCGGTCCATGAGTTCGAGCCCCGCGTCGGGCTCTGTGCTGACAGCTCAGAGCCTGGAGCCTGTTTCAGATTCTGTGTCTCCCTCTCTCTGTGACCCTCCCCCATTCATGTTCTGTCTCTCTCTGTCTCAAAAATAAATAAACGTTAAAAAAAATTTTTTTTAAATAAAGTTAAGGCTTAAGCCCTTGAAAAATACAGAAAGAGAGATGAGGTAGCTTCTGTTGTCACAACTGTATTATGTCTCTCCTTAGTCACTGAGCCGGAACACCTGTTTTTGTGTCAGGTGCACGGATGAAGGAGATAGTCCCTACCCTTGAGGTGTACTTGCTGAGCCATCAGCATGCGTTTCTGTATCTTTGGAGTGTTAAAAATATGCCTGTTCAGGGACTATGGCACATAGAATTCAGGAGAGTTCCTGAAAGAGATATTACTGGGCTGAACCTTAATGAATTAAAACAGCCGGGTGAATAAATGTGGGAAGGACCTCCCTGACAGGGAGAAAGCCCAGTTTGGTACCATCATGAGGCAGGCAAGGGAGGTGGCCGTCGGCCAGGTTGTGGAGGCATCACAGGCTGTGTTAAGGAATCTAGTCTGATCCTGTGCATAGTGGAGGCAAGAAGCCATTCTGCAATGCAGTCAGCATTCTCTGCCTGCTGCTGCCTAGACCAGAATTACAAATCCAAATGCTTGGGGCTGGTCCTGACTGGGTGATGCTGAGCAGGGGTGAGTCAGTGGGGCCATCATGAGGACTGTGAGAAATTCTACAATGCAACCTCATCAGTAAGGGGGCAATTACTACTCAGCTTGAGCTGATTATTATCACATAGGAATATGGGCCCTGCCTTGCCAGATCTTTTGTTTTTTTTTTAGAAAAGCTGGAAATATGGATTTGAATGTGAATTCTTATTATTTTTAAATGTTGGCAACTAATCTAAAAATAAAAATACAGTTAACACAATCAAAGCAGAGACCATGAACCTCATTGGGTGGCAGAATGTGGCCCATCTGCCTTCTGGCACAGAGGGTGGATGTAAGCGGGAGGCCCTGGGACAGTGACATCATAGCGGTCCAGGCAAGAGGTGATGAGGGCCCAGAGTCGGGCAGAGAGACCTTGAGGGAGTGAGGGTGTTAATAAATATTTATGAGGTAAACCTGGCTGAGAGGAAGGAGACTGTGGTAACTGTAGTCTATGGATCTGCTACTACACATATAGCCAGTGACAGGACAGGGCCCTTGTGCAGAGAATGTTGGCAAGACTGCAAGGTAGCGAGGCTGGGACAGAGGGGCTGCTGCTAGCTGCTCTCTGCACTGCCTCAGAGGCCAAAGGTGACTGGGACTACCAGAGGTCCCTCTGCTGGGAGGAAGCTAGCCATCCACATTCCCCAGGCCTGGGTCCTTTGCCAGGCTTGTGGCTTGAGGAACGCGGGTTAGCATTTGGGCCCCTTTTGTTTTAAACCTC
The DNA here is from genome assembly GCF_018350155.1 of Leopardus geoffroyi. Taxonomy (NCBI): domain Eukaryota; kingdom Metazoa; phylum Chordata; class Mammalia; order Carnivora; family Felidae; genus Leopardus; species Leopardus geoffroyi. The sequence continues at coordinate 177,664,379 of NC_059328.1, read as the reverse complement.
CAGCTGCCTCACCAAGTGTAAGGTGTGTTCTGTTACCTGTGTGATGGTCTTTTTATGCATTTGCTGTGCATTCTGTTAACACAAACCTAATAAAATGTTTTGTAACTTCTTTAGCTTTTCATTTTGCTAGTGAATAATTACATGAACAAGTACAAGACAAAACAACAACAAAACAGGAACATAAATAACAAACCAGAGAAATAATACCTTGATTTGTACAGTATTTTAGTTTTACAAAGAGCTGTTTGAATATATCCTAATATATGGTAGCTACTCTCTTGATCATCCTTATTGAACACTTACTATAGGCCACTCGCTTTACACAAAATATCTCATCTAACCTGTATAGTGACCTAATGAGGTTTAGATGTTATATTTAAAAAAAAATTTTTTTTAAGTTTATTTATTTATGACAGATGGCAAAAGTGCACAAGGGGCAAAGAGCAAGGGAGACACAGAATCTGAAGCAGGCTCTGGGCTAAGCTGTTAGCACAGAGCCCAACACGGGGCTTGAACTCACAAACCACGAGATCATGACCGGAGCCAAAGTTGGACACTTAACCCACTGAGCCACCCAGGTGTCCTGTGAGGTAGATGTTATTGCTTTCACTTTGTTCATATGAGCCAAGTGAGGGTCAGAGCTGTTAACAGTTGCCTCAGTTGATACAGTGGGTGAAACTCAGAGCCAGGACTGTGTCCCAGTCTTCTGCTCAGAGACCAGAGATTTTCCTCTAGGGAGACCAGGCTAGGTGTTCAGACAAGGAAAAGGAAACAATATTGGTGGTTCCTCAATCTGACTTATCATCCACCACATAATCTTTAAAAGACTTTTCAGGTCCCAACACTCAAGAAAATATATGTTTAACCACCTCCTGGTAATTCTTGTACTCATCCAGATTTGGGAATCTCTGGTTAAATTTTAAACCACCCAAGAACATTTTTAAAAACTCATTGATAAATTAACATATGTGTTAAAACCTTATCATCATTACCATCTTTATGAGATTCTCCCCTTTAGGACTTTCCTGATTCAAAAAGAAAATTCCAATAATGAGCCCCTTAGCATGTAAGCAAAGGAGGAATTATAAATTATTGTACACAAACGACCTTTGTATGGTATTTACTCCCTGTCTCTAGGATTAGTCAGAATCACCACCACTAGGTGGAGGTGATATCCCACAAATCTTCCTTTTTTTTTTTTTTTTTTTTTTCCTTTAGGTCTAGCAAGTAAGTGGCCATGAATTCTACCAGGTCTCTGTAAAAGGGTATCTCAAAAGATTTGCTTCTGTTAGTGCCCAAGATAATGAGCAGGCCAAGCATAAGGAAACCAGACTTTTAATGGTCTGATTGTGCGATTAAAAATTATTGAGAATACAATTAACATGTCTATCAGAAATTGAGTCTCAAATTCCTAAGAACATTATTTAGGATGGTCCAGGAAGAGAAGAAATGTACTATTAGCCCAAACTGCATGTTCTGTATTCCATAGTCACAGTAAGAACCATAAAAAAGTATAGTGTGGTGTCAAGGAAGTTAAGTATTACTGTTACTTTCTAAGAAATGTAGTTTTATAAATCTTAAGGGTTGAATTGAGCAGTCAAATATGAGCAGGAATCTAGCAACCAAATGCCACATGTTTTAGGAAAATGAAGAAATGGTGGACATCCAAGAAGCCAGTGTTTAAGTATCTGACTGAAGATGAGTACCGGGAACAGGCTGATGCTGAGACAAGCAGCGCCCTGGAGGAGCTTCGTGGAGCCTGCTGCAGGCCCGACTTCCCCACGTGGCTGGTAGTCTCCAGACTCCAGGCTCCTAACAAGTAAGCCCTGCTCAGCTGCCGGGACCACACTGGGGTTGGGATGATTGTGAAAACACTGTGACGGTTTGCTACAGGTACTTCACATTAGGAACAGACTGCTGCCCAGGAGAACCCATGATGCGGAAACTGTCAGTGGCCCTGCTCTTTCTTCAGTGCTCTGCCTTGCACAGAGCTGCTAATGTCAGGACAAATAGTGACCTGATGTTTGATACGGAAGGTCGTAAACATAACTTCCACATGAGAAGTGACCACTGTCGAAAGTAATTGTCAAAGCTTACCAGGAAAGACATCTTTGTCCCAAAATCTTTTTCCTTACTGCTTCCCTTCCTTCATAGTTTTATCTAAATAACAGTGCCCTCAAATTAAACATTGAAGGGGGAGAGTATTGATGTACTAAAATAATGAATGAATAATGACTCTAATAAGAGAAAAGGAATTAGAAAACAGGACTTGTTAGGATAGGCAGCAGTCAGTGCTCGTAAGTCAGCCGCCTTCTCTGCTCTTTCTCTGAATATCTCCAGAGGGATCACCTAAGCCATTCCCATTTTTACACCCAATGTATAAATGCCATTCTCTATTGATGTAAAGTCAAATGTAATTAAAAAGAGGATAAATAGCAAGAGAACATGTTATCTTCCACATAAACCTTTCTGTGATAACATTAACTTTATTTAAAACAAAAAAACTACTTATTAGATTTGCAGACTTTGTTCTTGGAGGAAGCCACTTGTCGCCTGAAGAAATTAGTCTGCATGAAGAGCAATATGGTTTTGGGGGTGCCTTCTTGGAAGAACAGCTTTTTAACCTGAGGACTGCCTGATGACCATCTATGCATTGACTTCATTCTGGACAAGAAATGGGTTAAGGGCAAGGATCCTATTAACATTGGGCAGAACAGTTCTAGGGAACAGTGGCAAAAGCATTTGCTATGGAGAAGAGTCATACTGGAAAGGAAAACTAAACACTATTGAAGATAACTTCTCGTTCTTGGTGAGTTCTGCTACTTATTGTAGTCATCAAGATTTTGTGAGAGTCATTGCCACTTTCCTTGAATGAAGACTTTCATTAGGAGCAAGAGAATCATGTTGATCTTCAAAGAGCAAGTTAACATGAACATCTGCCTTGTCAACACCAGGCATTAAATCTTAACCTCAGAACCTGTGTCTGAAGACTGCATATAAGTGTTGGAAGAGATCTGAGATATGCTGGACCAGTGTTTTCCAAAGTATAATCCACAGGGTGCTAATAAGTGCTAGTCAGTAAAGGGATTGTGAGGTCAACTAAGATAGAAACAAAGTTAAACAAATGTACCGCAGGACTTCTCAGAGCCTTTAATACTGACGATGCACGTTGTCAATCTCCTGGATAGAAACTGTGTGCTGCCATTTCTGACTTAATTTGACCACAGAACCCTTTTCTGTGAGATTGATATTCCTTGGAGCAGTTTGGAAAATGCTAATGATGGCAGAATTGAGATTTGGGGAGGTTCAATAACTTGTCCAAAACTACAAAGCTATTTAGAGGCAGCACTGGGACTAGACATCAGCCCTAATGTTACCTACAACTCAGGGTTAAGAAGAGACCTTCAGAGGTGAGCCTAGGGGCCATCTCCCCATAGACTTGGATCTCACAGTATTGGTGACTTTTTTATTTTTTAATAATGGACAACTATCTATTTGATAACTATGATAGAGAAACATTTCCTAAGATTATATCTTAAAGTTTGATAAGATTTTTATAGACATAAATTTTAGAAAGAATTATTTTCTATAATTTTTTGTATATTGCAATTGAAGACACTTAACCTCTTGTGACATTTTGAGTTGACTGGTCCATTTTTAAAATTTAGTTATATATATTTGTAACAGTTTCCTACACAACAGACTTGTGATCTTTCTTCAGAGAACAAATATTTTTTTCTTGATTCTCCGGAGTGAAATGACCCTGAGCTTTGACCCTGGGGAAAGAAGGCCAAAACTAAGAGCTGAGAAAAGATCTGAACATGGCAAAACAATCTAAGGGTTAAGATGTGCTAAATTGATTCACTTTAAGGAGGTTTTGCTGTGTTGAGTTCTTAAAGAGGCATACAGAATGAGGAATCTCTTTTTACTAGGAGGGATGTGGATACGGAGGAAGGACATTACAGAAAATTTAGGAGCTGCTTTCCTGAGCCAAGATCAGTAGAGTGTTTCTAATTGTTAAAACAAGAGCATGGCTACCCATTTGGAACTTTCTAGGTTGATTTTCAAATAATATTTTCTCTTTGAAGCAGTGTGTATTTTACAAGTTCCTCTTTTTACAAGACACCTTCCAGTATTAAGAGCTCTGCAGTCTTTGTGAAGTGCACTAAATTCAATCTGTGCTTTCACATAGATTGATTTCAAATATCAAAGAATCTTCCATTCAAATTTATTATGATTATGATGATGACTGTTTTATAAGTGTAAACAGGTCTGACACTTTTGTTATAGTTTTATCTGAATTTTTTATAATTAAATTTATTGCCGGTATATTATGAGTGTATCAGATGCATCAGTGCTGTGCTCACCATGTTCACCTCCCAGGAGGCAGTTTTTGGCAGAAAGTGTGTCTGAATGACGTGTGCACAGTCAGCTGCAGTCTGGGCCTTACCTATGCCATGTTGAAGAGGAGCTGGCTGCAGAAGGAGGCCCTAGTGGGTCAAGCTGGGTGGGACCATCACAATAAAAACAGCTAAAGAGAGGAAGAGTACAAGAGTCTTCTGGGATGCTGTTTTTCAGGTTTATTCTAGAGGAAATCATGGATTTGTCAGTTTCTGTTATGTGAGTACTGTGAAAAGCAAAACAGTTACAAGCATTAGTTGTGATACGTTTGGTGTATTTCTGTTGTGTTCATTTGATTTGGGATTTATTATAGTGCTGATCACAGTTCTAATCCCCGTGAAGCAATACACAGATGACTCCCATAGGAGAGCTTTTTTCTCTTCTTTCCTTTCTCCCTTCCCTCCTCTCTCTGTCTTCCCCCTCCCACTTCCCTCTCCCTCCTTTATTTAAAGTCCTTTAGGGGCGCCTGGGTGGCGCAGTCGGTTGAGCCTCCGACTTCAGCCAGGTCACGATCTCGCGGTCCGTGAGTTTGAGCCCCGCGTCGGGCTCTGGGCTGATGGCTCAGAGCCTGGAGCCTGTTTCCGATTCTGTGTCTCCCTCTCTCTCTGCCCCTCCCCCGTTCATGCTCTCTCTCTGTCCCAAAAATAAATAAACGTTGAAAAAAAAAAAAAAAAAAAAAGTCCTTTAAACTGTTTAAATGACCATTCAGTAAAATGACTCTGCCCTTCACAGGTGGTTAAAAGTTGGCTTTGTGCTTCATATCGCCATAGGTGTGCAATTATGGAACAGAACAGACGCTTTGTGTTAGTGCTTAGGCAAGGTGCCTCATAAAAGCTTACTGTTGTTAGCAAGTTGGGGCTATTTGACACCAAAATGTGTGGGTGAGATTTAGCGTAGGGGGCCATGCTTAAACAATTATATCATTCAAATGTTATTTTTAAAATGTTTTAAAACACATTGTACATATCACAAAAATTGCTTTGTGAATTGGTTGTACACTTTGCCAATAATACTAAGGGCTGAATCAGAGGGGAATGTCCATCTGATGTTTAGGACAGTATTTCAATTTATGACCTTTTTTAAAAAATCTAGAAATTTAAGAGATTTCAGTTTTTAAGAGGCTTGGAATAGATGATGGATTATATCAATATATCGAAACAAGTTCATAAATTAAGACTCCTGCAGTTGTGTTAAGAAAAGAAAAAGGAGGGGCACCTGGGTGGCGCAGTCGGTTAAGCGTCCGACTTCAGCCAGGTCACGATCTCGCGGTTCGTGAGTTCGAGCCCCGCGTCAGGCTCTGGGCTGATGGCTCGGAGGCTGGAGCCTGTTTCCCATTCTGTGTTTCCCTCTCTCTCTGCCCCAAAAATAAATAAACGTTGAAAAAAAAATTTTTTTTTAAAAAGAAAAGAAAAAGGATTATTGTGTATGAGGTTATTTCCTAGAGAAGTACAGTTTTAAAAAAATTTTTTTAACGTTTATTTTATTTTTGAGACAGAGAGAGACAGAACATGAACGGGGGAGGGTCAGAGAGAGGGAGACACAGAATCGGAAACAGGCTCCAGGCTCTGAGCTGTCAGCACAGAGCCCGACGCGGGGCTCGAACTCACGGGCTGCGAGATCATGACCGGAGCCGAAGTCGGCCGCTTAACCGACTGAGCCACCCAGGGGCCCCAGAGAAGTACAGTTTTTTAAATCAGCCTTTTTTGTCCAGCTGTTGCATAAATAACATAATGGATGTAGAATTTCGAAGATGCCTGCATTAAGATAGAGAGGTGTTTGTAGGTGACCCCACTGCTGCCTTCTGAGACCCCCACCAGGAGGTATGACACTGATGAGTTTACCACATGAGTTAGCCAATTCATATAGTGTATTTAGTGACTCACAGCCAAAAATAAAACTAGCCTAAGGATAAAAACACTTGAATTCATAAGACCAGCAGATTCTCTCCCAGAAGACAGATCTGTGAGGGGGTCAAATAGTAGGAATAAGGTTGCTTGAGCAGAAAGAGAACAAAGGGAGTTTGTTACATAATTCAAGTGTTTGATGTCACCAGGCCAAAAAGTCTAATTTAATCCCTCAGTGGGACTACCCTAACGTGATGAGGTACTAAATCTTTTGGCACAGGCCTCCTTTATGCAGACCCTGCCAGCTTTTCCTCTCTGTGCCTGTTGTCACTGATCAGCATCTCCACCCCCTTCTACTGGGCATGTTCTTCTTTCAGATACGTTCTTAAAATCTTCAGTCTTTCTCTGGCTTAGGAATCTAGTTACCATTTTAAGGTAACTGCATATTTTTGCTATGGTCTCTGAATGTGATGCCTTCACAGGTCACAGGAGATTTGGGCTGAGTGTATATTTAGTAGGATACATCTTGGAAGACACATTCAATGGGATAGCTGCTCTTTGTTGTTTCAATTTTTTTTTAATTTTTTTTAATGTTTATTTATTTTTGAGAGCAAGAGGGACAGAGCGCAAGCAGGGGAGGGGCAGAAAAAGAGAGGGAGACACAGAATCTGAAACAGGCTCCAGACTCTGAGCTGTCAGCACAGAGCCCAATGCGGGGCTCAAACTCAGGAACAGCGAGATCAGGACCTGAGCCAAAGTCACTCAACCTACTGAGCCACAGAGACACCCCTTGTTTAATTTTTTTTTTTGAGAGAGAGTGCGAGCACACACACATGTGAGCACAAGCTGGGGAGGGACAGAGGGAGAGAATCTTAAGCCAGCTTCATACCCAGCAAGGAGCCCCACAGGGGCCCCCCACACAACTGTGAGATCATGACCTGAGCCGAAATCAAGAGCCGGGTGCTTAACCAACTGAGCCACCCACTATTTTAACCACTATTATTTAAATAATTTGGGAGAATCTATTTTTTACATTTGGTCCATTTTCCAGAAAGGCAGTAATCAAAAGGAGAAAGGGGAGGAGAACCAGCATTTATTGATCTGTCAAGTACTATACGGGCACTTTCTATGCCTCTTCATTTTGACTTACAATCACTGTAATATACTTTAGCATTATTTCCATTTTTCAACTGAGGACAGACTCGGAGAAGGTTGCTAAAGGACATATGTAGCTAAAGTGGTATAATCAGAATGCAAGGCTCAGTGTGTCAGGGCCCGTGCCCTTGCTATTTCCTTTCCTGCCATCTTTAAAAAAACAAAGTCAAGTTAAGTGGCTGATCAGTTGAAGAGATGACTACATCTCCTGAATTTATGTGTGTGCCAACTCTGGGGCAATGGACCAATTCCCCCGCCTCCAAACTACTGCAAATCTGTACTTTTGTACACTAAAAGTAAATTAGAATTGAGTAGCACTGGTCTACATGTTATTTTTTTGAGACCCTTCCCCCCTACCCCCATTGAGATTTTCAGGGAACAAAAAGTTCCTGACCTTTTTAAAATACAAGTTTACAGGTGAAGAGAATAATACCAGCTGACAATTTGGAAAGAGGGTATGTAACTTGTTAAATGATTATAAAACTCTCGCTTACATCTTTTGACACCTCTTAGACAAAAAAGAAATATTGAAACTGTGGAACAGATATCCTATAACCTCTCCTGTCTATGGCTTTTGCACACTATAGATTTGGCCCTTGTTACTTGTCATTCTTCCCCAGCTCCTCAACTTATATTTTGCTTAATTTTGTCCCTTAACGAACTCATATCTGCAACCAACTTAATGATTATAATTCACGTTGGAACCAAATGCTTGACTGTACAACTTACTAGGTGTCGGCAAACATCATAACATAGCACTGTAGTCCGGGGGAATGCGATCTTATTATAGATGTCAGTGTTAACAAACTATGAAGAGAACGGGGTGCTGGTTGGGGAAATGAGACTGCACTCCTCTTGCCATGGGCTCTTGGCCACACAACGATGGCAGTATTTATAGTGCACACTGTGTGTCAGGTACCTCTGTGTTTCAACATCAAAACAACCTGAAGGCAGATACTACAATCACCGTCATTTTACAGTGCCTCTGAGGCACAGAGAGGTTGTGAATATATGTAAATTTCCTCTGGCAGAGCTGAGACTCAAGTCCAGACAGTGGCACTCCAGAACCCGCAATTTACCCCCAGCGCTGTCAGGTTCCTGGGTTGCCATCTAAAATCTTCCTGGAGCCACAGTGGTGCAGATGGTCTTGCATTAGCCACTTGAAGCAGATGAGAGCTGAGAGTTAGCCACCTGGACTGGGCTCATTTCTCCCCCAGTCTAGACATCAACATATTTCCAGTGTTACTCTCTTAAGCCACGGTTTGTCTGGCATAAGGTAAATTACTTTCTGACTTGAGAAACCAGTCTCCCTTTCTCTCACCCCTTTATTTGCTCCCACTCTCTCCCCATCTGCTTGATGGTTTGGAATTCTTGAGTCAGGTAATCTTAGAGCTTTGCGGAAATGGCACAGGAGCGTTTTGGGGCTTCCGAAGTAGCTTTGTCTTATCCCCACGCACCAAAGGACAGAACTTCTAAAGGGAAAATCACTTTTCACTTCCCTGTAGTCAGCAGTGACACAGCATGCCTCATCTTCACAGAATAACATAATTTTAGGGTCCAGCCTCTCATACTGAAGATGAGAGAACGGAGGCCCAGAGATCACCCCAAAATGATCTCTTCCTCTGGAACTACAGTGTCCAGGTATGGTAGCCATGAGCCTCATGTGACTGTTTAAATTTAAATAAAATGAGAAATCTAATTCCTCAGACGCACTAGCCACATTGCAAGTGCTTAATAGCCACCTGTGGCTAATGGCTACCATACCAGACGGTGCTGCTTTACCAAAGCTGTTGCTCCTGGGTACTGGCTTGTCTTTCCTGACTCCTGTGACATGGGCCTTCAGGGTCCCAGCCAGCCTCCCAAATTTTGTCTACAGGGTTGCCAGACTATCCAAGTCACCTCCAGAGTATAAGGGGTCTGACACTCACAACTAACAAAACACGAGGGGTTTGAAGTTACTGGATTTCTAGGTATCTTGGAATATCTAGAAATCCTAATGGAAATAGAACCACATACACGAATCAGGCACAGGTGCAGGCCAGGGCTGCTCTGTAGCTTGTTCTACCATAGCAGAAGCATGGAGTGGCCTCCCCACCTTGTGGGGGAAGGTGCTGGGTGGACCTGAGCTTTGGCATCAGGCAGGTTTCAGTTTGAATCCTGGCTCTGTGATCTCAGTTCCATGATGTAAGCTCTATTAGCTGCAGACTCTTCCTATTATAGGAGTTCCTATTCTAGGAGCTACACTGGGTTGTCTTAAGGACAAAAAGATAAATCTCGGCACACAACCAAACCCAGTAACTGTAGATGTGGTTCTCCTTTTCCAAGATTCACTGCTTAACTCCAGATTGGCTTGAAGGAATACTGCTTAGGTAATGGTCCCAGTACCACCAGCAGCCCCCACCCCACTTTACTGGAGGAACTGCAAATCCGGGAAGTGCTGAGGCAATCACTTCCTGTGGCCCATGGCGAGAGTAGTAAGCCAGTAAAGTAGTGTTGTTCTTCCTATGAATAACTTAGGCTATTCCTGAGGTTTACTGGCTAGTGGATCTATGTGTGTTATAATCATCTAATATTCTACTTAAGGCTTTGAATAAATAGTTTGATAATTAGCAACTAGCCTTTTTGGATCCACACAAGCTCAGGACTCCGGTAGTTTACTCTTTCTACACTCATAAGAGAAAGAGTATGAAATAAGACTTAAGATAGTGATTATATCAGCCCAGGTTTTGTGACAACTCTGGGGATTCCCAAGGAATCTCAACTGGGGTTATAAAAGTATCAGAATTTAATTTGAATACACTTTAATATTTTTTAAAATGCCACATGGCACTTTGAGGACAGCAAGAAAAAGTTACAGAGTGCAGAACCCCATGAAGGTATCTTCCCTAAAAAGGCTAGAAATTACTGCATCAATGCATCAGCGTTCATAGTAAATGTTCCATAACAAAGGCCTGTTGAATTTGGTCTCAGTTATTCCAGAGTAAAGGGCTTTTATTTGTTTGGTCACATCTTTATCATTTAAGAAATATTTAAAAATGATATTTATTTTTATTTCAACATGTCAACTGTGCATTTCCAAAACAGCAGGCTTTTCAAAGGAATAAATCAGAACTGTAAACACAAGACACAGTATAAGTTTTTGACTTCCTAAAGTCAGTGTCACAAATCCACATACTGTACATTCATAGGTGAGGTTCAGCCTGTCAGCCACTTCTTTATTTCTATAGTTACATAAGCATAATAAATACATCTGATTTTAAAGGTCACTTAAAATGAGTCATGATAATTTACAGTACAGTACGTTTCAGTTCAAGTGCAAAAATAACTATTTGCTTAATTCTATTTCTTTCCATTATTTTATTTTTAAGCTGTGTTTTGTGGCAAAGCTAAACATCCAAGTATAGACTTTCTTCTCCCAGATGCAGTATTGGGCAGAAGTATGGTGTCGTGGAGAGGCCCTCACTTTACAACTGATGTTGTCTAATCAGGGTCAGGAGGTAAGGTGAGTTGCTCATTTTTAACTCTGTTCTTTTCTTTCCTCTCTCCTGTGCTCACTCACAGTTATTACACATACCATTGACCTTCATTCAGCTAAAGCAGTGCTTTTTCCACGGCCCTCCCCCAAGGCTTCTTAGTATCCTTAGCTTTTCGTTTTTAGCAGCAAGCTTTATGCGTGAGTCACCTAGCCACTGTTCTGACTGTAGGTATAATATTTACAGTAGCACACCCCTGTTTCATCTGTCCAGTGTCTGACTGTATCTTCATGAAAAGGAATACACTGAGATAATTTCTTTAGTCATTGGAAAATATAGTTACTTCTTAATCCTTTCCATTCCTGGCTTCCTGTTCACCACCTTTTCCCTTCACCAAAAACAAAACAAAAACTTACCCATTGTGTAATTTTTAAAAATTATAATCCCTCTCCCAGGCACTTAAATCTTATACTGTTATTTGTAAATAGTACTGCTTAATTAAAGAAACCCTTAGGAATTCAGTGATTTTTTTAAAAATTCCATCAGCTATTTAGAGCCCAAATCACTATAAAATTGTGAAATAGTGATAGAGGCTATTTACAGTATCAATATATTTGGTAAACCCTTGTCTGTCAAGCCATAGGATACTGAGTTGGTTGGTTTATTTGAAATATTCTGTCCTCTTGTCTTAAAGCCCATTTAAAAACAAAAGGCGTTTAAAGCTCAGCTTAGTTTGTGGTAGTCAGTACGGCTTTTGCTGCTCAAAGAATGGACTATTTTCATTATATACCATATACATATAAAAATATATTTGCTAGAGATATGCCAAGTTTCTGATGAAACTTTTTCCTGTTTCTCTGTTTTGTTTTTTAAACAAAAGCATATAAGCTAGTAACTTTTATCTGGCTACTTCTTAAATATGTCTTGTAATTTTTTAAATAGTTCTCTTCAAGAGAAACAAAATTATAGATATATTTTATTTCTTCCCAGTTTGCATTAAGAACCAAATAATTAGAATAAATAATCAAAAGAGGGAAACTGTATCAGCATTCACCTTGAAACACTTTCCTTCCCTCCACTTACTTAGTGTAACTGCTGCTTTCAACCCTAACTGCCCTGGCAAAGAAGTCCTACAGTTCTTAACCTAACCAACCAAAGAACTGAAGTCCTTACCGAACTCTTATTTCCCTTCTGTGATTCCAGTGGGATTATAGAAATTTACCTGTGTCTGCCAATATGTACTGTAGCTTCTGTGTGTGTATGTGTGTGTGTGTGTGTGTGTGTGTGTGTGTGTGTGTGTGTGTTTCCATGTTGATGAGTTCAGGTATTTAGAAGAGTATATAGTGCTATGCTTCTCAAGGTGAGGCATGTCTTGGGTTCAGGGAGCCTCTCCCTCTGTCCTGGCAGAGGGGCCCAGTTCCATGCAGGGTGGGAGATGAGTGGGAGCCCTCAGTGTCCCCCAGCGACAGGCTGAGCCTGCTGGTCCTCCTTCTCCACACGCTGGTCCACGCTGGGGTGAGTGGGGCTGCTCTGTGTCCGAGATGCTGCTGCTTGAGGGGATGGCTGGTTTCTGGATGGGTCAGAATGAGTCTCACATGGGACAGGCCGGACTCCACCAGCTAGAGAATTTTCCCGATTCTCACTGGTCCCCTGGAAGGAAAAAAGAAAAGATGTTTTGTAGTCGGTGCTAACAAATAAATCCAACACTTTTTATATGCTTTCAAGTAAGATATAGGAAACATGGGGAGATCATCCTGAAGTAACTTCAAGGAACAAGTAAGAGGAATAAAGATAGAATGTCTTACCTTTCATCTCTTTTCCTATGTGCAACTGCCAAAGCCGCATGAAAAACACAAACACTGTAAGTAGACGTATCTTGTGGATAACGGAACATCACTACCAAAATGCCTGTTACTACTAGGAAAATAATTTACATCGACAAATGTTTACTGAGCCTCCACCACTGTGATAAGTCACTGAGCAAGCAGCATAGAATTGAAACTCAGGTCATTTGCTGAGACTGCAGAATTCAAGAGCTGGAGGCACTTGTCTGACAGAAAGTAAGTAAGGCTTCTCAGCCTCAGAGACAAAGCCAGGAAAGAATGTCCTGAAATTAAGACTCCTGATGTATATTTGGGGATTTAAAGTGCACACTAAAAGTCAAACAACATATGCGTGAAAAAAGAGAATGGCAACAACCACTTAGGTCATACACTATAAGAAACCAGGAGTACACGCATACCCCAGCGCATCACCCACAGCATGTCTGTAAGATGCCATGTTGCCACATTCCGTGATACATTCTGACTTACACAAATCAGGAAACATATTTTTCTAAAAACAGATTTTCCGGGGCACCTGGGTGGCTCAGTCGGTTAAGCGTCTCTTGATTTCGGCTCAGGTCGTGATCTCACGGTTCCTGGGATTGAGCCCCACTAATAGTGCAGAGCCTGCTGGGGATTCTCTCTCTGTGCCCCTCACCTGTGCGTGTGTGCTCTCTCTCTCTCAAGATAAATAAAGAACCAAAATGGATTTTTCTCTGAATTAGTATATATCATTTCAAATAACTGAGCACCAAAAAAAGTTTTATTTCTGTGATTGATTCTAAAATGTAAAGAAATCTTAATATAATGACTTCTTATTCATAAGAATAACCAAGCCATACCAGCCAGTTTTTATTGATCCTAACATGCCGGAAAAAAAAAAAAGTGTAATGATATATAAGCCTAATAGGCTTCCATAAAAATAAGGTTGAGTACCCAAAGTAATGAAAACATTGCTATTCAACCAGAAGATCTCATCCTTTCTCCTGCTTCACATCCTTTATATGCTCCTCCCACCCTGATACTCTCCATTTTGACTGGGCAGGGGATTCATGTGAGTTTATAATCTTGATAAATGAATAGGATCATGCATACACCAGGATGCATTATGATTATGGGTGAAGAAATCAGATTTGGTTTAAATTATAGAAATATTACATGTTAGTTTGCAAAGTCATGAAAAATTGAACTAACATAGTTCAAACTATTTTTTAAAAAGGAGATTATCCAAATTACTCTTTATTTTTGTCTTTCTTATGTGTCCTCGGAAGCTACTCTAATATATATAGCTGACCATGACTCATCAACTAAAAGGACATGATTAAACACAAGGAAGTAGACTCATTACTTTAGCCAGACTATTCATAGAAGTCACACTTAATCATTTCCAAAGGCAGTATATAGCTTTAGTTACAATTACCCCCAGTTTTATCAACACGATTTGACTTTACTCAGGAGAGACCACATCTCCAGGGATAAGCAAAATCATACTTTTTATTTTTCACATGAGGCCACCAGCAAAACAACACTTCCACTAAGTTGTGTATCCCATTAGACTCATACAGAATTCATTAATTCATCAGATTATTTATTGAAGTCCTATTATATATAATGTCCCCACTAGAATTTTAGAATTACAGAAATTAATAGTTAACGGTCTCCCATGGCAAGAACCATATATGCTCACTGGAACTGGTACCTGTCAACATTGAAATTTTAAAGAATATACAATTTATTGGATTTTTAAAATTTTCTTTCTTTCAAGAAATGTCTTCTCTGTGAAGCCTTCCTGTGCTCCATAAGGTGGAATTTTCCCTCTGCACAACCTTGTATACACCTCTATAATGCACTTGTCATAGAATACTAAAATTATTTGTGTGTCTTATTTTGCCCACTAGACCTACCATAAATCTTGGTGAGTGAATAATTAACACAACTGAGCCCACTTAAGGTAGGGACTTTACCTGCAAAGGCTGTATCTCAGGAGCACGGTTGTCTCTTGTTAGCTGCATCATCTCTTTAATTTGGTAGAGTGCGTAGACAAAGGTCACCCAGGGGGAGGAGCTGACGCCCCAGGCTGGCTTGTTCACGTCCTCCTGTTCTTCCTGGTGCTTGGTTTTCTTGGGAGGAAGTCTGGGCTCAATGCGTGGCATGACGTCTTCGGTCTGTTGCTGTACCAAGTCAATGGTGGCTATGGGAACAGGACTAGAGGGCACAGGAATCCTTTCTGCCAACATTGTCTTGTCTGGAGAGAAAATCACGTTTAAATCATTTTTTGGAGTTTTCGTCATATTTAAACAAACAAAATAAGCAGACAATCCCATGAGCCCATGCTAGTGTACTTGGCAACATTAATAAATTGCTATGTATCAGGGGCCTCTTGGTGCAGGTACTGAGCAACGGATGTGATGTTCATCTTGCAGGATCTCTTTATAGGGATTAATAGACATTAACTTGTATTTGTTTATGAAATATATTTTTCATTAAACTTAGATATAACTTAATCTGTGGGCATGGGTTATAATGAATGTGGCCTTAGGCCCACTTACAGGACTGAGTTTTTAAAGATAAGCATCAAAACAGGAAATGCCAGAAATAGCTGTTTCTGTTGGCCTTTTACTGAAGGCATAGACCATTTAGGATCATGAGGAAAAAAAATGTGAGAAAGACCAGTATTGGTCCTCTTTTCTGTATAGCTCGTTAGCATTAAAACCGGCCTTAGAGTTTTCTGTAATAAGCTAGTTTTTCCCTTTACAGAAGCATTTTAGGTACTTGAGGCAAACAAATGCCCCTCAAAGGATAGGATAAAGAAGATGAGCCTTGTTTTGGGACCCATGAGTTAAGCAAGAATATTTCCATTCTACTAGTGGCCTTTCTTCATTAAAAAAAAAAAAAAAAGTTGATTCAACTTGTACATTGTATTTGACATAACCTCCTTTGTATATAACAATTTTAATGAAGGCCATGCCTGGTTAAGGGAAAACTTCAAATTTAAATTTTAAGACACTTTTTTCAAATGAAGGCAAAAACATAGTAAGTAATACCACTCCCTATCCCTAGTAGTAAAATTACTACATAGCTTTATATGTGCAAAATCCCTTTAGAATACCAGAGAAATTTAAAACCAGTACTTCCTATACTACTTTGTACTATAAAACAAAACAAAAACAAGAAAACCCCCAAGCTACTTAAAATGGCCAGTATTCTTTTCAACATAGGACACAGCTTCTTTCTAACAATGGTACACATCAATTCATTTTCTCATACACCACTGAGAAAATCCAGCCAGGCAGGTCTGCTGTGTATTCTGTGACCACCTCTGGGTTTCTCCATGGCTTCAACCTTTAGACCCATTCAGAAAGAATAGACAGGTTTACCTTCTTCCTCACCGGGCACTGCCAGCCACTGGATCAGGGCAAAAAGCAGGAGGATCACCAGGCAGGCCATGCCGATTCCTCGAAAGGTTGCGGCAGCCCCTGTGAAAACAGAGCACTGCATAGAGTAATTCCAGGAAATGCAGAGAGCCCTCATCTACAGCTGTCAATGTGCTGAAGTTCAGGGCAAAGGCAGCAGAGCTTAGGACATACCAGAGAATGATGAATAGCCAGTGGCTTCACAGAGTGGAAAAACACAGGCCTGGTAGGTCCCAGGAGACCCAGATGCTGGTATTGGATTGGTCATTCATCAAATTTTAAAACTGTATTTATAAAGGATTATCTCTGAGTGCCTCTTACCATAAAACTCAGTGGTGCTCTCTTCTTTGAGCACCATTTACCTAACTATTAAACAGCCCTACTAATCTGTAGTTGGAACAGCAGAGCTCAAGTAGTGCTATAAATTCAGATACCCTGGGCCCACCTTCCATAGATGACTGATCAGTCCAGATCCCTCGAGCAGGGTAATCTTATCTCCACCCCACCCCGTGTATTTCCGATAAGGGAGACCTGACAGGGCAGACAGATTGTGTTATCAAGAGATGTAGTGACATTACCAAAGCCAGCAAATAGCTAGATTTTTCTGGAATAACAATGATGAATTTTCTTTCTTCTAGCATTAATATCAGCAAGGTTAGGGTACTTTGCTTCAATCCAAAAGCACATGCTGTCCATTCATTTGTTTGGCTCCTTTGAGGTATCTGTAGCATCTCATTAGGCTGTTTGTCACAGATGTGTGCACAGTTACAGGCTGGCTCTAATCATCTTAATGACTTAAGAACTCAGCTTTACAATTATGACTACCATGAAAGTGAGGAAGATAATATGAATACTGGAGTTTTAACTTCTGGCAACCTTCAGTAATAATTTAAGTGTTTACTGAGGTGTTGCTAAAAAAAAATCATGTTTTCAACAACGAAGGAAAGGAAAAGGAGAAAGTCATTCTTACCAAAATAATTGACTAATACGCCTCCGATCATGGCACCACAACCTCTCCCCAAACCTAGGTGAAGACCCTGCAGGATGCCCTGAGCAGACGTCCTCAGCTCAGGGGGAACTGCTGCACTGAGATAAGAAATGCACGCTGCCCAGATGGCCGCGTGTGTCACTCCTGGAGGGGAAGAAGAGTGGGATTGTCTGATCAGCATTGCCTAGGTTACTCTTTTGTGGAGAGTGAATTATTTATTTAATTACACACACACACACACACACACACACACACACACACACACACCCCTACCTAATAAAGACGTATATCTGATTTATGGTAAAATATACATAACGTAAAATTTACCATCTTTAACCACTTTTAACCATTAAAGTACATTCAAAGTGGTATGCAACCATCCATCTCCAGATTTTAACACTGCAAACTGAAGCTCTGCACCCATTGAACAATAACTGCCTCTAGGCCCTGGAGACCACTATTCTACTTTCTGTCTCTGAATCTGACTACTCTGGGTACCTCATAGAAGTGGAATCATTTATCAGTGGAATCGCTATTTGTCTTTCTGTGTCTGGCTTATCACTTAGCATAATGTCTTCAGAGTTCATCCATGTTTGTAGTAGGTGTCAGAATTCCCCTCCTTTTTAATATTCCATTGCAGGTATATAACACACTTTGTTTACTCATCTGTTGATGGACATTTCAGTTGTTTCCACCTTTTGGCTACTGTGAATACTGCTGCAATGTTTATGGGTGTTCAATATCTGTTTGAGTCCCTGCTGTCAGTTCTTTGGTGTGTTATACCTAGAAGTGGAATTACTAAGTCATACAGTAATAATATGTTCAATGCTTGGAGGAACTACCTGTTTTCTACAGTAGCTGTACCATTTTACATTCCCGTCAGAAATGCGCAAGAGTTAGCTCCGATTTCTCCACATCCTCGCTGGCACTTGTTGTTTTCCGTGTTTTTTTTTTATAATAGCATTCCTAATGGGTATGAAGTGGTATCTCATTGTGGTTTTGATCTGCATTCCCTACTGGCTAGTGAAGATAAACATTTTTTTTTTTTTTAATGTGTTTACTGGCCATTTGTATATCTTCTTTGGAGAAATGTCTATTCAAGTCTTTTGCCCATTTTTTAAAATAACTTACTAAAAATTATTTATTTATTGATTTGAGAGAGAGAGAGAGAGAGCATGAGTGGGAGAGGGCCAGAGAGAGGGAGGGAGGGAAAATTCCAAGCAGGCTCCGCACTGTTAGAGCAGAGCCTGACGCAGGCTGGAACTCACAAGCCATGAGATCATGACTTGAGCCAGAACCAAGAGTTGGATGCTTAACTGATTGAGCCACCCAGGCACCCCAGCTTTTTTTTAAATGTTTGTTTATTTACTTATGAGAGAGAGAGAGAGAGAGAGAGAGAACAAACAAGTAGGGGAGGGGCAGAGAGAGAGAGAGAGGAAAACAAAGAATCCCAAGCAGGCTCCACGAGATCATGACATGAGCCGAAATCAAGAGTTGGATACTTAACCAACTGAGCCACCCAGGCGCCCTGGCCAATTTTTGAACTAGGTTGTGTGGGGAGTTTTGTTGTTGAGTTATCGAAGTTCTTGATATATTTTGGGTTTTAATTCCTTACCGGACACATGTTTTTACCTAAAATTATTTCCATTATGATTAGCACCAAGAATAACATTCTTAGTGGGGCGCCTGGGTGGCTCAGTCGGTTAAGCGGCTGACTTCGGCTCAGGTCGTGATCTCGCGGTCCCTGAGTTCGAGCCCCGCATCGGGCTCTGTGCTGACAGCTCAGAGCCTGGAGCCTGTTTCAGATTCTGTGTCTCCCTCTCTCTGATCCTCCCCCGTTCATGCTCTGTCTCTCTCTGTCTCAAAAATAAATAAACATTAAAAAAATTTTTTTTAAAGAATAACATTCTTAGAGATACAGCTTTTTACATAATCTGAGATTATTTATTTGGCTATAGTTTTATAAATAAGGCTAATGATTCAAAGGATATAACAATTTTTATACCTTTTAATATATAGTTCCAAGTGGTTTTCTGAAAGAGCGTAGAGACCATTTACAATGCCTCAATACCAGTTTCATTATATTTTCACCATTTGTCGGAGGGAGGAAAGGATAAAGATAACAGGTGAAAAATAATTTGGGTCATTATTTTAAATGTACAGCAACTGTGCATTGTCTAAATTTAAATCTCTATTAGAACACTGCTTTAAATTTAATAAAAAATAATAAAATAAATAAATAAATACATGTAATAAAAAGATACTGTCACAACAAGTTTTACTGAGAAGGGGTTAAGAAATCATCTGATTCTGCCTAGATTAAGTAATGAGCTTGCTCCCTGAAAAATAATCCTAGTTGGAGATACTGTCATCAGAAACTCATAACCTAGGTTTTGAAAAATTAAACTAGAAGATTAATATTCACTTAATATTTAATCTGACATTAGTCCGCTTCTGACAAAAACAGAATAATGGACTGGATTTGCCCTCCTTCTGAAACAACCAAAATTGGACACAATATATGAAATATAGTTCCCAAGACACTGGATATCAACAATAATGACTGATCTCTGATTGATGGGAAACAAATGAGGAGCCCCAGCTTACTGTCTGGTTAGAGTTTAAAAGCCTCAAGGCAGGGGCGCCTGGGTGGCTCACTCAGTGAAGTGTCGGGCTTTTGGTTTTGGCTCAGGTCATGGTCTCATGGTCATGAGTTAGAGCCCCACTTTGGGCTCCACGCTGGGCATGGAGCCTGCTGAGGATTCTCTCTCTCCCTCTCTCCCTGTCTTTGTGCCCCCCCCCCTTCCCTGCAACAAATAAATAAACTTAAAAAAAAAAAAATAGCTGCAAGGCATAGAGGGGGAGCCACTGAGTTGAGATGAAGCTAACAGTCTGGAGAGACCAAAGCAGCTAGAGTTCTAGGGCAGAGTACCAGAGAGGAGAGAGCTTTACAGAAACTAGAGGGATTGGCAGGTACCTTCAAGGTACTTGAATACCCTCAAGTAATTCAGCAGAGTGCTGCAGCAAAAACATAGGTACAAACTATCCACAGCCAGGGAAGAACCATCCAAAAGCACTGCAGACAACAGTACTCAGAACCCATACAGGGCCAGGAATAGTACCTATTTCAACCACACAGGGAAGTTCATGATTGGTAGAGTATTCAGAAGGGTCTTGTGTTAGTATTATGAAAGAATTAGAATTACTGGGAACAGTGCTCTGGTCCCACCTAAGTAATCTTCAAAAACAAAGCTCAAAAGGATCATACTATTTCCAAGTAATTTATCTGTGTCCCAGAACAAAGCTCAAGAATATTTATAAGAAATACAAAAATATCTAGCACCCAAAAAAGTAAAATTCGCAATGTCTAGCATACAATTAAATTACCAGGGATGATCTGCACTTAAGTGGATTCCACTATTCAATAATGGAATAAACACTATTTTTGCTGGATATGTTAGATTATATGCCCTATAGTTAACTGAAACAATAGAAATAATTTTTATGAGGTTTATATATGTTTCAGTAATCATTTCAACCAGGTTACTTAGATGACTAGAAATAGTATGCATACTTTTAATTTCCACAGAAGTCAAATGAAATATTTGCTTTATCTGACTAAACAATTGCAGTACCTTAGATAATGCCAGCTTTCTCAGAACTAAGTAATTCCTGGATAGTCTTAATTATAAATGTTGACACAGTAGTACACAATGGAAATACTTTTAAATACTTCCCTTTATATTACTAAAGATCCTGCTAAACTCCATTTCTTCTCAGATACACGTTTTTCTTCATTAACAACACTAAGGAAAAACTCCTATATTCCAAGAAATAAAATGAATGTATTCAAAAAAAAATTTTTAATGTTTATTTTTGAGAGAGCGAGTGAGCACATGAGCAGGGAGGGGCAGAGAGTGAGGGAGACAAAGAATCCCAAATAGACCATGCCGTCAGCACAAAGCCCGATGTGGGCTCAAACTCATGAACCACAAAACCACAAGATCATGACCTGAGCTGAAACCAAGAGTTGGACACCTAACCAACTGAGCCTTCCAGGCACCCCAGATATATTCAAAATTAATTAGATTCAATGGTAAAATCCAACATAAAGGTGGAAATCATTTCTTAAAAATGAATCATCAAAGATCTGAAACCATATCAAATGACTGTAAATTAACTTTAATAGTGAAGCCAAATCTATCGTTTTGTCTGTGTCTGAGCAATCAACTGCAGGATTTACAAGTAGACAGAGATGGGCCTGTGTATTTATGTGACCAAAACAATAGCAAATATATATTTGCTGTAATTCTAGATCAACTTTAAGTCTAGCAGTAAATAGGGTTTCTTTCTTTTTCTTCAAAATTCTAAGTGTTTTCTAAAACACTGAGTCTTCTAAGATAATTAAAGCATCTTCCAGCAGGGTGACTTAAGTCAGGATTCTTAAAGGTTCTAAACTATTAGAATTTAGGGGGTGGTATTAAGTGGCAGTTGTAAAAGATTCTCTATAGTTAGATTTCTAGAGTTTCTTTACTGCTTTTGAGGACTAATAAGATAATTGGGAACCACATTCCGTAAAGCAACTCAGGGCATTAACTGAAGGAAAATATAGTAAACCATAGAGTAGAATTTTTTTTCTTTGGAACCAAATGCAAAAGAATGAAAGCCATTCTGCCTGTATGCTCCAACATTTTCCAGGGAAGATATAAAACTAAAATTGGTTTCTCTGAGATACCTTCTTTCAAAATATCATGTAAACAGAAGAATCCATACCACTTCCTAGAGAAGAAACTAGCAAAACTAAAAAATCCACAAGAGGGGACTGGGTTGGTAATAACACCTTTGTATATAAAAGACAATTATGGAGTTGTGATTCTTATTCTTAAATTAAATATGCAAACTTCTAGTAATCATATTAATTATCTGAAACTCTTGACAGTGTTTTTAACCACAGTTGTATTCTGGCCCTCTAATTTTAAAACAAGGAAAAAGCAATCTAGAAACTTAAAAACCCTCTGCCATTTTTCTTATTTGTAAGACAAAGAAAATCGTAGCAATTGTGCTACCTGAAACTTTCCTGTAAGATTTAGGAGGTAAAAGATAGAAGCCGAGAAAAGAAAATGCTTCCATCCACTTTACCTTTTATTAGAGAACTATGAAAAAAGTAGTAGATGATTATTCTCTATATGATGAAATAAATTATTCAGTGGCATGGGTAAAAGTGTTTTCACACTAGAGCTTTTATAAGTTTTTAAACCTTTTAGTATGAGATAACTAGGTTGATGGATTAGTCTAAAAAGATGTTGCCCCCTGACTGGTAATGGTAACAAAGGTACTTGAAGTGACTCTCCTTGCAATTGACTCTCCTTCCTTGGCTACTTGTCAGAAAACTACTGATATTTGTGAATGGCAATTCAAACACCCAACTCACATAAGAGGTGCTTAATATATATGTTTGAGTGGCAATTCAATACCATATGTTAATTGGCAGTGAATGACTCTCAAAGACCACACAAGTCACTCAGTCTCTCAGTCTGAGTCTTAGTCTCTCAGTCAATTCCTTACCTTTACTAGCGTCCCACATGATTACTTACAAGGCCTAACAGAAACACAGACATAGCTTCACAGGACCTACATCCAAGACCTTAACTGTTTGGGAATACACTACATTTGAATAACCAAGAACCACTGGAAATAAGTATGACTCATTAAATTTTTTTCATTAATGATACAGTAGTCTACCAGGAATTGTGCTGTGTTTTTTTTTTTTAAGTTTATTTATTTTGAGAGAGAGAGAGAGAGAGAGCAAGAGCATGCGTGGGCAGAGAAAGAGGGAAAGAGAGAATCCCAAGTAGGATCTGCACCATCAGCACAGAGCCCAGTGTGGGGCTCAAACCTACAAACCGTGAGTGAGATCATGACCTGAGCCAAAATCAAGAGTTGGACACCCAACCAACTGAGCCACCCAGGTGCTCCTGTGCTAAGTGTTTTATATAGATTATCTCATTTATTCTTCCCAGTAGTAAGTACTATTTTTATTCTCCCTTTTCTAAAAAAGGAAAGTAGGCACAGAGATTAAAGTGCCTTGTCCAAAGTCACATAGACAACAGGGTAGTAGAACAGGATTTGAATCGAAGGTATAGAAGTATAGTGCTTAAGTACTATACTATATACCCTCATAACAACTATTGTATAGTAAACATAACTATCTATTTTAAGAAGTTTTTTGATAATATCAAACACGCCCCCAAAAATCTACTAATTAAAAAAAAAATGTATAATCTTACCACCTACTTCCCCTCCTTTTCCAAAGAGCTCAGATCATTGATATTATCAAGTTTTTTTATATGTCTCAAATAACTCTTTACCTTATAATATTCAAGATTGGTATCTGATCCTGTAACATGAATTTCAAGATTATTCAGTCTTGTCCCAGAAAAATGCTCTACTGCAATAAATGTATGCAAGTATTAGCAAGAAAAAAAATCCTTTCTTCACCAGTAGACAGCTGCTCTTTGTAAAATGCTGCCTGGCTTTTACAAAGCCATTGTAATGGCGGGGAGGGGTGAGAACTGACAATCAAAATACTGGAGAACTGGGAGTTTTTCTTTTGTTTTTCTTGCTCTGCCACTGACTTATGCTCACTAAACAAAACATAAGTATCCCCAAAGCACTGGCACACTGAATCAGTTGTGACAGACCCTTTCCATTGATGGACCAAAGCATACATGTCAGTTACTTCAAGGTACTTCTCAAATGCTGGGCTTAAAAAAAAAAAAAGTTAAAAAAAGCTTCTGAAAGATCCATATAGTGAAAAGTAAGGGACTGCTCTTTCTAAAAACAACAACAACAACAAAACAAAAACCAAAAACCAAAATCTCCACTGGGCTGGCAATAAAAGGAGTCTGTATTGGTTAAGGTAATGATAGCTGTTGTAATGGATAAACCTTGGAATCTTAGTGGTTTCATACATTAGATGTTTTATTTTCTTGCTCATCTAAAGCCCAATGGGCCTGGGTCAGGAAGAGTAACAGCTGTGCTCCATGTAGTTGTTAGGGATGCGGGCTACAGAGCTTCAGCCATCTTCAACACCTGGTTACCCTGGGTACATATATCCAGCTGGCAGAGTAGGGAGTGGAGGAAGGCACATCGGAAATTTTATGGTCTGGGTTTAGAAGTGAAACACATCATTCCTGCTCACAGCCACTGAACAGAATTAGCCAAATTAGTCATACCTAACTGCAAGGGAGGCTGGGAAATAGAGTCCAACTATGTGTCCATGAAGAAAAGGATACATTTCATATCAGGTGAAAAGGATACATTTCACATCAGGTAAAAAGCAAGCCCAGTGTCTCTTCCAAAGTAAGGGCCACCAACAGCAATGGACCTTTTAAAAAGAGCACAGAACCGTACAGAGAGCAGTTGACCTATCAGCAGCTGCATGAACCATACATGTGTTGCACAAAAGACACTTTAAATAAGACATACAATATTGTTAAAGATCAGTGCTCCCATATCCACCAACATATAGCACTACAAGAATCACCTTCATGCTATTCATTCAAATAGCACTTACTGAGCACCCAGACTATGTGCCAGAACCCCTGCTCTGCTTTGAAAATCTGATAATGTACACATTAAAACACCTCTTTAACCACCATGGAGTTTATAGTCTAATGGGTGAAAAGTGCCTGGATTTATCTGAAAGAAAAAGACATCGAATTCCTTGAGGAGAATAAACATATCCAGCACCTGGCACAGGGCTTGACACACAATGGCAGCTGAGCAAAAGAATGGTGAAATGAAATGAAGCAGGCAGTGGTCACATGTTGCGGTATAAGGAAAAAGCATTTGGAGATAAAAGGTGCCCTGGGTAAGGTTGGAGAAAGATTCCAAATCCCATGTATGAGTAAAAATGAACAGAGGAGGGGCGCCTGGGTGGCCCAATTGGTTGAGCGTCCAACTTTGGGTCAGGTCATGATCTCATGGTTCGTGAGTTTGAGCCCCGCGTCAGGCTCTCTGCTGTCACTGTGGAGCCCACTTTGGATCCTCCATCTCCCTCGCTCTCTGCCCCTCCCCTGCACATGTGTCCTCTCTTTCTCTCTCTCAAAAATAAATATTTTAAAAAAGAAATGAAGCTTCTGTAAGTCTCTATAAGCTTCACTTTACAAGTTAAAAAAAAAAGACATGTGAGTTGCTTTTTTTAAAAAAAAAAAGGTCTATAACTGATAAAACAATATTTTATGGGCCCTTGTGAATTTCACATGGAGGCACCATTGCCTCAGCATACCTTTAAAAAGGTTTTAGGAGGTTACCACCAAAACTGACTGTGTTTAATGTCAAAACTTGCCAACCAGTGTATGCTTCATGCTCAGTGATTCCCCATATCAAGCCACATATGAGAACTGGTGTTATATCAAAGACAGTAAAAATTTCACTTCCCAAAGAAAGCTTTAAGAACAGTGTGCAGTGACTAATCATTTATGGCCAGGCTTTAATGCATAATTGCAATTTAACCTCTTCAAGGAGAATCTTCTGAATTATATTTCCTAGGTCCTGATTTTTATTTATTTATAATTTTTCATTTTACTTTTGTTATATTATCTAACATCTATTGAAGGTAACTGTGTGCCGTGTAATATGCCAAATACTTCACATGCATCAGTTTATTTAATACTCATATCAGTTTGTTCCATAGCACAAAAGTCTAAGGCTTAGCATCTTGCCTCAAAACACATAGTTTATAGGTGAGAGCTGGAATACAAGACAGTCTAATTCAAGCCTAAGCACTTTATAGTTTCTATATATTATTGCATATTTTGGTAAGTTGTCTTAAATAATTTATAGAATGAGGTGGGAACATAAGTAAATGATTAAAAACATAGATATGCAATGGAGACAGGATGGTATTCTAGGAAAAAAAGTTATCATATTGAAGATTCAGCTTTTAAATTTAGTTTTCAATTTTTCTTTACATATTTATAAATTTATGACATAGAACTTACTGTATTATTCAAGAACTTTAAAAATTAAAAAATACAATTACAGTACATTTTGCAGATTATAGCATCAAGTGTATCTTCCTATGTGCGTGTTTCTTTGGAGAATTCAAAAAGTGTCAGCATGGTCTTTGAATTTAAGATGTAAACAATATATTTGAACAAGAATTTAGAACAACAGTCATAAGACTACTAGCTGGGCTTGAAAAAAGCATAGAAGACACCAAAGAAGCCCTTGCTGCAGAGATCAAAGACCTAAAAAGTAGTCAAGATGAATTAAAAAATCAATAGCTGAGATGAAAATAAACTAGATACAGTGACAGCAAGGACTGAAGACAGAGGAGAGAATAGGTGAAATAGAAGATGAAACTGTGGCAAATAATGAAGCTGAAAAAAAGAGGGAAAGGAAATTACTAGATCACTAGGGGGCGAATGAGAGAACTAAGTGTTTCCATGAAACAAAGCAATATCCGTATCATAGGAGTCCCAGAAGCAGAAGAGCAAGAAAAAGGGGCTGAAGGTTTATTTGGATATAACTGAAAACTTCCCTAACCAAGCATCCAACTCCAAGAGGCACAAAGAACCCCCTTCAAAATCAATAAAAACATGTCAACACCATGACGTATCATAGTGAAATTGGCAAAATACAAAGATAAAGACAGAATTCTGAAAGCAGCCAGGGACAAAAGGTCCTTAACCTACAAGTGTAGACACATAAGGTTCGTAGCAGACCTGTCCAATGAAACTTGGCAGGCCAGAAGGGAGTGGCAGGAAATATTCAATGTGCTGAATAGGAAAAATATGAAGCCAAGAATCCTTTACCCAGCAAAGCTGTCATTCAGAATAGAAGAGATAAAGGCTTTCCCAAACAAAACCTAAAGGAGTTTATAACCACTAAACCAGCCCTGCAAGAAATTCTAAGGGGGACTCTCTGAGTGGAAACCAGCAAAGACTACAAAGGACGAGAGAACATCACCAGAAACACGAAATCTAAAGATAGCATAATGGCACTAAATTCATATCTTTCAATAATCACTCTGAATGTAAATGTACTAAATGCCCCAATCAAAAGACACAGGGTATCAGAAGGGATAAAAAAACAAGATTCATCTATATGGTGCCTAAAAGAGGCTCATTTTAGTCCTGAGGACACCTGCAGATTGAAAGTGAGGGGATGGGAAAAAAAAAAAAGTGGGATGGAGAACCATCCATCATGCCAATGGATGTCAAAAGAAAGCTGGAGTAGCCATGCTTATATCAGACAAATTAGATTTTAAAACAAAGACAGTAACAAGATATGAAGAAGGGCATTAAATCATAATTAAGGGGTCTATCCACAAGAAGATCTAACAATTGTAAATATTTATGCTCCCAACTTGAAACACCCAGATATGTCAATCACAAACATAAACTCATTAATAATAATAACATTATTGTAGGAGACTTTTAATACTCCACTTACAACAATAGACCGATTCATCTAAGCAGAAAATCCAACAAGGAAACAACAGCTCTGAATGACACACCAGACCAGATGGACTTATCAGATATATTCAGAATATTTCATCCTAAAGCAGCAGAATACACATTATTCTAAAGTGCACATAGAACATTCTCCAGAATAGATCATATATTGGGTCGCAAATCAGCCCCCAACAGATACAAAAAGACAGAGATCATACCATGCATATTTTCACATCACAATGCTACAAAACTTGAAATCAACCACAAGAAAAAATCTGAAAAGCCTTCAAATACCTGGAGGTTAAAGAACATCCTACTAAAGAATGAATGGGTTAACCAGAAAATTAAAGAAGAAATTAAAAAATACATGGAAGCAAATGAAAATGAAAACATGATAGTCCAAAGCCTTCGGGGTGCAGCAAAGGCAGTCCTAAAAGGAAAGTACATTGCAATTCAGGCCTATCTTAAGAAGCAAAAAAAGTCCCAAATACACACTCTAGCCTTACATCTAAAGGAGCCAGAAAAGGAGCAGCAAATAAAGCCCAAAGCCAGCAGAAGAAGGGAAATAATAAAGATTAGAGCAGAAATAAATAATAGAGAATCCAAAAGAGCAGAACAGACCAATGAAACTAAAAGCTGGTATTTTGAAAGAATAAACAAAATTGATAAGCCCCTAGCCAGACTTCTCAAAAAGAAAAGAGAGGGGACTCAAATGGATAAAATCATGAATAAAAGAAGAAAGATCACAACCAACACCACTGAAATACAAATTATAAGAGAATACTATGAAAAACTATATGCCAACAAATTGGACAATCTGGAAGAAATGGACAAATTCCTAGATACTCACACACTACCAAAACTCAAAAGGAAGAAATAGAAAATTTGGACAGGCCCAAAACCAGCAAAGAAATTAAATCGGTTATCAAAAATCTTCCAACATCCCTCTCTAACCTTTTTTTTCTTCTCCTCCCCCATAGACTTGCGTTAAGTTTCTCAGGATCCACAGAAGAATGAAAACATATGGTATCTGTCTTTCTCTGTATGATGGGGGGGTGGGAGGGAGGGGAGGTGGGTAATGGGTATTGAGGAGGGCACCTTTTGGGATGAGCACTGGATGTTGTATGGAAACCAATTTGACAATAAATTTCATATTTTAAAAAATGCAAAAAATAAAAAAATAAAAATAAAAATCTCCCAACAAATAAGAGTCCTGAGCCAGATGGCTTCACAGGGTAATTCTACCAGACTTTTTTTTTTTTTTAAGTTTATTTATTTTGAGAAAGAGAGAGAGAGACAGCCAGTAGAGGAGGACCAGAGAGAGAAGGGGATAGAGGATCCACAGAGGTTCTGTGCTGACAGCAGAGAGCCTGATGTGGGGTTTGAACTCATGATGAGATCATGACCTAAGCCAAAGCTGGACACTTAACCAGCTGAGCCATCCAGTTACCCCTCCACCAGACATTTAAAGAAGAGTTAACACCTATTCTCCTTAAACTATTCCAAAAAAATAGGACTGGAAGAAAAGCTTCCAAACTCATTCTATGAAGCCAGCATTACCTTGATTCCAAAATAGACAAAGACCCCACTAAAAAGGAGAATTACAGTCAATACCCCTGATGAATCTGGCTGCAAAAATTCTCAACAAGATACTAGCAAATGGAATTGAACAGTATATTAAAAGAATTATTCACCATGATCAAGTGGGATTTATTCCTGGGCTTCAGGACTGGTTTAATATTCACAAATTAGGGGCGCCTGGGTGGCTTGGTCAGTTAAGCGTCTGACTTCAGCTCAGGTCATGATGTCACGGTCCGTGAGTTCGAGCCCCGTGTCGGGCTCTGTGCTGACAGCTCAGAGCCTGGAGACTGTTTCAGATTCTGTGTCTCCCTCTCTCTCTGCCCCTCCCCTGTTCATGCTCTGTCTCTCTCTGTCTCAAAAATAAATAAACATTAAAAAAAATTTTTTTAATATTCACAAATTAATCAACATGATACATCACATTAATAAAAGAAAGGATAAGAACCATATGATCCTTTCAATAGATATAGAAAAAGCATTTGACAAAATACAGCATCCATTCTTGATAAAAATCCTCAAGAGGATAGAAGGAACATACCTCAACATCATAAAAGCCATATATGAAAGGCCCACAGCTAATATCATCCTCAATGGAGAAAACCTGAGGGCTTTCCCCCTAAGATCAGGAACATGACACAGTTGTCCACTCTCACCACTGTTCAACATAGTACTGGAAGTCCTAGCCTCAACAGTCAGACAACAAAAAGAAAGAAAAGGCATCCAAATTGGCAAGGAAGAAGTCAAACTTTACAGATGAAATGATACTCTACATGGAAAACCCAAAAAACTCCACCAAAAAACGGCTAGAGCTGATCCATGAATTCAGCAAAGTCGCAGGATATAGAATCAAGGTACAGAAATTGGTTGCATTTCTATACACCAATAATGAAGGAGCAGAAAGAGAAATCAAGGAATCAATGCTATTTACAATTGTACCAAAACCCACAAGATACCTAGGAATAAACCTAACCAAAGAGGTAAAAGATCTATATGCTGAAAACTACAGCAAGTTTATGAAAGAAACTGAAGACAACACAAAGAAATGCAGAAACATTCCATGCTCATGGATTGGAAGAACAAATATTGTTAAATGTCTATAGTACCCAAAGCAATCTATACATTCAATGTAGTCTTTATCAAAATAGCACCAGCATTCTTCACAGAGCTAGAACAAACAATCCTAAAATTTGTATGGAACCACAAAGGACCTCAAATAGCCAAAGTATTGTTGAAAAAGAAAACCAAAGCTAGAGGCATCACAATTTCAGACTTTAAACTGTATTACAGCTGTATTACAAAGCTGTAATCATTAAGACAGTATGGTACTGGCATATAAACAGACCCATAGATCAATGGAATAGAAGAGAGAACCCAGAAATGGACCCACAGATACATGGCCAACTAATCTTCGACAAAGCAGGAAAGAGTATCCAATGAAAAAAAGACAGTCTCTTCAGCTGGGAAAACTGGACGACAGCATGCAGAAGAGTGAAACCGGACGACTTTCTTACACCATACACAAAAATAAATTCAAAATGGATGAAAGACCTAAATGTGAGACAGGAAACCATCAAAATCCCACAGAAGAAAACAAGCAACAACCTCTTTGACCTAGGCCACAGCAACTTCTTACTTGACATGTCTCCGAAGGGAGGTAAGGGAAATAAAAGTAAAAATGAACTGTTGAGACCTCATCAAGATAAAAAGCTTCTGCACAGTGAAGGAAACAATCAACAAATCAACAAAACTAAAAGGTAACTGACGTAATGGGAGAAGATGTTTCCAAATGACATATCAGATAAAGGGTTAGTATCCAAAAACTATAGAGAACTTACCAAACTCAACACCCAAAAATCAAAAAATCCAATTAAAAAATGGGCAAAAGACATGAATAGACACTTTTCCAAAGAAGACATCCAGATGGCTAACAGACACATGAGAAAATGCTCAACATCACTCACTGTCAGGGAAATACAAATCAAAACCACAATGAGATACCACCTCACACCTGTCAGAATAGCTAAAATCAACAACTCATCAAACAACAGATGTTGGCAAGGATGTAGGAAAAGGGGAACCCTTTTGCACTGCTGGTAGGAATGCAAACCTGTGCAGCCACTCTGGAAAACAGTGTGGAGATTCTTAAACAATTAAAAATAGAACTACCCTATGACCCAGCAATTGCAGTACTAAGTATTTATCCAAAGGATACAGGTGTACTGCTTCAAAGGGGCACATGCACCCTAATGTTTACAGCAGCACTATCAACAATAGCCAAATTATGGAAAGAGTCAAATGTCCATGGACTAATGAATGGATAGAGAAGATGTGGTATATCTATATCTATATCAATATCAATATAGATATACATGTACATACATACAGTGGACTATTACTCAGTGATGAAAAAGAATGAAATCTTGCCATTTGCAACAATGTGGATGGAACTAGAATGTATCATGCTAACCGAAGTAAGTCAGAGAAAGACAAATATGATTTCACTCATATGTGGAATTTAAGAAACAAGACCGATGAAGATAGAGGAAGGGAAGGAAAAACAAGACAAAAACAGAGAGGGAGGCAAACCATAAGAGACTCTTAAATACAGAGAACAAACTGAGAGTTTCTGGAGAGGAGGTGGGTGGTGGTGGGCTGAGTGGGTGATGGGCACTAAGGAGGGCACTTTTAGGGATTAGCACTGGGTGTCATACGTAAGAGATAAATCACTGGGTCCTACTTCTGAAACCAAGACTACACTGTATGTTAACTAACGAATTTAAATTAAAAAAAATAAAGAATTAAAACTAAATCATGAAGTTAAACTAGTATTTGTAAAATAATTGGATAGCAATTAAGTACTAAACTATATAACACAGTCCATGAATCTAAGAACAATTCAGAAAAGGAAGAGCCAAGTATGGGATAAAATGCCCAGAACAGGATTCTTGAAGCAGAAGACATTTAAAGTGAATTTTAGGTGGACAAAATAATGCCTATTTCAAAGAAAAAGTTATATAAGAGTTTTTTGGTTTTTTTTTTTACGTTTATTTATTTTTGAGACAGAGAGAGACAGAGCATGAACGGGGGAGGGGCAGAGAGAGAGGGAGACACAGAATCGGAAACAGGCTCCAGGCTCTGAGCCATCAGCCCAGAGCCCGACGCGGGGCTCGAACTCACGGACCGCGAGATCGTGACCTGGCTGAAGTCGGACGCTTAACCGACTGCGCCACCCAGGCGCCCCAAGAGTTTTAGTAACTAAATAAACCATGGGAGTGACACAGAATAAAATTGCTCTACTGCAATTTATAAGACAATTCTGATTTAAAAAAATGATTTTAACAGTTAACACCAGTGACTTTTATATGTTAGTTTATCAACTGAAAAGCTAAACCCAGAGCATTTTTTCTATCCTACATATTCATGTGGCAAGCGACTTGTGTTTCAAGGGTTAAGCCAGACAGACAATTTCCAATATTGATGCTAACAGACTAGAGTCATGTCTAGAATTGCTGCTGTCAGATAAGGACTCCACTATCCTTTCATAATGTCTCCATGATCTTCCAGACCATAAGAGGAAGGAAAACACAGTTCTTATTTGGCTGAATTGGCATACTAAATAAGAGCAAAACTTCATAAATATCAGTTCAAGCCCTCCTACTGGTAAAAATGAAGAACATCTTTCATCAAAATCTTAACCCAGCTCCCACTCATAGAGCATCCTGCAGAGAAGGACCTGACACAGACCTCATTTGCACCTGTCAGTGCTTAAACCATTCAAGTACCTCGAAGGACCTCTTTTGTTACAGCAGCCCTACTACACTGGCCTTACTCGCCTTAAATGCATTTTATAGCAAGAATAATTTTGATCACATTCATCTCAAAGTTAGTAAGGATTCACAACCAGTACCTGCATAGGAAGGAGCATAAAATATCTGTTTTTGATCTTTATAACAAATAGATATGCTTGATCACAACCATGAATATTTAAATGTTTCTTGTACAAAAGTAACAGAGAAAATTCCTATAGGTCTTTAAAAATGAGGGGCGCCTGGGTGGCGCAGTCGGTTAAGCGTCCGACTTCAGCCAGGTCACGATCTCGCGGTCCGTGAGTTCGAGCCCCGCGTCGGGCTCTGGGCTGATGGCTCAGAGCCTGGAGCCTGTTTCCGATTCTGTGTCTCCCTCTCTCTCTGCCCCTCCCCTGTTCATGCTCTGTCTCTCTCTGTCCCAAAAATAAATAAACGTTGAAAAAAAAATTAAAAAAAATAAAATAAAATAAAAATGAGATCTTGAGAAATATACATAAACTCTCCTACTCCTTCCACTGTACCCAGCAATACTTTTAGGGACTTAGACCCACTGTCTCTTTTTAAAATAAATGGCAGGCTCCTTATGGGCAGGAAATATGTCTTCTGCTTCTCTATATGGTGCTGCCAATTGCTTACAGAACAACATGTTTGCTGCAGATGGTAGCTGAACTGCTAAAAGGATAAGCCTGCAAGAGAATACAAGAATACTGGCCACTAAATATAAAAGATCTTGGGAAAAGAAACATCCTCACAATTCCCACCATTATCCAACAGTCTTACCTGTTACATTCAGTCCCAAAGAGGGAGAGACGGGCAGTGGAAGATAGGGAATAAAGCACATCCCTTGTCTCCTCCTATTCTGTTGTCCACTAGGTGATACTAGTTCTCATGGTGTTCTGGGGATGAGGCAAGGGGTAACAGGATGAAGAGATAGACCTCACCTCTATTTTTTTTTTAAAGAAGATTGTCTTATATGGCACTGGCTGGGAATCGAAGTGCTGACTATTCACTGTCAAGATGCTCTGCACCCCCACCCCCCACCCCCGGCCAAGACTAGGTCTCTGGTAATCATCAGTAACAATTCCAGTCAAGGAATGAAGGAGCATCTATTATGATAGTGGGCTTGTCCTATAATTAACTCAGTGTTTTTTCATCATTTTTTCTTGTCTCTCCTACATCCTAAGTAGAGCTGCCTTAAGCACAAAGACTTGAAAGCACTTGGACGACACCTGTAAAGGTGGAAGAATCCAGACTGGCAAAACAAACCTCTTCAGTCAGAAGTGCATTTCTGTGATGCCGGATTTATTCCACGTGGGTGATCCACTATTTTCTGTGGGGAGCACATGGGCCTAACAAAGGCAAGGGATTTTGTTTCCATTGTACAACCAAAACACACTCAGCACTCACTTCTGCTAGGGTATCAAACAGTCTCCTCCAGTCTTAGACACAAAGAACTCTTAGAAGTGGTCACAGAGCCCTCTGTGAGACAAAGTGACTCTAGGTATTTACAGATCCCCCTTTCACTTGCTTCAGATCAGGAACTAGATTTCTAAGAGCACAGGGGAAAATAAAATGAACGACAGAGGTATAAACTATAGCCTGCCATGGGAAGCAGAATTCCTGTTTGGATTCAAACATGGCCAGCTCCCTAAATCCTGGGATAACCACTCTGAAGTATCCATAGTATTATGTAAATATGTCCTGGGTTGGCAGCTTGGGATGATGATGATAAACCCATCAAGCTCTAGCCATGGCATACACTTAGTTTCCCTGAAGTTGCCATTCTGCTTTCCATGTCTTAGCTCTGGCACATGGCTCTGTGGCATTTTCTCTATGCCAGAGTGGATTCCTATGCACCCCTCAAACTCCAGCTCATAAGTGATTTCCTTGGGAAATCTTTAAATAATATCTTTATCATTCCACTCCCTGCTCCTTCCAAGGAGCTTCTCTGCTACCTGGTACATTTTTCTGATTCCATCTAACATGCTGTAGTAATTATGTGTTTACATATCCAGCTTCCAGAACAGATGGGGAGACCTTGGGGCCCTAGTTAATATATTATTTTTTATTACATTTTATTATACCTTTATTACATTCCCAGCATGCTACCTGACTCTTGTAGTTATTTAATATACCTTTGATAAATTAATAGGAAAAAAGTTTTTTGATTCATAACAACATTTATTTTTTCCCTTTTATAAAATTCCTCTTTTGTTCCTTTAACCATTTAATTAAAAAGCTTCTCTTCTGCTCTCTTTTCTTGAGTCACTTATGTCATTTAATTCATATCAAATTAAAAGGAGAAAGAAAGATATATGCATATATTATTACAATATGCTTTGTTTTCTATGGGCATACCAGTTAGCTTTTTAATGTAGAGTCTGCACACTGTGGCATACCAATTAATAAAGAGGCAAGAATCCTGCCTCATACAATAGGACTAAAAATGGGATATCAAAGAACTGTGTTGCATTTGCCGTGTTATTACACAAGTCTTTCCTGCAGTCCATATTTAGTGCTTTGTTATTCTTAAATGACACAATGCTGAGGTATGTGCTCTGCCTCAAGACTTTCAGAGGAGTACCTGTGTGGCTAAGTTGGTTAAGCATCTGACTTTGGCTTAGCTCATGATCTCATGGTTCGTGAGTTCGAGCCCCTTGTTGGGCTCTGTGCTGATAGCTCAGAGCCTGGAGCCTGCTTTGGATTCTGTGTCTCCCTCTCTCTCTGCACCCACCCACCCCCAAAAAAATAAACATTAAAAAAAAAAAGACTCTTTCAGAGTTCTAATTATTATGAACAATAATTTCTTATAAGACCAAATTTCCATTTCCTATTACAAATAAAATCCCCTTTCATCAATTATACTATTGCGCCAGACCTGAGAAAAGCACCTTTAGATTATGTATATATTTTAATTTTATTATAATGTGAATATAAATTATGTTTCCTTTCAATAAGGATAGTTTTTTTTTTTCAATGCCACAATGGGATTTGGTGTTTGCATTTTATACATTTTGTTTCATCTTACAGATCATGATGAGAAATTATGTTGATTGTGCTATATTTGTATCCTCAGTGTTGGAAAATAATAATGGCGGTCTCTAAAGCTAATGAAATTGTGTATAATCACATACTATTTAGTACAATTAATGATTTAGGAGCCTGGGATGTCCCAGAAGACCTCAACTCCAATCATCTTGTCCTGAACCTTTATTTTAATCATAATGCCAACCACCAAATGGCTCAACCAAGCAGCTAACAAGGGTTTTCAATACACAGTCTAGATTATATGAGCGAATATGGCAATGAACTTTGTATAGAAATCCAAGTTTTCATTGCTCCTAAGGCATATGGCCAGAGCCTCCTAAAAATTTTTTTTCGAAGTTATATGTTGAAGGGAAACAGTCCAATGAAGCAAAGAGAAGAACTCACATCAGGATATTTGAGCAAAGCTTTTAAAAGTTCATGGGAAAATAATAGCTTGACTGTAAAGCTTTAGTTGTAAATCACTAGATGTGATCAAAGTAACTGAAGAAATAAAATAATTATGACAACCTTTTCCAGTATCTATAGTTAACCTACAAACGCCAAAATACCAAAGTCTTTAAAAGATAAATCCTTTTATACTTAAAACTACCTTTGGAAGTGCATGCCTAACAATTGTACATAACAGTTTATTCCAGAGTTCCTTTTTCTTTGTTTAATCACAAGGGTGTGGGACAAATCCAGCTTTGTTTGGCTCAACAAACACAGAACACTCAGAGTAACTGAAGAGCCAACTCCCCTGATGTCACCTCTTCCTTAACAACCATTTCAAAATCCTATAAAACAGTAGGACTGCCCTTCCTTCACAGAGTCACATGCTGAAGGCCACTCAACTTTTACACAGTCATAGCTCAGTCAGGTAGAAAAATAATTCTAATTCCAGCTGTTAACTTACCTTGAAGAACTTCCATGGGGAGAACAGTCCAGGCATTTTCCAGGTAGGAAATATAAATATAGCGAGCCGTATTGCAAGCCAGGCCAATGTACAGAACCCTAAAAAAAAGGGGGGTTGGGGAGAAGAAGATGAGGCCCTGGAATGAGGCATAAAGCATGCAAATATTACCTACGTCTTCCCCTGCCCAAACCATCCATCATCCAGCAGTGTTCAAACTTAGGAGTGGGCAAGCTAAAAGACAATTCAAGTTAACCAGGAACTCTTAGGAGAAAGAAGGCTGCTTCTAACGTATCTGCCGTCAGCCTTTTCAAAAACACTTGTTAATATAAAAGTGACCATCACCCTTCCTGAAACTTAATTAGGAGCAGAGCTGATGCTTTTTTAAGATAGCCTGGGCACACTGCCATGTCTAATGACATTACTGGCTTCCTTCCAGGTGGCTGTAGGGTAAACATGCTGGGATTATAGCTACTTCACTCTGATGGGGGAAGAACAGGATAAAAATGAGAACATGAATATGAACTTGGTCTCACATGCAATATCGAAGACACCAAGTTTTATAAGGAGACTCTCAAGGTCATCGAAAACTATCATCCGATGATGAATAATAAACAATTTGGAGATCAAATACTTTTTCCTGTCAGTTCAATTGACACATCTTCATTATTTACAAATAAATCCATGATATCATATGCTTACCAAACTAATAAATATATATCAACATCACTTTCCCCCCTCTTAAGTACCGCCACCAAAATTGTGAGAAAAACAAAATAAATAAAGGCCTTAAGTGGTACGTTACATTCTCTGTCTTTCTGAACTGGATGAGCTGGTTTGGAAGTAAACGGTGGTTGTTTCTTTGTATAAAACACAGCCTGATGGTAGAGATTTCTCTCTTTTTTTTATTTAATCTTTTTTTTTTTTTTG
The DNA here is from genome assembly GCF_018350155.1 of Leopardus geoffroyi. Lineage (NCBI taxonomy): Eukaryota > Metazoa > Chordata > Mammalia > Carnivora > Felidae > Leopardus > Leopardus geoffroyi. The sequence continues at coordinate 177,626,565 of NC_059328.1, read as the reverse complement.
AAGTTTAGTTATTGATTTTGAGAGAGAGCGAGAACAAGTGAGCACACACAAGTGGAGGAGGGGCAGAGACAGAGGGAGAGAGAGAGAATCCCAAGCAGACTCTGTGCTGTTAGTACAGAGCACCATGTGGGGCTTGATCTCACAAACCATGAGATCATGACCTGAGCTGAAATCAAGAGTCAGATGCTTAACTGACTGAGCCACCCAGGCACCCCTAGGGATTTCTCTTTCTAACTTGTTTTCCATTTTCTTTAATTTTCTAATCTTAATGCTTTTTTTTTCTTAATTCAAGTGAATGAAAATTCAAAGGTAAAAGAAATAAGCCGATATAACAGTCAGTGGTATTTTCCTCATCTTGCTCAACTATATTTTTATATTAAAATCATCAAATAAACATTGTTCTCTTTTCCCAACACTGGATCAAGGAAAGGAAATGCTTTGAGGCATCCAGCTGATATTAACCACAAATAGGGAACAGAAGGATGGGAAGAAAGACAAAAATGGTTGAGGGGCAGGGATGGGATAGGAAATAGATATTAAAAGAGATTTAGGAGATCTTCAGTGTTGAAAAGGTCTGGGTTATCATATTCTGTGGACATTATGTTCTTTGTACTTGAATGTTTTGAGGAAAAAAGCATATGTTTAGATCCTGTTTGATAAAAATTTCCTGAAGAAACTTGCTATACAGATCCATCAACAAGGGTCCTTCTGCTGGGAAACAACAGCAAAAAGCCCACAGGAAATTAAAATGCAAAATACATCACACAAACATACAAATGACACAACCCATGTCTCCTTTTTAAGTTCTAATCTAAGTCTGTTGATGACCTTGACCCCATAGCCTCAGGGGTCAGTAAACATTTTCTGTAAAGGGCCATACATAAATAGTTTAGGCTTTGTAGGTCTGTTGCCACTACTCAACCTTACAACTGTAGTGTGAAAGCAGCATAGACAATACGTACATGAGGGAGCATGGATGGCTGTATTCCAGTAAGATTTGAATTATGAACAGTGAAATTTAAATTTCATAGACAGCTGACCTCTAAACAATGCAGGGATTAGAGGTGCCAACCCCCTGCATAGTAGGAAATCCACATATAACTTTTGATTCCCCTAAAACTTAACTACCAATAGCCTACTATTGACTGGAAGCCTTACCAATAACATAAACAGTCAATTAATGTATTTTATATGTTATATGTATTATATACTATATTCTAATAATAAGATAAAGGAAATGTTACTAAGGAAAACATAAGGAAAATACGTTTGCAGTACCATACTATATTTATTGAAAAATTCTGTGTATAAGAGGACCTGTACAGTTCAAACCCATGTTGTTCAAAGGTCAACTGTAGTTTTTATGCATCACAAAATATTATTCTTCTTTGACTTTTTTCAACCACTTAAAAATACAGAAACCACCTTTAGTTCTGGGCCATACAGAAACAGGCAGCAGGCCAGATTTGGCCTAAGGGCTGAAGCCTGCTAAGCCCTGATCTAGCTCATTAGTTCTTGGCTATACATCAGATTTACTCAGGTAACTATTAAAAATGACAGATGTCAAGGCCCATGCTAGTCTCAATAAAGATCTCTCTGGCTGGAACCCACACACTGTGCTTTAGAAACCTCCCCAGTTTATTCAGATACTAAGCCAGGGTAAAGAACCACTGGTCTAGGTCATGCCACACAGCTTCCCAGTGATATGTCAGTTTAAATATCCCTTTCACGTATTAGATTCTTAGGTTGCTGAAATACTTTTCAGTGACTATTCAATAAATACATATCTAATTCTTTTCCCTTTTCATGGGTCAAAATGCTGCCTTTCTGCTCACAATTCACAATTTTACTCTTGCTGATTTCTTGAAGCACTGGCTACCCCAGAATGGTTGATGAGGACGAAATGATAGTGTTCCTCTCTCTTTTGGAATTCTGGAATAAAAGTACTGTCAGAAAACAAGAGGGTACTTGGATGCTTTTCTTTAAAATAATTACTACTACTACTAATAATAACAACAATAATAATAATAATGCTACAATTTATTGAGTGCTTATTTTGGGTGATTCACTGTGTTGTAATTATAACAAGCCTGCAGAGTAGATGTTATTATCCCTGCTGAAGTCAGACGCTCAACTTTAAGATTAATAACAGGCAGGGGCACCTGGGTGGCTCAGTCGGTTACATGTCCAACTTTGGCTCAGGTCGTGATCCCATGGTTCGTGGGTTTGAGCCCCGCATCGGGCTCTGTGCTGACAGCTTGGAGCCTGGAGCCTGCTTTGGATTCTGTAGCTCCCTCTCTCTCTGCCCCTCCCCCGCTTCTCAAAAATAAATAAACATTAAAAAAAATTTTAAACTGACATTTCATTCACTGTTATGGGCTGAATTGTGTCCCCTGAATTTCATATGTTGAAGTCCCAGGTCCTAACCCTCAGTACCTTGGAGTGTGACTATATAAGGAGATAGGGCCTTTAAATACGTATATGTATCATTAAATACATATCATTAAATACGACATTTAAATTATGTTGCATGGGTGGGTCCTAATCCAGTATGACTGGTGTCCTGATAAGAAGAGAACAAAACAGGTCAGAGACAGGCACAGAGAGAAGGCTGGGATGAAGACAGTGGAGAGTTCCTCGGAAGAAATAAAACCTGCTGACATCTTGATCTTGGACTTTTAGCTTCCAGAACTGTTCAGGAAATAAATTTCTAGTTGTTTAAGCCATCCAATCTGTGGTGCTTTATTGTGGCAGCCCTAGCAAATGAATTCATGCACACCTATGAAATTAAGGATTTGGAATAAAAAGAAATTAAAAATGATAAAGATCATCTTCTGGATGGTCAAATTCTTTATACTGAATATAAAGCACATGTTCAGAGTCCTAGAATATTCCTGAGCACTATGAGGTCTGGAAGTACAGAAGAATAGGGTGAAAAATGCTTCTCACTGAGATACAGATACCTAATGAGCATCTATAATGAAGAAGCTCAGAGACAACCTCATCACTTTCCTATTTCACAACAGGAAGTCAGTAAGTATAAAATTAGGCAAGAAATAAAGGTAATTTTAGAATAGGTGGTTGATATAAGTGAACTTCTCTATAAAGAGGATGAACACGAGTGGTAGGAAGCAAATGCTTTAGCAGAAAACAACTACACCATGGAAAACCCAAATCACTTGTCAAACGTGTGACAAGTGTCACCTTGACAAAGTGCCCCTGCACCTTGATTCTGTATTTGAGCAAAATATAACAGGAGAAAAAAAGTGTTTATGACATTATAATTTCTTATACAACCACAATTCACAGTATTGGAAGGACAAATTGGTGGTTATTTTATAATAAAACTAGTACTTTTTTGGGCTCCTGGGTGTCTCAGTTGGTTAAGCATTCAACTCGACTTCAGCTAGGATCATGATTTCACAGTTTGTGGGTTCAAGTCCCACATTGGGCTCTGCACTGACAGTGTGGAGTCTGCTTGGGATTCTCTCTCTCTCTCTGCCCCTCCCGTTCTCTGTCTCTCAAAGTAATTAAAATAAACTTTTAAAAAATTATGAAAACAATATTATATCCTAGCTACTATTCAATATTATTGCTATCTTTCGAATTTGTTGTGAGATTGAATGTAAGTAAGCCATATAGACACAAATAGTTAAGAAAAGGACATAAAATAATCAGCATCACCATTATTGTATTCTTCCTGGACAAAGGAATTGGCAGTCTCTCTCTAGAGACTTCAGGAAAGTGCTTATTTACTTCAAGGACCACTTGGATCATCAGAAAATGTATGTGACACAATGGGAACCTTTGAAACAAAGCAGCTGATAGAAACAAGATTCTCTTATAAAACATGTTTCTCTGCAGCCTATCTGGTACAATGTTCTGCTTAGCTCTCTGTCCTCCAGCCACACAAATGCCAAATGGACCCACTGGGCTACTGTCCCAACCTATCCCTCAGTATGACCTGATGTCCTACCCTTCCTTCCGATCTCACTCAATTCCTTTATATGTGATCACAGCTGTTATCATGTGCCTCTCCTCATAATCCTTATCTCAGTTGTACCTGTGTGTCAACAACCTGGCTGTATGCTTCATGCGGGGTGAGATCAATTTCATGTAATATTGGCTAGGTTTTATCCCCAGTGCTTGGCACACAGTAGGCACTCAATAAATATTCAATAACTAGAGGGAAAATATAAATACTTTAAACAGAACATCACTCAACAAATATTTACTGAACACACTGTGCTAAGTGCCAGGGATACAGTGATGAACAAGATATGAACTATGAAATATATTATGCTTATAATTTTATGTGTGTGTGTGTGTATATAAGAGACAGGTATGTGAAAGAATTATTTGATTTATAAAAAAAACCTGGAACTAGGATGATTAAAAAAATGGATGTCCGGGGCGCCTGGGTGGCACAGTCGGTTAAGCGTCCGACTTCAGCCAGGTCACGATCTCGCGGTCTGTGAGTTCGAGCCCCGTATCGGGCTCTGGGCTGATGGCTCAGAGCCTGGAGCCTGTTTCCGATTCTGTGTCTCCCTCTCTCTCTGCCCCTCCCCTGTTCATGCTCTGTCTCTCTCTGTCCCAAAAATAAATAAACGTTGGAAAAAAAAAAATGGATGTCCATATTTGTCACCATTTGTGATTAATGTTAATAGGCTATGGTTGAAGATAATATTAAGTCATTTCTGTGAACAAGCAATAGTTCAATGAACAGCTGTCTGTTGTTTGCTTATCTGAGGGCCTCCTGAAGCATCATGCAGTGAATCTTCAACACATGTGCACTAGCAGATAACAGGGTTCTTGGGTACCCACAGGCCCATCTCACTAGAGGACTAAGAGTTAGCATACATGCCACAAAGCTCAAAGAATCAGTGGCGCTCCCGTACCGAACACAGCACAGCCAAGGGGATCATCAATAGAGACACCAAGTCACCAAGCTCCTTTCATTAAACAGGCGTAGCTGGCTACGGACCCATCCTTGTAGAACAGAGCATAAGAACCATATTGTATGTCCGAAGAGTGATTGAAGGAAAAAGACTATTCATTTACCTATGGTTTGTACAGCTACCAATACTTCCTTTTTTTTTCTGCTAGAAAAAGTGAAGTCTGAGCCTCTGTTGGTGTTAAGTCATTCTTTATTTAGCTGCCTTCAAATATTTCCTCTCTCAGTGATTGATAAGCTAAGAGTATAATTATGGCAATCATCAGCTGGCTCACTGTGCTGGTTCCTGGCCATATTTACTCCTCTCTATTGTCCCTTTAGTTTATCTGTCTACTTTTTCTTAAGGTTGTGTGTATCTTAGGTAGAAAAATAAGGATGTTCAAAACAAAACAGAACCTTAATTAATGGAACCCAACTACTTGGAAGACACAATATGCTGTTTTGTTCTAGTTTCCATTTGGGTAAAAGTTAGATGACCAAACACACACACACACACACACACACACACACACACACACACACACACCATATAAGTTTTTGTTTAAAAATTTTCCATGAGATGACCTGAGGTATATATAAAATACAAATTCTATCATTTCCAAACAAGAATCATTGACATTTAGTATAGCAATTAATTTGAAAAAGGCCTCAAGAGTTTTAGTTGACCCTAAGCTAAATTTGAGGGAGTTAAACAAGTTCATCAAAATTCAGGCTGAAGGAGTATCATGACCAAACCAAAAGGAGATAATAGTCTCACTGTTCTTGACTTTGGCCAAACCACAGGAAGAAGTGGGAACAATTAAAGAGATCACTGGCAAAAAAGAAAGGAGCCAGAATAAGGAGGGGAAAGAATAGTGGGGAGTCTGGGATAAGATGCCCTGTGGAAAATCCATGAGAGAACTGGAGAGACAAAGCTGTATGAGGGACGTTCATAAAGGCCTTTTCTGCTGAGGAGGGAAGGGGCTATGTTAACCCTAAGTCAGACCTGTGAGCTGTCAGTACAATAGAAATTGTTTTAGCTGCTAAGCAGAAACTAAGAAAATAAAGCATTCTCTCTTTTCAGCTGGATCTGATCCTTGACCGGCCTGGGACTTCAGCATAGGCATAGGAAGCCTACCCAGTAGAAGGCAGAGCTGGTAGACGAAGAAACCCAGGTTCTGACTGCATCATATGAGCTCCGATTAAAGCTACCGCTACAGGTATCTGCTAGCTAGACTTTGCAGTTGGACAATACATTCCTTGTTTTCCTTAAGCCCCTTTGAGTAAGGTTTTCTGCTTCCTCAAGTGAAAGAGTCCTAAGTGAGACAAGATCTTAGCTACCTTGTGAGGTAGCAAGTTCCACATCACTAGAAGTGGCCAAAGACTAAGTAACCATCTGCCGAGGATTAGGGGGAAAGAAATCTAAACTGGGCTCAAGCTAAGCCTATGTGATGGTATTAGTTTGCTAGCTCTACCATAACGAATACCTCAGACTGGGTGACTTAAACAGCAGAATTGATTTTCTCACAATTCTGGAGGCTAGAAATCTAAGATCAAGGTATCAGCAGTATTAGTTTCTTCTAAGGCCTCTTTCCTTGGCTTGTAGATGGCTGTCTTCTCCTTGTGTCCTCACATGGTCTTTCTTCAATGTGTGCCTGTGTCCCAATCTCCTTTTCTCATAAGGACACCCATTATATTAGACACTGGTCTACGCTAACGACTTCATTTCAACTACCCTTTAAATTTTTTTAAATGTTTATTTTTGAGAAAGAGAGAGATAGCCCAAGTGTGGGAAGGCAGAGAGCGAGGGGGACAGAGGATCCGAAGCAGGCCCCACGCTGACAGCAGAGAGCCCAACATGGGGCTCAAACCCACAAACCACATGATCATAACCCAAGTCAAAGTCAGACACTTAACTGACTGAGCCACCCAGGTGCCCCTCAACTTAACTACCTCTTTAAAGACCCTGTCTCCAAATGCAGTCACATTCTGAGGTATTAGAGGTTAGGAGTTCAGTATATGAATTTGGGGGAGGGGACACAATTCAGGCCACAAAAACGATCTCCAAGGTTACTTAGAATTCCAACAAAATTTAGTAAAGAATGCCGTGTTTTACTCAAGAGCTATTTATTCCGTGGATCAGAAATAAAATGTATGATGCCAGTGGTAGCTGCCCTGGGCTTCTGAAGTCAGCATGAGGCTGCACCCTTAGAAAAGAATTGTTAGCAGTTTGTACAACCCAATCCAACTATATTTATTCATTTATGTTATCTAGGGGACTGCTATTTACTTTTCCAGTGGTTGATGTAGAGTGAAAGGCTTTGACAAACAGTGCTAATTAATACGTTTTTACAACAGGCAGCATGGTGGGGCCTAGGCTGCACCTTGTCTGAAGTGATGTCATCCAGGGCACAGACATACTGGCAGTAGACTTTTCTCAGGAATGGTCATGACTGCCTTCACTAGCATTAAATAAAATGCAAATAAAATAAAATGCAAACATCTCAGCAAGGGCAGCCAAGTCTTTTACAAATTCTGAGCCAGTACATGGATAAATGTGCAAGTTTTATAGTTCTAACTTCCATTCAAATCTACTGGCCTTCCAGAAAGAAAATCCTCTATACAGATCCACTATCATAAATCACATTGCCCATCTCTGACCAGACAGTCTGTTGTCATGGCATCGCCTGGATGAATTTGCATGAATGGCAGTGTGCACATTTCTGATTTCTCAGCAAAACCCATTCAGAGTCTGAGTCCTTGCAGGGGTGGGCAGGGAGCAGTGAGGTCTGATGTGTGGTTTTTCACATACTAAAACCAACCACAGTAGAAAGTTAGATCATTAGAGTCAGAACTCAAAGAAGCCACAGCCATTAAGTCCAACCGTCTTACAAAGACAAGGAAATAGAGGTCCAGACAGGCAGAATGGGGGCCTCAAAATCCATTAGCCAGTGAAAGTCAAGGTCCCTTCTCCCTTGCCCTTTGGCTCTTTTGGTAGATAACAACAATGTGCTGTGTTGCTACTCCAGGGTTCCTACGTGAAGTCAGAACCTAGACAAGGGCCTGAAGAAACGCCTGTGGATTGGACCAGTAGCGACAGGGCCTGGTGACGCTAATGTGAATATGCCTATGGTAACAGCTATGCGTTTGGATCAAGGAAGTTGGATATATGTTTGAGTTGACTTTAGAAGACAGTTAACATTTTAAACTTTGATGAATCATTAAGAGGAATGGCATAAGAGGAAAGTAGTAAAGCAAATGCCAGTCAACAGCTGCCCAATATCCTGGATCAAAAAAGAAAAGTTAAGAGGAAAATTTTGTTATGAGATAAAATGGGTCAAAAACCTATTTCTCCTGAGGTAGCCCCAGAAAGTTCAGGTGTCAATGCTAAGGCAGGACACAAGGTGAGCCAGGATTTCTGTCCCCAAGCAGACAGACTTTGAAACCAAATAATCAGAAATTGACTATCTGGCTTGGGCTGGGTAAGGAACAGAAATTAGGGAGGGGCACCCCCCCCCACACACACACCCCTAACAGGATTGTAAGGGGAGAGCAAAGACAGGGGCTAAGAGTCTCCATCTTGTGTAGGTCCAACCACCGACTCAGGCTGTGTTCATCAACACTTCAGGTCTCTAGACCCGCCTGGGAGGTCTCTGAGATGGGCTTAGCCCACCAGGGGGTTGAAAATTGCCCGGATCTTTTCCTTTCCTTGATCCCTAAAGTAGCTCCACAGAACCCACTGTGAAGAGTCAACTACTCTACCTACCAACACTGAATTTGAGCTATCTCCCTCTCTTTCTCTCTTTCTTGAACTTTCACTAGCTTTCAGACTTAATTCAATGTAATCCCAACTCACAATGCTAAACACTTTCCCTGAAGTGAAAATTAGGTTATGAGTTTTTCAAGAAAGAACAAAAAAATACAATTTCAGTAAACTCCTGCCCCAAACTTGTCAATTAATACATTTTTATGACTAGAAATTTTGTTCCATTCTTTTTCAAAATAGGAAACTGTAACTGAATATTAGATTGTGTCCAAACCCACTCCTCTTCCCCCTTTTTTGTGACATTAAGGAAAAAAGACCATCAACATCAGTGGCCTTGAGACCTCTGCTTACTGCAGGCCCCTCACCATGCCTAACCCTTCATACTAGTATTTCTATAATGTTCTCCAATTCTTTAGCATTTTTCCCACTTACTATCTCATTTGTTCCTGCCAATAATCTTCTGAAATAGGAAGGGCAAGAGTTCTCATGAATCCTGTTTTGCAGCTGAAGAAATCAAGGCCCTGAAAGGTGAACCAAGTTGCCAGAGTCACAAAACTAAACAAATCGCAGAACCAAGACTCAACTTGAGGTCTTCTGCTGTCAAATCCTACACCCTTCCCATAGTCAGCAGACCTCCTCCACCCTGACCATGAGGATTGGAGGCAAACAGAGAAATTGAAAGGGTACTCTTTTACACACACGCGCGCACACACACACACCAATGACCATTCTACCTTAAAAATCTTGTTTCACAAAAATTTGCTGCGATATTCTACTTGCATTTGAAACATACTAGATTTCTAACAAAATCTTGTTGATAGAACTAAGAATAACTTAATAGTAATAACTTAGTAGTAACAAAAGAGTATTCATAATTAAGAGTAACTTGGTTAAGAGTAATCAAGCAATAATGAAACTAGTCTTCATCTACTTTGATGGATGCCAACATTATTATCTGATTCACTGAAAAGAGTATGGGATCTACCAGCCAGAGACCTGGGCTGAGTCCCCACCCCACCATTCAGAAGGGCAGACCTTGGGCAATCATAGCAAATCTGTTCCTTCTTAGTCATGCATGGTGGATCTGCCCATCCAACCAATGTAAATGCCACCAGGAATGGAGTACACATGCAGAAAAAGAAGTTTACCACTGCTTGACTCACTCTCACAGTCATCCCAATGTTATGCCACACATCACTCCTACTCCAGTATCCTCTGACTCTTAGAATCTTTGGGAATCCCAACCCTCTCTATCCTTCTCAGGCTCTCCTTGCTCTGTTAGGACATAGGTCTTAGTCACCTCAGGCTATCATAACAAAATACTACAGAATGGGTGGCTTAAACAAGAGAAATCTATTTTCTAACAGTTCTGGAACATGGAAATCTGAGAACAGGGTGCCAGCACTGTTGGATTCTGCTGAAAACCCTCTTCCTGACTTGCAGATGGCCACCTTCTCACTGTGTCCTGCCATGGTGGAGAGAAACAGCCAGAGCAAGCTCTCTAGTGTCTCTTCTTATAAGGGTACTAATCCCATCATGTTCTCTGTTCTTAATACCCATGTTCTCTGACACAATTAGGAACCTACCCTGGGGCTCCATGAACCCTGGCTGCAGGTTCTCAGGTGCTCCACCCCAGGCCCCCAGGGAGTCAACATGTCTTTTCCACCAATGGAGGTTATCCGGCTCTCATCAAGCCACTGTAAAATGAATATAACAAAACTTAACTGTTTTGTCAAGTGGCTATAACAATAAAAATATTTATGAAAACTGTATAAATTGTAAAGCCTACAATATTATTTCCATTTATTTTTATTGGTGATCTAGAAATTAGAAATGGAAATAATGATTTTCTAATGTAGTCTAATTAGGAAACTGAGAATAAAATGGTTCCCTCTAAAAGATACAAGAATCTGTGGAATAAAGTATATTCCAGTTATCAGTGGCATTCCTCAGTTAAGGCAATAAAAAATAATTTTACCTTCAGGCATGTGTATTAAAAAATAGTAATTGATTTGTTTGCTGGTCTTGGTTTGCTTTCTTAGTTTAAATTGCACTTATCAAGTAAGCCCTAAGCACAAAAAATCACACCTAAGCCATTAGGCTATTTGGGGCATCATATTCCCTCCAGTACTATGTTTCTCCAGTCCCATGGAAATGCAGGGGCCACCATTCCTAAGGGTGAATAGTGGCTCACTCTAGGATGAAGGCCTTGAGTTATGAGTGAATAACATCAAGAGAACATTAGAGAAATAATCATCAAGACTTCAGGTTCTGACTTTAGGATATAATTTTCATCCCCATCTTAGAAGCACTGAGTTTGCCTCTTTTCAATAGTCCTGCTCTATGGTTGGCACTGCTTCCAGAAGTAACACTGATAGTAACACGTTCCTTATTTGGGGTAAATGGTTTCCCAAAATGGATCTACTAGCTGAAGGGAAGTAGAGAAGGAAGATGGTTACAGAAAACTGAAATCATGGGATGGAGCTAGTTGTCCTACTTACATGCCAGTCAGTGTTCCCCCAAAGACCTCTCTCCAGCCTCCTCCTCTCTTCCAAGATCTAGACTTACAAATACAACAGTGGGCATCTCCACTGTCTCAGAGGCTTCACACAAGGTCCATACTCCAGTATCCTCTCCCCGCCTCCCTGGGTTCCCTTCCTTGGCGGGTGGCACCACCACCTATGTGGTATCTAGCTCACAAAATAACTTCTCCCTTGCTCCAGCTACAGTAAATCCTGCCCAAAAGAACTTTCAGTTTTATTTGCTTTATTCTTTTCCCATTCCCAATGTCTTAGGTGCCTAAGTTAACATTTCTGTAGCACCCAACACTTTTGTTTGTTATATGGTCTTCCACACTATGTGAACCCCCATGATAGAGGTGCTGTGTCTATCTTGTTCAACATTGTATCCTAGAACAGGATCTGGTCTTTAATAAAGCTTTCTTTTAAAAAAACATTGAGTGAACATAATATTTAATTGTGAATTAACTCTATATGATACACAGCCATCATGAGAAACATTAGTTTTTTCCACTTATATTCAGTGTGAGTTTTATATTACTCTCATCCTCACACTACTGAAAGGCAGCTAATCTGGAGAAATGTGAATTTCATCGGGGGTAAAAGGAATAATTTGAGAGAATGGGGCATTTTAGAGGAATGGAGGTCTTACCAGGAAGATAAAGGAAGGTACTTGAAACAGGTGAAAAAATTGTACTGACACTGGTCATCCACAACAGAAAAGAAGAAGACTGAGAGGTAAGACTGGGTTGCATAAAGGGGCAATACTTGCCACTCTAAGTCTGTGCCCATGAATCTATAAAGTAGCTGAGATCATGAGCTTTGGGATCTGAATGGCTTGGGTTTGAATCTTACCTCTGCTGTTTACTAACTGTGTCACCACGGGCAACTTATTTAACTACTCTGAACCTTTCTTCTTTGAAATAGACATACCAATGCTTAACTCACAAGGCCACTAAAAGAGTTAAATGAGGGTGTGGCATAGAGTATTTAGCACATGCCTTCGTAAGCACTTTTCCATAATAAGCACTCAAATGGTAGCATACCAGCTATTATTATTTTTGTAGTATCATCCTATAATTATATTTTTGTTAAAGTTGGAGATTTTTAAATGTTTAATGTTTATTTTTTGTTTATCCTCTAGATTGCATGGCTATTCTGAATTGTGAAGTTGCTAAAAAAAAAAAAAAAGAAAGAAAAAAAAGAGAAGAAAAAGAAAACCCCACAAAAACTCAAAACCTTCATCTGGATTGGTGGAAGGCATTAAATCAACAAAGGTAGTGCACGGATTACCAGTTTATGACTCAAGAAGAAAACAACCTATAATTTCTCTGTAACTCAGAGACTGAAGTAAATTGGGACCCTTCTAAAGTAGAACAAGGTAAATAATGATGATAAATTTACCACTCATATGGGTATTTTTAAAAAACACAAAAGCAGAAATCTGTTCATATCACCACTTGCTCAAACTCGCCAATGGCTCCCACTTCTCTTAGATGTGTCACATGCTATCCTTTAATGTGGTCCTCAAGGCCCTGCAGGATCGCTGTCCACCTTGCTGACTGCCCATTAGTCCTCACTCTCACATTAGGCCATTCACACTTGTGGTTTCCTCGGTGCCCCAAATCTTCACTGGGTGGTCTCTATTCAGGACTCTACTCAAATGTCACTTCTTCAGAGAAAGTCACTTCTCCTAGCCCACTCAAGCTAAGACAGTCTCCTCTACTCAGTCACTCTGTGAACCCTCATCCTGTGTTATTTTTGCTATATATTACTCATTATCCTCAGAAATAAAATAATGTTTACTGCTTATTGTCTACCCCAACCGTATGCTAGTTCCTTCCATGAGGAGCCTGTGTTTATCTTACTACACACTTGATATAGCTCCAGGGTCTAGGAAAGTCTCTGTCATCTAGTATGTGCTTAATAAATACTTGTTGAAGGAGTCAATTAATAATAACAGTAACAATACGACCTACTGTTTATAGTTGAGCACTTAGCATTGCTATCCATTATGTCATTTAATCTTAATCACAATGCTATGAAGCTAAGTACAATTATTAACCCCATTTTATAAATGAGGAACCTAAAAGGCTTAACAAAGCTAAATTGCTGCTTAACCAAGGTCAGACATACGGTAAGTGTGAGATCTGAATCTAGGTCATGCACACGCACACACTCCCTATAGGTAGACTGGCAAAAAGAAGAACAAAAGGAAACAGGATAGCTACCAGACTACCCCACAATTCTACCAGGGCTTGAAAAGGTGACTGAAGCCAAGGCTAGACCAATTTGCTCCCTTCTCTTTCTCATTCTTCTAAATGGAATGAAATGTCTGGCCAACATTCCACAGTCACAGCCAAGGACTATGGCCAACACTTCATCCATGAGGATTCCTCACGGTACCCAGTGGTCAACTTCAGAACACCGCGGCATGGTTCAAAGATACAGTACCTAGACAAATGTAATAACATTTACTCTTTTTGAAAATGTCTGAGCTTCAATCTGTGGATTATATTTTTCAGGAAAAGTTAACAAATTACTGTTTGTCTGCTTATAGATTACTATTCAGAGATGCTATTTTCAGCAGAGAAAAGGTGAAGAAAAGACGCTTACTACTTCAGCAATAAGAACGGAGCAGTATTCTTCCTTCCAGTTGGAAAGGCTTTGGAGAGGTATGCTTCGTAGTAAACTTCTAAGAAAATTTCTTTTCTTATCCACTCTTGAAAGTATCCTACACAATTATATAATTGCAGTCTGGTAAATATTTCCATGGAGAAGTAGAAATATAATTAGTCAGATTACTTAGATTTTTGACTGCACACAAAAAAAGGCAGTAAATGGGCACTGTATGACTCAAAATAATTAAACACTCATACTTGGGCTTACTGCCTGTAATAAACTTTATGGTCTTTGGGATTTCACTTGTCTTTTTGGTACCTTAATTTCTTTTTGTATATAAAGAAATGTACTTGCTACCCAAAACATGGTTGTTGGGCAGTTTGATATTAATTCCCAAATAAGATAGTATAAATTTGCATCTGATCTCATTTGAAAGACCTGAGGCCATGATACTTATATAAAATACACTTTTAGTCATTTATATATATGCTACTTAGGAGTAAACACATGGGCAATGTACATATCAGGGGCACAAATTCTCAATGTTTGACATATTGGTATATAATAGGTGTCTATAAAATATATACAGTTACACTAACACACAATTCTATATAAGTATAATTATAATGGTTCACTATAAGTAGACAAGCTTTCAGCTATTTTCCAACAGAAAATCCAGAAAAAACCTGCAAGGTATATATCTAGCACCAAGAATGGAAAATTATGAGTATTTTTCCATATTTTCTTTAAAAATTAAATATTATGGATAAAGTGGAGGTTCTTCTTGTCCTCTTTGTTCCCCATCCCAGTCACCTCCTTTCTACATCCTGTCCAGGGCTAATAGGAATTTGAAATATATTTTCCTCTCCAAATTTAAATGACTTTTGATATAGATATACCCATAAAAATGTGTAGCTTTTATTTCTTTTAAATTTTTTTAATGTTTATTCATTTTTGAAAGAGAGAGAGAGAGAGACACCATGCCAGTGGAGGAGGGGCAGACACACACACACACACACACACACACACACACACACACACAATCTGAAGCAGGCTGCAGGCTCTGAGCTGTTAGCATAGAGCCCGAATCTGGGTTGAACTCATGAATGGTGAGATCCTGACCTGAGCTTCATGAAGTCAGACGCTTAACCGACTGAGCCACCAAGGCGGCCTTAAAATATGTGTAGCTTTTAAAATGCATTGTGAAGGGGCGCCTGGGTGGCTCAGTCTGTTAAGCGTCCGACTTTGGTTCAGGTCATGATCTCACGGTCTGTGAGTTCGAGCCCTGCGTCGGGCTCTGTGCTGACAGCTCAGAGCCTGGAGCCTGCTTTGGATTCTGTATCTCCCTCTCTCTCTGCCCCTCCCCCACTCATGCTCTGTCTCTGTCTCAGAAATAAATAGACATTAAAAAAAAATCAAAAAATAAATAAAATAAAATGCATTGTGAAGATATGCATAAATGTACCAAACTATGTATCATTCTGAAACTTGCTTTTTCCCCATTCAATATATTTCTTAAAGATTTTATTTAATGTTTATTTATTTTTTAGAGAGAAAGAAAGAAAAAGAGAGAGCCGGGGAGGGGCTGAGAGAGAGGGAGACACAGAATCTGAAGCAGGCTCCAGGCTCTGAGCTGTCAGCATAGAACCCTATGTGGGGGTTCACAAACTGTGAAATCTTGAACTGAGCCGAAGTCGGACGCTTAACTAACTGAGCCACCCAGGCACAACCCCCCCATTCAACATATTTTTGAGAGCTTTCCATGTTGGCATATTGATCTAGTCCATTCCTTTTACCTTTTGCATAGGCTTCTATCTTACGACTATACCATATTGAACATATTTATTCTCCAGCTGATAGATATTTAGACTCTCTTTTCCACTGTTAGAAAGCTGCATAAGCAAGTAAGTGTCCATGTACATGTCTTTCTGCATGTGTTTAAGTTTTTCCAGGTAAGGCTATACCTTAAAATGCAATTTTCATTCCACAGAAAATGTCTCACTTGAGCACCCCAGGGGCTGCAGAACTGGTCCCACAGTGTGGTCTAGGTAATGAATTTGCAGGAGTGGTGTTTACTCTTGCTGGTGCACACCCTGACAGACATCACCTCAGCCTGTGAGATTGCAGGGGCAGGAGGCTGTCCACAACCACAAGTTACAGCTCATACAGAGTGAGTTCTGTTCTCTTTAACTCAGTGAGCACCTGGGTCAAGCCAGCCACCAGAGGTAGAAGAGAAAATAAACCAAATATGACACCAATAAATAAAAGTCCTGGATTCACTTACACTACCTTGCCATAATGGCCTTTGTTCTGAACTATGAATGGCTCAATTATCAGTAATGCTGTTATTAACAAGTCAGCCTGGTAGCTATAACATGGTAATGTATTTCTTTGCAGAGTTGCTCTTTTCAAGGGACTATAAAAAGCAAATCACTCCCTTTCAACTCTTGATCGTAAGTTCTACTTTTGAGATTCTATACCTCACAGCTTTTTAATAATGAGAATCTATACTTGCTTGTAATAGCTCTAAAAGGCTTTTCCTATAAAAATGGATATCAATGTCTTTGAAGGTAAGTGGGAGAGAAATAGAAAAAATAGAAATCTATCACATATAAATAATGACAGTTACAATTATAATCACTCTGTATGTCAGCTATTACAGAAATGGTAGCTTATACTTACCAAACCCTAAAAAATGGCACCAGAGAGTATATAAACAATCTATAGTCATAAAATGGGGAAGGGGGGGGTGGAGAAAAACTCAGTTTGATCAAAATGTTTTTGAAAAGAGTGTTAGTTTTGAAAATTTTGAAAACCACAAACATTTGGACTTTGCAGGCTTAATGACCTGTACACTTGTGATACTGTGCTAAGCCCCTGCGTTTTTGTCATAGTCAATGGCTCTTGTATAAGCAACATGATATAGCCGAGGATTGACCAAGTAATAATTTCAAAAAATCAACTGAACTCCTAATATATGCCAGCCACTGTGCTAAGCACTTGCCCTACTTTATCTCATTAGTCTTCATTAAAAGAAATAAAAACAACAATTAAGATGTAGGTACTAAAAGTATCCCTATTTACAGATGACAAAACAGAGATGCAAAAACTTACATAACTTGTCCATAGCCACACAGTACCAAAAGGTGAAGCCGGGCTCTGAAACCAGGCAATGGGACTCTAAGCCTGTGTCTGGAACCACTATGTGGCAGTGCCTTTCATGAATAAGGACAAGAAGAAACCATCCCCTCCCCTCGAGAGAACAGCATTTCCTTTCTCTACTTTTCTTTCTTTCTGTTTCTGCTCCTTACATTCCTTCTCCCTTTATTTTTCTCTCTTCCTTGTTTATGTTTTAAGTCCACTTATAAACACTCATAGAGGGTGCCTGGCTCAAGAGATGGGATTGGAGAAGAGCTCAGAAGGTCATTTCCTCCTAAAGCAAGATGGAAAAAGGTTACGGTGAATACCATACCGCACACTCCCCCAACACAAAATATTCTTAAGCATGAGAATACACACTTTAAGCTATAGAGCATAGACCGACATTTCAATAAGAATAAATCTTGGAGACCACCGTAATTGACTTTCCTCAGCCCATTTCTCTTCTTTGACCACAAAATTTCCTTGCTGATCTTATCTGTGTTCACAGCTTCAACTGTCCCAAATCGATATCCCCAATCCGAGACTTGGAGATACAGCTTAAGCTTCAGGCTTGGAATAATCAACTCTCTGTTAGACATTCCCAAATAGATGTTCCAATTTCAAGCCCAATTATGATTCAGATTGCATTGCCCCGAATCTGCATCTCCTTCCTGAATTTCCTGTTGGAGTTAGAGGAACCACTAAACTGGACACTGGATACCCAAACTGGAAACATGGGGAACTCTACTTTATTTCCCACATACAAACCATTCTGTTAATTTTACCTCCCAAATCCATCCCTTCCCTCAATTTCTGTTGGTGCTGCTGTAGTTCAGGTCTGTATCATTTCTCCCTGTTTCAGCTCTCCCTTGGACTATTTGAAGAACCCTCTCAGTGGGTTCCCTGCTTCAAAGTTACCTACTGCTTTGCAAGTAAATAAAAATCTATGACGCTCCCCTGCTCTGAACCTTGCAGTGATTCCCTACAGCCTCCAGGATAAAGTTTGCATTCCTAATCCCAGCACCCACCTGGCCTTGAATCTCCCAGTCCTTTCAGTGGTAGGCCCTACATCCCATGAACCTACAGTTCTCTAACCCTAAATAGCCGTTCCGCTAAACTGAACAGATATGCAGGGTTTTGATCTTTAAATAAGAGAAATACTTGCTCCTGTAGAGAATGTATTACTTAACTACAAATTTACTGTGAAAATTAAGTCTCCTTTAAAAAATGAGAAGACAGGGGCAGCTGGGTGGCTGCGTTTGCAGCCTACATCAGACACCGCACTGACATTCGGGAACCTGCTTCGAATTCTCAGTCTCCCTCTCTCTGCCCCTCCCTCGTGGCGTTGGTCGGTCGGTCTCTCTCTCTCTCTCTCTCAAAAACATATGAACATTAAAAAAATGAGAAGAGAAAGAAGTTGCTTAAGGTCCACACTCTTTTTGCATTTTCACCAAGAACTGCAAGGAAGTGTTGAGAAGCCCAGTATGGTGAGGGAACTCAGGCAGCCTCTGGCAGGCCCATGGTGGAAGGCTGACGGGAATGGGCATGTTAGCAGGGGTCAGGGCCACCCATGGTGGTGGGCCACAGGGAGGTACAGCAGCTCTGAGAGACGCTGCCTGACAGGGCACAGGGGTCTTCAGAGCTGAGGAAAAAGACTGAGAGTCTGGGGGGCAGGGTAGAGACTGAAGAGGGCTGTGTGGAGAGCCACAGTGGCTGAGCACTGATCTGCCTCTGAGGAAAGTCCCCAAAGCTGGGAAAGATCCACCTGAAAGGACTGAAGAAAACAGTTGCCAAAACTCACAGAAGACACTGTAGGAGCTAAAAAGAAGGAAATGCCCTGGATTTTTTCCCTTCCTCCCTCCCTCCCTCCCTCTAGTCCTCCACTTGTGCCTCTCACCAGCTTGGTGGCTAGCAATCTTGGTCACAGGATGAAATCAACCGAAACCAACCAGGGAACTTGAAGAAGTGTGAATGCCTGGGTTCACCCTAGGGAGCTGTAAGTAACAGATCTGAGTGCAGCCTGAGCACCAGGAGTCCTGAAAGCATTCCTCCTATGTCTGCTGGTTGAGAACTACTGGATGGGCTGAACCCACACAGAAGCCAGGAGACCAGGTCCTGGGAGAAGCAGCCTGCAGAAATGAGCACCCTGCCACGGAGGGTGAGAATAGGATTTGACAGCCAGCAGATCTAGACTTAGCTAATATAATGGTAGAACAAGGGAGAGGAGAAGCAGTGAAACTTAAGTAAATAAACACGATCTTCTCTAAATCCTTCAATGGCAGGCTCGAGTTCCGCCTCCTCTGTGAAGCCTTCCCCGAGCACCCCGACAGTAGTGTTTCCTCCTTCTTATAATGCTGATTGCTGTTCCTCCAATGACAAAACTTCACGTCCTATGTCTCACGTGTCCTCAGCTGGTAGCCCAGCGTCTTGTTCTCTGTTCTTGGTCTTCTTGCACCAGGAAAACCTGTGCTTTCTTCCTCTTGCTGTTTGCTTCTTTCCCAAGCTGACTGGCTAGCTCGTTGGGATACTTAGCTACTATTAAGTAGTAATTAATGGCTAAGCATGGTTAATCTATAACCCCTTCCAAATGACATTTGAGTGGCAAAACTGACCTTGAGTGCAAGAATTTTAGGGCAAAGTCAGAGTTGATTGAGTAGATTTTGGTATCCCTTAAAATTTAAACAAATTTAAATCAAATAACATAGGTGATGGCCTAATACTGGATAGCAATGATTTACAAATTTACAAATGATTAATTGCAATGTATTTTGATCTCAGCTCTACTCACAGCTGTTAAAACACTCAGCAGCATAAACGTATCCTTAAGATACATTTATATTTCTAGTTAAAGAAGTCTAGTTATCACCTTTACATAAATTAGCCTAGAAATAAATATACTTGCTGTAAATTCCAAAGTCATGTGATTTCACATCAAAAGAAATTTACCTCTTTTAGTGGAAATAGTCAGCATTATCCTATTTGCCTGAGAAAGCTACTTTCCAGAGAAGAACAAAATCCAAGATCAAAACCAGAAATCACTTCTGTGTGTGTGTGTGTGTGTGTGTGTGTGTGTGTGTGTGTGGTTAGACTGTTAGTTTATCCCCTGAAAAACTGGACCCAAACTGTGTAACTGTTAAAATGCTAAGTACTTCAAAAGTGGACATGTTATTTTATTATTTTTTACAATATTTTTCTTCGAATATTTATTTATTTTTGAAAGAGAGAGAGACAGAGTGAGAGTGGAGAAGGGACAGAAAGAGAGGGAGACACAGAATCTGAAGCAGGCTCCAGGCTCTGAGCTGTCAGTACAGAACCTGAAGCAGGGCTTGAACTCACAAACTGTGAGATCATGACCTGAGCTGAAGTTCGGCACTTAACAGACTGAGCCACTCAGATGCCCCTGGACATGCTATTTTAAAAAACTGTTTTCTGGTATGATATTTTTCTTCATTATGAATCTAAATTAAAAAGTTGTGGAAAATCCACTTTGGGCTACATTAGGGTATTTACCATCTTTATGGTGGTTCAGACTCCTAAAAACAAACAATAAGACAGTCAGAGTATTGAAAAAAAAAACATGTGCATACATAAGAGCCACAGGCAGATCCCTCCTTATGATCCTATAAGGAATACATGAAAGACTATCAATTCATAGAAACATAATCTCTTTGTCAACTATTGACTGTATGACAGAATTCCAGTGAAATGTTTACAACTGTCATCATCACACTTTCAAGCCCCCAAATCTCAATCACCACCACCTGACTGGGCTCCCCAAATTCTCATCAAAAGAAACATATCTGTTCTACTTGAACAGTGAGCATAATCTCGCTACAGCTATTAGGATCTTACAAAAGTAGTGAAGATAATACATTTAATGGACAGAATCAAAACCCAAAAGAGGTAAATGACCACAAATTAATGAATGGAATCCCAGTAGACTCTTGGGGGCAGCAATGTGACCACAAGAGCCTTTTTCTTCCATCACATCATTAAATAAGAAAAGGAAGATGTTTTCTGTACATAAAAGCCAGAAAATTAAGGTTAACTGAGCTGTAGGCTTTTAAGTAATAAGTAACTAGTAATGCTCAGGAAAAAAGGAAACACAACTAAAAATGCTCAGGAAATACAAGGGTAAGTTTCATGTAATTACCAAAATTAGTAGTAAATCTTCCAGGATTTTATCATGAAAATATACACCTTAGACAAAAGGCAGAGACAGAGAAGAAACTTCTTTTCTTAGCATGTGAGAAGAGCCTAACAATTTTTTTGAAAACAGAATGCACACTCATACTCTGTACTGAGTCAATATTCAATTATTCAAATTAATATTCAATATTCAAATTAATTGATTAAACCATGACATCTAGGAACACCACTCACTCATAAGGCCTGAGTACCTCTCTGGGAATAAATGCCTGTTATTTTTTTTTTAATATTTCACCCACCCCCCCCACCACCCCAGGGGGCCAGAGGGGAGGAAGGGAGGCCTGGGTGGCCTCGCCTCCTGCCCATACGTGCCCAGTCCAAATGACTGTGATTTTATTTTATTTTATTTTTATTTATTTTTTTTTCAACGTTTATTTATTTTTTGGGGGACAGAGAGAGACAGAGCATGAACGGGGGAGGGGCAGAGAGAGAGGGAGACACAGTTTATTTATTTTTTTGGGGACAGAGAGAGACAGAGCATGAACGGGGGAAGGGCAGAGAGAGAGGGAGACACAGAATTGGAAACAGGCTCCAGGCTCTGAGCCATCAGCCCAGAGCCTGACGCGGGGCTCGAACTCACGGACCGTGAGATCGTGACCTGGCTGAAGTCGGACGCTTAACCGACTGCGCCACCCAGGCACCCCATATGACTGTGATTTTAAAGATGCTATTAGTTGAGGAGAGAAGTCACTCATACACTCCTGCTGAAGACAAGTATCCCATGCACCATGGTGAGTCTACACAGCTCAGAGAATGTAAACACTACCTGGACAAAGTTAAAGGACCTTCCAAGTCCTTAATATTCTAAGACTCTTTTCAAATTGGACCCACTGAATATGCCTTGGGGACCCTGTGGGTCTGGGAACCATCTATACAATGCTTGGCTTTGTTTAGTGACAACAAAGGGGTCAAAGATTTGAGAAACAAAAGCAGTAGGACACAGCCTCCCAAAGCAAAAGCAACCAAACAAGAAAAAAATATTCACAATTGTTTGGGGGAAAAGAATGATTCTAGGTTGAAACTTTAAACTAAATCAAATTACTTAAGTTATTAACTAATTAAAATCTTCAGTTACTAGAAGATAAAGGAAAGCAAAAAAGGTCACTGTTTCTCAAATCTTGTCAGTGCCTATTTCTCCTTTTTAATTTCTCACAGAAATAGATTTAATGATTACCACACAGACACACACAAACACGCGTGGTTGCTCTCTTTCAGTCATAGCAACTTCAAATTTTAGGGTCAGACATGCCATACTTTTCTACTTAAGAAGGCTTAAGTGTAGCTAGCTGTACATTTTAGACCAACAACAGAGAAGAAAGACTTACAAAGAGCAAGGTACTGTTCGATCAACTTCAGACAAACATTAATGGTGAGCAAAATTACACAAGAAACAGCAGGCATTTATAGATTTTTTTTGACTAAAAAGATCATACGGGAAATTTAGGTGAAAGAAAGATTTTTAAATGTCCCATGTCTTCAGGGCAGACAAAAATGCAGACTGATTAATAATCAGGGGAAAAAATCATGTAAGAATCTTCTCTATGTAGTATCATGGATTAGGGATTATGATGGGTCATATCACAGCCTAATTAAATAATTTGGACATCTTCATAAAACACCATATATAACAAGGCTGAGAATAACTGAAGGCTGAAAAAACCTAATCCACTTTATCCACTTAAACCCTCCTTCACAAATGCCTGGGACAAGTGGACCCTTCGAGGTCCACAGCATAATCTAGTTCACTACATTGGTGCTCCTATACCTGAAAACATTTATTCCAAGAGCCTCCTGGCATACAAAGAGGAAGCAGCATTTTTTGTTTGTTTTAGAGAATCCAAGTAGGTTCATTCCTTCCTTCTTTTTGTTTGTATTTTGAGGAGGAAGAGCAACAGGAAGTCTCATTCCCGTTCCAGCCTTACCCCAACACAAATTACAGTTTCTTTCTATGTGCTAAAAAGAGCTGTGAACTAAAAAGATGAGGTTCAGTTGCTGAGGGGCAGCAACAATAAGCATGTTCTTACCTGATATGGCCAATCAATTCAATAAGCTTGTGACTAAAAAAATAAGCTGTCAGCTCAGACACATGACTCAGGACTGAACAGACCCCAAAGAGAGTTGTAGTTCCATTCAAGTCTTCCAAATGCCAGTAGAGAAAGGTGAACACAAAGCCATATCCAAAACCCATAAACCATGCCACGAACAACACCGAGCCATACTGCACACTGCAAAGCAGTCTGATTAAGTCCCAAAAGTTGAAGGCTTGTGAGTGGCTCGTGGTGGTTGGTGTCTCCTCAGAGGACTCTGTAGAGCTGTTTCTCTCCACTTGAGGGATCTCCACCTCTTTTCCTTTATTTTCATTGTTTTTGAAATGGTTGTAGCGGAACCGGAACTGAGTGGCAACAATCAAAGCCATGGTCATGAGAACCCCAAAGACAATAAAGACGATCTGGTAGTTCCGATATTCAGGGGGTTTACACCCCTTTCCATCAATGATCACTTCTATGTGTGTGTAGTCAATCCCAATGCCCACAGACAGCATCGCCAGGCCCCAGCCCAGGGAGCCCCACATACGCTGCAATCCATAGCGATCTCTGTGTTTTCCCAGATACTGAAGTGTTACAGTGTCCACAATGGTGACAGAAGAGGCACTGAAAAATTCTCCTATTATGACAACCACCAAGATCACCAAGAATATAGCCTCAACTTCTTGTTGATCATAAACAAGAGTGACTTGATCAGAAGGTAAAGATTTGGTGGTAGTGACAATAGCGGTGGTCGTCTCTCTGGTTACATTTCCCAGGAAGGCAGGGGTTGCCGTGCTCGGATTCAAGGTCAAGTCCATAATATGGTCAGTAATTTCATCTGTCTGAGGTTGTGGGGTGGGTGCACTGGTCTTGTTTGGAGCTGTCGAAAAGATGACAGTTTCGGTGACATTGGGCTCTGTTTCTAATATCACTGGCCAAGTGGAAGGGAGCAGGCTCCTTTTCTCACGCATTCTTGGTGATGTGGTAATGGAAGAATTGGTTGGCGGGATAGTTAACAGATGACTTGAGTTGGTGGGACGAGACGTTGGGGGAATCTTTGGTACACATCTCAAGGTAGCAGGTTTGACAAATCCAATGCCCAAGTTGAATAAAACCCAACACAAAAGAGAAAAGAGGAGGACAATTTTGCCTTTTCTAAAGCGATCTGCAACTACACCCCAAAATGGGGCACTGCAGAATTCAATGAAGTATCGGATACCTACTAGCAATCCACTCTGGCTTGGTGACATTCCCAGCTGTTTATAATACACAGGCAGAAGTGGGTAAAGAGAGCCATATGCAGAGTAAAAGAAAAAATAGAAGACCTTGGATATCAGAAGATCATTGTTTATTTTAACACAATGTTTCTCTATCCAGTCTACTTCCTCCTCAGGAAGAGCAGATGTTTCTGTGGAGGTGGGTGTTTCATTTGAAGGTGGTTCGGGTTCCCTGGAAATACCATTAAAGGGATCAGCAAGCACGTATTTTCTCTTCTGTTCCTCTTCATCATCGGTTAAGATGGCAACTTTATCATCTGCCGCCATGGCTTCTCACCACCATCAGAAAATTTTAAAGTTTTGTGACTTTCAAAATTTTTATTGTTGATCTGTAAAGTAAAATTTAAAAGATGGCTTAGTATGAAAATAACATTTAAGCACTGAGCTTCATCTTGCAAGAAACTGAGGAGTTTCAAACTACTAAAAATAATAATTATGAGAGAGAATTCTCCCATTTGTCACTTGCAGTCATACAATACTAAAAAAGAAAAATAGCTTTCAAAACATCAAATACTCTTTGTGGCCACTGACTGACAAATTACACGTTCTAATGGCAAGTTTATGGCTCTGGTTCAATCTCAAATCTTCTTCATCGATGTCTAGTGAAAATGTACAAATGACAGGGATTATGTCTAAACCAAATATAGAGAATTGAAAATAAATAGTCCTTATAGTTTATTGGTTTTACTTTTCAAACAAATCCAATGCACTAGGAGGTACAGAATTTTTAGGAAATAAAGGTAGCTACAACCATTAAGTTTCTATAGAAAAGTAGAAATAAGCTTTTAACCACAACCACAAATGTAATGAGAATGAGGGAGCAAAATGCACATTTGCAATTGGAGTTGGTCACTACAGCCATGACACATACCCTGGTAAGGAGACAGTCCTCACACTGTTTATACTGCATATGTTTCTCCAGCTGTGCTTTTATGGATTATAGTTTTAAAAAATGTCAGGAAAAAAATGGCAGATACCATTTATTGAGTGAGCACTTACTCTATGCCAGGCAACACATAAAGATCTTTAAATGTATTAATTCATACTGATCACAAAATCCCTACTATCTTCTCCATGTCGCAGATGAGAAAAATGAGGCATGGTGAGCTTAAACAACTTGTGTAAGTGGTAGAGTGAGGATTTGAACCCTAATATTATGGCTTTAAGCTGTGTGCTCTAATAACCACAATAAACTGCCAAATGTTACATTCTGGGCAATAAATGTTGCCTTTTTATTAAACCTTCTTATAAGACAGGGTGTTTCATACAAAAGATAAGTAATATATCAATAGTATAAATTTATAGGAACTGTGCCACATTCCACCAGAATTTCCCTTTCTTCCATTATACAGAGAATTAAAGAGCCAAAAGGTCCTGCTTGCATCAAGATCTGTCATGCTGCAATGAATATATTCTGATGTAGGAGGCATATACATTAAATACGTATTACTTCCTTTCACCTTCTAAGCCAGAGAGAAATAACTTCATTTTGCTACCCCTTGGAATAGATCTTGCTTTCCCTTTTCCCAAAACGAAGACTAACTTTCTGAAAATCTTCCAGAATCATGCCTGTAAACATTTTAAAAATAGCTCCTAGGCAGACAATAGAAACACAACTTAATGAGACCCGTGTAGTAAGTCAACTTATCTTTTACCCCCAAAAGCCAGGTGTCAAAATAGCTGTTAAGTTTTGAAAATGTTTGTGTGTTTCTTATTTTTAGATTTAAGAAAATTTTTTATTTGAGGTAAAATTCACATAACATAAAATTAACCATTTTATGTAAATGATTCAGTGGAATTTAGTGCATTCACAATGTGGTGTCGCCCCCACTAGTTCCTAACTGATGTTTTCCTGTAGTGAAAGGGACCTTTTTTCCCCGCAAAACTTGAAGGAAAAGCAAAATCCAATCTTTCACTGTCCAGCTGAAAGACTTTCCTCAATGTTCTATATTTATTTATTTTTTTTCATCATTAGTGCTTTCACCCATCCCAGTCGGTTCCAATTCCATCTCATCACCTGAAAACAACAATAATTCTCCTTTGGACTTATTTTCTAAATTATTTTCATTTCTGAGCTCAAACTTTAAAGAAATATTTGTTCTTTTTCAAGTGTATAAAATTTCATGGCACTTCGGGGTGAAGATGGCAGGTTGTGTACATCTGGCCTCCAACCCTAAACCCCACTAAAATGACCACACACACACACACACACACACACACACACACACACACACACATTTTTAAAGTCAAAATCCAATAGTCCAAGCTAGGAGAATTAAAGCGCCTGTAAATGGAAAAATAAAATAAGATTCTGGAAGCCAGAATACAGTTAGACAATTGGTAAATAACTTAGTAGACCTAAGAAAACAGAAACCTTGGCTGACAGTGGAATAATTTATTACTCAGAATCCTTCAAAAGCTCATAGGTTGGCCATATCAGGTTGAAGTGCAAGGAAGTGTGTGTGTGTGTGTGTATGTGTGTGTGTGTGTGTGTGTATAGAGGCAGGGAGTGGAGGCTGCTGTCAATGGAGTTGACTGAAAATCTGAACACCAACTCAGGACACCCAATCCCCTTCTCCACTCCACGTGGCTCACCAAACAAGTAGAGGTTTTTTCCTCTGGAGAGGATAAAACAAGTTCTGTTGTCACACAGAAATAGCTGGAGTTGAGAGTAGGGGTACCATACTGAAAACAGGGCAGGAAGTGAACATATACATGCTGATTCCAAGCCTTAGACCTGTCCCAGATCTCCATCCCATTTCTCTCACAAGGTTCCCAGAAGCTGGCAAGGCTTTCATCCTCCAGGCAGGAAACTGGAAGGTTCTTCTCTGGAGATGCTGATACTGAAGCCTCCCTAACTAAACATCCCACCAAATCCCTCTACATGGAAGCCCAGCGTCATCAAGCCCTGTCACTAGATATGATCAGTCACCCAGAATTATAAGACCTTTGAGGAAAGTATCTTACATGAAAGATAGAACCATGGGGATGCCTGGTGGCTTAGTTGGTTGGGCATCCGACTTTGGCTCAGGTTATGACCTCACAGTTTGTGAATTCAAGCCCCACATTGGGTTCTCTGTTGTCAATGGAGAGCCTGCTTGGGATTCTCTGTCCCCCTTTTTCTGCCCGTCTCCCACTCATGCTCTTTCTTAAAATAAACTTAAATAAATAAAAAAAAAAAGAACCAAAACAAACAGCAAAAAACAAAACAAAACAAAAAAAACACATGGGGAAAATAGGAGCTATGTGGGGACAAAAATACTTCTAAATGTGTTATCTTCAGCAATAGGAAAAGAAATGCAACTACGAAACAAAAATAATACATATTTTTAAAGAAGGAAGAGGAGGGGAATGAAAGGAATGCCTGAATGAAAAAGTTATGGAAATGTTTTTGTGGAAAAAAGAGCATAAATGTCAAAGTAAGGGATGATATAAAAGAAAAATTTGAGGCAACTTCTTAGAGAAAAGAAAAAGAACAACAACAAACAGATCTTCCACTTCACTTCATATACAAAAATCAATTCCATATGGACTGTATATCTAAAAATAAAAGACAGGGGCGCCTGCATGTGACTCTTGATCTCAGAGTTGTGAGTTTGAGCCTCATGTTCGAGTAGAGTTTACTTTAAAAATTTTTTAAATAAAACATAAATAAAAGTAAAAGATAAAGTAACATAATTTTAGAATAAAACAGAAAAATATCTTAAAGATTTCAGGATAGAAAAAGACTTATTAATAAATGCAACAATACAACATATTCCCAAAATGGCTAAAATAAATAGGAAAGATAATACCAAGTGTTGGTGAGGATGCAAAGCAACCGGAATGCTCATAGATTGCTGGTAGGAATGTAAATGGATACGCTACTCTGGTAACAGTTTGGGAATAGCTATCAAACCTGAATGTATACCTGACGACAAGTCCTAGATATGTATTGAGTAGTAATCTATTCACCAAATGACATCTACAAAAAATGTTCACGGCAGAACAATTTTAATGGCTCAAAACTGGGAACAACCTGTCTACAGCAGAATACACAAAGTATGTTATATTCACATAACGAAATACTGGATAGCAGTAAAAATGAACAAACTACAACTTCATGCAATGACCAGGATGAATGTCACAAACATAATATGGACTGAGAAAAGAAAGAAGCAAAAGAGCACACACTGTATGATTCCATTTATACAGAGTTACAAAAGCAGGCAAACTAATTGATGGTATTAAAGTCAGGATACGTTTTTGCTTCCAAAAGTAGACACACTTTTCCATACTGCTCCTGCTGAGTACAACCGGGACATTATATATAAACCAAATACAGAAGACTCTGATAGACAGAAGGCAGACCTGCTAGGGACCTTGGTACCCAAAGAACATGGGGATGAGTGGGACTACAGAACTTGGAAATACCAATGAATGCAAACCAAAACCAACCAACCAACCAACCAAACAACAAAAAACAAAGTCCTCTCTGGCTTAAGGATGAGGGAAAATGCAGCCTAGAAAAAATAGAAAGCTTTAGGTAATAACTGCTCTACTCCAGCCAAATACCACAGAAGGAGACCAGGGTAATGTGGCCTTACTCCTACCTCCACCAACAAAAGCTGCACAGGAGCCCAGACTTCCACCCTCACCAGGCTACAAGAGGACACCCCAACCCCTAAGCTGAGGTGTCATCAGAGAACACCAAGTAGGGGGCTGGGACTTTCATCACTGCTAGGTGGTGATGAGATCATATCCCCACAACAGCATCAGTGGAGAACACAGGGGGATCCTGGACTTCCACTCCCACCTGTTAGTAACAAGATACCCCTACCTTTCCCACCTGAGGTGGTGTCAGAAGAGGTCTAATAGAGACTCATGACTTTTGCCACCACCCAGCACTACAGTGTCAGTGGAAGCCACACGGGGAGCAGTGACGAGGCATTCCTATTCCTTCCAGCCAGGAAGGTATCAGTGGACACCTAATGGGGTGTCAGAACATCCATCTCTACATCACAGTAACAAGGAGCTCCTTCACCCTCAGGTGTCATGAGGGGCTGAGTGGGGAACCTGGACTTCTACTTCCATCTGGCAGTGCTGAGGCAACATCTCCAATTCCCTTGCTAGAGCATGTCAAAAAAATCCAGCTGGAACAGAAGGCTTAAATACAACCCACAGTTTCATAACATAATACCCAACATATCAAAATTTCAATAAAAAATAATGCATACCAAGAACCCGCGAGACTTCAAAAAATGCTTCAACAAGTGATTACAAACACACTTAAAAAAATGAAAAGAAGAAAGCTGAAGCACAGAAACAGAAAGTCCCAGCAAAAAATGTAATATATAAAGAGAGACAAAATGGAAATTTTAGAACTGGAAAAGACAATAACCAAACTATAAAAAACTCAATGGATGGACTCTACAGCAGAATAGAGGAGAGAGGGAAAATGAGCAAACTGAAAGAAAGAACATAGAAATTACATAATCTGAACAACAGAGAGAATAGACTGGAAAAAAAAAATTAACAGAGCCTCAAGGACCTGTGGGATCATGAAGATTGAACATTCATGTCATCAAAGTCCTGGAAAGAGAAGAAAAGGGCACAGATGAACTACTCAAAGAAATAAAAGATGAAAATTTTCAAGCTGGCAAAAGACCTACAGATTCAAGATACTGAATGCGCTCCAAACAAGAGAAACTCACACCAAAACACATCATAGTCAAACTGGAAATCAAAGACAAAGAAAAAATCTTGAAAGCAATGACACAGGACTCACAACTTACCAATATTGGAAAAACAAATGATAGCAGATTTCTCATTAGAAACTATATACACCAGAAGGAAGTGGCATGATATATTTTGTGAAAGAAAAGAATTATCAGGGTGCCTCGGTAGCTCAGTCGGTTAAACATCCGACTTCAGCTCAGGTCATGATCACACAGTTTGTGAGTTTGAGCCCCACGTCAGGCTCTGTGCTGACAACTCAGAGCCTGGAAGCTGCTTCAGATTCTGTCTCCCTCTTTCTCTGCCCCTCCCCCACTGGCACTTTGTCTCTCTCCCTCTCAAAAATAAATAAAACATTAAAAATATTTAAAAAAAAGAATTATCAACCCAGAATCGTATATTAAGAAAAACAGTGAAAACACCAGAAAACTACAGACCAATATTCCTTATAAACATAGACACAAAAATCCTTAGCAAAATATTAGAAAAGAAAATTTAGCAATATATAAAAAGAATTGTACACTTTGACCAAGTGAGATCTATTCCAAGGATACAAGGCTAGTGCAATATTTGAAAATCAATCAATGTAAATCCACATTAAGCTGAAGAAAAAGAGTATCATAATGCTGTTAATCAATGCAGAAAAAGATTTTGACGAAATTAAAGACTCACTCATGAAAAGTCTCAGAAAAACAGGAAGACAGGGAAACTTCCTCAATTGGATAAAGATCATCTACAAAAACGTACAGGTAACATTACACTTAATGGTGAAAGACTTTTTTCTCTAAAGGAGCAAAGCAAGATCATCTGGTCTTACCACTCTTATGCAACATAGTGTTGCATATTTCTTTCTTTTTTGATCTGTCAAAAATCAAATGGCATTTCAATAAGGACAAAAAAGAAAACAAAAGGTATACAGATCAAAAAGAAAGAAAGAAACTGTTTCTATTTGCAGCTGACATGAGACTATGTAGAAAATATCAAGAAATCTACAAAATCTCCTAGAAAGAAGAAATATTTAAATGTAAATTGATGCATAGGACTATATGTTAAAAACTACAAAATGCTGATGAAAGAAATAAAAATCTAAATAAATAGTGGGGGCCTGGGTGGCCCAGTCATTAAGCATCTGACTTCAGCTCAGGTCATGATCTCACAGTCTGTGAGTTCGAGTCCCACAATGGGTAAGCTCGAGCCCCACTTTGGGTGAGCATGAGCCCCGCTTCATGTGAGCCCCGCTTCTCTCTCTGCTCCTCATTCACTTGTGCCCCCTCTCATAAATAAATAGGTTAATTAATTAATTGGAGAGACAGACCACGTTCATGAATTGGAACATTCAACACGGCAAAGATTTCAATTCTCTTAAAATTTATAACAGGTTTAACACAAACCCTACCAAAATCTGAGCAAGGTTTTTTGTTTTTGTTTTTGTTTTGAAATAGACATGATTATTGTAAAATTTACATGAAAAGGGAACAAGAGGGGCGCCTGGGTGGCTCAGTCTGTTAAGCTTCCGATTTCGGCTCAGGTCGTGATCTCGCAGTCCGTGAGTTCGAGCCCCGCGTCGGGCTCTGCGCTGACAGCTCAGAACCTGGAGCCTGCTTCTGATTCTGTGTCTCCTTCTCTCTCTGACCCTCCCCCCATTCATGCTCTGTCTCTCTCTGTCTCAAAAATAAATAAACGTTAAAAAAATTTTTTTTAAATAAAAAAAAAAGGGAACAAGAATAGCTAAAGCAATTTTGAAAAAGAAGATTTATTATGGCTACACAGTAATCAAGTCTATGTGGCATTGGCAGAAGAACAGACACACTGATCAATGGAACAGAACAGAGAGCCCAGGAATAAATCCACCCAAATATGCCCAACCGATATTTCACAAAGATGCAAAAACAATTTAATGAGAGAAATATAACTTTTTCAATAAATGGTGCTGGAGCAATTAGACATCAATAGGCAAAAAATGAACATCAACCTAAGTTTCATGCCTTTTATGAATATTACTAACTCAAAATGGATCATGGATTTAAATGTAAGATGTAAAACTACATAACTTTTAGGGAAAAAACCTGGGAGAAAATCTTCAGGCTCTAAAGTTAGCCAAAGAGTTCTTAGACCTAACACCAAAAGCATGATTTATAAAAGGGAAAATTGATAAATTAGATTTCATCAAAATTTTAAAAATTTGTTCTGTAGAAGTCTCTACTAAAGGTGGAAAAGACAAATTATAGACTAGGAGAAAATATTTGCAAGACACACTCAACAAACGACTAGTATATGGAATATATAAAGAATTGTCAAAACTCAACAGTAAAAAACAAAAAACAAACCCCAAATAATCCAATTAGAAAATGCACACAAGACATGAAGAGACATTTCATCAAAGTGGAGATACAGGATATACAGATGCATATAGATAGAGGAAAAGATGTTCATGGTCATTAACCATCAGGGAAGTGTAAATTTAATTAAAAGGTATCATGACACGTGTAACAATGGCTAAAATACAAATAGTGACAACATCAAATTCTGACAAGGATAAAAAAGAAACTAGATTACTCCTACATTGCTGGTGGGGATGTACAGCCACTCTGGAAAGAAGTTTGGCAATTTCTTAACAATTTAAACATGTGACTACCACATGACCCAGCAACTGCACTTTTGGGCACTTATCTCAGAGAAATGAAAAAATTTCACACAAAATACTAATACACAAATATTGATAGCAGGGGGTGCTTGGGTGGCTCAGTCGGTTGGGCGTCCAACTTTGGCTTGGGTCATGATCTCACGGTCTGTGAGTTCGAGCCCTACATCAGGCTCTGTGCTGACAGCTCAAAGCCTGGAGCCTGTTTCAGCTTCTGTGTCTCCCTCTCTACCCCTCCCCTGCTCACACTCTGTCTCTGTCTCTCTAAAAAATAAATAAACATTAAAAAAACCCAAATATTTATAGCAGCTTTATTTGTAATACCCCCAAACTGGAAATAACCAGATGCCCTTCAATGGACTAGTTCAACAAACTATGGTACATCCATACCATGGAATATTATGCGGCAATAAAAGGGGAACAAACTATTGGTTCATATAATAACCTGAACAGATCTCAGAGAACTGTAAAGAGTGAAAAAAGTCAATCTTAAAAGATTACATACTGTATGATTCCATTCCTGTATCATCCTTGGAATGATGAAATTACTGAAATGGAGAACACATAAGAGACTTCCAGGAGTTAAGTAGGGAATAGAGGCAAGAGGAAAGTGGCAGAGTGGCTACAGAAGCGAAGCATGAGAAATCCTGGTGGTGATACAGCGTTCTGTATCTCGACCATATAGATGTATCCTGGCTGTGCTACTGTACTAAAGTTGTGCAAGATGTTACCATTGGGGAAAAGTGAGCACAGGATACATAGGCCATCTCTGTATTATTTTTTACAACTGTATGTGAATCTACAGTTATCTCGAAACAAAAACCTTAGTTTTAATAAAAGTTTTATTTTTAAAATAGTAGTTACCCTTGGGGGAGGTAGCGACTAGAAGGTGCTCTAGGGTGCTGATAATTTTATAGTTTTTGATCTGGCTCTTTATTATATGGATGGGTTCAATGTGTAAAAGGTCACTGATTTGTATGATTTTTTTCAACAAAAAATGAACTTAACCTAAAATCTGAAGAAGAAAAAAAGAAAACAGATGAAAGTAGGACAGAAAGGACATAACAAATATAGGATCATCCAGAAAGTCAAGTATCTACAAACATTAGAACTCCAAGAAAAGAAAATAGAGAAAATTAAGAGAAGGAAATTTTTTTAATTTGAGAAAATTTCTCAGAACTGAAAGCTATGAATTGTCTGACTGAGGCAACCCACTGAGCACCAGGCACAGAGAATAAAACAGACCTGAGCCAAGGCACATCATTAAAATTTCAGAACACTAGGACAAACAGATGACCCCACAAAGTTTCAGAGAATAAAATGTGTCACATACTAAGGATCAAGAACCAGAGATGGCTTCAGATTTCTCAACAGTAACACTGGAAGCTATAGCCAGCTAAATTATTATTCAAGTTTCTAGGTGAAATAAAGAAAGACATTTTACATATGCAGTTTCTCAAAAAAATGTACCTCTCATGTTTCTCAGATTGTGTGTGCCCCCCCCCCAAAAGGGGGGTGGACTAAATGAAGAAAAAGACAGGGGATATAGGACATTAAAGACCTGATGTGAGGTTGGCACCCTGCATCGGGCTCTGTGCTGACAGGCCTGGAGCCTGTTTCAGATTCTGTGTCTCCCTCTCTCTCTACCCCTCCCCCGCTCATGCTCTGTCTCTCTCTGTCTCAAAAATAAATAAACATTTTTAAAAAAATTAAAAAAAAAAAAAAAGACCTGATGTGGGAGACAGGCAAAGGGACACAAGCACACTGGTGACCACAGATCCCAGCGTGACAGCTGTGCACCAGATGGAGAGGGCAGCAGGTCTAGCAGTGGCAGGTCTGAAGGCTCCCCGAGAGCTCTGACAGCAAAAGGACACTGACAGAAAAACAAGACATCTGAATGTGTCAAGAGGAACTCTAACGGTGAAGAGACTAGGGATGAATTAGTGGTAAGCAGAGAGAAAGTTAGGTAAGCAAAACATCACAAGAAAACAAAAAGTGGCACAGGAAAAAAAAATAACCATAGTTTACTACATGTCTCAGCTATGATTACACAGTCCTACTAATGTAAAGTCCAACAACAGTGGGAAGATAGGAACTGAGAAGATTGAACAGGTATAGAGAGCTGGGGCAGGAAACAAGAGTTAGTCCCATACCTTCCAAGGTGAGAAGACAGTAGATAATGCCTACATTTAAAAATCAAGAGGGGTGCCTGGGTGGCTCAGTTGGTTGGGCGTCCGACTTCAGCTCAGGTCACCATCTCGCAGTCCGTGAGTTCAAGCCCCGCGTCAGGCTCTGGGCTGATGGCTCAGAGCCTGGAGCCTGTTTCCGATTCTGTGTCTCCCTCTCTCTCTGCCCCTCCCCCATTCATGCTCTGTCTCTCTCTGTCCCAAAGATAAATAAACGTTAAAAAAAAAAAAATTAAAAAAAAAATCAAGAGCTAAGAATACAAGCATTTTATTTAAAAATACACAGATAAATATCAAAATAGTGGCCTAAAAGGCAAGAAAGTAGTTGCCTCTGGGACGGGAAATGAGGAAAGGTATAGAATCTGGTGTTTTACTTTATAAACTTGTTCATGTTTTTAAAAAAATGTTCATCTTAAAAAAAAAAAAAACCACTTTGTATTCTGCTTTAAAAAATAAAAATTAAGGTGTGCCTGGGTGGGTGGCTCAGTCAGTTAAGTGTCCGGCTCTTGGTTTCAGCTCAGGTCATGATCTCACAATTCATGAAACTGAGCCCTGCGTTGGGCGCCCTCTCTCTCCCTCTCTCTCTGCCCCTCCCCCACTCACACTTACTCGTGTGCACGCTCACTCTCTCTCTCTCTCTCTCAAAATAAATAAATAAATAAACATAAAGAAAAAAGAAATACACAGTCATATGAGCTTTACCTTTACAAAAGAAAGTAATTTAAAGCAGCTACTTGTACCCTTCTATGACAAACTAAAGATAGTTTTCAGAATTGTACAAAATGCATTCTATGAATTCTAATCAGGTGGCCTTTAATTAATTATCTTTCATAAATCAACCACTGAGTCTTTAACAAGGAGGTCATAGAAGGGCACAAAGTCCTTTTAAAAGGGTACAAGTCTCTGAATTGTCCACGTGATGATGAGAACTGATGCCCAAATGCTAATTCCACGCTGCAAAATATCTTACGTTAGTGTGTTGATTTAAACCTTGATGAGGGACTTTCTTCCAAAGCATTCTTTCCTCTCTATCTTATTCAAATGATTTTTTATTATCATAAGGTTATGCAAGGTGTCTCCTGTTACAGGAGTCCAGATGTTAAGTAGTCCTCAAAGTATAAACAAATGCAAAGTAGGTAAGGGAATGTTCCTGTATTATAACACTCTGTACCTTTATATGAATGTCACATTCAGTAACTTTTATAAGAATTTGAAATCTAAAAATATACACAAACAAAAACTTTCACTTTCAATTCAGGACATTAATGTTTAGACAATATTTTCAGGTTATACTTAGATTTTGAGGAAAAGGAACCAAAATAATCACAGTTATTTTTTTTAAACTTTTTATATTTATTTACGTATTATTTTAAGTAGGTTCCGTGCCCAATGTGGGGCTCAAACTCACAACCCTGAGATCAAAAGTCACATGTTCTACTGACTGACCCAGCCAAGCACCCCCAAAATAATCACATTTAAAACACAGTGACAAAATACAGTTTAAATATATTCATCTGTGCGATCATGGGATCAGGGACAAAAAGAAGCAAATAAACGAAAACAACCTCTGTATTTTAGTAAAATTAAAATATGTCCCAAAGTAGGCCATGCTTTGGCTGAATTAGATTACATTTAATTTGCTATAAGGATTGATAGAGCAAGTATAAAGAGCAGTAAAAATATTTATATGTTGGATGAAGTACTTAATCTCTTTATAAACCAAGGAGGGATTTTGTTTATTAAGTAGTTTAACAACATGAACCCATTAAACTAACATTTTGTTTAAACCTCTGAGTCTTAAAGATTTGTTTAAAAGAGGGGCGCTCAGGTGGTTCAGTTGACTGAGCATCCAACTTCAGCTCAGGTCATGATCTCTCAGTTCGTGGGTTTGAGCCCCACATGGGCCGGGCCCTCTGCTGTCAGCACAGACACTGCTTTGGATCCTCTGTCCCCTTCTCTCTGCCCTTCCCCTGCTTGTGTGCTGGCTCTCTCAAAAACTAAATGAACATTAAAAAAAAAAAAAAAAAAAAAAAGCTCATTTGTTTAAAAAAAAAGATTTGTTTAAAAGAAACTTTTTAATGTTTATTTATTTTTTAGAGACAGAAAAACAAAGTGTGAGTGGTGGCAGGGCAGACAGGACACAGAATCCAAAGCAGGCTCCAGGCTCTGAGCTGTCAGCACAGAGCCTGATGCGGGGCTTGAACTCAAGACCGTGAGATCATGACCTGAGCCGAACTCAGATGCTTAACCAACTGAGCCACCCAGGTGTCCCTAAAAGAAACTTTTAAAAAGGAGAGAAGACATTTCAAACAGTACACAGAATTAAAATTTATTAACTTCTCTGGGAAATCTCTATTGTAGGATTGCTGTTAAGCCAGCTTGGATAAGAAGGGCTTTTATTTATTAGGAAAGCAGAAAAGTTTTCTCATTTAGCACTCTCTAATGCTGGTAAGAACACAGCCTTTTAAAACCTGGAAAGACATTCCACCAGTACCTACCCTGAGTCATTCAAATAGCAGGTATTTCTGAATTATTGATGACAGGTGATGAAATAATCCTTGTTAAAATTGATAGCTTTCTTCATTATGTATGTAAATTGAAACTGCTTAAACTTATATTGAGTTATCCACAAATATATGAGTATGGAAATGGATTCAACTTTGAGGGGGGAAAAAAAACCCTTAAACTTGAATATGTTCTTTGGAATAATAATTATCAAAGGTCAGGGGCACCTGGGTGGCTCAGTCGGTTAAGCATCGGACTTCAGCTCAGGCCATGATCTCGCTGTTTGTACGTTTGAGCCCCGTGTCGGGCTCTGTGCTAACAGCTCAGAACTTGGAGCCTGCTTTGGATTCTGGGTCTCCGTCTCTCTGCCCCCTCCCACTCATGCTCTGTTTCTGTTTCTCTCTCGCAAAAATGAACATTAACAAAAAAAAAATTTAAAACAAATTGCCAAAGGTCAGACTTGCAGGCATTATAACGTAGCAACATAACCACAAGCGATGGAGAGGAAATAATCCCTGGATGACACAGAAAGGACATTTCCCTGGCACCATTGCCATCATAACTCAGTATTGCCCAGAGACCAGTACTGAAGCTGCAAAATGGGAAAATCCACTTTCTGGACCCTCAGAGCTACGTCTACACTGTCAACTGTTATTGACCATTCTCTCTACCATTGATCAATGTGAGTCCCAGGGCAGGTCTCTAACTACTGCTGCAATCTATTATGAGCACAGACATAGAGAAACCACTCTAAACAAGTCTTAGAGTCCTGGTATTCAGGCACTACATTCTTGAACATTCAGTTCAACCCCCAGAATTTTCCAGAAAGCACTCTCCTCAGAGGACAGCATTCAATGTCAATTCCAGCAGATCTTTTTCAATAAGGATTGTTTTAGCATCTGCTAGACCTTTTGCCAATGTCATGAAAAAGAAACATAAGGTTGGTTTTATAACAGTTATATAAGCTACAAGGGCATTAAGATGTACAGAGGTGAATGACTGTTTTAGAATCTTCCTCTCCCTTTTGGAGCATTTTGACATGGCTCCTTAATGGCTCAGCCAAACTGTAAGATCAAAACTGGTTCTAGCCCTTCCAGCCCAGCTTGATTCCCCAAAATCCAGCTTGAACCTTCCAGATACTCAGTGGTCCCCACAGTTGCTGCCAACAGTATTCCACTTGGACTGAAACTCCTTCCAGAATCCAGAACCTGCCATCCCTGTTATTCCTGGTGGACCTTTCCCAGGCTCATAGCAAAACCTGTCTGCTGGGTGACAAGCAAACTGATCCATACAGTGGCTAATGCATACCTTGTGGCTGGCCATCTTGACAACATATTTTTACTTTAATAAGGGCTCAGCGGGCTATGTTATCATCACAATTATTACTAACTACAACACAATAACACTTAAGTAATATCTGCTATGGGTTTAAAATGTATTAACTCATTTAATCCCAATAGTTCTCTGGGGTGAGTATGATTACTCTCCCAACTTGACAATGAGGAAAACGGGCCAAAGGGAAACTATATGATTAGCCCAAGGTTAACAGGGAGTAAGAAGGAGAGCTGGCATTCAAATCTAGACAGTCTGTGCTCTTAGCATGCTATGTCTCAACTAGACAGGGATGTCAAAAACGTGGTCTTGGGCCTCAAAGACTTGCTTTATAGTTGACAAGTTGAGCCCAAAACACAAGGAAGATTTAAATGATAAGTCACAAGAATAACAGACGAGAAGCCACATAGCACCCCATAATTAACAGAAAATGTTAACAGACAATGGGATGCTTCTGGGGCTCACAGCAGAGAGCCCAAACTTCAGACAGAGGTTGTCAAGAGAATGAGGGACTTAACTTGAACCCTGAAAAATATGTAGGATTTGCCTTGGCAAAGATGAAAGGGAAAACTATTCCAGGATGGGGGAAGAGAAGAGATAACAGAAGATCCTTAAAATGGTAATACTGGGGCTGAAGGGCATCTGAGGCTAGCGGATAGCAACAGATCACAGATGGCCCTACAAACCATGCTGAGGGACGACAGGAGAGAACACAAAATACCATATTAGACACTTACAATGAAAATTAAGATGTTCTTTCACCAACAACTGGATGGGATGCGTGTTTGGTGATCAGTAATTCAAATGGTGAAGACCCAGTCCCTGCTATCAAGTCCAGTGGGTAAGACAGAGACAGGGGTAAGCACAGCCAAATCCACGATGCTATATGTTAAAACAGGAGCAAGCAGAGTTGACACAGAAGTCTCTGGGTGGGGCCTTAAGGAAGTCTTCAAGGATGAGAGAGTAATCCACAAGAGGAGCAGGGGAGGGCCTAATCAAGAAGGGCCTTCTACACACTACTAAGAGGTCACTGAGCAGGGGATTAGGGACTGTCAGAGATTAGAATCCTAGCTCTGCCACTGACTAGATCAATGACCTTGGAGAAGCCACTTCTCAAAGTCTCCCCGTCTACAAAAGGAGGAACGTAATAATATTTTTCCATTAGGATAGCCAGGGGGGGATGAAAAAGCATAATGCAGTTCAATCTTAGCCTAGTGCCTGATATAATATATAGAACTTGTTGGTATTATTTATTTCGAGCACAACAGGGAGCCACTGAAGAGAATGAAACAGAATAGGATACAATGGTCACATTTGTATTGTACAAAGATTATTATAGCTTCAATGCAGAAAACAGAATGGCAGGATTTTGCTACTGCCACCCTACTAAGGTTTTCCTAACATTTGACCTTTTAATGTACTGGTCTTAACCAGTACATTATTTATAAGTACTAATATTCTGTGATAGAATTTACTTTGGATAGTACTCTATGAATTGTACCTAATGCAATATTTTATAACATCTGGAAATAGAATAAACTTAACGATATTTTCCTGACTCCTTTCTCTGCTTCTGGAGACTGGTCTCACACCTGAGCTGTGGTAAGACTTGTGGATAATTTTATTGCTCTTTTTATAAGTACTTCCTGTCTTCCCAATTAGATTATAATCTCCTTGAATGAGGAATCTAGTGCTCAGCATATTGCCCTTTACTCTTGTAGGCTCCAATAAAGATTATTTTTGATTATTACCTGATGATAATATATTGTATGTATAATGTTTTCCTAAGGTTTAATGTGACAGATTAATTTTAGGAAGTACAGAGAGAAGTCCCAATTGCTCTCCTGGCTTTGACAAATCAGTGCCTCTTTGAGCCTCCCTTTACTTGTTATAAAATGGGGATCAAAACACAAACCCAAGTCAACTAACTCACAGAGGGATTTTAGGGCATAAATGAAATAATGTATTGAAAAAGTATTTTTCTAACTCAAAACCACATATGTTGCTGGTGATGATTGTGATCATGTTCCTCAAGCTGTACTATTTCATTGAAATGCTAGGCCATATTTTACAATTACTCTAGAAACATCCTTCCCAAGTGAGTATTCTAAATTTTTTTTTTTTTTCAACGTTTATTTATTTTTGGGACAGAGAGAGACAGAGCATGAACGGGGGAGGGGCAGAGAGAGAGGGAGACACAGAATCGGAAACAGGCTCCAGGCTCTGAGCCATCAGCCCAGAGCCCGACGTGGGGCTCGAACTCACGGACCGTGAGATCGTGACCTGGCTGAAGTCGGACGCTTAACCGACTGCGCCACCCAGGCGCCCCCCAAGTGAGTATTCTAGAACTTTTTGGCACCATCCATGAACTAGGCTAGAATTTTACCCATCAGTGCTTATGGATTTAAGTTTCCATCCACTTCCATGTCCTCAGCCTAGTTTTTGCAGGCGATCAGGGGGGAGAGGATGCACACTGACTCACTAGAGAACACACTGTTGGAGGGGTGTCTGGGTGGTTCAGTTGGTTAAGCTTAAGCGTCTAACTTCGGCTCAGGTCATGATCTTGCGGTTTGTGAGTTTGAGCCCCGCGTTGGGCTCTGTGCTGACAGCCCTGAGCCTGGAGCCTGCTTTGGATTCTGGGTCTCCCTCTCTCTCTGCCCCTCCACTGCTTGTGTTCTCTCTGTCTCTCAAAAATGAATAAATGTAACAAACAAACAAACAAAAACACACTGTTGGATTAGGGACTGGAATGATAATTAGGTATCTCCAGACCAGAAATACCTTTTCATTTAAAATATAGTCACCTGGGGGCACCTGGGTGGCTCAGTCGGTTGAGCATCTGACTTCGGCTCAGGTCATGATCTCATGGTTTGTGGGTTCGAGCCCCCATCGGGCTCTGCACTGAAAGCTCAGAGCCTGGAGCCTGTTTCGGATTCTGTGTCTCCCTCTCTCTCTGCTCCTCCCTTGCTCACACTCTGTCTCTCTCCCTCTCTCAAAAATAAATAAACATTTAAAAATTAAAAAAATAAAATAAAATAAAATATAATCACCTGTAGGAACATTTTAATTATATTTGTAACATAATAAACATGAAAGATAGGAGCCGAAATCCTAACATATTTCCCTTCATACTGCTAAGAGGGTGAAAGGAACAAGTTATTCTCACCTCTTCTGGGTGTGGATGTGGAGGAGGAAATAGTCTTTAATCCTAAATATGGCTTTAGTAATAAAAAATGCCAAGGGGATTTTCACTTTCACTTTGCGTAAGACCCAACTAAATGTCATTTAAAAATTGGTAATTTAGGTCCTTAGACTTCATCAACCATCATGGAAGCAGATTCTTGTTTTAGGCTTCTGATTAAATACTGTGCCAGTAGCTTCTAGTATAAATTTGAAGCAGGCCCCAGAACCTCATTTCCTTCTACATTTCAAATAAACTTCCTGCCTTAAAACAAGCCTAGTGTGAAGAACAAGTAACAGTTCAAATCACAACATGAACAGAATGTTTTTTAAAAGATATTTCGATCTTGTGAGTTTCTCCAACAACAACAAAATCCAGTGGATGTTTCAAAATAGGGAGTGAAAGTAACTGAATATGCTGCTGCTGATACTCAAGAAGGAAAATAAAGACGGGTGCCTGGGTGGCTCAGTCAGGTAAGCATCGGACTTCAGCTCAGGTCATGATCTCTCAGTTCAGGAGTTTGAGCCCTGTGTTGGGCTCTGTGCTGACAGTTCAGAGCCTGGAGGCTTTTAGATTCTGTCTCTTCTCTTTCTGCCTCTCCTCCATCCGCACTCTATCTGTCTCTCTCTCAAAAGTGCATAAACATTTTTAAAAAATTTTTAAAAAGGAAGGAAAATGAAGAGATTTAAGGGGGGGCAGGGTCACAGAAGGTTTGTAAAAATAGAACCGAAGTACAGTCATCTCTCCCTAAACAAAGATCAATAGCCAGAAAGGGCAAGGAAATTGCTTGTGTAGGATAACCATACTAATGAATAGGCTGGGTTTCCAATATTCATTGCACTTCAATTGCTGACACTTAGAAACCGTCTCCCCACTGAACTAATATTCCAAACAGTGGCAGTTCCCAGATTACTGAAGCACGAGTGCTGAAAGAACCTGGGCGTTACAGAGTTCAGAACTTTTATTTACTTTTAAAGATTTTATTTTTTAAGTAATCTCTACACCTACCGTGAGGCCCAAGCTCACGGTCCTGAGATCAAGAGTCGCACGCTCCACCGACTGAGCCAGCCAGGCACCCCCAGAGTGCATCACTTTTAAGTTAGAGGAAATTCTTTCTATTTTTCAATTCTGGAATGCCAGCAACATGTTTCCCAAGACAGGCCCGTCCAGAGCCTTCCTACTCACCACTCCCTTCTACCCACAGCAGTGGGCATGGATGGAATCCCAGCCACTCGCTTCCTCCAGAGTGACAGTTCCAACCTGTGGGAGCCATGGAGTCTTTGCCAGAAGTCTTTGAAAGCATTAAAACGAATGTGTCACGCCTATGCCTTCTACTCATTTTTGGATGTACACTGATGCTACCATCATGCACTGATTTCTCTGGTAAGTGTTCGTGTGATTCTTCTAGCTTTCTATGCATTTTCTCAGACAAGGGACCCTCCAAGCGTAACTACTTTCATGTAACCGGGTCAGCACCAGAGCCGGCCACAGTGAACCTGGCCACCACCACAAGTCAACACTTAATCTTACGGAATTATTTACTAGTTTAGTGGCTGTAAATGCAATCTTTGTTTCTTTGCCAAGAAGCCAACATGAAAAATCTTAGACTTATCTTTTCAAAGCCTGAAGCAAAAGATTTCTAAAAAGTTGATACTGAAAGAAGTTATTTGCTTAAGGTTTTAGAGAAAGATTTTCCTCAATAAATTTTTGCTTGCTATACTTGAGGAGCAACTTATATGAAAGATACAATAGTTTAAAAAAAGATGAATTACAATACTATTAAAATGCTTCTTGGTTTATTTTTCAATCTAGTTATGTGAATGCCTATTTTATACACAGAGACAGATACAATTTTTTTCAAATCTTTTCAGAAAAGGACTCACTCAGGTAAATATATTGGTATAGGACTATAGGTTCAAGATCTAAAAATAGTAGGAACACTGAAAAAGCAGACTGT
Source organism: Leopardus geoffroyi (assembly GCF_018350155.1). Lineage (NCBI taxonomy): Eukaryota > Metazoa > Chordata > Mammalia > Carnivora > Felidae > Leopardus > Leopardus geoffroyi. Next base: position 177,582,554 of record NC_059328.1, on the reverse strand, counting down.
GTAAAAATAAGAATTATAAGGAGAAATAAAAACACAACTCCAAGTATTAGTAATATAACATTAGGTTAGAGCACTAACATGCACACACACACACACACACACATAAAAATAATGTTATAATTACAATGGGTATTTGATGAAAGCTTATTCAATAAAAGACTGGTGTCATTACTTGACCATTCTGACACCATTAAGACACCAAGGAAGTTAAGAGGGTTACAGAAAGTATGATCTACCCATAAGATAAGGCATTTTAGGAATTTCTAGGTGCTCAGACACATATTTTATGAGTTTATACTTTGGACCAAAATATAGACTGCAAGATTTAAAATACATTTTTCTACAGACATATAGCTATTATCTATGATTTTTATTTATATCCCCTAAATGCCATTATCTAAAACAACAATTTATATCCTAACACATTCCAGTATATATAATCTAAAATTGTTTCTTATGCTGTTAGAACTCTTGAGAGTTAGCATGAGCTATAAATTTCTTTCAGAAAATGACTTATTACCTAGCCCATTAAAGTAAAAATACATACATGCCCTACCAATACTTTTGAAAATGAAAATATTCAGTGCTGGTAAGGATGAAGATTGACAGGCACCCTCATTGTAATTCTCTCATGAGAATGCAAGGATTTAAGTGTAAGGATGTTCATTTCTGTACTTTTCATAATAATCAAAGCTGAAGCACAGGAAGCAATCAGTAACAGGAGCAGTTAAATAAATGTGGCATATCCATGTCAGAGAAAAATACGAACTTATATCCATAGGATAAAAAAACAGAACTTAATAGAACTGAATAGAATATGGAGAAATGCTTATGATATATGCATCACATTAAGTGAAAAAAAAAAAGCAGGATAAAAACCCCTATGTATTGCAAGAGTTTATACTTGTAAGTCTATGTGCTTCATATGAAATATGTTTCAGAAAAAAACTTGAAGAAAATAACAAAATATTACTAGGGCTATTTCTGTGAAGTGAGGAGTACTTTAATTTTTTTCTTACACTTTGCTGGATTTTCCTCCGATGAGCCTTTATCACTTTTAAATATGTTTTATTTTATTTTGAGAGAGGGAGTGTGAGTGGGGAGAGAGGCAGAGGGAGAAAGAGAAAGAGAGAGAGAGAGAGAGAGAGAGAGAGAGAGATTCCAAGCAGGCTGCATGCTCAGTGAGGAGTCGACACGGGGCTCGAGCCCACTACCCCAGGATCATGACCTGAGCCAAAAATCAAGAGCCGGACACTTAACTGACTGAGCCACCCAGGTGCCCTGAGCATTTATCACTTTTCAAATACATATAAAAGAGGCATTATTTTAAGTACAAGGTAGCTGACTGACAATCAGGGCACCCTTGATTCTGTAGTTTGTAAAAAGTCACAGCAAGTTGCTAAATTGAAGTCGGCTTCTCCTTGGGCTGCTCCTGCTCACTTGAAGAGACAACTGAAAAGGCCTGTTTTAAGGGCTTTGAGACATTCTTTTTTTTTCTTAATGTTTATGTATTTTTGAGAGAGAGAATGGGGGGGGGGGGGCAGAGAGACAAGGGGACAGAGGATCCGAAGTAGGCTCTGTGCTGACAGCAGAAAGCCCCATGTGGGGCTCAAGCTCACAAACCATGAGATCATGACCTAAGCTGAAGTCGGATGCTCAACCGACTGAGCCACCCAGGCACCCTGGCTTTGAGACATTTCTTAAAAGATTTTATATCTTTGTGATGGAAAAAGGGGAACTCCTGTGCACTGTTAATGGAATGTAAATTGGTGCAGCCACTATGAAAAACACTATGGAGATTCCACAAAAAACTGAAAATAGAATTACCACAGGATCTAGTAATTCTATTGCTGGATGTTTACCCAAAGAAAATGAAAACACAAATTGGAAAAGATATATGCATGTCTGTGTTTACTGTAGCATTATTTACAATAGCCAAGGTATGTAGCCCAAGTGTCCACTAATGAATGGTTAAAGAATATATATAAGTGAAATATACAATATATACAATGAAATATTACTCAGCCGTAAAAAGGAATGAGATCTTGCCAGTCGCAACAACAAGGATGGACCTAGAGGGTCTTATCCTAAGTGAAGTAAGTCAGACAGGAAGACAAATACCATACGATTTCACTTACATGTAGAGTCTAAAAAACAAAACAAATGAACAAACAAAAAATAGAATCATACTCATAAATACAGAGAACTGGTGGTTGCCAGAGGGGAGGGATGTTGAAAGGATGGACAAAATAGGTAAAGGGGATTAAGAGATACAAATTTCCACTTATAAAATAAATAAGTCATGGCAATGAAAAGTACAGCATAGGGAATATAGTCAATAATACTGCCACAACTTTGTAAGGAGGCACATGGTAACTATACTTATTGTGGTAACCACTGCTTAAGGTACAGACTTGTTGAATCACTATGCTATACACCTGAAACTAATGTAACACTGTATGTCTGCTATACTTCAAGAAAAAATAATTTTAAAAAAGATATCATACCTTCAAAATATAGGGAACCTGATTATGTAGTAAATAAAATTAAAATGTGTGTTATCTTTACCCTATGGAAGCATAACAATAAAATCTTTTATTTTTTAATTTTTAAAAATTTTTAATGTTTATTTTTGAGAGAGAGAGAGAGAGAGAGAGAGAGACAGAGCGTGTCTCAGAGAGAGACAGGGGAGGGGCAGACAGAGAGGGAGATGCAGAATCTGAAGCAGGCTCCAGGCTCCGAGCTGTTAGCACAGAGCCTGATGCGGGGCTGGAACTCACGAGCTGTGACATCACGACCTGAGTCAAAGTTGGACGCTTAACCAATTGAGCCACCCAGGCACCCCAACAATAAAATCTTTTATTCAAACTCCCTCACAAAGGTGAGTTTGGGTTCCATTTGTCCAATAAACACAACTCCACATAAATTATCTTAAAACAGAATTAAGAAGGCACTCATAATAGCTGCAGAAGCTTAACTATGCTGGAGACAGGCCTTGTTTACCTTGGGGCCAATTCTACCTTAACCTTGTCCCTAAAGTACCCAGTGCAGTTACAAGAGAAGAATTTGCCACATGGCTCATAGGGCCCCACTCCTCCACTGTTCCGGGGTTCCGGGGTTCCAGGGTTCCAGGGTTCCTCTGCTGGCCACGTCCCTACTCTGCACCCCATGGGCAGAAGGGCCCATGGGGAGGCAGCTTGTGGAAAGCAGAGGGCACCGAGCTGTGCAGTGGATGTCTGTCTACAGAGCCACACAGGCAGCTAACTACCACCTCAGGCTCCTTACTCACTTTCCCTTGGCACAGTTAACCCACAAATCAGGCTTGTTGAGACAACACCAGTTCCTCTTTCTAGTTCTCCTTTTATCCTCCACAAAGCCACGCCAGAGCTCCCTCTGGCCTCTGCTGACTCATGAGGGCCATCTCCCACTCTACCCCAATCCCACTCTTGGCCTCAGATCAAAGCGTACCCTCGGAGTTATTCAAGTTGGACTTTCCGGTTTTCTATTTGCAAAATGTTCTCTGAATTTGTCTTCTCAAACACACACCGCAACAAATGTCAAAAAAGGTGTCTTAGCCCTCCTTTATTCAATCCTCTCTCCATACCTCTGGAATATGGTTTTTCTCAGAGCCTCAATTTCACTCCATCTGGCCCATCCTCTCCCATTCCACCCCTCCGCCGCTGCCTAAGTGCAGCTGCACCACCAGAACCTAAGGTAATACAGGGTTCTCCTTCACATCTCTGAGCCTCAAACCTCCCTTCCACACAATCATCAGCACATCCCCTGCTTAGCTGCATTTACATGACATTAGACCAAAGCGGAGGGAGGCTACATTTAATACAACACTCTGGGTAGTTTTTGTGGGTACTGAGGTAGAGGTAGGGGTGTGGGTGTGCTGGGAGCTATTTAGAGCCACAGACTAGCAAGACAAGTTTCAATATCTATAGCAAATACATATTAATATATAGGCTCAAGGTTTAGTTGTTTAACATTTCAGTTATTTGTTTTGGTTTGGTTTTCTGCTTTGGTCTCTGCACCAATAAATCATTGTCGTAACAAATGACTCTGAGAGTTTCCAAAAGCTTCCTGGCCAACTAAATTAAGACAGTGCCACTTCGCAAAGTGATAAATAAGTGTCTTCTAAATACGGAGAATGAAAACCAACTACAAAGCAAATGTTAACTGAAATCATCGCTAGGGCCAAGTACTACACACAGTGTGTCCTTCGGGATTTAGGGCAAAAAAATTCAGGCTATACAGGCCCTTTTAAAAACCCAAACAAAAAAAAAAATAAATAAAAATAAATAAATAAATAAATAACCCAAACATAACCTCATAAGGAAAAAAGGAAAGCACCCTCTTTCCATCACCCCATCCCACTTCCTTCAAGTAGTCAATGTCAATGGTTTGCGGACAATGAGGCGTATGTGTGCCTGTATGTACCGTTAAGTATCTGCATATAAATTTTTTTCAAATGCCTTTTTCACTTAACTGTATCTTGATTCTCCCCAAGACAATGTATCAAAGTGGCTAACAGACACATTTACATTCATTCCATCTCTCCCTTTCCCTACAAAGCAATTGCTAAGTCAAGACTTACTGAATATCAAAAGAAGTAAAACAAAAAATCCTGTCTGCCTAAAACTAAATTTATCTTTGGTCACTTTCATGTACTTACACTTGCCTTCAACCTAAAAATGGTGAGAAATGGGTAAATATATTTGCATTAATATGCCTGCAATATAAATATTGATCTTACATAGAAAACTGTTACCATATGTAATACGTGTACATTGAAATGTAGCTAATTTTCAAAGGCAGAAAGCAAAAGAGGGCACCCGCTTAGGTGGTGAGGCCCAATGGGTCCTGAATAAGGAGGCACACGGCGTGGAAACTTCCCAGGCTTTGGAGCCAGAGACATGGAGTCAAACCTAATTCCACCTCTCACCGATTATGTGGTTTGTGTACATTCCTTAACTCTTCTCAGCTTCCTTTTCGTCACTCACAATGCTGGGGAAAAGACTCATCTCTCAGAGATCTAGAAATTAAGTGTGTAAGATTGTGTTTTGAACATAGTTAAGTTCTCAAAAAATGCCTTATTACTGTCAACAATCCAGATAGACTTGGCGATCCAATACCTTGTACCACCGAACACATGCAAACCTTGCTGTTTTATCTTTGTGTTTTAGTTTGCCTTATTTGTATAGAAACAGAGCCTAAATTACTGTAAACATGCCTAGTAGCTTTAATGCCTTATTGAAACAGGATCCTCTGTCCTACTCCCCCAGTGTCATGCACTGGGCTAAACAGCAATGTCCCAGCCTCCTCCTAAGCAATCCTAAATTTCACTTCCAACCTGTGATAAACACAAGCCATCTGACTATCACTAAATAACTGAAAATATCTTGCATGTCTGCTAATGACCAGCAGCTTAAGGTGTCAAAAGTCAATCTTCCCAATGACTAGGGTTCCTATATCCTCTTCTTTTAGTTAACAAACCATCGATGATGCATACACCTTTACTGGCTAGCTCCCAGTGTCTTAGGGAAGGGATGCCCTGCAGACAGCAGGAATCTACTAAATACACATATGTTGTTGGTTAACTGTCCACCCACCCCTTATATCCATCTATATAGAAAAGGCTGGATTTCCACAAAATCCTGAACTTCTAGAACAATTAAAGGCAAACCTGGCCACCACACCATCCAACCATCTCCTTCTACATGTGAAAAAACTGAGGCTGGGGAAGATGTGATGTGCCCAAGGACATACAACTATGTAGACACCAGTAGGAATTAGAAACTCAACGCCTTAATTTAAGATTTTTTCTTACAACAATTAGGCAGGGTTTTTGTCTGCTCCAGGAGCTCTGTAAGATGTTTACTAAATATTTTTGGATGAAAAGGAAATGTTTGTGGCTGTGAATGTGTATGGGAGAGGCAAAATGCACCGTGTACCTGCCTTAAGGGTAATTAACCCACCGGTCTCTACGTGGGGAAGAGGTAGATGAAGGGGTAAGTTGCGTTTGAAATTTTTCAGTATCCTACTTAAATTTAACAGCGAGCTATGTAGGGAATAAATAGGACCGAGAAAGGCTAGTAACCCCCATTAGCACCTCCAAGAGCTCTAGGGACATGTTACACCATGTTAGACTTTAGTTAAGTAAAGAAGCAGGAGGTGGTAGCAGGCCTGGGGTGGGGTGCGGGGGGGGGGGGCGGGGGAGGTATATTTTTGTATTTTTTCACCTGGGGAATCAGACGCTGTCAATTTCCTCCCTGCACACGGGTGGCCACGTTCTTTCACTGGGGCCGTCTGGAGGTTCTCGCCTCCTCCTTTCCCCCAAGGATGTTTATGGCAAGGGCGCCGGAGGGAGCGGGCGGAGAATGGCCTGGCCTTCGGGGCCCAGCCCTCTGCCTGCACCCCCACCCCCACCCCCTGCTGCTGCCTGCGCCCGGCTAGGGCTCCCTCCGGCAGCGCCTTTGTTTTCCCTACTCCAGTTACGTTTGCGGAAGTGCTGCCCGCGCCGGGCGCCGGGGGTGCCGGCTGCTGCCTCCCCAGCGCCCTATAAAGATGACAGCCGACACAGAAGCCGAGGGGAGGGAGGCTAGGAGGGAGGGAGGGAGCGACGGGCGAGCGGGACTGGGAACCGAGACACCCACACCTGCCCGCCCCGGGAGCAGCGCCTCCGAGGCCCCCTTCCCCCGACAGCAGGTGTGCGCGCGCCGGAGGGGGGCTCTCCGCCCTCAGGCCCGGCCCCCGCAGGGGAAAGCTTGGGTGGGGCTGCTGGGCCGCCCTCGCCGAGCGCCCCCTCCCCGCGCACCGGGCCCCGACTCACCTGCTGCGGGCGGCGCTGGCGTTCAGCTGCGCGGGGCGCGGGGAGCCATCTCCCCCCGGCGCGGGGCGGCGGCTCGGGGCGCCGGGGCGGCGGCTGTCGGGGCGTCGCGCACCATCTCGGGCGGGTCGCTGGCTCCTCGGGGGCTGCGGCGGGCGGGACGCGGCCGAGGGATGCGGGCCGATTGGGGCGACCCGCAGCGGAGAACCGAGCGCACCCTCCGGGGCGACCTTTCCTCCTGCTCCTCCACGACCGGGTGCCTCCGCCGCTGGCTACCAGCTGGACCCGCTTCAGGGCTGAGCGCCGAGCACCCGCCGCCAGGTGCAGCGCTCCGCCTCCTGCGGCGGCGGCGGATGCGTCGGCAGCCGCTCCTCCCGGCCTCCCGCCCGCCCCGCCGGCCCCGGGGGACCCCCGGAACCAGCCTTGCCGGGGAAGCGCGCAGGGCTGGGGAAAGCAGACGCAGGTTCTATCCCGGCACCCCAGCCGACCCCACCCCGCCCCGGCTCCCTCCCCAGGCTAATGATGCAGGCCTCGCTCCCGGGGGAGGGTGCGGGGAGGAGATGGCGGCCTGCTTGGGAATCTACATCCTTGGCGTTTATTGAGCGCTTATTAAGCGCACAGTGCTGACGCTCTTAGGGAGCTATCTCAGAGCCTCTGGTCCCGAGCGTGGCAGACTGTCCTCAGTTGACCAGGGAGAGAGGAAGGGGGCAGGGGACTGGAGGCAAACGGCGTGGGTTTCTGGACTCGCGGGGGTAGGATACACCGGAGCTACATCAGCGTTTCAAATTAGGAAGGTGTTACTGAGTATCTGGCGCGTTGCTGAAGGAGGTAACCGCGCGTGTCGCACTAAGAACGTAATGCAAGTTGTATTTCTGGTTAGACCCGCTGGGAAGGTGGGGAGAGTGGAGTGGTTGTAAAAGGTAGCATTCCCTCTGTAAGTATTTTTGTGAGCCCGTGATGGGCTCTGGGGGTGCCACGTAGCGTTCGCAGGGAGCTTCTGGTCTTGTCCTGGCAATAAACAACAACGATAATGGCAACTTACATTTATGAACATTTCTAATATATGAAACACTGTTTAAGGGCCATTTAACCTTACCATAGTCCTAAAGGTACAGATAGTACTATTACTTAGAACTGATAAAACCGAGGCTGAAATTTAATGTGACCTATCCAAAAATCACTAAATAAAAGGGAGAAAAGTCTTCTTTCATTTCCAGGATTTAACCACGAAATCCTATTGATAAGAAATGATGAGAAACTTTGGGATTTGAGGTCCCTATTTAGAGATAAATTAATGAAACAAAATTACGAATGCAAAGTCACTGTAGCCCCTCCTGGACCCCAGGAAGGGTTCTGAAGCCTAAGCGACATTAGCCTCATGATAAATCTAGTTGCAGTACTTCTGCAGAAAAGCAAAACAATTAAAGGCAGTGAATGCTGAAATTGCAAATGAAAGAGATTAGGTGGTTGTTAGAGAATGAGATATTTGGGTCTAGCATGGCCTTTAGACAGCTTCCTACTGCATTATTGGAACAGACAGCTCACAAAGTATCCAGTTGGTAGCTATCTTGATAGAATTACCATCCTCTTCTGTCTAGCTATTAAAGAAGCAACCTTAAAAAGTGGGGAGAGGAAAGTGAACAGATTCCACATCTAACACCGCTCACGTTCTCTCCTACATATGGAAGGAGGGGGAAAGGAGAACAGGAACAAATTGTAGGAAAATAGGGTAGTTCTTAAACCAAAGATGCTCAAAGGCAGGTCCATGTTGAAAAGTGAAGCCAAATCATCCTAGAGATGTAAGCTGGTGTTTCTATTTCAAATAGGACGGGATAGCCTCAAGGGTCAGCATAGCAGAAAATCTTGTTTTCATTGGCCCTGTTTGGGCGGGATTTTTTTTTTTTTTTTTCCTGGCAGCCCCTTCCCTTTTCAGTATAAGATGCACACATGCACCAAAGAAAAGTGATCTGCTACCCTTCATCTCCCTACCCCGTGGGGTACTGAATGGGTGTGGTGGTTAGCTTCCAAGTGCACTGCCGGGTGGGCTATCCCAGAGGTCCCCGCACAGAAAGGTTCCCCAAATTAAGATGTTGATGTCACATGCTTTTTGAATCAATTTACAATACAGGGTAAGAAACCAGGGGGAAAAGGGAGGGTAGATTAACACACTTAGGATAGGGTACACGTGAGGTGGTATGTTTTATGAAATGTGCCTTTCTCTCCCCTTCTCTCCTTGATTCAGCCTTCCTTGTGTTGTTGCTGGGGTTACAAGGACCATCACTGAGGTGCAACAAGGGGACTTGACAGATAGGAGATGGCTGGTGCCAGAGCCAACATATGCTTTCTGTACTAAGGCACAGGAACCAGGTGCCTGGCCACCGTTCCTGCTCACCATTTAGCCTGACCAGTAGCTGTGGCTTTTAACTGCATTTGTCAGGCAAAGAACAAGTGGAAGCCATGCAGGTATTACCAGTGAGTGGTGATTTAGCCTTTTTAACCATTTTAATGTATTATTCCTAATATTGAGTGTCTCATGTGCTTCCTGAAGGTTTAATGCATCAAGAGTATTTGGTGCGTACTTGGACCTTCTATCCTTTCCTCTACGTTCAGTTCACATACATACTATGTACTTTCTCTCACAAACTATTTGCTTCTACTTCAGTTTTATATTTCCCCCTTATAATGTTTGTGTCTCCTAGTTCCTTTGGCAGAATTTATTATTCTTAAATAACAAAGCAAACACATCACTATATGTGATAATAATAATAATAATAATAGCTAATACAGGACTTACCCTGATGCCAGGCACTTTCCATATATTCATTCATTTAATTCTTACACGAGTCACATACAAGTAGCTACTGTTATTAGCCCATGTTACAAATGAGAAAACCGGTGCCTGCAAAAGTTAAGTGACTTGACCAAGGTCACACCACTAAGTGGTGGAATCCACATGCAAACCAAGGTCATCCAGCTTCAGGGCCCCGGCTCTTAACCAGACCTTCTTCTTCACTCTTAGAAATATTTAGAAATACCTATATTCACATGTGGAGGGTTGGGGGTTTTACATACATGCAAATGGTGTCATCTGCTTTTCTCTGTCCACCTGTTAGCATCGTTGGACACAACAGTAGTCCCCTTATCAGCGGTTTTGCTTTCCTGAGTTTCCATTACCCAAGGTCTAACCAAGGTCTGGAAGCACATGATCCTTAATAGTAGCCTATGGTACGTTGCAACGCCTACATCGTTCACCTCACTCTGTCTCCTCACTTAGGCATTTTATCATCTCTCATCATCACAAGAAGGGTGAGTACCACCCAATATTTTGAAAGAGAGACCACATTCACATAACTTTTATTACAGTATACTGCTCTAATTGTTGTATTTTAGTATTGGTTAATGTTGTTTATCTCTTACTGTGCTTAATTTATGAATTAAACTTTATCATAAATTTGTATGCATAGGAAAAAACAAGAGTATAGAGTTTGGTACTATCTGCGCTTTTTTTTTTTTTCACCACTTTTTTTTTAAGTTTATGTATTTATTTTGAGAGAGAGGGAGAGTAAGGCAGAGAGAGAATCCCAAGCAGGCTGTGTGCTGTTAGCACAGAGACAGATATGGGGCTCTATCCCATGAACCGGGAGATCATGACCTGAGCCTAAATCAAGAGTCAGATGCTTAGTTGACTGAGCCACCCAGGGCCCCCATCTGTTTTTCAAGCATCCATTCAGGGTCTCAAAGTTTATCCCCTGTCGCTAAGGGAGGACCTACTGCATTGACTATTCCCTCCTTGAAACTCTCCCTTCCTCTGATTTTTGTGACCCACATCCCCTGGGTTTTTCTTTTCCTCTTTAGCCACTCCCCTTTGTATACAACACTTGTCTTTTGTTCTAGGCCTTTCTTTCTTCTGTTTTTTTGTTTTTGTTTTTGTTTTTTCCCTGTGCTTGCTCTTCCCTATTCTCTGGGGCAGCTTTTCTCCTGAGTGCCAGATCCATGTGGCCAGTTGTCCAGTAGGTTGTTTCACAGGCCCTGAGTCCCACATCAGCCCTTCGTTGGCTTCTGCCCCTCCCCACTCACACTTACTTCTGGATTCCCAAATGGTCATCCACCCAGTTGTACCGGCGCCTCATACTTGACGCCCCTTTCACCCTTACCCTCATACTCACTGTATTCGTTTCTTATTGCTGCGATACTAAATTACCACACACTTAGCAGATCAAAGCAACACAAATTTACTGTCTTATAGTCTAGAAGTCTGAAGTCCAAAATGGGTGTTACTGAGCTAAGATCAAGGTGTCTTCAAGTGTCTTCCATCTGTAGACTTTACAGAAGAACCCCCTGCTTTACCTTTGCAGATTCTCAAGGTTACTCACATTCCTTGGCTTGTGGAAGGAGCCTTCCTTCCATCTTCAGAGCCCCCGACTCTAACTTCTGCTTCAGTTGTGACATTGCTTCCTGGCTCTGACCTTCCATGCCTCCTTCCTTTAAGGACCCTTGTGATGACACTGGGTTCATCCTGATAATCCAGGATAGTCTTCTCCTATCAAGAGCCTTAACTTTTTTGTTTTTTGAGTTTTTATTTAAATTCCAGTTAGTTAACATACAGAGTAATATTAGCTTCAGGTGTAGGATTTAGTGATTTATCACTGGCATATAGCACCCAGTACAAGTGCCCTCCTTATTACTTATCACCCATTTGGCCCATCCCCCACCCACCTCCCTTCTGGTAACCATCAGTTTCTTCTCTACAGTTAAGAGTCTATTTTTTTTTTAAATTTTTTTTTCAACGTTTTTATTTATTTTTGGGACAGAGAGAGACAGAGCATGAGCGGGGGAGGGGCAGAGAGAGAGGGAGACACAGAATCGGAAACAGGCTCCAGGCTCCGAGCCATCAGCCCAGAGCCTGACGCAGGGCTCAAACTCACGGACCGCGAGATCGTGACCTGGCTGAAGTCGGACGGTTAACCGACTGCACCACCCAGGCGCCCCAAGAGTCTATTTTTAAGAGCCTTAACTTAATCACATCTGCAAATTCCTTTTGGCCTTGTAAGGTGACATATTCACAGGTTCCTGGGATGAGGACGTTGGCATCCCTAGGGGGCAATGACTTTGCCTGCCACACCCAGTCAACACCAAGCCCTCTGGAGACCATCTTTCAGAATATCTCAGGAATTTGTCTTGTGTTTTCTATCCCTGTTTTAAGCTCATCCATGAGGTTCTCTCCTCTACCTTATAATAACCATTTATTGGGCCTCTTTGCTTTAATGTGTGCTCTCATCCAATCAGTTTTCCTATTGCAACCCAAATAATGTTTAAAAACATCTGACCTATGTCACTTCTTTGCAGTCCCACGGTGCTGCATAATACCATGGGAGACCACTCATATTGTGTCAGGCCTCCTGGATGTGCTACCAGCAGACCTTACTCCTCTACTTAAATCCCATCCAAAGTCCCTTGACTGTAACAAAGAGATTCAAAATTCTAGTAGTTAAATATGATTAAAATTTTTTTTTCTCATGTAGCCATCTATAAGTAGGCAGGCCAAGGTTATTAGTGTGTCCCCACCATCCATACAACACGTGGATTCCATCTCTCCAAGGTGACTCCTTTAGGTCCCACCATTCCCAGTACATGGGATGGGGAAGCATAAGCCCAGTCACTTAAAGGGAAGCCCCAGTGTTTGTACACATCGTATCCATGCATTTCCCCTTGGCGGAAATGGTCACATATCTACATCTAGGTGCAAAGGAGGGAAGTCTAGTTTAGCTGAGCAGCCATATGCACAGCTAAATTCTATTACTACAAAAGAAACGGTGAGTAGATTTGGGAAGTCAATGAGCAGTCTTGCACAGGCAGGAAAACAAGGTACTATGCAAAAGAAAAATGGAGGGGTGTAATTTAGATTGGAGGATATGAATGTCCTCTGAGGAAGTAGTAAACTAAGACCTGAGGAGAGGGCCGGGAAGAGTTCTGGGCAGACCTTGCCCCACAGAATGGGCACCTCTGAGGCAGCAAAGAGTTCAGCTTTGGTGTTTATAGCAGCACTTTCAACGATAGCCGAATTATGGAAAGAGCCTAAATGTCCATCAACTGATGAATGGATAAAGAAATTATGGTTTATATACACAATGGAATACTACTTGGCAATGAGAAAGAATGAAATATGGCCTTTTGTAGCAACGTGGATGGAACTGGAGAGTGTTATGCTAAGTGAAATAAGTCATACAGAGACAGACAGATACCATATGTTTTCACTCTTATGTGGATCCTGAGAAACTTAACAGAAGACCATGGGGGAAGGGAAGGAAAAGAAAAAAGTTAGGGAGAGAGCCAAACCATAAGAGACTCTTAAAAACTGAGAATAAACTGAAGGTTGATGGGGAGTGGGAGGGAGGGGAGGATGGGTGATGGGCATTGAGGAGGGCACCTGTTGGGATGAGCACTGGGTATTGTATGGAAACCAATTTGACAATTTCATATTTTAAAAAAAAAGTGAGTGGGGAGCTAAAGGTAAATGTCAAGAGATTAGGTTGGAGAAGTTGGCCAAGGCAGTTTAGGCAGAAACCTGTGCCTCCTGTTAAGCATTTTGGATTTCAATTTACATTCAATGGGATCCATTGAGGGACATTTAAGAGGTCTGATTTGTACCTTTAAAAGATCCAGAAGTGGCTATTATGTGAAGAATGGCACTGAGAGGACAGAAGGAAGTGAGACTCATTTAGAAAACAGCCATTGGTGAAAAGAGAGATTAACAGTAGCTTAGAGCAGAGTGGTAGCGATGGGGCTGGAGAAAGTGGATGGATTTGAGACAGAGTGTTTGGAAATGTATCAGCACACTTGGTGATGTTTTGGGTGTGGGAGGCAAGGGAAAGGAGGCGGCAAGGATGACTCACAAGTTTCTGGCTCACGCGAACTGGGTGGATGGTGATAACCTTTACTGAGAGGGAGAAGACTGTGGGAGGAGCGGGTTGGAGGGAAGAAAAGAAGAGTTCACATTTTGGCATACTGCATTGAGATGCTTGTAAGACATGCAGGTGGGACTGTGAAGTAGGCAATTAAATATATGAGTCTAAAGCTCAAAAGAGAGGGCTGGACTCAGCAGGTATCAGCACTGAGGTGCTGTGTATAATCATGGGAATGAAGGGGATCACCTGGAGAGAGAATATATGCGAGAATCTTTGGAAAAGTCAGTTGGTGTGGGAGGAGGGACAAAGAAGGATCAGCCATAGAAGGAGGAGGAAATTCAGAAGGGTATTGTCACTGAAGCCTAGAGAAGTTTTTTTTAAGCAGGATTGAGTAGATACCACTCCAGCTTCCTTCCTTCAGATGCCATATAAAAAACATTATATCCCTGTAGACTAGGCTTTTTGCCCTTTAAGGGCTTCATGTACCTGGTGCCTTCTCTAATACGGCACTTACAAAATAGCATTTTAATGACTTGTTTGTCTTCCATGGTGGACCATGAGCTCCTTAAAAACCGGGAACAACGTGTCTTGTTCGAGAGTTTTATTATTTGTGTTAGCATAGTAACAGTCAACATATGGTGGTTCAAACACGATGAAAGTGTTTCCCTCCCTTATAAAAGTTTACATAAATAGGTGGCTCAGTGGTGTTGGGGACCAGGAGGTTTTTGTTCCTTTGATCTTATTGTTCCATCACTTTCAACATAAAGCTCTCATCTCAAACTCCAGCATGCCTTCTCCAACTCTTCCCATCGTATTCACATTCCAGTCATTGGGAAAGAGAAACAAGAAGGGGAAGGCATGTTCCTTTCTTTTAAGAACATGGCTAGAAGGTACATATTACACTTAAATCCCAGTGGCAGAACTCAGTGTTCAGCCATATCTAGCTGCAAGGAAGCCTGAGAAATATAGTCTTTAGTGGCATATGCACAGATTAAAATTCTATTACCATGACCAGTGGACAGAATAGATACTAGATGCAACTAGCAGCCCTCCCATACCCCTGTTACTGCATCACAGAAGCTGACTCGTAGAATTGGCTTGTATGAGCATAGAGAAAGGTGGGAGGATAAACACCAAGCTTTGGAGATTGGTGGTCTCATGTGGGAGGAAACGGAAGGGCCATGGAGGGAGAGGTGATAAATATTTGTCAGATAAATGGATGATAATAAATGTATAAATTATGGGTGACAAGTGTGACGAGGTTGGTTCCTTTTAGCTCCCGTTGCCACCATCCCTTCTTTCCTTGGCTTTGGCTTCATGGAGAAAGTGCTATTTATACTAGATTCAAAAGATGGCTGGGGTGCCTGGGTGGCTCGGTTGGTTGAGCGTCCAGCTCTTGGTTCTGGATCAGGTCATGATCTCATCGTTTCATAGTTTCAAGCCTTGTGTCGGGCTCTGTGCTGGCAGTGCCTGCTTGGGATTCTCTCTTTCTCCATCTCTCTCTGCCTCTCTCCCACTCTCACTGTCTCTCTCAAAAGGTAAATAATTTAACCCACTTATCTATATGTATCTGTATTTATTTATTTTTTTTAAGTGGCCTAAAATATAAATAGGAAAGATGGCTAACTTCTAGAAATCCTTTATTCTGGTATCTTTTTGCTTAATTCTCAGAATTTTCCAGGTGGGTAAGCATATCAACCTACAAATAATGATACTGTAGTCTCTTTTCCAATATTTATATCTGTTTTTGAAAATATCATTACATTGATGAAACAATCATAAATACTCATGATGATCAATAGTTGTCCCCTTGTGTTATTACTTTTTTTTTTACTATGAGGGCCCCTCTTGCTTCACTATTGAGAATAAGACTAGCTAGTGCTTTGAGGTATATAATTTTTCATTAGGTTACTAAAATATCCCTCTGTATATTTATCAAGTTTAAATAAGAGTTTATGACATAGTAAGAGTTTTTTAAATTGTAATAGGTGTTTGAATGTAATTTTCTTCATGTATTTTCAAAGATGTTTTCTTGTCTGTTCACAATCCAGTAGCACATCATCATCATATGTGTTTGTTAGACAATAATAAATTCACTGTAGTGTAGCATAAAGTTAAGCCCCAGATATACAAGGAAACATAAAATTCAGGTCTTTTCCATCAAGAGGCTTGTGATTTACTTACTAGCAGAGACATGGCTTAAAAAAGATTGATTATAGGGCGCCTGGGTGGCGCAGTCGGTTAAGCGTCCGACTTCAGCCAGGTCACGATCTCGCGGTCCGTGAGTTCGAGCCCCGCGTCAGGCTCTGGGCTGATGGCTCAGAGCCTGGAGCCTGTTTCCGATTCTGTGTTTCCCTCTCTCTCTGCCCCTCCCCCGTTCATGCTCTGTCTCTCTCTGTCCCCCCAAAAAATAAATAAATAAACGTTGAAAAAAAAAATTAAAAAAAAAAAAAAAAAGATTGATTATAGGGGCACCTGGGTGGCTCAGTCAGTTGAGCGACTGACGTCGGCTCAGGTCATGATCTCACGGTTTGTGAGTTCAAGCCCCGCATCGGGCTCTGTGCTGACAGCTCAGAGCCTGGAGCCTGCTTCTGATTCTGTGTCTCCCTCCCTCTCTCTGCCCCTCCCTCACTCATGCTCTGTCTCTCTGTCTCAGAAATAAATAAACATTAAAAAAAAATCTAAAAATAAAAGATTATTATAGGAGGTAGCATATCCTATGGGTGGCACACAGATTAACATTTCAAAAATATCACTTCCATCTTGTTCCTTTCCAATTAAGAAAAATTCATTAGATTTTTTTTTTAATTTTTTTTTAACGTTTTATTTATTTTTGAGACAGAGAGAGACACAGCATGAACGGGGGAGGGGCAGAGAGAGAGGGAGACACAGAATCGGAAGCAGGCTCCAGGCTCTGAGCCATCAGCCCAGAGCCTGACGTGGGGCTGGAACTCACGGACCGCGAGATCGTGACCTGAGCTGAAGTCGGCCGCTTAACCGACTGAGCCACCCAGGCGCCCAAAAATTCATTAGATTTTTATGGCTTAATGCATAAAGTTCCAAATTTTTCACCACCTTCAATCAAACACTAAGTCTTGCCAATTTTATTTCCTTGTCATTTCTGTAACATGCTTCATCTTGCCCATCCCTACCTATACTACTCTAAGGTCTTCATGAAAAAGTGTCCAAAATGGCTTCCCTGTCTCCAGCCTTGAAAATCTGTCCAACACAAACCAAGGCACTAAATGTGGATCACAGTTACATAATTTTTTAAAAGTATACTTATTTCTTAATCTTTTTTAAAAAAATCATTATTTTATTTATTTTTTGAGAGACTGTGCATGCACACAAGCAGGGGAGGGGCAGAGGTAGAGAGAGAGAGAGAGAGAGAGAGGGAGGGAGGGAGAGAATGAGAGAATCTTAGGCAGGCTCCACGCCCAGTGCAGAGCCTGATGCAGGGCTCAATTTCATGACCTCGAGATCATGACCTGAGCTGAAAGCAAGAGTTGGTTGTTTAACCACTTGAGCCACCCAGGTGCCCTTTATTTCTTAATATTTAAATTTTTTTCTTAGAGTATATGACCTGTAGAAGGTCATAAGGATACAAATTCAATAAACCATAAGAGTAAAATTCAGTAATTTATAATAAATGTAATAACAACTCTGTGTTATCACTACCACTAGCAGGAAATTGAATATTACCAACACCTCAAAAGGTCCCCCTGTAACCCTTACAAATTACTACCCCACCCTTCTCCCCAAAGGTAACCATCATTCTCATTTGTAATCCCACAGATTTTTGTTGCCTGTTTTAGAACTTTATATAAAAGGAATCAACGTATGTAGTCTTTTATATTTGATTTCTTTTGCTCAAAATTACATTGCTGTCTGTAGTTACTTCATTTCCAGTATACAAAGATGCCACATTATTTTTTTTTATTCTTCAGTTGCTGGACATTTGGATTATTTACATTCCTTCACAATTATAAATAATGCTGCTATGAACATTGCTGTACTTGTTTTTTGGTTCACATATATATGAATTTCTATCCTATATACCTAGAAGTGTAATTGCTAAATTATAGAATATGTAGGTTTTCACCTTTATTAGTTAGTACCAAAAAGATTCCCAAGGGGGTTGCAAGAATGTATACTCCTTGCCCTGACTTGGTATTTTCAGTCTTCTTTTTTTTTTTTTAAATCTTTTATTTTGAGATAAATTTTGAAATAAATTTATACTTACAGGGAAATTATAAAAATAGAACAGAGAGCTCAACCAGCTTCCTCCAATGCTAGCATCTTACATAATGATAGTACAATGATCAAAACAAAGACACTGACATTGCTGAACCCTGATACAGATGCTATTTGGATCTCACTGGTCTTTCCACCAACATCCTTTTTTCTGTTCCAGGATCAAATCCCGGATTGTACATAACACTTGTGTCTCCCTAGTCTCCTTCAATCTGTGATTGCTGCTCAATTTTCCCTGTTCCTTCCTTTACCTTGTTATTAGTACTAGGATACTAGTCAGGTAGTTTATAGAATGATTCTCAGTTTAGTTTTACTGATACTTTCTCATGGTTAGAGTGAGGCCATATCTTTGGAGGAAGAATGTCACTGAGGTATGTGCCCTTCTCAGATCATATCAGGAAGCACACACATCCTATGATGTTAATCTTGATCCCTTGAGAAGGGTGATGTCTACTAGATTTCTCTCTTTCACTTTCTAATCAACAGTATTTGGAAGGAGACACTTTGATGCTTAATGCAAATATGTCATTTCCTCTTAAACCTTTGTTCATTCATTTTAGCTTCCACTGGTTGTTCCTACTGGCAGCTTTTATTACTGTGATGTTCTAATGGCGATTTCCTATTTTCCTTATTACCTATACACTTATTAATTGGAATTCTCTTGCAGAAAAAAGTTTTCCCTTCTTCTCCACTTATTTACTTATTTATTTATATCAGTATTGACTCATGGATATTTATTCTATTCTTTGACTTAAAATTCAATTTTTTCATTATTTATTTTCATTCTCAAATTGTTCTGTATTTAGCCATTGGGTATTCTTTTCAGGTTGACTTCTGTGATTTTTTTCAGGGTGGAATTTGAGTATAATTTATTATTTACAGCATAATTTTAAACATATAAATAACCATGAAGTTCGGCAAAATATTTTCTAAAATCAGTCCTCATGTTAGTTGCTTCATAAGCCTATTTTTTTTAATTGTGGTAAAAAATGCATAACATAGAATTTACCATTGTAAATATTTTAAGCACATAGTTTGGTAGCATTAAGTGTGTTCACATTGTTGTGCGACCATCACCATCATCCATCTTTATAACTGTTTCATCTTCTGAAACTGAAACTACAAACATACTAAGCAATAACTTCCATCTTCTCCTCCTTTCAGACTCTGGAACCCAACATTCTACTTTATGAATTTGACTACTCTAGGTACTTTATATAAGGGAAATCATACAGTATTTGTCCTTTTGTGTCTGGCTGGGTTCACTTAGCATGATTTTCTCAGGGTTCATCCATGTTGTAGTGTGTGTTGAAATGTCTTTCCTTTATAAGGTTGACTAATATTCCATTTTAGTATATACCACATTGTGTTTATTTCTGTGCCTATTTATTTATTTATTTATTTATTTATTTATTTATTTATTTTTAGGAGCTTCGGCATCACAAGATGCTCTAGACCCATCTCACGTATTCCAGCACTAGAACCAACTTCTCCAAAGAGCTGTCTTTTTGTTGAAGGATGGTGTTTAGAAACCAACTGATTGTGGCCATTATAACTGGGATATCACTGCTTCTAGGCCCTATCAGTGGACGGAGTAGGAAATGTATGTATGTTTACTAATCCATTTATCCATACATGTCTGCATTTATTTCTGTACCTGTCTAACTGTATATATAATTAAAAACAAAACAGCACATGAGTTCATACTGATACTTTCAATTCCAATCCAGCTTATTTATAACTATTTGTGCTTATTTATAACTTTCTTTGCCAGCGAGAAACCTGGCTTGCTTTACCTACAAGAGACTTACTTATTTATCCCAAATCAGTATGCATGATTCAAATAGTTTAAGTAGTTTCACTAATACCCCAGAGAAGTAAGCTTACCAACTAGAGTACAATGTGTGTGTGTGTGTTTTAATGTTTATTTATTTTTGAGAGAGAGACAGACAGACAGACAAAGAGACAGAGCACGAGGGTGGGGAGGGGTAAAGAGAGAAGGAGACACAGAATCCAAAGCAGTCTCCAGGCTTTGAGCTACCGCACAGAACCTGATGCAGGGCTCAAGCTCACAGACCGTGAGATCATGACATAAATCGAAGTTGGACACTTAACCAGCTGAGCCCCCAGGCACCCTGAGCACAGTGTTTTGGAAATTTTTTGATTAGCCTTACAATATCCATTTAAAACACTGTTTTCCAAAGCTCCTTAGGTCAGTTCCTTTCTTACTCAACCTTTCAGAGTGGTTACTCGTGTATAACGCAATTAGATTAATTTGTAATGCAATTAGAATCACTTGCCAAAATGTTGCATTTTATCTTGAATTGCCCTCCCACGTTCTATTTTTTATTTACATACAATAGGATTCATTAATTTTGGTGGATTGTTCTGTAGGTTTTTAAAAAATGCAAAGAGTCATGTACCTATCAGCTCAGCAACGGAAAGAACAGTTCCATCACCTTAAAAATGCCCTTGTGCTATGTCACTTTGTACTTAACCCCCCTAACTCCTGGCAACCACTTATCCTAACAGTGCCTATAGACTGCCTTTTCTAGAATGTCATGTAAATGGAATCATACAAAATGTAACCTTTTAGGTCTGACTTCTTTCAGTTAGCAAATTCTGTTTAGGATCCACTGAATCAATCATTTATTCCTTTTATTGTTGAGTAGTGTTCCATTTCATCCACTCACTGATTGAAGGATATCTGGGCTGTTTCCAGTTATTGGTTATTATAAATAACACTTCTGTAAATGTGTATATACACATTTTGTGTAAAGAAAGGCTTCCGGTTCACTCGAGTAAATACGTAAGAGTGGAGTTGCTGGGGCACGTGGGGCACATATTTAAGTTTATAAGAAATAGCCAAACTGTTTTCAGTGCAGCTGTAACATTGGCATTTTTCGCCAGCAATACGTAGCAAGACTTTGCCAGCACTTGTCATTTACAATGTGTTTATTTTAACCCTTCTAATAGGTGTGCAGGGCATATCATTACGGTTTTCATTTGCCTTTCCCTACAACTAAAAATATTGTGCATCTTTACATATGCTTATATTTCTCTTCTTTGGTAAAGTGTCAAATATTTCACCCATTTTTTAAAAATTGAATACATTTAGGCAACTTTATTTTTATTTTATTTTATTTTATTTTATTTTATTTTATTTTATTTTAGAGAGAGTGAGTGAGCATGCAAGTAGAAAAGAGGGGCAAAGGGGAGAGACAGAGAGAGAGAGAGAGAGAGAAGAGAAGAGAAGAGAAGAGAAGAATCCCAAGCAGGCTCCATGCTCAGTGCAGAGCCCCCATTGTGGGGCTTGATTCCAGGACCCTAGAATCATAACCTGAGCCAAAATCAAGAGTGGATGCTCAACTGACTGAGCCACTCAGGCACCCCTAGGCTACTTTTATTAAAATGAAAACAAACAAAAAAAAAAAGGCTTTCTAAGTACCAGGCACTTTGGCATACATTAGTAAATTGGGAATGGGGATAGGATACAGAAATGAATTCAGAGGCATGGTATCTACCTTCAAGGAACCAATTGTCTAATGAGGGAGGCACTATGTAAAGAAATCACTGTAATTATAAGCACAAGAAGGTTTTGATTGCTACCACCTAGTTCCCAGGAACTAGGACCTATGACAGGGACTTAATATATACAGATGCTGATATATATGCGCAAAGTCTAATTTTTACAACATTTTAAGGTAGTTACTACTATTCCCATTTTGCAGAAGAAAAAAGTGAGATCACCGATTTTAAACTCTCTAAGGTCACATAGCTAGATTGATGAGAACATGCTATCCGTTATATCTTGTTAGGTTTCTTTTGAGGCTTAGGAACATTTCTGTTGGAAAGTTTATTTAAAAGAAATAAATATTTCTTTTTTTAAAGTGAAGTATAATTGACCTACAATATCCTATTAGTTTCAGGTGTAGATCGTACTCATTCAATATTTTTCTGCATTATGAAATGATCCCCATGATAAATTTAGTTACTACCTGTTACCTTACAAAGCTATTACAATATTATAACTATATTCTTTACGGTGTAGATTATATCCAATGACTTATTTATTTTGTAAGTGGAAGTTTGTACCTCTTAATCCCCTGCACATATATTACTGGCCCTTCCAATCCCCTTCCCTTCTGGTAACCAGTGGTATCCATGTTTGTGTATCTATGAGTCTATTTCTGTTTTGTTTTGTTTGTTCCTTAGTTTTTTAGATTCCACATATAAGTGATGTCATATAGTATTTCTCTTTCTCTGACTTATTTCACTTAGCATAATACCTTCTAGGTCCATCCTTGTTATCACAAATGGCAAGATTTCATTCTTTTTTATGGCTAATATTTCATTATATATATATTCACATTTTCTTTATCCATTTATCTATTAGTGGACACTTTCTCTTGCCCATTTTTATTGGGTTGTTTATATTCTTATTATTGAATTTTGAGAGTTCCTTATATATTCTGGATATAAGTCCTCTACCAGATATGTGATTTGCAAATGTTACTACAAGTCCATAAGTTGTCTTCTCATTCTTTTAACAGTGCCTTTTGCAGGGCAGAGTTTTTAATTTTTATAAAATCCAATTTATCAACTTTTTAATTTTATGGATTATACTTTTGGTGTCCTATCCAAAAAATCTTTGCCAAATCAATAAAATTAATGGTTGGTTCTTTGAAAAGATCAATAAAATTGATAATCTTCTAACCAAATAGAACAGGAGATAAAAAGAGAAGATACAAGTTACCAGTATAAAAAAAAAATGAGAGGGTATCATTACCAATCCTATTGAAAGGATAATAATATTATGAACAATTATATACTAATAAATTTGTCAACTTAAGTGAAATACACAAATTTTTTCAAAGATATAAACTATCAAAGCTACTTGAACAAGAAATAGAGAACACAATTAGACATATGTCTATTAAAGAAATTAAATTTGTACTTTAATACTTTCTCACAAAGAGAATTCTAGGCCTAGATGGTAAGTTTTACCAAAGGTTTAACTAAGAAATAATACCACTTCTATACAATTACTTCCAAAAATCGAAGAGGAGGGAACTCTTCCCAACTCAATTTATGAGGCTAAAATTACCATGATCCTAAAACCAGACAAAAATATTGTAAGAAAGTAAAACTACAGGCCAATATCCCTAACACAGATGTAAAAATTCTTAATGAAATTTTAACAAATTGCATCCAGCAATATATTGAAAATCACAACACACTCTGACCACTGGGGTTTATTCCAAGAATGCAAGTTTGTATCAATATTTAAAATCCAATCAATGTAATTCATTATGTGAGCAGAATAAAAAAGAAATGTGATTATCTCAACAGAACAAGCTGACAGACTCCAGCTGAACAACTATTCAATTTAATAGTTCTATTTAATATAACGCTAGAAAAATAAAAAGCATATGACAGTTGGAAAGAGAAAAAAGTAAAACGGTCTTTATTCATAGGTGACATGTTTGTCTATATAGAAAATTCTAAACAATCTATAATGAAAGAACTGAAAGAACTAATTAGTGAGAATATCCAGTTTGCAAGATAAAAAAAATCAACGTAAAAATGAATCATATTTTCCTGTATGAGCAGTGAATGACAAGTAATTTACATTTATGAGATAATACCATTTATATGACATCAAAAATATAAAATACTTATTTTTGACCTGTTAAAAACTTTTTGTTAAAAAACTTTTTAGTGTTAAAGATTACAACACACTGCTGAGAGAAATTAAAGAAAATCTAAATGAATGGAAGTAATCAACCATAATACTGGATTAGAGTCAGTATTCTTAAGATGTCAGTTCTCCCCTCATCTACAGATTAAACACAACTCCAGTCAAATTCTCCACAAGCTTTTTTGTAGGAATTGACAAACTGATTCTAAATTTACATAGATGTGAAGGATCTAGTATGCAGAACAACTGTGAAAAAGAACAAAGTTGGAGACTTATACTATCTAATTTCCAAACTTATTATAAACCTACAGTAATCAAGACAGTGTGGTATTGGTATAAAGATAATGAAGAGACAAATGGGACAGAATGGAGAGTCCAGAAAGAGACACACACATATACAATTGATTTTCAATGAAGCTACCAAGGTGATTCTATAGAGAAACGATAATGTTTCCAACACAGGTGCTGGAACAATTGATTATCCACATTTAAAAAGTGCTCCTGGCTTGCTCAGTCAGCGGAGCACGTGCCTTTTGATCTTTGAGTTGTGAGTTCAAGCCCCACATTGGGCATGGAACCTACTTAAAAAAAACAAAAGTAAAAATAAAAAAAATAAAAAGTGGGCCTCAACTTTACCTCATACCCCCTATAAAATTAACTCAAAATCAATTATATACCTAAATATAATAGATAAAACCATAAAACTTCCAGAGGAAAACTTCATTTACATTTAATTTGGCAACTTTTCTTAAGTATAATATTAAAAATACAAACTATAAAATAATAAATTGGACTTTATCAAAATTAAGAACTTTTGCTCTCCAAAACACAATGTTATAAAAATGAAAAGGGAAGGCATAGGATAGGGGAAATATTTTCAAACATATATCCAACACGTGACTTGCACCTAGAATATGTAAGAACTCTCACAACTCAACAATATCAAGACAAACAATCCAATTTAAAAATGAGCAAAAGATTTCAAATATACTTTACCATGGAAAATATGTCAATGGCAAATAAGCACATGAAAAGGTGCTCAATATCGTTAGCTGCTAATCTTTTTTTAATGTTTATTTTTGTATTTTGAGAGACAGCGTGCACACAGATGGGGCAGAGAGAGAGGGAGAGAGAGAATCCCAAGCAGATTTTGTGCTGTCAGCACAGAGCCCAATGTGGGGCTCCATCTCAAGAACTGCAAGATCATGACCTGAACAGAAATAAAAAGTCAGACACTTAACCAACTGGGCCACCCAGGTGCCCACTTAGAGCAATCTTTGAACTGGGTACAATTTTGCCTCTACACCCCAGAGACATTTGGCAACGTCTGGAGACATTTTTGATGGTCACAACTGGGTTCAAGGGTACTACTGGCATGTAGTGAGTAGAGGCCAGGGATGCACAGGACAGGCCCCCACACAAAGAATTATTTGGTCTAAGATGTCAATAGTAGTAAGGTTGAGAAATTCTGCATTAGAGAAATGCAAATCAAAAACTCAGTGATATACCAGTATGCGTGTAATAGAATAAGTAAACAAATAAATAAATGGTGAATTAAAAGACTGGACATACCAAGTATTGAAGGGAATGTGGAGTAAGCAGAACCTCACACAGAGCTGGTAGGAATACAAAATAGTTAAACCACTTTGAAAAATAATTTGGGGGCACCTGGGTGACTCAGTCAGTTGAGTGACAGACTTTGGCTCAGGTCATGATCTGAGGGTTTGTGAGTTCGAGCCCCACGTCCGGCTGTGTACTGACAGCCCGGAGCCTGGAGCCTGCTTTGGATTCTGTGTCTCCCTCTCTTTCTGCCCTCCTCTGCTCATGCTCTGTCACTGTCTCTGTCTCTCAAAAATAAATAAACGTTAAAAAAATTAAAAAAAAAGAAAAAAGATAATTTGGCAGTTTCTTTAAAAGTTAATCATAAACCTACTCCAGCTATTCTATTCCTAGGTATTTCTCCAAGAGAAATGAAGACATATGTTCACATAATGACTTATACATGAATGTACATAGCAGCTTTATTTGTAACAGCCAAGAACTGGAAACAACCTAAATGTTCATCAGTACGAGAACAGATAAACAAATTGTGGTTTATTCATACAATGGAATACTACTCAGCAGTAAAAAGAAACAACTACTGATATATGCATTAATAAATATATAAACATATATGGATGAATATCAAAAATAATTATCTTGAGTGAAAGAAGCCAGACACTCCCCTCCAAAAAAGGAGAGTCCAGTAGAGCTCCATTTATAAAAACTAAAAAATGCAAACTGACCTATAGGAACAGAAAGCAGATCCGTGGTTGCCTGGGAATGGAAGTGAGAGGGGAAGGAAGGGAAGAATTATAAAGGGGCATGAAGAAAAGTTGGAGGATGATGGATATGTTCATTATCTTAATTGTGGTGACAGTTTTAGGAGTGGTTTACAAAAACTTATCAAATTGTACACTTTAAACATATGCAGTTTATTGCATATCAATTATACCTTTGCGAAGCTGTGGAGGCAGGGAGGCTGTGACTCATGTTCTGTGTGAACGAGTAAAATCACCCCTTTCCTCCTGGCCACTACAGACTGGACCACAGTCCAGTCTTATTTTATAAGCCCAGTGCAACTCTGCAATACTGGACTGAAAGGGAGTCGATGCCTCAGGGTATTCATGACTTAAAACTCTGTCCAAGAGGAGTGCCCCAGATTGGTTGCTTCCAAAGGACTCGAGATATTATACAAGAAATTAGGAAATTTCCCTTCCTTGCTATATAAAGTTACCATTTATTTTTAGAATAAACTCTCATTACTAAGGCTAATCTGTGCATGTTAAGGAGCCAGAAAAGTACACCTACTCATAATCATCCTCCATATGCTTGCTGAAGTGTTCTTCCAGAACTTCTAGCCAATGCAGTAAGAAAATAAAAGATGAGCTATACATATTGGAAAGGAAGAAATGAAATTGTTTTATGTATACTATTTGATTATATATCTAGAAAATTCAGGGGAATCAAACTGAAGAATTATTAGAACTAAAAAATAGGTTTTTATGTAATATGGCAAGGTATAAGATTGATATACAGAATTCACTATTTCCTAAATACCATTTAAAGAATAAACACCATAGTATGGCGGGGAAATGACACCATTCAGAACAGCAAGAAAATTCTCACTATCTTGGTCACTTTCTCTGCACATTTTCTAGTTCTGTATCCTTCGCAAAGTGTTATCTTGGGTATCAACTGGAATGTATTTATAATCCTAAAGCCTTTCTAGAGAAGCTGTTGCTGTAATATCCAAAGTGTCATCATTTCCTCTTGATTCATTGTAATGCCTCCATTTGTATGTCACTCAGCAGATCAGTTGAAAACAATGTTCTGCATGCCACAGACCATAGCCCAATCCATCATACCATTTGGTTGTCTAGGAGTTTACTAATGAGTTAATTTATATAAAATGATCCTTCTTCATATTGAATATTTTTCTATATGATGGTGGACTTACTATAATTCAGGAGAGCTGTGTAGGTAAAACAGTATGTTTGTAATTATGAACTTAAATTAAAAAGACAACAACAGAAGTGCCTGGATGGCTCAATCGGTTAAGTGTCCAACTTTGACTCAGGTCATGATCTCATGGTTTGTGAGTTAGAGCCCCACATTGGCCTCTGCACTGACAGGAGCCTGCTTGGGGTTCTCTCCCTCTCCCTCTCTCACTGTCCCTCTGCACGCCAAATAAATAAATAAACTTAAAAAAAAAAAAGACAACAACAAAGAAACACATATTTGTAGACTCACCAACTTGCACTAACATAGAATTTAAAACTTTTGCTGTATGGTATTTTAGAATATATGTCAAAACAAAGGTATGAAATAATTGAACTATTCTGAATGATTTAAAGTCAAATAATATTTTTGTTTCTGTTGACTTTTGCTTTTATTTTTTAAGTTTTTTAAAAAAAAATTCCAGGGGCGCCTGGGTGGCGCAGTCGGTTAAGCGTCCGACTTCAGCCAGGTCACGATCTCGCGGTCCGTGAATTCGAGCCCCGCGTCAGGCTCTGGGCTGATGGCTCAGAGCCTGGAGCCTGTTTCCGATTCTGTGTCTCCCTCTCTCTCTGCCCCTCCCCCGTTCATGCTCTGTCTCTCTCTGTCCCAAAAATAAATAAAACGTTGAAAAAAAAAATTCCAGTGAAAAAAAAAATTCCAGTTAGTTAGGGGCATCTGGGTGGCTCAGTCAGTTGAGTGTCTGAGTGTCTGACTTCAGCTCAGGTCATGATCTAGCGGTTTGTGAGTTTGAGCCCTGCGTCGGGCTCTGTGCTGACAACTCAGAGACTGGAGCCTGCTTCAGATTCTGTGTCTCCCTCTCTCTCTGCCCCTACCCCATTCATGCTCTGTCTCTCTCTGTCTCAAAAATAAATAAACCTTAAAAAAAATTAAAACAAAAATTCCAGTTAGTTAATATACAGTGTAATATTAGTTTCAGATGTATAATATAGTGATTTAGTACTTCATACAACACCTGGTGCTCATCACAAGTGTACTTTTTTTTTTTTTTGAAGTGTATTCATTTTTGAGAGGGAGAGAATAAGTGTGAGCAGGAGAGGGGCAGAGAGAGAGGGAGACACAGAGTCCGAAGCAGTCTCCAGGCTCTGAGCTGTCAGCACAGAGCCTGACACAGGGCTTGAACTCATGAACTGTGAGATCATTACCTGAGCCAAAGTCAGATGCTTAACCACTTAACTGACTGAGCCCACCCAGTGTCCCACAAAAAGTGTACTCCTTAATCCCCTCACCTATTTCACCCAGATATCTCCCCACCAACCTCCCTTCTGGTAACCCTCAGTTTGTTCTCTATAGTTGAGTCTGTTTCTTGGTTTGCCTCTTTCTTTTTATTTTCTCTTTGCTTGTTTGTTTTGTTTCTTAAATTCCACATATGAGTGAAATCATATGGTATTTGTTTTTCTCTGACTGGCTTATTTCGCTTAGCATAATACTCTCTAGCTCCATCCATGCAATTACAAATGGCAATACTTTTTTATGGCAATATATATATATATATATATATATATATATATATATACATATATATATATGTATACACACACACACACACACATATATATATATATATATATATATATATATGCCACATCTTCTTTATCCATTCATCTGTCGATAGACACTTGGGCTGTTTCCATAGTGGACACTTGAACTTGAGCTCTTTTCCATACTTTGGCTGTTGTGGATAATGCTGCTATAAACATAGGGGTGCATGATCCCTTTGAGTGGTGTTTTTATATTCTTTGGGTAAATACCGAGTAGTGCAATTGCTGCGTTGTAGGGTAGTTCTATTTTTAACTTTTTGAGGAACCTCCATACTGTTTTCCAAAGTGGCTGCACCAGTTTGCATTTCCACCAACAGTGCAAGAGAGTTCCTTTTCCTCCACATCCTTGCCAACACCTGTTGTTTCTTGTTTTGAGGTTTTGTTTCGTTTTGTATTTGGATAGGCTTCATGCCTGGTGCAGAGCCCAACACGGGGCTTGAACTCACAACCCTGAGATCAATACCCAAGCTGAGATCAAGAGTTGGACACTTAACTGACTGAGCCACCCAGGCACCTCTCTTGTGTTTTTTATTTTAGCCATTCTGACAGGTGTGAGGTGATATCTCATTGTAGTTTTGAATTGTGTTTCCCTGATGATCAGTGATATGGAGCATCTTTTTTTAATGTTTGTTTATTTATTTATTTATTTTAAGAGAGAGAGAGAAAGAGAGACAGAGTGTGAGCAGGAGAGGGGCAAAGAGAGAGGAAGACACAGAATTGGAAGCAGACTCCAGGCTCTGAACTGTCAGACACAGGCCTCAAACTCACAAACTGTGAGATCATGACCTGAGCCAAAGTCAGACACCTAACTGACTGAGCCACTCAGGTGCCCCTTGAGCATCTTTTAATGTGTCTGTTGGCCATCTGGATGTCTTTTTGGAAAAATGTCTATTCATGTCTAATGCCCATTTTTAATTGGATTATTTATTTTTTGGCTGTTAAGTTTTATAAGTTCTTTATATATTTTGGATACTAACCCTTTATCAGATATGTCATTTGCAAATATCTTCTCCCTTTCTGTAGGTTGCCTTTTAGTTCTGTTGTATTTATTATTAAAAACATCCCAACTGTTCACTCTGGGACCCTAAGGCCTGAGGACACTGAATTCCCTCACTGTATGTAGATAACTGAACCTCTATTGTTATAAGAGTCTCTTATATAAAATGAATGAACTTGGAATTGGTCATCTTTAAGGTCTCTTTATATACACATTGTTGTGATTCCCTGTAGTCTTACATATCAAGTGTTTTCATCTCTGCTTTAAAAAAAATATGCAGTAAACAATGTTTCTCTTTAAAACAAAAGGCCTGGGAGGGTAAATAAGTTTTTTTGTTGCTGTTGTTGAAAATTTTATTGGAATAAATATTGTTAAAATGTCAATACTACCCAAAGCTATCTACACATTCAGTGTAATCCCAATCAAAATTGCACCAGCATTCTTCTCGAAGCTAGAACAAGCAATCCTAAAATTCATATGGAACCACAAAAGGCCCCGAATAGCCAAAGTAATTTTGAGGAAGAAGACCAAAGCAGGAGGCATCACAATCCCAGACTTTAGCCTCTACTACAAAGCTGTAATCATCAAGACAGCATGGTATTGGCACAAAAACAGACACATAGACCAATGGAATAGAATAGAAAGCCCAGAACTAGACCCACAAAAGTATGGCCAACTAATCTTTGACAAAGCAGGAAAGAATATCCAATGGAAAAAAAAAGACACTCTCTTTAACAAATGGTGCTGGGAGAACTGGACAGCAACAGGCAGAAGAATGAAACTAGACCACTTTCTTACACCATTCACAAAAATAAACTCAAAATGGATAAAGGACCTGAATGTGAGACAGGAAATCATTAAAACCCTAGAGGAGAAAGCAGGAAAACACCTCTCTGACCTCAGCCGTAGCAATCTCTTACTTGACACATCCCCAAGGCAAGGGAAGTAAAAGCAAAAATGAACTACTGGGACCTTATGAAGATAAAAAGCTTCTGCACAGCAAAGGAAACAACCAACAAAACTAAAAGGCAACCAACAGAATGGGAAAAGATATTTGCAAATGACATATCGGACAAAGGGCTAGTATCCAAAATCTATAAAGAGCTCACCAAACTCCACACCCGGAAAACAAACAACTCAGTGAAGAAATGGGCAGAAAACATGAATAGACACTTCTCTAAAGAAGACATCCGGATGGCCAACAGGCACATGAAAAGATGCTCAACGTCGCTCCTTATCAGGGAAATACAAATCAAAACCACACTCAGATATCACCTCACGCCAGTCAGAGTGGCCAAAATGAACAAATCAGGAGACTCTAGATGCTGGAGAGGATGTGGAGAAACAGGAACCCTCTTGCACTGTTGGTGGGAATGCAAATTGGTGCAGCCACTCTGGAAAACAGTGTAGAGGTTCCTCAGAAAATTAAAAATAGACCTACCCTATGACCCAGCAATAGCACTGCTAGGAATTTACCCAAGGGATACAGGAGTACTGATGCATAGGGGCACTTGTACCCCAGTGTTTATAGCAGCACTCTCAACAATAGCCAAATTGTGGGAAGAGCCTAAATGTCCATCAACTAATGAATGGATAAAGAAACTGTGGTTTATATACACAATGGAGTACTACGTGGCCATGAGAAAGAATGAAATATGGCCTTTTGTAGCAACGTGGATGGAACTGGAGAGTGTTATGCTAAGTGAAATAAGCCATACAGAGAAAGACAGATACCATATGTTTTCACTCTTATGTGGATCCTGAGAAACTTAACAGGAACCCATGGGGGAGGGGAAGGAAAAAAAAAAAAAAAGAGGTTAGAGTGGGAGAGAGCCAAAGCATAAGGACTCTTAAAAACTGAGAACAAACTGAGGGTTGATGGGGGGTGGGAGGGAGGGGAGAGTGGGTGATGGGTATTGAAGAGGGCACCTTTTGGGATGAGCACTGGGTATTGTATGGAAATCAATTTGACGATAAATTTCATATATTAAAATAAATAAATAACCCCCCCCCAAAAAATAATTGAAAATTTTATTGTAATATCACTAGTCTTCTGTGTATCCTATATTGAAAATATTATGACATGGCACATAGAGAATGTAAAAGGAATCATAATTCCATCTATTGTCACTTAACTAGATTGGAATTTGACTCTCTACTAAATTTAATATTGCTAAGGGGTGCCTGGGTGGCTTAGTTGGTTAAGCTTCCAACTTCGGTCCAGGTCATGATCTCACGGTTCGTGGGTTCGAGCCCGGCGTTGGGCTCTGTGCTGACAGCTCAGAGCCTGGAGCCCGCTTCAGATTCTGTCTCTGTCTTTCTCTGCCTCTCCCCACTCATGCTCTGTCTCTGTCTCTCAAAAATAAATAAAATGTTTAAAAAGAAATAAAAAAACTTTAATATTGCTAAAAGAAAATAGGAGTAAAGTTTACATCCTTAAATACCAGGTCATCATTTTTATCACTGACAATAAGTAATGAAATACCAATTGTTAAAAGTTTTCTTTTTAAGTTTTTATTTTTACTTATTTTGAGAGAGAGAGAGACAGAGTGCATGCGAGTGAGGAAGGGGAAGAGAGAAAGGGCAAGAGAGAGAATCCCAAGCAGAATCCCATGCCATCTGCCATGGCAGCATGGAGCCTGATGTGGGGCTTGATCTGACAAACCTTGAAATCATGACCTGAACAGAAATCAAGGGTCAGACACTCAATCAACTGAGCCACCCAGGCACCCCTGAAATATCAATTACTGAACAATTATTTAGTTAATATTTATTGGGTGCTCAAAGTTCTGGTACAGTCCTTATTGAAATGGAATAATACACACGTACACGTACACACACACACAAACAAAATAAGCCATGATATTAAAATTTTTTTTATGTTTATTTATTTTTGAGAGAGAGAGAGAGAATGAGTGGGGCAGGGGCAGAGAGAGAGGGAAACAGAATCCAAAGCAGGTTCCAGGCTTCAATCTCCGGGCTCCAAGCTCCAGGCTCTGAGATGTCAGCACAGAGCCCAATGTGGGGCTTGAACCCATGAACCGTGAGATCATGACTTGAGCTGAAGTTGGACACTTAACTGACTGAACCCCTTAAAATATTTTCCCATAATACCACATGTATTGCTCTTTTGGAGATTACTAGATATAGGAAGATAGCTCCAGTGTCTTAACATTCACGTCAGATACTTCTGGACATACTCATTCATTTGACCAATATTTACTAAGTGCCCATTTTGAAACTCACACTGTTCTAGGTGCTGGGAATCCAGCCACATATGTTTAAAAAGTCCCTACTTTCATCAAGCTTACATTCCAGAGGGTATATATGACTTGTAGTCCAAATGTTACTTTTTTCTTAAAGAAATGTATCAACTTTATTTCACTGTTTATCCTAATTATAAAATATATAATTCTTGTATATTGGAAACAAAATGATACAGAAAATGAAGATTCTTTTATAATCCTATCCACCGGCATAATTACTATGAATAGTTTGGTGTATTTATTTACAGACTTTTAGAATAATTTTTTTTTAATTTGCAAACGGAATCACTTTTATAAACTGTTTTCTTCACTTAGCAACACTGTGCACCATTACCCTATACCATGAGTATGTTTGCATAACAAGGCATCTAGACATAACTCTTTCTTTTTATTGGTTGCATAATATACTGCGCAATATATGTAGACTGCAAGTTATTTTAGCCATTCTTTTATTAATAATTATTGAGGTTATTTCCAGTTTGCCCACTATGATTAGTGTTTTGCCCCAAAATCTTTGCTTACCCCAAGGTATTCTCAAATTCACCATGTGGGACCTAGAGACAGAGGGAGCTCCAGCTTATGGCTGTCTCACTGGACTTAGGGAGACAGAAATTGGAGTTTAAGGATTGGGCAGCCAATATCTGAGGGCTTAAGAGCCCAGAGAGAAGAATAGAGAACAGTGAGTCTGGTGCTTTGCATGCAATTTCCCTTCAAGGCTTTCTTTTGCGATGCCCATACATGCTATGAGCAAAATGATGAGACACCCAGCAAAAAGCAGCTACGTGCTAAGAGTCTCAAAATCTAAGAAAAGATTTTGACAGCCTCTCCTATTTTTCTTCATTTCCTTTGCAGGGGGTAGGGGGGAAGCAGGAAGAAAGTCTTGTAGACAAGCTAAAGCCTAGGAGCTAACAGAAAGTCACCAGAGGGTTTTGAGGGAAAGGAGAGCCTGACTTGGAATCAGTTGTACAATACTGGCATCAAAAGGGCTCCTTGTGGGGGTGCCTTGGTGGCTAAGTCAGTTAAGCATCCGACTTTGGCTGTAGTCATGATGTCACAGCTCATGAGTTCGAGCCCCACCTCTGTGCTGATAGCTTGGAGCCTGGAGACTGCTTCGGATTCCGTGTGTCCCTCTCTCTCTCTGCCCCTCCCCCACTCACGCTCAGTCTCTCTATCTCTCAAAAATAAATAAAACGTCAAAAAAAAAATTAAAAAAAAAAAAAAGGGTCCCTTGTGACTGTCCTGCCAACGAAGAGACTGCAGCACAGGGAGTTGTCCCGCCCACAGTCACGTATCACCCACAGCTGCAGATTTAACTCTGACCCACAGTGTAGCTTTTCTTGAACTATGCAGGATCCTCAAAGCCATGTTACAGTATGCGTGTAAGAGTGAGTCAGAGGCAAGGAGAGGTCTGACCCAAAGTGGTGACCTGGAGGTTTGAAGGATAAAAGGGTGCTAGAGGCCAGGAGATGGGGAGAGACTGGGAAGAAAGAGCTCAAGGGTGAAAATGGGACTCCAGAGTTTGTAAGGGCAGGATCTGGAAGAGGAGGCCTGGACTCAGGAAATTAGAATGCTAGAGGAAGAGGGGGAGGGCAGACTGGGAAGGAGGATCGCTTTGGAAGCGGCTGAGTTCCAAGGCCTGGCCAGGCATGGAGGTGGAAATGGCCAGCAGGCACTGAGAAATATAGGTCTAGGGTTTGAAAGAGAGATTAGGATTGTTCCCTATTCCAATCCATGCCCTTTCTTTATTCCCTCCTCTTTTCCATCTTTCTTTTTAGAAATTTGGGAATCAAATACATAGTTGAAGTTGCAGAAATGAATGAGATCTTTAAGTGAAAAACTACATAAAGAAAAGAATTTTTTTTTCAACGTTTATTTATTTTTGGGACAGAGAGAGACAGAGCATGAACAGGGGAGGGGCAGAGAGAGAGGGAGACACAGAATCGGAAACAGGCTCCAGGCTCCGAGCCATCAGCCCAGAGCCTGATGCGGGGCTCGAACTCACGGACCGCGAGATCGTGACCTGGCTGAAGTCGGACGCTTAACCGACTGCGCCACCCAGGCGCCCCAAGAAAAGAATTTTTTTAAGCATGGTATGTTAGAATTTTATCATTTAAAAAACCCAATATAGGGGCACCTGGCTGGCTTAGTCAGAGGAGCATAACTCTTGATCTTGGGGTCATGAATTTGAGCCCCATGTTGGGTATAGAGATTACTTAAATGAATAAATTTTTAGAAAATTTTATAAAGGAAAAGAATTACAAAATTGTGAAAACTAAATTACTAAAAATCCCACAAACCATAAAACAAAACAACAGAAACAACCAATATAGATGATCTGATTCATCATGAAAACTAGGGATCATGCCTCAAATCCTAGGAAAAGGGTCATCTAGATTTTACTAGCCCCTGCCCAAGGCCTGTAGGATAAATGGTAGTTAGAGTGCAGTTCATTCACAGCGCCCGGGTTGCTCCGTTGGGGAGCATGACACTTTGGCTCAGGTCGTGATCTTATGGTTCGTGGGGTTCTCTTGGGTTCAAGCCCCACATTTGGCTTCGCATTGACAGCACGGAGCCGGCTTTGGATCTCCTGTCTCCCCCTCTCTCTCTGCCCCTCCCCTGCTGTCTCTCTCTCTTTCTCAAAAATAAACATTAAAAAAAAAAAAAAAAAAAGAATGTAGTCCATTCCATGGTTGGACATCTCAAATCTTTCAAAATGCTTTTTGTATTGAGTTCAAACTTGCTTCTCTGTAATGTGTTTGCCGGTTCTTTAATACTAATAGTTAAATTTTTTCTTTACTTTGCATAATAAAATGGTATAATTCAAGGAATACAGTAGACTTCACTAATTACTTACAATTGGCCAACTAATCATCAGCATGTAGTTAGTTCTAAAGAAGAGCAGTAGAATATTAAAACAACCTGATTTACTTTTTTCACATATTAGATTGGAAAATTGATGTTATCTAGTGTCGGCAAGGATGTGGGAAATGAACATTCTCATCCTCTGCTGATAAGGTATCATTTGGTATACTTTTTCTGGAGGACCCTTTTGCAATAGGCAGCCAAATTTAGAATGTCCATTTTTGATCTAGTAATTTCGCTTCTAGGAATTTATCTTAATGGAATAATTAGAAAAATGTTCAAATATATACATTCTTCAAGTATATTCATTGGCCTTTTTATATTGCAGATGTTTTAATTGAAGTATAACATACATATAGTAAAATATACAAAATTTATACAGCTCCATGAACTTTTACAAAATAAACACTCCTGTGTACCTGCCATCAAGGCATAAAACATTATTGGCACCCCAACAAGCTCTCTCCTGCCCTTCTCTAGTCATGGAGTCCCCAAAGGTAACTACTACTCTCATTTAGATTAGGTTCCCAAGGAGGCAGCCTCAGATATACTGTGTAGCAGGGACCAATGATTGTGGGAGGAGGGAAGAGACGAGGAGGGGAGGGAGGGGAAGGAAAGAAACAGGACTGAGCAGAAGTAGAAGTTAGGTTGAATTGCAATGTCAGCAAAGTCTTAACTAACTCTACAGGAGCTCTGAAGCTCAGAGCCCCCAGGACTGGCAATGTGATCTTCAGTCAGTTGAGGCATTTCCTCCTGAGGAGGGATCTTGATGGTGCTTTCCCTTAGTTTTGCTTGGTTTTGAACATCATATGAATGGTATCATATAGTACATGCTTTTTCTCTGTTGCTTCTTTCATTCAGCATAATGTATGTGAGATTAGTCCATACTGTTTCATTCTATTTCAGTATACAGTGACATATTTACTTATTCTACTGTAGTTGAGCATTTGCTTAGTTTTCAGGGTTTGGCTATTTTGAATACTGTTGCTATGGATATTCTTGTAAATGTCGCTTGATGTATATTTACATGCATTTCTGTTGGGCATATACCTAGAAAAGGGTCATAGAACACACATATGTTCAGCTTTATTAAATATTTTTCCAAAGCGGCTGTTCAGATATGTGTTAAATATTTTTCTAAAGTAGCTACAAATTTATGCTCCCACCAGCAATGTGTAAGAGACTTTTAGTTGTTCCAAGTTCTAGTACATATTATTCTGGTGGGTGTAGTGGCATGTCTATGTGGATTTTATTCTAAGTTTATTTATTTTATATAGTTTATTTATTTTGAGAGAGAGAAACAGAGACAGAGAGCGGGGGAGGGGGAGAGAGAGAATCCCAAGCAGTGGAAGCCCCTTAGGGCTCCAACTTACAAACCCTCAAACTCAAGAACCCCGAGACCATGACCTGAGCTGAAATCAAGAGTCAGAGGCTTGACTAACTGACAGAGCCACCCAGGCGCCCCGTGTCTATGTGGTTTTAATGCATTTTCTTGGTGACTAGTGATGTTGAGCAATTTTCATATATTTATTGGCCATTTAAACACTCTCTTTTGTAAAGGGTCTTATGGCCATTTTAAAATTGGGCTTTATTTTTCTGGTTGACTCTGTAGGAGTCCTTTATATCTTCAGGATACAGGCCCTTTGCCATATATATATTACAGCTATCTTCTCCCCGCTCTGTAGCTCATGTTTTCCCTCTTCTCTGTACAGAAGGAAAACCACTCTAGGAAAATTGACTAAAATGTCAGCAGTAATTGTGTCTGGGTGTTGGATTTTCCTCCTTGTTTTTACTTCTTCATATATTCCAGTTCTTTAAGAAGCATGTAATGAAAAGAATACTTAAGACACAATAAAAGGAATGAGTTGTTTTAAGAAAGCAGCATATTTAAAACATAATGATGTAATTTAAAGGCAACCCTTTGGAAAAAGTTAGCCAAGACAAGAGCTTTGCTATAATTTGCCTTTGATATTATGTTAAGTGCCTGCACAAATCTGCTGGAGACACCTGGTGGAGAGTGTCAGTAAGCTTACGGCAAAAGTGCTTGAAATGTCACAGCACAAAGGGCCAGCTTACTTCCCAGGTGAGAAATGTATACAAAACATAGTTTGGTTCCCTTATCATCTCAGTTTGGGGATAAACTAAAAAGACCCTTCAACTCTCAGTTCACATCGTAAATGATCCCAGTGAACCCAGCCCTGTTTACTCTAAAACCCATGTCCTTCCCCTTGTACCAGTTTTTACTCTTCCTTTGGTGGCAAGATATATGTCACGTTTCATCTCTGGTTCACTTTGGCCTATTGAAACAAAGTGGTGGACAATAATTTCCCCATAGTCATGTTATTTTTTCTTCTATTAAAAAATGTTTAAGTTTATTTATTTTGAGAGAGAGAGCCTGGAAGAGAGAGAGGGAGAGAGAAAGAATCCTAAGCAGGCTCTGCACCATCAGCACAGAGCCCAATCTGGGGCTCGAACCCACACACTGTGAGATCATGACCTGAGCCAAAATCAAGAGCTGGATGCTTAATCAACTGAACCACCAAGGCACCCACCCCAGTCATGTTATTTTTAATAGAAATTAAATCAGCTAGTGAAGATACAGTAACATATGATTGCATGAAAGAAGGAATAAACCAGTAGTTACAATAGGAAATGTGAGAACTAAAACAACAAAATGTAAATGACTACCTTACTGATAGGACCTAGAAAATAAAACCAGTAAGTAAATACTTACTAATTGCTTTTAATAGTGAACTTAATGTCTTACTGAACTATTGCTTTGTTATAATATTCATTAAGTTGCAAGTTAAGGTATTTTGTTCTAAAATTTAAAACTATTGTCCTGGGGTGCCTGGGTAGGTCAGTTGGTTAAGGGTCCAACTCTTGCTTTCAGCTCAGGTCATGATCTCACAGTCATAGGATCGAGCCCTGCACCAGGCCCTGTGCTGGGTATGGAGCCTGCTTAAGATTCTCTCCTTCTCCCTTTTCCCCTTCTCTCTCTCTCTCTCTCTCTCTCTCTCGCAAAAATAAAAAATAAAACTATTGTCCCTTTGCAAAAAAATTGTGTTATAGACATGTCTATAATGAATTATGAATATTTTACTTTTTTTCATAAAATCTGGTATGTATTTCCATTTATAGCACATCTCAATTCAGAGTAGATGCATTTCAAGTGCTCAACAGCCACCTGAGGCTAGTGGATATCATTTGGGAAGCACAAGTCTGGATTACTGATAGATTGGATTATAATTCTCAGAATAATCTGGATAATGAAATTATAATCCCTAGAATTTATTTCTAAAAAAACAATGTCTCACATATATCATTTTGATTAGGATATATTAATAATGATAAATTGATAGAAATATCTATCCTGGGGGAAAAGTAATATCAAAGCTACCAATTTCCCACTGTAATGGCACTCCTTCCTGTATTCTCTTTTAAAAAAATTTTTTTTTAATGTTTATTAATTTTGAGAGAGAGAGAGACAGAGAGACAGAGAGAGAGCAAGCAGGAAAGGGGCAGAGAGAGAAAGACACAGAATCAGAAGTAGGCTCCAGGCTCTGAGCTCACAACACATAGCCCGACATGGGGCTCGAACCCACAGATCGCAAGATCGTGACCTGAGCCGTAGTTGGCTGCCCAACCGACTGAGCCACCCAGGCGCCCCTCTCCTTCCTGTATTCTAAGGATAAAAATATATGAACTCTCTCTCTGACTTTTCATTATTTTGTCTACTTCTATACTCGAAAGCCTTGATATATCAATTTAACTGTATGATGAGTTTGCCCCTGATGCAAGCTGTCCGAATACACCATGGGCATAGCTGTGCTTGTTTGAAAGTGTGAGGTTGGTTAGCTCTCCTGGCGTGGAACTCTGTGCTTTTAAAAATACTTGG
The DNA here is from genome assembly GCF_018350155.1 of Leopardus geoffroyi. Taxonomy (NCBI): domain Eukaryota; kingdom Metazoa; phylum Chordata; class Mammalia; order Carnivora; family Felidae; genus Leopardus; species Leopardus geoffroyi. The sequence goes on along the minus strand of NC_059328.1, from coordinate 177,542,740 downwards.
CCTAACATAGAAGCATTTACATAGCATCGTATCTCAAGTTATTGATTTCCAAACCCACTTGAAAGGGCTTAGCTTTTACTGTAGAGAAAGGTGGCCAGTTTTATTCCAGTTACTGCAAACTCTCTTGTTCCTGCCTTACCATCAAAAGGATATTAGAGTGAAAAAAAAGGACATTAGAGTGGAGGAAGTGACTTGGGTTCCCAGAACTGCTCTTCCCAGCGGTGGAAGCTGTCTTTTTATCACCGTCTATCTAAGTGACTGGCAGATTAGTCTCTCTCTCCAGTCTCCTGTAAAACACATTGGCCAATGCACCAGACCCCTGACCTTCATGGCCAACACGCTACCTGGCACATTCCCTCTGCCCACTACCCCCATTTCCCATTCCTGTCAGTTGAGTTCTGTGTTTGCCAAGAGTTGTTGACTACTTTCCAAATTGTATATTCTTTTAAAAAATTTTTTTAATGTCTATTTGTTTTTTAGAGAGAGACAGAGTGGGAGTGGGAGAGGGGCAGAGAGACAGGAAGACACAGAATCCAAAGCAGGCTCCAGGCTCTGTGCTGTCAGCACAGAGCCCAATGTAGGGCTCGAACTCATGAACTGTGAGATCATGACTTGAGCCAAAGTCAGACACTAAACCGACTGAGCCACTCAGCTGCTCCCCAAATTATATATTCTGATTGTACTTTTAATAGATTGATTAAATATAAAGTAAAAATGATAGAGCATGATTTTGAAAAGAAATAATTAAAGGCATTGGAAAGGGTTGATAAAAGTGAGTCTTTTTTTTTTTTTGAAGATTTTATTTTTAAGTAATCTCCACACCCAACGTGGGACTCGAACTCACAACCCCAAGATCAAGAATCACATCCTTCACTGATCAAGCCAGCCAAGTGCCCTAATAAAGGTGAGTCTTAAAAAAAGAGTATGAAACTATTGTAAAAATAGAGGGAAACATTTTAAATTCAGAATATGTCCTACGATCACTTTGCAAGTATTTTTAAGTTTTTCTTCTAAGGAAATCAACACTAGAGGTCATATTCCCATGGATGTAGTTTATGCAAGAAAAAATACAGACGTAACCTACCGATGCATGCTTAAGGAAGGGCCTTGGCTTTCCAGCAGATTGACAAGGAGTGTGCATAATGGACGTTAACAGAATAGATCTGATTTCCTGTCTTGTCTAGATTTTCTTCTCCAATAAATTAGCAAACTGCTTGTTCAGATCACACTGAAGAGGACTGTTTTCACTGCATTTTATTGATAATTTACATATCCTAAAAATGTTCATAGGGACAATAAATGCTATTCCTTTTTGTTTTGAGAGAGAGAGAGAGGTAAAGAGAGGGAGACAGAGGATCCCAAGTGGGCTCTGCGCTGATAGTGAACCATGAGATCATGACCTGAGCCATGACCTGACCTGAAGTCAGACACTTAACTGACTGAGCCACCCAAGTGCCCCAATAAATGCTTTTTCTTGAACCATATTCTGTTTCTCCATTCAGGGAGAAGGACTATTTTCCAGGTTTTCTTTTCTGTTTTTTTTTTTTTTTTTTTTTTTTTTTTTTTTTTTTTTTAAGTTTATTTATTTTGAGAGAGACAGAGAAAGAGAATCCCAGACAGGCTCTGCACTGTCAGCTCAGGGCTCAAACTCACGAACTGTGATCATGACCTGAGCCAAACTCAAGAGCTGGATGCTCAACCAACTGAGCCACCCAGGCACCACTCTGGGTTTTTATTGTTATTTATTTTATTGTTTTTAATGTTTATTTTTGAGAGACAGAAACAGCACGAGCGGGGGAGGGGCAGAGAGAGAGGGAGACACAGAATCCAAAGCAGGCTCCAGGCTCTGAGCTGTCAGCACAGAGCCCAACGTGGGGCTTGAACTCCTGAGCCATGAGATCATGACCAGAGCCAAAATTGGATGCTTCACGGACTGAGCCACCCAGTCGCCCCTCTGGGTTTTTATTTTTAATGTGGTTTATGAAGAACGGATTATCTTGTATTTAAAATCAACCATTAAAACAACATTCCAAGTGGTAAGAATATATAGCTTGAGAGCCAACAGTCAATCACAAAGCATAAAGATGGCTTTAAACACTATAACTCAATTATCAGTAATGATTGAATCTGCTATATGCAACACAATACTATTAAAAAGAGTTGGACAGTTCTTTTCATTGTAATTGGAAAAAAAAAAAAAAAAAAGAAAAAAAAAAAGAAGATGCTGCAGAAATATCCTTTGGCCCCCAGAGGGCGCGAGGCGGAAAGAAGTCAGAGCTGAGAGCTGGATCCCTTCAGATGGGGGCCTCCGACCTTACCAATGCTGCTTAAGAGAATAGGAAAAGAGGTCCACATCCACCTCAGAGGACATTCAATATGGGATTCTAGTAGACATAAGGACTGTCCATATTTAACTCTACTCCTAGTTTTTGAAGTGTAAAAATTGCAAGAATTACAGAAACCTCCTTATCCCCTCTACCTTATAGATAGAAATGGAGTGTGTATGTGAGGATATTAGAGAGAGAAATAGAGAATATTTGAGAGTGCATGCACATGTGTGAGAGAGGGGGTGTATGCACGTGTGAGAGAAGGAGTGTGAGAGAGAGTAGGAGGGGGCACACGGTGTTCCAGGCTTTAATTCTCATAAGCAACATAAGAATACTATTGAAAGTATGTGAATTTGGCTAAATTATGCATAAAATTGACAGTTCTAAATGTTCTGCCAAAGGCTAGAGCTGCAGATTTTCCCTTCAAGACAGGAAGCAAAACCCAAGCACAGCCCTTTCCTGTGCTCTCCCTAGTATTTCAGTGACACTTTATTTATGCTTAGGTGCTTGGAAGAGTATTACTAATTGAGCAGGAATTTTTCCTCTTCAATATTTTATTGAAGTGTTTCAAGCAACACTAGTAGCACAATATCCACTATTAAGAACTTTGCACATCAATGTAACTGCTACACGATGTCATTCATTTATTGAAATTATCGTTATTACGAACACATAATGGAAAAATGCTCCTCAAAAGAGGAAGGAGAACATTGACCATCCATAGGACAAAGCTGTCTTCAAAAGATAAGAGATGTGGGAAATTGTTCACAGTTGGGTTTTCAAGTACATGAGAACAGAGTTCATCTACGTGCATGTATCCACAGGCGCAAGGTTTTGGATAAGGAGGCTCAGGAATGTCTCCAGTTGCTTCCTTGATCTGTATGCAATCAGTCCTCCCTTGTTGGCCCACCGATCCACGCCAGCAGCACCTTCGTTTTCCACGTGGTACACCAGCTGTGGCAAATCAAGCCCCATTTCTGAATTTCTTTGCAGGCATTCTCTTAAGTCTACCATTCCCCCACCCATGGCCCTGAGTATGGCATGAGCCGCACAAGAGTCCCACTTGAACGTGGTATCCTCTGAAAAGATGTAAATGTCAACAAGGCCTTGGACAACACAAAGGCTCTTGTAACCAGCCCCGGCTGCCCGGAATATGCGCTCGCCACATACACGTGACAACGCGGCTTTGATAGTGTCCTTTTCACTCGTACTAATGACCGCTGAAAACGGGTGGGAGCATTCCGCCTCAGAGCTGGTGTTTTCAGTCATTTGGCTCCGTGCTTCACTGTTCTTTCTTGTAGAGTCAAGACGCTGAAGTGAATGGATGTTGGTATCCATGTAAGAAAGGCCCCAGTAGCACTGTCCTTTCCACCTGCAGAAGAGAACTTTCAGTTTGTGGCCATAGGCTGTCACATTTGTTTTATTACTTATGTTGTTTTCCAACAGGATGATATGAAAAAAGTGTATCAGGCAACAAATCTCAATGCCCTTAAGGCTAGAAATAGGTATCAAGTAGCTAATTGGTTTGTAAAAGTAACTCCTATGCCTGCACGTGTCATGTGGCTGCCAGTTAGGAATGCTGTCAGCATTATCACATCAGTCTAGAACAATGTGGAAACATCTGTGGGATTTCTGGCCTCCAGGAATGGTCTGACCTCTTGTACTTCTATTTTTAAGCTGCTTGTGTTCCATTTTTCCCAACTCTGTGGGAACTCTGGAAGGGAGAGGACATGTCTGTAGTTCATGTGGCATCTAGCAGAGCACCTTGCAGTTTCTATCAGCATCCACCAAGCCCCCACTAAAATTATATTTAACCCAGGATTGAAAATAGAAGGAATTTTAATTTAAACCTGCAGACTTTAGTAGGAACCCCTTAGTGTATCAAGTCATGGTAATGTCATGTGGAGTGATAGATCTTACCTGAGTGTGTTTAGATCTTGTGATACAAAAGGTTGGTTGATGACTCCCATTAGGGGCACTCCTGTCTGTAGGTCATAGACACCAATTAAAATGGTGACACACTGAAGTCCACTGGGGAAGATTCCTTGGTTGGATTTAATGTCAGCAGAACCTTTTATATACTGATAAGTTGAATCTGGAAAAAAAAAATGAAGCACATTTGTTTGGATTCAGGTAATGATTATTTCAAAGATAATGATGGATACAACTGGAAACGCTGTGCTGTATCATTTCTGTGTTCTACCAATTTGGTAACTGCTGTGGTCTGAATGTATTCTCCCCAAATTCTAACCCCATAAAGGTGATCGTATTAGTAAGTTAGGCCTTTGGGAGATACCTAAGTCATGAGGGTGAAACCTTAATTAATGAGATTAGTGCCTTATAGAAGAGGCTCCAGAGAGATCCTTAGTCCCTTCCACTCTATAAGGACATGGTGAGAAGGTGCCAGCTATGAAGCAGGAAGAGGGCCCTCATCTCACCATGCTGGCACTCCAGAACTTTGAGAAATAAGTTTCTATTGTTTATAAGCTACCTAGTCCATGGTATTTTGTTAGCACAGCCCGAACAGACTAAGAGAGTAATCAGTCAAGTTTTGCCTTTGAGTGTCACTCGTTTCAAATTGTTATTTGACCTCTTGTACTTCCATTTTCAAGCTGCTTGTGTTCCATTTTTCCCAACTCTGTGGGAACTCTTGAAGGGAGAGGACATGTCTGTAGTTCATGTGGCATCTAGCATAGCACCTCGCATACCATAAGCACTCAAATATCCATCATATGTCAAAAGCATTTAAAAGCTAATGACTCAGGATGACTGTGGTGGGATTCTTTAGAGCCTGTTACTAATCAGAGGACAAGTATAGTGTGGATGGATGGGAAAATCTCCTTCCAGAAATCTCTCAGGGGTGAAATTACCTTTTTTTTTTTTTGTCCCTCAAATTAAATTTTTTTAAAAATGTTTTATTTATTTTTGAGACAGAGACAGAGCATGAGTGGGGGAGGGGCAGAGAGAGAGGGAGACAGAATCCGAAGCAGGCTCCAGGCCCTGAGCCATCAGTGTAGAGAGTGACGCGGGGCTCGAACTCACAAACTGTGAGATCATGACCTGAGCCGAAGTCGGGCACTTAACTGACTGAGCCACCCAGGCACCCCTGTCCCTTAAATTAGAAGAGGGAGTCAGTGATGGTGGCACAAAAGGAAGAAATTGATAGTCCTCCTGTGAAAAAGAAGGCAATGAGCTTAAGAGACATACATGCCAGCAGCTGACTGCCAACATCTAGTAGTGAGTTAATACCCAGTTAAGGTGTGCTGTGCAAAAGAGCTGGCTAGCAGAATCAATTCAGGATAGAACCAAGAAATAGGAGATTCTGGTCCCTCAGAAAACCACAACTAATGCTAATTTACCATTGTGTGATAAAAGATTTTGGGAAATCTTAGTTTGCATATGTAAGCCATCGATTGAATGTTCTGTAATTCCCTGGTGATTAAAGGCACTTCTGTAATGTTATATTAATGTGCTTGCAAGATGGGAGGATGGGGGCGGGGGTGCCTGGGAGTGGTCCCAGCTGTATTGGGCAGAATGTGGTAGGCAAGTGGAAACGAAAAAAAAAGGAGAGACTCTGCAAATTAATATCCTGGGCATTGTATTAATAGCATCACTGAAATAGACCTACACTGTTAAAACACAGAGCTATAAACTAGGGTTCTACCACAACCATGCCCAAGAAAATAATAGGTAAGATTTACGTAGGGCACACAAACTGGGAGTGAATCACATTCAGCTGTGTTATACTGTGTTTTGCTTGACCTATACAGTGGTTTTGACTGTTTACTTGTTTAATTGAATTAGTAGTCAGTGGTTAAAAAATGGGAGCTATCACTTAAAAACCTGGATTTTGGTTTCTCTTTAAAAACCTAAACATCTAGACTGTACTCCTCTATGGCAACAATCTGCTAGAGCTGAGTATTCTTTAAATGGCACGTGTGCTCAATTAGTTATAGCTACTATTAGTTCATTATTCTCTCATATTTACCAGTCTGGCCTCTGAAGTCTTTCAAAGATGAATTAATTCAGCTTTGTGTGTGTGTGTGTGTACGTTAATTCAGCTTTGTATATATATGCACACACAGAGATGGCACACAAATACTTGTGCATATCCATTGTAGAAATGTTACAAGTATACACATAACAACACATCATCACACGTATACTTTCACTCTTCACTATTCATTTTATAACTCTGAAATGTTAAAATCTTCTAGGAGAATTAAACTACACTCTGAATTTTTATTTTTCCATGCCTCCTCCCACAAAAGGATTACTAATAAGAACAAATAAAAGCAAACATTCTCCTCTACTTACCTATGGGATCCACCCAGATTCCCAAAATGTCCTGTGGAATGCTGATCTCTATTGAATCCAGAGTTGGGTCAGTAAAAGTGACATCCTGATGGACAACCTTGGCTAATGCTTCAGACGCCAACTTGTTACCATTAAGGACTTTGCTAAGAAGCTCTACTGTTTCTTCCTCTGTTGGACACAGTCTCAAGATAATCTTTTCCCCTGGAATAAAGACAAACTAAAAGCCATTACATTTCAAGAGCTCTGGGGGAGAAACAACAACTGAGGGGTGAGGAAGAGCCAAAGCTGTGCACTTAGATTGGGCGAGGGCAATATGTTCATACTCCTGGTTCCTACCCTGGTTGACTGCCAGAATCACCCAGGCAGCTTCACAAGGTCACAGGTGCCCAGTAGTGGCCGAAATACCTAGTATGACGTGAGGGGTAGATTCCAGGTATCAAAGAAACTTCTTCCCAGGAAAATGTCCACAGGGGAACATGCATACAATCTTGCATCTAGTTTAAGGGAGCTCATGAACCAGTTAAGAAACCCTGAATCCCGAGCCCTTGATAATATTTATGTTTTATGCCTTCTGCCTTCTGAATATACACAGGTCACCTTGTTAGTGTTAGAATGTATTATCGAAAAGAAGGGAGGTTTTATCAGCACACGAAATGCTTCTACCTCCCTCTATAAAACTGCTTTTAACTAAAAGGTGTTTATGCAACTTTACAGCAAAGTACCATAAGATGAAGTGTAACTACTCTTTACGTGTGGTAAACTGCATGACTCTAAATGACATACCTAAAAATAGCTCTCCTCTGTGAAACCCACTGGAAATTAGGATGTAAGTAAAGCTACTCATCCAAATGAAACCACAAGTTACCAAATCCAGCTGCTTCACGAGCACTTTGAACATGCTTCTTAGACCCTTGGTTAATCTGGTTTCTAGCTCCCAACAGAAGTGAGGAAAGAGGCAAAAATAGGCAACTTAGTAGCAACACAAAGGGACGGCAATGGTGAATATAAACTTTTTTTTTTTTTTTTAAATTTTTTTTTTCAACGTTTATTTATTTTTTGGGGGACAGAGAGAGACAGAGCATGAACGGGGGAGGGGCAGAGAGAGAGGGAGACACAGAATCAGAAGCAGGCTCCAGGCTCTGAGCCATCAGCCCAGAGCCCGACGCGGGGCTCGAACTCACGGACCGCGAGATCGTGACCTGGCTGAAGTCGGACGCTTAACCGACTGCGCCACCCAGGCGCCCCTATAAACTTTTTAAAAGAAGAAGACATGGCACTTTGGGGCTTTTTAGGTACATAGACAAGTACTCCTAGTGACCCTAGCCATTCCAAGGACTGGCAGCAGCATCACCTGAGAGCCTGTTAGAAATTCAGAACTTCAGGGGCGCCTGGGTGGCGCAGTCGGTTAAGCGTCCGACTTCAGCCAGGTCACGATCTCGCGGTCTGTGAGTTCGAGCCCCGCCGCAGGCTCTGGGCTGATGGCTCAGAGCCTGGAGCCTGTTTCCGATTCTGTGTCTCCCTCTCTCTCTGCCCCTCACCCGTTCATGCTCTGTCTCTCTCTGTCCCAAAAATAAATAAACATTGAAAAAAAAAAATTAAAAAAAAAAAAAAGAAATTCAGAACTTCAGGCTCCATCCCACACCTGAGTTTTAAAGAATCCCAAGTGATTCATGTGATCATTAAAGTTTGGGAAACACAGTATGAATCTATTACAATGATGACTGTATCAGCAAGAAACATTCAATTCTATTTAGTTAAGTTCAAATTAAATTAGACTGTTGAAGTTGGGGAATCATAATGCTAATCACTGCCACTTAATCAAGCACCTATGACTGGGCTTGGTAAAAGTCATGGGATCAGGCCAAGAAGCAAATCATATCACATCACTCCTGCGCTTAAAATGCTCCAGTGAAGGGCACCTGGGTGGCTCAGTCAGTTAAGCATCTGACTCTTGATTTAGGCCCAGGTCATGAATCTCATGGTTTGTGAGATCAAGCCCCACATCAGGTTTCTCCTTGACAGTGAGGAGCCTATTTGGGATGTTCTCTCTCTCCCTCTCTCTCTGCCCCTCCCCTGCTCACTCTCACACACACACTCTCTCTCTCTGTCTCAAAATAAATAAACTTAAAAAAATAAAAAAGAATAAAAAAAAAAATCTCTAGTGAATTCCCGTCACACGTAGAGGAAAATTCAAACTCCTCCTGCAAACTTCCACGCTCTGTTCCTGCCCCCACTTACCTTATCCATCCCACGGGCCATGTTTCTGTGACCCACCCCCAGCACGCTAAACTCATTCTCCCCTTCGGTTCTCAGGAATATGTATGTGGAATGCCTTTTTGCCCCTATAATTCTAGGTAAATAAAATACTAAATTGTTTTTGAGGTAGGCAAGCATAGGACTTCTTATCAGTTAATCACAGGTGTTTTTTTCAACCTTAAGAAGTTTAAATGAGATTTCTCTCAATGAGTATCATAGAACTAATTGCATCTTAATACGCAGCCCACAAAGGGGAAAATTTTCCCAGCGTTAATCCTGAAATTAGTTTTTGCCTTTGTAACTGTGCCTCTAGAGGTTTAACTATTTGTCAGTGATCAGTGATTAAAGTTCACTATTTTAATCTTCTACCTTAAACAAATAAAACACCCAAACTAAAAATAATTTGTTTCTCTCTAAGGGATCAGAGATTTTGATATTTTTCTCTCTACCATAAGGGAACATGGAAGTAGATCAACGGACAATCTGGCCCACAGGAAACTAATTAAAGAAGACATAAAATTTGGTATTAAAGGAACCTTTTATTTAATCCAACTCCTTTTACCAAGGTTCTGAGACCAGAGAACTAATGAGGTGAACACGTTTTCTTTACTCAAGAGCACACAGTATTTCAGAGACAGGGCCTCTCTAGATTCTCAACCAAGGTCTATGGACTCCCCGGGGAGGTCCATGAATGGGTTTAAAACTTGGACCTAGGGGCACCTGGCCAGTTGACTGAGCATCCAAATTTTGATTTCCTCTCAGGTCATGGTACCAGCGTCATGGGATACAGCCCTGTGTCTGGCTCCAAACTGAGCACGGAGCCTACTTAAGATTGTTTCTCGGGGTGCCTGGGTGGCTCAGTCGGTTGAGCATCCGACTTCAGCTCGGGTCATGATCTCACGGCTTGTGAGTTCAAGCCCCACATCGGGCTCTGAGCTGACAGCTCGGAGCCTGGAGCCTGCTTCAGATTCTGTGTCTCCCACTCTCTCTGCCCCTTCCTCGCTCATGCTCTGTCTCTGTCTCTCTCTCAAGAATAAATAAAACATTAAAAAAAATTTTTTTAAAAAAAAGATTGTTTCTCTCCCTCTGCCCCTCTCATCTACTCATGCTCTCTCTCTAAAAAAGGAAAACAAAACAAAAACAAAAAACAAAAAACACAAAACTTGAACCTAAAATTGTCTATATAACTGTAAATGTGCATCTTTCTGAGAGCATCTGTAACTTCCATTAGATTCTCAAAGGGCCATGCAACTTCCCCAAACATTATTTAAATGGTACAGATTTATATATAAAATAATACATGTGGACTTGCTAAATACTTACAAGATACTACATCTCTCTAACTTGAATGGCATAATATTCTGAGGTACTCAATGAAGCTTAACATTAAAATATGCTATTTATATGAAAGGCTTACAAACATTCCTTTATTTCTTGATGTCATTGAAAATTACAATACCATATAATAATTAAATTATAAAAATACATTAGGATTCTTATACTTACCCAAATCATTAGTAAACTCATTGGATTCTTCTCCCAAAATGTTTTTTCCCAAGCCTGGAAACTGAATGATTTAGAGTATGACAAAGAAACAAAAAGACAAAAACAAAGACAAAGCAAAAACCAAAAAATCCCCAAATCCCACATACATGTTCAATTCTGTGCATATTCTCATTTTGTACTTCAAATTAAATAGTACAACTAGATCTGAAATTTAGAAATTTACAATCCCAGAAATCAATCTAGTATAAAAAGTGAAGTCAGGTTGGTTCAGTACTTAGTTTTCTAGTATTTTCCTGCTCCTTTGCCCCTCCAGGAAGTTCAAATCATGGTAGAAGTCTGGTTTCCTTATGTTCTGTTGGGTCTGCAGAAGTACTTTAGAAACTTCATCCTTCCACTTACAGGCGATAGAACTAGAATATTTGCAAAGGAGACACTTGAACTGTTGTTGCTCTTCAACAGCACCCTACTGGTTTATGTGAGTTAATGGGATTGACCAAGTACCTAAGACTATGACTTGAGACTGGACAGAAGGGATCAGAGGATGACATTAGATGTCATTGCTTTCCTTTTCAGGTGTCTTCCGCACTTGTTGGAGGTATCACGAGACTTCAGGCAAGGAAGGGGATACAGAAAAAAAAGGGGGGTTGGAATATTTTATTGACTGATAATGCATCAAAATAGAATGAAAAAATGGAGCTAAGTAAGAATCTTCTCTCATCCCTTGTATGACCAGGAAGCTTTCAGGGACATTTTGCTTCTGATCCTCTCTGTGGTAAAGATAATTTTTCTCAAAATATGTGCTTAGTTACGATATGCATGATGTTCTCAGGGAACAAAAGCAAGGAAACGCTTCAGATATTTGAACCCAGTCATTTGCAGATGGCCAAGAGCTTTAACAATGCCTGCAACCACTTGTTATTTTTTTCCTCTTCTGAAGAACAATCCAAGTCAACAGGGGCTGCCAGTGAGCCCATTCATCCCGAGGCTACAGGATATAAGGGTCAGGAAACAAAGCCTCTTATATAGCCAGCAATGAATGTCGTTTATTTGTTCATAAGTCCTGTCATATGTTTATCAATGAACAGTTACCTCAGCTTGTTATAATGCTTGGGGGCAAATATTAGCCAATAACTGTGCATGTTGATACATTTCTAATGCAGTTGCTCAACCTTCTCTTGCACCCAACTATCTCGATCAGTAACAAAAATAAACTTGCTTCATTTATTGGAGCTAGATATTACAGGGCATGAAAAAGTATAGTTGGCAGAGATTTCAAGGGGTCATTTATTCTCTCTTCCTGCCTATGTTCAAGAATTCATTTAAATGGTTCCAAATGATTCCCAACATTTTGCGAATTTCATAGAAACTATTCCAATATTTTGTACTGCTTCCTGTAATAAAGTTCTATCCTCTCAAATCTTAAAAAAATATGGAATTATTAGATTATCATATAAAGGCAACATAGTATTGCAAAGAGCACAAACTCTAGAGCCAGTCGGCCTGTGTTCAAAAGCCAGCCCTGCTATTTGCTTGCTGTGTAACTTTGGACAAGTTACTTAACCTCTCTGTGCTTCCCTTTTCTCATCCATTACATTGGAATAATAGTTTCTACCTCATAAAATTATTACAATTTTAATATAAAATATAAATATAATATATTATTTATAATTATTTATATTATTTATAATTATATAATATAATAGTTACATAAATTAATATACTTAAAGCCCTTAGAAGTGCCTGACACACAGTGAGGACTCGTAATTGTCTGCTAGTGCTATTGTTTGTTATAACTACTTACAAATAGTTTCTTTTCCCAGTCAGCTTAAGATACCTAGAATCACAATCATTGTTAGTTGTAAATGTTTTTCTATTATAATAAAGGGAATTTCCAGTATCCAGGACAGTACAAGCCAATAACTGAGGCAACCATTAGATACAAGATTACATCAAAAGGTGGGATATGATATGTCAAGTTAAAAAAAGAACTCAATAAAACAGTATGTTCTCATTTCTACTGAGATCAGTTCTATGTGCCATGCAAACTACATGTAGACGGAAAATGTTCCTACAAGATTTGGTAAAACATAGCTGTCGTTCTCTCTAGTGTTAGGATTAAGGATTCTTATTTTTGCTTATTTTCCAGAGAACATGTATTATTTATTAAAAAGAAATTCATTGATAAGTAAAAAGCTCCACGCCCAAATGTTTCTCTTTAGTTGTCAGAATTGTGATTTTTTTCCCCTTATTTGCTTTTCCGTATTTTAAATTTTTTCTGCAATGAACATTTTGGTAATTTTGTAGTCAAAACAAGGGGACGGGAAAACCCAAGTTGTTTATTAGAATCCTAGGCGCTAGTATTCTGAGGTGGGGAGGGAAAAGGAAAAGGCACGCTATTCTATCGAAAAAAAAACCACAGGGCAATTACCTTGGCTGTGACCTTTCTTACCTTGTTCTCCATATTCTGTTTTATAACTTCCTGTACCAGTACATCAGCCAGGGTCTTGAAATCAACTGCAAACTTCTTGTTCTTTTCTCCCTCTTTCTTTTCTTCTATCAGCAGCTGGAAGAGGGCTTCCTGCTGCCTGCATGCCCGGGCGATGTTGGCAGCTTTCTCAGAGACACGGAGCAGCTCCCGGAGGATAGCTGACATTCTGAACCTTGCTTTCCAGTGGCGGTGCTGGTGGAATCGGCACCTACCCTCTGGGCTGTCAGCTGGAAAAGTACAAGAATGTGAAAGAGAAAGCAGTTCAGGGAATGATGTCAGGGTGCCTCTGACACTACTAAACAGCCCGTCTGGCAGTCAACCTGGTCGGCAGGGCTGAACAGCTAGCATATGCCCTAGTCACATCTTCAGTGTGAAAGAGCAGATCGCATCTAAAATATCAAAGTTATTTTTTAATACTTCAAAATGTACTTTCAGTCTCAAAAATCCATTATGCAAAGAATTGAATTCTCAGAGAAGGGAAGTCTTTGAGAATCCTCTACATTATATTTCTAAATCCCTAGATGGACAGGCAGGTGGAAACAAGCACAATGTTAAAAGGAAAACAGAAGTCTTGTAATGACCTTACAATGATCACACAGGCTCAGTGGCAATGTTGAAGCAGCGCTTTCTTTCACCCTATTGGGGAAGAAGACAGAAGTGGAAGAGGATTTGTCCTTATCCGTTTTAGGGCAACTTTCTAAAGTACTAAGCATCACTTCAGCAAGCACTGTCGTGTCCTACAAGACTCTGAAGCCACGCTTGGGCTAACAGCTAAGCTGTCTTCCAACTACCTTTTTTTTTTAATGGGGAGAAAAAAGTCCCACAATCTGTGCTGCTGTAAAAGTTTAAATAGTAAAGTAAAACACGCAACTTGCTGGACTTTAAAAGTTCTGGCTTCGAAGAAGTATGCTGTCATACCTTGACATAGCAATTGGGTAATTAGGAAACATTTCTCACTTTTCAGCAGTAGGTGCATTTCACTGAAAGCTCCAACAAGCTTCAAATGCGATGTCATTGTGAGAATTACTGTGAGGATTCTCAGTTTTGTTTTACAGTCAAGGAAACCTGAAGTCTAGAAAGATTGGGTAACTTCTTCAGGGTTACAAAAGACTAAACGGCAGGGCTCTGAGTCAGTCTCATTCACAAGCCCAGGATCTTTATTGTCATAATAAACACTCAACTTCTTTAAAAAAAATTCCCTTAATGGACTCTCAGAGGCTGAGGATTAATATAACAAGGATGTCCTTGCAATGGAGTTAACTGTGAGTGGTCATAGTTGGTTTGTCTTAAGTTTGCCAAAAAAAAAAAAATGCTATATTCTTAAGATTATGCGTCAACCACCATGAGAAAATATGTCCAACCTCAACAGTAACAGAAGTGAATAAAAACAATGAGATCTCTTCCTTTGCTACTAGGTAGACAAAGCTATTTTAAGCTAGCATTCATTCTTGCAGGTATGGTGAAACAGGTGCGGATGCTCTACTCAGGGACATGCAAACGAATGGGTTTCCAGAGGGGGTTTGAGATAAATGTATCAAGATTGCTACATATGTCACTTATCTTTAGGCAGTAATTCCATTTTGGCTTAATTTGTGTTAAAAAAGTCAGAGTTGGGTTAAGATATATTTGCAAAAGAAGGATTAACATTGTTTACAATAGCAAAAGGTTGAAAATAATCTTAAATATTTGTAAAATGTATGACAGACTACTATGTGGTCCTTAAAATCATGTTTTTAAGGAATATTTAATAATATGGAGATATGTTAATGCTATAGCATTAAACGGGAAAACCTTATAGCTATGTATATAGTATGATAATATGTTACCAATTTGTGTTTATATGCACACATACATTCTCTAGGTGTGTGTGTGTGTGTGTGTGTGTACACATATATACATATATATGTATACATATATATACATACATATATATGTATATATGTGTATATATATATCGAGAGAGAGAGAGAGAGAGAGGAGAGAGCGAGATTGAAAGACCAGTAGGTGATGCTGTACTGGTAGTTATGCAGATATTTAATGGTAGTTATTGAGTACGAAATTGTAAATGATTTTTTTTATTATGCTTTTCTATAATTTTCAAATATTCTACAATAAATATATACTATTTTTATAATAAGAAATGACATTCAAAAGTATCTTGGGACAATTAAGCATGAAGGACAATAATTCGTCAATTTGTGGAGACAGTTGTCCAAAGTAGTACTATGGTAATAACACAAAGAGCTGTCAAGTGGTAGAGAAGATGAAGTTAAAAATTAAACAAAAACACCTATCTACCTAACTGCCATTTTTCATCCAGGAGTGAATAATAGTCAAAGATTCATTTGGTTGACTTGAACCTAAACACTAAGAAAAACAGGGGCACCTGGGTGGCTCAGTCGGTTAAGCATCCAACTTCAGCTCAGGTCATGATCTCCTGGTTTGTGATTTCGAGCCCCACATCAGGTTCTGTGCTGATAGCTCAGAGCCTGCAGCCTGCTTCAGATTCTGTGTCTCCCTCTCTCTGTTCCTTTCCCTCTCACACTGTGCCTCTCTTTCTCTCAAAAGTAAATAAACATTAAAACATTTAAAAAAAAGTTATATTAATAAGCTGAGGCACTTTGACTTAGAAATAATTTATGGCACCTGTACACTATAAATTATAAATTATATGAAATGTGTATATACCCGGATACATACATATCTTGGAATACACATGCCCCAAGGGTATAAATTCAGTAACTCTGATAATATTGATTTCTTTGTAAATGTTCTAAGTAACTGATTATAAGTGAAGAGAAAATAATCAGTGAACCAATAGCATCCAAATAGCTTACCTTAAAAGCAGCATAAAGATTTTAAGGAGTCTAATTTGAAAACTTTCTAGATAAACAGTATCAGTATTGTCTATTTCCCTCAACTTTGTTAAAACCAAGTTTGTTTAAAGAAACACTATACCACTGCACTATTGCACAACCAAGAAACTTTCCCTATGATGCCCTCAGAACACTCAGGTGAGCTACTTACAGAAGCCACACCACTACCCCTTTCTTCCCATAGAAAGCTCACCCCAGGGATCTGGAGTTTCTCCCCTTTGAACTTGACCTTTATTTCCTCAATAATGACCATTCTCTCACAACTTGAGCACAGCAGCTTGACCAGCAGGAAAGAAGTATCAGCTATAAACTTCAGTCCTGCAATTAATAGGTGTACAGATTTTAGGAATTCATCATAACACAATACTCGGGTTTTTCAGTTCCAAAGTTATCTTAGAGTCCAACCTTAATCACTCTTTCTTCTGACCCTGGGCAACACTATCATATTTTGTTAAGCTCCAGATTGAATGCCCAGTTTCAACTTCGGACTATGCTTTCTCCAGCCATCCTATAGAACCCAGCACTGTTTACCTTTCTCCAGGATCCTAGCTTCCTAAAAAATCTCTCACAGCTATCATTATCTACATGCAAAACTTTCTGATTAATTTGCACAACTAGCCTGCTACTTTCTGGCTGAATGGACCATTTCCACCATATAAACTGAACCAACATTCTCTGTGCTTCTCTTCAAACTGCTTCCATGTATCTCTCACCATCGGCCCTCAACTCAGGTCACTCAGGCCATTAGCCTGAGGGGAGCACTGAACAATTCATCCTCACCTTGAGTGACTCAACTGGAATAACTCAAATTGTCTGTGGAAAAACTGAGGTCTACACTAGATGCTGAATTTCTTCAGGTTTATCAATAACTCTTAAAAACACTTATGGAAATTATCTTTCAGATGCTTTTTTTAAATGTTTATTTTGAGAGAGAGAGAGCACACACGAGTTGGGGAGGGGCAGAGAAAGAGAGAGACAGAGAGAGAGAGAGAGAGAGAGAGAATCCCAAGCAGGCTCTGTGCTCTCAGCACAGAGTCTGACTCGAGCCTCAATCTCACAAGCTGCGAGACCATGACCTGAGCTGAAATCAAGAGTCAGGTGCTTAACTGACTGAGCTACCCAGGCATCCCTCAGATGATTTTTAAAAACAAGTCTACATACTCATTTTTTAACCTAAGCTAGTTTTATTTAAACATTTCAAATGCCTTAAATGAAAATTATTACGGACTCATGATTAGTAAGTTATGAAATTTACCATAATTTAATAGCCTTTAATAAAGAAGAAATTATTTTTGATTAGTATTTCTTAATAGTTGTTCTGAGAACCACCTGTATCAGAATTAACCAAGGTGCCTACTAAAAAGACAAATTCCTGGGCTCCATCCAAACTTGGTGAATCAGAATCTTTAGGGAAAGGGCCTAGGAATCTATATTTTTGTCAGCCTCCTAGATGATGCTGACCACTGAGGTTTTTTTAATATATTTTTTTCAATGTTTATTTTTTGAGAGACAGAGACAGAGAATGAGCTGGGTAGGGGCAGAGAGCGGGGGGGGAGACACAGAATCCGAAGCAGGCTCCAGGCTCTAAGCTGTCAGCACAAAGCCCGACACGGGGCTTGATTTCACAAACCATGAGATCATGACCTGAGCCAAAGTCTGATGCCTAACCGACTGAGCCACCCAGGCTCCCCTGACCACTGAGATTGAATATCTACTATTCTTCAGGCCCACTTCTTCTTCTTCAACACCATTCTGGCAAGCCCATGGGGGCTGGCACCTGGTGGCAGATATCATGGTGGAACCATGTAGGTGCAAGAGTTCCTCTATTGGTTATCCACATGCAGAGACAGGGCCAAGTTAAAATAATAGCTAACATGTATTGGGTGCTTGCTGTATGCCAGGTATCCTTCTAAGCACTTTACATATATTATTTATTTAATTTTCACAAAACCTGATGAAGAAGGTACTGTTATCTCTATTTTACAGATAAAGAGACTGAGGCACAGGAGGTTAAGTAGTTTGTCCAAAATCACACAGCTAGGAAGTGACTGTGACAAGATCCAAGTCCCAGGAAAATGGCAGTCGCTCTATTAGCCAGCACCGTAGCCAATAAAATTCTTTCATAAATTCTTACCTGTTAAGTCAGGGGAAAAGTAATTATTGGGTAAATAACCATAAGTATATTATTACTATAAGGTACATTATATAGCAAAAAAATTAGAGAAACACACCTAGCTGACAGCTGTCACTAATTTGACTATTAAAAATCACTATCTGACACTTGACTTCCTTTGTACTCTTAGAAAAACCTTTCCCCAGCTGATCTCCAATGTATACCATCTTTGCTGGAAAGTAAAATCTCATCCATCATATTCTACTGATGTCTCACTTAAGTGGCTGTGTTGGCATCAGCGGGAAGGGCTTAGCTCATTCCAAATATCTAATTCCTGTTGCATCAGTTTGCTAGGGTTGCCAGAACAAAATGCCACAGACAGGGTGGCTTCAACAACAGAAATGTATTTTCTCATAGTTCTGAAGTTCCAAGAGCAAGGTGTCTACACGTTTGGTTTCTCCTGAAGCCTCCCTCCTTGATGTGCAGATGACCACCTCCTCGCTGTGTCCTCCTATAGCCTTTCCTCTGTGCATGAACATCCCCGGTGTCTCTCCCTCTTTTTATAAAGACACCAGTCAGATTGGATGAGGGCTCATCCATATGATATCATAAACCCTAATGATCTCTTTGAAGACCCTGTCTCCAAATACAGTCACATTATGAGGTACTGGGGGTTAGGGCTACAACATGCACATTTTGAGGGAATACAACTTATCACCCAACACCTCTCCTGAAAGAGAGACCTTGATAATCTTAGCAAATGTCAACAAAATCTATTCCTTCATCTTCTGTCTTCTGGCCAGATAGTAAAGATGGAGTAAGGTACTTTGCCCCGTCTATATGGTCAATAAATTTAATTCTGTGAGTCAGTCTTTCCTAATAGGAGGTACTCACTTTAACAGCCAAATCATTAATGATACAGTGAACATTGAAATAACCTCCTGTAAGCCTTACTCTGGGACAACCTACTTCAAGGCACTTTTGAGCAGAACAGGTTTGAAGAAGTTATATTCCTCACCATCTCAGACCAAATGTATGTCAACATAATAGTGTATCGCAATGTCAGACAGAAATGGTCTCTTTAGCTTTTGGGGGATTTTTTCATCCCCAGTTGGAGAAATATTGAATACATTGAAGTGGGTGAAAAAACTGTTCTTAAGACTTTTCATGGGAACCCAAATCTCTACACAGACAAAACTCCATTTTAATTCCAACCATCCTGTCATCTCATCAGAACACCAGTATTTTAAAAATCACATTTGAATAATATATGCATATTTCAGATGTGATAAACAGTACAGTGGGAAAGACACAGGCTTTGGAGACAAACCTGGGATCAAAACCTGGCTTTGCCATGAACTAGCTGTGGGGCATCAGGTAATTTACTTATGCCGTCTGAGCCTCTCTCCTCATCTGTAATATGAATATAATAAAGTGCAGGGACACTGTGAAGATCAAATGAGATATTTCTGGAAAAGTACCGAGCACAGAGCTTTGCATATAGTAGATAACAAAGGACAGCTATGACTATTAAATACAAATTCACAGAAATACAGTCACGTGTCCTTCCTTGAGAAAATAAGAGGTTGGCAACTTTATATGGGTCGCCAAAATCTTTTCTGAAAATTTACTAGTCCATTAAATCCCAAAGGCTGGGAGCTACTTGTAATTCTCTGAATGACCCAGATAAACTTCCTTTATGCAGGCCAGATCTGATTGCTTCAGTTTCTGGGCGTCTGAGTGGAAATTTGGCTCCTGGAGGCTGTATGACTACTCTGACATCATGGTAGGCCCTGTATGGATGGCTTGAGAGGATCATTATACTGTCAAGGGGGACATTTTGTCAGGATATTTTATGGGGATTCTAGGGCCCAAGTGTGTTCTTTTTTGTGTGAAGAGCCTGGTTGTACCAGGAACTGGCCTTGCCCCTTAGCTGTTTACAGTGACAGAAGTGTGACGACATTGATAAGGGCCCTCAGCAAAACAGAACTGCTAATGAGTAAGCAAGTAGGTCAAAGCATTTCTGTTGTCATTCCTTTCTTCCTGCAGATAACTTCATAAACAACATTACAGGGACAAACTCTGTATTTACAAAGCTCAGAGAAAATGCATCAGATGACATTATTAAATACCTCTGAGGTATGTGCTAAGAGTTATAAGAAACCACACACCTTTGAAACTTCGGGTTTTTGTAAAATGTTTATTTTTAAGAGAGAGAGAGAGCGAGAGTGTGCACCCAAGAGTAGGGGAGGGGCAGAGAGAGAGGGAGACAGAGGATCCCAAGCGGGCTCCTTGCTGGCAGCAGGCTCACAGGGCTGGAACTAATTAATGAACTGAGAGATTGTGACCTGAGCTGAAGTTGGACACTCAACTGACTGAGCCACCCAGGTGCCCCAAAGTTTTGGTTTTTAAAAGCTTTATTTTTATGCAATCTCTACATTCAAAGTGGGGCTCGAACTCACGACCCCAAGATTAAGAGTTGCACGTTCTACTGGCTGAGGCAGCCAAGTACCCCAGAAACCACACACCTTTAAATCTCCTGCCAGACAGAGCCTAGACAAGCAAACCAATGTACTGGTGTTGGTGAGATGGAACACAGATTTGGCTGGCCTCTGTGCTCCAGGTGCACAAGAAGGAGGGTCAGGCATGGTTCCTGGAGGAGCCAACTGCTGAACTGACTGTTCTCTCTCTTTCTCCCTGCCCTCCCCTTTTAAAAAATACTTTTTATCGAATTAGAAACACATGCAGAAAAGTATGCAGGTTCAAAGTGCATAGCTTGATGAATTTACACAAAGTCAACCTACTCATGCAACTGTCACTCAGATCCAGAACATTACCAGTGCCTAAAAGCCCCCATCATATCCCCCCATCAGTAACCTCTCCTTCTTCTCCAAGAGGAACCACCATTGACAAACATGTTTAAATGGATTTTCTTCCACCAAAATTAATCTGTCAAGGATTATTCATTATGTAAATTTTCAAATTATAACTGTTAGGAGAAATGTGATTCAAAGGAGTTCTTTATTGATCTTTTTAGACAATTGCTATTATTTTTTATTTCTGTGATGATAAGTAACATGACCCAAATATATTCTCTGAATATTACAGTAGGAAAGCAAGGTCATAGATCACGTTCTGTATCATTTTTTTGCAGGCTGGGTGTAGCAGCCTGCCTCCTGTCATTCTACTTCCACGTTATAGAGGCAAAAGTTGATTTTTAACAGATATTGACAGATGTTGAATAAATCAATACCAAAAACTGAATGTAACATTTGCCTTTAAAGGAACACAAACTAATAAAAGAATATAGTCCTTTTATTCAAAAAGTTCAAACTAGTAAAAAGACATAAATTGCTCATTAAAGCCAACATGTAAAAATTATCCTGCATGCTTGCTAATCCTACAACCATAGATAACTATCTAAGTTGGTTAATATTTATCTTCCCGATCTGAATTCTTTATTTCTATCTCCCCATTCTTTGGTATTAATGATGCTTACCATCAGTCATGTTTGTAAAACAGAGCTTTCTTATTCCCAGGTCAAATTGGGACTATATGTGATTGATTATATGTGATTCTTACAAATTCCCAGGAGAAAAACAGATGTTTTCTAGAATTTGGAAGATCAGATCCTATTTAAAAAGCAATTGATAATGAAAAATTATGACATCACTATAACTAAACTAGGTTCTCCTTAAGCAATATTAAAAGAACAGTTTCTGGGGCACCTGGGTGGCTCAGTCAGTTAAGTGTCTGACTCTTGATTTTGCCTCAGGTCAAGATCTCATGGTTCTTGCGATAAAGCTTCTCATGGGGGTCTGCACTGTCAGAGCCTCCTTGGGATTCTCTCTCCCTCTCTGCCTCTCCCCTGCTGCATGGGCATGTGCACACACACTCTCTCTCTCTCAAACTAAATAAACATTAAAAAAAGAGAACAGTTTGCTTTGATCATTTGAATTTAACTCCTTTGCTGTTTTTTTTTTTTTTTAATTTTTTAAATGTTTATTTTTGAGAGAGAAAGACAGAGTGTGAGTCGGGGAGGAGCAAAGCGAGAGAGGGAAACACAGAATCCAAAACAGGCTCCAGGCTCTGAGCTGTAGCAGAGTCTGATGCGGAGCTTGAACTTGGGATCAGCAAGATCATGACGTAGGCTAAAGTTGGATGTTCAACTGACTAAGCCATCCAGGTGCCCCTAACTCCTTTGCTATTAATTATAACTCTCATTAGCATTGCACTCTGTAAAGAAAAGGATACATTCAAGTATCTATTGATAAAGTTAGCAAACATTTACATTAATTTAAAATTGGATAATAGATTTTAAATATTTAGTTGATTAAAAATAAAAATAAGCTAGCAAACAAACCTCCTCCTCCCCTCAAAACACAAAATACAACAAAACAAGAGAAATAAAGAAAAGGAAGGAAGAGAGAAGAAAAAGACAGAATACTCTGACACTTTCCATTGTGGTAATTCATCTTGACAAATTCTTTTATAGATATTTAATATTCTATTTTGTTAATTTGTTTTTATATATAATTGACCATGTTTTATGCCCAGGTAAAGTTTTTTTTTTTTTTTTTTTCTCTTTTGGATGGAGTTAGGTCATTTTAGTAAAAGTTATAAATAAGTTATTAAAATGTGTGTGCTTATCTTCCCTATTTAGAACACAAAAGGGGCAGTAAAGAAATCTGTTACATGAAAGAGAAATGATCAAACACAAGAATTTGCTGTAGATTACTAGTCACAGTAATCTATATTAAAAGCCCATTAATAAAATGTTCCTATAACATTAAAGGACTTGAGTTAACATTGCATACCACATAAAAGAGACTAAACATGCAAAAATGTTTGTTAGATTCAATCATCAGGAGGCTTGACTACAAAAGGATATAAAAGTTTCAGATTTCCTAAATGGGTGACTTCATCACATTAATAAAACCATAGCTTCCATTTAAGACCATTTTATGTACAGGAATGAGGATAGGTTATGTCACCTACTCATTCCAGCAATAGTTATTTCCCACTTGTGTTTCCCATCCTTGCCTTTTTCGTTGGTCTTTTTAAAATTTTGTCATTTTGACCTATTTGAAGTATCTTCTTTCCCTTAGAGATTCTGATTCAAGAAGTTCCAGGGGCGCCTGGGTGGCGCAGTCGGTTAAGCGTCCGACTTCAGCCAGGTCACGATCTCGCTGTCTGTGAGTTCGAGCCCCGCATCAGGCTCTGGGCTGATGGCTCAGAGCCTGGAGCCTGTTTCCGATTCTGTGTCTCCCTCTCTCTCTGCCCCTACCCCGTTCATGCTCTGTCTCTCTCTGTCCCAAAAAAAAAAAAAAAAAAAAAAAACGCTGAAAAAAAAAAATTAAAAAAAAAAAAAAAAAAAAAAGAAGTTCCAAGCTGCAACCTGGGAATCTTTAAACCACTTTTGTTGCCCCCTCCCCTATGTGCCTGAGGTATTTTTTTTTTTTTTTTAACTAGGCAAATCTGGGAAACACTATGCTAATCATGAGATGGGAAGAAAAATGTTGTCAACCCTGCTTTTATTTCTAAACCCTAAACCAAACAAAAACATCAGCGTACAGAGTTTTTTTTAGCTTCATTTAAAGATTCAAAATATTTTAACAAGGACATTTATTAAGAACACATCCAGAAAAAGTTCTCATATACACCATCCTCATCTTTAATAAAGGAGGAAGACACTTGTTATTAATCACTTTATATGATGTAATTATCTTTAAAAAATTTTTTAACATGTATTTATTTTTGAGAGACAGAGGGACAGCATGAGCAGGGGAGGGGTAGAGAGACACGGAAACACAGAATCCAAAGCAGGCTCCAGGCTCTGAGCTGTCAGCACAGAGCCTTACGTAGGTCTCAAACCCACAAACCAGGAGATCATGACCTGAGCCGAAGTCAGACGCTGAACCGACTGAGCCACCCAGACGCCCCAATGTAATTATCTTTACACAATTTATCTACAAGATGGACTAGAATAAGACATTTTCTAGTTGTTATCAGAGAGAAATAAAAGGAGAAATACATACATAATGAATAACCTTATAACTTTTGTTTCACAGTCCTTATATGCCCAACAAGACATATTTTCTTTCTTTTTTATTTTTCAGGAGTACCACAAGTACAGTCATAATTTAAATCTGTAATGAGGTATTTCACATCAAAGGGCAAGTCCAGGCTGCAATTTCCAAGCATGCAATTTCCAAGCACGGTTTAGTCCCAAAGCATGAAAAGAAATGGTAGCTTATTCCATGCAAAAAGTGTAACTTTATGCATCTTACATAATCCTCTTTATGACCAAGAACTAATTTAAAGAGTAGTATAAAAATCCACAAAAGCTTAAAAATAAAGTCGGCTCTAAATAATTCAATAAGTATGTTTTGAAAAAACGAACTTTTCCCCTGCCTTTATCTTTTCTTTATATTCCCTATTTTTAAAGTAAAAAATGAGGGGCGCCTGGGTGGCGCAGTCGGTTAAGCGTCCGACTTCAGCCAGGTCACGATCTCGCGGTCTGTGAGTTCGAGCCCCGCGTCAGGCTCTGGGCTGATGGCTCAGAGCCTGGAGCCTGTTTCTGATTCTGTGTCTCCCTCTCTCTCTGCCCCTCCCCCGTTCATGCTCTGTCTCTCTCTGTCCCAAAAATAAATAAACGTTGAAAAAAAAAAAAAAAGTAAAAAATGAGATCACTTAGCTAATTCATCACTCAATAGTAGTTCAGTGGATTATTTTCACCATTAGACTGTTATCCGGCTGAGTGGGGCTGATCCTCATCAACTTCTTTGGTTTCAAAGTTAGGAATCACAGGAAAAGGGCCAAAAAAATGTTTTATTTTCAATATGTGGGATTCACTTAAGTGGTCTGTCCATACAGCCTTAACCCCACTGTTCTTTTGAAGTGAATGCCATTCAAACAGAGGGCAAATTTCTGCTTGCTTATTCAATGCCTTAAAATTAGCTTTACAACTGGAAATCTCCAAAATACACACCTTAATTGTTCGTATGTATTTTTCATGGATGTACTAAATAATCTAGGGATTTTTTTCATGCTCTTTGTGTCTAACAGCGTATAGGATTCGGCCAAATTAAATTTTTCCCACTTACTATTCTGGCCACACCACCTATCTATGCACATCTCACAAAACCGCCCTTCCAAATGCAGAGAATTAAAAGCAAGGAAGTAAAGACTTTTCTAAATATAGCCTCATCATGTTTATTTTACGCTCATCTAGTAGGTCACCAGCGGCAGCCAGCAGCAACGGACACTTCGAAGCATCTCCCAAAGCAAAACCAAGGGGCGCTGGACAGCTACGCCATCTACCTGTTGAACCTGGGCAACTGCTCTCCGCAAATGTCAGGTCAGCTTCTTCGATCTGGAAATGCTCAAGATCGGGTTGTTTTTGTTTTTGTTTTTGTTTTTTTTAACAAAGTTGTTGGCTAACCTTTCTTCCCACCCTCTGCTTCTTTCGGGTCATTTCTGCAGGGCGGAGGGAGCCGAGGGAGCCGCGGGAGCCGCGAGCTCCTCGGACCGCCGGGCTGCAGCCGCGATGCGGGCGGGCCGGGTGGCAGCCTGACTGCCGCGGACAGAGGTCGTCACAGGCCGGGCGGAGAAGCACGGAGCCTCCCGGCCCCGGTTTACTCACCTACCGTCCGCTGGGGCGGTGGGGCGCGTGCCTTCCGCCCAGCCCGGGGACCCAGATCCGAGGAGTGGGGAGGCAGCGGCGGCGAGGCGAGGGGCACGCAAGAAGGAAACCGTATTACCTAAGCCGGGGATGCGGAGGGAAGGAGGCTGCAGCCTTTCCCTCCAGAAACGGAAGAGGCGGGGGAGGAGGAGGAGGAAAATGCGGCGGCGGCGGCGGAGGCGGCGGCGGGCGCGGAGGCTGGCGGAGGGGCTGCAGGCGGCTGGCCGCAGGCTTAGCCCGAGGGCTTGGGGTCCGCGGCACCGCGGGGGGCGCTCGAGGGGACCGCGAAGCGCGCCGTCGTGCTCGCTGTCCCGCTCGTCCCGGCTCTCGGACCGTCAGCATCCGCGGGGCCGCCGCCCTCCCGCGGCCCACGCGGGACCGCGGCGTGGAAACGCGGTGACGCCTGGAGGCTCCCGGGGCGGCGAGGGCATCCCACGCCCGCCAGGGCCAAGCGTCTGCGACGTCACAAGTAGAGCATGATGATTCAGGGAGCAGGGGCGCTAGGAGGAAAAGGCCCCCGGGTCACCTAACCCGCTGTTTTTGTTCTTTCCTTGCGGCCGCCCACAAATTTCGTTTGTGAAATCCTCCTGCTCCATTTTTCCGTACTCTTTTGGGGATTCAGGGTTTTTGACAGACAGGTCGGCAGCTCTGAACATAGACTTCCTGCCAGTGACAATCGGGTTCCACTATTCTAATAGAAATGTCAAGTGTGCTGGTGGTTCTCCAAACCAAGCCGGTGTCTCCCGGGCCTTTGCCTTATAAGGTGTGGGCCTAGGGCCACCTTGACAGGAAGCACATCATAGGTAGGGAACCCCTCTCTCTAAAAACCCTTTAAACTGTGGTTTTCAGGATGCCTTAAAAATGGTTTTGAGGGGCGCCTGTGTGGCTCAGTCAGTTAAGCATCTGACTTCCGCTCAGGCCATGATCTCTGAGTTAGTGGGTTCAAGCCCCCGTGTCCCGGCTCTGTGCTGACAGCTGGGAGCCTGGAGCCTGCTTTGGATTCTATGTCTCCCTGCCTCTCTCTGCCCCTCCCCTGCTCATGCGTGTGTGCGCTCTCTCTCTCTCAAAGATAAACATATAAATTTTTTTTTTAATATTTTTGAATTGGGGGTGGATTCAAAATTTTTAAAAAGCAACATGAAATTTTGAGTAGAAGGTGGCCTGGCAGCTGGCCCAACCGACTGAATGTTGTCTGTGAGTGCATTGGGCCTTCTGCCCTTTCCTTTCACTTCTTGGCACAGCTAGGAAATGATACAGCCCCAAACAGGGTGAACAAAACAGGCTCCTTCTGCAGGCATAACCGGGCCCTTCCACCTGGAGGACCAAGGAGACCAATATCTACATACCTGTAACTCACTCCATGGCTAGAAATTTAGAAGCTCTGTTTTAAAGTTCCAACTGGCAGGTTTTCTTAACTGTATTTTCCAAAAGCACCCAAGACTGCCTCCTGAGTTGTCAACGCCTGGTCCCCTGTTCCCTGGGCTGTGAGGAACCACCAACACAGGAGCCCAGGGCAACACTCAACTTGTCATAGTCCAGGAAATAGAGCTTACAACTTTCCATCTCCCAGACTGAACTCATGTTTCTGCTCCTAGCCTGCTTCTGTGGTCTCTAGCGTGGGACAACTCAAGTTCTTTTGCCGGCCGGATTCTCTAGCTACTATGATAATAGCTAAGGGCACTATGCTAAGTGCTTTTTGTGTTGTATAGCTGTTCTTTCTTAAATCAGTCCTGGGGTAGGTGTTATTGTTATTTCCACTTAAAAAGAAATCTGACCCTAAGAGGTTAGGTCATTTACTTAAACATGTAATGTGTAGTGAGGCCCAATTTGAACCCAGCAATGTGACTCCCATTCTATTACCTGTTGGTGTTTTAAATATCTTCCTCAGACTCTAAATTTGAGAAGGATTAAAAGATTTAAATGTTTTAGAAGTCTTAAAAGTGCAAGGAGAAAATATAAGTGAATTGCTTTTAATCTGAAAGTAAGCTTGGAGCAAAGGGCAAAATTACAAAGGAAAAGTGCCAGACTTGACTATAGAATTTTTAATTTCTTTCATCAAAAAGACTCATAAAGGTAAAAGACAAGTAAAAACTATCAAAAAATTTGCAATATGCAGGGCACCTGGGTGGCTCAGTCGGTTAAGCATCTGACACTTGGTTTTGGCTCCGGTCATGATCTCGCCATTAGTGAGTTGGAGCCCCTCATTGGGCTTTGTGCTGACAGCATGGAGCCTGCTTCGGATTCTCTGTCAACCACCAAGCTCAGTACTGAGAAGGATATAAGTTACTTCAGTGTTTCTAGAGGGCAACTTGGCCAAACCCAGTAAAAGCCTCAAAAAATGTTCACACCCTTTGCCTCAAAAACTGCATTTCTGGGAATTCATAATACAGGAATTGACAAATGTTTTCTGTAAGAGCCCGGATAGTAAATACTTTAGGCTTTGCAGGCCACATATGTTTCTGTTGCTTCTTTGTGTGTGTGCTTTTGTTTTTAAAACCCTTTAAAAATATGAGAGCTATTAGCTTCAGGGCTGTAGAAAAACAGGCTGTGGACTGAAATTGGCATGAAGGCAGTAATGTGTACAAAGAGTAGACTTCAAGAAAGTTCATCCTAGTGCATTTGGTAATAGCCAAAAAAGAAAGCAAACCCAAACCTAACCCAAAACCTAACCCAAAACTTCTATAAGTAGTCCCTTCAATAAAATCTCTTCTTTTTTTTTCAATATATGAAGTTTACTGTCAAATTGGTTTCCATACAACACCCAGTGCTCATCCGAAAAGGTGCCCTCCTCAATACCCATCACCCACCCCCCTTCAACCCTCAGTTTGTTCTCAGTTAATAAAATCTCTTCTGTTGAAACATCTGAGTGGAAGTTGGTTCTTGTTAGGACAGACTGATATGTTAAAGAACACTGGTGAATATCATAGAACTCCAATCTTTTATTTCTTAAGTGACAGGCCCGGATATTCTCAGATTTTATATCTGAGATTTTGACTATTTACAAGGTAATTATAGAATGATTTCAGGTTTCCTGAAGCAGGAATTTAAATTACCGTGGGTCCAGCGTTTGGGAATGTAACACTCTGACTATTGTTCTCTACTTCTCCAATAGTTTTTGAGAAATAACACTCCATTGTATTTTATTGAAGAAATCAAAGAGTCCAGTATAGTGGTGTTCTAACTTAATGTTTTCAGTGGAATCTTTAAGAAAATAAGCAATCTATAGGCACATAACATATAAATAAAAGCCACCTGCAGAGTTAAAGGAACCTTCTTCCTTATGTTTGAGGCATACTCTGCCCCTCTCCCCACCTTCACAGAACACCAGAGCTCTTTGGAACACAGTTTGAAAACACAGATTTAAAGAGTCCAAGTCTAGAAGATATATCCTTCATAAATTTCCAGTGTCTATTATATTTCTTTAGGTTAGATGCCTAGAATTACATAGTCTACAATATGACTACAATATGATAATTGCCCTTCAAAACACTCCTCACTGTCAATGATGTTGCCTATCTCATTACTGTGTCTATTATCAAATAACACCGACAAACAAACAAAAAAACCTTTCCTAATTTCACATCACAGTTTTAGTTGCATTTTTATTACTCCAAGTTCATTTTCCCTCAAATATCTAGCCAACTTTCCTGACATTGTTAGTGAGCAAACATCCCACTAATGTGTAATGATCAATGTATCATACATTAAGCTGTTTTATGCACTAGGCCATATTTCTGAGTCCTCTATTTCCTTTCATTCATCTTCTTTTGGATTATACTGTGCCAATGGCATAGGCTTTTAATTTCAATAAAGTAACTCTGTGCCCAAATTAGCTTTTTCAAATATTGTAAATATTTTGAAAAATAGTCTTAAGTATTCTAAATAAATGCTTTCAGATGAAACTGTTGACTTTTTTCTTGTTATAAAATTAACACATTATGAAGAAAAGTTTGTGGAAACTCAAAAAATGTGAAAAAAATATGAATAAGGAAATAAAACCCACCGCAAATACTGTAACCATTAGCATTTTAGAGTATAATGTTCCATCTTCTCTCTCTGTATTATTTTTACAAATGTTACTAAACATACTGTTTTGTGAGCTGTTGTTTAATCATCATATATGAGCATTTCGCCATATCATTAAATGATTTATATATTTTTTGAAACATGATTTAATTTTTTTTAAGGTTTATTTATTTTTGAGAGAGAGAGAGAGGGAGAGAGAGAGAGAAAGATAGTGTGAGTGGGGGAGGGGCAGAGAGTGAGGGAGACACAGAATCCAAAGCAGGCTCCAGGCTCTGAGCTGTCAGCACAGAGCCCAATGTGGGGCTTGAACCCACAAACTGTGAGATCATGACCTTAGCTGAAATCGGAAGCTCAACTGACTGACTCAACATGACCTGAGCTGAAATCGGAGGCTCAACATGACTTTTAATGACACGTTAGCCAAGGGCTCTAGAATCAGGGTCACTAGTAGCAGTGGCAGCAGGCAGTTCTCAGCTTTCTAGACTGAGTCATACCCTTTCCTCCGTCATATTAAACTCGCTTGAAGTATCCAGTTGTTCCCTCATAGATCAACATTGCACACCTGCCCCTGCCACACCGCATAATCTGAAATCAGCTGCTAGACATATGAAATTGGTTTTGACTGTAGTTGGCTGGATTTTAATGATTTTTGCAGCATTTGCCACCTGTATATCTTCTGTCAAGTGTATGGAAAGATGACGCAACCATAGTATATTAGGTGGTTAACAAATAAGGAAAATGTAGGTTATCCACACAAGGACTAGATTTGAATTAATTGTAAGAGTTTCCTAGCACCATATTGCACAATCTTATGGATTCCTTTTATTTTTTATTTTTATTATTTTTTTTAATTTTAATTTTTTTTTCAACGTTTATTTATTTTTGGGACAGAGAGAGACAGAGCATGAATGGGGGAGGCGCAGAGAGAGAGGGAGACACAGAATCGGAAACAGGCTCCAGGCTCTGAGCCATCAGCCCAGAGCCTGACGCGGGACTCGAACTCACGGACCGCGAGATCGTGACCTGGCTGAAGTCGGACGCTTAACCGACTGCGCCACCCAGGCGCCCCTTATGGATTCCTTTTAAATCATTAACTAGTACGAATCATTTATACTTGTCTTAGAAAAGATTGAACAACTCTCGTGAAAACAAAGCAGAGCTGTGATTTCTTTTAAAGATTTGAGGGAGAAATCATTAGCATTTGTGATAGTATATTACAACTTTTTGAGTTGTTCTTAAGTTACAGTGAAAATTTACTGAACTATATAATCTAGGGGGAATCAGATATAATATTGAGGGCTACAAGTAGCTAAGGTATCAAAAGCAAAGGATAGATTTTTTAGAACAAGTAATGCAGGTATATTTATAGGTGTTTTCCAATTCCTGGGCTTATAGGCTTCTAACAAAATTTTATTGGGTTTATATATTTATCTTTGTTCTATCACACTACTCACACACACACACACACACACACACACACAATGTATATATGTTAATTTTCATAAAATGGGAATTATATACTTTTTCACTTACTTTTCCATGTTCCTAGAGGTAAAATATAGTAAATGTCAAAGCCTTGAAGTATATGGACCCTTAGGGTCTGATCTCCACTCTTTTTTTTTTTTTATTTTTTTTTTCAACGTTTATTTATTTTTGGGACAGAGAGAGACAGAGCATGAACGGGGGAGGGGCAGAGAGAGAGGGAGACACAGAATCGGAATCAGGCTCCAGGCTCTGAGCCATCAGCCCAGAGCCTGACGCGGGGCTCGAACTCATGGACCGCGAGATCGTGACCTGGCTGAAGTCGGACGCTTAACCGACTGCGCCACCCAGGCGCCCCTCCACTCTGTCTTAATTAACACTGGATTAAATTAAGTTAAACGCTGGAATCTGAGAGCAAAAAGTTTCGGGGAGGGACACTGGATCGCCTTCCCCTGTCTTCATTTGAACATTCCTTACTAAACTGCCCAGCCCAGCCCCTGCTGATTAGTGTAGAGTGTTCTTGTGGTTTAGTACAAAGGTTATCCGCTGGAGCATATTATCAATTGAGTTATTTCCTCCAATTCTTAAACTTTCCTGAATATTTTCTTGTTTACATTAGCTATCCAGAGAAGACCCTAAAATCAATTTATTGTTGGATCTTCCCTGATACTCTTTAGTTTGTAAAATCATTTTATTGCACACTTTGTAATCTCAGAATATTTATATCCTGATTGCTTATTCCTTTGGTGTGTTTTGCTTTGGAATAAGTTGGCGTGGCTTTGCAAATTTTTAACAATTTTTACGAATTGTTAACAATTTCGTAATCTATCTTTTGGATATTGCATGACAAGTATGATTATGACATTCATTTCATAGGGAATAGAACATCAAATATCTCTTAATTTCTTAGCTATTCAGTAAGAACTTTAAAAGGCTACTTTAAAATATCTAACACACAAAATCAAGTTCTTTTCCTAAACTGCACCCATATTATCTCCATTACACATCATGTTACCAAATCATTCTCGTAAAAACTTAAGGCAACAAGAGACTAGAAAGGCAAGAGGAGACAAATAGATCTCTCACATGCTGATTATACTGGTTTTTAATTTGTTAACTAACTTCTTTTTCTGGTATTTAAGTGCCTTTGGAGACACATTTGGGCACATAGGCTGTATTATTACTCCTAATGCCTTACAACTTAAAAATAATGCTAGCTTTTAAAATGCCTTCACAAATATTAAATCTGACCCTAAATGATTATCATAAGTGTTTTTACAGAATGTACTGACACTGGAATATTTGCTTATTGTGACTAATCTCAGGTTTCCACAAAAGAAATGTTATAAATGGAGAGAAAACCTTGGAAAATTAGAAAGAACATACACTTGTCTCCTTTTTTGGTACTTATTTCAGTGTCTTTCTTCATACACATTTTCCCCCTCTTTTTCCACAAGAAAAGTTAAATATATTACCTGACAAATACAGTTACATTTTATGTTGGAAATAATAGTAAATGCAATTCAACAGATGCTTCTGTGAGGACCAATGAATTAAGTGAAAGGTGCAGGCCATTGCTTGACAGGATGAGGAAAAGCAGTGAATTTCCAGTCACCATTCACTTCTCCACACCATTTCTGGCCTCCTGCTCTCCATCTTCTTACATAGTCTTATGTTCTCTGTCAGGGTGGAGGTCCCATCCTTAATACACTCCAGAACCTAGGAAGAGGTCAGCATACAGCAGCAGCTATCTCTAAATTGTTGCTGTTGAAGTCACAAATTAAAACTTGAAAAAAATCTTTGGTGTTACCATTTACCATAAACCTTTCATCAGCTGAAAATTACTTCCTACTTTATCCACTGTGAATCTTAAAAATACATCCCAAACATTGCTGTTTTGCCTTCCACTATCTTTTTGCTCTAAGTTATTCTTTTGCTCCTAAATATAGGCAGAAATTACACAAATTTCAATTGATTTTACCACTAATATCATGGGATGAGTTATCTTGGTTTTTTAATTTGGATTTGGAGGCAAGAGTCTTAAAGGAGGGTTTTTGAGCATTGTAGTTGCATGGAATACCAATAATTATAATTTTCTTTCCTTAGCTCTCAGGGAAAGTGAATATAGTAGTAAGAGCATAGAAAGTCTCACCAACCAAGCACAACGTAAAAGTGACTCTGAAAAGGATTCGAAAACCTTTCTCATATGAGTAGAAAAACATACCATTTCAACATTCATTTGATTTTATTTCTCCTCCCTAAAAGAGATACCAAATATTAAAGCACCTAATAAAGGTATATGCATACTTTAAGACAAATGTTAATCTACTTACATTTTCGTAACTATTATTGCTATGTGTACATACATACAAACAGTTCTAGGGAAACCCAGAAGAGCTTAAAAGCCATAATTATTACAAAAGATCTTCCTGATTACACAGTTCCCTGTGGCACTTGCTAATGTCATAGAATTTGTAATGTAACTTACTGAACTTGGTAGGACAGATCAGTTTACTCATTTACTCATTTGGAGATGTTTTAATAGTCATTTTAAATATGCATTGCTAAACTGAGGTCCTCAAGATTGTGTCTATATAATACACATATTTTTAAATGACATTGCATATTAGAAATATGCCAATTATTAGAAATATACAAATAGATTCTGTACTGTTACTATGTATCAAGGCTTTTGTTTTTTTGAAGTCTTTACAATGTTAGCATTACATCTTATGATGTGTATGTGTTATGCGTGTGTTTTTAATTATTAGAGATATAATTTGACATGCAATATATCAAAGTCAAGAAATGCATTACAGCTTTTCTTTTTCTTTTCCTTTTTTTTTTTTTAGTGAAGTGCAATAGTGAAAAAGGGGAAGAGTAGAACAAAGAGATCTGTAACTGACTGTGAACAATCAATTGAGATAACTCAGTACCTTTGGACCAGCTGTATTAAAGCTTTTCTAAGAATTTTATTTGGAGAAACTATTTTATGGAGAAAACATAAACCTTTCAATCTTCTTTGATGTGGTACATCACTACCTGGTAGCAACTCCCTAGAATCCAGTGCATCTAGTAAACAGAAAATTTGTGCCAAAACTATTTTCAGAATTACTTATAAAGAAAAAAATATGGTAGATTTTGTGCAGTATTTGTCATTTCCTTAAAACCACTTTTGTGTTTTGTTAATAAAACAACTTTTCTCACGATAAACAATAGAAAATATAAATAACTAAAGAGAAGTACTGAGTTACCCATACTTTCACCACCACCTACCTGTTGTTAACATTTGGGGTAGATATTCTTCTAGAATGTTTCTGTGCACATTTTTTTCTAACAGAAACCATTTTTGTTTTTAAATTTTTCTATTTTATTAATGCCCCTATTTTTATCAGTGGCTATTTGAATCATAACTCTGGGCATGGATACTGGTTGATGATCTGGGAAATAAGTCACCCCTCCCTGCCAAACCCACTTAATCTTGGAAGCCATGGACATCCCCAGTATCCAAATAGATGATGAAACCCAAAGGCCCCTTGATCCAAGGTCTCACATTCATGAGCTAATCAGATTGCTCTGCTGAGTTCCGATAATGAGAAACAGATTGGCGAGTTAGCAAACATGGCAAAAGCAAAAAGAGTATGTAAATAAATAACTATTTAAAAGCCAAATTGTGGGATGATGTCATGAAGTACAGTTGGGATCAGACAAGCCAGGGCAAATCAAAACTTCTTGCAAGTCAAGCAAGTATGAAAGCACAGAAAAGATATGGGGAGGAGTGTGGGGAGCCAGATGTGTTCTCTCTGACCCACTGGCCGTACTTCAAAGTGATACTGACAGAACTAAAATCTGATAATGTCGTATTTCTGCTTACATACTCTTTAAAGGTGGCTTCACGGGCTCTTTGTGATCTGATCCCACCCTACCTCTCTAGTGCCACCATCAGAATCTGCAGTTGTATGCTCTGCTCTATCTGTGCCGAGTTTCCCTATGTCTAAAACAGTCACTTCTTCTGAGAAGCCTTCTCTGATTTCTGGTGTATGACAGGTGGCCTTACTAGGTGCTTCCATAGCACCCTTTAACCTCCAAGGCTGTAGGGCCCAACACCTCACATAGTACCTGGATTATAATAGGCCTTCAAATTGACTAGACAAAGCACCAGGAGAGAAGCAGACATCTCACAAGTGTGCACGAGATTGCATGTGGCCAAGAAAAGAGGGAGAGAGAAGAAAAGGCACCCAGATGTGGTGCTACTTGAGATTTTTTGGATCCAGTTTTGGCGTATGTGATCCTTTCAATAACTGCACTACTATGCACATAGTCGGGTCCTGTTCGTTGGTTTGCACACAGTGATTAGCACAAACATACAAAAGGGCAAGGGTGATATTCAAAATATTGAACAGCTGTGGTATACTGCAGTGCTGTGAGGGCAACGTTGGGGTTAGCCCGCAGCAGGCAGTCTCGACCAAGGCAGCAGCCTGACAGGCACCAGGCACATGCCTTCAGGTACACAGCACTATTGCCAGAAGTGTTATCTTCCATAAAAGGGCTTGGCCTACTATAAGCACATGGCATTGTGGTCTAGTGTAGACAGCTGTGGCCTGCTGGTTGGCAGGTACCAGGTTGGTCTCCTCAGTAGTGCCCACCTGGGGTCCTTGGGGCCAGATTGACCAGATTAGTTGACATGGACAGTGGGTACTTATTAATTGGTTTGGAAGCATTTCGATGTCTTAACAACCATGTAGCCATACTGATGTTATTTACTGAATATTAGCCTTACAGAAGGGCTTGTTTAACTTGCACTGGGCGCTGAGCAAGAGGAAAAGGAAGGGATCAGATTTCATTACTGGACTTTGGGCTTCCCCAGAACTCTGGGGTCTATAAGGTTACTCATCCATGACTGTAGTACAAAGGAGAAAACGATAAATGCCTTAAAAGAAGAGCTGTTGGGTCACAGGTTCAACAGTATCCCATACTGCTCACCTAGTTATATATAAGAAAGGATAACGTCCTTTTTGGGACCAGGAAGTTGAGATTAACATTGTCATTGGATCAAGGTCTGTTTTCTGCACTGCTTGTTGGTAATAATTGAGCAATGTCTTACTTTTTGGCCTCCACTGTATGACCCAATTCCTTTTGTTTGGGAAGACACCTGGGACTCTGCATGTAGTCTGTGTTGTATGCATCCTGTGGTTGGTGCTGGCCAAAGGGGTACACTGAGACCACTACACTTACAGCTTTAGGTTGGGACCAATGAGATAATTCTAGGTCAGGCTTTTTCCCTGGAGCTTGGCATAAAACAAAAGAAAACAAAACAAAAACAACAGCAACAAAAACACACACACGCACACAAACAAAAAGATTGGCTCAAAACACTATTCCCACAAAAGGCCACTTTGCAAAATTTTGGGAAATTCAGGTATGAAAAGAAGGTGAAATGAGTGGGTTTCAGCACTCTTTCAAGAAGACTGATCGAAGGGAGTGGAGGGTTGAGCCTTAAGACTTCCTACCCAACTCATGGGCAAGGGAGCAGGGTAGAACTGACCAGGTAGCACAGCCTCAGGCTGGTTAGAGTGAAGAAAAGGCACAACCGCTGAGGCTTTTCCAGAAGTGGGTTATTGGGACAGCTAGTGTAAGCAGCTCACTTCTGGCACTGAAGAGATCCTTGTTTGGTGGTGGAGTTAGGGGTAGGAGGTGGGGCTAGGTGTGCTGAGGGACCTCAACCCGACAGTGGTGATCTTTTGGCAAGCTTTTCAGAGCCTTTCATTGATTACCAATCACTTTCTAACAGGGAAGAGCACTAGGGAGTCACTTCCCTGCCTGGTGTTGGCTCCTGGATAATCTTTCACATGTTGTGCGTACTTAATTCAAGGAGCATTTGTGTTTTGACAAATAATTTTTACAACTTATTTTCCATACCAATGCCAGGTTTACACTGATTAAGATTCACACAGTTATTTGTATGCAAAATCTTTCCTAATTAGTTAATTAGTATATCAAATCTGTATGCCTGTTTATCATGTTCCCAGCACTAAATTTTCGAAAAATTCAGACAACATATAAGATATAGTTTCTATCCTCAAGGAATGTATAATTCAAGAGAGAAGATTAGCATTCAGCAAACAATTAAGCAAGAAATGAGTGATGAACTAGGATGCTGATGAGAAGTATAATTCAAATGCAGGAAAAAAGAATCTGGTACAGGTTAGAATAAGAGACTGTTGCAGGAAAATGAGACTCAAGACAGGCCCTCAGGATTGAAAAATTTTAGAAGAGGATGAAAGAAGAACAGCTTTCCTGACATAAGAAATCACCTGAACCAAGGAACAGAGGCAGGACATGAACATTAGGTACTCAGGGACATCCAGGAGAGATGTGTGACAGGAATGAGGGCAGGTACATGGGAAATAAGTTTGGGTAGGTAAGGTAGAGCCCTATTTCCGTCACCTCAAAAGTCAGTCAGTTTGAACTCGACATTACAGACCACTGCTGTTCAATAATAATGCCACGTATGTAATTTAAAACTTTCTATGTCACGCTAAAAAAATAAAAAGAAACAACTGAAAATAATCATATATTTTCCCTAACCCAATATATCCAAAATATTACCATTTTAACATGTAATCAATATTAAAAAAATTTTACACTGCTTCAGTTGTTAAATTTAAATGAAAGACAAATTCATTTCCTCACTTGCACAAGCCACATTTCAAATGCTCAATAGCCACACGTGTCTAGTGTTGGGCAACATAGCTATAGACAATTGCGAGATTATTTAGCAGCTGAATAATAAGCCAAAGTTGAATAGTATCTTGGGAGAATTTGTTGTCAATGAAATGCAGAGTGCATTGAAGGGTGTGATGATTGCGGGTGAAGAGGGAAGTTAGATTTGGAATGAGTTATATGTGGATGCTGAAATGGTTGCCATGGGACAGGGCAAGAGGATAGGGCAAATCTGAGAGATGCTTCAGAGAAATAATTGGTGTGCCTTGATGACTGACTGGTAATGAGAAAAGAAAAAAAATAATTCACGAGTGGTAGCCAGCCTCCACACAGCCCTCAGTGATCCTCGCCTCCGGGTGTGGTATGTGTGACCAATAGAATAAGGCCACAGTGATGGTACATCACTTTCAAGATTAGATTATAAAAGATACTCTGGCTTCTGTTTTGGTGGTTCTCTGTCTTGGCTCACTTACTCTGGAGAAATGGAGCTGCTACGCTGTGAGCAGCTCGGTGGAAAGGCCTATGTAGCAAGGAACTGAAGCTTGACAATAAGCCCATAAGTGAGTTTGGAAGGGGGTCCTCCTGCCCCAAATGAGCATTCAAATGACTGTAGTCCTAGCAAACACTGTGACTGCAACCTCAGGAGAGACTCTGAGCCAGAACTACCTCTCAGCCTCTCTCTGATTCCTAAACCTCAGAATCTGAGAGAGATAATAAATATTTGTTATTTTAAGCTGCTAAATTTGGGGGCAAATTGTAACAGCAACACAGAATGATTGCATCAAGCAGTAAGAAAAAGATAACTTCGTTTAAAATAGGCAAGAGGGGGGGCCCCAGGGTAGCTCAGTCGGTTAAGCGTCTGACTTCGGCTCAGGTGATGATCTCGCGGTCCGTGAGTTCGAGCCCCGCGTTGGGCTCTGTGCTGACAGCTCAGAGCCTGGAGCCTGTTTCCGATTCTGTGTCTCCCTCTCTTTCTGACCCTCCCCCGTTCATGCTCTGTCTCTCCCTGTCTCAAAAATAAATAAACATTAAAAAAAAATTTAAAATAGGCAAGAGACTTGAACAGCCACTTTACAAAAGAAGACAGGCAAAGAAAAAAAGTGCTCAATTATTATTAGACACCAGGGAAATGCAAATCGAAACCACAATGAGATAACACTACCCACACATCAGTAGGGTAAAAATAAAGACTGAAAGCATAAAATGTTGATGAGAATGTGGAGCAACCAGAATTCTTTTAAAATTAAAATATAATTCATGTACCAATCAGTTCACCCATTTAAAATATACAATTTAATGGCTTTTAGTATAGTTCACCCATCACCACAATACATTTTAAAGTATTTTTATTACTCCAAAGAAACCCAATACCTCTTAGCTGTCACCCTTCCTGAACTCTAGTCTACTTTTTGTCTCTGTACATTTGCTTATTCTGGACACTCATGTTAATGAAATCACACAATATTTGGTCTTTCATACTTGGTTGCTTTCACTTAACATAGTGTTTTCAAGGTTCATCTATGTTGTAGCATGTAGCAGTACTTCATTTTTTTAATAGCCAAATAATATTTCATTATATGAATATATCACTTTTTTTAACCCATCAGTTGATACATACTTAAGTTGTTTCTACTTTTTGGTTATTATGAGTAGTTATAAACATTTGTGTGGACTATACTTTCATTTCTTTGGGGTATATACATAGCAGTGGAATTACTAGGTCTTATGGTGGTCTATATATATATATATATTTTAATTTTTTTTTAACGTTTTATTTATTTTTGAGACAGGGAGAGACAGAGCATGAACAGGGGAGGGGCAGAGAGAGGGAGACACAGAATCTGAAACAGGCTCCAGGCTCTGAGCTGTCAGCACAGAGCCCGACGCGGGGCTCGAACTCACGGACCGCGAGATCATGACCTGAGCCGAAGTCGGCCGCTTAACCGACTGAGCCACCCAGGTGCCCCTATGGTGGTCTATATTTAACCAATCGAGGGATTCCCAAATTTTTTCAAAATGGCCATATAATTTTACATTCCCACCATCAGTATATGAAGATTATTATTTCTCTATATCTTCATCAACACTTATTATTGTTTGTCTTTTTGATTATAACCATCTTAGTGAGTATCAAGTCATATCTCATTGTGGTTTTGATTTGTACTTTCTTGATGGCTAATTATGTTGAGTATCTTTTCATAAGATTATTTATCATTTGTAGATCTTCTTTGGAGAGCTGTCTATTCAGATCTCTTGCTCGTTTTTAAATAGAAGGATCTGTGTCTTTTTAAAATTAAGTTGTAATAGTTCTTTACATGTTCTAGGTACAAAATCTTTATCAAATATTACATT
Source organism: Leopardus geoffroyi (assembly GCF_018350155.1). Lineage (NCBI taxonomy): Eukaryota > Metazoa > Chordata > Mammalia > Carnivora > Felidae > Leopardus > Leopardus geoffroyi. The sequence continues at coordinate 177,502,590 of NC_059328.1, read as the reverse complement.
TGCAAAATTTTTTTCCTATTCTGTGGGTTTTCTGCAACCAGAATTCTTTTTTTTTTTTTAAGATTTATTTTTAGAGAGAGAGAGTGCAAGTGGGGGAGAAAGAGAGAGAGAGAATCTTAAGCAGGCTCCATGCTCACCACTGAGCCCAATGTGGGGCTTGATTGCATGACTCTGGGATCATGACCTGAGCCAAAATCAAGAGTGGGATGCTCAACAGACTGAGCTACCGAGGTGCCCCTAGAAAGAATACTTAATCCAAAATGATATGAACACTTTTGAAAAACATCTTGGGTTACATAATTTGCCCAAGGTCACTAAACTCTTAGCATGCTAGGGACAAGACAGGACCAACTACATTAATTTCTAGGATCTGCCTGTAGCAAAATGAAAATGTGGTGCACCTTGTTAAAAACTTGTTAAAAATAGAACATTAAACCAAATGCAGAGGTTTTCTAAGCATGAGGCCTTGTGAGACACAGTCTATGTGCACATGAAGCTAAGGGAACAGGGAAGATTATATAATCTTGGGCTGTTTAACAGAAAAGCCCATGCTCTTTCCAATAAACCGTACTGGGTTGAGGGATCCATTCATTTTTTTGCACACACTGAATGAGACTTTTTGTGCACACTGAATGATGGCAATGTCAGATGGTGATATCAAATATTGATGTCCCATAGCTGTTTAAAAACTGAATTGCAGGTCAGAAGTTCCTTCTGTGATGCCTGTTTGTCTTTTGTTCAGTGGGCATTCAGTACATATATTTGATCTAAGTTAGAAAAGTAACTTTTGACCAAAGTCTTGACAGTATCTTCTTAAATGTTAATTTGCTAGGATTAACTCTTTTATTTTTATTTTATTTAATTAAAAAAAATTTTTTTTAACATTTATTTATTTTTGAGACACAGAGAGACAGAGCATGAACGGGGGAGGGTCAGAGAGAGGGAGACACAGAATCTGAAACAGGCTCCAGGCTCTGAGCTGTCAGCACAGAGCCCGACGCGGGGCACGAACCCACGGACCTTGAGATCATGACCTGAGCCGAAGTCGGACGCTTAACCGACTGAGCCACCCAGGCGCCCCAGGATTAACTCTTTTAACTCCCCTCCCTCTGAAATGCTTCACTGAATTCCTTTTTTCTGACAAATGTGCCAATGCTTTAGCAGTGATGAAATGTTTGCTGCTGGACATCTGGGTGTATTGGGATACAGAAGAACATTCTTCTGAATCAACAGTGGATCCTAATGGATAAGGTAAATCTTGAGTAATTTTGAGTATACTTTGAGTAATAACTTCAAGTATTTTGAGTAAGCTACGTTCTGAATAGAATTAGGCTTTCGTTGGTAACAGTTAACTTTCAGTTTTGTTGGTGAAGACGTATCTATCACCTCTTAATGGGACAGATTTTTGCCTGCTATTGAAGAGGAGTAGGGGATCAATAACTTTTCCAAAAAACTTGAAATATACCAATCCTAATGTAAAAGAAGTTCTGCTGTGGTAAGTTTAGGATTAAACTACATCAGTGTCCTATTATCAAGCGTATTTCATCTGATCCTCAAACGAGAGAATACGAAGCTTATATTTTTAGTTAAAAAAAATCTTCAAATTCAAGCAAAGTCTTTCATGTCAATCTCCGCTAGTCAAACGACGCCGGTGAAGCCCAGCCCAAGAGAGCCTCCATGGAGCCACTTCTCTTTGCCCAGTCAGCTGGCGTCAGCACTCGCCCGTTCCTCCAGCGCTGCCGGATCTCGCCTTCCGCCTTCGCCTAGGCCCCGCCCCCTAGCCAAGCCCCGCCCCGTTCGCTTCTTCCGCTCTCCACCCATTTCCTCCCGCAGGGGTTTTCGCCCTGCCCCTCAGCGCCCTCCGGTAGCGGAAAATCCCGCAGTGGGCCTCTCTGGCCGCCTGGAGGACTTGTCATCTGGGTCTGGAGGCGCCCGGCGGCGGCGGCGGCGGCGAAGGGCGGGTCTGAAGTGCGGCGCGACGAGCCACTCTTGTGCGCCTGCTCTGACTACTTTAAGTTTGTGGGTGTCTTCGCCATGGGGCTGCCAGAGGTGTGGAGCTCCATGTGCAGGTGAGTGAGCTAGCGAGCTGCCAGCGCAGGCTCCTGGGCTGCGCTCGCCGAGGTGGCAGAGGATTGCAGGTGGCGACTGCCTGGCCTCGAAATTTCTAGTCACTTTTGGAGGCTCAGCTCTTAGATCTGAGCCCGGGCCCCTTTCTGTTATGTCGCTCTTACTGTGTTTAGGCGCCTTCTTCGCAGCATCACCTTCGTTTTCTGCTATTCTGGTTCGTATTCAGCCTTGACCCTGTGGTGTCTCCGCATTGGGTGGGGACCCCCGAATGTGGGGCAACGACCAGGTGGAAGGGGCGGGAGGTGTAGGAATTCACCTGAGGCAGAACAAAGAAGATAGAAGTTTATTGACTATATCGTAAGGGAGCCGCGAGCAGGACTGCATGGAAGAGGCTGCACGGAGGCCGTGAATGGGCCTGTTTTTAAAGGGGAAAGTTGAGGAGGTGTGGCCACATATGGAATTCATTTCTTGGCAACTGTGCCTAGTGGTAAGTAGCTCATTGGCCGGTTAGGGCCACTAAATATCTCGAGATGGGTCGCCTGATGGGCCGATATGTATTCTACGTTCCGTTGCTCAAGCCTGTGTGCCTAAAAGCGGTCTCCCCAGGGCACACACAACTTTCTTTACTTTTGACCTCCATTTCTTTCCTTTCTTCAAAGCTGAGTATAGTTTGGGGGGACACGCGGGGTTTCAACTCGGAGGATTTTCGTGCCGTGTTTTTGCGGCTAACAAACGCTCCTGCTTTGGCAGCTGTTACACCTGTGCACGTGGTGTGCCTTTCTCGTTCAGTTATGTTGACTGGCTCCAGCGTTAATACAGGTGTACGGAACATCCAGGTTAGTGTTGTGGACACATATTGTGGTTTGGTGGAGTATGTGTGCGAACTTGGTGTTCAGCTCTTGAAAGTGCTGCTGAATGCATCTTGAGCTCAGTTAAGGAAATCTAGTCGTAATGAGTTTAGGAAGTTAGGCTGCATCAGTCTTGAGGCTTACTGCCTGCCCCTGTGCATTCAGGTAGCAGCTGTGACCACTTGAAAGGAGAGCCATCTTATTTACTCCATAACTTCAATTGCTGGGTTCTTTAGCTTTTGAGTTTGCCTTGGGGGAAAGGGATGGGAGCATTTCTTTGGTTTAAGAACAGTGGTTACTGCTTTAGGGGAAGATGTCTGGTTGTTTAACATTTTATTCACAGACCTGGATCTCAATAAAAGAAAAGTGGAAGAGTTTCTTTTTTGTTTTGTGTTTTTACTTAAGTAATCTGTACCCCGCCCCCCCGAACCCATGTGGGGCTCAAGCTCACAACCTTGAGATCAAGAGTTTCACACCTTTCTGGGGTACCCGTGTGGCTCAGTCGGTTAAGTGTCGGACTTCGGCTGAGGTCATGATCTCCAGATCTCCAGGTTCCTGAGTTCGAGCCCCACGTGTGGCTGGCTCTGTGCTGACAACTCAGAGCCTGGAGCCTGCTTCAGATTGTCTTCCTCTGCCCCTCTCCACTCACCACCCCCCCCCCCCCATACAAATAAACATTAAAAAAGAAGAAGAAGAAGAAGAAGAGTTGCATGCTCTTCCGACTAAGTGAGCCAGGTTCCCAGCAATGTGAATGCTTTTTTTTTTTTAATAGCATTTTATTTTTTAAAGTAGGCTCCATGCCCAGTGTGAGATCTCAAACTCACAACCCTAAGATCAAGAGTTGCACGTTCTACCAGCTGAGCCAGCCAGGCGTCCCGTTTGTTTTTGTTTTTTTAATACCTTGAAGTTAGTTGTCCCTGTGTCTCTGAACATGGCAAATATTAAGAAAATCAGCACATGTCATTATTGCTGCTGCTTTTGGAAGTTGTGAGTAAACACTGGATTATATGAGAAACAAATAGGAAGACATATTGGTTAACAAAATTAACTGACTTGGGAAAGAATCTGACACCCCTAGAGTTCAAGTTGGCTTTATTCCACCCTCTGATCTCAAGGTTGCAGACTGGTTAGGTGAGTCCCGGACCATTTTTGGGGTTTAAATCAGGTCTTTTCCAGGACCTTGGAGTGGATATTACCCTAGCAAAGCAGAGACCTGAGGCCAGTGTCATCTAGTCTACAATAGCCTAACCCACAAATGTATTAAGGAATAGGGTGCCACAGAGTGCTTTTGAGAGGAAATAAGTCCTCTCAGCTGTGGTTGACATTGTTGGGCAGTCCCCTCTTGAACTCTGGCTTCCCTTGACTTTTCTGGCACTATCTTTCCCTCCTCCCTCTCCACTACTTCTTATCTTGCCCTAGTGCCAGTACAGCCCTTGGTTTTTTTTTTTTTTTGGGGTGGGGGAGGTTCCAAATAAAGCACAGTTCTCTGAAGAAAACTCTCAAATGTGTATGTCTAATCTTGATTTATCCAAAGTGCTAGTGCTGGCCACACTCACCTGAATGTCTCATTTGTACCTCAGCTGTAACTTGCACGTAAGTGTAACCCTTACTCCTCATCTGCACTTCCAATTTCTTGGAACTCTTATTATTCTTCTACGTTTTTAAAGTTATGTAAATTCTCCCACATTCCCAATTCTTATTTCTGACTGCTGATTCAAATTTGAACAATCGTTTCAAATTTTTCACTTGTTCATTTTGCAGAAACTTGTTGGTGGACTTCTTCCCAGTTTGAATAGCTTCCGCATCTCACTGCCAGGTTAATCTTGCTAAAGTTCAGTTCAGTGTCTGCCATTCTTCTCCTAAGAAGTTCTTAAAGGTGTCCTCCTACCTCTGGAATTAAATAAAAATTTCCCAGCCCGATTTCAAAGATTTGGCCCCAATTTACTCATGAATTCTACCGGACTTTTATATTCTAGCTTCTGGGAGTTCTAGGCACTTTTGTTATCCTGTAGCCAATCTGGACTACTTGTTATCTTCCTTATTAAGGCCTTGAAGTCCCAAAGGAAAGCAGACAAGAAACATGTTTAAATAAAAGTAATAGTTATAAACTCTGATAGTGTCTTAAAGGAAAAGTATAAGTATGAGAAGAATGGGATTTAGAAAGGAAAGAGAGGGTCAGGGAGGCTCTTCAAAGAGATTGATCTTTTAAGTTGTTAAAGGCACTCAGTGCCTTATCCATTTGCTGTGTGCTCTGTTGAACTACACTATTTTGGTTCTTCTTGAGCTGCCTCTTTTCTCTTTCACTACATACATAGTTGTTTCTGAAGGCTCAATATTTGATTCCCTTATATTTTTTCTGTGTTAGGAGTCACAGACCCAAATGCAGAGGCTAGGAAGGAAGCATTGAGTGATGCTGTCTAGATGACAGCACTGAGGACCAGTAGGGAACTATGAGCTAGAGAAAGTTCTCTGTCTAAAGGAGCCAGCTTCTCAGCCCCAGGCATTGTTGCCATTGTAGAATGTAGACCTGCAGTTTCCGTAACTACTAATTTTTCTGGGAAACTGCATTTTTAGGTGGAACCTTTTGGTTTTAAATGTTTGTTGTTTTAAAACACTGCTGACCAGACAAAACACATTTGTAGACCCAGCATTCAGGCCACTAATTTTCAACTGCAGATCCTTCATCTACTCCTCATAGAGAGCTGGCAGGTAATTTTGTGACATGTCTTCAGTTCTAACTTTTCTTTCAGACTCCAGTCTGCTTGCTCTTGAATGTTTCTACTTATGTCAATACAGTCTCAAGAAACTGAAAATGGAATTCATATTTCATTCTACAAACCAGCTAGTTTCCTTGCCAGCCTTTTCAGTGCCTATATTCTCTTAGCTATTCTCACTTGAAATCTTGGAATTGCTGTTGACAAAGTTCTTTTCCTTGAATTTTTACTAATAGTTCCTAGTAAATCATTCCTTTGTTTCTGCAGCTGCTGTTTGTCAGTTCATGCATGAATTATCTGGCCTTGGGTTTGATTTTTTTGTTCTCTTCACCTTCTCCCTTGCCTACTTCTGCTGTAATCTTTATTAAGCACTATTTTCATGATCTCATCTTAAAAAAATTCATGAAAAGTTGTTTAATTTTGTAAACTCGTGAGTGCTTTATTGGTTAATTGCAAAAAAAAAATCTCCTGACTGATAATGTTCTTCTCCTTCTAAGTCAGTTGTTTTTACCTTTGGCATTTATCAGAATCACTTGGGAGGTTTGTTAAACACAGATTTCTGGGCTCACGCCACAGTTTCTAATTCAGTGGGTCTGGGGTGGGGCCAAGACTTTGCATTTCTAACATGTGTCCCGGGATGCTAATGGTGCTGGTTCAGGAACCACACTTGGAGAACAGCTGCCCCAAGCAGACCAGTTGACCATCACCTGAAGGAAGTAAGTCTGCTTAAGTGATTTAGTAAATTAGCAGTAGCTAGAGTGTGCGTGTCCATTTCTCTCCACCAGATGGCAGTCTGGGAGCCAATAGGAAGGAAAGAGAAAACCATAAATTCAGAATTATTTGGGGACTCTAAACACTCAAATACATTTTTTAAGATGTAAAAGATAATAGCAGATTTTAAGTAATGGTTGAGTATAAATTGGAAGAAATAAAATTAATGACTATATGGAGTCTGGTAAGGAACCTTTTAGCTTTTTGTGTTTTGTAGCAATTGCTCCAGAGATTTTTGTGACCTTTAAGTGCTGTGCACAGTGCTTTGCACTTGCGTTTGGTAGTTATACATTGACTTTCTTTGAGCTAAAATTCTATCTCCCAGATAAAACCAAGACTTGAAGCCAGGCCTGTGTTTCTGTATGCAGCAGGTAGTACTTAAACTATTACATAAGACATGCCAGTCTGGCAGCATTGTGTCTAACCCTGAACTGGCATTTGGGTACTGGTCTTATTAAGGAATTCAGGGTTATTCTGGATCTAAAGAAATTAGTCCTTAAATCTTTGATAATTCAACTTTATTTTTTTGGAATTTTTTAAGTTCAAAAAAATTTTTTAAATGGTGCTTCACGATAAGTATAGTTCAGATTTTAAAAGTCTATATGAAATCCCTATTTAGAAAATACCCCTAAATAAGCAATATGCTAGTATCTGTCACTTCAGTTTAATTTTTACAAAGTTGATTTTAATGACCACTTGTCTGCACTTTGGGATCACTTAGAGGAGCTCCAAACAAAATACCTATGCCTGTGTCCGACCTCCAGAGTTTGATTTAATTGTTCTTGGCTGTGAGCTGGGCTTTGGAATGTTTACTAGGGTTTCCAGGTGATTCTAATGTTCAGACAAATTGTGGAATTACTGGGCTAGAATAAGAATATTTTACTTGTGGTAAGACAAATTCAAAACCTGCTAGTCCAGGAATGTGAAGTGTGACCAATTTAAACAAATTAGTGGTTTCCCCCTTTTTGTTTTTTGTGGTATTCAATTTAAGTGTAATATAAAAGAAAACATTCTGGAAAAGTTGGATTACAGATGTTTTTATAAATCAAGTCACCTGAATTTATAATTCGGGGGGCTCCACAAACTGTGAGGTCATGACCTGAACCGAAGTCAGACACTTAACAAACTGAGCCACTCGGGCGCCCTGTGGTTTTCTTTTTTTTTTTTTTTTTTACATAAGAAAATAGGTACACATTAGTAGATGCTAACTGTTCATATTCACACAGAGACAGTGTATTCTCTGAGCCAAATATACAGAGAAAGGAGGAAAAAAGCTAAAATTCTATGTACTACACAGGAGCCCAGCACCCTCCAGCTTCCAGCAGAGCTAAGGGAGCAGAAGGTTGTTCTTTTTTGCCTCCACAGAACACTGTGGTGTTGATTTTATAAAATTTTTAAGCAGGAAAGGATAAAAATGAATTTGGAACCAAAAGGGATAGGGATTCTGTACCCACTGTATTCTTCTCAAGGTATTTCCTCCTAAAGTAAGTTGAGAACCATAGTACAAATCAGAAGGGGCTTCAAAAAACCAGAGCGACTGAACACAAGAGGTGGGGGAGGTGGGAAGATTGAAAGTTGCTTGTGGGGCCTGGAGAAAATTTAAAAAGGTTAGAATCCATTAGCGTTCCCTTAGTCATCTTTTCCTCATCCTTCTCTCTTTGCTCCAACTCCATCATCATCATCTTCATCCCCTTCATCAGCATGTCAAGAACCAAGTAGTACTGTAATGGATTTGGCCAAATATCTTTGATGAGCTCCCCTAAACTCCTCTGCACCTGCATCAGAATCATCAGTAAGCCAGAGAAAGAGCTCTGTGAGTTCCTCATGCTCTCTCTTCCTGCTGGCTTTATTCTGCATTTAACTTGAACATTTTGTCACATCCTTTCTGGATTTCCATCTGATTTGAGTGTACTTTGAAGATGGATTACCACTCTCATTTTGATGAAATTCTTTGGAGAGAACTTTATATTCAAAGTAAGGGTTTTTTGTTTTTTTTTTTTTTTTTTTTTATCACAATTCTGTAATGTGATTTAATATCTTCAAATTCTGTCACTCTAACTCCTGTCCAATAATGCAGTGCATATACTTGTGGATGAGTGATAACTGTTAACCCAAAGATGTGGGATTTGGGCAATCAATTCCAACCTCTTCTGGAAAAAATTGGTCAGTGGCATTTGTTATAGGTCTGTTGCACTTTCAAAACCTCATTGGCTTGTTCATTAAGTCTATTGCATTCTGTACTTCATTAATGCATTCAACTGCTCCTTGTGTTCTTTTTCTGAGGTCTCAAGGGCTCCATCGTGGTTAGGGTTGAGTTTCTTCTTACTGACTTTGGTGGGGGTGGGGATGGTGGAGGCAAAGGGTGCAGGCAGCAACTTGGTCTAGCTGCCTCTAGTAATATTTTAAAAACTGTCATCTATACAAAATCATTACAAAACCAATGAAAATATTTACTTAAAAATATTTAAATAATACTTCTGACATGGAAACATAATCACAATAGAATTACAAAAAGAAAGCAAGATATAAAATAAACATAATAGGGGCGCCTGGGTGTTCAGTCACTTGAGCGTCTGACTTCAGCTCCAGTCATGATCTCATGGTTGGTGAGTTTGGACCCTAAGTCGGGCTCTGTGCTGACAACTCAGAGCCTGGAGTCTGCTTCAGATTCTGTGTCTCCCTCGCTCTCTTCCCCTACCCCACTTGTGCTCTGTCTGTGTCTCTCTTTCTCAAAAATAAGTAAATGTTAAAAAAATAAAAACCTTAAAACGGGGTTAGAGAAGGTCAGTAAAGGGTGGGTTTAAGATGTTTGGATGAGTTAAGTGGGCATTTTGACAGCATGGCTTCTTTGGCATGTTTGTGATGTTTAATGAACATCCTTGCAGTTTAAGATGATACGTTTAAAATAAAATTCTCTCCTAATGACTTGAGTTCTGCCACTTGATGGGAAAATTAGAAGAACGTGTAGGATCTTATTTGGAATTGACATTCTATGGAATTGACATTCTCTATCATAATTTTATTTTTAATTTTGTTTTACTGGAAAGGAAAGATAATGCTCAGTTTTATTTTTAAAATTTATTTCTGTTATTTTTTTAGAAAGAGAACACAAGTGGGGAGGGGGCATGGGGAGGGAGGGAGGGAGGAAGGGAGAGAGAGAGAGAGAGAGAGAGAGAGAGAGAGAGAGAGAGAGAATCCCAAGCAGATTCTGTGCTCAGCACAGAGCCAATGCAGGGTTCGATCCCACGACCCTGGAATCATGACCTGAGCCAAAATAAAGTTGGACACTCAACTGACTGAGCCACCCAAGTGCCCCAAGAGAATGTCACTTTTAAATATTAAAAGTGTACAACTTACATTGTTGTAGGAAAACTAAATGTATACACACACAAAAAAATTGTTAGTTTGTTTCCAGTTTTTCCCTTCTGTAAATAATTGTGAACATCCTTATAAATCAAAATTTGATCATATGTGATTTCCTTAATACAAAAGCTTGTGAAATTACTAGGTGTAAGGGTATGATCATTTTAAAGGTTGTGGAACTATGCTTCCAGATTGCCTGCTGGAAAGGTAGTACCAATTTATAGATTTCACAGCAGTGTCTGAGAATGCTTATTGTATCTTTACCAAACTCTTTTTTTTTTTAATTAATACTGTATTTTTTAGAGCAGTTTTAGGTTTATTAAAATATTGAGTAGAAAATTGACAAATGTGTGGCATGTCTCTACCATATAATCCTACAGACTAATTTCACTGCCGAAAGCATTCCATGTGCTCTACGTATTCTTCCTTCTCTCCCTCCCCCAAACTCCTGGTAACCACTGATCTTTTACTGTCCCCACGGTTTGGCTTTTTCAGAATGTCCTGTAGTTGGAATCATACCGTATATAGCTTTTTCAGATTGGCTTCCTTTGCTTAGCAGTATGTATTTAAGATTTCTGTATGTCTTATTGTGGAATGATTGATGATTTCTTTTCATTGCTGAGTAGTATTCCATTGTATAGATATACCATAATTCGTTCACCCATTCACCTATTGGAGGACCTCTTGATTACTTCCGTATTTTGGCTATTCTGAGTAAAGCTACCATAAACATGCATGTGCAGGTGTGTGTGTGTGTGTGTGTGTGTGTGTGTGTGTAAGTTTTCACTTCATTTGGGTAAATACCAAGGAGTGTAGTTGCTGGATTATGTGGTAAGGTATGTTTAGTTTTGTAAGAAACTGCCAAATTGTCTTTCAAAGTAGCTGTACCATTTTGTGTTCTTACCACAAAGAATGAGAGTTAAACCTTTAAAAAAAACCAAAAAACATTTTTTTTCTAATATCATTTAGAAGAGGCTAAAACAAAAGGAAATATGGTATTTATACATTGAGACATGACTACCCACATTACTGTCTTCATTGTATTCTACATTTGTTTCAGGTTTAATTCATTCAAAAGGACGAATGTCATACTGCAACATTTGGTAAGTTTGGACTGTTTTGCTGGCATTATTAGATTATGATGTGTAATATAAAATGTTATTAGGGAAGTGGAAAATATGGGCAGATTTTGTTGACCTTTATGCCACATGGTTCCCAATTTTTTAAGACTTGTGTCAAGACTTGACACAACTTGTATGAGATGGTAGAAAGTTATGAATAAGAGTGTGGTCTTTGGGCGCCTGGGTGGCTCAGTCGGTTAAGCGTCCGACTTCGGCTCAGGTCATGATCTCGCGGTTCGTGAGTTCAAGCCCCGCGTCAAGCTCTGTGCTGACAGCTCAGAGCCTGGAGCCTGTTTCAGATTCTGTGCCTCCCTCTCTCTCTTTGACCCTCCCCCATTCATGCTCTGTCTCTCTCTGTCTCAAAAATAAATAAATGTTAAAAAAAAAAAAAAAGTGTGGTCTTCAATTCAGAATGATTGGGTTTATTTATTTTTTAAATGTTTTTATTTTATTTTTGAGACAGAGAGAGACAAAGCATGAACGGGGGAGGGTCAGAGAGACAGGGAGACACAGAATCTGAAACAGGCTCCAGGCTCTGAGCTGTCAGCACAAAGCCTGACGTGGGGCTTGAACTCATGGGCTGTGAGATCATGAACTGAGCTGAAGACAGACGCCCAACCGACTGAGCCACCCAGGCGCCCCTGATTGGGTTTATTTTTATTTTTTGATGTTTATTTACTTTTGAGAGAGAGACAGACAGACAGACAGAATCCAAAGCAGACTCCAGGTTCAGAGCTGTCAGCACAGTGCCCGACCTGGGACTCGAACTCAAGAACTGCGAGATCATGACCTGAGCCGAAGTCGGACACTTAATTGACTGAGCCACCCAGGTGCCCCAGAATGCTTAGGTTAAATAATGGGTCCACTACTTAATTTTGGGTAGATTATCTCATCTCTCTCAGCTTCCTTTTAGATGTTATAGAATGAAGATAATACTATCCATCTTAGAGTGCTTATGAATGATAAATAATTCACTTAAAAATCTAGCACTAGTGCTTGGTGTGTAATTATTTTATATTTGTTAGCTACTATCGTTCAAATAACATTCTTCCAAAGCTTAGATGTTTTTAGTTTATCACTTTGCAAGGAAGAAATAATTTTTATTAATTTTTGTGTCTCTCTGCTATGGATTGAACTTTATGTTCATATATTAAAATCTAATCCCCAATGCAATGGTATTTGGAGGTGGGGCCTTTAGCAGATGATTAGGTAAGAAGGGTGGTGTTTTCATGAATGGGCTCAGTGCTCCTATAAGAGAGACCCCAAAGGGCTTTCTCACCTCTTTTCCCTTAGGAAGGAGTACACAGCAAGAAGACAGTCTTTTGTGAACTAGAAAGAGGGAGTTCATGAGACTACATCTGCAGGTGCTTTGATCTTGGACCCCCCCAGCCTCTAGAATTGTGAGAAGTGTTGTATAAGTCACCCAGTCTATGATACTTTTGTTATAGCAGCTCAAATGGACTAAAATACTCTTGTGTAGCCTGGCAAGTACCTTGTACATAAAAAACAAACAAACAAAAAGCCAAGTCACTCTGATATAGCACTTATTGTATGCCAGGTGCTCTTCCAAGTACTTGATATGTATTTTCTCAGTTAATTCTCATTGTAGTTCTATAGAATAGATACTGTGGATCTTTTAACTGTAATTCTGAAACATCAAAACCAAAAGTTTGTGGTTAGTTTGTGATAAATGCATTTTGTGACTAAGTCTGACCTGAATGTACTTGAAGCTCTTTTTTCTTTATCCTAATAGGTACGCATATTCATCGTTTGCTGCAGAAGTGTTAAAGCATTTTACTGCAGTGTACTGACCAGATTCTACTTGGGATGTTTTTTATAGCATTAATATGTATTGTGTTACCTTTCCAAAATCTAGAAAATTTTCTGAATTTTGAAACATATCTGGACCCAAGGGTTTTTGGTTAAGGGATTATATGGCTTTATCCCTATTTAATGGATCAGAAATTGAAGGACAGAGAGGCTATGTAATATGCCTCACTGTCACCCAGCTAGTAAATAGGAGGTGGAATTTTAATCCAGTCGGTCTGGCTCCATAGACTTTCCTATTGCACTTTACAGCCTGAGGCAGAGTGGGCATTAAGTAACTATTGCAGAATCTGTTTCAGGTAAGCCTAAATGGAGATGGGCAAATTAAGACTGGAATATCCCATCCTACCCTTAATATTTTAGTCAGCATATATACATGGGAACTGAGGAGTTTCTAGGAATAAGAACTTAATATTACAGATTCATATTTATACACATGCACCCAGGTAGAATAGAAAGACATGACAGAATCCAGATCACCTGGACTATGGTGACCTGAGGCATAAACCACATTGTGAGAAGGAAGATAAACTGAACTTTCAGCAGGGCTTGAAGACTGAATCATTCTTATCCCAGTGTCGGCTTTTACATGTGCTTCAGAGATTGGCTGTATTCCAAGGAGTCCTTCCGTGACCCTTCTAAGAAAGCCAATAGAGCAAGAGCCCTTTTTATTTCATAATGGAGTGATGAAAGCATGCTACTGATGGCAGTACTATTGGCAGAGTTATGAGAAGTGGATAGGACTGATTTATGATAACAGTATGACATTCTTACCCTTCAAAGATTGTGGATGAAGACCTGAACCTGGAAAGGGGGACAAGGTTTATCAAGCTAATGCAAGCAAGTAGAACCTATTAATGAGGTTTCATTTGTATCCATAGGGTGATGTGGACATATTTTTGCAAAACTATTCATGGAAAGATTTCTTTCTTTCTCCATGATATTCTATTTAAAAAAATTTTTTTAATGTTTATTTGTATATGAGAGAGACAGAGTGTGAACAAGGGTAGGGCAGAGAGCGAGGGAGACAGAATCTGAAGCAAGCTCCAGGCTCTGAGCTGTCAGCACAGAGACCGACGAGGGAGACAGAATCTGAAGCAAGCTCCAGGCTCTGAGCTGTCAGCACAGGGTTCACAGCTTGAACCCACGAACTGTGAGATCATGACTTGAGCTGAAGTCAGATGCTTAACTGACTGAGCCACCCAGGCGCCCCTCCGTAATATTATATTTTAAACTCTTACACAGCATTTAATGTGCAAAAGCTCATTTCTTCCATATAAATTCGATCTCAACACGGAGAAAACTGTGGTCTTATTTCTGAAAGTAGTTCTTTTCCATACGAAGGTTCACTGGATGGGCTGCATGAAATGATACTGTACTTATCGTTTTCACGACAGCAGTCAAGTTGTATTTTGTATATCTAGGTGATGATCTAGAATCTGTGTCAACCAATTTATAATCTACGGTTTTTGAACAGATACACATTAAGTGCTTGCTTTGTATGCGATGAACTAAGTACTTTGAGATACTATTATGAAAGACCATTCCTGACCTCAAGAAATGAATAGTTTAATAAAAAGGCCTAGAAATATTTACTAATATAAAAAGCTTCTGTACAACAAAAAAACCCATCAACAAAACTACAAGGCAACAACTGATGGAATGGTAGAAAATGTTTGCAAATGACATATCAGATAAAGGGTTAGTATCCAAAATCTATAAAGAACTTACTAAGCTCAACACCTGAAAAACAAATAATCCAGTGAAGAAATGGACAGAAGACATGAATAGACACTTCTCCAAAGAAGACATCCAGATGGCCAACCGACACGTGAAAAAATGCTCAACATCACTCATCATCAGGGAAATACAGATCAAAACTACCATGAGACACCACCTCATACCTGTCAGAATGGCTAAAATGAACAATTCAGGAAACAACAGATGTTGGTGAGGATGCCGAGAAAGGGGAACACTTTTGCACTGCTGGTGGGAATGCAAACTGGTGCAGCCGTTCTGGAAAACAGTGTGGAGGTTCCTCAAAAAATTAAAAATAGAACTACCCTATGACCCAGCAATTGCAGTACTAGGTATTTATCCAAAGGATATAGGAGTGCTGATTCGAAGGGACACGTGCACCCCAATGTTCATAGTAGTGCTATCAACAATAGCCAAGTTATGGAAAGAGGCCAAATATACACAATGGGTTACTACTTGGTGATGAAAAAGAATGAAATTTTGCCTATTACAGCAACATGGATGCTAAGTGAAATAAGTCAAAGATATATAATTTCACTCATGGAATTTGAGAAATTCAACAGATTAACATAGGAGAAGGGAGGGAAAAATAAGATAAAAACAGAGAGGGAGGCAAACCATAAGAGACTCTTAAATATAGAGAACTGAGTATTGTTGGAGGGGAGGTAGGTGGGATGGGTTAAATAGGTGCTCGGCACTAAGGAGGGCACTTTTTGGGATGAGCACTGGGTGTCCTATGTAAGAGGTGAATCACTGGGTTCTACTCCTGAAGCCAAGACTTTATGTTAACTAACTTTAATTTAAATTAAAAAAGGGATATTTAACAAAGTGTGGTAAAAAGGCCAAATAAATTAAAGGTGTGAACAAAGGTGGGATAGAGTGATACTGACTTTATAACCAATGAAAGCTTACTGGAGGAAAATCATTTGATCTGGGCCTTGAAGAACAATTATGGTTTCAACATGTGGAGATGGGAATAAGTGGATATTCATATAGTAATCCTAAAGTGATTCTATTATCTCCATTTTACAAATGCAGAAACTGAGGCTCTGAGAATAACTTGCTTGAGGGTGTACAGTAGTGAGTGGCTAAACTAATGTTTGCATCTGTATGACTCTTAAAATCTGGTTTTTTTCTGTTACACAATATGCTTGTTCTATGTGGCAAGAATGGTGTGATGGGAGAATAGAGGTTACGTTTAGGGCTTTCTGAGTATCTGTGTTATAAGGAGTGCTGTGTGGTGGTGGGCCCATTTTACCCGGGATCCGATGTAGAGACTTGAAGGCCATGCCAAGTAACTTGGATGTTTTTGAAGGTAACAGGGAGTCATTGACCATTTTTGCATGGCAAGAACAAGATTAAAATTATGTTTTAGCAAAATTTTCTCTGGTGGCAGTGAACTGTAGACAGACCACCAGGCAAAGGTTCTGGAAATCTGCCAGAAAGGAAGATTGTAACATGGCTTACAGCAATGGGAATAGAATGGAATGGAAGAGAGAGTTGTTTTAGAAATAGATTTTCCAGTACTTGGTAACTCCCTCACATTGTTGGCAGAGAGGGGAAGAGAACAAGTCTGGTTGAGAAAAATGGTGATGCCTTAACCTGTTCTAGGGAACAGAGGAGGAGAGACAGATTTGTTGGGGAGAAATTTGTTGGTAAATTTGGTTTTTTACCAAGTTGAGCATAGGGCACCATGCACTTCTGTAATTTTAGCAGGCATTTGGAAATAGGGGCCCAGGCCTCTGGAGAAGTAAAGAAATGCAAGTTTGAGCCAGCTGCCTAAAGGTAATAATTGAAGATGGAAAGTAACTTATCACAAAAAGGTGAGAGAATAGAACACAGCTAAAGACCATTTGAGAGGCTCTGAAATATTGTGGAGGAATTTACTGATCCAATTTGAAGTCAGGAAGGATTGAGTGAAGGTTGAATAATCAACATTTATTAAATGTTGTTAGATGCTAAGAACCTTACTTACATTGCTTTGGTGTCCTTTTTGGGTTACAGTAATTTAAATTTAATGGCATTCAACATTTGCTGGAAATAGGTGAAAATCTTAGGAGTAGGAAAGATATGTGTTTGGATAAAGACGAAAGTCAGATGTCAGAAAAAATCATGTTCGGCTAAAGGTAGGCTATTTTCCTGGGTGTGTCTGTGGGTTGCAACTCCATTCAATGGCAGTGGATGTTACATATAATGGAAGGTGTGGATATCCACAACGTGATGCTTGCCCTAGGCTTGCGTTATAGCAGAACTGCATCACTAGAATGATGGATTATTCATCCAAGCTTTTTAAACATTTTTGACATACCTATGTACCAGGTACTGGAAAGGTTCATTTCTCACAATGTTTATGGCAACTCTAAAGTGTTTTCCAAAATGTAGCCTGCAAAGTACAAGTCCAAAGAAGTAAACATTCCATGAAAAAAATTTTTTAATGAGGTAAGAAAACTGCTCATTGTTAAAAAAATTTATATTTAATATTTGCATATTAAGGACTAAAATGTCTTATTGATATTTGTTTAAGTTTTTTTCCCCAGACTGATTTGACCATGGACCATTTATCTTTCCATATAGCAGCACCAATCATCCTTTTGCACATTTTGGGAAATGTTGCTACTATGGATTTTGCCAGAATATTTCTATGTTCTAGCAAAGTAGACATCCTAAAGTTGTGTGTGGCTTAGGAGTTTTATTTTGGCCGACTTCATGCATTCAGTTCAGCACAGAGCTGTGTGTTGATGGTGTTTATACATTTCAGCAAGTTTCCTTCACGTTTCTCCTTGGAACAGATGTAAATAACGGGTCACCCAGGCCTTATGGAAGTAGAAAAAGTTCTGTGGAGTGAGTTAGAGTGGGTAGGATGATATCATTTGAAGAAGATGATTGGGAGAGTCTGTTTAGGGGTATAATGGTTAGAGCAATAGTTCTAGAATGAGGTAAACCTAGATTTGAATCTTGGTCCTGCCCCGAAGCTGTATGACTCTAGGCAAGTGATCTAACTTCCCTGGGCCTCAGTTTCCTTATCTGTGGAAAGGAGTTTCTGGTATATAACTCATTAGAGGTGTTTTCAGGATTAAGTGTTCAGTCAAATGTTTTACCATAGTGTCCATGGAAAACTTCTAAATGGTAAGTTAATAATAAGGAACAGCTTTTGCTGATTGCCTAAGAAAATATTTGAAAATAAAAGTAAATGTGAACCTGTTGTCTTTCCTGGATGTACAATAAAGATTTAATAAAGTTCTAATTTCCTTCCACCTTACATCTATTTTCCTCCTTTATCAGGGTTCCGGCTAGAAGCATTTCTTCTTTCCCTTCTCTGTTGTCCTTTATCCCTTATGTCCTTCCCCCTTCCCTGCCCAACTGTGGATTGTATGTGAATTCCATTTCCAACTCTAATTTTTCCTAATATGGCAAATTTTTCTTCATAGAAACCTTTTCTAGATTGTGTTAAACATTTGTGATATTTTCAGAAAAGATATTTAATTTTTTCTGCAGAATTAACCTATGCATAAATTATGCAAATACTGGAAGCTTTACCTCCTTTCGCTTGAATGATTTTGGTTAATGAACTAACAGTTGTTTTTAGGTTTTGAGAAGGCCATGAATTTTTCAGGTAAGAAAAAAATCCTATTTGTCCATTCATTTACTTCATTCTAATGGCATTACCAGGAGATTCTGTAATATTCTTTGCTCAAAGTCTGACCCTCTGTAAATGTCCTGAAAAAATACTTGGCCTATGTGCTTAAAAATGTTCCTGCATCATTGAAATAGCAAAAATTGAAAATTACTCAGTGTTTACCAGTAGGGGACTGATTAAATTGATATGTAAGAATGGACAGCTGTTAAAAATAAGTATGTAGCATGCATGTGGAATCAGCAAAACCCTGGGAAACTTTACAGGTTAATTGGCCTGTTATTTTCAACAAATTGTAAGGAAAAGAAGGGGATGAAGGGAGAACTTCTAGATTAAAAGACTTGAAAAATATATCCATTTAAAAAAATAGATGATGTTTTTGGATTTACACTTTGTGTTTACTGTACAAATCAGGATAGTTATATTTTGATACAGAGGAAGAGGGCTGTGATGGGAAGGGGGCAGGTGGAGGGCCAAGGGCTTTTGGGCTGACTGGACAGCATTGGGCTTGGGATTTGATTTTTACCCCAATTACAAACTAATAGTTAGCCTTTACTACATGGATGGTGGCAGAGGATATGAAACTCTTGTTAGTGGCACTTCAAGCAGCCTTGAGCTTGATGTTTGTATTGGTTTTCCTTGCTCCCCAAATTCCACAGGGTGACATAGAAGGCCCAGAAGAATGCCTGCATGTGCAGTGGGTTGCATTACAGAACAATAAAATTGAATTTGGGGAACCTGCTGGTTTGTAGCAAGCTGTAAGCAAGCCTGCTCTCCTGTCCCAGAGGGAAACATTACCCTTTCTTTAAAGTTGCTCACAGCAAATACAACCCTGAAAATGACCAGGCAAAGAGAATGGTCAGGCCCTTGGGTTCACGACCTAAGCATTAAACTGCAAGGAAGCCCCAGGGCCCATGGCAGATAGCGTCTTCTAACAGCCAAATTGGAAATAGGGTCATGGCAGACATAAATAGTTAAGATGAGGTCATACAGGAGGAGAGATAACTGGAGCAATCCAAAATGACTCTCGTCCTTATATAGGGAAAATTTGGAGACAAGCATCCTGGGAGAAGTGATGTGAAGATTGTAATTAGGCTGCTTCAAACCAAGAACTATCAGAAGCTAAGAGAGAGAGGCCCGGAACAGATCCTTCCCCTAGCCACCTTTAGGGGGAGTGTGGTCCTCCCGCTGACACCTCCATCTTGGGCTTCTAGCCTCCAGAACTCTGAGACAGTAACTTGCTGTTGTTTAAGCCACTTAGCTTGTGGTACTTTGAGTTGACAGCCCTAGCAAATGAATGCATTTCCCATGGTACATTTGTCAAAATTAAGAACATTGGTATGTTACTATTAACTTTAAACTTTATTTGGATTTCATGTTTTTCCATTAGTTTTCTGTTCCAGGATACCATATTGCATTTCCTTGTCATGTCTCTTTAGTCTCTTCTGGTCTGTGACAGTTTCTGCATCTTATTTTTTGTGACCTTAAAAGTTTGGAGGAGTATTGGCACGGTAGCCTGTAGAATATCCCTTAATCTAGGCTTGGGTCTAGTGTTTTTTGTTTTTAATAAGTAAACTGCAGTTAAAAGGTTTTTGGAGAGAATAACACAAAAGAAAAGCGCCCTTTTCAACACATCGTAACAGAGTATCTGTGGGTTTTGATGTAGGCATCAGGGATACGTGACATTCACACTACATAGCTGGTGATGCGCCACTTGGTTAAAGTGGTGTTTGTTTGGTTTCTCCTCTCTAAAGTTACCATTATCCCCTTGTCACATTCTGTTCTTTAGAAGCAAGTTAGTAAATTCAGCCCACACTCAGAAGGTGAGGCGACTAAACTCTGCCTACTGGAAGGGAGATTTTTACGTGTATTATTTGGGAATCTTCTGTAGGAAAGATGAGCCATTCTCCACTTCCTTATTCAGTTATTGATACCTGTGTGGGCTCGTTGATCCTTACTCTTTGGGTTATAATCTAATATCACATTGTGTTACTCAAATTATTCTAGCTTTGGCTATGAGGAATTCCGTCATTTTGGATCTTGTGTCCTTTTGATATGATCCTATTTTTTTTAATGCTTCCTTACTTTTTCATGCCAGAGGTGTGCTCTGGGCTCCTCATATTTTCCTTCTTGCAGCTCTGGAATCAGCCATTTCTCCAAGGAGCCCTGGTTGGAGCTCTGTATCAGAGAATTGCATTTAGAAATCAAGATCTCACCTCTGGGAGTGCTTTTTGATACTGGGGAATGATGGCTTTCTCCAGGGGGAGAGAGCTAGGGTAATGTATGTATGTATAGCAGATTGTACACACACTGTATACTAACCCTGTTATTAATGTATTAACGTAATAACCCTGTTATTAATGTAGTTACACTATAATGTATGTATACACACACACACACACACACATATATATATATATATATATATATATATATATATATATATAAGCTAAGCATGAGATCATTCTGACAGCATCTCTGACTTTAATCCAGAGCCACAGGGCAGGGTTCATTATAGAAGCTTCCCTTCTTGTTTATCTTTAACTTTCCTCTGTTACTTATTTCACCCTAGTATACATGCAAAGCAGTTTCAGAATTGTTAACCATCCCCCATGAAAAACAAATTTACCAACTAGAGCACAGTGTTGATAGACAGTCCTTTTGTATTTATCTTTACATTTTCTAATCAGATGACTGTTTTCCAAAGTTACTTGGGTCAGCTCCCTTGAAGTCACCACCATGATTACGTCAGTGATGCTATGTCATAGATGTGTAATTTAATTAGCTTTGTCACAGTCTGCATTCCATGTTGGAATCCTGTGACATCTTAGCTGTCTTTCTTTTTTTTTTTAGCATAGTTTGTATACATTGAAGTTTACTTTTTGTGAGGTACATTTCTGTGCATTTTGACAAATGCATAAATCATGCGTCCAGCACCCCACAACCATACAGAGCAGTTCCATCACCTAAAACTTCCCCTGTGCTTTCCCTTAGTAGTCGGCCTCTGCCACCCCCAACCACTGATGTGTGTTATGCCCCCATTGTTGTGTCCTTTACAGAATGTCTTATGAATGGAATGATACAATATATAGGCTTTGGGGTTTGGATCCTTTTACTCGGTGAAATGCATCTAAGATTCATCTATGTTGCATGAATCGATGACTTGGTCCTTTTTATCACTGGTATTCCATTTTGGATATGCCAGTTTGTCCGTTTCCCTGTTGAAGAGCATTTTGGTTGCTTCCAGTTTTTGTCAATTATGAGTGAGGCTGCTAAACATTTGTGTACAGGTTTTTGTATGAACATAAGTTTTTAATTCACTTGGATAAATACACAAGGGTACAACAGCTGGGTTGTATGGTAAGCCTATGTGTAACTTTATAAGTATTTGCCAAATTGTCTCCCAAAGTCATTGTACCATTTTGTATTCTCACCAGCAGAGTGAGAGTGCCTGTTGTTCTGTACCTTTGGCAGCATGTTATTGTCTGTGTTTGGATTTCAGCCATTTTGATGTGTGTAGTGCTATCTCATTGCGTTTTTTTTTTTTTTTTAAAGTTTGTTTATTTGAGAGAGAGTGTGAGTGAATGAGTGCACGGGAGGGGCAGAGAGGGAGGGAGAAAGAATCCCAAGCAGGCTCCCAGTGCCGAGCCTGATGTGGGGCTCGAACCCCCAAACCGTGAGCTCATGACTCCAGCCAAAACTAAGAGTTGGTTGCCCACCTGACTCAGCCACCCCCTCCTTGTGGTTTTAATTTGCATTTTCCTAATGATCTTCAGATGATTTTGAGCATTTCCTATGTTTGTTTGCCATCCACATATCTTTGGTGAAGAGCTTCAGGGTGTTGTTGTTGTTGTTTTTTCTCATTTTAATATTGGGTTTTTCTTACTGAGTTTTAAGAGTTTATTCTGGATGCAAGTCGTTTATCAGGTATGTGCTATTCAAATATTTTCTTCCAATTTCTGGCTTGTCTTTCATTGTCTTAATAGTATCTTGTGCAGAATGGAAGTTTTTAATGGTGATGAAACTCAGTTTATCAATGTTATCCCATTAAGCCTTAATGTTTGGAAGGTACTGTGAACCATGGTTTCAGGGATGTGGCCCTCACAAGTGTTCCTGTCCCTCCTCCAGGGATAGGCTGCTTTTTTTTTTTCTCCCTTTCCTTTGCCCCTCATTTCTTTGCCTCAGTTGTGGTTGGTAAACACTGAAGTCTTTGGGAATGGTTTCGAGGTTCTTCCCCCATGAGATTAAGGCTTTTATTGTGTAGACCTCCATTTACTTCCCCCACTATAGTGAGGCTTCACCAGAACCCTGGGCTACAGACTTTGAAGTCCTTCCTCACTCCCCTGCAGATTTAGCCTTTTGTTTTGTATGAAAGATGAGGGGAAAGGATTTCTCTATACCTGCTGTTTCCCTACCCCAGCCAGCACCACACAGGAGAGCTTTCTCCAGTTTTCCCTGAGAGCTCCTGGTTGGATTCCAGGAGGAAAAGCCAGCCAGAGAAAACCCCTGCATGACTGTGACCTCCCCAGGAGCTTCATGCTGTCACATTTGCCCACATTTGGCCTCCAGCAGGTCATCAAAAATTCTAATTAATCTTCCTGAAAGCTTTTGCCTGAAGTAAGCAAATATTTTGGTCCTGTGTCTCCCTGAAGGCACCTGTCACTCTCCAGATTTTATTACAGCCATTTGCCCTGTGACCTCAGTTCTCTGAGCTTACCAGAAGCCATTAATTTGCAGTCTGTTCAGCCTTTTTTCTTGTTAATAAGGTTAGGATGAGCATCTTTTCAGCTCTCAACATCTCTGAGCTGAAACCAAATAATAATAAAGTTTTGAAGGATTGCTTCCATATTGGGTGATAATTTATATAAACTACTCAGTGAAAACCATGAAATTTTTTTTGGCTGACAAATTTGACTTGGGTTCAAACAGAAATTTGGTTAGTATGGAAATCTCGAGATGAAAGTTTATTAATACTTGCATTTAACATGCTTGTATGATAGGAAAACTTTTGTCTGTATTTTAAGATTTAAAATGATGTGGTTATCTGAAAAGTATAGCTGTTTTAATCTGTCATCTGTCCTGTCATATGAGTAAGGGTTTAATCAAGGAGGTAGAACCACTATGGGTATTTAAGGGGAGCAGAATATGCCATTCCTTAAATATGCAGCTTTGGCATGTGAATTATTTTGAGCTGAAGGCAGTCAAGACCCAGCAGATTTGGGAAAAGCTTTTTACCTCCCTCTCAAATGCCTGAAAGAAATTAGAAAGGATCCTCAGACCCTATTTCTTTTCTTAGCTCAGGATGGTATATGAACCTCAGTTGCCTTGCTGCTTTTGAGTCTCACACCATTGTGGTCCCCCTTAAGAAATGAAAATTTTCGGGGCGCCTGGGTGGCGCAGTCGGTTAAGCGTCCGACTTCAGCCAGGTCACAATCTCGCGGTCCGTGAGTTCGAGCCCTGCGTCAGGCTCTGGGCTGATGGCTCAGAGCCTGGAGCCTGTTTCCGATTCTGTGTCTCCCTCTCTCTCTGCCCCTCCCCCGTTCATGCTCTGTCTCTCTCTGTCCCAAAAATAAATAAACGTTGAAAAAAAAAATTAAATAAAAAAAAAAAAGAAATGAAAATTTTCTCCAGTTAATCTGTCTTTATTACAGTGGGGGAGGAGTTTAGCCAAGAACCTGGAAGGGTAGGGGGAAAATTATGTTTTCTCCCCTACAGTATTATGGAATAAAAGATTTAGTATGGGAATAAGATCTTCCACAATACTGACAAATTATGAGAGAATCTAGAGAAGGAGTCGGAGGATCTAGAGAAGGAGTCGGAGGGTCAGAAAACTTACCATCTGTCCTACTCATGTAACACAAGTGGGTCAGTAGGAACTTGGACGAAAATCAGAGAAGCTAGGTACTTTAACCGCTAGAGTAGGTCTGCAAAGAAGGTGATAGGTGAAATCTGGGGAAGGCTGTGTCTGCTGGTGGACTTGGTGTCCTTTTTGGTCTGGTTTCTTCTGTGATTTTTGTGTATAATTTGCTTTTACCACAAATGTTTTTAGTATCAGTAAGGTAAGAAAATGAAAAAATACAGTTTCCTAACTCATATGTTTACTTAGCATCTTTTTTTTCTTTTAGGGGATGAAAAAATAGATTTATTGCTATTTCTAAAAGTCAGAACTAGAGGAAGAGTAAACGTAACAGATGTTATAAGAACATAAGTACAAACAACTATTTTTACAATAACACGTACTTGAAACACATTTTTGTACTGCAAACTATGAAAAATAACTCTCTTTAAATGATTTTAACATTTGCTCTTCCTTATATACAGTTGAATTTCCAGTGGGAGAACAAAGATGCTCACAGCTCTCTGGGCCTTGCTTTGTGAAAACCCTTCCTTAAAACTTTCTGGAATGCTCCATGAAACCAGTGTATGGTTTAGCAGGAAATAGGGGCTGTCATCAGTGCACATGTATATGCATGTTGTCCTATCTTCCCAACTCTCCCACACATGTGGGATCATTACTGGGGTTCAGGGGACCCCATGGACAGTCAAACAAGAGTGCCCTCTGGAACAAAGCCTTTTAATGAAGTTCCCTTTTGGAGATGGCTTAATACCTTTTACACTTTATGTATTACTCTTATTAAAAAAATTTTTTTTAAATACTGGTTTGAATAGGTAGTAAATGCATAAGGCACAAAATTCAAAAAGTTCAAAGGGATCATACATTAAAAAGTCTTCCCACCCCTCATTTCTATGTCCAATTTTCTTTCCTGGAGGCAACCATTTTAGCAATATTTTCTGTATCTATTTAGAAATACATTCTGGGGCGCCTGGGTGGCTCAGTCGGTTGAGCATCTGACTTCGGCTCAGGTCATGATCTCGCGGTCTGTGGGTTCGAGCCCTGCGTCCAGGCTCTGTGCTGACAGCTCAGAGCCTGGAGCCTGCTTCGGATTCTGTGTCTCCCTCTCTCTCTGCCCCTCTCCCACTCATGCTCTGTCTCTCTCTCTCTCTCTGTCAAAAATAAACATTAAAAAAAAATTTAAAAAAAATTCTGTGTGTAAAAATGTATGTGTCCATGTACAGAGTGGGTGGGCCGCATTGTAAACACACTGCCTGGTTGTTCCACAACAGTGTATGGAGAGGTAGCTGCCTCATTCTTTTTATTTTTTTAATGTTTATTTTTGAGAGAGGGAGACAGAATCCCAAGCAGGCTCTGCGCCATCTGCACAAAGCCGGATGTGGGGCTCCAACTCACAAGCCGTGAGATCATGACTCAAGCTGAAACCAAGAGTTGGACACTTAACTTACTGGGGCACGTAGGTGCCCCTGCCTCATTCCTTTTAAAGCCTCTATAGTATGCATTTTTTTTAAATTTTTTTTTAACGTTTATTTATTTTTGAGACAGAGAGAGAGCATGAACGGGGGAGGGGCAGAGAGAGAGGGAGACACAGAACTGGAAGCAGGCTCCAGGCTCTGAGCCATCAACCCAGAGCCTGACGCGGGGCTCGAACTCACGGACTGTGAGATCGTGACCTGAGCTGAAGTCGGATGCTTAACCGACTGAGCCACCCAGGCGCCCCAATATAGTATGCATTTTTGTAGGAATGGTTATAATTCTTTTAACCAGCCTCTCACTGGTAACATTTAGGTCATTTCTAATGTTTTGCCATTACTAATGACATTGCAGTGACTATTCTTGTGTATTCATTTTGCCCATATGTAAACATGTCTATAGGATAAACTTCTGGAACAAGGATTACTGTGTCGGTGTGTATGCTTTAAAAAAAAATTTTTTTTTTAATGTTTACTTACTCTTGAGAGAGAGAGAGAGACAGAGCAGGAGCAGGGGAGAGGCAGAGAGAGGGAGTCACAGAATTCGAAGCAGGCTCCAGGCTCCAAGCTGTCAGCACAGAGCCCAACGTGGGGCTCGAACCCATAGACGGTGGACTGTGAAATCATGACCTGAGCCAAAGTCGGACGCCCAACTGACTGAGCCAGTGTTTATGCTTTAAAAAATGGGTTTAAAGCCCCCAGTGTTTATGCTTTAAAAAATGGGTTGTCAGGTTATTTTTCCTAGGCTCTCCAATAGTTTTTGCTCCTACAGTATATCTGTTTCCTCACCCTCTAGATATCACAGGATACCAAACTTCTTGCCAAGTTGGTTAAAAAACATTTTACTATAGTTATAGGTTTTAAGTTTTTTTAAAAATTTTTTAAAATGTTTATTTATTTTTGAGAGAGAGAGAGAGAGAGAGAGCGTGTGCACGAGTGGGGGAGGGGCAGAGAGGGAGGGAGATATAGAATCTGAAGCAAGTTCCAGGCTCCAAGCTCTCCGCACAGAGCCCGACGCGGGGCTTGAACCCACGAACTGAGAGATCATGACCTGAGCAGGAGTTGGATGCCCAACTGACTGAGCCATCCAGGCGCCCCTAATTTAATTTAATTACTTTAAGGAATGCTTGGGGAAATTTTTATTAGCTGTTATAAGGTCAATATGAATAATAGACTCTTTCCTCATACACAAATAATAATTAAAAACTATTAAGTGGTTGCCTTTTAAAATGTTAAAAATAAATAAAAACAATTGGAATAAATCCAATGAAAGGTGTGGAAAGTCTCTACTCAGGGAAATATAAAATTTTGAAATTTTAAGTTATATATAAAACAATATTACAAAAGTGTCAATCCCACTAAATAGGTCTTTAAATTCACTGCCATAGTAGTCATACTCCCCGCAGAAGTTTGTTGTAGATATTGACAAGCTGACTCTAAAATCCATAAGAAAACACAAAAGATCAGGAAAACAGTGTTGAAGGAAAACAATATTGGAAGACATTGGTATGCTATCAACAATGATTAAAATAAAATAGTAATAAAAACAATGTGGTAATGAGACATTAAGAAACCAATGTAATCATTGGTACAAAACAGACCCACATAGATATGGAAATAAGAATTACAATAAAAATGTTACTTCAGAGCAATGAAAAAAGGATGGTTTTATAGCTAAATGGCACTAGGTCATCTGGATAGCCATATAGATGACTAGTCATGGAAAAATCCCTTTTATCAGTTTGCAGCTCAAACAAGTCATAATTTGGATGGCCTGCAAGAATGGACAGTTTGGGCCTGCCGTGACCACACATGGCATCATGTATCGGGAGTCCAATGGTATTCTCTCTCATATTTATTTATATATATATATAATTTATTGTCAAGTTGGCTAACCAACAGAGTATACAGTGTGCTCTTGGCTTCAGGAGCAGATTCCCATGATTCATCACTTACATACAACACCCAGTGCTCATCCCAACAAGTGCCCTCCTCAATGCCCATCACCCGTTTTCTTCCCAACACCCCCCCCCCCCCCCCGCCCTCCGTCTCCTCCATCAACCCTTAGTTCTCTGTATGTAAGAGTCTCTTATGGTTTGTAACTATTTTTTTTTCCTTCCCTTCCCCTATGGTCTTCTGTTAAGTTTCTCAAATTGCACATGAGTGAAAACATATGATATCTGTCTTTCTCTGACCTATTTCACTTAGCATAACACCCTCCAGTTCCATCCAGGTATTACTTGTTGCGTTACTTGTTGCAAATGGCAGGATTTCATTCTTTCTCATTGCCAAGTAGTATTCCATTGTATAAATAAACCACGTCTTCTTTATCCATTCACAAGTTGATGAACATTTGGGCTTATTCCATAATTTGGCAATTGTTGATAGCACTGCTATAAACATTGGGGTCCATGTACTCCTATGAATCAGCACTCCTGTATCTTTGGATAAATTCCTAGTAGTGCTATTGCTGGGTCATAGGGTAATTCTATTTTTAATTTTTTGAGGAACCTCCACACTGTTTTACAGTGGCTGCATCAGTTTGCATTCCCACCAACAGTGCAAGAGGGTTGCCCTTTCTCCACATCCTCACCATCTATTGTTTCCTCAATTGTTAATTTTAGCCACTCTGACCAGTGTAAGGTGGTATCTCAGTGTGGTTTTGATTTGTATTTCCCTGATGATGAGTGATGTTGAGCTTCTTTTCATGTGTCTGTTAGCCGTCTGGATGTCTTCTTTGGAAAAGTGTTCATGTCTTCTGTCCATTTCTTCACTGGATTATTTGTTTTTTTTGGGTGTTGAGTTAGGTAAGTTCTTTGTAGATTTTGGATACTAACCCTTTATCCAATTTAAGTTTTAATTGAAAAAAATTCAGACTTTGTTTTTAATAGCCTTTTCCATAACCCTTGTAAGTGAATATACGTTATTTTTATCTGATAATGAATTTTAATAAAAACTAAGCTGACATTAAATGTGCAGCATGATTTTATAAAGACTTAAACACTGTGTAACATTTAATGCTATTAAATTATGGACTTCTGTGTTTTACTAGATTTCAGTTAAGAAGTGTGCCATTTGCTTTTAATTAGCATTCTCTAGTTAAAATTTTCCAATTTAAGCTTTATATTGTATACAGTTCTCATGTGAAGGTTAAAGCATTGTTTTTAGTTAAAGTAATAAGTATGATTGTGCCTAACAATTGTGTATAGCAGAGTCCTGGGAGATTGTTATGTTTCCTACAGGTGTTTATATTAGTACTATATATTACATGAGCAGTGAAATCTGATAATTAAGTTATAGCGTATGAGTTCCTAAGTAAGCATATAGGCCAGTTCATCACAGCCTTATGACTTGTAAGTCTGTCATTTTATAATCTGGCCTCACCTGCTTAATCTGTTTACTTTCCTATCCCTCATTTCCTCAGTCAGCCTTTATTCACTCATATTTAACATCTTAATATTTCCGGGGCGCCTGGGTGGCTCAGTTGGTTAAGTGCCCTACTCTTGATTTCAGCCCAGATCATGATCTCAAGGTTCATGAGATAGAGCACTACATCTGGTCCTATGCTGACAGTGCACAGCCTGCTTGGGATTCTCTCTCCACCTTTCTCATTGTCCCTGTCCCTCCCCTTCTCACGCTCGCTCTCTCTCAAAATAAGTAAACATTAAAAAAAAAATCTTGATGTTTCCAAATATCCATTGTTTGTTTTAGGATGTGTTATTCTTTAGGATTCTTGCACTCCTTTTTCTTGGCATGCATCAAGGCCCAGCTCAAATATCCCCTTTTCTATTTTTTTTCAGATTGTCAGTAGTTACTGTAGTCCGAATTATTTGCCCTCTTTATTCATCTTTGCTTTGCAAGCACCTAACATATTACTTCGTATATAGTAATAAATTAAGAGATTTTAGAGTATTTTGTAGTCTAAGTAATTCTAAGATTAGGTTCTGTTCTGAATCAGTTGACTGTTCCTTCAGAAACAAAAAAGATTTAATTACTATGTGTATACTTTGTATATACTATGTATATACTTTTGCTTTTGGTATGTATATTTTGCTTTTCTACAGAATTTAAAGAATTTTAGAGACCTTTGTCAGGGGCACCTGTGTGGCTCAGTTGGTTAAGCCTCTGACTCTATTTTCAGCTCAGGTCATGATCTCCTATGGGATCAAGCCCTGTGTTGGTGGAGCCTGCTTGGGATTCTCCCTCTCACTCCCTCTCTGCCCCTCCCCTGCTCGTGTGCTGTTCTCAAAATAAATAAGCATTTAAAAGAGAAAAAGAAACTTTGTCAGATATATGTAGTAGTCCATTTGATTACTTACTGTTAACTTGTATGAAAGATTTGCATTTGATGTCCAGGCATACCTCGTGTCATTGTGCTTTGCAGATTTTTTTTTTTTTTTTTTTTTTTTTTTTTTTTTTTTACAAATTGAAGGTTTGCGGCAACTCTGCATCAGCAGAGCAAATCTATTGGTGGTATTTTTCCAACAACATTTGCTCACTCTGTGTCTGTGTGTCACATTTTGGTAATTCTCGTGATATTTCAAATTTTTTCACTATTTTGATGAACGGTGATCTTGATGTTACTGTTGTAATTGTTTTGGTGGCGCCATAAATGCACCCACGTAAGATGGTGAACTTAATAAATATTGTGTTTCTTCTGACTGCTCCACCAATCTGCTGTTCTTTCATGTCCCTCTCCTTAGGCATCCCTATTCCCTGAGACACAACAGCATCGAAATTAGGCTAATTAATAATTGTGCCTCCAAGTGTACAAATGAAAGGAAGAGTCAAATGTCTCTCACTTGAAATCAAAAGCTAAAAATGCTTAAGCTTAGTGAGGAGGGCACGTCAAAAGCCAAGATAGGTCAAAAGCTAGGCCTCTTGCACCAGTTAGCCAGGTTGTGAATGCAAAGGAAATGTTTTTGAGGGAAATGAAAAGTGTTACCCAAGTGAACACATGAATAAGAATGTGAAACATCCTTATTGCTGATAAGGAGAAAGCTTTAGTTGGGATAGAAGATCAGACCAGCTACATTTCCTTAGGTCAAACCTAATCCAGAATAAGGCCTTAACTCTGTTCAGTTCTATGAAGGCTGAAAGAGGTGAGGAAGCTACAGAAGAAAAGTTTGAAGCTAGCAGAAGTTAGTAACGGGGTTTAAAGAAGGCCATCTCCATAATGTAAAGATGCAAGGTGAAGCAGCAAGTGCTGATGGCAAAGGGCAGCCAGTCATCCAGAAGGTCTAGCTAAGATAATGAAGGTGACTCGAATAAACAAGATCTTCAATGTAGATGGAACAGTCTTCTGTTGGAAGAAGAGGTCATCTAAGACTTTGATAACTAGAAGTCAATGGCTGGCTTCAGAGCTTCAAAGGATAGGCTCACTTCCTTGTTAGGGGCTAATGCAGCTGTTGACTTTAAGTTGAAGCTAATACTTATTGATCATTCTGAAAATCCTGGGGCCCTTAAGAATCATGCTAAATCTACTCTGCTGTGCTTTATAAATGGAACAACAAAGCCTGGATGAAGCACAGCTGTTTACAACATGGTTTACTGAATACGCATACACACATTTACATATATACACGTATACATGTGTATACATGTATATATGTATATATGTAAAATGTTTATTGTTTGTTTGCTTTTGGGAGAGCATAAGCAGGGGAGGGGCAGAGAGAGGGGAACAGGATCTGAAGCCCTGATGAGCCCAATGTGGGGCTCGAACTCAAGAACCAAGATCGTGATCTGACCTGAGGTTGGACACTCAACCGAGTGAGCCATTCAGGTGCCTCCTGAATATTTTAAGTCTACCGTTGAAACCTACTGCTCAGAAAAAAAGATGCCTTTCTATATACTGCTCATTGACAATGTACCTGGTTGCCCAAGAACTTTGATGGAGCTTGCTAACACAGCATCTATTCTGCATCCCGGGGTCAACGAGCAATTTTGAATTTTCAAGGCTTATTATTTAAGAAATACATTTTATAAGACTATAGCTGCCATAGAGAGTGAGTCCTTTGGATCTGGGCAAAGTAAATTGAAAACCTTCTGGAAGGGATTCTCCACTCTAGATGCCATTAAGAACATCCGTGATTCTTGGGAAGAGGCCAAAAACTAGCAACATTCATAGGAGTTAGAAGTTCATTCTAACCCTCATGGATGATTTTGATGGGTTCAAGACATCAGTGGAGGAAGTAACTGCAGATGTGGTGGAAACAACAAGAGACCTAGAATTAAAAGTGGAGCCTGAAGATGTGACTGAATTGCTGCCATTTCATGATCAAACTATGAAGAAGGAGTTGCTTCTTATGGATGAGCAAAGAAAATGGTTTCTTGGATGGAATCTACTCTTGATGAAGATGCTGTGAAGATTGTTGGAATGACGACAAAGGATCTAAGACTGTTACGTAAACATAGTAGATAAAGCAGCTCCTTGAGGTTTGAGAGGATTGACTCTAATTTTGAAAGCTCTGCTGTGGGTACACTGCTATCAAACAGCATTGCATGCTACAGAGAAATTGTGAAAGGAAGAGTCCTTCAATACAGCAAACTTGACTGTTGTCTTATTTTAAGAAATTGCCACAGCCTCCCCAACCTTCAGCATCTTCCACCCTGATCAGTCAGCAGCCATCAACATTGAGGCAAAACTCTCCACCAGCAAAGATTCTGACTCAAAGTGCAGATGATCATTAGTATTTACTAGCAAAATTCCTTTTTTCCCCCCTTTGCACAGTGTCAGCTTTATTCAGTCATAAAGCAAGGTTGACATAATTATCAAGCATGTGTTTAACTTGGCTTCTATAGTGTGGCCTCTTCTCTCCCTTTAGTTGTGGAGTTTGTTCTGTCAGCCTTCAGGTTGATTTCTGGGGGTATTTAGGATGAACTGATAGTTATCTAGTTGTGTTCATGGGACACACATAACTGTTATATGCACTGAGGGAAAATCATTTGAATTTATTGCAGTATTTGCTTTATTGTGGTGGTCTGGAGCTGAACCCACAGCACCTCTGAGGTATACCTGTATATGGTTTAATATTGGCTTGTGACAAAATCTTAATGAATTTCATCCTAGGCTTAATCTTTTTTTTACACAGAGAAGGTCTATGCACATGGATGCAACAGGAGAAGTACTACTGGAAAGAAGAGGTTGTGCAGGAGTGATAACACTAAACAGACCAAAGCTCCTAAATGCATTAAACCTTAATATGATTCGGCACATTTATCCACAACTAAAGGTTTGTGATTTCCTTAAATTATATGGATACTTTAAAAAATGTATCCTTAGGGGCACCTGGGTGGCTCAGTCGGTTGAGTGGCCAACTTCAGCTCAGGTCATGATCTTGGGCCCCATGAGTTCGAGCCCGTGTCAGGCTCTGTGCTGACAGCTCAGAGCCTGGAGCCTGCTTTGGATTCTGTATCTCCCTCTTTCTCTGCCCTTCCCCAACTTGCTCTCTCTCTCTCTCTCTCTCTCTCTCCCTCTCCCTCTCCCTCTCCTCTCTGAAAAATAAACAAACATTAAAAATAAATAAATAAGAATGTATCCTAAAAGAACATTTCCGGGATTCTCTTCCATGGAATCTTTGGGATCAGTGCCCAAGCCCCACTGATTTCTTGTCTTCGTCCTTTCCCTATGTGATTATCTTGAAGCATCCCTAATGACGGGGACTTCATGACCTCCTGAGAGCTCCTTCCACTTTTCCATAGCTCTGAGTTTCTTCCTGTATTTTGCCACTCTGCTTCTCTGACCTTTTAACCAGTGATAATAGTTCTGCCTCTTGGGACAGGAGTATACAAATCTAACGTTCCATGTGACAGCATTTTGACACGATTCTTAGAGAAGACTATAAGCTTTTCTATTCTAAGTGAACTGCATGGTGCTGTGGAAAAGCATGACTTGTAGTTGGACTACTTTGTTTGAAACTTGGACTTCTGTTTATTAACTCTTCAGCTTGGGAGTGTTCATCTTTCTGTCCTTCATTTACCTCAGCCGTGAAATGGGGATTATAATATCTCACAGGATTATTGTGAAGTGAAATGATGTACCTAATATGGTCAGCCACAAAGACTAATTCTCCCCTGGTTACAAGTTCCTTAATTTTTCATTTGATGAGTCTGTCTTCTGTCTTCTATTTCCTTATGTCCGTTTGGGACACTTTATAATATGTCTTTAAATGTAATAAAGAGAAATCAACTATTTCAGGTTGGAGTGGACCAGGGTGGAAGAAAGTAGAAACTTCCATGTTAGAATGCCATATTTCTATTAATGTAGTCCAATATTGCATTAGTCTTTTGGACAGCCACATCCATCCAGCTACATCTCTTCCTTGTGTGTTTATATTTTTATTCTCAAGTGTAGAATTTATACAGCTCCTGTGAATTTTTTGTCTCTGGTTAACTGATGTTTTAGTGAATAGTCTTTTGAATTGCCCTTGGCTCTTGATTCTTTCATCCTGATTATTTATTAGTTGCCCCTGCCAACCTCAAATCACTTCAAGATTTAATCAGTATTGTGGTTTCATTCTATTGCTTATAAATTTGTCAGTAGGTTGGAGCCCTATATTACCACAATAGAAAGGTTCTTGTTCAGTTTATCAACAGTCTTTGGACTGATTTGTTCACCAGATTTATAAGCTTTTGGGATGTATATTTAAGCCCATCTTCTTTCATCTTGGTCTCAAAGTTGTCATGGCAAAGATTTCTTCAGATATCATCATACAATTTGGATCACAAAGTGTATTCATCTAGCAACTTTGTTGGAATAGTCTCCAATTTATGTCAGAAAAGAAAATGAAGTTAGGATCCATTCTTTTGGATGTACTTTATAAAGCTTATACTTTATGTGTATTGACATATATTTATCTATACATGTATATGTGTGTATCCATATGTGTATATAAATGCATATAGATTTTTTAAATGAGTTTTCATTTATAGTATGCTTTTCCCATTTTCTTTTCAATTTGGATAGAATTGGGAACAAGATCCTGAAACTTTCCTGATCATTATAAAAGGAGCTGGTGGAAAGGCTTTCTGTTCTGGGGGTGATGTCAGAGGTAAAAACTTTTTCCTCCTCTTAACCTAAATGCTTTTTTCCCTGAGTAGAACTGATAAAAACAACAGGAAATTTTTGTAGTACTTTGTAATTTGCTTTACTTAGAATTTTTTTTATTATAATGTCTTAGCTTTTGTAGTTAATATTAGAAAAATGAGAATAGCATTTTTTTAAACTATGTATGTGCCCTTCATATATCCTGTCTTTCTACCTAAATCATCCTAAACAAAATGTATAGTTATGGTGTGTGAGTCCACTTTTTATTTTAGGTTAGCTGATATTCAGCAATTCAATTTGTTCTATAACCTGACAATCTGGCCATGTTGAGTGACTTGTCATTGTCCAAATATGACATTCTTTCACATATCTCCTTGACTGTGCTGTGCTTTTCCCCAGTTCATGATCCCAAAGCAAGAATGTACTTATACATTTATCCTATTGTCAATATATTTTTACAGATGTTTAAAAACGTTGAAATGAGATAAAAAGATTAATTCTCCTTTCTAATTCTTTAGGTCAATCTGTATACATATAACTATTAAAGGCAAAAGAAAGAAAAAATGTATGTTCTCAGGATCAAAGTCACGTATTTATCATCACCACTGGTGATGATATTTCAGTATTTAATATATACTGAAACTGTTTTTACACTTTGTAATGAAATTGGTAGAGTTCAGGGATGGTTTTTTTTCCTTGAGTTTTTATTGTGTGTGTGTTATTTATTTATTTTTGTATTGTGTTAAGGCAGTACTGTTTCTATTATATTTGGAATAGGAAAAACAAGCTTGATTTAGGATATAATTTTAGGTACCTATTAAATTTTTTTAATATTAAATGTGATTTATTGTCAAATTGGTTTCCATACAATACCCAGTGCTCATCCCAACAGGTGCCCTCCTCAATACCCATCACCCACTTTCACCTCTCCCCCACCCCCCATCAACCCAGTATTTAAGAGTCTCTTATGGTTTGTTTCCTTCCCTCTCTGTAACTTTTTTTCCCCCCTTTCCCCTCCCCCATGGCCTTCTGTTAAGTTTCTCAGGATCCACATATGAGTGAAAGCATATGGTATCTGTCTTTCTCTGCCTGACTTATTTCACTTAGCATAATACCCTCCAGTTCCCTCCACATTGCTGCAAATGGCAAGATTTCATTCTTTCTCATTGCCAAGTAGTATTCCATTATATATATAAACCACATCTTTATCATTCGCCAGTTGATGGACATTTAGATACCTATTAAATTTAAAGTAACTTGAGTGTTAAAATTTCAGTTGCTTAGATAGATTTGTTAACTGCATTGTGTTTGAATTTATTGTTTTGCCCACAACATGAATATATTTAAAAAAATGTTTTTCAGCGTGGAGCTAACCTTTATTGTGGAGTTGAGCCTATGATCTTCATAGTTTACAGATAGGCAGAACCTTACATATTGTTTTTAGCTTCTTCTAACTGTGAGCTATTTTTATATACACATTTAACTTTATATTATATATATAAATATGTATATGTAAGTGTGTATATATATATATATAGGTGTATATATATTGATATTTGGAGGTACAGTTACAAGTTACAGATTTAGTTTATGTGTATAAAGAAGTGGTCTTCAATTCCAGGAAGATGTTTATTTAGTCCAAGATGATAAGTGGGCACTCAGAAAAAAAAAAATTTTTAAACGCTATTCATTTAATTTTAACTTCTATGGAATTAATTGATTAGAATAAGATAAAGAGGAAATCAAAGATTTTTGAGGTAACAGCTTCATTCCATAGGCAATATAATTTGCACTTTTGTCATTTTAGAATTGCTAAATAGTGGTAAGAGCTGAATAAGAAATAATAGATGAGGGTTTGGGGGCATGCGTATATCAGTGAAATACCATTAATGACAAAAAATAGACACCAAATCTTTCTTTTAAAAACCAGGAAAAGAAGTCAACATTTGGAACATTTTGAAAGAAAATATATCAGTTTTCTAGAATTAGTCTAAATACCTATAGTCAACAATTTTTAGGTAACTCTTTCCCATAGAAGAAATATGTTTATATTTTAATTTGTATTTTAGTAGATAATTCTTAGAAGGGGTGCCTAGGTGACTCAGTTGTTTGAGCGTCCGACTTGGGCTCAGGTCATGATCTCGCCATTCCCGAGTTTGAGCCCTGCATGGGGCTCTGTGCTGACACCTCAGAGCCTGGAACCTATTTCAGATTCTGTGTCTCTCCCCCTCTCTCTGCCCCTCCCTTGCTTGCAGTCTGTCTCTCTCTGAAAAATAAATAAAAAAGACACTTAAAAAAACATTAAAAAGACTTAAAGAGGAAAGGCATATAATCTTACAGTATATGGCATAAGAGAATGGTTTGGTAGTAGTCTTAACATTGACTGGACTAGGAATACAGTGGGTGCTCAGTGTTTCATGGTGAAATGAATGTGGCAGAAATATTTAACTAGACAGAATATATTGTACTGTGTGTATGGGTACATGGATACGCATGCACACTCGTGCTTATATTTCTCTGTGTGTATGTATAATGTACTTTGTGTTAATATATGTTACCATTGGAAATGTATATCCAGCAAATCTTTATTTGGGTGCTATAGAAAATAGTCAAAATAAAATGGTAGCAATATATAAGTTCTAAATTAGGTGTAGCACTTTGTAAGAAATTCTTAAGAATTTTTGCCTTGAAGTTTTGACTTTGAATATGGATCTGGGGCTGTGTCTGTGGCAAGGGCACTTCAAAACTTTAACAAACCATTCTAGAGTTTACCCTGGCACTTAATATCAAAGTATTTTAAGTTTATTCTCTTTCTCTTTGACAGTGTTAACTAGAAAGCACTTTATTAAAAAATTACAATCTTTTTCCCTTTCTTCTTTTTCTTCTTCTTTTTTTTTTTTTTTTTTTTTGTAGTGATCTCAGAAGCTGGAAGGGCAAACCAGAAGATGGTTCAAGATTTCTTTAGAGAAGAATATAGGCTGAACAATGCCATTGGTATGTGTGTTCCTCTGAGAGCTTTAAAAATGGAATCAAGGTATAAGCTGCAGTGTCAATTGTTAAAGATACAATCAGTAGACATTCTTATTACTCTTTCTACTCTTTCATAGACTATATGTCAGGCATAAATAAAGCTGATTAAACTATTCTGACTGCTCATTCCAGAACAATTCATACTTTAATATTAGTAAGCTATACTTAGTTACTGTATGTCCTACACTCAGTATGAAAACATGGATTCTGATTATATCGCTGGCTTTCTTAGAAAACAAAAATCTTGGGCCTCAGTTGTCTCTGTAAAACTAAGTACCGTTTCCTAATTCTTCAGGAACTCTGGGATGAAAATGCCTTTATAGTTGATGTTCCAGGTTTCATTGGAAGTGAAGCAGTACTTTTATCAAGCATGTGCTTCAAATGTTAAGTTGCAGGGAATAATATAATAAATAATTGTGTACCCACCAGCCAGAATGAACAGACATTAATATTTTATTTTTGCTTGATGTTTTAAGATTTATTTAGAAGAGATAAAATACTACATGTTTTAAACTTATACTTTAGTTGGCTCTGTTGTTTTCCTTAGTGCCATTCTTTTCTCTCCCCAGAAGCAACCATTATCTCTCCTCAAGGAGCAACTGTTGTTGTTAGTTTTTAGTGTATTCTACTAGACCATACTTAATATTTTTACTGTATATTTATGAACAAAAGTAGTATTACTGTGTGGTTTTGAAATTTATAGAAGTAACATCTTACTATATATACCAGTGCATAAGTTGTTTTTAATAACATGGAACGAAACTGTTGGGTAGTATTCTGTATTATGAATGTATCCCACATTACTTTTCTGTTCTACATTAATTAATATTTTAGGTTATTTCAAATTTTTACTAATACAGATATGGTCCCCTTAGTGTCTATGTACAAAAGTTTCTCTAGGAATAATAGAAGCAGAATGGATGGATCATAGTTTATAGGTCTTCAGCTGTTTCCAGATTCTTCTCTAAAGTACAAGACTTTATTTTTTGCATGTTGTTTCCATCATTTTTTTGTGTTCAACTTTGCATGTTTAATATCTTACTGTGGCTTTAATTTGTATTTCATTGCATATTGGTGAGATAGAAGGTGTTTTCTTTTCTTTTTTTTTAATGTTTATTTATTTTTGAGAGAGAGAGCGTGAGCGGGGGGAGGGCCAGAGAGAGGGAGACCCAGAATCAGAAGCAGGCTCCAGGCTCTGAGCTGTCAGCACAGAGCCCGATGCGGGGCTCCAACCATGAACCGTGAGAACATGACCTGAGCCGAAGTCGGACACCCAACCGTCTGAGCCACCCAGGCGCCCTGATAGAAGGTGTTTTCTTAAGTAATCATTTAGATTTTCTTTTCAGTGTCATCCTTTCTTCATCTTTCCGTTGGATTGTCTTTTTCTTACTGATTGTGTAGGTCTTTATGTATTCTGGATTCCTCGTTTTTGTAAACTACAAATACTTCTCTCTGTTTGCTACTTCAGGTTATTTTTTGGTATATCTAAGTTTTTATTTGATGAGTTGAAATGCATATATTCTTTTCCTTTATGATTTATGCTTTTTTGCATTAAACCATGTAATAACACTGAGGTTATTAAGATGTCATATTTTCTTTTAATAGTTTCAATATTTTGTCTCTTTGTACTCTAAGTCTTTAATGTACTTGAGATAGTTTTTTGTATGTGACATCCTTTAACTTTTAGTTTTCAGCTAGAAAGCCAGATGTTGTGATTTCTTTTATGTGTAAATTTCATGCCTTTTTCACTGATGTTAATGATACCTCTGTCAGGTATAAAGTTCTTATATGTGACCTGGTCTGTTTCTGGGCTTCTTTGTTCAGTGGTCTATTTGTACTTATGATGAAACTACAATGTCACAATTATTACAGCTGTAAGATATGTTTCTATCTAGTAGTGTAAGTTGCCTTTGTTTTCTTTTAGAATTGTCTTGGCTACACTTAGGCTTTTGATCTTACATATGAATTTTAGAATTTTAGTTTTATTTTGTCTGGCTCTACTGAAGATTCCATTGAGGTTTTGATTGGAATGGCAATTATAGGTTAGGGTGAATTGACGTCTTTCACGTTGAGTCTTCCCATCTATGCGTGTGGCATATCTGTATGAACACATAAAAACTTGTGGAGTTAATAGTTTGCGTACCATGAAACTCACCCATTTCAAATATATAATTCAATAACTTTTAGTAAACTTGGGTAACTATTACCCTAAACCAATTTGGAACTTTTCATCAGATTTGACTTTTTATATCCTTGAATAATGTTTTGTAACTTTATTCATAAAGATCTTCCTGCTTTTTTTTTTTTTTAAGTTTTATTCTTAGGTAGCTTACTTTTTTGTTACTACATTTAGTTGTAATTTTTACCGTTAAATTTTGTAATTTACTGTCTTTGGCATATTGAAGTGATTTGAAATTTAAATTTGGTTCTTATATCTAGCAGCCCTGCTGAAATTTGTTATTCTAATGATACTTCTATAGATTCTCTTGGCGTTTCTACATAGGCAGTTATACCATCTGCACATAATTTTTTTTCACCTCTGTCTCTACAGTTTTTATATTATGAATTTTCCTATATTTTGGGGATAGGACCTCCGTTACAATGTTGAATGATTGTAGTGTTATTTCTGATGTCCATGGGAAAGCTTTTACAATTTTAATTTTTAGTATTATCTTTTTGTAGACATTTATTTATTTATTTGTTTGTTTATTTATTTATTTTACCAGGTTATGGATATTACTTCTATTGCAAATTTGTTAGGGGTGTTTTGATTTTTTTGTGCAGTGGTAGTGGTGGTGCTTGTTATCCTGTACTTGAGCATGCTTTTTCTCTCCCTCTCCTGGAAGGAATTTATTGACTTCCTGGCTCAGCAGATGGGTTTTCTAGTCATGTTTTGCATATCCAATAGCTCTTCCTAGCATGAGCTTTTATGCAGGTGGTCCATTTCATAAATTACATGGCCTAGAATTTATTTTAAAAAAATTTGTTTTCTAATGTTTGTTTATTTTTGACAGAGTGTGAGCAGGGGAGGGGCAGAGAGACAGGGAGACACAGAATCCAGACCAGGCTCCAGGCTCTAAGCTGTCAGCACAGAGCCCGACATGGGGCTCGAACCCACAAACCACGAGATCATGACCTGAGCCGAAGTCAGAGGCTTAACTGACTAAGCCACCCAGGCACCCTTAGAATTTCTTTCTGACTTAAAATAAATACACGCTCACTCACCATTATTGGCTGTAGCTTCTCCTCAGCTATTGATTTTGGGTTTGTTATGGCACTGATGGATATCCTTTGTTTGGCTTTGAACTTGGATGTGCATTAAAAAAATTTTTTTTTCCTAGAATTTATATATCTTTGAAGTAGGAGTGGGGAAAAGAGGCTGTTTCTTGATTTAACTCAGTGAGCTGGATTGAATGGACATCTCTCACTTCTTTAAGTCTCAAATTCTGTGTATCAGATTTACTTAGAATGGCTTACTCATTTTGAAAATTTATACCAGTGATATCCAATAGGACTTTCTGCAATGATGAAATTATTCTGTATCTGTGTTGTCCAACGTGATTGCTACCAGCCACATGTGGCTAATGAGAACTTGAAATGGGGCTAGTGTGAGCAAGAAACTGAATTTTAAATTTTACTTAACTGTAATTAATTTTAATTTCAATAGCTACATTTGGCTAGTGGCTACTATATTAGTGCAGTTCTATACTAAATAAAAAGAGATAGGAGAAAACCTCGAAGCAGTTGGGTAAAAAAAAATAGGAAGCGTTCAAGGTTTAATTTCTATACCTTGTAGTGACCTATTTTAGCTAATAAGGAATTTGACAGATTGTGGCTTTATGCACTGCATCAATTAGCTTCTAATGTTTTATGTCTGAAATATATATATCTATAGCTGAAATGGGGGGATTGTGTATCCCCATCTCAATAGAGAAACTTCTTTCCATAGTTTCTAGGGAATTAGAGTTCCGTAGGGAATTTCAGTTCAAGATTGAAGGGAATTCTAGCTCAAGACTGAAGGCTGTGGAAGTCCTTGCAAATATGAAATCAGGATTAAATTAATTCTGGAAATGTGCTTTGATGGCTTATTTGGCAAATTGGAAACATTTACAGAACTGCTAGATGTGTTAAAACTGTAGTTTTACCCTTCTACATTACATGGAATATTACTCAACCTTAAAAAAAGAATGAGATCTTGCCATCTGTGACAATATGGATGGACCTGGAGGGTATTATGATAGATGAAAAAGGAGAAAGACAAATCCCATATGGTTTCACTTATATGTGAAATCTAAAAAAACAAATGAATAAACAGACAG
Organism: Leopardus geoffroyi; assembly: GCF_018350155.1. Lineage (NCBI taxonomy): Eukaryota > Metazoa > Chordata > Mammalia > Carnivora > Felidae > Leopardus > Leopardus geoffroyi. The sequence continues at coordinate 177,460,763 of NC_059328.1, read as the reverse complement.
CAGAAACAGACCCATAAATACAGAGAACAAACTGATGGTTGCCAGAGGTAAAGAGGATAGAGGCATGGGTAGAGGCATGAGTGAAGCGGGGAGTGAGCAATACAGTCTTCCAGTTATGAAATGAATAAGTCAGGAATAAAAGGTACAGCCCATTGAGAATATAGTCAATGATATTATAGTGGCATTGCATGGTAACAGATGGTAGCTACAATGGTGGTGACCATAGCATAATGTATATAAACTTGTTGAGTCACTATGTCTTACACCTGAAACTAATATAACGAACGTTGTATGTTGACTACATTTCAATCAAAAAGAAAAAATAATAAAGTCCAAAAGAGAAACCAAAAAAACTGAAGTTTTTTTTTTGTGGTCTTCACTAAGGAAGTAATATTGGCAACAAGCTGTAACAGAAGCTCAGTGATTTACATTTTTGTTATAAGCAACTCCCCCTCTCAGAGGAAAAAGAAAAAAGGGAAAGGAACAGAGTAAAATTTTACAGAATTTTTGAGCTGAAAGGAACTTCTGAGGCCATATATTCTCATTAATATTCTCATTGTTTAATAGATGAGGAAACTTACATGTGTATCACATACACATATATGATATGTGCATATACATTAACGTGTGTGTGTGTGTGTGTGTGTGTATGTGTATGTATACCAAAAGCTATATATGTGTTGAATTGCCAATATATAGGTGTGTACATGTCGGGGGGTGGGGTACATCTGATGCCAGTATATATGTTGAATATAGTTGGATATAGTTAATGACAAAGCTGAGACCAGAATCTGGGTCTTTTGACTCCCAGTCCTTGCTTTTTACTGTATGCTGCACTTCTCTTTGTATCCAAATACTTTAGATGTATTGAAAACAAATTACATTCCTTTGAATACAACTGTGTACATAAACAGCCATGGCTTATAAAGTAAATCTTAATTACATTTTTCAATGGCTGAGCTATAAAAGGCTTTCATTTTGTTTGAAATTGAAGTGTTGAATTGCTAAATTAAATAGATGATCAGGATTGTGTAGAAATCGACATTTTAAAAACATATTTTACAAGCCATATATTTAGCTACTTTGGTATTTCTTACAAAATTTTTCTAGGGAAAATATTCAGAGTTAGTGTAATATGTGATTTTTGAAAAAGTGAATATATTTTAAACATTGTAACTAATTATAGCTCTGTTTCTTTTAGGTTCTTGCCAGAAACCATATGTTGCACTTATTCATGGCATTACAATGGGTGGGGTGAGTAGACTATTTTACACGCATCATTGATATGTGAGTTTATTAAAAATAAGTTAGTCATTATTAATCAGAAGTGAGATGATTAATGTAATATGGCAGAACTCATTGAAACAAAATCATGTTTGGATTTTGGAGCTTTCTAGGTTTAGGATATAATATTTGCATATAACACTTTTAGACTTATTTCCACCCAAAAGAATATGTTCTTAATTATGTTATATACTGTTTTAGTTTCTTGAATTAGCAAGCTTTTTTAACCAACAGAACGATTGAATTTTTTCTTGTTACATAGAGTGTTTTTTCTACTTATAAATAAACTGCTTCCAACAGCTTCAGAAAAGCACCTGGAATGTTAAGGTTTTCTTAGACTGAGTGGTTGGGGATGTGTTTGCCTAAATTGTATCTATTGCACAAAATCTCACCTCAGTGAAAGTGTTTGGGTACTTTATGAAGTTTTCTGAAACTGCGTTTCTTATCAGTTACAAATATCTATGTTGTGTCTGTGCAGTTACAAAGAAGTCTTAAATGTATTTGGCCTTGAATAAACTTGGAAAAACATGAAATAATTACAGAAAAAGTGGAAAATTGCATGGCACTGGCTATACCAAAGACAAGCCTTTAAGAAAGTGAGAGGTCAGAATGTACCTTCATGGCAAGAAAAGAAAGGATTTAAGTAGGTTGTAGGAAGCCAAAGGGCAGAATTTCAAAGATTCCATGTTCAGTGTTTCAGAGATTTAGTCTTTGGGACTATAAGAAGACCCCTCTTTTTCTGGTAGAACCAAACTAAATAAAGCCTCTTGGGCACTGGGAATTGCTTAGATCTTGCACATCATTTTGGGAAGGGACTCTACTAACAGCTGTGATTAGAAAGTAGGATCAACGGGCCACATGTACTTCTTGGCTTGTTGACAGTTACTGAGCATGGGTTGACCCTGCTTTCTTTGTCCAAATACTGGGGAAGAAAATCCCTGAAAAAAATACTGCAGAATAAAGGGAAGGAAAATAATGGGAATGTTGAAGGAAGAGCTGCCTTGTGAATGTGGAAGGAACCAGGAAAAAAATGAAAATAAAAAAAATACTGGGCATTCTTACTAACATGTTAAGAACACTTGAACAATCCAAAAGATGGCACCGTAGAGCTTGCTTTTATTTTTGTGGTTTTTTTCTTTTTCTTATATAAACTTTTTTTTTCCCAATCAAGGAAAGTAACAATTTTACTTACGTTCTCTATCATGAAGAGTAAGTAGCGTGAAACTTTGTAGAGGGGATGGCTATATTCCATTATGTTTTAGATTTCAGAAATTTGAAACTTTACTCCATATTTTAGTCTATGGTAAAATAAAAAATGTTTGCTAAGTACTTCTTCACTTCAAAATTGTTGAAGATTATGTCATTCCAGTGTTTTTGCAATAGATTAACAATTTTTTTATTATGAGCAATTTGAAAGAATAGGTCATTCTGTTTCCCAGAAAGACATATTTTTAATTCCTTTTCCCTTTAGTTTAAACATCTAAATTCATATTTTTTCACATTAATATATATGTATATATAGAAAGGAAAATGCCTAAAAATCAATATTAATTTTAAGTAGATATAGAACAGAGAAAAATCTTTAAAATTTTCTCTGTATGTGTAGTTCCTTCCCCATTTCCCTCTCAACTGAACTGGATTTAAAGAGCTTTCAAATTTCTTTCTTCCTTCCTTTCTTCTCCTTTTCTCCATTCCTTCTTTCTCTTCTCTTCCCACAATGCATTTTATAATAGAAATAAAGTTCGCCACCCCCCCCACAACTCAAAATATGGTGCAGTATGGTATTGTTGTATCTCTCAAAGTGTCCTAAGATGCTGCTAGCAAAAGGCTTTATGATCAATATAATGGAAAATTTAAAGTTTAAAGGCATAGACAGGGGTATGAGACTGCAGGGGCTGTGAAAGGAAGAATTAGGAAATTTCCATTGGATTTCAAAGTGTGTAGAATATGTGCTTATATGCATTCATTTTTATCTGTGCTCATGTTGAACTTTCTTCCAGTGTGGGTGATTATCCTCTTTGTCTTGATAGAGAGGGGTAGGGTCTCCCTCTCTCCCTATGGTATTCTATGATTTCCGTATGCCTTTTTAGGGGAGAGTTAGGATGGCTTTTAGTTGCACAATTTCTGATAGTAAATTTTTAGGGTCATTTAGTTTCTCAGCCTTTTTCATAGGTAAACATTGGGTTGTATTTTTGAAGTTGCAATGGATTATCCTCTAACAGAAGTTCCTATACTTTTTAGCTCTATTTTACCCCTTGTCTGTCTTATTAGATAGAACCCTTGATTCTCCACTTTACTCTTTTCCCCCTGACTCAGGGATATCTAAAGGCAGAATTGGGAGGTGCTTGTATTTCCTTACCAGGACCTTGGCTTTGTTGCCTCCCTTATCCACCGTTTTAAGGTATTGTGTTCTGACTCAATATAGAACTCAGTATAGAACTTTGACTTTCTAGGAGTATGGATATTCTTGGCAACTTCTACAGACTTGCAGATTCTCAGATCTACAGGGAGTTCTTTTCTTTTTTCCTTGGCCCTTTCCTGTGGATATATTCGTAGGATTTTGGTTCATTTTGTTTTTAATTGTGAATTTCCCCTAGGTTCTTGGTCAAGAGGCAGGCACCTCCTCCCTGTGCCATCCTTACCCTGCCTCTGTTTCATCTACCATGTCATCCATACACCATGTTGGGTTGAATGATTTGTGGTCTAGAGGGCTCGGTTCCTTATTGAGGCATCAGATTATTGTACTAAGAAGAAAGGGGGAGGGAGCTCCTCTTGCCCTTAAAATGAGCTCATTCTCCTCCCGATATATTGACTTAAGAGGTTTAATGTTAACAAGAGGTTCATTATGATTTTAGCCATTATTTGAGATTATTCTCCACTATTTCACCCAACCATCAAAAGTTAATCTATGTGTACTAAATACTGGTTAGACTCTGGGCTAAAATAGTAAACAAGGCAGATATGTTTTCTTTCCTTATGGAGCTTCCAGTAGAGAGAGGCAGGGACAGGTATTCTGGAAATACACAACAGTACCATCCTCAACTGTGTAAATATGTGTGAGTACTTTAGTGAAAGGGCTGGTGTAGGGGAAGCATCTTGGAGGAAGTTCTATCAGCAGTCAGGAAAGAACAAGTTGGGAATAGTGGAGAAATATGATTGCTAATGTGTATAAGGGGTTGATGTAGTGTGGAAGGACAGTGGGCAAAATGAGAAGATAGAGACATGTAAAAGGAGATGAGAGAATGTGTGTTTGGGTAAACATCAGTGTGCCTGGATTTTGGAGTGTGAAGGAGATAGTGGTTAAAGTCTGAGGCCAGAAAGGTAAGCAGGAAGCTAGATAAGTCCTTTTATATAAGCTATGTTGGGTAGTTTATCCTAAAATCAGTAAGGAGAGCCTTTAAAGTGCTTTTAGATGGGGAGATGGCTTGATCAGGTTTGCATTTTAGAAAGATAAGTCTCTTGTGGGAAGAACAGATTGGAGGGGGTTAGGGATGGAAGTAAAGAGATTGTTTAGCAAGTTATTGCAGGGATCCAGGTGAGAGATTATGGTGATTTTGGACTAGGGTAGCATCAAGGACCTGAAAATTAGATTTATGGGCAATATTTAGGAGACTTGGGATTTGATGAGGGCTAGAACATGGGAGGGTAAAGAGGAGGAGGAGGCAAGCTTGAGTTCCAGGTCTAGTGTGGGCACTCGAATGAAGGGTGGACTGTTCACTGAGATTTTGGAGGAAGAATGGCAGGCGGTGTAGACGGGAGGGTGAACAGAGATGAGTTTAATTTCGGGCTTGTTAAATGTGAAATGCCTGTGGACTATCCACATGGGTGGGTTGTGTCTGAACAAAAGTGTTGGTTATGCAAGTCTGAAAATCAGGGTGTTGCCTGGGCAAGAAGTTCAGTTTGGGACTCGTGTAGGCACAGTATGCTCTACAGTGTGTGCTTCTGGAGCATGAATTAACTCATAAGTGATTGGTAAGTGGTGAAATCATGTTAGCAATAATGTAAAAGTTGTGTTGGTTCATATGCAGGGTTTTTTTCTAGACAAGGGGAGATAGGATAGTGGCAATAAATATATAATCATCAGCTATGCAGGAAAAAAGTGCTTAGATCTGTTGATGTACAGTGAATAGGAATTCTCTTGTCTATATTTTAAGAAAATTAAATACTTGTTGGGCAGCTTCCACCCAGAGCTACCCCCCCATACCCCACACCCCCCCCACCCCGACACACACACACCCGGCACTTGGATGTTTAAGGGCAGCCCCACTGGCTTTTAGTTGCATTTCTACCTGCTTTGTTCTCCACACCTGCTGGTCCTGCCCTGATTAAAGTATTGCCATTGTTTCCACTTTATTTTTGTGCATTTTAAATATCTGCTCTGGTATTCTTTGTTTATAATGAGATGCCTGACTGGGTGATCTAGATCAGGTCCCTGAGACCATTTACAGTTTCTGTTAGCATTCAGATTACAAAGTTGCGTAGGTTTGGAGCAGACTGCCCAAACTCTATTTTTCCTGTAAGCTCTGTGCAGTTTTGTAGAATCTGAGGATTTTTTTCAGAAATTCATTTTCTTAGAGCTGCCTTGTATTGAAAACTTGACAATAGAAAAGATTATGCAAGGAAATGTGACAGAAAGAGTGACAACCAAAGTAAGTCCAGAATGGAATCCTAAAACAAACAAAAAACACCCAATGTTTATTGGCCAGGGGCAGAACAAGGACCCTATAAAAGGCACTGAATAAAAGGGGTCCAGAAGAGGCAAATTAGAAGAATGGCCTTGTCATGGGAAATTTCAAGTTGGCTACTGTGCCCCAGAAGTCTTTGATAGTTTGTTTTGTGGTAAAGAGCATATCCTAGGTTCCTCTTGTATGCTGCATTCCCCAGACCTGAAAGTCAGCTGTTTCTCCAAGACAGCTCTGGTTACTTCTAGTAGAAAATGGTAGTTAGCAATAACAGCCTGGGCACTAGTTAAGTTGATAATTGTTTCTACACTCTTTCAGTGAACAGAACTAAGAATACAGATCTTGTTTTTATGAGAAGATAGGTCCTGAGTTAATACATCTATTCATATTTAGATTTTTACTTCTTTGATATTGGTATCTTTTTTATATTAAACATCTTTTTTTAAATAATGTTAACACTGTTACAGATTTGCTGTGTCCTAATACATATACTAGTTTTAGAATAACAATATTACTAAAGATAAAGCCAGTTGAAATAATTACTCTCTTTCCCCTATACCAAATTTTTTTAGTGACTTGTCTTTTTCATATTTTTCTAGAGTATTCAACCTGGTTCTCATAGAACCAACTCTTTATTTTTATACTCTTATCAGTTTACAATGAATTTTATTTAAAGCACATACTTACTATACAAGTACGACTGGCATAAACAGACTAGAAATACATATGACTAACATTTCCTAAACTCTAAACTCCACAGATCGTAGTATGAAATTGTATCAAAAAGTAGCCAGAGAGTAGTTTTCAGGTGCTAGTTAATATGGACGTTAGTTAATATGCTTTACAGAATTAATGGAAATCCTTGGTAAATCAAAGGTCGAGTAAGAGTACTCCTAGTGTAATAATCCTTTTTGTTTAAGTATATGATATAAAGCAGTGGTTTCTTAGAACTTCTTTTTAAACTTCTGTTAAGTGTATAAATATAGCATGAGCTGGGGCTCCTGGGTGACTCAGTCAGTTGGGCATCCTACTCTTGACTTCAGCTAGGTCACGATCCCTGTAGTTGTGGGATCAAGTCCTGCATCAGGCTCTGTGCTGAGGATAGAACTTACTTAAGATCCTCTCTCTCACGCTCTCAAAAATAAATAAATAAATGAAATGTGCAATATGTTACAGATACGTATATGTTATAGTTGGACACGTGTACATACATAATTCATCAATATGCATATATTGAGCAATGTGCTCATTGAGGTAAAAAAAAAAACCTTGAATATTTTTAAGTTATTTCAAATTTATGCTTTAAGGTATGACATGCCAAAATTCATTTATTCCTTAAACTGAAATATAATTGACCTATAACATTGTGTTAGTTTTAGGTGTACTGTGTAATGATTTGGAATGTGTATCTACTGCAAAATGATTACCACAATAATTTAATATCCATCACCACAAATGGTTAACAAAAGTCTTTTTTTTTCTTGTGATGAGAGCTTTTAAGATTTCCTCTCTTAGCAACTTTCAAGTATCCCTCTGGCTTTTTTACTTAAAACTATACCTGAAGAATGGTAGACTGTTAATATCTAAATAAATATTTTTATCTCGATTGTTTGGTTCTGCTGAATATAATTTTCATTCAGAAATAATATGAATTATGCATCCAAAGCAGGGGTGTTAAAATACATTAACATTATGTAATCAATGTATTAGTATCATTAATATGCAGTACTAGCCTATTAATATTAATGCGAGAAGCATAATAAAGTCTTTGTTTTCACTGTGGAGACTGCTGATCAGACTGCAAATCTGATGCATGTGGTCCCAGAGATACACTATGAAACTTGTTGTATATTTATGATATTAACTTCTATACTATAGTGAAGTAATGTACAATGAAAAACCTGTTTGAATTTCTAACAGAAACTTATACCTATTTGAAAGCACTGTTTCAAACCCTGAATGATGATGAGAGAGGACTCTCACATACTCTTTGATACTGTGATGCAGTGTTCATTCTGGGCAGGAGCTTCCTCATTCTCCCTGATTAGAATTTAAATCCATGACTCTTTGTATAAGCATTAGTCACATCATCCCATTGTGTGCCTTTCTCGGTTAGTTGCTTTCTTAATGGTGGTTGTTGGCTCTGTTTACTCTGTAACATTTAATTTTAATTTTAATTTATTTTTTTAATTAGAAAAGCATTTTTATTGTGAAACAACTTCAAGTTTACGGAAAAGATGCAATAACAGTACAGAGAACTCTTATGTATTCGTCATATTCCCTGTTATTTCCACATATGTTTATCATTCTCTTTTCCTCTCTTCTGCATCTATGTGTGAAGAATTTTTTTAACCATTTGAGAGAAAGTTAGAGACGTGATAACTATTGTTAAATCGTTCAGTGCGTATTGCCTAAGAATAAAGACACCAAAATCAAGAAATTTAACATTAATACAATACTATTATCTGGAACATTTCCTTTTCAAGCACCAAATTAAATTGTTCCACATGTGTCCTTGTTTGTTTGTGGAGAGAATAATCTTGCCATTAACATAAATCATGGGGACTACCTGGGTGGCTCAGTCGGTTAAGTGTCCGACTTTGGCTCAGGGCATGATCTCACTGTTCACAAGTTGGATCCATGTGTTGGACTCTGTGCTGACAGCTCAGAGCCTGGAGCCTCCTTCGGATTCTGTGTCTCCTTCTCTCTCTGCCCCTCCCCTGCTCGCTCTCTGTCTGTCTATCTCTCTCTCATTCTCAAAAATAAACATAAAAAAATAAATATAATAATGGAATGGTTGACTATATCTTAGGTTAACTTTAAATATTCTTGTAATTATCAATTTTTACAATGTTTTTGTCTCAAATAGTAATATTATCTGGAAATATATAAGTGGTGCTTATTTCTAGTTGCTAATTAACATATTTGCATTGTAAAGAATTTAACTGCTTTTTAAGTAATTCTAAGATCTTTGTAAAAAGCCTTAAATAAAGCTATGTCAGCTTTTTCCATCTATCAAACAGTCTAAAAACTCATCTGTGTCTCTTAATTAAAAAAGTCTTAGATTGCCTAAATTTTGCCTTTAAAGATTATAAAATTTAAATAAGTAATTGTTATTCTTATGGCAGTATGAGTTTGACTACGTTCATATATTGTTTAGTTGTTTTTTGTTTGTCCCTATTAGCATTTTTATACTAGGTTGTAAAAATGGATCAAATTCATTTTACTTTATTAGCACAATGTGAGCACAGTACTGCAATGATGATTGTTTACTATTAATAAAAGTAAAAAAGAATGTCCGAGTGCTTGGGACACCATAAATAAAAGGCACAGAAGGGTTAAATGTAAAATAGATACCATACCACCACTAAACTAAAAGACAGTTGACATATTTTAATAACAAGGTAAATTTTATGACAAACTTATTTGATATAGAAGGACATTTCATAGTTATAGAATGGTTAGCTATAACAAATCCAAATTTGTATGCCCTGTGAATCTGCTGTGTATTGTTTCTTTTGGTGTTAGTCATGTGGTCCTTTCTTATATGTTGGATTATTTCTAATCAGGGCTAGTTACTTCTAACTGACTATTATTTGAGCCCTAGGATGACATTATCTTCCTTCAAGGAAGATGTGCCTTTGTTTCTAGCAGGTGTCTAGGTTGAGAGCACTAGTAATTCCAATCATCTAGATCCCGTCAGGGATGGAAGGATGTGTAGCTGGGCTTCACTCCAGGTGAGGGCTGGTCTGGATTCAGGTGACCTTAACTCCTAGGGTGTTGCATTGAGGGGCCCAATTTGGCAAGCCCTAAATTCCATTATTTGTTTCCTTAGCAGGTAGGGCTTAGTTCAGTCTGTTAAACTCTGTTCAAATCTTCACCCTCTTAAGATCACTGAAGTCAGATTCTGAAAATTTTATTGACCTTAATCAACTGTAGAAAACTATTTTATAAATATTTATCTAAAAATCTCAGTTTATAACTGAATATGAAGCTGAACTGAGTTATACTTAATGAGTTCCATAACATACAATATGACAGTAGTGTTAAAACTGAGAAACTATGGGAACAAACCCCTGGCTATCTGAAATAACTCTACTGGTATGATATTGTCAAACATTTTTATCCTAAAAAGTAGAAAGTCCTAAGATGGGAAATAGACAAAACCACAATCTGGAGCAGAAAACAGCTCAATGTAAGTACATATATACACACACATATTTTTCACGCACACACGTAATTTGAACATTGTGTAATAAACTTGATCCAATTAACATGTATTCAGTAACTGCAGATATGTTCATTTCATGTGTGCATGGGACATTTACCAAAATTGGTCATAGAATTAGTCTTAATTAATTTCAAAGGATTAATCATCTCCAGACTCTGGCCCCAATAGAATTAAGAAAACTCTCAATAATAATAACTAGAAATTTCTGAATATTTGAAACATACACTTATAGCTGTGTCTTAAGGGTAGGGAAGGATTACTTAAATAATACATAAATGCACCATAAACAAAAATAACACATTTAAAAACTAAGAACTTTGTGCATTCTGAGTCATCAATAAGAGTGAAAAGGCAAACCATGACTAGAAAATAGCTCCTGGAATGCATATGTCTGGTAAAGGAATCATATCCAGGATGCATAAAGAATTTCTACAATCAATACAAAAATCCAATGAAAAAATGAGCAATAGATGAGAATAGACCTATCACAAAGATATCCAGATAACAAATAAATGTAACAAAACATTCAACTGCATTAATCATCAAGGAAATGCAAATTGAAGTAACGATGGAATATTAACATATACTTGTTAAAATAGCTAAAATTATGAAAGACCAATTCAAATATTGGTGAGGATAGGAAATAACAAACTCACTTCTGGTGGAGTACAAAGTTGGTACTAATGCTTTGGAAAATTGTTACTAAAATTTTTTTTTTTTAATGTTTAGTTTTGAGAGAGAGAATGTGAGTGGGAGAGGAGCAGAGAGAGAGGGGAACACAGAGCCTGACACGGGGCTCAAACCCAAGGACCGTGAGATCATGACCTGAGCTGAAGTTGGGATACTCAACTGACTGAGCTACCCACGTACCCTGAAAATTGTTATTTTTTAAAAATTGATTGAATTAGTGTCCTTTGACCCAGTAGTTTTACTCCCTGGTATATATACCTCATCAAAATGTATGCACTTACGCACCAAAAGATATGCATAAGAATGGCATCGAATCATTATTTTCAATAGTCCCAAACTAGAAAACCTAACTAGCTATTTATAGAATAGATCAATAAATTATTCATACAAAGGACTGCTGTACAATGAAAAAAAATTGCTACACACAACATGAACGAATCTCACAAAATGTTGACTAAAGGATAAATAGTATATACTCTATGATCCTATTTATATCAATATAAAACCAGAAAACATAAATCTTATTTTGTTGGAAGGATAGTAGTTGCCTGAAGGATAGAAGGAATAATGAGTTGACAGAGCGCATAAAATAATTTCTGATAATTTTTATCTGCATTTTCATTACTTGGGTGTGTTCACTTTGGGATAACCCACTGGACCTGTATACTCATCATTTGTTACTATTTGTATACTTTTGAATGTGTATTCTATGTCAAGAAAGTTATTAAAAAACAACACGCCAATGTGCCTGACCTGAATGAAAGTGAGGAATGTGGAAAATGGTAAAACTCTAAGATGAGGGAGCTAAAAAGGGACGAAATCACATAGAGCCTTATTGGCCATGAGGAGGAAATTTGGTAATACTTTAATGTGATGGGAAGTCACTGGAGAATTTTGGGCAGGAGAAAACTTCAACTGATTTACATTTATTTAATAAGCTTCCTTGGCTGCTGGGTAGAGAATGGATTGTGGCAAGAACAGAAGCAAGACTAGCCCAGGCAGAGATAGTAGTGACTTCAACTTGGGCTGTTACAGTGGAGATGTGAACCGTGGCCTGATCCAAAGTATATTTTGAGGTAAGAACTATCTAGACAGGTTCATAGATGAGATTGGGAGATCAGAAAGAAAGAGGATGATGCTGAGGTTTTTGGCCTGACCAGCTGGGTGAATGGTGGTGCTATTTACTGAGGGAGCCACTCATTTAAGGAGATTTATTTCTCAATTTATTTCTCAATAAATCAAGAAATTATTTCTGATATATGAACATTGAGAAAAATACTAGAGCTTCAAATGGAGATGTGAAATAGGTGGCCAGGTATGCAATTCTAGAGAAATCAAGATGGAGAAATAATTTAAGTCATTAGTGTTATGGTGCTTAAATTCCTGGGGCTCTTGGAAGAGATCACCTAGGGAACAAATTTGGAAAGAAGAGAGTACAGGTGAAGTGGAACAGAGGAAAGACATCTGATCATTGGGGGGGGGGGGTGGGGAGGAGGGCAGATCAACATTTTGGTGTCAAGGAGAAGAACAAGAACAATTAATGAGACACAAGGAAAACCAGGAGAGTGATGGTATCTCAAAGTCAAGTTAAGTGTTTCCTGATGTAGGGACTAAACAGCTCTGCCAAATGCTACAGATACAATCCAGTTAGATGAAATGAGATTTGACTAGTGGGTTTGGAAGGATGCAGGGGGAGTATTTGAGAAGAGTCAGGAATAAGAATGATATCTTACATTTGGGGAATAAGTCTGTACAGTATAACCATTAATCCAATAAAAATTGAAGACTTTGAAGCCTTTTTAGTCTAGCAAAGGAGTTTAAAAAGTATATAACAGTAAATTTTTAAAGATTCAAGGGAGGGCTTATTGTAAACAACCTATAATGGATTCTTTTATATAAGATACAAAATTTAGATATGAATCTGCCATGTAGTTGCTATATCCCTTTGAACATTGATCAGCATTTATATTTGTAGTATCTCCAAGCGAGGTGGCTTGCATTTTCCCAGCTTTCCTCTTAATTGAAAGGCTTTTAAAATTGGCTCCTAATGGTACTTATGGCAAGGATCTCTTATTCTGAAAGTTTGTCATTATTAATTTTTTCTAAAATCTTGAAGTGTTTGATTTCATTCATTGTTTTTTCAGCTATGGGTGAAACAGAAGGTATCATGTAACAACAAGATAAAGCACTGAATCAATGAGTACAGGATCTGTAGTTTCTAGATCAAAGAATATGGGGCTCGTAAATTTCTTTCTCTATTGATATCAAGAGGTAGATAAGGCCCTGTGTAGAGAAGTTGGGCTGTTAGGTGGTTCTCTTGCCAAGTAAGGAGGATTTCAGGAGATAGAATGGAAATGACTAGTCAGGGATGAGCTCTGTTAGCAGGAAAAAGGGCACAAGGCAGCTTATACTGTGTGATGCTGAAGCTTGACAGGATGTAGATCTGGTTCTAATCAAAAATGTGGTGAGAGACTTTTTTAATTGAAAACATGGACTTAATGAAACAGATGCAGAAAAGAGAATGGAGCAGTTATTAGACAAGCACAGCGATTACACAGGAATCCATAGACAAAATCTGTAGCGTAGCTTGCCTTCCTAAAAATTGAACTGCAAGTGTGGACTTGAGGCAAATTTAAGTAGTATGTTTGTCATTTTTTCTCTCCAACTGTGTCCGCTGCTTTTTGTATGTTTGCTTTGTTCTCTGTGCTGTACAGGCTGCATGCAGCCTTCTCCATGTATTTGTCTTCACCCTATGTAGTTTCTGCTTTAACTTGGCTCACATGTCTTCGGCTCAAATTTCAAATGACCTTTAAGCTTTGGCTGTCATCAACTCACAGCTGCCCACCATGTTTTAGTTTAAATACCTGACAGTGAGAATCTTGTCTAATGCACTTTTCTTTCTCCCCCTTTGCTCCCTGGGCCTTACAGTTCTGGTGTAAGGTGCCTCAATTGGGTGCCCATCCCTAGTTCAGCCACCGCTCAGGGAAGGGCAAAGTCTCTGGGCAGAGAAGTTTCCCATAGAGAAAGGGCAGCAATGGGGCAGGTAGTATTCTTCTTTAGTATGTTTTCCTCACTTTAAAATTATATGATTAATTGAAATTGTAAAGGCTTGGAATTTTGGAGGAATGGCATGAAGGCCCTGTGGCTGGTGGAATAAGCATAGCAAGTGTGACGGGAGATGAGGTCAGAGGTGAGCTGGGCCATACTATGTATACCTTGCTTGCCATGGATCAGTTTGAAGTGTGTGTGTGTCTCATATAAATATTCATGTTTGTTCAAATATGTGTTAGAGATACACAGGGAAAAAATCTGAAGGGTTACATACCAAATTAATAACTTTATCTGGAAAAAAGAGAGGAGACTAGGATTGGGGCTATGGTCAGATTTAATAAAGGGGGATATAGTCCTTGCTATTTGTGGAATTCAGGGTTAATTAAAAGAGGTAGGAGGCAATAACCAGAGGAGTATGGTTGGAAACAGGGTCAGTCAGTGAGGCCTGGAGATCTACCTACTGTGCAACCCGAGAGGGAGGCAGTTCTGAGTCTGGGGACTCAAAAGAACAAAGTCCAAAAACTGGGAGTCCATTCCAACTCTAAGTTCTTAGCAAGACATTCCTGAACACTGATAACTTTCATCTACAATTTGATAAACTGAAGTGGGGAGTAGAATATGAAGCAAGGACTTTTAAAATAGTATAATAAATTATTAATGAAACTAGTAATGTTCTATTTTCATTAAAATTTGTAAGATTGTGATCTTGGAATACATACAATTGAATTTGGGTCAGTGTTGTCAGTTGACTGTGTCATGATAGAATACCTATAACGATGATATTTACCTGTACAAAGAGTATCGGACATTGTAGATTTAACTTATAAATGTTGACACCAAAAGATGTAGGTGGTGGCTGAAGAATTATATTCACTTCCGTGTTTATTTGCATGGTTTTCTAAAATTTAAGCTTAGCATACAGAACATAAAATTTGTAAGAAATTGCATGTGTTTTTGAGTGTTTTCTTAAAACTGAGTATGAAAACACTTCAAAGAGTTGAAGAAATTGTAACGAAAGATTAGAAGAACCAGATAGAGGTGAGGCCCTTTCTGTTTAGTTAATGCTTATAGAACTCTTAAGTGCCTGGCATTGTTCCACATACTTTATATGTTTTAACTCCTTTAATACTGTGATGATGAAGAGTACACTGGTTAAAAAGAACCAAGAATGAGAAGAACTAAAACAATCTAACAGAAATTCTGAATAATGTAAAAAGAACACAACATAGGAAATGTGTGTATAGTGTGAACTCTGACATGAACTGGATACTTAGTCATTACACGTATACCTCTTATTTCATTGTATTCAAATATGTTTTTTCAAATATGTTTATTCAAAGATGACTATTAAGTTTGCCCTTTTCAGTGACATTCAACAAATCAGAGACTTTTGGCCAGATCTTATCTTCTAAAACTTGTGTTCAGTAATCATTTTTTAGAAGTTGTATAGTTGGCCGTTAAATGTTGTATCTGATAAAACCAGTGTTGCCAATATTCTGAAATACACAAATGAAACCATGAAATAGGTGAATGAATAAAATGTGTTAATATTCTATTTAAAGCTATTGAAATTAGCTAGAATAACTTGGTTGTGCTCCTCTGATGAATGGTCCCGCCAACAGCAGCACTCAGTGGTTCTGGGAAGAGTCACTGTTCTGTAATGCTGTATCTGATTTGAAATGAGAGGGAATGGGGGAAGAGGGCATGAAACATAGCAAAAAACACTGATTGAAAACAAATCTATTCCACATATCACGGCTACCCATATATTTTTTGTCCAGTAAGTTGTCCTGAAATTATGTGTTTCAGGGTTTTCCTCCAGTGTATCCCCTAAAAGAAATTCTTGTGGAATATAATTTACTTGGTTTAAAATGTTTTGCCTTATTTTCCTAGGGAGTTGGTGTCTCAGTTCATGGGCAATTCCGAGTGGCTACTGAGAAGTCTCTCTTTGCAATGCCAGAAACAGCAATCGGTAAAAACCTCCAAATTTTTCATAATCATTTTTAGAATTATCTTTTGATATGTTTCAGATTACACTGTTGTTAAAGGAATTGATGGAATCTTGTTGAGATAACAGCAATGAAAGAGATCTTTAAGAACTTAGAATAGGAAGACACCTGGAAGTTGTATTAGCTCAGTAATTGTATCTGAAAACACGCAAGCAAGAATATTTAATTGGCAGCACTAACAAATTGTACTTAATTTTAGGTAAAGTATTACTAGGGGAAAATAGTCTTATATTCACATCTATGATCCTTTTTGAAATTTTTGTATATGGTATGAAATATAGATAGAAGGTCTAGGTCAAGTTTTATTATTTTACCTATAGACATGTGGTCATTCACACACTGCATTTGAAGAAAGCTATTGTTTCTCCACTGATGGCTTCTGTATCTTTATATATATTCTATTTATGCCAACCCCACCCTGCCTTTTTTTTTTTTTTTTTTTTTTTTTTAATTTGGGAGAGAGAGCACATGTGCGTGTGAGCAGGGGAGGGGGAGAGGGTATTGTAAACAGGCTCCATGCTCAGCTCAGAGCCCGACTCAGGGCTCAATCCCACGACCCTGGGATCATGACCTGAGCCAAAATCAAGAGCTGACATCCAACCAACTGAACCACCCAGGTGCCCCTACACTGTCTTGATTGTTGTTGCTTTATAAAGAAGTTAGGTAGTGATAACTGACTAAGCCATCCAGTCACCCCAACTTTTGCTTTTTTTTAATTATAATGTCTTGGCTTGGGTCTCTTTGGGTTCATCTTGTTTGGGATTCTTTGATTCTTGGACCTGGATGTCTGTTTCTTTCCCCAGGTTAGGGAAGTTTTCAGCCATCAATTCCTCAAATAAGTTTTCTGCCCCTTTCTCTCTCTCTTCTCCTTCTGGGGCCCCTATAATGTGAATATTTGTATACTTGATATTTTCCTAGAAGTCTCTAAGTCCACCCTCATTTTTTAAAATTCTTCTTTCTTGGGGCGCCTGAGTGGCTCAGTCGGTTAAGCACCCAACTTCGGTTCACATCATGATCTCATGGTTCATGAGTTCGAGCCCTGCCTTGGGCTCTGTGCTGACAGCTAGGAGCCTGGAGCCTGCTTCGGATTCTGTGTCTACCTCTCTCTATCTATCCCTCCCCTACTCGTGCTCTCTCTCTCTCTCTCTTTCTCTCTCTCTTTCTCAAAAATAAACATTAAAATTTTTTTTAAATATATGTAAAAAAATAAAATAAAATTCTTTTTTCTTTTTGCTGTTCTGATTAGGTAGTTTACTCTGCCAGATGCTGACCTGTTCTTCTATATCATTTCAGTTATTCTTCAGCTTTGGTTCCTATATTTTCTAACTCTGTGTTGAAGTTTGTTCATTCTTGAGTTCAGTGAGTGTCTTTATGACCATTACTTTGAACTCTTTATCAGGTAAATTACTTATCTCCGTTTCATTAAGGTCCCCCCTCCCCCACCCCAAGATTTTATCTTCTTTTGTCTGGAACATACTCCTGTGTCTCCTCCTCTTGTGTGTGTGTGTATGTGTGTGTGTGTCCTGTGAATTAGAATAGCTACCTCCCTCTTTTAGTCTTAAAGAAGTGGCCATGAGTTAGGAGCATCCTCTGTGTAGACTGGTATGTCTGGCAGCTTTGGCTGGTTGGAGTGGAGCAGACATGGGCCAGGAGTGTGCTGCTCTGGGGTTACCTTGGCAGGACAGCTGGGGCTGTGGTGGGCACCTTCAGGGGACAGCCGGAATTGTTGTGGGCTAGGAACCTGGGACTTGCTAGGGCAGCCCTACTAAGTTGACTAGAGTGCCTGGACCCTGCTCCCATCTGCACTATGAAGCTGGAGGGGGCATATAAAATGTGGTGCTTGCTGGCACCTCTGACCCCAGAGAGTTCCAGCAGTTATCACATTGGGAGTGGTGTTCCTGTGGTTACTATGTCTCTGTCTCTCCTACTCTTATGTATGTGGTTCCCCCTATCATTTTTTGTGCAGAAGCTGTTCAATCAGTTCTCGGTTCTTTTTCTGCAAGAATTGCTCTATATTTAGATTTAGATCTGGTATGTCTGTGGAAGAAGGCAAATTCAGGCTCTTCCTAAGCCACCATCTTGAACTGCCATCTGAAATACAATTGATTCTATACTGACTTTGTGTTCTGCAAACTTGCTAAACTCATTATTTCTAGTAGATTTTTTTTTTGTAGGTTGTATTAGATTTTTTTTTTAATTTTTTTTAACGTTTATTTATTTTTGAGACAGAGAGAGACAGAGCATGAAGAGGGGAGGGTCAGAGAGAGGGAGACACAGAATCTGAAACAGGCTCCAGGCTGTGAGCTGTCAGCACAGAGCCCAACGCAGGGCTCGAACTCACGGACCACGAAATCATGACCTGAGCCGAAGTTGGCTGCTTAACCGACTGAGCCACCCAGGCGCCCCTGTATTAGATTTTTTGTATAAATAATTATACCATTTACAAATAAAGTCAGTTTTACATTTTCCTTTCCAATCTGGATAGTATTTACTTATTTGTTTTTTGCACTGTATAGAACCTCCAATACAATGTTGAATAGATGTGTTGAGTGTGGGTATTCCTGCCTTGTTCTTGGTCTTAGGGAAAACATCCAGTCCTTCAAGTAGGAGGTTAGGTATAAGTTTTTCATTAGGTGCCCTTTATCAGGTGTCCTTTATCAGCAATTCCTAAATTGCTGAGGGTTTTTATTAGGAATGGATTTTGGATCTCTAAAGCCAAAACTTTTTCTGCATTAGTTGAGATGATTATTGATTTTTCCTTTTTAGTTTGTTAGTGGTGAATTACTTTGATTGGTTTTTCATTAAACTAACCCTGCATCACTAGGATGAATCTCAGTCTGATATGATGTGTTATACTTTTTATACGTTTTTAGGTTTGGTATACTAAAATTTTATTTGGAATTTTTACATCTCTGTTCATGAAAGACATTGGTCTGTGATTTTCGTGTAATGTCCTTGTTTTGTTTTGGTATGAGGGTAATGCTGGCCTCATTTTCTCAAAGAGTTTATGTAGAATTAGTATAATTTTTTTTCTATCTTTGGTAGAATTCATCAGTGAAGCCATTGAGGCCTGAATTTTTTTCTGTGAGAAGATTTTTGACTGCAGTTTCAAAGTATTTAATAGATGTAGGGCTATTCAGATTATCTATTTCTTGCAAAAGCTTTAGTACAGTGGATCTTGTAAGGAATTTGTCCAGTTTATGAGCATAAAGTTTTTTATAACATTCCCTTAACTTTTTAGTATTTTGTAGACTTTATAGTGCTTGATATTAGTAATTTGTGTCTTCTCATTTTTTTTCTGATCATTCTAATTAGAGGTTTATTTATTGGTCTCAGAAATCATCTTTTTTATTTCATTTTCTATTTTCTTGTTTTCTGATCTTATCCTATTTTCTTTCTTTTACTCCTTTGGGTTTCATCTCTTCTTTCTCTAATCTCCTAAGGTGAAAGCTGAAGCCAGCGATTTGACTCCTGGGATACAATTTTATTCTATTCTGATTTTTAAATTTCAGTACTTTAAAGATGTTGTTGCATTGCTGTCTTGTTTATGTTTCCCATGAGAAATCTGCTTTCCTCATCTTTGTTCTTCTGTAAGTGTGCTTTTATTATCTCTGGCTGCTCTTAAGATTTTCTACTTATCATTTGTTTGGGGCTAAATGATTATAATGTGCTGTGGTGTA
The DNA here is from genome assembly GCF_018350155.1 of Leopardus geoffroyi. NCBI lineage: Eukaryota > Metazoa > Chordata > Mammalia > Carnivora > Felidae > Leopardus > Leopardus geoffroyi. The sequence continues at coordinate 177,441,136 of NC_059328.1, read as the reverse complement.
TTTTTCATCTTATGCTTGTGTTTCTTGAGCTTAGATTTATAGTTTTTGTTGAATTTTCCAAAGTTGACATTATTTCTTCAAGTATTTTTCTTTCTCCCACTCCCTTTACAGGAACTCCATTTAAACTTATATTAAACTCATTAACGTATTGTTTACTTTGAAAGCTTTTCATTTTTTCATTTAAATAGTTTCTATTCCTGTGTCTTCAAGTTCACTAATCTTTTACTAAGTGTAATTTGCTTTAATTCCCATTCAGATATTTTTCTGTTTATACATTCATCTTGGTTTTTATCTCTGTAAGTATCATTTATGTCTTTTTTATATCTTCTGTTTCTACTTAACTTTTTGAACCTATAAGATATACTTATTCTGTGTTAATGTTCTTGTTTGCTAATTCTTATGTTTATTATGTCAATTCTGTGTCAATTTTGATTGTTTTATCACCTCATTATGGGGAGTATTTTCCTGCTTTTTTAAATGCCTTGCAATTTTCTTTAAGTTTATTTATATTGAGAGAGAGAGAGAAAGCACACGTGCATGCCAGGGGAGGGGCAGAGAGAGGGGGAGAGAGAGAATTCCAAGTGGAGCCCTATTTGGGACTCAAACTCATGAACTGTGAGATCATGACTTGAACCAAAACCAAGAGTCGACTGCTTAACCATTTGAGTTACCCAGGCACCCCAATGTCTTGTATTTTTTTATTGGATTCTTGACATTAAAAAAAATTTTTTTAATGTTTATTTTTGAGAGAGAGAGCATGGGCAGGAGAGGGGCAGAGAGGGAGGGAGACACAGAATCTGAAGCAGGCTTTAGGCTCTGAGCCGTTAGCAAAGAGCCCAACACAGAGCTTGAACTCGGGAATGGTGAGATCATGACCTGAGCTGAAGTTGGACACTCAACCTACTGAGCCACCCAGGTGCCCCTGACTACTTTACTTTATAACCACTGTTCTTATTTTACAGATGAAATATTTTCTTCTTATCTGAACCATAATTGTTTTAACAATTAGTCTTTCTTCCATTCCTTCCTCAATGCTGACTTTTACAACCCCTTCTCTCTCCCTTTTGTCTTTGCATAAAGGGTTTCCCTCCCTTCTGTGCCTCTGCCATTTTATCTCCCCCAATTCACATACAGGCACCTCAATCCTGCCAAGCTGTCTCCCTCCAACTGTGGAGATCCTTCTGCCACTCTGCAGATCCACTTCCTGGGTGTTCCAAGTGATCTGACCTTAGTACAGCTATGATGGAGGGATGAGGAAAATCCCGGTCACTCCACTTCTCTACCATAACTCCCTTTGTCTGATTTACATTTTAATACCATCATTCTACTTTAAGGATAATGGATTATAGGGTTACAAGAGCAGTAGCAGGGAGACTTGTTAGGAGGTCATTATATTAATCTAGAACTACGCTGTATAATATTATAGCTACTGGCCGCATATAGCTATTTAAATATAAATTAAATTAAAATAAATTTAGTTCATTAGTCACACCAGCCACATTTCAAGTGTTTAATAGCCACATTCTGTCTAGTGCCTACCATATTGGATAGCATAGATTATAGAACATTTTCATCATCACAGAAAATTCTATTGGATAGCACAGGTCTAGAAGAGGGTGATTTTGGCTTGGGGTAGTATGGAACTATATGTTGGAATAAAATAGATTTGAAAAATGTTTTGGAGTGAACTGGCTTACTCATGTGATGAATCAGGAATAATTCCAAGGTGTTTAGCTTGTGTGGCTGGATGGATGAGGCTGATTAGGGAAGGAGCCATGTAGTTAGAGGGTTTTGGGAATCATATTGTGTTTTTGCCATGTTATATTTGAGGTGCTTATTATCCACGTGCTTATGTCTAGAATGCAGATCTAAAGAGTTTCCTATTCAAGGGAAAAGGCGTAAGTTAGATATATAGATTTGGAAGCGTATTGGTCTGTTAGGGCTGCAGTAACAATACTACAGACTGGTGATGTAAACAACATTTACTTTTCACAGTTCTGGAGGCTGGAAGTCTAAGACCAAGGTATTGGAAGGTTTGGTTTCACCTGAGGCTTCTCTCCTTGGCTTCTGGATAGCTGCCTTCTTGCTGTGTCCTCACATGGCCTTTCCTGTGTGTCTGTGCTTCTAGTGCTGTTGTCTTCTTCTTATAAAGATCAGTTGTACTGGATTAGGGCCTAGCATTATAACCTCATTTAACTTTATCTTTTTAGAGGGCCTATATCCAAATTGTCACATGGTGGGGGGGGGGGGGTCAAGTCTTCAGTTTAAAAATTTTGTGGGGGACACAGTTCAGTTCATAACAGGGACTTAAGAGCATACAGATGTTATCTAGAGCCAAAAGTGCTGAGGAAATATGTGTGTAGGGAGGTAGGGATAGCCTAAGGTCAAGCCTAGGCATAGCAGCATGTAGAGGTCGAGCAAGGGAAGTGGACCCGGCAGTAGGGGATGGAAAGAAGCAGCCACTGAGGTAGGGGCAAAAAGAGAGAATGTGTTACCCTGGAGCAGAGGAAAGAACTTCAGGACAAAGTGTTTTTTCACTTGTGAAGAGTGCTGCTGAGGCTGTGGGGAAGGTAGTATATGGTGTAGAATGTATGTAGAGTATAGAATGTTGGGGAACTGAAAGAAGAACAGAGTGGCTGGAATGTAGTGAGTGAGTATAGTAAGAGATGTATTTCAAAAAGTGGTTGGGGGCCTTGAAGACTTTGAAAGTGTTAGTTTTAATCTAAGAGGGATAGACTTTCTGGAAGAGTTATGGAAGAATTTTAAGCAGTAGAAGGCAAAACATGATCAAGATTTGTGTAATTAAAAAGATCACTCTGGTGGGGTGCCTGGGTGTTAGTTGGGCATCTGACTTCAGCTCAGGTCATGATCTCACAGTTGTGGGTTTGGGCCCCACATCAGGCTCTGTGCTGACAGCTCAGAGCCTGGAGCCTGTGTCAGATTCTATGTCTCCCTATCTCTCTGCCCCTTCCCTGCTTGCACTCTGTCTGTCTGTCTCTCTCTCTCTCTCTCTCTCTCTCTCTCTCAAAAATAAATAAACATTAAAAAATTAAAAAAAAAATCACTCTGGCCATTCATTGTAGGGAGAACTTTCTGGAGGAGGAATCAATAGGTCATAGTCACTGGTGGGTGCTAAAGGGGTGGTTATGAGAAGAAGGTGTCCAGGCTGGATGGCTGTGTGCTTGCTTTATTGAGGTGAGTGATATTGGAAGGGAGATGATGGCAGTTGGGGGAACTCATGAATTCCCTTTTAGACCTTTTTTATTTGAGATGCTAAGAGATATTTAGAGTAAAATGGTAATTCTTTCAAGTCTAAGAACTTTTTTGTTAAGTAGAATTGGGAAGAATTTGAATGCCTGTGTTCTAGTCTCAACTTGAATAAATGAAGCAATCTTAGATACATGGATTATAAAACAAGAGGGTCACAGTTATTTAAGGAGCTCTTAAATACCAAAAAGTACTGGCAAATATTTGCAATGCTACTTTCAGTCATTTTTAATAAGGAATTTTTAATAAGGGAATTAAAAAAAGATGGCTAAGAAAAGAGTTAATGCAAGTGATTTTGTTAGGTGTAAACTTGTTCTTCGTAGGACTAAAGGTTATGGCATCGCTTTAAATATCTTGAATATTATATCATTGACTAATGGAATAGATTATGACTTAAATGATAATGAATTTTCACATAATATTGGATTATGCATATTTTTTCTTTGCTTATCATTTGGAAAGAAAGTATTCTTTCGGTTTTTACTATTTCAGAGATGATCAAAAATAGGAAACTTTAGGTAGTATTTACTGAGTACTACTTATATATAGAAAATTATGCTGTCAAATACTTTGACTTGTATGGCAGTAAGATGTGAAAATTTTGAAAAAAACCTCAAGTTAGCACAATTTAATAACAAGTCTTTTATGATTTTGATTGCATTGGATAGTACTTAGTTTAGTAATATTTTTAGTATAGATTCAAATTCCGGAGAGAGATGGCCATCTGATCTCAAAGAGTTACATTCTTTTTTTTCATTTGAGTTGATATCTCTTTCCATTATTTTATTACAGGACTCTTCCCTGATGTGGGTGGAGGTTATTTTTTGCCACGACTTCAAGGAAAACTTGGCTACTTCCTTGCATTAACTGGATTCAGACTGAAAGGAAGAGATGTGTATGCAGCAGGAATTGCGACACATTTTGTGGATTCTGAAAAGGTAATTGCTTGGATGATTGCATTTTGTGTTGTTAGAATAATTCCTATTGTCCATGGAGGCATTATGAGTGGTTGAGATCACAGGCTTTTGGTTAGACATGGGTCTGAATCCAGGATCTGCCGCTTAAAGCTGTGTGACCTTTGAGACAGTATTTAAGCTCTCCAATCATGTTTCCTTATGTGCAAAATGGAGAGAATTATATCTGGATTCAGGGCTGTTTTGCCTGACACTGTCAGTGCCTAGTTTTTAATGAATGCTTACACTTTGGTCAAAAAAACCCCACACCTTCTTTAAGAAAACCTAATATATAAAGATTTAAATTTATATATAAAAAGATAGGCTTTTATAAAAACATTTTTGAAAGGTCTTCTCAATTGTGAGTTTCCTTACCAGTGCATTTAAGGGTTCCATTTGTAAAATAGTCTTAAAAACTTTTCTAAAGAGTATCTGTTGCAAGGGACACATGTTGCTTATCTGTCTCTCTTTTTAACAGTGTGGCTGATTTTCTTAGCACAGTATAGCATAGTGACAGAGAACTGCAGACAGACAGCTTGAGTTTAAATCCTAGGTTGAATTTAGCTTCTTTATCACCCAGTTTTCTCATTTCCAAATGGGGATGGCAGTTTCTACCATAGTAGTTGAATCTCTTCGTGGTAAATGTAAGAGAAAATCCAATTCAATGTGGTTTTGCCTCAGAATTCCCAGTAAGAGATTTGGGATTTATTCTGCTTCAACTGGCTTAGCTCACTCTCATTGAACTGGCTTATATCACCCTTGAACCCGAAAGTGGGTTAGCCTGTATCAACTAGCCCACCTTGCTAATGTGCTCCATTAATGTGTTCCATTTCTGGAACTATGGGGTGAACTTAGCTTTCCAGGATGCACATAGGTCTCTAAATGAATATCTGATCTTGAAGGAGATGTTTTGGGATAGGAGAAGGAATATTATAAAAAAGTATAAAGTACAGGGGCATCTGGGTGGCTCAGTTGGTTGAGTGTCCAACTTTGGCTCAGGTCATGATCTCACGGTCCGTGAGTTTGAGCCCTGTGTCGGGCTCTGTGCTGACAGCTCAGAGCCTGGAGTGTGCTTTGGATTCTGTGTCTCCCTCTCTCTCTGCCCCTAACCCACTCTCATTCTGTCTGTCTCTCTCAAAAATAAATAAACATTAAGAAAAAAAAAGTATAAAGTACACAAAGTTGAAAATTGTTTCCTGTACACTGTTAGGAGGGCCTTCTATCACATTTGCTTGAAGTTTCAGATCTTTCTCCATGTTATGGGCATCCACAGTCACATTGAGTAGGGGGTGGTCCCATTCTTCTCTTTAGGTGTAATAGGAAGCAAACATAGGAGTCCATTATCTCTTCTGGAGGGACAATCTTGAATAGAGCAGAATTTAGTTAAGGATGGGAGACAGTGCTAATGCACAACCTATTCCCTTCTCTCTCATACAGAGAAAGTACTCAGTGGATTGAAAGGAGGGAAAACTTATAAGAAGGGACTGGAAGTTTTCCCACAGAGGTTGCAGTTCAGCTAAGCCTTAAGATCAGTTTTGTCAGGAAAAGGCATTCTGGATAGAGAAAACATGTAATAAGCAAGCTCATGGGCAGGAAAGCATTTGGTACGTTTTGGAAACAATAAAAAGTCCCATTTGTTGAGCTTAGAACAGGTATGTGAGGGATATAGATGGAGAGTTAAGTGTGGCTGTATGGTATAGCTGTGCATTGACTATAGTAGCCATTAGTCACATGTGGGGCAATTTTAGTTAAAATTTGTAATTCAGATCTTTGGTTGCAATACTACATTTCAAGTGTCTAATAGCCAGAGAGAAACAAAGATGAATGTCTCTCTTTCTCCTCTTTATTTTCTTCCATCTTTATCCAATTCCTTGCAAGGTATGTGCTGTGTGGGAATGTGTGTGCATTCAACTTCAGAGAAAATTTCCTTCACTGATTCAGCTGAAGAGAGCACATCATAATTTTAAGACAAGTATTTTTAAAAAGAATATAAGGTTCCTAAAAAAAAAAGTCTGTTTCTTTTGGGTTTCAAGTGTTTTCTTTTCTTTTTTTTTTTTTTTCCTTTTTTAGTTGGGCATGTTAGAAGAAGATTTGATAGCCCTAAAATCACCTTCAAAAGAAAATATTGCGGATGTCTTAGAAGCTTACCATACAAAGGTAATCTTTCAGTATTCTAACTTCAGAGATTAATTCATGGGAAAGAGGGAGTGATTGAACAATTAGCAGTTGGTGGATATAAATATGCTGAGATTAATTTTCTTTAAAGCTTGATGGAAGGATCACTGCTTCACAATTGTTAGGATAGTCATCTGAGAAGACGACTTCTTTGCTGCACAACTGCACAGCTTATCTTCTCATTGCTGGTGAATATCAGTGCATAACCTTGTGATTGGCCCTTGCAAGGGCTTTTTACAGTACACTGTGACATGTCTGTAATGGATGGTTCAGTGTTGACCCTGTTGAGCTGCTAAAGTGAAACTCTGGTACATATCTAAATATAATAATAAAATATATCGCAGTGTCACTTGTAATTCCTTATGTTATTTAACTTTCTTTTAAGAGCCAAAACTCTCTAAAAATGTTATATGACTTTTTATTAAACTTGATGGGTTGAATACATGCTCCCTTCTAAAACCCCACTTGGCGCCTGGGTGGCGCAGTCGGTTAAGCGTCCGACTTCAGCCAGGTCACGATCTCGCGGTCCGTGGGTTCGAGCCCCGCGTCGGGCTCTGGGCTGATGGCTCAGAGCCTGGAGCCTGTTTCCGATTCTGTGTCTCCCTCTCTCTCTGCCCCTCCCCCGTTCGTGCTCTGTCTCTCTCTGTCCCAAAAATAAATAAACGTTGAAAAAAAAAAATTTAAAACCCCACTTAATTGTAATGAAGGAATAAAAAAGGTGCAAATCCACAAAGAACAGAAAAGGAGAAAGTGGCAGGAATGAGATGTCAATATTTTGGAAGGCTGAAAACAGAAGGATGAGGGCAGCTACTTTAAATTTATTTATTTATTTATTTAACATTTATTTATTTTTGAAACCGAGAACGTGGACGGGGGAGGGGCAGAGAGAGAGGGAGACACAGAATCTGAAACAGGCTCCAGGCTCTGAGCTGTCAGGACAGAGCCCGATGCAGCGCTCGAACTCACGAACTGCCAAGATCATGACCTGAGCCGAAGTCAGAAGCTTAACTGACTGAGCCGCCCAGGCGCCCCTAGGGGGCAGCTACTTTAGATTTGAGAACACTGAAGTCTTATCTTTCAGTGGGGGAAGGCAGTAAGAAGCAAGCCAGTTCTTGCTGTGTGTGCTCTGTAAGGTACCAGGGTCCTCTGAAGACTGGGGTGTGGAGATGGACAGAAAAAACAAGAGGATCCCTTCAAATTTTTATAAGGAGCAGTTAGGCCTCCAGAAGTCTTCCTCCTGTAGCAGCAACTAACCTTTCATAGCCTGACTGAAGATTGGAAATTTACTCCTTAGATCAAATCAAACAGACCTTGCTGACTGAGGGAAAGGAGCAGGTTCTTCCAAAAAAAAAAAAAAAAGAGGCATAACATAGTGAATAGGAATACCCCTAGCCTCTTCTTCTAGTTAGCTTCCAAACTATTAAATATCCTCTATCTTAGTTTGGGCAGCTATAATAAAAACACCATTAAGTTTGATGGCTTAAACAATAGAAACTTATTTCTCACAGTTCTGGAGGCTGGAAATTCCAAAGATTTGGTGTCAGTTAAATTCTTGGTGAGGACCCTCTTCCTGGTTTGCAGATGACCTCCTTCTTGCTGTGTCCTTACACAGCAAAGTGAACTCTCTCAGGTCTCTTCTTATAAGGATGCTAATCCCATCATGAGGGCTCCACCCTCTTGACCTAATTATCTCCCAAAGGCACCATCTCCAAATACCATCACTTTGGGGATTAAAGTTTCAGCATGAATTTTGGGGTGACACAAACATTCGGTCAATGGCACCATCCCACTTCCAAGCAGTACATTTGAAGAAAAAGAAAAAACTGTTTCCGATTCTGTGTCTCCCTCTCTCTCTGCCCCTCCCCCGTTCATGCTCTGTCTCTCTCTGTCCCCAAAATAAATAAACGTTGAAAAAAAAAATTAAAAAAAAAAAAAAAAAGAATGAAGAAAAAGAAAAAAAAACTATAGATGTTGCCACTTGAGGACTTCCCCTCCCCCCCCCCCCCCCCACCTCCAGGGAACATCCAGGTCTTTGCCTGATATCTGTAATGCTTCCGACAATTGATAATCCTATAACTACGATTGACTTTACACATAAAGCTACTTAATTGTAATACTTCACACTAAAATTTTTTATGCTAAGTGTAAAAACAAAGAAGGCACTTGAAACAAGCAGACAATGCAGGGAGGAGAAAGAGAAAGAGGGAGGAAGGAAAGGAAGAAAAACTATAACTGTTAAAACTTTTATGGTTCTGATAAGAGGAAAATATTTCATCTGTGAAATAAGAACAGAAGTTATAAAGTAAGGTATTCAGGGACGTCTGGGTGTCTCAGTTGGTTGAGCAGGTCATGATCTTGTGGTTTGAGAGTTCGAGCCCTGCATTAGGCTCTGTGCTGACAGCTCAGAGCCTGGGGCCTGCTTCAGATTCTTTGTCTCCCACTCTCTGCCGCTCCCCCACTCATGCTCTGTCTCTCTCTCTCTCAAAAATAAAAATTAAAAATGAAAGCAATAAAATAAAGTAGTCAAAGAATAAAAGAGAAGTGTGATTAACAAAAGGGGAAAACCCCACAACAGATTAGATTAAAATTGAAGGTGGAAGAAAACTGTAACAAGACAGAAAGGTTAATAACATGGAAAATGAAGAGAAAGGAAGATTAGAGGTATTATTCCAGGAGGTCTAATATCTTATTATTAGGAATTCATAACAGAGAAGTGAGAGGGGAGGAAATCTTTAGAAAAATAGTATAAGAATTTTATCCAGAACTCAAGAACATGAATATGGATTCACAGAGCCCCTGAATGTTCAGTGCTATGACTGTGAACACAAAGCACATGAGGATTTCACCAGATTTTTGTCAAAGCATTTGACAGTCTCTCATGTTGGGTAAATATAGCATGAATTATAGTGTGTGGGAGTTGAAGGGCCTTATCAAACAGTTCTGTTAAATTTGAGGGTATTAGTCTATAAATAAAGTCATGTTGGCCTTTTTCAGTTTTTTAGAATTTTTCTCAGTGAATTGGATGAGACTGTTGACAGCATTTTGATCAAATTGACTTGAAACTAAGAAAAAAAATTAGGCGAAAGAATATGGATTAAAAAAATCACTCTCTGTGTTTTCCTTTACTCTCCCACTACTACCACACTCATAACACTTTTGACACCAAATGTGTGTGCACACATCAAGCAATTCTCTGCAACACCAGATGGATGTCCAGTACTCCGTTTTAATCCTGTCTACCTGGAGTTAGCATCAGATACCACACCCTAATGTCTCAGTCCCACAAAACTGACCCCATTTCAGATGCCAGTCACAAGTCCCAACTTGTCACTTCTGACTGGTTGGCCATAAACTGGGGTTCTCATGACCCCTTCCTTGGGTTTGAGAATTTGCCAGAATTTCTCATAGAACTCAGGGAAACAGTGTTTTTGGTTTATTATAAAGGATACAGTAAAAGATACGAATGAATAGTCCAGTAAATGGTACACAGGGCAAGGTCTAGAAGGGTCTCAAGCCCAGGAGCTTCTGTCCCAGTGAGGTTGGGGTGTACCACTTTGCCCACTTGGAGATGTGTTCACTAACCTGGAAGCTCTCCATCCTATTGGATTTTTATGGAGGCTTTATTATGTAGTCACTGTTGATTAAACTATTGGCCATTGGTGACTGAACTCAGTCCACAACCTCTTTCCCCTCACTGGAGATGGAGGGAAGTGGGGAGGTGGTACTAGTGTGGGGGAGGGACTTTCAGTCTCACCCTCTAATCACTGGTTGGTTTCCCTGGAAGTCAGCCCCTTTCTTTTCCAGAAGTCCCCTCATTAACTTGAACTCTAGTGTGGTCTGAAGGGGCTTGTTATGAATAACAAAAGACCCATTTCACCTTTATTTTAGGAACCCAGGACAAAAGACCAAATACTACAAAACGATGCCCTGTTTAGAGAAATTCCAAGGTTTGGGGGAGCTAAGAGCCAGCAACAAAGAACAAATGTATGGGCAAAGACTAAATATGTATTTTTTATATTTTTTTAAGATTTTATTTTTAAGTAATCTCTACCTCCAAGTTAGGGCTCAAACCCACAACTCCAAAATCAAGAGTCACATGCTCGACTGACTGAGCCAGCTGGTTGCCCTTGTATTTCTTATTTTAAATCACAGGATCACAATAGAGATAAGTGAAAATTTTGAATTTCCATCCAAAGTACCAAATTTATAAAGTATAGCACAGGAGAAATGTAGCCTACAATGGGACTGGTTTAAAAAAAATAGCAGCATAATAGAACTGCCTGAAAACTAACTCAGGCTTAGTCTTATTAGTAAAAGTGTTGTACCCAGAACAAACAAGGATATGTGGAGCCCTGCTATACTTTGCTATGACCCAGTCATACCTGTAGCTAATATAGAAGGACTGGACCTGGTTTGTGAGGGAACACGAAACTGTTCTGTGTGAGAAGAGAGGTGGAAGTAGGATTAACTAGCACTATAAACAGGAAAGGACTAGTTTGGTCCAGAATAAAAAAAAAAAAATCCTAATTGTTCAATCATTTGTGAGTTCCTTCCTGAGGTACTGTTTTCTGTCCCTGGAGGTCAGCGCTACAGAGATAACAGTCATGTTGTAGGAATTTCCATACCAAATGGAAATTTGGACAGGATGATTTCTCAGGTCCCTTAAAATGCTTAATTCATTGACATATTTTAATGATGTAGCATATATAATGAATTCTACATAAAAATACAAGAACATATTTTGCCTTTCACACTTTTAAGGCCTACTCTGGAAAAATACAGTCTGGATTTTCAGTTATTTATGAGCTTGTTGGATATAATTTGACTGAAAGTGATAATTTGACTCAAAGTGTATTATTAAATTTGATGACATTTTAAAGGATTTTTAGAAGATTTGGGTTACTTCAAGTTAATTATGAGATTTTTTTTTTCCCAAACAGTCCAAGATTGATCAAGACAAGTCTTTTATACTTGAGGAACACATGGACAAAATAAACAGGTACTTAAAGGGAGGTCTTAGTATATTTGTTCTTTTGGAAGGACTGTATTAAATTGAATTTGCTAACATTTTTACATTGTGTTTGGAAATGCACTGAATTCTGAGATTAGATAGCATAGTGCTTTTATTTTCACTTTTTAAAGTAGCTTCTTGCTTACTCTTTCAGAGGGATTAAATCCATATACTTTATCATGCTGATTCATTTTAGTGCAAAACATCTTTTTTTAATGGGAAAGAGGCTAGAAAATAACAATTGAATTATCTTTTATTTTTGTAAAGTCATTTTTTACAGAGTTCTTATGAAGCTGATCAGCCAAGAATTTTTTTGTGCAGTGATTTGAGAGATTGACAGACTGGCTTAAGGAACATAAGAGGAGGAAAATTACTGGAAAATAAGACATCTACCTCTAATTTTAGAAGCATCAGTTTTTCACAGTTACAATATTTATTTACATATAATAGACGCAAGAAAGCAAAAAAAAGAAAAATTTGGCTTTGTGTTGAATTAATGAAAGCAGACTGCAAACACCCAGAGAAGCAGTGTTTTATTTCATCATCCTGTAAAGTATCTTGGAAATTTTTTCATTATTGAAATGCAGTTTGGGGAAAGCCTGTGTTTATATTCATTGCTATTTTGGAAAGAAGAAATTGCTTGCAGATTGGTGAAATCATGTGTTTCCTTTTTTATAGTTGCTTCTCAGCCAATACTGTGGAACAGATTATTGAAAATTTACAGCAAGATGGTTCATCTTTTGCCTTAGAACAGTTGAAGGTAATATATGGTTCATTTCTGCTCTGAGTGTGGTGGATTTTGTGATAGGGAAACCTCCTTGAAGGGCATCAGAGCTCCATGGTGGTGACACTGCACAGTTTTTTGTTTTTTGGTTTTTTTCCTGAGCTCATTTGAGACTCAGAAAGCAATTTCACAAAACCTTTATCTATACCCAAGTGTCTTGTCTACCTGCTGGATGTTTATAGCAAAGCTGAGCTGTTTTTAGGTCCTGTGACTGTAACAGAGACTTCAGTAAGCATGCTTCATCTCCCTGTAGTCCTCCTTGTCCTGGGGAGAAACATTTAAGGACATTTTTATTAGAAAGGCTGGGTCATTGGAGAATAGTCTTCTTATAATATATTGCAATTTGTGCCTTTAATCTATATATTCTATTTAATATGCAGCAGATCAATATATGGTCTTTCTAAGCAACAGTGATAAAAATAAAAAAAAAAATGATCCTTTTCAAACTAATAAGAGGCCCCATCCATAGCCATAGCTGAATTTTAAGCAGTGTTCGCTGGTGTTAGGCACACTTTGATCTTTCTACAAGGTGACTCAACAGGTAACAGCAGAAGAAAAGCTGTTTTTGTGTAAAGGAGTGCACACTGGATACTGATGTGCTTGGAACTACAATATAATTATGAAACTTGGAATATTTCAGACTTCTACATAAAGGAAAGAAAAAAAGTGTTTCCTTATACTTTCTTTTTCTTTTTTCTAATTCAAATCTTAGTTAATATACAGTGCAATATTGGTTTCAGGAATAGAATTCAGTAATTCATTACTTACTTATAACACCCAGTGCTCATCACAAGTGCTGTCCTTAGTACCCATCACCCGTCTAGCCCATCTCCCACCCACCTCCCTCCATCAACTCTGTTTGTTCTCTATCGTTAAGAGTCTCTTATGATTTGATTCCCTCTTTTCTCCTCCCTGTCTTCCCATATATTCACCTGTTTTGTTTCTTAAATTCCACATATGAATGAAATGATGGTATTTGACTTACTTTGCTGATTGACTTAGTTTGCTTAGTATAATACATTCTAGCTCCATTCATGTCATTACAAATGGCAAGATTTCATTCTTTTTGATGCCTGATACTCCTGTGTGTGTGTGTGTGTGTGTGTGTGTGTGTGTGTGTGTGTGTGTGTGTATACACCACATCTTTTTTATCCACTCATCAGTTGATGGACATGTGGGCTCTCTCCATAGTTTGGCTATTGTTGATAATGCTGCTATAAACATCAGGGTGCATGTACCCCTTTCAATGTGTATTTTTGTATCCTTCAGGTAAATACCTAGTGCAATTGCTGGATCATAGGGTAATTCTATTTTTAACGATTTGAGGAACCTCCATACTGTTCTCCAGAGTGGCTGCACCAGTTTGTGTTCCCATCAACAGTGCAAGAGTGTTCCTCTTTCACTGCATCCTTACTAACACCTGTTGTCTCTTGTGTTAATTTTAGCCACTCTGACAGGTGCCAGGTGGTATCTCATTGTGGTTTTGATTTGTATTTCCCTGATAATGAGTGATGTTCAGCATCTTTTCATGTGTCTGTTGGCCATCTGGATATCTTCTTTGGAAAAATGTCTATTCATGACGTCTGCCCATTTCTTTACTGGTTGGTTGTTTTTGGGGTGTTGGATTTGATAAGTTCTTTATAGATTTTGGATACTAACCCTTTATCATATATGTCATTTACAAATATCTTTTCCCATTGTGTAGGCTGTCTTTGAGTTTTGTTGATTGTCTCCTTCTCTGTGCAGAGAAGATCTTGATGAGGTCCCAGTAGTTCATGTTTGCTTTTGTTTCCCTTGCCTTTGGCAACATGTGCACTAAAAAGTTGCTCTAGCAGAGGTTAAAGAGGTTGCTGCCTGTGTTCTACTGTAGGATTTTGATGGTTTCCTGTCTCACATTTAGCTCTTTCATACATTTTGAATGTGTCTGGTGTAAGAAAGTGTTCCAATTTTTCTACATGTTGCCATCCAGTTTTCCCAACACCATTTGTTGAAGAGACCTTGTTTCCATTGGATAGTCTTTCCTGCTTTGTCAAAGATTTGTTGACCATATAGTTGTGGGTCAATTTCTGGGTTGTCTATTCTGTTCCATTGGTCTATATGTCTGTTTTTGTGCCAATACCATACTCTCTTGATGACCTCAGCTTTGTAATATAGCTTGAAATCCAGACTTGTGATTCCTCCAGTTTTGTTTTTCTTTTTCAGGATTGCTTTGGCTATTTGGGGTCTGTTGTGGTTCTGTACACATTTTAGGATTGTTTTAGCTCTGCGAAGAATGCTGGTGATATTTTGATAGGGATTCCATTAAGTGTGTAGATTGCTTTGGGCAGTATAGACATTTCAACAATGTTTGTTCTTCCAATCCATGAGCAAGGAATGTTTTTCCATTTCATTGTGTCCTCTTCAACTTCTTTCATGTCTTCTGTAGTTTTCAGAATACAGATCTTTTACCTCTTTAATTAGGTTTATTCCTAGGTATCTTATTGTTCTTGGTGCGATTATAAATGGAATCAATTCCTTGATATCTTTTTCTGCTGCTTCATTATTGTTCGAAATGCACCAGATTTCCGAACGTTGTTTTCATATTCTGCGACTTTGCTGAATTCATGCATTAGTTGTAGCAATTCTTTGGTGGAGTCTTTTGGGTTTTCCACATAGAGTATCGTGTCGTCTGCAAATACTGAAAGTTTGACTTTTTCCTTGCCAATTTGTATGCCCTTTATTTCTTTTTGTTGCCTGACTGCTAAGGCTAAGACTTCTAGTCTTAAATAGTAGTGGTGAGAGTGGGCATCTTTATTTTGTTCCTAACCATAAGGGAAATGCTTTGTTCCTAACCATAAGGGAAATGCTCTCAGTCTTTCCCTGTTAAGGAAGATATTAGCTGTGTGCCTTTCATATATGGTCTTGATGATGTTGAGGTATTTTCCATCTGTCCCTACTTTGTTGAGGGTTTTTGTCAAGAATGGATGCTGTATTTTTCAGATGCTTTTTCTCCATCTATTGACAGGATCATATGGTTCTTATCTATTCTTTTATTAATGTGGTGTATAACATTGACTGATTTGTGAATATGGAACCAGCCCTGCAGCCCAGGAATAAATCCTACTTGATCATGGTGAATAATTCTTTTAATGTACTGTTGAATTCACTTTGCTGGTATCTTGTTGAGAATTTTTGCACCCAGGTTTATCAGGGATATTGGCCTATAATTCTTTTTGGTGGGGTCTTTGGTTTTGGAATCAAGGTAATGCTGGCTTCATAGAATGAGTTTGGAAGCTTTCCTTCCATTTCTATTTTTTTGGAACAGTTTGAGAATAGGTATTAAATCTTCTTTAAATGTCTGGTAGAATTCCCCTGGGAAGCCATCTGGCCCAGGACTCTAGGAGGTTTTATATTTGTTGGGAGATTTTTGATTAGTGATTGAATTTCTTTGCTGGTTACAGGTCTCTTCAGATTTTCTATTTCTTCTTTTTTCAGTTTTGGTACTTTGTAGGTTTCTAGGATTTTGTCCATTTCTACCAGATTGCCCAGTTTGCTGGCATATATTTTTTCATAGTATTCTCTCTTAATTTGTATTTCTGTAATGTTTATTGTGATATCTCCTCTTTCCTTTGTGATTTTGTCTATTTGGATCCTTTCTCTTTTTGATAAATCTGGCTAAAGGTTTATCAATTTTGTTTATTCTTTTAAAGAACCAGCTCTTGGTTTTGTTGATCTGTTCTACTGTTTTTGTTGTTGTTGCTGTTTCTAGATTGTTTACTTCTGCTGTAATCTTTATTATTTCCCTTCTGCTGGCTTTAGGCTTTCTATGCTCCTTTTCTGGCTCCTTTAGGTGCCAGATCTTTGGGCACCTTTCTTGCTTGGGTGCAAGATTTGGGAACTTTCTTGCTTCTTGAGATAGGCCTCAATTGTAACATACGTTCCTCTTAGCACTGCCTTTGCTACATCCCAAAGAGTTTGGACTGTCATATTTTCATTTCTGTTTGCTTCCATTTTTTTATTCTTTAATTTCCTGGTAACCCATTCGTTCTTTGGTAGGATACCCTTTAACCTCCATGTATTTGAGGGCTTTCCAAATTTTTTCTTGTGTTTAATTACAAGTCATTGCATTGTGATTTGAAAATCTGCATGGTATGATCTTGATCTTTTTATATTTGTTGAGGGCTGATTTGTGACCCAGTATGTAATCTATTCTGTAGAATGTTCCTGTGCGCTTGAGAAGAATGTGTATTCTGCTGCTTTAGGATGAAATGTTCTGAATATGTTTGTTAAGCCCATTGGTGTAATGTGTCATTTAAAGCTATTGTTTACATTGGGCATCTGGGTGGCTTCAGTCAGTTGGGCATCTGACGTTGGCTCAGGTTATGATCTTGCAGTTCGGGAGTTTGAGCCCCTCATTGGGCTCTGTGCTGACAGCTCAGAGCCTGGATCCTGCTCCGGATTCTGTGTCTCCCTCTGTCTCTGCCCCTCCCCAGCTCGCGTGTGTGTGCTTGCTTGCTCGCTCGCTCTCTCTCTCTCTCTCTCTCTCTCTCAAAAATAAATAAGCATTAAAAAAAATTGTAATAAAAAAAACAACAACACCAAAGCCATTGTTTTCTTGTTGATGATCTTCCTTGTTTAGGTGATCTGCCCTTTGTTGTAAGTGGGATGTTAAAGTCCCCTGTTATTACTGTGTCATTATCAATGAGTTTGTTATTAATTGATTTATATATTTGAGTGCTTTCAAATTGTGGGTATAGTTACAATTGTTAGCTGCTCTTGATGGATAGACCCCTTAATTATGATATAATGCCCTTCTTCATTCATCTCTTGTTACAATCTTTGTTTTAAAATGTAGTTTGTCTAATTATGGCTATGCTGGCTTTCCTTTGATGTCCATTAGCATGATAGATGATTTTCCATCCCCTCACTTTCAATCTGCAGGTGTCTTTAGGTCTAAAATAAGTCTCTTGTAAGCTGCATATAGATGGATCTTGTTTTTTTATTCATTCTGAAACCTTAGGTCTTTTGATTAGGGCATTTAGTCCATTAACATTCAGAGTGATTATTGAAAGATGTGAATTTAGTGCCATTGTGTTACCTGTGGAGTTGGTGTTTCTGGTGATTCTCTGGTCCTTTCTGGTCTTTGATGCTTTGTTGTTGTTGTTGTTGTTGTTGTTGTTTTGTTTTGTTTTGTCTTTTGGAGGTTGGGGGAGGTTTCTGTCTGTACCCAAAGAGTCCCCCTTAAAATTTCTTGCGGGGCTGGTTTAACGGTCACAAACCCCTTTAGTTTTTGTCTGGGAACCTCTGTCTCTCCTTCTGTTCTGAATGGCAGCCTTGCTGGATAAAGCATTCTTAGCTGCATATTTTTCCCATTCAGTACATTGAATATTTTCTGCCACTGCCATCTGGCCTGCCACGTTTCAGTGGATAGATCTTCTGGTAACCTTATGTGTTTACCATTGGAGGTTAAGGACCTTTTGTCCCTGGCTGCTTTCACAATTCTCTCTTTATCTTTGTATTTTGCAAGTTTCACTATGATATGTTGTGCTGTTGACCTGTTTTTGTTGATCTTGAGGAGAATTCTCTGTGCCTTTTGGGCTTGAGTGCCTGTTTCCTTCCCCAGGTTAGGGAGATCCTCAGCTATAATTTGCTCAAATAAGCCTTCTACCCCTTTTTCCCAATCCTCTTCTTCTGAGACTCCTATGATACCTATATTGTTTCGCTTGATGGAATTGTAGAGTTCCCTAACGATCTAATAGTTTTGTTTCCTTCTCTTCAGCTTCATTATTTTACATAATTTTATCTTCTATATCACCTATTCTCTCCTCTGCTGCTTCATTCCTCATTGTGACTCTATCGTGTTGATTTTGCATCTCAGTTATCACATTTCTTATTTTAGCCTGACTAGTTTTTAGGTCTTTGATCTCTGCAGCAAGGGTTTTTCTGGTGTCTTCTATGCTTTTTCAAGCCCAGCTAGTAGTCTTAGGACTGATGTTCTAAATTCTTGTTCAGATAATATTGCTTATGTCTGTTTTGGGCAAGTCCCTGGCTAGGATTTCTTCTTGACCTTTCTTTTGGGGAGAATTCCTCCATCTTGTCATTTTGGCTAAGTTTTTGTGTTTTGCATGTTTTGAAAGCTTGTTACGTTTCCTGTGCGTGAGAGTAATGCTACTACATTAAAAGGGGGTCATACACTGTCCAGGGCCTGGCACTTCAGGAAGTGTGTCTGGTGTAAACTGTGTGTACTGTACTGTTGTAGATTGGCTGTGCTTTCCCACTGGTCAGTCAGCTGCAGAGCTCCTCCTTGCTTGGGGGGGGGGGGGGGTGGGGGGGGGGTTGGACCTTTAATTCAGTGTGCTTTAATTTATTTGTTAAAATAAGCCTGGGGGAAAAAAAGGAAGAAAAAAAGCCTGATAAAAAAAAGAGAAGGAAAAGGAATGAAAGAAAAAAAAAAAAAAAAAAAAACCAGAGTCAAAAAATATAATACTGATTCCAAAGGAAAAGGATGGAAAAAAAAGAAAGGAAAAAAAAAGAGAGAGAAAAGGAAATGTAAAAGACAAAAATGTATAAGCCTGATTCCAAAAGAAAAAAAGAAGAAAGGAAAAAAAAAAAGTAATCCTGATTCTATTTCCACCAGAACTGCAGGTGATGCTTTGAAGCATTTGATTTTCAGTGCACTTGGTACACGGGGATGCTTACTGTGCTGGTCTTCTGGAGGAGAGATCTGCATGCTTTGGCTCAGAGTCAGTCTTGCCCCAGTAAATAAGCAGTTGCCAGGCACAGGGGGCAGTGGGGTTTGGTGTAAGCTGGTCCCACCTGCACTGGGGACCATTGTGTTGCTCTTTGAAGTACCACCATGTTGGTGTTGGGGGGGGGGCGGGAAATGGTGCCACCCTACTGTCTTTTCTCCCCCTCCCCCCGCTATTCAGGAAACCTTCACAGAATAGTGAGGGCAGTCACCTGGCCCTGAGCAACAGCTTTCCTGCATTTTTTTTCTTTGGTGCACAGCTGGGATCTAAAATGCGAAATCTTAAGGGATTTGACACAGCATGGACCCCCCCCCCCCCAGAGTAGAGCCTCTCCATGCTGTGTCTGACATCCTTTGTCCCAGAAAAATAGTTCCATACCTGTGCAGTGCGAGGGGGTCTGGGGTGTAGCACCACTAAAAGCAGTAACAAGATTATATGCTTTCTGTGTGTACCTCTGTCCCCTACCAATGAAAGGCCTTTTGCTGGCACCTTCCGGAAGTACTCCAGGAAGGGGAATGTTCTTTCCCAATGGACCTTGGGGATCCCTACACCTTGCTTGCACTCTGGGTCCAGCTCCCTCTTCCCCAGGAGCACACACCACAGCTCTGCTCCAGAGACAATCACGCACTTAAAAACCTCAGAGTTTGAGCTCCACATGGTGTTTGCAAAAACAAAAACAAAAAAAAACCAAAAAACTGTGACACTCAGTACCTCTTGCTCCTCTAGTCCATGGTCCAGAGAGGTTTTCCTCTTGTGTGGACCCAGTGCTGCAGTCTCTCAACCCCTCTATCATTCTCTCCCTTTTGTCTCTCCATGGAAAGGGTTCCTTCTCCTCCTCAGCACCGCAGTTTTTCTGTCCTGCAGTTCACTTCCACACACCATGCACCTGCCACACTGTCTCCCTTCAACCACAGAGATCCTTCTGCCACTCCGCAGTTTAATTTCCTGGGTGTTCCAAGTGATCTGACTTCGGTACAGCTGTGTTCGAGTGACCAGGAAAGCCCAGAGTCCCCCTACTTTTTCTCCTCCATCTTAACTCTTCCCCCCGCTTAGACTTTATTTTTTTAAATTGTTTTTCGATGTTTATTAATTTTTGAGAGACAGTGTGAGTTGGGGAGGGGCAAAGAGACAGGGAAACACAGAATCTGAAGCAGGCTCCAGGCTTCGAGCTGTCAACACAGAGTCTGACACAGGGCTCCAACCCACAAACCATGAGATCATGACCCGAGCCGAAGTCAGATGCTTAACTGACCGAGCCACCCAGGTACCCCTCCTTAAACTATAAAGAAAAGGTGTTTTAGCTCTTCCTTATCTGATGGTATTTTTCATATAATTTTAGTGTTTCAGTTGTCAGAAAACTTACAAAAATTTAAAGTTTTACTTGTGAAGATGGAAATATTTCTGCATTGTTACTATACTCTTAAGGTGGAAATCTTAAGTTAGTCTAGGGTCTTATTTAGTAATTACAAGTCTGTTAGCGTTCAAGGATAGGCATAAATTAGAGTAGGTAGACCAGCCTAATTCAAAAAATTAATATCACCATTAACTTTTAGGAATGTTTGCATAAATGTGAATAATCATTTTATATATCAAGGATTCTGACTTTAAGCTGGTTCTCTTGTTTCCAGAGCAATATAGAAACTAGTATTCCTGTTTTTGTTTTTTCCCCCAGCAATGGGGCCCAATTAAGTATGCACTTAGCAATTTCATTTGAAAATAGTCATGTAGCACCTTACCTTATAAGTTAAATGATGTCACTTTAAAGCAGTACAGATATGCAACTAGACATATCATTTGAAAACCACCAGCCTAAGCCAAAATCAAGGCATAGAACTCAAATATTCTTTCAGTTTTCCTTCTGTACCTCTGGCAGTATGGTGATTATGTATTCAAAAAGGCAAGCCAGCCATGACAGCTGGGATCACCATAAGCACTCCCATTGGGAGGATAGGTTTTCATTTTTTTTCAGTTGACCTATAGCTCTGGTGAATGAATGTGGCTCCACAATACTAGTATCTGCTGGGAATAACATGGTGTGAGGATCAAAAAATCCCCACTGAGGCTTCCCTGTTAGAGCTTAGATACAGGGTTCCTTTTAATTATCTCAACCAGAAGCGTACATCAAGAAAAAACCCTGAAGATAGTTTTCAGTGCTTCCATGAAAGATTTGCAGATCAAAATTTGAACAAAATTTTTAAAAGATTCTAATACTTGTGACAAGCTTACTTGTCAGTAAGCTTCTAGGATTGCTCCTAATCCCTGTGGGCTCTTCAGGGATTCCTGTCTTCCTTCTGTAGGTCTATTTAAGTTCCAAGTTGCAACCATCTATTCTGTGTACGTGTTCCTTTCCATGATTGCTCACGGGGAAGAACAAAATCTTTTCAATATACTTGGCTAATCATTAAATAAAAACATAAGCTTTTTTACCCTTTGTTTAGATTTTTAAAGTTTTTACTGCTAATCACTGTAGGATAACATGGATTTTAAAAAAAGAACAAATATGAGTAACTTGTAAATTCTTTACAACTGATGCAATTTTCATAGTACCTTATTTTATGGCTTCTCACTTCCTTTCTTAGATTTCCCTTCAATGTTCCAAATGTTCCAATACACTTTTTTTTTTTTTTTTAATGCTTATGGTTGGAATTCCTCCAATCTCCTTTAATCCCCCTTTGGGTGTAGGTTGTTCATCGTGCCAAACAACCCATGTAAGCTGTTTGGGCTATTTAAACGTTAGGGAAACCTTAACCAAAGTCTCCAGTTGACATGCTGTGTGTGTGTGTGTGTGTGTGTGTGTGTGTGTGTGTGTGTGTGTGTTTTAATTGGGGTAAAATACATACAGCATAAAATTTACCATCTTAACTATTTTTAAGTATATACCTCACTTTTGTTAGATATATTCACTTGTTGTACAACCAATCTCCAGAACATTTTCATCTTATAAAACTGAATGAAACTTTATACCCATTAAATAATAACTCCCTATTTCCTCCTCCCTCCAGTCTCTGGCAACCACTATTCTGCTCTCTGCTGCTGTAAATTTGACTATGCTGGATGCCTCACACAAGTGGAATCATACAGCAGTTGTCCTATTGTGACTGGCTTATTTCACTTAGCATAATGTTTCAAAGTTCATACGTGTTGTAGCATGTGCCAGAATTTCATTCCTTTTTAAGGCTGAATAATAATATTCCATTGTACGTATATAATACATTTTCTTCATCCTGTTGATGGACATTTAATTTGGATTGCTTCTACCTTTTGGCTCTTGTGAACATGCTGCTATGAACATGGATGTACAAATATCTTTTCAAGACCCTTTTAATTCTTTTGGATGTATACCCAGAGTGGAATTGCTGCATTATATGGTAATTCTGTTTTTAACTGTTGAGGAACCCCCATACTGTTTTCCATAGCAGCTGCACCATTTTACATTACCACCCACCAACAGTGCATAAGGTTCCAATTTTTCTACTCTTGGCCAGCTCATTATTTTCTGTCTTCTTGATGGTAACCATCCTAATGGCTATGACATGATAGCTCATTGTGGTTTTTGATTTACATTTCTCTAATGATAGTGATACTGAACATCTTTTCATATACTTGCTGGCCATTTGTATCTTCTTTGGAGAAATGTGTGTATAAATAGACTGACATGGTGCACATTGTGTATTGCCATACCATTTATGAGGTAGGTAGTGTTACTATATCCATTTTACTAATGAGGAAATTAAGATCGATCAGGTAGGAGGTGGTGGAACTGGAATTCTGCTGAGTTATTGGACTCGAGTTCAAACCCTGAGTGTGTCAAATTGCCAGTCTACTCTTTCTATAAATATGATGTCCGTCTTAGGAAATATCTGTAATTACTAATTCATGAAATGTCTGAACCAGTGGAGCTTTTCAAATGAAATTTTCTTCCCTTTTTTTTTTTCCTCTTGTGTATTTATGTGTGTGTGCACAAGCACAGACAACTGGAGGACCCCTTACACGGCCTTTTTACCCTATTTCATTCATTCCTCCACCTGCCTCCCTCTGACAACCACCAGTTCTCTGTATTTAAGTCTGTTTTGTTTTTGTTTTTGTTTTTCTTTTTTTCTTTGTTTATTTTCTTAAATTCCATATATTAGTGAAATCATACAGTATTTGTCTTTCTCTGATTTACTTCGCTTAGCATTATACACACTAGGTCCATCCATGTTGTAAAAGTCAAGATCTCATTCTTTTTTATGGCTGAGTCATGCTCCATTGTATATACACACCATATCTTCTTTATTCATTCATGTGTTGTTGGATGCTTGGCTGGCTTTCATATTTTGGCTATTGTAAATAATGCTGCAATAAACACAGGGATGCATGTATCTTTTCAAATTAATGTTTTTGTTTTCTTTGGGTAAATACCTGGTAGTGGAATTACTGGATCATATGGTAATCCTATTTTTAATTTTTTGAGGAACCTACATAATGTTTTCTCCAGTGGCTGCACCAGTTTGCATTCCTAGCAACAGTTCACAAGAGTTCCTTTTTCTCCACATCCTCACCAACACTTGTTGTTTCTGGTCTTTTTGATGCTGGCTGTTCTGACAGGTATACGGTGATATCTTGTGGTGGTTTTGATTTGCATTTCCCTGATGCTTAGTGATGCTGAATTGCTTTTCATGTGTTTGTTGGCCATGTATATGTCTTTGGGAAAATGTCCATTCATGTCTTCTGCCTCTTTTTAATTAGATTGTTTTTGTGTTGAGTTGTATAAGTTCTTTATATATTTTGGATATCAATTCCTTTTTGGACATATCATTTGCAGATATCTTTCCCCATTCAGTAGGTTGCCTGGTCATTTTGTTGATGGTTTCCTTCGCTGCACAAAAGCTTGTGTGTGTGTGTGTGTGTGTGTGTGTGTGTACATACTCTTAGTAGTTTATTTTCGCTTTTGTTTCCCTTGCCTTAGACATATAAAAGAAATTTTTTTTTAGAAAAATATTTCTACTGTCAGTGTCAAAGAAATTATCGCCTGTGTTTTCTTCTCAGAGTTTTATGGTTTCAGGTTTCACATTTAGGTCTTTATCCATTTTGAGCTTATTTCTGGTATGTTGTAAGAAAGTGGTCCAGTTTCTTTCTTTTGCATGTAGCTGTCCAGTTTTCCCAACACCATTTGTTAAAGAACTTATCTTTTCCCCATTGTATATTCTTGCCTCCTTTCTTGTAGATTAATTGACCGTATAAGTGTGGGTTTATTTCTGGGGTCTCTGTTCTGTTTCATTGGTCTATGTGTTTATTTTTGTGCCAGTACCATACTGCTTGGATTACTCTAGCTTTGTAGTGTATCTTGAAATCTGGGATTGTAATACCTCCAGCCTTGTTCTTCTTTCTCAAGATTGCTTTGGCTATTTGGGGTCTTTTGTGCGTCCATATAAATTTTGGTAGTATTCTAGTTCTGTGGAAAATGCTGTTGGTATTTTGATAGGGATTGCATTAAATCCGTATATTGCTTTGGGCAGTATAGACATTTTAACAGTATTTGGTTCTTCTAATCCATGAGCATGGAATATCTTTCCATTTGTGTCATCTGCAGTTTCTTTCATCAATGTTCTATAGTTTTCAGAATACAGGTTTTTTTATCTCCTTGGTTATTTATTCCTAGGTATCTTATCTTTTGGTGCAATTATAAATGGGATTGCTTTCTTGTTAAGTGGCCTTTTTAATGAAATTAATTGGTAGCCAAATGAGGAAGTATAGCAAAGATAGAGTTTGTGTTTTGAGAATTCTAGATTGCATATAAAGTGCCAAACCAAGAAAGAGGACACAGGCAATTAGACATCATTGTAGTTCTGAGGTACATGATTGTGGGTTTATATAATACAGCCCTGTTGGAAAGGGAATTGGAGCTTCATTGACTTTGCAGACTAGAAGAGATCAAAGTTGGCTGTGTCACTCCTTTAAGAACACCTTTTAGCATTGTGAATGAAGTTCTTCCAGATGTTCACCTGTGATAATGTGGGCATGGCTCTGGCTAGAGAAAACCAGTGGTTTCATCAGCAAAATGGACCTCTTGTCTTCTTGCCTGTGGAAAGGAGGGGCCTCCTAGCACAGTATGCAGACTGCTGTATGGGTGCCATCAACCTTGTGGCCTGCAACCAGAAAGGCAAGAATGTGAGTGGTGTTGCTACTTGGGCATTAAATGAGATCATGTGCGTACGACACTGAGGGCAAAAGGGTGAGTTCCTGTGAAAATGAATCAGGTACATAAAAGCCTTAATTGCTTATTGCTTTCTCTCTCTCTCTCTCTCTCTCTCTCTCTCTCTCTCTCTCTTTTCTTCAGCATTGTGACTACAGGTAGGATACTGATCTTCACTGACCTTTTCCTGTAGAGTAGCCATCTAAATTTTAGCAGCTGGTAGGTAATATACTGTCCTTTCCATTCAGTCTGTTCTCCAAATCTGTGTGCAAGACTTGAGGATTCTACAAAGAACCTGGAGTCTTGATGTGGGGAATTCTTTGACCTCAAAAAGTGAAATTTATACCTTTGAGACAGTCACTCAACAACACACTTGAAAACTGTATATTGCAATTATAAAGAAAAGGGCAAGCCTCAGGTTTGCACAACATGTGATGGGACCTCTTGTAGCAGCTGTTGGTCACAGTCATACACATATGTCAGAACACTAGTAATAGCATCTTTAAATGCAGAAGGAAGTGGTATAGCACTGTAGCCAACCAGCTGGGCCTGTAATTCTTATTTTATTAAATATTTAAATACTGTAGGAGACCATCTCATGGTATCTTGAATTGTTTTCTCTCCTTTTAAGGTAAGTTGATTTATTTATAGGTAAAAACTATAGTTCAGTTAAAAACACTTCTCTTGGGGCGCCTGGGTGGCGCAGTCGGTTAGGCGTCCGACTTCAGCCAGGTCACGATCTCGCGGTCCGTGAGTTTGAGCCCCGCGTCAGGCTCTGGGCTGATGGCTCAGGGCCTGGAGCCTGTTTCCGATTCTGTGTCTCCCTCTCTCTCTGCCCCTCCCCCGTTCATGCTCTGTCTCTCTCTGTCCCAAAAATAAATAAACGTTGAAAAAAAAAAAAAATTAAAAAAAAAAAAAAAAAACACTTCTCTTTAGTCACAAAAAGGGAAGGAAAGACTACTGTATTTTGACTCCAGCTTCTTTATAAAGTAAAATGTCCTCTGATATATTTGTTGTTTATAAGATGTGTATTAATTTTATTTAAACATAATCACTGCTTACTTAGTTGGGATCATAATTTATGTCAGGCAGCTACAAAATACAGATTTATGTTATTAAGTTATAGGCACAGAATTTATTCCACTGATGGAATGATTTTCTTGTTATAATAGATTAGAAAACTGCTGGTGCTTTGGCAGGATTAGGCTAAGGTATAATCTTACTTTTATGAAACTGTCATACGAAAGTACTGTTTAAGGAGAAAATTTTAATAAGATTTATATCAAAATGCTTATTATAGACAATAAAGGAACTATTGGGCTAAAACTAGCAAAAGATTTTTTTCTTTCATAGGTAATTAATAAAATGTCTCCAACATCCCTAAAGATCACACTAAGGCAACTCATGGAGGGGTCTTCAAAGACCTTGCAAGAAGTATTAATTATGGAATATCGGCTGAGTCAAGCTTGTATGGTAAGAATTTTTGAAAAATAGTTATTTTCTATTTATGAAAGTAATAGATGTTCATTGTAGAGCATGTAAAATACAGAAAGCTATAAACAAGAAACTTAAAACTATCTGTAAATATACTCTGTGGAAACACAACAGGCCAGTTAACTTAAGATGTGTGGAACTATTCTTCCAAATTGTTCTTAAGCCTTTATGAAATAGCAATTACATTTGCATGTACTATAAGAAAGCCTCTAATCTCAGGTGGAATTCAAAGTAGAAATTAACCATTTTTCAGGCATGGTCTCTGACCTTGGGATAAGAGGCATAAACTCTCTATAGCTGAGTTCCCTTATTGGTAAAACAAGGAATGAATATATATATATATATATATATATATATATATATATATATATATGTGTGTGTGTGTGTGTGTACAGAATATGTATATATACACCCATGTGTACATATATATAATGTATGAATTGAAGTTACTAGTCTGTTACATGTTTTAGTTAATAGATTAGCACTGAAATTTCCATTATAAATACACTTAAAGTAGAAAATAATCACCTATAAAATTAATTTTATGAAATATTTCAGAGTCCTAGAGATTTCCTCTTGTAGACGATAAACTCTTTGAAAGCAGAATCACTGCTTTTGTGTTATGGGTAGAAGGCCTTTAGGTTAATAAATTTATGGCCTAAAGAAAATACTCTGTTTAATAACCAGGAAGCAGATATCCCAAATGGACTTTCATGTCTTGCAGTAGTTAAGGGGAGTGCCTGGGGAGCTCAGTTGGTTGAGCGTCCGATTCTTGATTTTGACTCGGGTTATGATCTCACCGTTAGTGGGATTGAGCTCTGTGTTGGGTTCTGCGCTGGCAGCACAGAGCCTGCTTGGGGTTCTCTCCCTCCTCTCACTCTTTCCCTCCTCTGCTCGTGCATTCTCTCTCAAAATAAATAAATAACAACGAAAAAAATAGTTAAGGTGTTCAAGCAGTTCATCCAATTATAAATAAAATTCGGTTAGTCCCTTTAATCTTAAAGTCGCTCCTAGTAGGATGAAAGTGGCAGCTGAGGTCTGTTGTTTGTTAAGAAAGGTACTATGCCAGGCACTTCACATACATCCTGTCCGTTAAATTTTACACTATTTCTAGAATGGTAGGTATTATTCTTGTCTCCACTTTACAGATGAGGAAGCTGGCAGAGAGAAGTAACCTGCCTAAGGTGGTATAGCTATTAAGTGGCAGACACATGGTGTGTGAAACCAGGTGGTTTCCCTCGGGGGCCCTGTACTCTCCACTACTACCCCAGTATACCTCACACAGTCCATGCTTCTCACTGTACATTTACTGCACTGCCTGGATTGATTGATTCCTTCCTTCCTTCAGCAAATCCATTAGCTGTGTTGTTGCCAGGTTCTGTGCTAAGTGTTATGTTGTAGAAAGAGTGACCCAGTCCTTGTTCTCATGAAATTTAGAGTCTACTGAGACTATGAAGAACAAGTAAACAAAATATGTAAAATAGTTGCAAATTGTGGCAAGTGCTCCAAAGGAAACATACAGGTTGATGATGGGAGAGAATGATGCAGGGACAGGAGCAGGTGGAAAAGACGAAGGGAAATAAGTTGTCAGAAAAGACGTCTTTAAGATGCGTGCTTATCTGTGACCCGAAGGGTGAGAAAGGAGTATGTCGAAAAGTCCCTTGGGTTTCAGCAGTGGATGATTTGGTTCTGTTTGCTTTAAGAAAGTAATTATTGCTGCTGAATGGAGACGGGGTTAGAAGGATTCAAGAGGGGATGTAGAGACCAGATTTGAGTTTTTGCAGTAATCCAGCTGTGAAGTTGCAGTGGCTTCGGCGAGGGTGGTGGCAACGGAGAGAAGTGAATGATTTTGGGAATAATGTGGGAGAGGATTGATAGGCCTTGATGATGGATGTGAGAGAAGGAAAGAATGCATTTAGGAATTGGAGTTTGGAGCTGTGGGTTAGAGATTTAAGTCTGAAGCTTTGGAGATTTATTTACTTAATAAGAATGCTTACCATGTGCTAGACATTGTTAGAGGCACCGAGAATGCATAGGTCCACAAAACAGACAAAAATGCCTGCTCTTACAGAACTTACTTTATAGTGGGGGAGATAGATCATAAACAGATAAAATTATAAAATATATAGTATATGATTGTAAGTACTAAGGAGAAGAAGTAAAGTGGGAAGGAGGGTATGGCATAAGGAGGAGGTGAGGGAGAGTTTGAATTTACAGATAGGATGACCAGAGAAGACCTGACTGAAAAGATGTTCTCTGAGTAAAAACCTGAAGGAAGTGAAGGAATGAGCTGTGTAAGTATCTGGGGAAGAGCATCCAGGCAGAGGCAGTACAAAGCCATGAGGCAGGGGTGTGCCTGCCTGTTCTAGGAGCTGCAGGAATCCTTGATGGGTGGCATGGGCAGAGAAGGAGCGTCAAGTGAGTGAGAGAGATGAGGTGAGAGCTAACAGGGTAGAGAAGGACTGGGCAGAGCATATGTAGCTTCCTCAAAGGTCTTTATAAAACTCTGGCTTTTGTTCTGAATAACATGGGAAGGTCCTGGATGTTTTTGAGTAGAGGAGTGACGTGATCTTTTATCTTAACAGAATTGATAACTCAGGTGCTCATATGTTGGGTATAGAATGGGTAAGAGCATATAGAAGGAAAATGAGAGAGCCCGGATCTGAGCCCCAAGAAATTTTGAATAGGGTGGAAGAGAAAAAGGACAGAGGTGGAAGAACCAGGAGAGTCATGAAAGCAAGAGATCAATGTTTCAAGGAGGAGGAAGCACTGTGAAAGTGTCCAGTAGGGGAGGATAAAGTCATACTCAGCATATGGCAACACTGAAGTTACAGGTGGTTTTGGCAAGCCGTTTAGAGTGTGGGGGCAAAAGTTATAATATGGTGAGTTGGAGAGGAAATGAATAAATGGGATGTGGAGAAGTGACAGCTATATGTACACAACTCTTTCTTCTTAAAACAGAAGTAGGGTAGAAGTTAGGACTGTGGAATCAAGTGAGGTTCCTTGTTATTTTATAAGGTGGAAGATACTAGAACATGTTTATAATTGATTGGAAATGATCCAATAGAGAAAAAAGATTATGTTGATGATACCAATAGCATTTACTGGATACTTAACTGTGTGTCAGACACTGTGCTGGGATGTGGAGTAAGATCATCCTGTGATGGATGTATTGATGTTGCCATTTCATGTAAGGAAGCTTGGCATTAATGAAATTAGTAGATAAAGGTCACATAGCTACCAAGCATGTAGTGGAGCCAGGAGGTGAGCCCAGACATTTGAATTGTAGTCAGTCACTGAGTTATGCTGCCGACACTGATGATGCCAGGAGAAGAACTAGAGATATGCTAGGATTAGAGGTTGAGAAGGTAGAAGGCAGTTAGAATTATCATCCTGGGAAGCGGGGAAGAGAACATGGATTGTTAGGCAGTTTTCCATGCCTGTTTGAGGTTTGTGGTCATGAACTTTAATTTTTTTTAATTTTTTAAAAATATAATTTATTGTCAAATTGGCTAACATTCAGTGTGTAAAGTGTGCTCTTGGTTTTGGGGTAGACTCCCATGCTTCATCGCTTACATACAATACCCAGTGCTCATCCCAACAGGTGCCCTCTTCAATGCCCATCACCCATTTAACCCTCTCCCACCCCACCCCCCGCATCAACCCTCAGTTTGTTCTCTGTATTTAAGAATCTCTTAAGGTTTGCCTCCCTCCCTCTCTGTTTGTAACCATTTTTTCACCTTCCCTTCCCCCATAGTCTTCTGTTAAGTTTCTCAAGATCTAGATATGAGTGAAAACATATGATATCTGTCTTTCTCTGACTGACTTATTTCACTCAGCATAATACCTTCCAGTTCCATCCATGTTGCTGCAAATGGCATGATTTCATTCTTTCTCATTGCCACGTAGTACTCCATTGTGTATATAAACCATAATTTCTTTATCCATTCATCAATTGATGGACATTTAGGCTCTTTCCATAATTTGGCTATTGTTGAAAGTGCTGCTATAAACATTGGGGTACATGTGCCCCTATATATCCTTTGGATAAATTCCTAGTAGTGCTATTGCTGGGTTGTAGGATAGTTCTATTTTTAATTTTTTGAGGAACCTCCACACTGTTTTCCAGAGTGGCTGCACCAGTTTGCATTCCCACCAATAGTGCAAGAGGGTTCCCGTTTCTCCACATCCTCACCAGCATCTGTTGTTTCCTGAATTGTTAATTTTAGCCACTCTGTATGGTCATGAATTTTATTTTATTTTTTTTTTTTTTAATTTTTTTTTTTTTTCAACGTTTTTATTTATTTTTTGGGACAGAGAGAGACAGAGCATGAATGGGGGAGGGGCAGAGAGAGAGGGAGACACAGAATCGGAAACAGGCTCCAGGCTCTGAGCCATCAGCCCAGAGCCTGACGCGGGGCTCGAACTCACAGACCGCGAGATCGTGACCTGGCTGAAGTCGGACGCTTAACCGACTGCGCCACCCAGGCGCCCCAAGGTCATGAATTTTAAATGAAACCAGTCACAGTTGCATGATTTTTCTGCAGCAAGATTTAGCTGCTCGAAAGAAGGCAGAGGTAAATGGTAGGGGCAGCTGGTGCTGGGATTTTGCCAGGAAAGACTAGAGGGAGGAAAAAGGCTTGAGGGAATTGAGGGCATTTTTGAGGCAAGGTGACCACATTAATGCACTGGGGAGACTGGGCTGGATGAAGAGCAAGGTGAGTGGTGGAAAAGTTGTAGTATCAGTGGTGTTCAGTGGGGTCAGAGATTTCCAAGTGAAGATACTCGAGCAGATAAGAATCGGAGGTGGTGATCAGAGAGTGGGTCATAAAGGCAGTCCAGTCTCTAAATGTAGAGACTAATTTCAGGCTATGGCCATGGGGGTGGGAGGCTACAGTGGGTGGAGGGGAGAGATCATCACTGCGAATAAGGATGCCTGGAAATTCACCATTTAATCTCATTTTCTTTCAGGGAGGCCATGACTTTCATGAAGGTGTTAGGGCAGGTAAGTGATGGTTGTCTTCTTCCTGGCTATTATGGAAATAGGCTTTGCGAGCCTATACTATTAATCAAAGATGATAGTTGTTTTATTAGTGAAAATTATACCTTCATAAAGATTGCAAAGTTGTTGCTATTTTAATATTACCAACTGACATATAAGGGAAGATCTGTCTTTAAAACCAATGTTGTTTGAAAAATTCACATAACCTTGTGTCACCGCTCCCTAATTTCTAAGAGGTGACCCTGCTTCTACAGTCACACAGACTGCCTCTGCTAGGTGCAGCTGAGTTTGAACACTCATTCTGTTGCTGAAACCTTTGAAAGGTGCATTTATTCCCTTGCAAGAAGCCCTCAAGTCCCCTGCCCCTCTTCTTTCTAGTACTGGCCTGGCAAAATCCCAGCAGCATTGAATCTCTACCATTACCTCTTTGCCTATACCTGACAAGTTCAAAATTGACATTGAGAAAAACCATATGACATAATTGGTAACATGTGCTAGTGTTCTTATTAATTTCTGGTTTATCTTTACCATCTCCAAAGTCAGCATATTTAGAAAAAGCAAGTGAAATGGTTGATTTTTTTTTTTGTTTTTAGCAAATTTGCAACAATTTTTTATGTATAAGCTCATATCCCTGTAAATAATAGCTGTTTTTTTATGTTGTATAAAATGAATTCTTAACCTTTGCATGTGTTTTGCACATCTAATTTTTTAATGTTTTTATTGATCACTTTAATATAGTACAGACTCTGTATTTACTTTATCTAAATAAAAGATTATGTTCTCTGAGCTGTAAGCTTTGATAAATACTGGTCACCATTGTAGAATTATCTTAATTTATGGCATGATAAAATATCAGAAATAAGCAGGGGTTTAGGGGCGCCTGGGTGACTCGGTTGGGCGGCTGACTTCAGCTCAGGTCATGATCTCACCGTCCGTGAGTTCAAGCCCCGCATTGGGCTCTGTGCTGACAGCTCAGAGCCTGGAGCCTGCTTCAGATTCTGTGTCTCCCTCTCTCTCTGCCCCTCCCCCATTCATGCTCTGTCTCTTTCTGTCTTTCAAAAATGAATAAATGTTAAAAAAAAAATTAAAAATAAGCAGGGGTTTAAATTCTCTTAGAAGACACAGGGAATTGAGTCAGAGGAGATGGCTATATGTTTTATAGAAACCAGGTAAAATAAGCACTTTTCCCACTAATTCCCTGCAAATTCTTGCTGCATGTGGATCAGAGCCTAGACAACTATTAGTTATTAGAAGGACATGTGTGCTATTTGGGTTTTATTGCTAAAATACTCATTATATGTTATAGCAGCCCTTCTTAAACTTAAAAAACGAAGGTTTTTTTTTTCATATTTACTGTCTATTATCTTAAGGAAACAGAGTTAAAACCAAGCAGCATCAACATTCTGATTCATAAGGCAAGAGCTTATCAAGCTACTTTCTAATGAAGAGAAAGTATACTGCCCCATCTTTAGCATAAGCTCCTTATTTTGAAAGCAGTATCTATTCTGAGTAAAACTGTTTGGTGTTCTTGCATAATAACAAAATGTTTGCTACAGTTTGCTAATGGTAAAATATGTTAGCAAATTAGATAAACTAGCAAATTAGGGGAGTGGTTGTTAAAAATTCTTACTCCCAACATCTAGAATAAACTTCTTCCTGGTTATAGAAGAAAATAAAAATAGGTTATTTCAGCAGAGCTAGAGTGTTACCAAATGGGATTTGAGTGGGTGCCTCACGAGACTTGAAAAACCCTGAGCTGTCTACATGGCAAGAACTTGTTATATCTATGCTAAGTAAAAAATTATGTCAGTTTGAAATAAAAGAACATACAGATTTGACTGATATTCTCTTTCATTTTGCCCTTCAGACTGTCAAGGAGGTAGATAGCATGATAGCATTGGCCAGAGGGCTTAAAAAGGAAGAGATTCTTGAAGAAATGTTCCAGAATTATTTTTACTTATGCTGTCTGGGGAATGTAAAACTGTCAAACTGGCAGGGATCATAACATCAGTGTTCAGTGTTACCACCGATCTGATACTAGCTAGAATCATGTAGCTAGGCAGCCAAGCCTTAAAAACCTCTAGTATCCACATTTAATAATGCAGAAAGCCCCTTTACTTCCTGTTTCTTGGTTTCCAGATTGCTTCTTTATTTAACTTTTTATTTTTTTTTATTTATTTATTTTTTCAACGTTTATTTATTTTTGGGACAGAGAGAGACAGAGCATGAACGGGGGAGGGGCAGAGAGAGAGGGAGACACAGAATCGGAAACAGGCTCCAGGCTCTGGGCCATCAGCCCAGAGCCTGACGCGGGGCTCGAACTCACGGACCGCGAGATCGTGACCTGGCTGAAGTCGGACGCTTAACCGACTGCGCCACCCAGGCGCCCCTTATTTAACTTTTTAATACTAAATTTGGTTTTTTAAGTTCAGAGTTTTTATGTTTAAATATTTTTATCATTCACAAGAATTATTTACATTTTAAATATGGTTGAAATTCCCTCCCATAACCATACCTAGTCCCTTTCTCTTTTAAAAATTTTTTTGAGATAATTGTAGATTAACATGCAGTTTTAAGAAATAATATAGAGAGATCCTATGCGCCCTCCAAGTTTTCCCAAACAGTAACATTTGTATAACTATAGTATACAGTCACAACCAGGAAGTGGACACTCACCTACCTTTTTAAAGGAGAAGTTTGCCGATTGCCTCATACTTATGATCCTGTGGGGATGCTATGTGGCTACACTAAATGATGACTACACCGAAATAAGAGAAGTCGAGTTTCTTATGATAACCTGAAGGTGGTCTGGTATTTTAATGCAGAGCTGTGTGAACCAGAGGATTCAGCAAAACAGTATCCTCGTTTAATTATGCATAAAGTCATCCCCTTCTAAGTAATTTTCCTTTCAACTCAATGTGGAGGAGGTTAGAAGGCAGATCTGGGCCCTCCACCCTCCCCTGCCTTCCCTTTAAACTACACCAACCCTGGTTTTAGCTGTTTTGTAACAGGAAGATTTCATTTACAGTTTTGTTTGAAGAAGGAAAAAGAGTTCCAAGTCTTAAACCACATTAGTTCATAGGCTATATTCAAGTTCCGGGCATCAGACTTAGCAGGTTGGGAGATAACCACATGGGTCATCATCCATCCAAATTCTGTTGGGGCTTAATTTAAAAAGAAAAATGGAACACATACAAAGATTTAAACTTTGCAGAAAAAGTGCTATAGAAAATATGCCTTGTGTAAGGTAGTTTCTGTCAGTTCGGTAATTAAAATCTGGTAATACCTGAAAGAAATGTACTAACATTTCTTATGTCTTCACTTGACAGTTTTAATAGATAAAGACCAGAGCCCAAAATGGAAACCGGCTAATTTAAAAGAAGTTACTGAAGAAGACTTGAATAGTTACTTTAAGTCTCTGGCAAGTAACGATTTGAAATTATAAGGTGACTGGATTTTTAAGGGATTATTTTGGAGTAGATGTTGGCAAACTATGGCACATGGGCCAGATCTGGCCTGCTGCCTGTTATTTATTTTTCCACCAGCTAAGAATGGTTTCTGCATTTTTAAATGGTTAGAGGAAGAAAGCAAATACTAATATTACATGATGTGTGAAAATTACATGAAATTCAAGTATCAGTGTCCACAAATGAAGCTTTATTGGAACGTAACTATACTCATCTCTTTACATATTGTCTATGGGTGCTTTGAGTAGTTGCAACAGAGATTGTCAGGCTAGCAAAGCCTAAAATATTTACTGTGTGATCCTTTGCAGAAAACGTTTGCCAACCCCTGCTTTATAGATGGGAAAATCTGAAATTCTTTAGAGATTGTGGAGTTGAAATCTCTAATTGAAATGGGAACCTTATGTTTTGGCTTTGGGTAGTAGTTTGTACATTGATTAAATAAACCTATATATAGATGATGAAGAAATGGCCCTGAAATTTTTTTGTCTATTGTGTTAATGCTTCATAGAATTTTCTGCATGAATAAATCTATTTTAAAATAATTATGTTACTGTAGAAGTGTTCCTTTTATAATATTAGAAATCTCAGGGAAAGCAAAAAGGTTTTTATGAGGTTATCTCTCTAGTATTATTAACTCATCTTTGGTCTTCCCTAAAATTAACCAGAATCCTTCCTATAGTGAAAGTGAAAGCATTAGTTCTCATTGTTTTTTTTAGGATTTGTTAAACTGACAGAATGAGAAATTAGGAAGTGTGGGAAATTATTTGCCATTATGTAGTTTAAATCAGGAGGAAAAAAAAGTCGAAAGCCAGGAGTTTTGTTCAAAATAGAAATACCTTCAATAATTGGTACTGTTGACAAAATAAGTTTTTAAGGTACACAAGAAACTGCAGGGTGTTCCAGACTTGGCACATTAAAGTCTAGAGAAGAATGACCTTTAAAGGCCAGTTTATCATTTATAACTTGTTACAGTTTTTCCTTCATCCAAAACCCCTCAGAAATGAAGAAAATTTCAGATTTCAATAACAAAGGTGGAAGAACTGAGAAAGACATCAAAACTTATATCCTGCACTCCTCTTTTAGATGAGGAAATCGCAGTCTAGAAGGAGTTGCTTTAAATTTTCTATTTTTAATATTTAACATGAAGCATTCCGCCCCCCAAAAAGTGAGGAACAGATTTAGACTAAAGACAGCATGATAATGGACATGTTTACATTTATATTCTTAAAGCTCTTAAATTGGACCTGAATGATCCAAGAAATTATTTGTATTTTTATTCACTTTGTATTCATTAGACATGCATAAAATGTTAAGTTCTTTATGTCAAAAAATTTGACAGTCTACAATGTTGAAAGGCATTTGCTTTAATAAGAACTCATAGCTAGTTAATTGCAACTAGACTTTTATTGTACAGTTAGAAAAAAATGTTTTCTCAAAAATATTTGGAAAAAATATACCATTTCATAGCTAAGTCTTACAGGAAGAGAATTAGCTAACAAAATGTGAGTTTTGCAAAGTAAGAGATAGGGAGTACATCTGAGCTTGTGCCCACTTGCCCAAGGAAGATATGTTCTATTTGGCCACACAGATACATAGTGAGGGCCTTATGATTAAGCAAACAATAGATTTGTTGGAACTTTGTTTTTTAACTACTATTCCTTGAATTTACTTGATTCCTAAAACTATACAATAAAAAAGTATAGTTCCCTCATCTCATAAAATGGCAATGATATTAAGTAGGATACATGTGTCATGCTAGCTCATTCATTCAGCAGTATGTCTATTTTTAATACTAATAAGGCAATTTGACACAAATTATTCCTTTGGAACTAGGATCGTTTTTATCCCCTTCCAAATTGTGCTTTGAGTGCTAATGACCATAGGTGGTTAGCAAAGGACAGATAAGGCAACTGAAAAATGGAGCACTCTGATATCAAAGGCTTGTAACTGAAAGGTAAGAGCACACAGGAGACCTTTAACTGGAGAAGGGAGCAGGGAAACACTTTTGCGGGGTTACGGGAGTCTGTGTAAGTGAGGAACCTGCACGCTTCCTCTGAGAATCTTCGTTTACAGTTGCCATCAGCAGGTTCTTTGTCGCACTGGCTGTGGCTCATCTGCGCCTATCCTGGATGTTCTCGAGAGAAAAGAGTCAGTAGTTGGTCACCTGTCAGGGTGGTAAAGAAAGGAACTTGCTACTGTGTCCCTTCCCTCAGTCAAGAACATTGGAGACTTGTTTTGCAGTGTGTCTTCTGATGGAGCCTGACGTGAGTGCTGTTTCTTGAGCCCTCTTTCCCCCCAGTTTCCTTTCCCCTATGATTTGGCCACTATTCTTATTTCATCTGTGTTTGTGATAGAAGTTGGAACAAATGTCTCCCTTTCCAGTAGCTAATAATTCTTCCAGTCGTCTGTTTTATATGTTCCTTCCTTCTCAGATAGACCTTTTACTGTTCATGAAAGTTCAAAGTGAAGTAAATCCAGTATTTAAATATGAAGGTATGATAGAAGGAATCCTATCAAAGATGTTCTCATCTGTCTCGTCATCAAGGCCAAACTATATCTTGATAATGATCACACGTGGTACACATTTGCTTATCCAGTTCTTTTTCCTGCCTGCCTCCAACTTGGTTTATCTGCTAACTCACTGATTACGCAAGCCTTGTAGTTCCTTGTCCATGTTTTGACATAATACAGCATATATTTCCAAGATAAGTCTATACTACAAGATACTATACTCTGTTAAAATGATTCAGGAGTGAGGGGTTGGTGCTTGGTGACAAAACCATACTGCCATAGTGTCAGGGCAACAGAGATTATACTTCTAGCTAGATATGGATCTGAACAGGCGTGCCTGCTACCCCCCTGGGAAATAGGGGCCCAGGCACAGGAGAAACCTGAGGTTAAAATACTTAGCTGTAATAAAACTCGCCAGTCTACATCCCTATGTATGCTGAAAAATTTAGTGTAGCTATGGCTTTGTGTTCTCACCATAATGTTGTATTACCTTACATACTTAATTACACCTTTTAAACAGTGAGTGACTTTGCAGCAAAAATATCCTGATGTGAGATACAAAATGAATGAAAAACAGCAACATCTAAGCTTTTGTCTGAGTCATTAGTATACTCAAAAACCTAAATTTTTCTTCATGAGCTGGAAATATGTTTTGCACTTTCAGAAAACTTTTTGTCCCTTAGTCTTATGACTTCAGATCCTTGTATAAATGGGGATGGTGAGTTTTTTCTACTTTGTTTCTAGATTGCAAGTACAACAGGACAGTTCAGATCTTGGGACTAGGTAAAATGAAAGTTGAATGACTGTCTAAAGGCAACGGAAAGATGGCACATCACTCACTTCAAAGAACTTTCTTTGTCCATGCAGCCGGGAGAATTCACTCTATTTGTGGGTTTCAAAGTATCATGGTTAAAACTAGAGGTAGCATTTCCGCCTGCTTTTAAGGCCAAATACATATTTCTCAGGTCTTCTTCTGCCTTTCTTTAGATATTGGTGACCAGGGTCTGTTGGAAATAAAAGAATCTAATGCACGCAGACTTAAAAATAATTCGCTTTCCAATTAAAGTCAGTGTGCAGCAAATCTTGATGAAAAGACAATTCCAGTGACTGCATCCCAATTTTTCTACAGGTATGCCTTCTCAATATCTTCTTCCCCTCCCAAATTTTCTATTACCATTGATCTCAAACAGTAGTTACTTGTTAAAAAACTTCCTCAAAAAGGTAGACGAATTTAAGAAAATCATATATGGCTTTAAATGCTTTAAGGGCATTGTTACCGTACACACACACGAATACTCTTTGGAGGAGCGTTTGATCTTTTGTTTTGTAATACAACTGTAAATACTCATGCATAGACTGGTCCCACCAGTCAATAAGAAAAATGGGAACGATTGCCCATATACCAACCTTCTGCATCTTTGAGACGGTAAAACTTAACATACATGCAGCACTGAGAACAGGTTCTGCTTTCTACCTTGACTAGGGCTTCTGTTATTTGTTTTAAAATTTACTGTATTTCTATTTGTAAAAATTCTTGTTTTCTTGTTATATCACTGGGCTGCTTAATTCAATACCATAAACATTAATGTCATGACTTCTGTAAATTGTATCTCGTTCGGGTGCCGTATGTGCGATGTCTTGAGTCATCCAGTAATAGCTGAGGTTAGTTAGGGCCCTGAGGTTCAAGGTGGTAGTTAGGCTTTTCATCTACAAAAATATCTTAAGGACAGGTTTCAAAGTGGACTATTTCTGCATGGGTTGCTTTCTACTGCTTGATCATTTGTGTTAAGAAGTAGGAATCCTTGACACAAATGGTTTTGACAAACAAGACCCACTGTTAATTACTGTGGCTTAAGTGCCATTTCCTTGCCAAGGCGTTTTTGGGGGAAAAAAACCTTCTCATGTCTTATTTGTATGTGTGTGTGTAAATTAACAAGTAGTAATTTTAAAAGGAGTGTCTTTAAAATAACCATTGGATTTCTTTGGTGATTCTATTACTGCCTCAGGAAGAAAGTGCTATGACATACCAGCTGATTACTGTGGTACAGGACCTATGTTTAGCCCTTTAAATGACTAAAATCCAAGACCAAGCAGGTAGAAATCACTGTTAACATAAAAAGTGCTTAACATATTTCACGTAAGTATTGTATACTCTTGATATTACCATAGACTTTTTTTTTTTTTACATCCAGACGTAGTTATTTGTATTTATTCACATCAGTTTTTGCTATTGTTTCATTTATTTAAGCTAGCACCAACTTTATCCACAATTCAAGAAGTTAAGTTATCATCATCCTACAGCGTCAAGGCCCCTCACTCTCAATATATGGGATGTCATAGTGCTTGATGTTATTGCCTGCCCACTGCTGCAAGGCATCACTCAGGATTTCCTGGGACAGGCGATGTGCAAATTCGAAGACCACAGTTTCGGGCCCTGATGGTTTCTTCACTTCCTGTTCGACATTAACTGGA
The DNA here is from genome assembly GCF_018350155.1 of Leopardus geoffroyi. Taxonomy (NCBI): domain Eukaryota; kingdom Metazoa; phylum Chordata; class Mammalia; order Carnivora; family Felidae; genus Leopardus; species Leopardus geoffroyi. The sequence continues at coordinate 177,401,097 of NC_059328.1, read as the reverse complement.
GAAGGCATCCTAGGTAGAAATTTGTCTCCAGACATAAAGCTTTCTTCACCTGCATGCTGCTTCTCACTCTCACATGTGGTAGGAAATGGGAAAGTTTGCTTTGATTTCATGCAGCCCATGTTATGAAGAGCTTTGAAGGAAAGCAGTAGCAAAGACTACTTCAACAGCATCTTTGGAAAACACTGAGCTTGTCCATGTGATATACCGACCAGCGCTTTTCCTCTCCAGGCCACCGCAGTAATCAGTGCTTCTTTTTACCAATCTTCACCTGTAGTGTTTATCTGTCAAAAGAAAAGTTTCATTTTGAAGTTACCACATGCAAAATACTGTGTGATTAGGTAGCATGTAGAAATAGTTCTCTACCACTCTTGGTCACTTGCAGGAGTTGGGAGGTAATAACAGCTTTATCTCATCAATAGAAAAGATAACCATTCAGTAAAACTGGCAATTTACAAAATAGGAAAACCTTTTTTCAAGATCTTGAACATTTTATAAAACTAAAAACACAGTTAAACTTTTGCTTATTTATGTGCACCAGGGTTCAGCAAACTCTAGATCAAATCCTAGCTGCCTGTTTTTGTAAATTAAGTTTATTAGAACACAGCTGTGTTATCTGCTTATGTGTTCTCTACGGCTACTTTCATGCTACAGTGGCAGAGTTGAGTGGTTTTGACAGAAACCGCGTAGCCTGAGATGCCTAAAATATTTACTGTCTGGCCCTTTACAGAAAATGTTTGCCAACCCTGATCTGTACTGTTGAGAGAAACAAGCATATCAGACATTTGCTCCTGCCTTAAGCCTCATGAGCCTACACATCTTGGACTGTTTTCAGAGTCAGGCTTTGTCCTCTGGTTAGAGGTTTACAATTCAAAGAGAATGACAACCTTTAGCCAATACAAGTTAGATGAGGCAAAGCCACCTGTTTGTTTTTTTTTTTTTTCTTCTTCTGAATGAGATACTCCCTATGAAACTATGTGAAAAGCTCAGATTAATTTAAAATAAGGTTAAAAGTTTCTCCCCCCCTAAATGTCTCACTCTCGTTTGATGTCCGGTCAGTAAGTAGACTGCAGTGCTCACAATGTGCCTTCTAAGCTTGCACGTCCTATCTTAAGATAGGACTTAACAGTAGCAAAATACAAAGCAACTTCACTGGAGGGAGTGTAGCCATAAGAAAGCACAGGTAAAGTCTCTATAGGATTATGATCCTTGATTATATCTTAGTTTTTGGACCAAAAAGACATAGCTCTAGACAAATTCACAAAATCAAACTCAGTTGACTTATTTTAGAAACTACTGATCTTAAGATTAAAAATGGATTTAAATGCATGGTAATTGTAGTTTTTTAAAACACTTTATAATCAAAGTCCAAAAGAGGTGACCTTTGCCCTATATTTTTTTAGATTTCTATAAAGCCTATCCAATGTCTCTCATAATACTACCTCCAATAAGGATATATGGTGGGAAAGGGGAGGAAATCTAGCCCTCCGCTTTTAATTACCTCTAGTTCTGTATGCCTTGCTAGAGATGTATTTCAAAAAGGGAAAAGGGGATGTGTATAATGTTTGTCTGATTTACTAGACTGAACTCCCTGCAGACGGGAACTCTCCTGGTTGTACATGGCCAACATGTAATGACTTACATAGTGTCTACTTTGTAGTATCCGGGATGGTTAAGGGAATTGTACATAGTTAACCTGAAATGATTATTCAGTAAATGTCAAATAAAAGGCCATGAGTAGAATTATCACAATATTTTGTTTTCTAGGATCTCTGGTTCTGTAAAAAGCAGCTTTATCTACCATAACAAAATAACTAGTGCCGGATGTACCCTCACAAAAAACAACTTTAAACCTGGACAAAATATGTGGGCAGATATTTTCAGGCATTGAACACCAGCACAGGACTGTGATCTTTGGGAGAATAGAAACACAGACTGTTAAACCCCTTAATTAAGCATCCTGAGATTCTGCCTGGGAGCATCTTCCAGCATTATCTTGGGGAAATTGGCCCTAACTAGAGTGTTGATGCTACTGAGCTGAAGAGATTGGGTTACTGAAACAGAAGTTTCAAGAGATAAGGGAGCTGTTGGGAGGGAGACAGAAGGGGGGTCTCCCATCTGATGGGGTCTCATCAAGAGTACTTGTCTGAGGACTTAGGATGCGCATGTACAGGAAAAGAATTTGCAAGACTTAGTGCCGCGGAATCCTTGGAGTAACCAGACCAACCCAAATGGAGACACCTCAGTGAAACCTGACACCTTAGGAGTCTGGTGTGAATCCTAGAGCAGGAGTTGGCAAACTTTCTTAAAGGGCAAGATCGCATAGGACTTAGGTTTGTGAGCCGTATAGTTCTGTGTCACAACTATGTAGTCCTGCTGTTTTAGTGTAGAAGTAGCTGTAGACAATATGTAAAAAAGTGGGCAGTGGCTATGTTCCAATAAAAGTTGACAAAAACAGTCCAATATGGCCTATGGACTGGCTAGCCTAAGGTCAAACAAACAGTCCCAAAGAATAAAATACCACTTAAAAGAAGATGACATAATCCAGACTCCTTCAAGAGTATCATCCACAACATTCATCCTAGAATAAAAATTACTTGCCATGCAAAACAGGAAAATGTGCCCTATCAAAAAACAATTAGAAATAGACCCCCAAATGACCCACTATTTGGTAATTAACACAATAGAACTGTAAAGATGCTATTTAAATACGTTCAAGGATTTACAGGAGAAATGATCATAAAGAGTGAACAAGTAGAGAATCTCATCAGAGACATGGAAATTGTAAACTCAAGAACTAAAATGAACAACTCATCATATGAGCTATTGGATACTTAAGAAAGGATTAATGAACTTGAACATAAGTCTATAGATATATCCGATCTAGGGAAAAAGTTTTAAAATGTGAACAGAGAAACCACAAAAAAGTATGGCTTAAAAACAATGAGAAATTAGCAATGAGGAATTAGACACATTTAACCCAGAGAGCAGGAAATAAAGAATATAGGAAGGAAAAAGAATATGGGGCAATTAGAAAACAGCAAAGTGACTGACTTAAACCCTTACATATCAAAAATTATGTGGAAGGAAAGAGACTAAAGATTTCAATTAAAAGGCCAAGTAGTTAAGATCCAACCCACACAAACATAGCCAACAGATCTCTGACAGTGGAGCGAAGGTGGTCTTTTCAACATGTACTGGAATTGTATAGCCACAAAAACCAAAAAACAAACAAAAACGCCTTGCACCCGTCACAAAAATTAACTCAAAATTGATCACAGACCTAAGTGTAAAACATGAAACTATAAGACTCCTAGAAGATCACATCCAGATGTTAAATCTAGATAAATCTAGATGACCTTGGGCTTGGTGATCACCTTTTATTTATTTTTTTTACATTTTATTTATTTTTGATAGAGACAGAGCACAAGTGGGCGAGGGGCAGAGAGAGAAGGAGACACAGAATCAGAAGCAGGCTCCAGGCTCTGAGCCGTCAGCACAGACCCCGATGTGGGGCTCGAACTCACAAACTGCGAGATCATGACCCGGGCCGAAGTCAGCCGCTTAACCAACTGAGCCACCCAGGCGCCCCGGTGATCACCTTTTAGATGTAACACCAAAGGCATGATCCATGAAATAAATGATAATTTGTATTTCATTAAGTTAAAAACTTCTGCTCTGTGTAAGACACTGTCAAGAAAATGAGAAGCAACAGCATATCTGATAAAGGATTATCTATAATGTACAAAGAACTGTTAAAACTCAACAAGAAAACAACCTGATTTAAAAATGGGCAACAGATGTAGGGGTGCCTGGGTGGCTCAGTTGGTTAGGGCCTGTCTTGATTTTGGCTTCTGGTCATGATCTCATGGTTCATGGGTTCGAATCCCAAGTCTAGCTCTGTGTTGACAGTGCAGAGTCTGCTTGGGATTCTCTCTGTTCCTCCCCTGTACATGCATGCTCTCTCTCAAACTTATTTTTAAAAATGGGTAAGAGATCTGAACAGACACCTCATCAAAGAAGATGGATGGCAAGTAAGCATATGAAAAGGTGTTCAACATCCTATCTTAGGTAATTGCAAATTAAAACAACACTGAGATATCATTATAACTTATTAAAATGGTGAAAATTCAAACACTGATGACCTCAAATGCTGGCAAGAATGGGGAACAACAGAAACTCATTCATTGTTGGTGAGAATGCAAAATAGTACAGCTACTTTGGAAGACAGTTTGGTGTTTTCTTACAAAACTAAACATAATCTTACCATATGAGCCAGCAGTCATACTCCTTGGTATTTACCCAAATGAGTTGAAAAATTATGTCCACATGAAAGCCTACATATGGATGTTTATAGTAAGTTTTATTCATAATTGCCAAAGTTGGAAGCAACAAAAATGTCCTTCAGTAGGTGGACAAACAGTTGTATATCCAGACAATGGAATGTGATTCATTGCTAAAAAGAAATCAGTTATCAAGCCATGAAAAGAAAAGGAGGAAACTTAAATGCATATGACAGTGTTAAGCCAATCCTTCCAACTATGGTATTCTGGAAAAGGTAACTCTATGGAAATAGTAAAAAGTATGATGGTTGTTGCCAAGGATTAGAAAGGAGGAGGGCTGAACAGATAGAACACAGAGCATTTTTAGGACTGTGAGCTACTCTGTATGATAGCACAGTGGTGCATACATAGCATTATACATTTGTCAAAATTTATTGAACACACAACAAAGAGTGAACCCTAGTGTAAACTATGGACTTTGAGTAATGATGGTGTGTTCATGTAACAAATATACCACTCTGGAATGGGGATGTTGATAGTGGGTGAGGCTGTGTGTATGTGTTGGGGTGGGGGAGTGCGGGGAATATCTGTACTGCCTGCTCCATTTTGCTGTGACCCTAAAACTGCTCTAAAAAATAAAGTCCTTTATAAAAAATCCAACTATATACTACCTATAAGAGATGTACTTTAATTAAATATGGATATAAACGTTGCAAGCAAGAGAGTTAGAAAGGACATACCATGAAAATAGGAAGCATAAAAAAGTTTCTATAGCTATATGAATATCAAAGTAGACTGCAAGACCCGAGGGATTACCAGAAATAAAGAGGGACATTTTGTGTGTCAGTGAGGAAGGTACGACAATCATAAGTGTATATGTAGCTAGCAACAGAGCTTCAAAATACATGAAGGAAAAACTGACAGAAGTGAAGGGAGAAATGAACATTGCTCTCTTGGTAAATGATATAATATCCAAGGGAAAAAATACGGAATTCGAATTTTGAACACTAGTATTCAACTAGTATTTGAACTAGTAACTTGAGTTAGTTAACATTTATAAAATACTATACCCAACACCTGCAGGATATATATTCTTAACTGCATATGGAATATTCACTAAGACAACATGGTGGTCTCAAAAGGTTTCAAAAGCTTGAAACCTTAGAGTATATTTTCCAACCACCACAGAATTAAATTAGAAATAAGTGGTAATAAAATATACAGAAAGGCCCTAAATATTTGGAAACTATCGCATTTCTGAATAACCCGTGGGGCAAGGAAGAAATCACAGGGAAATTAAAATGTTTTCAACTAAATAGAAACCATATCAAATTAAACAAAATTTTTTTTAATGTTTATTTTGAGAGAGAGACAGAGTGTGAGTGGGGGAGGGTCAGAGAGAGAGGGAGACACAGAATTGGAAGCAGGCTCCAGGTTCTGAGCTGTCAGCACAGAGCTCGACGCGGGGCTTGAACCCACAAACCATGAGGTCATGACCTGAGCCAAAGTTGGACGCTCAACCGACTGAGCCACCCAGGCACCCTCAATTTTTTTAAATGTATCACTAGCACTTAGAGGGAAAGAGATGGATTTAAATGCTTCTAATAAAAATGAAGGTTTAGTTTAAATCAGTGATCTAAACTATGACCATAAGAAACTAGAAAAAGAAAAGTAAACCAAAAATAAGTAGAAGGAAGGAAATAATATGGATAAGAGCAAAAATCAATGAAGCAAAAAGGGCAAACAATAGAGAAAAATCAGTGGAACCAATGCTGGTTTTTAAGGAAGATTTAATAAAATAGAGCAGTCTCTACTCTGATCAAGAAAAGTGACAGGACACATTACCAAGATGTGAGAAAAACAGTAGTACAGATGCTATATGTGTTAAACAAACCAACCAGAGAATATTATGTACAACTTTACAACAATACCAAATTACCAAAACCAACACAAGAGAAAATAGAAAGGTTGATAGCTCTTTATCAATTAAAGAAATTAGATCTATAACTTAAATCTTTCCAAAAAGAAACCCCCAGGCTTAAAAGACTAGCTAGTGCTCTAAATTGTTTCAGACACTCCAGGAAGAAATAATACCAGTCCAACTTAAACTCTTCAGAAAACAGAGAAGGAGGAAACACTTCTAAATTTATTCTATATCAGGTCAGGATTACACTGTTACCAGAAGTAAAGAGATTTGAAGAAAACTCTACAAGTCAATATCCCTCATGAACACAGACACAGATCACATTTTTTTTTTTAATGGCAAATTCAATTCATATGTAGAATGGTTAATACATCATGACCAAGTGGGATTTATACCAGGAATGCAAGAAATGCAACAGAACATTCAAAAGTCAAGAAATATAATTCACATATTTTTTAATTTTTAGCTTATTTATTTTTTGAGAAGGAAATCCCAAGCAAATTCCACACGGTCAGTCAGTGCAGAGCCCAGTGCGGCACTTGAACTCGTGAACTGTGAGACCATGCCCTGAGCTGAAATCAACAGTTGGACACTTAACTGACTGAGCCACCCAGGTGGTCCTATAATTCATCATTAACATAAAGATTACTGGGGCACTTGGGTGGCTCAGTCAGTTAAGCATCTGATTCTTGATTTCTGCTCAGGTCATGATCCCAGGGTCGTGGGATCGAGCCCTGCATCAGGCTCCGTGCTGAGCATGGAGCCTGTTTAGGATTCTCTTTCTCCCTTTGCTCCTCTCCCTAGCTCATGTACTTACTCTCTCAAAAACAAACAAAACATAAGATTACCATAACTGGATAATCCTCTCAATAAATGTAGAAAAAACATTTGATAAAACCACCATTCATGATAAAAATTCTCAGCAAACTAGCAATAGGAATTTCCTTAAAACTAATGTTAGTGGTGAAAGTGAATACTTTTGCCATGATAGGAACAAGTCAACAATGTTCATTCTCATGACTGCTATTAATATTGTACTGGGGGAGGGGAGAAATACAAAGACTGTCCAAAAGGAAAAGGAAATTGCTTTTATTTGCAGATGATATGATTGTATATGTAGAAAATCTTTAAGATTATACAAAAAACTAGAATTTTAGCAAGGTCTCAAGATCTAAAATTGCTACACAAAAATCAATTACTTTATGATTAGGCAGTGAAGAACTGGAAGATGAAATTAATGCCACTTGGAATAGGGTGGAAAGTATGAACCCTTAGGGATAAATATAACAAAACATTAAAGAACTACACTGCATAATATTGTGTATTTGTATATTTGTATGAATAATACAAACTGTTACTGAGAAGACTGAAATAAAGTGTTATGATCTCAAAGACAATATTAAGGTGTCACTACTTCCCAAATTGATGTATATATATATTTCTAGGCATTCATCTAAGACAAATGGAAACATGTCTGCCAAAAAACTTGTATGCTAATGTCCATAGAAGCTTTATTCACAGCAAAGCTGGAAACAACCTAAATGTCCATCAGTAGGCTTATTGGAGAAGCAAATTGGGGATCTCCATGAAATGGAATACTAGTTGACAATAAAAAAGAATGAACTGTAGATAAATGCAACAACATGGGTGAATCTCAGAAATGTGTCAAGCCAGATACAAAAGACTGATCGTATTTCTATAAATTTTAAGAATGGACAATATTAATCCCATAAATGGAAATCATACATAGTTCTTTTTGAATAAGTGCTGTGTGGAAGGGGTCGTGAAAGAATGTTCTAAGTGATATAAATGTATATCGTGATTAGAGTGTTGATTACATGAGTATATACATTTGTCAAAACTTTTCAAATTATACCCTTAATATCTATGTAATTTCACTGTAATTTTTACTTCAATAAAATGTATGTAACAGTTTTGAGAACATTCTGGGAGATACAAGTCCAGGGAATTGATATATTTATACCTGAAAAAGGCTGCCTGCTTGAATCAGTCACACCAAGTTTTAAAATCAGTCTAAAATTCTAACTCTTAAAGTGATGAGGCAGCATCCAGTGCACAAACCAGCTCACAGTGCTGTGTGCCTCCTGTGATAGGCTTGTGATTTCCATTGTTCTCACACTGGCCTAAATCAGCCCAAACTCAGTGGTCATATTCTTCGGCACCTACAGAAAAGCAAGAACCCTCCATCTACCCACTGCTACCAGTTCAAAGGCTTTCTCACTTCCTTTAGGAACTTGGAGAGATCCCCATGGCCCTGGGATCATGACCTGGGCCAAAATCAAGAGTTGGACGCTCAACTGATTGAGCCACCCAGGCACCCTCAACAGTGTTAGTTATTAATGCAAGTCAATAATTTAGCAGATTGTACAATTAACCTTCTTAGGACAACATGTGGGATCAGCTGTCCTAAGTTAATTTTCAGCCTACATTATTCATCTGTCTGGCTGGGAAGTTACTATGGCTATCAGCTGAAGGCATAATACAATAAATGCTGGATATTAACCAGGAAAAGTATTTTAGCTCTTGTCATTTTAAATGGCTGATTAAAGAAATCAATTTTCAAAAGTGAGCCCAGAAATAAACCCGTACTGTATGGCCAGTTAGTCTATGACAAAGGAGGCAAGAATAGACAATAGGGAAAAGACAGTCTCTTCAATAAATGGTGCTGGGCAAACGACAGCTACATGCAAAAGAATAAAAATGGACCACTTTCTCACACCAGAAATAAACTCAAAATAGATTCAAGACCTAACTGTGAGACCAGAAAAAAAATAAAATTCCTAGATGAAAACACAGGCGGTAATCTCTTTGACACCGTCCTTAGCGATATTTTTCTGTCTTTTAAGGCAAGGGAAACAAAGGCAAACCATTGGGACTACATCAAAATAAAAACCTTTTGCACAGCAAAGGAAACAACAAAATGAAAAGGCAACCTACTGAATGGGAGAAGATATTTGAGAATGATATATCCAATAAGAGATTAACATCCAAAATATATGAAGAACTTATACAGCCCAACACAAAAGAAACAATCTGATTTTCAAATGTGCAGAGGACCTGAATAGACATTTTTCCAGAGAAGACATACACATGGTCAACAGACACAAGAAAAGATGCTCAACATCACTAATCATCAGGAAAATGCAAAGCAAAACCACCATACACCTGTCAGAATGGCTAGAATCAAAAAAAAAAACAGGTGTTGGTGAGGATGTGGAGAAAAAGAAAACCACTGTGCACTGTTGGTGGGAATGCAAACTGGTGCAGCCACTGTGGAAAATAACACAGCAGTTCCTAAAAAAATTAAAAATAGAAATACCATATAATCCAATAATTTCACTACTGGGTATTTACCCAAAGAAAGTGAAAACACTAATTCAAAGAGATATATGCACCCCTATTATTGCAGCATTATTTTACAATAGCCAAGATATGGAAGTGACCCAAGTGTCCATATAGATGAATGGATAAAGAAGATATGATTTATGTGTACACACACGCATGCACGCACACAATGGAATATTATTCAGCCATAAAGAAAAGAAAAATGAGATCTTGCCACTTGCAACAACATAGATGGACCTAGAGGGTATAATGTTAAATGAAATAAGTCAGAGAAGGACAAGTACCATGTGACGTCACTTAAATGTGAAACCTAAAGACAAATGAACAAAGAAATAAACAAAAAAAACCCAGACTCTTAAATACAGAGCACAAATTGGTAGTTGCCACAGGAGAAGTGAGTGGGAGGATGGGTGAAATGATAAAGGGGATTAAAAGGTATAGACTTCCAGTGATAAATAAGTCACGGAGATGAAAAGTACAGTCTATAAAATATAAAAGTACAGGGAACACAGTCATAATATTATAATAACCTTGTGACAGTGACTACACTTATCATGGTGAGCACTGAGTAATGTATAGAACTGTTGAATGAATATGTTGTATACCTGAAACTAACATAACATTGTATACTAATTATACTTCAATAAAAATACTGAAAATCCATTTCGTTTATACTTTAGTTTATAATCTTAAGATACATAAAGAGCTGTGAGAACATTCCTTAACCATCCAGCCAGTCTTTAATTAGTCTCTATTATGTGTTCAGGACCAATGTCTTTAAGTGCTTTCAAACTTATTGAACAAATAAAGTTAAAGAGAGGCAGAGTGAGACAAGATGACAGCTTATTCAGGCAATAAATAGTGTAGATGCCCAGAGAAAGTCCTTAATTTGTTTTATCTTTGCCTTAATAGAAGTGGCCATTTTTTGTTTATGCCACTGGCAGCTAAATACAATATAAGGATGCCTTTCCTCCCACCACACCTTCTCCCTCACCGCCCCCCCCAATCCCAACACACACACACACACACACACACACACACACACACACACACACACACAGAGGCAGAGCCCAGGCATGCATAAAAGAAAAGTCCTTTGACTTGTTTCCCTCAATGTTACTGAGGAGCCTCAAAGCACTAAGTATGTGGAGTGTGTCAGGCCACAGCCCTGGCACTTCCCTTGGGAACAGGTCTAGCACCTACTGGGTCTTCTATTGGATCCTTCAAACAGAAGATTTAAATTACTGCAGCCCATTCATTCTGTGTAGTTCATTTCAGAGCTGTGGTGCTCCATCCTGGATGCAGTGTCATCAAACTAAGCCTCATGAGTAAGCTCCTTTGGAATATACCAGGGAAGGTGTCAAAAAAGCCATAACTTGAGTATGAGGCCCAAACACAAAGCACTAGCCAAAAAAAAAGCAGCTTCTAAATATCTGCTCTGGAAATGAATAGACCTCTAAATCCCTGAAAGTCCACCTTAAATACTAGATTAACAGAAATGGTTATTACTGCTGTCCTACTTTATATCATATTCTAAGCCTCTGAACAGGTTTCCAAGATGTTTTATATCTCAAGCTATGGCTTAAAATGGGCCCTAGCCCGGAATTAATGCGAATCTTTATATAATTTAAAAAATGCTATAGTCTTGAAAAGAAGTCTTATGCATATAGGGGTGCCTGGGTGGCTCATTCAGTTAAATGTCCTACTCTTGATTTCAGCTCAGGTCATGATCTCATGATTCAAACCCTGCATTGGGCTGCACGCTGACAGTGAGGAACCTGCTTGGGATTCTCTCTCCATCTCCCTCTGCTCCTCTCATGTGTGGTCTCTCTTGCTCTCAAAATAATCTTAAAAAAAAAAGTCTTATGCATATATATTTTTCAAATTTCAATGTAGATGCAATTAATAAATGCTAATTCATTAAAAAATATGAGTTCATTAAAAAAATACCTGAGTTCCTAATAGGATGTTTGTCATTATTCATTCTCTAATAATGGGCACTAAGAGTATATTTTCTTTCTTGTTGTGGGGGGGTCCATAAAATTGGACTTTAAACAGAGGTCTTTGTCCTGATAATATTGAGAATCACTTAGACTTTAAATTCATAACAGGGTCAAATGATGCCAGTTAAACTGGCAAACAAATGAACTCAGATTTAATACTCTCACCAAAAAGTAAAAGCTGGAAAACATGGCAAATATTTTGGCCAGTTTGAAGGTTGCCTAAAGAGCACTACTTTGGAAACCGAACAGTTGGATTGGTCCTCAGGCACGCAGAACGTACGCAGCGTGCATTTGCTCACCTGCACGATGGTCTCAGGATGACTCTTCGTGAGGTCACATTTGGGGTTCAATTTTCTCAATGGAGGGGCAGGGGAAATAACACTGTTAATTGAGAGGCTAATGTATGAGATTCTAATAAACCTGAGTAGAGCTATGTGGTAGGACTTCATCTGTAAACTGAGATCTACCTCAGACATTCATCATAAAATTTAAGTGAGCTTCCATATATAAAACATCTAGAATTGTTTTGGAACAAGCAAGGTGTTCAGTAAGTGTCATTTCCTTTCCTTCTTTCTCTTAGATTGTCCCCTAAAATTACTATTACCAAATTATTATTTTAAGCACTTTACTGTACTTTAAGATAATTAAAGAAAGAGAAGAATATAAGAATGTGGACAGTGATTTTGAATCATTACAATCAGGTGATAGATCTAAAATAGGTGTCAATGTTTCACCCATTTTACCAAGTCCTCCGGGTGGAGAAGAGAAACAGGCATTTCTCCTGGCCCTCTGAGCTTTACTCTGGGTACATGTCTGGTTTCACCTGACCAATCCTATTTATGACTAGGAATATTGAATCTTAGTCTGCAGTAATTCTTCCAGTACTATCCATATAAATCCCTGCAGGAAAATGGAGAGTAGCTACTGATCAATTAGTTGGAAAAAAAAAAAAAAACTAGCTGAAGAAAAAAATTTGATCTAGATCACCACTAAGAATATAAAACATTTAACATATACTTTTTTTTTTTTTTTTTTTTTTTTTTTTTAGAGAAAAGGGGTGTGCATAAGCAGGGAGAGGGACAGAGGGAGAGAGAAGCTTGAGCAGGCTCCACGCTCCACCCCCTGACCAGGGACTCAGTTCCATGACCCTGGGATCCTGACCTGAGCCAAATCAAGAGTTGCATGTTCAACTGAATGAGCCACCCAGGCACCCCAAGAATTTAAAACATTTAAACTTTATATTCTATATTCATTTCTTAGTCATGTCAGGCCACAGCTAAATGACACAGCTGTACTTGTGATGCATGAATTAAGCTCCATAAAATTCTGAAGCCAGTTCCTTAAACAACTGTTGTGAAATGGAGGTGGTATGAAAAACTGGTAACAACGTCAGAATATTGTCTTTAGTTTGTTACACCTGGACTGCTCTTTAGACCCTGTACCTGAAACTAGGAATTGGAACTTGAATCAGAACATGAAACCAAAACTAATGCAAAAATGAATGTTCAGTCTTAAAACTCATTGTAAGCTGAAAATCATGATCCAATCATCCTTATATGCTAAGCCAATTATTCCATAGATTCCTTCTTCACATTTGTAAAATGCTTTGTCTCTTAAAAAGGGCTTTCTTATCATTTCTCCTTCTCTCTAGTATTACTACACAAAAATTTCTTCTTTCTAAAAATTTACCTATTCTTAAGTGTGCATCTCAAGTCCACTTCCTGTATAAAGGCCATCTCGCTACCTAATATCACTCTATCATGCTCTTGGGTTTCCGTGCCATATTTATCTTCATCACTGTATTTCCCATTCTGCCTTGTTTACAAGTCTGTACCCATACCAGATGGACTCGTAAAGGCTTGAACATGGTCACAGCACTTAAATGCTTTCTAAAAGAAGACTGGTAATAAGTCATTGTTATTCATCCTTGCATCTCACTTCTATATGCATGCATAATGAAGGGCTTCAGTAAATGTTAATTGACTTAAATAATTTAACTCTAGATGTTGGAAAGAAATTCCTATACAGGCATACCTCAAAAAAACTGTGGGTTCAGTTCCAGACCACTGACTGTTAAAGCAAATATCACAATAAAGCAAGTGAAAAGAATGTCTTGGTTTCCCAATAAAAATAAAAGTTATGTTTACAGTATTCTGTAGTCTCCTAAGTGTGCCACAGCATTATGTCTAAAAATGCGAATGCACATAAATAAAAATGCTTTACTGCTAAAAACTGCTAACGATCATCTGAGCTTTCAGTGAGTTGTAATCACTCATCATAGATCACCATAACAAATAATAAAAGTTTGAAATATTGTGAGAATTACCAAAACGTGACAGAGAGATGAAGTGAGCAAATGCTGTTGGAAAAATGGTGCAGACAGACTAGCTCAACACAGGGTTGCCACAAATCTTCGATTTGTAAAAAGGCAGTATCTACAAAGTGCAATAAAACAAGGTATAGCTGTACTCCTACAAAGAGAGCAGCACAGTATATATAACCATACATTAAAAATGATAACCAAGTGTCTGGAGCTTTTCAGAGTAAATTATCCATCTATCTCTGTTTCTGTTGAGCATATCTCATTTCCATTTTTCCCTTTACTCTTTCCCTGGTGTCTTATCGATCTTTTATGCAACAGAAAGGAATTATTTTTCCATATTTTACAAAGTACATTGATGTAGACTGTGTACGTAAGCAAGTTAAATATCCTGCCTGAGGAAGCACATAGTCTGCATGACAACGCACGAGAGACCAGTTGCACTGCCTGTTCTGGTACTCAGATCTTTTGAATATGGCTTCAGGGATCTCGCTGCCATATCACAATGCCTCCCTTTCAGATTTCATGATATGCACTAAATCAGATAAACAGTGTATTTATGGAACAATTTATTTTACAAGCCCATTCTTTAAAAGAATGGTCTTGGGGCGCCTGGCTGGCTCAGTCGGTTAAGCATCTGACTTCAGCTCAGGTCATGATCTCACAGTTTGTGAGTTTGAGCCCGGTGTTGGGCTCTGTGCTGACAGCTCAGAGCCTAGAGCCTTCTTCGGATTCTGTGTCCCCCTCTCTCTCTGCCCCTCCCCACTCACACTGTGTCTCTCTCTCAAAAATGAATAAACATTTAAAAAATTAACAAAAAAAGAATGGTCTTAAAGGCGATAGGGTACAACGAACATTCTCAAACACAGGTAGTAGTTTCAACTGCTTCAATAGTAGCATAACAACTCATGTTAGAAGCTTTAAACCAAATATCCCACCTCAGAAATCTATCTTAAAGAAATGATCAGAGTTGCCAACAAAAATTTATATATAAACTTTTTCATGGTAGTCTTTTTATAATTAGAAGAATTGAAAATAAGCTACATGTGCAATGACATGTGATTTATCATAGGCTTATATCCTGAATATTATGTAACTGTTAAATAACTGTAGTAGATAGCCTCTACAATGGCCCCCAAGTAATCTCTGCCTCCAGAAATTCCCATCCCTTGCTTAATTCCCTCTTCTTGTAGGACCAATGATTTACTTCTAACAATAGAGTATAGCAAAAGTGATGGGATGTCATTTCCAAGAGTAAATTTTAAAGAGACCATGGCTTCTGTCTTGCACTCTTACTCTGAAGGAAGCCAACTTCTGTGTCATGAGAAGCCTTATGGAGAGGCCCATGAGGCAAGGAATTGAGGAAAATCTCTGTACAGCAGGGTGCATAGAACTGGTTTGTTCCCCACTTAAGCCTTCAGATGAGATCACAGCCCCAACTGGCAACTGTGAAAGGCTTTGACAGGCAGGCACTCATCTAAGCTGCACCCAGATTCCTGATTCACAGGGACTGCAAAATTAATGTATGTTATTTTAAGCCACCTACTTTTAGGGTAGTTCATAATAAACAGATGATAACTTTTTAAAAGAATACTTAGTAGCATGAGGCAATACTCATATTTTAAGTGTTTAAATAACTAGTCAAGAGGTTTATTTATCCATGACAAAACAAACGAAAGTATTGTTTTAAAACATGTATTGTGTACTCACATATTTGTTATTTGAACTAGTAATTTCCTACGACATTTCCATTCACTGAAAATATTTTCAAGACTGTTATAAAGCCTATCTTGTAATATCATATAATTTTAAGTATAATTATTATTAGCTAAAAAAAGACACCAAACATTGAAAATATTACAACCTGCCTCCTAAAACATGTTAGAAAAGTTTACAAAGATTAGATTTATCCAAGTCTTAAGAACTGATAATTTTTAAAAGCAGAAAAATATATATGTATTATTCTGGTTTTTAAAATATAGATGCTTAAGAAAAAATAGAGTTAAATACAAGAAAAGATGAACAGAGTTGCTCTTTGGATGGTGGGATCATAGGTAACTTAAATTTCCTCTTTATGCTTTTCTCTGTTTCCCAAAATTTTTTCAAATATATGTGTTATATATACACACACACACACATATATATATATATATATATATATGTTATATATACACACATATATATATGTGTGTGTATATATGTATATACATATATATATATGTGTGTGTATGTATGTATATGTGTGTGTGTGTATATATATATATATATATATATATATATATATATATATATATATATGTAATTTGTATCGGAAATGTCTTTTTAAAAGAGCCAACCTGATAATGTAATGTAACACATTTTAGTTCCTTCAAACCCAGATTTAATGCTAATATGAGACTCACCATTTTGTGAAGAAAGAGAACAGCACTGGATCCACTGATCCAAGTGGTAATACTTAATTAGCAAGTAAAAATAGTCAATAGGACTATAATACATCTAAATTAAAAAAAAAAAAAAGCCATCAAGCTGAGTCAAATGAGAGGGCTAAACGAATGCAAAATTGGTTAGAACCAAGCACAAGTTTGTGAGGAGAAATTGTAGATGCCTTCCATGGCACTGGTTCTAAAAGATTAAGATTTATAATCAGAATATTAAAAAGTTGAGCAACTCCTATATCTCCCATAAATTCAGTATTTATCATCTGTGATTTACCTAAATATTCCTGAATCTTACATTCTACCCTACTTATATGAACTTTGGGGGCAGTGCTGTTCTATGTATAGTGTAAAGTATGTCTTTTATTAATTCTAACACTATATGTACAGGAGGAAGGGAAAAGTTGTTTGAGATTTTAGGGTTTGGTGAAATTATTGTGAAGCCAGTTCTCATTTCTTTGAGTGTAGACTGGTAGTTCATCTAAGATCCTGACCAAAATTCTTTTTTTAAAAAAATGACACCTTGAGGCTTCCAGAGAAGATTACAGTGTAGGAGGATCCTAAGCTTATCTCATCCCATGGACACACCTAGCTAACACCCACATCAGTAAAAGTAACCTAGAAAATAACCTGAAGACTGGCAGAACAGATTCTCCATAGCTAAACGCAGAGAAGAGGCCACATCAAAAATGGTTGAAAGGATGGAGATGTGGCCAGGAACCAAACTGACCCATGAGATTGTCCACAGGAGGGAGGAACACTACAGGCATGGAGAGGGAAGAGAAGACCCCACTCCAGGCACCTGCGGAATGGAGAACCCACACTGGGAAGATGGATCCCCACAACATTTGGCTTTGAAAAACCAGTGGGGCTTAACTTGGCAAGTTCTTACAATCAGTGGGGCTTAACACCAGGAACTTTTTTTTTTTTTTTAATTTTTTTTTTCAACGTTTATTTATTTTTGGGACAGAGAGAGACAGAGCATGAGCGGGGGAGGGGCAGAGAGAGAGGGAGACACAGAATCGGAAGCAGGCTCCAGGCTCTGAGCCATCAGCCCAGAGCCCGACGCGGGGCTCGAACTCACGGACCGCGAGATCGTGACCTGGCTGAAGTCGGACGCTTAACCGACTGCGCCACCCAGGCGCCCCAACACCAGGAACTTTAAAACTCAGCTGGCTTGGCTCTGGGGAACCCAGAGGGCTACAGGAAATGGAGATAGCATAACAAACAGCCCTGACATACAGTACAGAAGAAGCAGTTTGAAAAATGCCTGGGGTACACAGGAAGGAGATTTATTTACTAATCTCAGGGTGTGCTGAAGGGGCAGGGATCTTTGGGAGACTTCTCTAGGAACAAAAGAGGTGGTTGGCACCATTTTCCTCCTCTGCTCCCCAGATACACAGACACTTGTAGGAACCAGCGGGAACATGATCTCTACCTAGCTTGCTAATAGCATACCCCAGTCCTGCATTCTTCTGCAGTCTGATCCCCTCGAACCAGTCCTCCACAGGACTTCTACAAAGGTCTCCTGCTACAGCAGACAAGTGAAAACCTTGCTAATATCACCCACCCCACCCCTGCATAACCTGTGGATCTGCCCCACCCAAACTGCACTGGGCAGGAGTCCATCCAATGCAGAGCACTAAGCATGGCATTGTGCAAGAGCCCCAACAGCCCCAAAGTGACTTCTTCCTTGAGAAGAGAAAAAGATAACCACACACACCAGTTCAACCGTGGCACTAGCAGTGGCCTGGGGACAGACACCTGGCCTGACTGCAGGCCCCACCTACCAACAAAAGCCCTGTAATTCAGTGCTACTGCAGCCCTGGCAGATGCCTGATCTGACCCAAGTCAAGCCCAAGGTGGCCCCAGACTGGCTCACTAACAACACAGGGACCAAACCCTGCCCACAACAGGCAGACAGTCATTGCAGATGACTGGATTGAAGGCAAATGTGGCTCAGCCACAACAGTAGGGTACATGCAACACACATAGGAGATACCCCTGAAGCGCCAGAGTCTGGTGAACAGGGGACACTGCTGCAGGGCACTACAGGACCTCTTCTTCATAAGGCCACTACTTTCAAGAGCAAGGGACATAGCTGACTTTCCTAACACAGAGAAACACAGAGAGTTAGAAAAAATATAAGATCAAGGAATATGTCCCAAATGAAAGAACAAGATAAAATCACATCAAGACAGCTAAATGAAACACAAATAAGTAATATGTCTGATAGAGAACTTAAAGTAATGGTCATAAAGATACTGTACTTGAGAAAAGAGAGGAGGGTTTCAGTGGGATCTTCAAAATAGAAAGAAAACATACAAAAGAATAAATCAGAAATGAACTCATTAACTGAAGTTAAAAGTACACAGGCAGGAATAAATAGTAGTAGAGAAAGCAGAAGAATGGAACAGCGACCTGGAGGACAGAGTAATGGAATGCAATCAAGCTGAACAGGACAGAGAAAGCAGAAGAAAGGTAAGAATAGATTAAGGGAATTTAGTGACATCATCACATGTAATAACATTTTATTCTGAAGGGATTCTGAAGGAGAAGAGAGAGAAAAGGGGACAGAAAATTTGGAGAAATAATAGCTGAAAGCTTCCTGAGTATGGGGAAGGAGACAGAAATCCACATCCAGGAGGCACAGAGAAAGCCCCCAACAAAATCAACTCAAGGAGGTCCACACCAAGACAAATGGTAATTAAAAGAGGCTTCCAGACAAACAAAAGCTAAAGGAATTCATGACCATTAAACCAGCCCTACAAGAAATGCTAATGGGGACTCTGAGTGGAAAGGAAAGACCATAAGTAGGAGTAAGAAAAGTAGGAAGCACTAAAGTAGGAAGCAATAAAATTAATTATATCTATAAAAATCAGTCAATAGTCTCACAAAATGAAAGTCTGTAAATTATGACAACATATACCTAAAACGTGGTGGGAGGGGGAAAGGATTAAAGAATGTGTTCAAACTTAAGCAACCATCAACTTAGTATAGGCTGTTATGAGCATAAGATGTTATATATAAACCACGTTAACCACAAATCAAAAACCAGTTATAAGTATGCAAAAAATAAAGAGAGGGGAATCTAAGTATATGATTAAAGAAAGGCAACTAATCATGACAGAAGAGAGCAAGGAAAGAAAGGAACAGAGAACTACATACACAACCATAAAACAAGTAACAAAAGAGCAATAAGTACATACCTATCAATAATTACTTTGAATGTAAACAGACTAAATATTCCAGTCAAAAGACATAGGGTGATGGAGTGGATAACAAACCAAGACCCATTCATACACTGTCTACCAAAAACTCATTTCAGACCTAAAGATACATGCAGATTGAAAGTGAAGGGATAGAGGGGAACTGGGTGGCTCAGTTGGTTAAGCATCTGACTTCAGCTTAGGTCATGATCTCATGGTTCATGAGTCTGAGCCCCCTATCAGGCTGTGCTCTGACAGTGGGGAGCTTTCCTGGGATTTTCTCTCTCTCCCTCTCTCTGTCCCTCCCGTGCTCATGCTCATGCTCATGCTTTCTCTCTCTCAAAATAAATAAACTTAAAAAAAAAAAAAAGAAAGTGAAAGGACAGAAAAGCATTTATCATGTAAATGGATGTGAAAAGAAAGCTGGGGTAGCAATACTTATATAGGTTAAAACAGACTTTAAAGACTGTAACGAGACTAAGAAGGATACTGTATATTCATAAAGGGAACAGTCCAACATGAAGATATAACAATTGTAAATATTTATGCACCCAACAGGAAAGCACCCAGATACATAAAACAGCTATTATGAAACATAAAGGAAGTAACCAATAGTAACAAGATACAAGTATGCAACTTTAACACCCCACTTACATCAATGGATAGATCATCCAAACAAAATCAACAAGGAACCAGTGGCTTTGAATGACACATTGGACCAGATGGATCTGACAAATATATTCAGAATGTTCCATTCTAAAACAGAATCTACATTCTTTTCAAGTGCACATGGAACATTCTTCACAATAAGTGATATATTAGGTCATAAAATAAGTCTCAACAAATTCAAAAAGATCAGTCATACCATGCATCTTTTCTGACCACAATGATATGAAACTAGAAATCAACCACAAGAAGAAATCTGGGAAGAGCACAAATATATGGAGGTTAAAAAACATGCTACTAAACAATGAATAGGATGACCAAGAAATGAAAGAGGAAATAAAAAAATACATGGAGACAAATGAGAATGAAAACACAACAGTCCAAAATCCTTGAGATACAGCAAAAACTATTCTAAGAGGTAAGTTTATAGCAATACAGGCCTATCTCAAAAAGCAAGAAAAATCTCAAATGAACAACCTAACTTTACACCTAAAGGACCTAGGGAAAGAAGAACAAACAAACCTCAAACCAGTAGAAGGAGGGAAATCATAAAGATTAGAGCAGAAATAAATGAAACAGAAACTTAAAAAAAAGCCCCAATAGAAAAGATCAATGAAACCAGGAGCTATTTCTTTGAAAAGATCAACAGAATTGATGACCTTTAGCCAAACTCAGGAGAGAGAGAGAAAGAGACAGAGAGAGAGAGAGAGAGAACAGGAGGGAGGAGAAAGAGTGAGGGGAGACAGATCCAAGAATTTCTTATACTTACAAAAATGGGTTAGAAAAAAGTTTAGGGCAGAAAGCTGCCGCCACAGGGCAAAAGCGTCCAAGGTTAGTTAGCGAGATATTATAATGGGATCACGAGTAACTTGTTATATCACCTGAAGGAAATTACTTTTCATTTGGCACCAATATACTATTGTGCTTTGATCACAAACTCCACTTGCTGCCCAGACCCTTTGCTTCTTACACACACCAGTTAATGATTACTATCTAATTGTTTTCTTCAAATTCATCATGTATGTAAGATTTTAGGAGCTCAACAAATAGAGACGAAACCCCTGTTCAGGGCTCTTGTTTCCTCCCAGACATTAGCCTCCCTCATATTCAATTCTGAGTCTGCTCTCTTGGTGGACAAGAGAGAACTCCAGGCTCAGAGTCTGTGACAAGAGAGTAGAGTGACAATGAGAGACGACTCAAACAAAATCAGAAATGAAAGAGGAGTTTCAAGAGTGGTTCAGTATTCACAAATCAATCAACATGATACATCACATCAGTAAAAGGATAAAAACCATATGATTATTTCAATAGATGTAGAAAAAGCAGTTGACAAAAGATATCATTCATGATAAAAACTCTCAACAAAATAGGTTTACAGAGAATATACCTGAACATGATAAAGAAATTATATGAAAAATCCACAGCTAATATTATACTTACTTGTGAAAAGCAGAACTTTTCCCCTAAAGTTAGGAACAAGATAAGAATGTCCACTGTCACTACTATTATTCAATGTAGTACCGGAAGTCCTAGCCACAGCAATCAGAGAAGAGAAAGGAATAAAAGGCATCTAAATTGGCAAAAAAGAAGTAAAATTTTCATTATTTGCAGATGACATGATAGTATATACAGAAAACCTAAAGACTCCACTGAAAAACTACTAGAACTGATGACTAAATTCAGTAAGTTGCAGGACAGAAAATCAACATACAGAAATCCACTGCATTTCTATACACTAATAAGGAAGCAGCAGAAAGAGAAATTAAGAAAACAATCCCATTTACAATTGCACCAAAAACAATAAAGTACCTATGGATAAACTTAACCAAAGAAGTGAAAGACCTGTATTCTGAAAACTATAAAACACTGATGAAAGAAACTGAAGATGATACAAACAAATGGAAAGATATTCCATGGTTATGGATTTGAAGAACAAATATTGTTAAAATGTCTATTCTACCCAAAGAAATCTACAGATTTAATGTAATCCCTATCAAAATACCACAGCATTTTTCACAGATCTAGAACAATTCTAAAATTTGCATGGAACCACAAAAGACTCTGAATAGCCACAGAAATATTGACAATGAAAAGCAAAACTGTAGGTATCACAATCCCAGATTTCAAGTTATACTAAAAAGTTCTAGGAATCAATCAGTATGGTACTGGCACAAAAATAGACATAAAGATCAACAGACTAGAATAGAAAACCCAGGAATAAACCTTTGATTATATTGTCAATTAATCTTTGACATAGGAGGCAAGAATTTCCTATGGGAAAAAAGTCTCTTCAACGAATGGTACTGGGAAAACTGAAGAGCTACATGCAAAAGAATGAAACTGGACCACTCTTACACCACATACACACAAAAATTCAAAATGGATTGAGGACCTAAATGTGAGACCTGAAACCATAAAAATCCTAGAAAAGAGCACAGGCCGTAATTTGTCTGACACTGTCCATAACAACATCTTTCTAGATATGTCTCCTGGAGTGAGGGAAACAAAAACAAAAATAAACTATTGGGACTATACCAAAATAAAAAGCTTCTTTACATAAAAGGAAACAATCAAAAAAACTCAAAGAGAACCTACTGAATGGGAAAAGATATTTGCAAATGATACATCTGATAAGGGGTTAGTACCCAAAATATATAAAGTACTTACACAATCCAACACCAAAACAAAAACAAACAAAAAATGTAAAAAATGGGCAGAAGACATGAACAGACATTTCTCCTAAGAAAACATACAGATGGCCAACAGATACATGAAAAGATGCTCAACATCAGAGAAATACAAATTAAAACCACAATGAAATATCACCTCACACCTCTAGTGTATGAGGCTACACACACACACACACACACACACACACACACACACACGAAACAAGTGCTGTGAGGATGTGAAGTAAAAGGAACCCTCATGCACTCTTGGTTGGAATGCAAACTAGTGCAGCCACTGTGGAAAACAGAATGGAGGTTCCTCAAAAAATAAAAAATAGAACTATCATATGATCCAGTAACTCCATTCCTGGCTATTTACCCAAAGAATACGAAAACACTAATTTGTAAAGATATATGCATTCCTATGTTTATTGCAGCATTATTTATAATAGCCAAATAATGGAAGCGGCCCAAGGATCCATTAGTAGGTGAAGGGATAAAAGAGATGTGGTGTTGTTGGGATGAGCACTGGGTGTTGTATGGAAACCAATTTGACAATAAACTTCATATAAAAAAAAAAAGAGATGTGGTGTGTATGTATATGTGTATACACACACTATATATATATATATATATATATATATATATATATATATATATACACATACATACACACACACACAATGGAGTATTACTCAACCATAAAAAGGACTGAAATCTTGCCGTTTGCAACAAAATAGATAGATGTAGAGGGTATGATACTGAGATAAAACAGAAAGAAAAGTACTGTATGAGGAATTTAAGAAACAAAACAAAGAAATTTTTAAAAAGACAAAAAACAAGACTCTTAATTATAGAGAATTAATAGCTATCAGAAGTGAGTTGGGGGGGGTGAAATAGGTAAGGGTATGAGGAGTACTTGTATCACAATGATCACTGAGTAATTTCTAAAATCATTGAATCACTATATTGGACACCAGAAACTACTATAACATGGTACATTAATTATAACAGAATTTTAAAAGTAAATTAAAAAAATGACTCTGTGATACCATAAAAATACCAAACTTAAAAGGTCTCCACTGAACAAAACTACTTTATAGTCAAAATCAGTGTGTTGAGTCAAGTTTTCTTTCAACTTCACTGGGTGTATGGAGAGAAATACACATACAACAAATGTGTATATTCAGAGCTCAAAAAAGGAAAAAAAGTCAATAAATTTTTCATAGCGACGTCTTCAAATGGATTTTAACTGGATAGGGGTAGAGGAATTTAATTAGCAATGTGATTACAGGGACTTTCCTTTGCTTCTCTGTATCCTCATTTCTAAACTTAGGTTAATAATTCCTGCCCCAAATTCCTCCTTGAATTGCAGTAAGGAAAACCAGCGCTATAAAAATATAGCTGCTATTCTGCTACTATTAAGAGAAGCTGGCATTTGAACAGATTATTTTGGATAACTCACACTCCCTTGTTCTGAACAGTTGTCCCAATCCTGTTCAGGAAAGTCCAACCCACAAGAAACACACAAGATTCCCCAATCTCAAAATCTTCTTCAAAGGTGGAAGCCATACACTCCAAAAACAATCCTAAAAATGTCAATTCTTGTGAAATTCTATTACAACGTGAATGCATCTCATTCCACGGGATGGATGGTATATTTCTCTCTCACACACATCTATGAATTCATGGAGGGTAGAGACTTTGCCTTACTCAAGCATGAACTTTAATAAGTAGTTTCTAATCAAAGTTCATCCAAAATATCTAAATCTTAGTCATTTTAATAGATCAAATTATCTTGGGGCGCCTGGGTGGCGCAGTCGGTTAAGCGTCCGACTTCAGCCAGGTCAAGATCTCGCGGTCCGTGAGTTCGAGCCCCGCGTCGGGCTCTGGGCTGATGGCTCGGAGCCTGGAGCCTGTTTCCGATTCTGTGTCTCCCCCTCTCTCTCTGCCCCTCCCCCGTTCATGCTCGGTCTCTCTCTGTCCCAAAAATAAAATAAACGTTGAAAAAAAAATTAAAAAAAAAATAGATCAAATTATCTTAACTGACATTTTTCTGGATCAGTAAATTTTCTTTACCTCAAATGCCATTAATGAATTTTTTTTTAATTTTTTTTCAACGTTTTTTATTTAATTTTGGGACAGAGAGAGACAGAGCATGAACGGGGGAGGGGCAGAGAGAAAGGGAGACACAGAATCGGAAACAGGCTCCAGGCTCTGAGCCATCAGCCCAGAGCCTGACGCGGGTCTCGAACTCACGGACCGCGAGATTGTGACCTGGCTGAAGTCGGATGCTTAACCGACTGCGCCACCCAGGCGCCCCGCTATTGATGAATTTGAAGGAGATCAGAGTTTGCCATCCCAACACATGCCACAATGGTATAAGGGTTGCTTTGAGCCAAAGGCAATAAGCTCTCTGCACCCCCCTTTTTGTCAAAAAAGGACACAAATTTCCCTTTGTAAAGGTGCCTTCATCTCCTATATGAGAAGGAAAACTACTCCAGAGACAATTTTCATCACCTGAGACAACTCTTATCTGTTTAACAGGCCTTATAAAACAAATCCTGATTTATCATATATTTCCTAGTCACCTTCCCATAACTTACCTCCACCCAGGAGCCCTAAACTCCTTTTCCTTTGTCTACCCTCTTTCCCATGATTTTCACCCTTTCTTAAGATGACATATAAGTCTCCAATTCTGTTTCCTTGAAGCATATTCCTTTGTGAACCCCCATGTGTACATAGGTAATTAAATGTTTTTTCCTCCTGTTAATCTATTATCAGTTTGATTTGCAGACCCAGCCAATGAACTTAGAAGGGTTGAGAAAGAGTTTTTCTCTTTCCCTAAAAATTCAAGATTAGTCTTTATGTTATTTAGTGAAATCAAATATTTTAGAACAAGTAGGAGGCATAAATAATAAATTAAGTGTATTAAGTACTATGCACTGAATTAAGTTCCAGACAGTAGTGTATGTACTTCTGAATACTTAAAAGAACTATTATTCTTACGTGGAGATATGGGAAAACGGTGTCCAAATCCACGTGGAATCTAGGTCAAAAGATCTAGAATTCAGAAAGTTTTGCTCTTTTAAGTTTGATCATTCTTTCATTATGCATATGCACATTCCTAAAGAATGTGGTCATTACAGAGTTCCTATTTTTTGTAGCTGACAGTACAGTATTTTAGGGTGGAAGTGGGATGTTGGGATGAGGTGGGGGCAGAGGTACATCTACTTTAAACATTTTTTTAAGGCCCTCTTTTTACCTATTAAATTTAACTAATCCAAGGAAGTTTCCTGTCCCGTCAGTTATTCCCCTTACCACACACACCCATGCTCTTTTTCTCCTTGTAGCTTCCCTTATGTTGAAACACACAACCTCCCCCTTATCTCCACCTAACACTCCTTCCTCTTCCCTGCTTAAACCAAATCCATACTATCTTCATGGCTAGGGAAGCCCCATCTCTTTGTGCAGACTTCCTGGAATTCCTCCAACCCTTATTCAGAATTCTCTTCTTGAACTGATGTCCAGTTGGTCTTTTTTCTAAGTGCTGTCTCCCCAAATGAGATTAAATATTCCTCAAAGGCAACAGTCATTTCTCCTTTTGTTATTATGCATAGAGCAGTTCTTACATCCACGAGTTTAATGAATGCTAATTAAATTTTGGCTATTTACCAAATGTCCATGTACCTCAAAGTGTGTTAGATGTTGACAGTAAAACTGTGAACTATACAGAGTTCTATTTCTTTCATCACACTTAAAAACAAAGGCCACAAACTCATGGTAGTGTTGGGTTGGTGTTTTGTTTGGCCAGTGCAATGTTTAAACTGTTCTGAATTAGAATAATTCTGAGCTGAACATTCACTCCCCAGTTCACAGGGCTCTCTCACTCCCTTGTGTCCAACACCTATCCAGCTTCACTAATTTATGTTACTTCCAGCCTCTTGTACAACATCTGAAAGGGAGATTACATGAATCCAAATTAGGCCACTTTGGCATGTGGATTATTTTGAGCTGAAGGCAATTGAGACCCAGCAAATTCAAGAAAAACTCTGACCTCTCCTTTAACTATTTAAAAGAATTTAGATACGTCATTCAAGTAAAAGTTATCTCCAGGCTCCCTATCTACATGACAGATCAAACACCTAATTGCCAAATATCTGCTCCTATCATCCTGTGAATTGCCCTTCTTCCCCCTTTAACCCCAGATCCCATTCCCTAGCTCAGGATGGCATATAAGCCTCAACTGCCCAATTTACTATTGGGTCTCTTATGGGGCTCCTGTATGGATATAGTTAAATTTGTTTTTCCTCCTGTTAATCTATCTTATATCAATTTATCAGCAAAGAACCTAGAAAGTTAGAGGAAAAAATTTCTTCCCCAACACATCCTTGATTTTACAACTTTGAATTTATAAGGAATAAATTAATTCTTAAAGTACAGGCTCTTCCTATATCAGATACTGACTAGAGTTATTTATTACTTCCCAGACTTTCAACATTATAATGTCATGATTGATTATATTTCTCCACCACTGAGTTGCTGCATACTGTTTATAGTACACTCACTATGGAAGACAGGATCCAGTTAAAAAAAAATTCCCAAGCCCAAGAGCAGATGGTATATTAACTAGAGAAAGAAAACAGAACTGCTCAGCAACTACTTTGCTTTCTCAAAAGCAAATGATTTTTATGCAGGAAAGGACAGAAGAGACCTCATTAAGAGAGAACCTAGGTACAAGCAGAAGTCACAACTTCTGGTGAATTATATTCCAGGGAAAGCCTGCATATAGAAGCACAGCAATATTACAACCTTTGAAAAAAATTAAGAAAGGGGCACCTGGATGGCTCAGTAGGTTAAACATCTGACTTCGGCTCAGGTCATGATCTTACAGGTTTATGCATTCAAGCCCTGCATCGGGCTCTGTGCTGACAGCTCAGAACCTGGAGTCTGCTTCAAATTCTGTGTCTCCCTCTCTCTATGCTCCTTCCCTACTCTCTCTCTCCCTCTCAAAAATAAATAAAAACATTAAAAACAAAAACAAAATGAAAAAACATGAAGGAGGGACATCTCAAGAAGCCAGAGACTCAATCAGTTTCTTTTCTCCCAGTTTATTTCAAACTCTGAAACAAAAGGAAATTTGAATCCCTAGGTATTGCAGACAAGTTAGTTTGACACTAATTTCTGGCAAAATTCAAAATTTAATCAGTAAACTGAATATTCTGAGGGAAAAGATTGGGGATTTCTAGGAACTAGACATTCAAAATTCACTATGAATCAGTCATTTTTAAACTAGTATCATTTACTTTTGTGATAGATTAGGAATACTCAAGATGTTTATTTTTAGCAAAGCATTTGATTAAACTTTTTCTCATGATGTCTTATAATGAAGACTGACCTACAGGCTAGAATAGTTTGATAAATAAGGAGGACAGTGCTAACTGAATTCAGCTGCTCATTGATTTGTCTCAGCAATATCTCCCAAGGCTGACTACATTCCCAAGCAGGTCTATATCTGGTACTTTCAGTACATGACTTTTAATTCTAATAAACATCCTGAAAAGTAGATGTTACTAATATGACGTTATTGATATGGAAAATAAGTTTCCCAAGGTCACAGAGCTAGTAAGTGTCACCGTCAAGCTCTAAAACCAGCCTCCAAAAGTCCAGGGCCACTTCTACTGTGCCACACAGGCAGAATTCTAGGTGAGCCACCATGGCAAAAGGAACGGTTTCATATATTATTAATGGCTTGGATGTCTGGTGAACAAACTCACCAAATGTGCAGGTGACATAAAACTACAAGATAGAATTAGCATGATGAATGCCATGATCAAATCTAAAACATACCTAGCAAACTGGAAATTGGAAGCTTAGTGTCACACAAGAGAAAAAAAAATTGTTCATGTTCAGGACATTTTTAACTGTATAATTAAAAAATTAATAAAGCCTACTTTGATAGCAATGTGTTGGGGGTAGGGGAGAGGGAGGGAGAGGCTGGTGGTGGTGAGGTTTTCAGTCAACTGTGGTGTATTTATTACAAAAGCCAATTAAGTGTTAGATGATTTTGTTTGAAGATAGGAATTCACTGCATTTTGCACTGTTCAGATTAGATTGAATTATTGAATTCAATTTGGGGCTAAGGATCTTCAGCACAGAGAAAGGTCTTAAGTATGGAAGGAAACATAAAAGCAATGACTTTTTCATGAAGATAACTAACATTTACTGACTTCTAGGTAGCTATACCAAGTAGTTTATGAACATTATTTCACTTAACCCTCACAATAATTCTATAGGTTAAGAATAATTCTATTCTTAACTCTGTACCACTTTAGACTTTTCATTTCTTTACTATTTTTTGGTCATAGACTCCTTTCAGATGGATGAATTTTAGATCCTCTCTGTTGAAATATTATCTATGTAATTTCACAAGTTGGAGGACTACTGACAAAAGTAAGCCTAATGAGAAACAGGTCCAAGGAAGCAGTGGGTCAGTTCAGTGTAAACAGAGCCTTATTAATGGCAACAGAAAGAAGGGATACCTCAAAAGTGGTGAGTTCCCTGTCACTGAAGTGTTCGATGAAAATGTGGCTTGTGTGTCAGAAATGCTACAAAGGAGATACTAACATGGATTAGAGGTTGGTCTATGATTTTAAAGTACCCTTTTTACTATAAGATTGTGAGCCTAATAGGTAATTTCGGCAATTTTTGTTTGATGGCAAGATAAAAGAGTTAAAAACTGGAAATAATTGTTTTTCCAGATCATTTTGCTGAACATGTCAAATAGAAGACGTAAATAATATTGTTTCCCATCTATATATTGATATTGGCTATATCAAGTACTTTAAAATGACCTCATCCAAAGAAAAAAGAGGTATATTCAACTGTTGATCTTGACGTGATTTATACTTAGTCATAATAAAAGTAGATTCTTTATTCCTCTGAATCCTTAATTACAATTTTGCTTCAGGTAAATACTGCATACACCAGATCCTAAAAAGATCCTAAAAAGATGTAGTCTTTAATGGGAACATTTACTAGTTTATAATTTTATGTTAATTTCCATAAAGGATGGGGAGAGGGCAGACAGGAAACAGAAGATAGACAACTCCTATTGTTCCGCTTTGCTTCTCGGATCCTTGAGCTAATGGCTGAAGGATCTTACAGATCTATTCCGACCCCCCCCCCCCCATTTGCAGTATAATTCGCCCCAAGATACAGCCTCCCACAGCTCTAAAAGAGCACAAGAGCTAGTACTTTGCTCATCACATGTCATTCGGCGCACAAGCCTGACAGCTTGGCATACAAATTAAATGCTCATAGGCAAATCTTTTACCTGAAAATCTTCAGTCACTCTTCAGGTAGGAAGGAGAATGAAACTGCAGCTCAGAAATGCAATACCTCGGACTTGGGGCTCTGAACCAGGTGGAAGGGGTGGGGGCTAACTTCTCAATGAGGAGACGGAGACGTGAGGCTTTATCCGAGGCAGCTGGCCGCGAGAGGTCTGCTTGAATTAAAGTCGCCTGTAACTCCCAGGTTTCTGCCATTGAAAAACCCAAAGGGCAAAGCTGACGAGCCAAGACCGACGGACACACAGCGGTCGCCCACCTCCCAGGTGTTCACTTACACAGCACATCGCCGGGGCGGCTGCGTGCCCAACGCCCCTCGGGACGGCCGCGGGGCCGGGGAGGCATCCGGCATTGGCCGGCTGCGTGCGCTGCTTGGTCCCCGAAGCCGCCGCCCGGGGGGCGCTGGTTGGCGTCAGGGCGGCGGGGTGCGGAGCGCAGCGCAGTCCGGCTGCAAGGGCAGCGGCGCCGCCTTCTCGCGCGCCTCACTCAAGTGGCAGCATTTGGAGGACGGGGTGTCCTTTGGCACGGCTCTGGGCTTTGGGCCCCTCCTCCAGCCGCCGTCGTCGCCGCCGCGCCCGCCGCGCGCTCCACGCGGGTTCGCGCCCCGAACCAGGCCAGCCGGGCCCCGCAGGTGACAACCCAAGGGTGCTCGGCTCCAGCACGCGCCCTCTGCGGGCCGCACGCAAGTACAAGGCTGCGAGGACCGCCACCGACACGTCGGCTGGCGCCGGGTACAAGGCAGGGGCGGGACACCACCACCCTCACTCCCACTATCCAGAGTGCTGCGGCTTCCCCAGCAGGAATTAGATCCCAAAATTTCCAACAAAACAGAAGTGAGCAACTCACTTCGCTGCCTGCCCCTCCCCCGCCCCTCATCCGAACCACCTGAGCTGCTAACTGTTCTGGGCTCTGCCCAGGTAAGAGGAGGGAATGGTCTCTGAGACCGCCACACGACGGGCGGAGATTGCCTTGGGGAGAGCAGATGCTCCGCCCGCCACACTAAGCGGGTGAACTCGCAGAAGCTTCACCGCAGGCTTCCCAGCTAAGCTATCTGGAGCTCAGATCCAGGCGTAGCAGTCAAACCCACTTTGACCTCAAACCCCACTTTGCAGGGCTAGGCCAAGGATTCTGCCCTTCCTAACTAGTTTGCACGGTGAGCATGCAGAGCAAAAGTGCTTGGAGCATTTAGTCATTTAAAAGTACACATCCGTTTTGTACGTCTCCATCCCAAAATACTCAAGAAGAACATTTTCCAAGTTTGTTTCTCAAAACAAAACACCTTTAGCCAAACACCATTTTCTCGCTCTTTAAACTATTGAAGTCACTCTCTCAACACATGGCCATTATTCAGTTGTGTTTCCCTGTGCGTTCCACGTGGTGCCTGCATCTGCCCCGCATGATTCCTAGCAGCAGTAAAAGCCCCAAGAGGACTACAAAAGAACCATTATTTTAGTTGTGTTCTACAGTGGAGTGGTCATGCAAAATCCATGCTTGGAGAGACTTTAGGGACAGCTTCACCTGACTCCTTCACATTACAGATGAGGACCCTGAGACTCACAGCTGCAAAACTACATGTGAAAAAGAAACACCTGAACCTACAAAGCCCACAATTTGTAGACTAATGTGAAGCTTAGGTCTCTAAAGATATAACATAGGAAAGAATATAGTTAGATTGCTGAGTAGTTGAGAGGATACATTATACAAAATCTAGCTCAGAATCTTTCAGACTTTAAGTGCACCGAGCATTCTTACTACTATGTTTAAATTAACTAAGGTGACTTTATATACAAATACAGTAGCCCAGAAATGTAATTTTTCTGCATGATAATATGATTAGTGGAATTGCAGTGGGTATGTTCTGACACAGAATGTGAATACACTTATGTTGATTTGTCTGATATGTATCAATTTTTAATGCATACAAGTTGATTATACTAATACAAGCAAATTTTAGTTCTACATATTTCAGGCATATCATGCTAAATAATTATGATCAAATGCAAGGATTCACCTTTAGGCCTAATTCTTCACTTAACCTATTTCATTGCTTGCCCTCTTTCTTTCCCAGCATTAAGTCTTTACCAAACTAGTGCTGGAATAATCCATGAGACTTCTGGGTTCCACAGAGAGCTCAGTGTCAGCCCTTGATGTGCTCAAGGCAAGAAAGGAGAAACTTGGCAATTTGTGTTTCACTTCCCAGTTACCCCAGCAGAAGTGGGGGAGGAAAGAGTCTCCAGCCTTGCCTAGAAGAGAAATAACTTCCCTAGGCGCACATCCTGTTCTTTCACTCAGTTCAAAGATACAGTGGATCTGGGGCACCTGGGTGACTTGGCTAAGCGAAGGACTCTTGACTTTAGCTGGATTCATGATCTTAGATTCGTGAGTTTGAGCCTGGTATCAGGC
Source organism: Leopardus geoffroyi (assembly GCF_018350155.1). NCBI lineage: Eukaryota > Metazoa > Chordata > Mammalia > Carnivora > Felidae > Leopardus > Leopardus geoffroyi. Next base: position 177,368,473 of record NC_059328.1, on the reverse strand, counting down.
TCTGCTCTGTCCAGGTTCTGCACTGACAGCACAGAGTCTACTTGGGATTCTGTCTTCCTCTCTTTCTGCCCCTCCCCCACTTGTTCTCTGTCAAAATAAATAACAATAAACTTAAAAAAAAAAAAGATACAGTGGATCATCTTTACCAAATGTTAGTTGTTCTCTGACCCTTTGGTCTCAAAAATGGAGTCATGTGGAAGCTTTGTGCTGGGCCTCCCTGTTCCCTGTGGGTAGCACTTGTCACAGGGGCTGTTGTTCTGGCCAGACCCAAGCCAGGCTCTCCCTCCATCATCCTGGGTCTGGCCAAGACACAGAAAAACCTGAAAGCAGCCCTTGCCACCTGTCTGCGCTGCCTCTCCAGATTGGCCTCATACTCAGAGCCCCAAGTCTAAGGTGGTGTGGACGGGCCAGGCTGCAGACTGGCGGGGCCTTATTTGGGCTGCTGGCTGACCCCCACTGCTAGAGGTACTTGATTCACTCAGAACTAGGAAGGATGCAGGCCCTGAACTCACTGCTGCCGTAGGAGAAGCTGCTTTTCCGAGTGCTTTTGAGAAGAAACCTGCCTCCAACCTTAGGATGTCAAAAAGTAAGCAGAGCCTTGGCCTCTCCTCGGGACTGCAGGTCATGTTTTGGTCAATATGGTAAGAGCCAGAGCTAAGATGGCTCGGAGGAACCGAGCGCCCCCTGCTGCTGGGGCTCAAAAAGGCTGGCTTTTCCTCAAAGCCACTCCAGCCTGGATAGGAGCCAAACAAAGCCCAGCGTTTCTGCTTTCCTGTCATCCTCCCATCCTGGCTTGAACAAGATGGTTGAGGAGGGAACCCGGAGCTCATCAAATTGGTAGTGACGCCGACTGTACGATTTTGAAGGTGTGCTAAGTAAAACTTTTAAAAACTGGAGAACAGTGGCACCTGGGTGGCTCAGTCGGTTGAGCGTCCGACTTCGGCTCAGGTCATGATATCGCGGTTCATGGGTTCGGGCCCCGCATCGGGCTCTGTGCTGACAGCCTGGAGCCTGCTTCGGATTCTGTGTCTCCCTCTCTCTCTCTCTCTCTGCCCCTCCCCTGCTCACGCTGTCTCTATCTCTCAAAAATAAATAAGTGTAAAAAAAATTAATAAAAACTGGAGAACAAAGTGAGAGAGGAAATGAAGGACCCCAAAGACAGCCTAACTTGAATGTGGTTAGGGTGAGGGAGCCTGGGCTCTAACAAATGTGCAGTGGGTTTTCTTTCTGAAGGGCATGGAAGGAAGCATAATTAAAACAGTAACAATAAAATACTAGAATCTGAGCACAAGCAGTCTGACCCCAGAACCCATGCTATCAACAGCAAAGAGGTATTAAGCTGGATTGAGGACTGTATGCCAGATAGTAACTTACCCTTGTAAAGAAATCCCATTTCCAACCCAGCCACCTACAACACTTCCACTCTGGACAGGTCAGAGAGAGGTAGGTAGCTGACTCCCTCCACTGGTTTCTCCATCTAAACCCTGAGCACCTCTAACTTCCATTCCTGCTTCAGGTTGACCACTCAGAGCTTACATCTCTGGGAGAAGCAAGGGAGGCCATGCCAGCGAGGTAGAAGGAATCTTCTCTCTAAAAGAACTCTAACTAGTGAAATGATGTGACCCTGTCAGGAGAGATCTGGTCACCAGGACTCACCTGCCATTGGGGCTCTTACTAGAACACCAAAGATCAAATGTCTTCATTTGCTTTCTGATAACAAAGTGATGAGGACAGGACAAGTAGATGGCATAGTATGTGAATGTTCATATAGAGACTAGAGCATGCATGTCCATTAGAGAGTTATGGAAGTCACAGAAACAATTTATAAAGGATAAAAAAATGAGGCAGAAAAAAATTACCATTATGATACACCATCATTGTATACATCATGGTGTACCATTATGATACACCAACTGATTGACTAGCACACAGATAAGACCTATGAGAAAACTCATTTTGATTTTCATAATAATAAAACTATGTTAAGATAAAAATAATGCTTTTATTTTATGCATATACAAATTAAAATTGTATCTCCTCATTTCTCATAAATAGTCCACTAGTCCAGGGTGGGGGGAAACCAACTTCTTAGTGGTTACTGGAAACAAGGCTATTTCCCACATATACTTTTCACTGATTCAGGTTTTATGAATTATTTTTTATGTTTAGGCTAAAATGGTCTCTCCAAAATATGTCTTAAACATGCTAAGATATTTTAGATTTGGCTGAGAGACCCAGATATCTCCTCTGAGTAGGCGACAGACATATTTTCATGTCAGGCCCTAGACTAGGGTTTTAGGATTCAGAGCTATAAAAAAAATTCAGCAGCAGAAGTGACACATTGATTCTTCAATTTTTTGTAGCCCAAGACACATAAACACATTTCTTGATGAAGAACTAGCTGTAGGTATGAAAATGGTGTCTTCCTTCTTTCCTGAAACTTTTTCTGCACCCCATGTAATACTCCTAGTTTTTCCTATGCCATAGCAGGCTTCAAAATCTTGTTATAAACCTTAATTACACTGTTGTGAAAGACCTATGCTTGGTCAACATTTTCTCGGAATCAAAGAGCAAATTATCAGATTACCTGACCAGCTAAACAAGTGCCAATATAAACCCACTGGGAGAATTTCCCATTTTAATATTTTAATATATATCTGAATATGTTTAAAAGTTCTTATGCCCAAAGTAAATTTTCAAAGCTTCATTTTAGGCTATTCTAGTCTTATTCATTATGTCACTGAAATGAGAAGTGATTTACATTATCTTCCTTATAGAAAAGGCAAGAATCCAATCACCCCTCAGACCTTCTCTTTTCCTGAGGAAAAAATGTTTAACTTTTTCTCACAGAATTTCCTTTACTCATGTTTGTCAGGCTTCACTAGACCCATTCTTGTTCTCCAGATGCAATTAAATGTCTGCCAATGCAAACTAGGGAAAAATTTCAAATAAGAGTTTAACTAGCACAGAGCATTAGATAGAGTATTAAGGAACAATATTTCCTGACCATGTATTATATAATCCAATTCTGTTCATTAACAATTAGACAAGTTGTCAACTGTGCCATAGGCCTATTTCTTCTTCTCCCTTGTTTCATATTTCATTAAAGTTCTACATTCTCAGTTTTAGTATTGTGAATAAAAGGAAAACTTCATTTACAATGGAGTTAGGAGACCAGCAGGGGGAGCTCTCGTGCCCTACCACTGTTGTCAATTGCAGACTCCATAGGAGGAGAGGGTCCTTGAATACTATACTACCCCAGCAGCTGGAAGAAGAAAGGCTTTCCTCCTTCACCGGCAGTAGCCCAATCAATGAGAGACTGTCACTACTTAACCAATGAAAAGCTACTATGCTTGGAACTCCTAGTTTTCATGGACTTTTTGTTTATAACAGCCTTCCCAACTCCTCTCTTTCTTCCATATAAGTGCGGTCCTCTCTTTTGTTCTCTGGACTTGCCTATGGTTTTGCTGTAGCTTGCTTGTGCCCGACTGCAATTGTCTGCTATTTCTGAATAAATCCATTTTTGCTGATTAAAATAACTGGCAGTTTTATTTTTAAGGTTAACAGTCTTTAAGCTTATTAATGTATATTTGTCAGTAAATAAGTCTCCTTGTACCTAGGGAAGATCTGTCTGAAGATCTTTACACTAAATTAAATATATTTTGGAGTCTTTATTTTAAATCACCATCAGTGCTCTATTTCTCTTGTATAAGTAAATTTAATACTCCCCCCCCCAAGAGGTAAAAATGTCTGGAAATAAATTAGCATCTTATTTTTAAAAATTATTTTGCTGTCTTTAATGGTGACCTATATTTGTCCTCTCCCTGTATTGTAAACATCTCGAGGACAGGAACTGTGTACTTTATGTATTCTACGTACTTATTTCTGGTGCCTGGCATATGGAAGGTATTAAATGTTTGCTGAATTGAACATTCTTACTCTGCTGTGGTGCTTACTATGATTTCATCTCACTTTAAACAGAGGAAAACATTACTACTTAGATCCATGGATCTGAGCTTCTTTAAGTCTTTAACCATGTTTATTTGGACAACCATTTCTGGCACTGAGATGGGGCCAACTTCATTTGATTACAATGTGGGTATAAGGCATTTAAAACCAGGTAAATACTACAAGCATTGCTTCAAAATTTATTATTTCAGACATCATATTGTATTATATGTTTTTTACTTAGGGCATATGTGCCTTTCATTATGACTCATTATCCATTGTCTGAATACCATGGTTGTTAAAAATAATGTTCCAGTTTGATCAAAATAGTTCAGCTTCCCTCCTGGAAATGTGGAGATTCTGGATAAAAATTCTGAATAAAAAATTTTATTATTCCCATTTTCAAAGTATACTTAGCAAATATTTAGCTTTAATATAAAAATTATTAAACATTAAGATGTTTATTCAAGAATTTAGGGGTATTAGAATAGATATCTGAGGGGTATTCACATGGGTGAGGGGATTAATCTACATTGCTCTCGTGGGAAGAACCACCAGGAAAAAATCATGGGAGGCAGATCTGGATTTAATTAAGAAAGGACTTTCTAAATAGCACTGCTAGGAATTTACCCAAGGGATACAGGAGTGCTGATGCATAGGGGCACTTGTACCCCAATGTTTATAGCAGCACTCTCAACAATAGCCAAATTATGGAAAGAGCCTGTCCATCAACTGATGAATGGATAAAGAAATTGTGGTTTATATACACAATGGAGCACTACGTGGCAATGAGAAAGAATGAAATATGGCCCTTTGTAGCAACGTGGATGGAACTGGAGGGTGTTATGCTAAGTGAAATAAGTCATACAGAGAAAGACAGATACCATATGTTTTCACTCATATGTGGATCCTGAGAAACCTAACAGAAGACCATGGGGGAGGGGATGGAAAAAACAAAAGTTAGAGAGGGAGAGAGCCAAACCATAAGAGACTCTTAAAAACTGAGAATAAACTAAGGGTTGATGGGGGGGGGGGGGGGAGAGAAGGAGAGGGTGGGTGATGGGCACTGAGGGCACCTGTTGGGATGAGCACTGGGTGTTATATGGAAACCAATTTGACAATAAATTTCATATTAAAAAAAAAGAAAGGACTTTCTATTGGTTAAAGTTTACAACAGGACAGAATGGTTTGTGGGCTTCCTCTTAAACCAGAAGTTAGGTAATCTATCTGGAACATAGCATGAAGATTTTTAAAAGGAATAGTAAAATTCTATATCTTCCAAGCAAATTTCTCCAAAGCCAAGATTCTATAACTTAGGAGTTATTTTACAATATGAAGACATGTGAGCTGGCCTTTGGACTGCATCCATTCCAACACTAAGGCATCATCTTGATGTCTTACTGTGTGTGCCCTGTACAAGGGCAGAGAGAGCCCTGCTGTATTTGTTGCTAAGGAAGCAGTTTGTCATCTTTTAAAGATTTTTTCCTTAAAACAAGCAAGTCTACTACCACATGTATTAATTGTTATGCAAGGAAGAATTCTAGCTGATTCAATATAAGCAACAGTCTATCCACATGGGGATATTTTATGGCTTGTGATATTTCACTTAACTGATAACGTTGCTTGAGGAAATAGGGAGCTACTCTAACTTAGAGGTAACAATGATAATGACTATTTACTGAGCACCCACTATGTGCTGGGAGCCACAATGGCCTTCCACACACTATCTCATTTAATCCTCACAATAACACTTTGCGGTATGTATAATTTCTGTTTTAAATATGAGGAAATGGAAGCTAGAACTTGAATTTGAACCCACGCCTGAGTCTAAAGTCTCAGTTGTTCACACAATGGCCTATTAAATCTGGCCGCAGTTCCAGGCAGCATTCCTCTTATACCTCTCCTAATCCATCAACTCTGATGGGCAGTACCCATTGCCATAAATATCTTCTTTAAAATGCCTCCTATAAATGCTCCCATGTGCCCAACATCTTAAGGAAACTCCAAAGGAATCCTCTGATATGTCTATCAGAACTGAAGTGTTATTTATTTATTTATTATTGATAAATCTTAAGCAAGTTCTTGGATAGTCAGCTTGGATTTTCCTGGTAAGTGAACATGGGGATGTTATCCTTCCAATTTTACTGATGAAGAAAACAAAAGGCATAAAGCCTTACCACCTTACCTCAATAGTCATAAATGTAGTAGTAGAGATTGTAGTAAAACTGGTTTCTCTCAGATGTTGCCTTTGTAGCTCTATTCGCAATTCTTTGGTCTTTTCCAAAGCTTCTTTTCATGGAGTTTTAATGACAAGTTTCTCTTCCATGTAAATGTTCCGCATTTAGGGCTTATGTCCTTCCCAAGATTTTCACTCCATTTTTGTCCCAACTACTTCATTCCCTAGAGTGGCTGAGGAGAGTAATATTGGTAAGATGTCTACCAAAACTAAAGTCCTTGGTTTGGAATAGTTGAACTGATACCATCTTCTTTCTTTCTGGCTGTGATTAGAGAGTACAACTAATAGTCTTCTAAGGTCACTCCTGGTTCTGAGTAATAAACTCCTATCATCTGATTATAGGTCTTTTCTTTTTGGCAGCTGAACAAACAAACAAAGACTAACCTGTTTATCCAAGAGTAAATCCAGAATCTATTCCTATTTCAATGCACTGGCAAATACTTTCTTCTGCAACAAGAGAATACTTCCACTGCTCAGCTCTGCTTCTGCATAACCATCTGTAAAGCCATGGAGGGACTGTCTGTACTGAACTGTTACATTTTATCTCATAACTGATTCCTGCTCCAGGAATCAAAGGTTGATGAAAGGTAAAAAAAATAAATAAAACCCCCCAAACAAAAAACTAATATTCTGTCATATAGTGAGTCTGACAGATCTCTCTATTAAAAGGACATGGCAAAAGTAAAAAAATGAATGATTATGCCTGCAGAACACTTGCTACTTGTTTAGATTATAGGCCTAGGAAGCCCAGATGTGTTATGAAAAAAAAATCTAGTATAATTTTAGATGGAACGTCCATTAAATTAGTAGGTATGCCATTTGGATAGAGTAAAGAAATGCCTTTTAAAGACTGGTACAAACTGCATTCTGGGTTCAATCATATTGGGCCATCCATGCAGAGCTGATAAAGGCAAGCACGGTGACAAGTTAATAGAAAGTGTTACTGATAATTTCTGGAGGCAAGGATTTTTTTGTGTAAAGTCTTCCTTCAAGCACTGGCACTGGTACTGAAACTAGTGGAAGTTTCTTTTCAACAGCAGCTAAAATTGAGTTTCTTCTCTACAGCTGGCTCAGTCCTGCATAGCTGACAAGACTGACAGATGACTCTGGATATGTAGCTGTTCCCTCCACAACTTAAGCAAAAATGAGAAAAGCAGAATACGTGGCCTATTTTAGAATTACCTCCAACTATAAAAAACAGCATCAGAAAATTACCCTTTAAAAACAGAAGATGGGTTGGGAACTCAGAAAACCACTGACGATTGATTAAATAGTTTTCCCTCTCATATTTGCATTCACTTTTTCATCATGTATTATTTTTGAGAAAATGTTTAATTTAATTATAAATCTAGTAATCAAGAGACTTGAGTTAAAGCCCTGGTTTTATCCCTAAATAATTGGGAAGCTTCAAAAAATTTCAGGTCTCTTAGAAAAAACTATTTGCTTATCTATGAATCAAGACCAACTATCAAGTTACATTTTAGCATTCTTCATATATTAGTATTTTATTAGGTTTCATTGAAGACTATTAGTGATTGACCAGAGCTAAATTAATTCTAACCATTAGTTCTTTCAAGATTAAACAGAATAGAGGTGCCTGGTTGGCTCAGTCTGTAGAGCATGGGATGCTTGACCTCAGTGTTGTGAATTCAAGCCCCACGCTGGTCATAGAGCTTACTTTAAAAAAAAAAAAAAAGGGGGAGTGCCTGGGTGGCTCAGTCAGTTAAGCATCTGACTTCGGCTCAGGTCACGATCTCACGGTTTGTAAGTTTGAGCCCCACATCGGGCTCGGTGCTGTCAGCACAAGCCTCTGTCTTCCTCTCTCTCTGCTCCTCCCCCCCTCTTAAAAATAAACAAACATTAAAAAAATAACATAAAAGATTAAACATAATAAAAAATCAGTATGTTATTCAAAGGTAAAACTTCTTACTGTTTTTTCAATATATTTCCTTTCAATATTTTATATATTTTACAGTAAATATTTACATACTCATACTTTATGTAGTGGTTCTTATTCATATACAGTTCAATCATATGACTTTGACTTCACATAACATGAAATAGTATTGAATTTTTCTATAACTATTGGCTATAAATTTATAGAATTTAGCTGAATGAAACCACGGTTCCATTTAGGGAAACAATCTGGAATATAATACATTTCTTTCTGATTTGAAGCAAGTATGACTAGATTTTTACGTAACTGCAAATGGATGTGTGGCATCATTTGAAGATTTCACTGTTTACTAAGAATTAAAGCTGTTCATGGAATTTATACACTTTACCTAACTTGGAATCAGACATTCCTCATGCTACAGTCCTTTTGTGGTTATTATTTAATATCTTTAATTTTTCAAAGCCTATTTCTCTTTTTAAAAATCCCAGATGGGGCGCCTGGGTGGCGCAGTCGGTTAAGCGTCCGACTTCAGCCAGGTCACGATCTCGCGGTCCGTGAGTTCGAGCCCCGCGTCGGGCTCTGGGCGATGGCTCAGAGCCTGGAGCCTGTTTCCGATTCTGTGTCTCCCTCTCTCTCTGCCCCTCCCCCGTTCATGCTCTGTCTCTCTCTGTCCCAAAAATAAATAAACGTTGAAAAAAAAATTTAATACTAAAAATCCCAGATGAAGAAAGAGAGCTAAAACTTACATAAAACATTTGCCTTCTTGTCACTTTGCCTCGTCAGTGTGGGTCAAACACAAAAGTCTAGTCATACTTGCATTAAATGAGAAAGAAGTATGCCCTAAAATTCTAATTTGTTTCCCATTCCATAAGTCAACACACAAGTTTTATTTAATCATACCTTGTAAATATCACTGGAGAAAACAAATTTCAGAGTATGTTCTTTCAGCATAAGCTATGGTAAGCTATGCAATTTTCATAAGAATTGTAAAAAAAAGACCAAGAACCCAATACTTTGAGCTTGGCATTTTGAGGTGGGGGATCCTCCAGGGGTAACATGAACATATATGCCTATGACCATGACTTAAAAAAAAAAAAAACCCTTCTTCTAGTGCCATCAAGGCAAGTGGGAAAAGTTGGATAGGAATAGAGCATGGTGATAATGGAACAATATCTAAAGGCAGTTCATAAATGACCATTAGCTTAACCTACTCTGAGGCCTTTGAATATGTAGATGCTTGCAAAGCAACTTAAGAAACAAACCAAAAAGATCAAAGTAACCTGAGATTGAAAGTCGCATCAAAACCAGATCCATGAGAAGATCAAATACTCCATGATTGTCCTCAAAAAGTTCATAATTACATCTTCAAAAATGAACAAAAAGAAACCCAAAAATGAACTGCCAGTGTAGCTGCCTGGATCTAAGAACTGCCTGGTCCTCAAAAAGTTCATAATTACATCTTCAAAAATGAACAAAAAGAAACCCAAAAATGAACTGCCAGTGTAGCTGCCTGGATCTAAAGAACGGTGTCAACTATCAACTTTAAATTGGAATATTAAAAGGAAGTGTTTAATAAAGTTTTATTTGCAATGAAATTCAAAACCCATAAATGATTTCCAGTTTGGCATTGGCAAATTCTAGTTCATAGCAGCTTAATGTTTTCAGATAAAGGCAGTGGTTTCAGAAGTTAAAGAACAGAAGTTCAGGGGGCCAACAATGGCTTTTTAGAATGGATTACTACAACTTGAACCTTTTTGCATTTTTCTTCACTGACTTCCTTGACATTTTCTCCTTCCATATATGCCAAGAGTCTGGTTTTGTGAGTCACTGAATTCAGCTTTTTTTCTGTAAGTGATCTCTCAATCTGAGACAATTGAATGTTATTGGCAAGCTCTATTACTTTACTTCATGTTGGCTAGAGGAATGTGGTTACAAAGCAGTCATCAGCCTAGGCCTCAGGGAAAGAGAACTTGGAACACCACGCTTCACAAAACAAAGGATCCTCAAAGAAATGAGTCCCACTCCCAGCCAAATATGACAGAACTGTGCCACTCTAGCAGCACCGCTTCCCAAAGCGGAATAGGGCACGTCCTGAATTTGATGAAAAGCATCTAAGATCTCCAGATATTGATCAAAGAGTGAATATTTTATACTCACAAAAATGCCATTGATAGTGATTTGTATATAAGTGAGAATACAACAACTCAGCACAACAGACTCATCTAGAACTTGCATGACCCCCTAGGAGGTCTTGCCCTTCGGCTCCACTACTGTCAAAGGCCCTTGTACACAAGACCCCAAGACAGGTCAGACCACATGGGACTCTTAGGCAGCTACAGCACCAGTAGAATTTGTACCAAACTGGGTGGAGGCCTATCATGTGCAAGGAGGAAGCCAAGTGCTTCGTCACAACTCGGACCACCTCCCTTCTCTAGTTCCCTTACACCTTTGTTTCTCAGCTCTGGTGAAATCCCACCATTATGCTTTACCTCAGCCCCTTTCACTGCAGCCCTGAGAATCTTAATCCCATTTTCCTCAAGCTCCTTTACCCTCTTCTTGTCCTAGAAACCTCTCCTCCAGGCCCAATGGGAATCCTGGCCCTCCCCTGAAGATAAGCTTTCTCCTGTAAAATGAATAAAATTCTCTGGCCCACCCCTGTCTGCCAACGTGAGCATTTCCTTGCTTCTTAAGGCCTTTGCCCTGTGTTCATACTCTCTGCTACACTTCATCGCTTTTTTATGTCAGCCTCTTATGTCACTTTCCCTTGTTCAGCGGGAACTTCAGGGCCTGCGTTCACCCTTTCTTTCCACCTGGTGACTGCTTAATGTTGGAGGTGATCTTGTCCATGTTGAATAGAATCAAAAAGATAAACTTCTTAGTGATAATATGAGACTGTGGATCACCTCAAGAATTTATAATTTTATCAATAATGTTAAAAGTAATGTGATTATAGTTTGTGTATAATAGAACTCATCTAAAATATATAAGTATTTATATAGAATTATAAAAATAATTTCTTACTGGTTTCTGTTCAATAAGTGAAACAGTATTTAAGTTGCTTCAAATTAATTAGTGTAAAAAATAGTATGGCACCCAATTTTTAAAATGAAACTGCTTACATTCATTTAGAATGTAAGGGTCTGCTTACATTCTAAAACGTAAATTTAACTTCTGCTAAAAAACTGTTCTTTCATGACCTGATATTTAGAGTCTTACACATTAAGTCTTGTATACTATCACTATACTTTCTCTTGTTAGCATTAACTTTTTAAGTTCTAGAGATGTGTGGAAATAATCTTCAGGTGTCTTTATAGATGTATTATTATTATATCCCCATTAACTTAGATTCCCCCCCCCCAATGAATATAGCTTTCTCTTCCCTCAATCAGGCATTCTAATTAAAAAATATATACAATTAAACTGAGGGTTGATGGGGGGTGGGAGGGAGGGGAGGGCGGGTGATGGGTATTGAGGAGGGCACCTTTTGGGATGAGCACTGGGTGTTGTATGGAAACCAATTTGATAATAAATTTCATATATTGAGAAAATAAATAAATAAATAAATAAATAAGTAAAATAAATAAAATAGAGGGGCGCCTGGGTGGCTCAGTCGGTTGAGCGTCCGACTTCAGCTCAGGTCACGATCTCGCGGTTCGTGAGTTCGAGCCCTGCGTCGGGCTCTGGGCTGATGGCCCAGAGCCTGGAGCCTGCTTCCGATTCTGTGTCTCCCTCTCTCTCTACCCTCCTCCATTCATGCTCTGTCTCTCTCTGTCTCAAAAAAAAACAAAAAAAAAAAACAAAAAAAAAAACATTAAAAAAAAATAGAAAAACCAAGGTGAACGTAAAACTCATGTAGAATCCACTCTTCCCCTCAGAAAGTCATTCTTTCATAAATAGCTCTTGGGATTACAGCTTACATAATTTTTTTACTATGAATAGTAAATATGCTTCTTCCATAAGGAATAAGGTTAACAACCTCATGTGTAGCGGTTCTTACTTTTTCTAGTATACAAATATATTCTAGATATATAGCATGCTGTGTGGTGTGTGTGTGTGCATGTGTATGTATATGTTAACAAAATTTAGGTGGTCATTTGTTTTTATAATAATAATATCTCATTATATATGCTTCTCTATGTTAATATTTTTGTACTACACAGTGTTATGAAAATTTCTCCAAGTAACTGTTTAATGTTGGAGGTGATCTTGGCATAAGGAAAAAATATAGTAATTTTGAATACAGATGTGTGAGGCCTTGGGTAACTTAAAAAATTGTGTTTTAGTTTTCTTACCTGTAAAATTACCACCACCTACTAAGTTGTTGTACGGACCAAATGAGTTCCTAGCTCAGGGCACATGCTTCTTAAGAACCTTATTTACTTCTTTTAATGGCTGCATAATACTACATGATGTGGGGGTGCCATCATTACTTAGTCACTCACCAACTGAGGGGCATTTACTTTGTTTTCAGTCTTTGACTATTACAAACAGTGCTACAACACACATAATTGTATGTAGATCTCATCTAGCAGTGATTTTATTTCCATGGGACAGGATCCTAAGAGTGGGAGAGATAAATATATTATTAATTTCAATGGCTAAGTCATATTTCTTTTTAAAAAGGCTGAAACAGTTACCATTTCTGCATATAAGAAAGTACCCTTTCCCTGAATGTCTTCAGCAAGAGGTACTTCCCCTTTTCACTTTTGCTCATCTAATGGCTATGCAGTAATATACTGATGTTATTTTATTTGCATTTCCCTAACTCCTAGCAAAGTTGGGCATGAATTCATGTTTAGTGACCTCTTGGATTTGCTTTCTCCCAGTCTCATTTGCCCGTTTTTTCTTTTTGGCTATTTGTGTTTTTATCCATTTGTAAGTACTTTTTATATAGCTTAAACCTCTATCATGTATTTCAGGTCATTTCCCTAAGTTATGATTTCCTTTTTAATTTTATTATTATTATTATTATTATTGAAACTTATTTTGTTTTTCTTTCTTTTTTAAATTAATTAATTAATTAATTTTAAAGAGAGAAAGAGAGCACAAGAAGGGGAGAGGGGCAGAGGGAAAGAGAGAATATTAAGAAGGCTTCACTCTCAGCATGGAGCCCAACATGAGGCTCTTGGGCCTCTATCCCACAATGCTGGGATCACGAACTGAGCCCAAATCAAGAGTCCAGTGCTCAACCAACTGATACACCAAAGCACCCTGATTTATTTATTTATTTTAGAGAGAGAGAGAGAGCACAAGTGGGGGAAAGGGACCGAGGGATAAAAAGAGAATCTTAAGTAGGCTCCCCACTCAGCACAGAGCCCAACTCAGGGCTTGAGCCCATGATCCTGGGATTATGACCTGAGCCGAAATCAAGAGTCAGATGCTCAACCAACTGAGCCACCCAGGAACCCCCCATTGCTTCTTTTTTTAAAGTTAAGTTTATGTTGAAGCACAACGTTCACTTCCTTTTGGTTGATGTTTAATCCTTTTTAAATGGATTAAATTTTTAAATTATGTGTGTATTTTCTTTCATAGCTTCTAAGTCCTATCTCGGTTAATCAACAACTTGAGGAATATTTCTTGCATATGAAACCTATTATTTTTTCCTTCTTTTCTTTAATCAACCTGGAACTTCTTGAAATACTATTTTCCAGATGAATACACTGTTAGGTCAGCACCATTTTAAAAATAACCCATCTTATCCCTTTTAACTGAAATACCATTTTTGTTACATATCAAATACCCACATGTACTGGAATCTATTTCTGAGCTCTCTCTCTTCTGTCCTCTGACTTGTCTCTTACTAAGCCCAAACCGAAGCCAATATAAGGAGGTTGTGATATGTTTTAATCTTGTAAGGCTAATCATTCCTCATGAATCTTATATTCATGTATTATCTCACATAAACTTTAAGATCACTTTAGCCAATTCCTCCCAAATATTAGTCAAATTTAAATTACAATTATATTACATTTCCTTAATTTGGGGAGAATTCATGGTTTTTTCATATTGTATCTTTCTATCTAAAGACATATTGTTTGATGTCTTTTTTCAATTAAAAAAATTTTTTTAATGTTTATTTATTTTTAACAGAGAGAGAGGCAGAGCATGAGCGGGGAAGGGGCAGAGAGAGAGGGAGACACAGAATCCAAAGCAGGCTCCAGGCTCCGAGCTGTCAGCACAGAGCCCTACACGGGGTCGAACTCACAGACTGCGAGATCATGACCTGAGCCAAAGTCGGACACTCAACTGACTGAGCCACCCAGGCACCCCTTGATGCCTTTATATAACATTTTATTTTTTTTAGATGGCCTTTTGGGTTTTTTTTCTCTTTTATAACTTGTTGCTAGCAGAGAAAAAAGGTAATTTACTTTTGTTTACCACCTTAGGTCAATTCTGACCCCAGTATTTCATTCAATGAACATTATAAATTTTCCTCACTGTTCAAGCTGTCCTTATTCTCATCAGACATCCTCACTTCCTACTTCATTAAGAGAATTGAGGTTATCAGCTTTCCAGACTCCTGTATGCATAATCACCTGTATTCATACCCATTCTTAACAGCTTTTCTTCCATTCTTGGAGGATGAAATTTGTTTCTTCCTATTGAAGACCAGGCTATATTAACTCCAGCCAAACCTTTCGATTTCCTTGAGGACCTTGCTTTATTAGTTATGCCACATTTTCTCCTTTGTTTTCCATCTCTGCTTCTTGTTTCTTTTCCTCAATCTCTTCTCTGTGCTCTGTTAAATTTCTCTTTTCTGTTGTGGAGAGGCTCCTTCAATGATCTTGGCCTGATTCTACAGTCATTCAGTCATTTCCAGTTATCAGAAATACATAATTTGGATTGTTTAGTTTTTCTCCCATCCCCCCTTAACTTAGGTTAAAACTATGGCTCTGTCAGCCTAGAGTGAGAAGGACAGACAAGGCTCTGGCTCCCAGAAACTGCCTCAGCCTCTTTCTAGCTCTTCTGTATTTGTAGAGAGAAGAAAGAAAAATGTCTCTTTCCTGGACTGGGGCAAATTACAGTGTTGTGAGTCCCTGCTTCTGTGACTAACACTGAGTGTCCATCAATGAACTGTGAACATGTTCAAATGCTGGCTTTCTCTTCTAATACTTGTATGGATCCTTAAATAAGCCTTGGAAAAAGGGTCTCAGGTGGGAGATCTGCCTGCAGGTATATATCTCTTCTCCATTCCCCATTAGCTCCCACATGGGCAGTCTATCTTGTTACCTGGAGTGGACTAAGTCTCTGCTCAAATTGCCACAGTATTTTACAACTTCTCCCTGAGAGTGGAGTTTATTTCTCCACCCCTTAAATCCAGACTCAACTGTATAACTTGCTTTGGCCAGTGAAACATAAGAAAATGTGACTTTTGAGGTTTGTGTGCATGATACAAGCTCTTTATTAATTGCACCACCTGGGATGCTGATAGCGAACTGAGCTTTGGAACATTTCAGGCCTGGCATGGAATGCAGTTTTTACACAAGCTGCCACAGGGCACTGCTCTCCATGTGCTTTCTTTCCTGACCACTCTTCAATTAAGAAGTGTGTTATTCCCTTTCAGCCGGAAAATTCTGTGATTTCTTGTCTTGTGGTTCAGAAATCCGATTTCACAGCTTATCTTCCGTTAGATGAAAGTGTTTACGGTGTGTCTGGAGCTGGAGTAAGTTCCTGCGGGTGCCCAAGAGCAGGGGCCTCCTCTCTCCTCTCATTAATTTGCTGATGCCTAACTGCACTGACACAGCGGTGAGATACCGGGGAGAGAGCTCACAAAGGAATCTTTAGAGATAGGTAATTCTAATGCTATTTAAACTGTCCCAGATATTAGAAAAATGAAAACTTCCAGATTATTTTATAAATTATGACTTTGATACTAAAACCTGATAAATTGCAAAAAAAGATGATCAATTTTACTGTTGAATATCAATTGAAAAAGATAATAAATTATTAACAAACATTAAGAGAATAATGGATCATAATCAAATGGGTTTCCTTCCCACCACTTGCACAAGAATGGCTCAACAGTACAAAATATATTAATGTGTTATAACATATTAAAGTATCCATGGAGAAAAATTCTGTTCATGTACATAGCTGTTGAAAAGGCATTTGATAAAAATCAAATCTACTCTAGATTCTTTAAAAAGAACTCAAAATAAGAGTTGATGAAAACTTCCTTTATATGCTTATACATATTTTATATCAGCCCTAAGGCTAGCATATTTCCTAATGGAGAAACACTGGAGATGTTTCTCACAAAGTCAGGAAATAGACAAAGATGTCCACAATCACCACTACTACTTCATATCGTCTAATTGATTGTCCAATAACCCCAATACCACAGATAATTAAAGGGGTAACAGTTGGAAAAATAAAAACTACATATTTGTAGATAGTATGATTGTACACCTGGAAAATCCAAGAGATAGCAAATGAAAATGATGACAAACAATTCAGCAAGGTAACAACGAGACAGGGAAACTAAAGGACTCCATAAAAATCTGCCTTTTGCTCCTTTTTCCTGCTTCTGTTTTTGCTAGGACCAACCCCCCCCCCCCCCCCTTACACATGTCTTGTAAAGAGCATATATCCTCCATGTAAGGGACAAGGAGTTAATGGTTCTCTAGGATAAATAACATCTAAAGAAGGACTAGGTGAGAATGACTAGAGGGAGCTATCAAATGCACATTCCAGACTCTCAGTGCTAGACATCTCAATGCCAAGACCCCTGACTCCAAGGAATGACACCTGGGCTCTTTGTTCTAACTGGTTCCTGAATGCTTGTACATGTACACATACATGAAAACTCCATCCTCAAAAAAAAACCAAACCAAAACAAAACAAAAAAACAAAAACAAAAAAACAAAAAACCCAAAAAACCCCAGAAAAAAACAAAACAAAAACCAAAAAAACCCTGATCCCAAAGATGAGACTCCCTCCTTTCCTTTCTGAGTCTCTCAGACACTCACTCTGTCTCATATCTACTCTCTCTAGATCTTCAGTAAACTCTGCTTTCACCTCCAGCTGGCTCACATTTGATTTCCTTCCTGTGTGAAGCCAAGGACCCTCTTGGATGGTCCTCAGACCTAGTCTGCTGGCATCAAGCAGAATATAAATTTATTAATAAAGAGAAATTGAGTAACATACAGAATTAAAATAAATACATACAAATTTGACTTAAAATAATAAACAAGTAAATCCCATTTCAGTAACAATAAAATTCAAAATAATTAAGACTTACTATGAAATATGCAGAATAAAGGAGAATTGTTTTAATACAAAGGATATAAAAGTTAATCTGAACAAATGTAAAGACATACTGTGTTCTTTGATAGGAAGATTCAATATCACAAGGCAGTATGTTACATTTATAAATTACCAAGGAACAATTATAATAAAAATACAGGTGATTTTCTGGAACTAGATAAACCAGTTTTAAAGTTCTCATGAAAAAAAACACATGAACAAAGAAAAATAGCCTAGAAAATTCTGATAACAATAAGGGTACTATCCTTACCAGATATTAAAACATGCTAAAGGAATTTAAATTACTATGCATTTGCAATTATAAATGTAGACTTCTGAGGAAGACAGTACAGTAGGAGGACCCTAAGTTTGCCTTGTCCCATGGATACAACTAGATAGCATTCACATTAGTGTAAATAAACCAGAAAACACCCTGAAGGCTGGCAGAACAAACTCTTCACAGCTAAGTGTAGGGAAGAGGCCACATCGAAGAAGGTAGGAAGGGCAGAGATGTGATCCAGAGCTAAAGAGACCTACAGGAGTGTCTGCAGGAGGGAAGGAGCCAATAGCACAGAGAGTGGAGAGAAACAGATTCTCACCCTGGTGTACCCACATGGGAAAGACGAATCCCCACAACATTTGGCTTTGAACACCAGAGGGGCCAGATTTCATGAGTTCTTATAATCAGCAAGACTTAAAACCTAGAACTTTAAAAATCAACGACTTGGCTTTGGAAGAGCCAGAAAGGTCAGAGAAAACTCAGTTCCCTCCCTTAAAGAGACAGCACAACAAACAGCCCCTCAGAGACACAGCATAGAAGCAGCAGTTTGAAAAATGCCTAGGGTATATAGGAGGGTAATTTGTTTACTAACCTCAGAGTGGTCATAAAGATATTCCCAGATTTGAGACAAGGGTGAAAAACCTCAGTGAGACCCTTAACAAAGGGATAGAAAACATAAAAAGGAATCACTCAGAGGTGAAGAACTCAATAAATCAAATAAAAATACAATAGATAGAGAGCAGAAGAATTGATCAGCAAACTGGAGGACAGACTAATGGAAAATAATCAAGCTGAACAGGTAAGAGCAAAAAAATGACAATAGACTTGACATGAAATGAAATAGACTAGAAATGAAAATAGGCCATCAGGCGTAATAACATTCACACGATAGGGATTCCAGAAGAAGAAGAGAGAGAGAAAGGGGCAGAAAATTTATTTGAAGAAATAATAGCTGGAAACTTCCTGAATATGGGGAGGGAGACAGAAATCCAGATCCAGGAGGCACAGAGAGGCCCCAACAAAATTAACCCAAAGAGGTCCACACCAAGACACATGGTAATTAAAATGGCAAAAAGTAGTGATTAAAAGAGAATTTTAAAAACAACAAGAAAAATAAAACAGTTGCATACAAGAGAAACCTCATAAGGCTACCAGTGGATTTTTTCAGCAGAAATTTTACAAGCCAGAAGGGAGTGGCATGATATATACAAAGTGCTAAAAGGAAAAAAAACCCTGCAGCCAAGAATACTCTATCCAGCAAGGCCTTCATTCAGAATAGAAGGAGAGATAAAGAGTTTCCCAGACAAACAAAAGTTAGAGGAATTCATGATCACCAAACCAGCCCTACAGGATATGTTAAAGAGGACTCTTTGAGTAGAAAAGAAAGACCATAAGTAGGAGTAAAAAAAGTAGAAAGCACTAAAGAAGTAAAAAATAAGTATATCTATAAAAATCAGTCAAGGAAATCACAAAATAAGTTTGTAAAGTAGGACACTACATACCTAAAACATGGAGAGTAGAGGAGTAAAGAATGGGTTCAAACTTAAAGTGACCATCAACTTAATACAGACTTCCATATGCATA
Organism: Leopardus geoffroyi; assembly: GCF_018350155.1. Taxonomy (NCBI): domain Eukaryota; kingdom Metazoa; phylum Chordata; class Mammalia; order Carnivora; family Felidae; genus Leopardus; species Leopardus geoffroyi. Next base: position 177,349,282 of record NC_059328.1, on the reverse strand, counting down.
AGATGTTATAAACAAACCAAATGGTAACCACAAATCAAAAACCAGTCATAGATATGCAAAACGTAAAGAGAAAGTATATCACTACAGAAAGTATATCAAGTATATCACTACAGAAAGCCAACTAACTGTGAGAGGAGAGAGCAAGAGAAGAAAAGAAAAGAGAACTACAAAAACAACCACAGAATACGAAACAAAATGGCAGTAAGCACACACCTGTCAATAATTACTTTGAATGTAAATAGACTAAATACTCCAGTCAAAAGATATAAGGGCACAGAAGGATAAAAGGGCAAGACCCATCCATATGCTGCCTACAAGAGACTCATTTCAGACCTAAGATACAAGCAGATTGAAAGCCAAGGGATGGTGAAGCATTTTTCATACAAATGGATGTGAAAAGACAGCTGGGGTAGCAATACTTATATTGGACAAAATAGATTTTAAAACAAAGACTGTAACAAGAGACAAAGAAGGACACTACATAATAATAAAGGGAACAATCCAACAAGAATATATAACAGGGTACCTGGGTGGCTCTATCCCTTAAGCGTCTGACTCTTGGCTTCAGCTCAATTCATGATCTCATGGTTCATGAAATCAAGCCCCACATTGGGCTCTACACTGATGGTGTAGAGCCTACTTGGGATTCTCTCTCTCCCTCTCTCTTTGCCCCCCCAAATAAATGAACTTAAAAACAAATAAACTTAAAAAAAGAATATAGGGGCGCCTGGGGGGGGTTCAGTCAGTTAAGCGTCCAGCTTCGGCTCAGATCATGATCTCACAGTCCATGGGTTCAAGCTGCATGTCAGACTCCGTGCTGACAGCTTGGAGCCTGGAGCATGTTTCAAATTCTATCTCTCTCTCTCTCTCTGCCCCTTGCCTACTCACATTCTGTCTCTGTCTGTCTCTCTCTTTCTCTCAAAAACAAATAAACATTAAAAAAAAAGAATATATAACAATTGCAAATATTTATGCACCCAACATGAAAAGACCCAAAAACATAAAGTAGTTAATAACAAGCATAAATAATCAATAGTAACACAATACAAGTATGCAACTTTAACACCCCACTTACATCAATGGATAGATCAGCTAAACAGAAAATCAACAAGGAAACAGGCTTTGAATGATACATTGGACCAGAGGGATCTAACAGATATATTCAGAACATTCCATCCTAAAACAGAATACACATTCTTTTCAAGCTCATATGTAACATTCGCCACAATAGATCACATATGAGGCCAAAAATAAGTCTCAATAAATTCAAAAAGATGAAAGTCATACCATGCATCTTTTCTGAACACAATGCTATGAATCTAGAAATCAACCATAAAAAAAAATCTGTAGAGAGCACAAATACATGGAGTTTAAATAATATGCTACTAAACAATGAATGGGTCAACCAAGGAATCAAAATATACATGGAGGCAAATGAAAATGAAAACACAAAAATCCAAAATCTTTGGGATGCAGCACAATTTGTTCTAAAAGTGAAGTTCATAGCAACACAGGCCTACCTCAAGAAGCAAGAAAGATCTCAAATTAACAACTTAACTTTACACCTAAAGGAGCTAGAAAAAGAAAAACAAACAAAACTCAAACCAGTAGAAGGAAGGAAATCATAAAGATTAGAGCAAAAACAAATGACATAAAATCTTAAAAAAAACAATGCAAGAGATCAATAACACCAGGTGCTGGTTTGTATAAGTCAATAAATTGATAAACCTTTAATCAGATGAATCAAAAAAATATAAAGAGAGAGAAAAAACTCAAATAAACAAAATCAGAGATGAAAGAGGAGAAATAACAATGGATGCCACAGAAATACAAAGGATTATAAGAGAATATTATTAAAAATTATATGCCAACATATTGGACAACTGAGAAGAAATGGATAAATTTCTAGAAACATATAACCTCCCAAAACTGAATCAGGAAGAAGTAGAAAATTTGAACAGACTGATTACCAGCAATAAATTGAATCAGTAATCATAAAACTCTCAACAAACAAAAGTCCAGGACCAGAGAGCTTCACAGGTGAATACACCCAAATATTTAAAGAAGAGTTAGGGGTGTACCTGGCTATTTCAGTTGGTATACCATGATTTCAGGGTTGTAAGTTCAAGCCCCATGTTGGCTGTGGAGCCTACTAAAAAACATTTAAAAAAAATAAAGAGTTAATACCTAGTTTTCTTAAACTATTCCAAAAAATAGAAGAGGAAAGAAAGCTTCCAAATTCATTATATGAGGTCAGCATTACCCTGACACCAAAACCAAATAAAGACACTACAAAAAAAGAGAATTACAGACCAATATTTCTGATGAACATAGATGCAAAAATCCTCACCAAATATTAGCAAACTGAATCCAACAATACATTAAAGAAGTCTTTCACCACGATCAAGTGGAATTTATTCCTGGGATGCAAAGGTGGTTCAATATTCACAAATCAATCAATGTGATATAGCACATAAACAAAAGAAAGGATGAAAACCATATGATTATTTCAGTAGATGGAGAAAAAAGCATTTGACAAAGGACAACATCCATTCATGATAAAAACCCTCAACAAAGTCACTTTAGAGGGAACATACCTCAACATAATAAAGGCCATATACGAAAAACCCACAGCTTACATCATACTCAATGGTGAAAAACTGAAAACTCTCCCTAAGTCCAGATGTCCACTCTTACCACTTTTATTCAACATAGAACTCAGAATCCTAGCCACAACAATCAGACAAGAGAAAGGAATAAAAGGCATCTAAATTGGTACAGAAAAAGTAAAACTTTTATTATTCGAAGGTGACATGATACTATATGTGGAAAACCCTAAAGACCCCACCAAAAAACTACTAGAACTGATCATTGAATTCAGTAAGATTGCAGGACACAAAACTGATGTACAGAAATCCACTACATTTCTATACACTAATAATGAAGCAGCAGCAAGAGAAATTAGGCAAACAATCCCATTTGCATTTGCACCCAAATAATAAAATACCTAAGAATAAGCTTAACCAAAGAGATGAAAGACCTGTACTCTGAAAACTATAAAACACTGATGAAAGAGGATAGAGATGACACAAACAAATGGCAAGACATTTCATGCTCATGGACTGGGAGAACAAATACTGTTAAAATATCCATACTACCCAAAGCAATCTACAGATTTAATGTAATCCCTATCAAAATACCAACAGAATTTTTCATAGAACTAGAACAAACAATTCTAAAATTTGTATGGAACCACAAAAGACCCCCAATAACCAAAGCAATCTTGGAAAGAAAAAAACCCCAAAACTGGAGGAATCACAATCCCAGATTTTAAGTTATACTACAAAGCTGTGGTAATCAAAACAGTATGGCACCAGCACAAAAATAGACACCTAGATCAATAGGACAGAATAGACAGCCCAGAAATAAATCCATATTTATATGGTTAAATAATCTTAGATTAAGGAGGTAAGAATACACAATAGGTAACAGATAGTCTCTTAAATAAATGGTTCTGGGAAAACTAAACAGCTATATACAAAAGAATGAAACTGGGCCATTTTCTTACACTATATACAAAAATAAACTTAAAGTGGATTAAAGACCTAAATGTGAGACCTGAAACCATAAAAATCCTAGAAGAGAGCACAGACAGTAATTTTTCTGACATTGGCAACAGCAACATTTTTTTCTAGATAGGTCTCTGGATGCAAGGGAAACAAAAGAAAACATAAACTATTAGGACTACATCAAAACAAAAAGCTTCTTCACAGTGAAGGAAACAATCAATGAAACCAAAAGACAACCCACTATATGGGAGAAGGTATTTGCAAATGACATATCTGATAAAAGGTTAGTATCCAAAATATATAAAGAACTCATAGAACTTAACACACACACACACACACACACACACACACACACACACACACACAATCCAATTAAAAATGCACAGCAGAAGACAATGAACAGACATTTCTCTAAAGAAGACATAAGGTTGGCCAACACATGAAAAGATGTTAAACATCACTAATCATCAGGTAAATGCAAATCAAAACAACAATAAGATATCACCTCATATCTGTCAGAATGGCTAAAATAAAAACCTGAAAAAAAAAAGTGTTGGCGAGGATGTGGAGAAGAGGAAACACTCTGTGAAGGGAATGCAGACTGGTAAACTAGGGCGGCCCCTGTAGGAAACATTAAAGAGTTTCCTCAAATGTTAAAAATAGAACTACCATGTGATCCAGTAATTCCACTACTGGGTATTTACCCAAAGAATATGAAAATACTAACTTGGAAAGATACATGCACTTTTCTGTTTATGGCAGCATTATTTACAAGAGCCAAAATGTGAAAGCAATCCAAGTGTCCACCAACAGGTGAATGGATAAAGAAGAAGGGGTCTATATATACAATGAAATATTACTCAGCCATAAAAAAGAATGAATTCTTGCCATTTGCAACAACGTGGATGGAGCTAGGGAGTATAATGCTAAGTAAAGTAAATTAGTCAGAGAAAGACAAATATCATATGATTTCACTCCTATGTGGAATTTAGGAAACAAAACAACAAACAAAAAAGAGAGACAAACCAAAACAGACTCTTAACTGTTATCTCATGAGACTACAAGCTTCATGAAGGCAGAACTGTTTTTCTCAGTACTTTGAAAAATGCTTGGCACGTGGTAGTCAGTAAAGGTTTGTGAGAAGAAAGAATGAATTAACCTCCATAAACTTGCAAAATGATATTCTTATCCTCTTTTTCCAGATATGGAAATAGAGGATCAGAAAAGTTGGGTGATCTATCCAGCATTCCAAAACATGGCCCACATCTAAATCCTGTGGTTTTGAATGCTACACTGTCTCCCAAATGCAGAGGGGCTTCTCATGAAAATAAATAAGAAAGGCCTGGAAGCGGTGTAAGTAGCTAAAGAGGAAGGCAGTCTGGTTCTTGTTAATGAGGTTATGGTAGCACTGGGCGTTGTATGGAAACCAATTTGACAATAAATTTCATATTTAAAAAATAATAAAAAATGAGGTTATGGTTATAGAAAAAGAGCAGGCTCAGTTTGAGGGGGCTGGAGATGAAGTAAGGTCCTTGGGGTTTCAACCTCACATCATAATAATGATGTGATGAGGGAAGTAGGTTTGCAAAGGGATAGGGCTCTCAGAGGATCCTGTGGAATGGAGGGAAGAGACTGGACAGCAGGAGGAAAATGAGCCAGAAAGAGAGTGAGGCTTTCCAGCAGCCATGGGGATAAAAGCATGAACGTGTGGTTGACTGAACGTAAGTGTCTACTTTGGGAAGTCTTTGCAGACTCCAGGAACAACCAGCTGGGACAGAATCGGGGGCGGGAGGGGGGATGGTGGTGAACTGCTCAGGTGTATCAGAAAGTACTCAACCAGGATGAGTCTATGGTATTTACTGTATTCCTCTAAGTTTTCTGAGCACTCTTCTCCCTGGAGAGACTTCTACTTACTAGCATGGCCTGTTTGCCCCTCATCAAATTCTGGCATAACCCCCAGTTCCTCTGGACTCCTGCTTCACTGCTATGAGCTGAGCTACATCCTGCTGCAGAGGCCAGGGGCAAGAATATAAATCATGCTCTCTCTGGAAGGAGAGGAGTGTCTGCACAAGAAGGCCAGCGATGGATTTTCCAGGGGGAGAGTTAAAAGTTTAAAGTTTCTGATGTATACATAATACCACATCTTATGCTCTCAGAAGTGGGTGTAAATTTATCTGGGTATGGTCTTAGACCACTTAAGAAACTGGCAGGTTTAAAAGGAATGGACAAATAGCTTTTAAAATATAGAAGCTCCTGACATCAGACATATTCCATTATGGTTAAAAATCTGTGTAGTTATATTTAGAGAGGGACAAAAAAGAGTAATATTAGGTTTATTGTGTCCATCACTAAAAAGCAAAATGTTTAGTATTAAGAGTTTCCAATAAAAACTATACCTTAAAACTGGAATCCAAATAATCCCAAACAGATAGTGAAGTGTATAGAAACAGGCTGGTGGCTCCTGAAAGGCAACCACAGCTGGCTCCCAAGCCCCCTTTGCCTGGAAACAGTTGCTAGGCAGTATTAGATTTGCTCACAAATGCACTTTTCACCCAGTGATGGGTATTATGATAAGATACATGCCACCTCCCAATCAATTTTTCTGCTCCTGTTTCATTAAAGGCAAGAGACTCTGGTCAACATTATTGATGACGGCACTGAATTGTGCCTGTCTATTTCCTGAACAAAAAGATTAAGATCTTTGCCTTCTAGGTCTGGGAGTATTTAGAAAAGTCTGAGAGCTACATATTTCCTTTGTTCTTAATTCCTTTGAGGCTAGTGGAAATGCTGTCCAGGGACCAGAATAATGGAATAGTGGATGTGAGACTCATCGTCCTTCAGGTTCTCTGATTGATTCACATAAAAACAATACTGCAATTCATTTAATTTGAACTTACTTTAAAAATATTTAGTAGACAGATTCTGAGAATTTGAAACATATAAAGAAAACATAGATATCATTCTAGAATTCTAAGGTGTTACTTTTGTATTGATGGCAGTCATGTGCTCAGTAATGCAAAAATAAAAGGCAAAAGTATGATGGCCCTTTTTCCAAATGGAGCTCTTTCTGCTACATCTGCCAAATCATTTATTGGATGTATTTCCATCTTTTGTACTCAACACTTCAAAAAACAAACATATCTTTTCTTCAAAGCACCTATGCTTCTAATATTCTTATTTTTGCTAAAAACACCTTCACATTCCTCATCCCGCAGACTTAAAATCCTGGAGCTATAATTGCCTCCTCCCCTATATTTTCTCCATGTCTAATAACCAAATCCTACTTCGTATTTCTTTTGTTCTCTCTTCCACTGAGCCATCCTGTCTATTGTTTTCTTGCATCATTTTATTCTGTTCGCCTCTATCTATCTATCTATCTATCCATCTATCTATCTCCCATTTTTTAGTCTGGAATTAAGAAGATCTAATCTTAGCCTCTCAAAAGCCTAACCAGCCTCCCGCTCTTGTCACCCCACACCTTCTTCAACATTCCTGGCACCCAGTAGGTGTGATTCCCTGCTTTCCTCTGTTCCTCTCCAAGTATTTATTCCTGCCTCTAAACCTGTTTCACCTGGAATGCCCTTAAATGCTTTTTGTCTCTAATCATCCCCAAATTTTGTCATCCCCTAAAGCTATTCTAGATTCCCACTTTCTCCATGGACCTTTCCTCAAGTCTCCAAACACACTAACGGAAAACTCTCACTAGTATCTTTCAAAATTAGTCAGTTGGCATCTCCATATGTTCTAGAATGGTAGTTAATCCAGAATGTTGTCATAATGAGAACGGATACATGTACCTATTCTGTACTAAGTTAGCACTAATCTAAATGCTTGCATTTGTTAAATTCGATTTTTCACAACTTCATGAAGTACATACGATTATAATCCCTATTTTTCTTTTTTTAAAGTTTTTTTTTAATTTCAAGTTTTTATTTAAATACTAGTTAGTTAACATATCTGATAAAATTGGTTTCAGGAGTAGAATTTAGTGATCCATCACCTACATATAACACCTAGTGCTCATCACAACAAGTGCCATCCTTAATACCCATCACATAATACCTATTTTTCAAATGAGGAAATTGGGACACAGGGCAGCTATATAACTTACCCAAGTTCACACAGTAAGTGGCAGAGTTGGGAATCAAACTCAGCCACGCTGGTTCCAGAGTCTATGCTCTAAACCACTAATCCTCATAATAGGTTCCTTGTAGTCTTAAAATTCCTACACATTTGACCAAAGAGAAAACAAGAAGGGGAAAGATTCAGTAACCCACCCAAAGTTACATAAAGCAGCATTTCTCAAAATGTAATATGCTATGAATTGCCCAGGGGTCTTTTAAAAATGCAGATTCTAATTTAGTAGGTATAGGATGGAGACTACATGTCTACATTTTTAACAAGTCCTCACATGGTACTAATTTTACTGGTCCACATACCATACTTTGAACAGCAAGTACAAACAGAAATGCTAGCTGAGACTTATTCCATCCAGTGTTACCTAAACATTAAAACAGGTAAGGTGGGAGAAAATGTGACTGAGACAATTTGCTAGGAAAAAAAATTACCCCATTTTGAATCATCTTCTTGCAGATCATGAGGGATGAATAAACTTTATAGTGCTTTTTTTCCACATGAATTTTTATTTTGTAGTAGTATAAGAGCTACATTTAGATAGTTTTAAGATTTACCACCCCTCTCAAACCTGTGCAAGTATTGAGCTTGTGCAAGATTTATCATCAATAAATTCACCATTCATGTCTCTATATCCCATCAATTAATTGCTCTGGGTAGTGGTTTAGGGATATGGGGTTGAAGGAGGAAAGAGTATTTGGGGGGAAATAGGCTTTCTGAGACCTCAGAAAGCTGGAGTTCAGGACACTACTCGTGGATCTGGGCATTCATTCTGCTTTTTCTTCTCAATGAACTTGCTGCTGAGTTAGGCTGGAGAACCAGAGAGTCGTAGATGTCTTAGTTGTTTTTTCCAGTGAGGGCATATATTGTCCAAGTTCTTCTTAAATAGTAAAGTATGTCCCTGGTACAAAAAGTACAGGATAGGGGCACCTGGGTGGCTCAGTAGGTTAAGCGGCTGACTTCAGCTCAGATCATGATCTCACGGTCTGTGAGTTTGAGCCCCGCATCAGGCTCTGTGCTGGTAGCTCAAAGCCTGGAGCCTGCTTCTGATTCTGTGTCTTCCTCTCTCTCTGCCCCTCCCCTGCTTGCTCTCTGTCTCTGTCTCTCTCTCAAAAATAAGAAACATTAAAAAAAATTTTTTTTTAAAGCATAGGATAAAATAAAACTGAAAAGGCTTACCTTTTGCAGCTAGTATTAAAAGTTGTATGAAAAAAAAAATTAAAAAAAAGAGGGGCGCCTGGGTGGCGCAGTCGGTTAAGCGTCCGACTTCAGCCAGGTCACGGTCTTGCAGTCTGTGAGTTCGAGCCCCGCGTCGGGCTCTGGGCTGATGGCTCAGAGCCTGGAGCCTGTTTCCGATTCTGTGTCTCCCTCTCTCTCTGCCCCTCCCCCGTTCATGCTCTGTCTCTCTCTGTCCCCAAAAAAATAAATAAAAACGTTGAAAAAAAAATTAAAAAAAAGTTGTATATCCCTCTTTTAAGGGCTCTGGTGGCCAAGGGAAGCTGCTGAGATATGTGGCCAGCTGACTTCCACTAAGCCTCTATGTCCTGGGCCAAATACACAAATCCATCAGAAACTTCAGGACAGTGAGTAGGTATATTCTCTTTCTAGCCATCTATCATCTATTTAAGCCTACAAAGTTAAAAAACAAAAGAAAAAAGCATGACAGTTCTTCTGATGTCATTTCCTTCTTTGTTTAAAAAAATGTTTGTTTATTTTGACAGAGAGAAAGAAAGAGGGTGAGCAGGGGAGGAGCAGAGAGAGAGAATCCCAAGTGCTGACAGAACAAAGCCCAAAGCGGGGCCTGATCTCACAAATCATGAGATCGTGACCTGAGCCGAAATCAAGAGTTAGACATTTAACTGACTGCCCCCTTTTTCCTACCACTCTGGCCCTCTCCACATCTGTGATTTTGTGGGCCAAATTCTGTTTGCTTCATCTTCCCTTACCTAAAGTCGTAGTTCTGTAACCTACTCTATTTTGCCCTTAAACAAGTATGTATCCAGGAGCTTTTATTATGGACTTTAAATAACATTAATCACCAACTAAAGATATCTTTTTGTTGTTAGAGAAGGATGTAAAAGAAAACAGTATTCCTTACATTTCTCTTAGATGTATTTAGAATGCCAGATAAAATAGCTCTTTGAGACCTGAAAAATAAACTTTGTGGGTTTCTCTCATATATGAGAATCAGGAATTATTCAAAAATTAAGCTTTTTTTTAAAGGACACTGCAAAGATGCTTTCGATTTACTATAGTATTTTTACACATATTTATACAACATGATTTTCTGTTAATAAAATTTTAATTGTATAATGATACTTTCCAGTATGCAATGTACTCTCATTTTCAATATATTACTTCTGGAGTAATTAATAAATCTGAATTATTAAAGACATTATCGTTTTTAAAAAGATTTTGAGGGCCTTCAAAAATATCTCCTCATATATTTTTCATAGCTTCATTATATAAGTAATTTTGTTGAAAATCTATAGCTCTGAGAACTGTCATGCTGTTTCATTAATTTGTCTCCTCTTTCTAAAATATAATTAAGTGTATGGGGGAGGAAGGATTTATTTTGGTTCCCTCAATATTATGCTCTTTAATTTATAGAAAAGCATTTTGCCTCACAAACTTTTATTTTAGTAGAAATTGTCTTTTGCCATGTCAGCCACCATGATCTTTGTGTCATAGATTTCCCAGGATACATCCCAAATGAGTGCTAGGAAAAGAGAAAGCTCTCTCAGATAATTTACTATTACAGCATTGATTTCTGTATCGATTACAGAGTGGTTGATTTCATAGCTTTCTTGGTTCACTGCATTTAAAATCAAGTCCAAATCTGTACTTTGTAGAAAGTTGTTTTAAAGAGCACACAAAAATCCAAAACTGTTTCATTAGGGTGACACTGGAGACAAAAAATCCTCTAAATTTTATAGAGGCCATCATTTCACTGACAGAGATGGGCTTCCTACAGTCAACTTACTGCAGTGAATCTTGCTTGCAATCATGAGTTATCTGTATTTGGCAATGCTACGGACTCCCATACTCCAACATTTAGGAGCACATAAACTTGAAAGAATGAAGACATTTTCTGAAGATGCACTTAAATTAAATGCAGAAGACCTGAGGTGGAGAAAGAATTTGAAAGCAAATGGTAGTATATATTGACACCCTTCATGAAAGCACAAGACTGATTTTATTATGTACAGAATAACCAGATTTCATACTCAAATAACAAGCAGCTTTGCCAGAAAAAAAGATTTGGGAGGAGCAAACAAAGAAAAAAAAATTCACAGGTAAAGTTTTGCATTTGGCAATGCTACAGACTCCCATACTCCAACATTTAGGAGCACAAAATAAAACTACATAAAAAGAAAGGTTTTATATAAGTGAACTAAAAATTAGAGTACTAAGGAGCAAGAATGATTTGACAACGAAAATCAAAAAACAATTAAATTAATTTTTAAGTATATGCTTAAAAAAGATTGATGAAAAATGAGGGAAATTAAGATACAAGCAGACTTTAAAAGTGAGATCAAGATACACAATAATTAAAAGGCTCAAATTCTTACACAGAGACATTTCTCGGATATTCCACATTTTGTATGAAGAGAAGCGATCCTTTTAACAGGAACAAAGCCTCAATGGTGCTTTGTCAATCAATTTTCCATGTTAATACAATAGAATATGAAATAGTAATCAATACAATGAGTAAGAAGCATTTCTAAGAAATAAAAGCTATGTCAGACTGTAAGAAAAACATTATTGTTGAGTCAAAGAATAATGAGAATGATAGTTAGAATCATGTTACATGAAATATTTACTTGGCTTCAAGAATAGTAGGATTCGAATCGCTTCAATCACAAAAGCAAAAAGCAAGTCAAAGTCTACCTTAAAATGGAACGGATTAAACCAGTAAACAGAAGAAATGAGTCCAACTAGTGTGAGAAGATCAGCTAGGGCAGGCCCAGCAAGGTTTCACTTCATCTTTAAAGAGACCAACAGGGAAGTGAGCAGAAGTTTCAGACAAGATAGAAAATGCTACCTACACAAGGGTCCGATTCCAGTCATCCTCTCTCCATTTCTAGCCCCTGGACAACACTCCTCGAAGACCAATCTTCCCATGAAGGACAAGAGCATACTTCTCTTTTGTAGTTATTTTCACTTTGAATTCAAATAATGGCCTATAATGAGTGCAGCCACTTTTTTCCTAATAACAAACTCACCACTAGGTTGCAGTCTTAGCTCAACCGCTTCTTTAAGAATATCTGTTTGCACGCAGTAAACCATTTTAACGATTGAGCACATACTACTTCTCCCTGGTGACAAGAACTGATACAAGCCACACTCACTTTATCAGTTCAGCAGCCCACCTAGATTCTGTAACAGATACAGTGTTCTTCAAGAGCATCAAAACTCACACATTGCTCCCCTACCACCTACCCCCTCTCAAAAAAATCCTCACAAGCTGCCCATCAAAAACGAAACAAAACAAAACCAAAAACCCAAAACCAAAAACGCTCACTCACCAGCAGGCAGCCTCTTAAGAGCTTTCCTCCACTACAAGGCACATGATCATGTAACCAACAAAAATCATTTCTGGAGTATTTTAAGCTGCTATTTTCAATATAGGATCAAAAGTTAAATAACAGGTGCATCATCACTTCTCTTCATTTCCAGGATTTTCTTGGGTCCTAAGATCCCATATAAGACCTCCATTGGCCTTGTGCTGATCCCTTTGAAAAGTCCCCCTTTCTGTAAGCATTGTGGGCACTTCTGTGAGTAATTCCCCAAACGAGCTTCAGGTAATGTGCATTCTTCTATCTCTAAAACCATAGTTAAAAAAAAAAAATTTTTTAACGTTTATTTCTGAGGAAGATAGAGACAGAGCACCAGCAGGGGAGGGGCAGAGAGAGAGGGAGACACAGAATCTAGAGCAGGCTGCTGGCTCTGAGCTGTCAGCACAGAGCCCAAAGTGGGGCTCGAACTCACGAACTGAGAGATCATGGCCTGAGCCGAAGTCAGTCAACCGACTGAGCCACCCAAGCGCCCCAAAACCATATTTTTAAAGGAAATTTACACTCTTTATTTTTTATTTTATTTTATTTATTTTGATAGAGAACATACAAATGGGGGAGGGGCAGAGAGAGAGGGAGAGTGAGAATCCCAAGCAGGCTCCATATTGTCAGCACAGAGCCCTATGCAGGCCTGGCACTCATGAACCACGAGATCATGACTGTAGCCTAAATCAAGAGTCACGTGCTTAACCGACTGAGCCACCCAGGTGCCCGGACACTTTTTATTTTTAAAGGGAAAACCCAGGGATGGACAAAAAAAAAAAAATAATAATACTAAGGAAATGAAACACTAATGTCTTATTTGTAATGTATTTGAATCCTTTTGATTCCTTATCTAATGGAAGTGCTCCTAAATGTTGTATTCTTCTTCCATGGATGACTCATAAGTTTTGTGGATGTTTTTGGGTGGGGAGGCAGGGAATAGCCATCACAAATTCTTTTGGAGGAAATGCTTAGTTATTTAGTTTGGAATAAATTTTTAAAAATATTTCCAATGATACTAAATCACCCAATTATAATTTAAAAATAAGTCATACGTATCTATAATTCTCCCAAATTCCTACAAGGTAAAGCAACTGGGAACAATCCCATAAAATAGACAACATTCATTTAGAGCCTAATGCAGGCCAGACCACACAGTCAGTGCTTGCCACACAGTTTCATTTAATCTGCTCCCAAACCCTGTAAGGTAAATTCTTTTACTATCCAGGTAGTCTTCCCTTTGCATGGTAGATAATACAGGACTATAAAAATGTGCAGGCTGAAAGTGTGCAGAGAGTCTAATAATCAATGGGAAAAATTACAATGGTCCATGATTTTAAAAACGTTTTGTCAAAGCTTTTAAAATTCTCTTACTGTTAGATTCTAAATATGTGAGGAAATCTAAAAATTTATAAAATTAGTAAATTAGTATACTGTAATTTAAAACATTAGAAACATATAGAACTGAAGTATTTTATTTCTTATTGAGATTTAGTTATAAACACTAAGTTATAAACACTTATGGAGAGTAGTCTGAACAGCTCCAGCTTCCTTCTGCCTGTCATGTATCTTACAATATGGAGCCAGCGTCTTTCTTACTCTTTGGCAAATGGACATAGTCTGTTCTCAGTCTGGATCAGCTTATCCTTTATCAATGTCATGCCATATCATTGAGACTTCCTTTCGTGGGAAGTTTCTTTTTTTAATTTTTTTAACATTTATTTTTGAGAGAGAGGGAGAGAGGGGAAGAGATAGAGAGAGTGCACATGAGCAGAAGTGGGGGAGGAGCAGAGAGAGAGGGAGACACAGAATCCGAAGCAGACTCCAGGCTCTGAGCTGTCAACACAGAGCCTGAGGTGGGACTCAAACTCACGGACCACGAGATCATGACCTGAGCCCTAAGTTGGACGCTTAACAGACTGAACCACCCAGGGCCCCTAGCGGGAAGTTTCTTGCCAGCGTCTCGCTCTGGGATGTCTTCCCCTTTTTCTTCATAATTACTTTCCTCGTGTTGCTAAGTAGCCTTCACTGTTTCTCTGGTTCCAGGTCTAGGGGCTCTCCCCTGGCAGCAATGCTAACATTCCCATGGTCAGCTACTTCTTTCACTCCATTTATGTTTGATTTCAATTTCATTTCTAGCATCAGCACTTTTCATTTCTTTGCTGCATTTCATCTTTTTTAGCTCATTTCTTCTTTTGGTTAGCGATTTTTGTAAAATGTTACATGTGTTTATCCCTGCCAAGGAGGCAATACAATATAGGCTTTGCGGTCTGTGCATGAAGTGAATAACAGGTGCACAGTGCCAATCAGGGACAGACTTTGAAAAAGGTGATGTGATAAATTATTGACCGTAATGTGCATCTATTATTTTACATGGCAATTTGAGACTGAAATGCTAGCAACAAAGTTTGTATTTTATGCAATTACTCACAGTTACTACACGTGGTAACTGCCGTTTGAACTGTGTTGTTGGGAAACTGGTATAATTTAACTAAACGATGGTGACTGAAACGTGTACATGTTGGAACCATGCAAAGCAAGGACTGCCTATACTTATTTTAAGTAAAAGAAGGACAAGAAAGGTTAAGTAATTTTACTGGTGTCATATACAGCAAGTAAGGAGCCAAACTAAGTTTCAACCTTAATTTTTTCTAGCTGTTAAGACTCAGGTCTTAATATTTTTTAACCTCTTCATCCCTTTCACCTATTTTACCCACCCCCCTACCACTCTCCCCTTTGGCAACCACCAGTTTGTTCTTTGTATTTAAGCACTGTTTGTTGGCTCATTTGTTTTGTTTTTCAGATTCCACATATAAGTGAAATTGCATGGCATTTGTCTTTCTCGGACTGACATATCTCACTTAGCATAATACACTTTAGGTTCATCCATGTTGTTGCAAATGACGAGTTCATTCTTTTTATGAATAATATTCCATTGTGTATACATACCATATCTTCTTTATCCATTCATCTATCAATATATACCTAGGTTGCTTCCATATCTTGTAAATAATGCTGCAATAAACATAGGGGTGCATATATCTTTTCAAATTACTGTTTTCATATTCTTTGGGTAAATATCCAAAAGTGGAATTATGGGATCATATGGTATTTCTAATTTTTTGAGGAACCTCCATACTGTTCTCCTCAGTGGCTGCACCAGTTTACATTCCCACGAACAGGGCACGAGGATTCCTTTTCCTCCACATCCTCCCAATGCTTGTTGTTTCTTGTGTTTTTTACTTCAGCCATTTGACAGGTGTGAGATAGTATCTCCTTGTGGTTGAGGTCTTGACAATTTTGAATCGATTTGTTGACAGTGCCTTGAGTTCTGCTTAGTGATGTGTCTCTTACTTTTCAGCTTAACAAAGTGACAGTATCTTATATTTTGAGGAATATTTAACTACTCCCTAGTCTGTGTTTCCCAAACCGTGTTCCAAGATATTGCTAATAGGTATGGTAGAGACCCTAGAACAATGTCCCTGGGGATCAATGGGGCATTAAGGAGGCCAGACTGAGTGGAGGAGGCAATAGGAGAAGAGCCAGAGCTTTGGAATAAGAGAGGAACCAAGAAGCTAGGCCATGTAAGATCTTATAGGTCTGCATCAGGATTTGGTCTTTTATTCTGAGATGGGGAACTACTGAATGATTTTGAGCAGAAGATTATGGTGTAAGAGAAATGAATGAGCATCCTTCTCTTCTCTCAGGCCTGGTAATTAATGGGAAGGAGGTGCAGGGGAGAGAGGTAGACAGAGAGAAAAGCAGACATGAGAACCACTCTGCTGTCTTGGCTTTGACCTGGCAATGGGGAGGAATGCTCAGTATGTGAGGGAAATACTGAAGGTAAAGGAGCAGTGCTTGCCCCACTTTGGAAGAAAGTTCTCTCAGACTGCCCCACCCCACCCCATCCCACCCTGACATGGAGCAGTTACAACATGTTGACATAGCATGATCAGATAGAGAGTTGCCAAGAGGTTACATTTCTGGGCTGCGAATCCTTTTAAATAGTGGCCATGCAGGGAAGGTGGCCAGAAGTTGGCTACAGGGTAGACTTCTCAGGTAGGGCTATATTGCAGTCACAGATTTCCAAGGGGAGCCTCGATAACTCAAAGCATGCTCCCTGGATGGGCTGCGTCACCACCATCACCACCTAGGAGATTTTTGAAAAATTTAAAGTCTCAGGCTCTACCTAAAGCCTACTTACTCCGAATCTCTGGGGCTGAGGTCCAGGAATTTGTATTTTAACAAGCTATCCTGGTGATTCTTATTCCTGTTAAAGTTGGAGAGCACGTGTCCCTAGCATCATCAGTAGCTGAAAGTGAGGCTGAGTCCATCAGTGAGTCCCACAAGGGCCTTTGCCTAAACTAGAAGGAACAGCAGCCTCCTTCAGCCACCAGGCAGACAGACTGCCCAGCATGCAAAGGAGGTAACGAAGGTAGAGCACTGGGAATGCCAGAGGCCTATCTTACCCCCATGCCTTCTGGTCATATAAGCCACATACCTCTCTTAATATAATAATAATAATAATAATAATAACAATAATATTAATAATATATCTTATTTCAGACATCTGACCTTCTTGGTGGAAGGAAGAGGATAGATAAGACACTAGGCATTTTATGCAAGTGAATCCAAGTACTTCCTGAGAGAACTACAGTTGACCCTTGAACAACACAGGGGTTGGGGGCACCAACCCCCTACACAGTCGAAATTCCATGTGTAACTTTTGACTCCCCCAAAACTTAACTACTAATAGCCCACTGTTGACCAGATGCCTTACCAACAACATAGTCAACTAACACATATTTTGTATGTTATCTGTATTCTATACTGTAATCTTACAATAAAGCTACAGAAAAGAAAATGTTATTAAGAAAATCAGAAGGAAAAGAAAATACACTTGCAGCACTGTACTGTAAAAAAATCTGTGTATAAGTGAATCTGCAGTTCAAACCTGTGTTGGTCAAGGGTCAACTGTATTTAAAATATTGGATGGACGTGTAAACTAGATTGGACTTTCTGTTTTGTTTTGTTTTTTGAAGCAGCAGATGGTGAGCATGGGAAGAAGACAAGATTGGCTACAAAGTGACAAAGCTTCCAAGTTATCTGCACATTTCAATTATTGTATTACAATTACATATGTTAGCATGCATTATCAGTCTCCAAGAGTGAAAGACTGTGCAGTATTCCCACACTTATTTCAACACAGGACCCTGTGTGTTTCCTCCAAGAATAATAAAAACTAACCCTGATTGCATGCTTACTATCTGCCAGGGACTATATTAAGTAAAAATACACCCCCAATAACACTATAGAATAACCCCAAAGTAGTTTCTGCACCATTCCCATCGCAGCAGAGGAAAATTGCAGTGAAGCTCAGGGGTGCTCCTCACCTGCATAGGCCTCTTCCAAAGCCCTGTCTCTAATTTTGTATTTATAGTTTTGCATGTTTTTCTTTTAAAGGGCCACTATATTTCAGCTCCAATATCCCTTGCTACCTGACTGCCACCTACATGCAAAGTCCGTAACAGAGCTCACCTGGTAAAGAAAAATAACAGGAGAAAAGATCTGCATTAGCCATTTGCATCTTAGAGATTGGGACACTGAGATATGGAGATATACAGCGATATACAGATAGTAAATTATTCAGTACCTCAAGAGCTGGAATTTGCACCCTAGTCATCTGACCCCACATCCCACACCCTTAATCACTAGGCTGTAGTGCCTCCCTTCAGCTTGCAGTGTTATTTCCATTACAAACTAGTTTTGGAATGTGTTTATAGTAGACCAGGTCAGGCATCTTGGGGGGAAAAATTAATCCACCTACATACACCCATACAGAGTTAAGTAGCCACATGAGAGTTTAAAGATAAAGCAAACCCAGTTCTGCCAGATGGGAAACCAGGTTCAGGCTGCTGGCTCCCACTTTACCTCCAACTGTGGGCCAAAAAGGACCAGAAGAGGGAGGAGGAAATTTATGAAACTGAGAGCCATGTTCAGCAATGGAAACCAAACTTGTGAGTGCTCCTTATGAATGAGAAGGTAGTATAAGCCCAATGTAGAGTGAAAATGGTGGTGAGGGTAGAGGGAAGGGCCAGAAGGTAGAAGTAGAGATTCGGATTGAGGTTGATAGTGCTGATGGCAAATTCTTCTTCCCCTCTTACTCTTCTGTGGGAACGTAAAACTGGGAGTGGCAATCATAGTCAGTCAGCCAAACTGGGGCCAGAACTAGAATATACCTCTTCATTTTAATGTTGGAAGTTTGACCAACATTAAAGGCTTACAGGTTTGTAGAGAAATAAAAGCTCTGCAATATGGGACATTTGCTGTGCATTAACACACACACACACACACACACACACACACACACACACACACTGCATGAGCATGAACCTCCCAGACCTAGAACATTACCCATTACATTGATTTCATGGAGCTAGAAAGCAAGAGTATCAGCTGGAAACAACCGCATTAAGATAGGAATAGTGCCTGGATCTAGCTGGAGTGGAAGTCAGAGGAGGTAGTGTGTAACTGTGCATTTCCTGTATTCCTCACTCCCTGACCAAGAAAGGAAATAAAATATAAAGGTGTTTGCTCTGAGACATGAACAGTGCCTCCAGTGGAGGGACTGAGAACACCTCGAAGGGAGGAGTGGACCACTGAAAGGGAAAATAGCACAATGGAACCCTGATTAAGGTACACATGCATTTCTTCTCTCCTCCCCTGTCTTCTCATTCCCTCTCCACTCATTTTTTCTCTTCTGTCTCATGCACACCTGCACATGTGTGTGCACACACACACACCCTATGAGAAACATAAGCCAAGGTTTAGGCTTTTGTTCAAGGTAAATGTCACTAACCAAGGCAATCCACTGTGCCAAAAAATAAAGATGAGCTTAAAGGGAAAATTAATTAGATCTCCAAGGAAGGTGAGCATTTTGAAATAAAGATAACAAACTCAGAGGACAACAGAAGTTAACAATTTCAAAGATAGGGACACCTGGGCGGCTCAGTTGGTCAAGTATCAGACTCTTGGTTTCAGCTCAGGTCATGATCCCAGGCTTGTGGGATCAAGCCCTTCATCAGGCTCCACACTGAGCATGGAGCCTGCTTGCAATTCTGTCTCCCTCTGCCCCTCTTCTCTGCTCATGCACATGCTTTTTCTCTAAAATAAAATTTTTTTAAAAATTAAAAAAAAAATTTCAAAGACAAAGAAAATTCTAAATGTTTCCAGAGGCAAAAAGAAAATATAAAAATAAAAAAAGGAAATAAAAGTAATCACCTTCAAAATCAGGAATCACAGAGGGATTAGACTTTTCAACTGCAATACTGGTTAGAAAACACCGGAGCTATATCTTCAGAGTTCAGAAGGAAAATACATTTAAACCTAGAATCTTACTTCTAGCCAAATTATATTTTAAATGTGAGGAGAAATAAATATTACAGGAAGTTTACCATACATCCTCTTTGAAATAACTATTATAGCCCAAACTCCAGAGGAAAAAAGAGACAAATTCAGGAGCAGACAGTGAGATAAATGTGAAAGAGTAAAGAATTGTGTACTTTAATTGTTTAAATGAGCCATTACTACAAATAAGCCCACTTGACTAATATGAATCTGGAATAAAAATACTAAATCATACAAATAGGAGCTTGGCGTGCACAGATGTAGATAAAAATGTTTTAAGAACCAGATAAGATTATCTGTTTGGGGAAAAGACTGAGATATTGATAAACTTTAGATAGTTCTTCTACTTTAGTAACTTTGAAGTAACTGCCAGGAGAGTAAAAGTAGAATGAGTAACTTTCTCCTTTTTTTTTTAAGTAAGCTTTTTTAAGTAGGGCTTGCACCCCAGCCTCATGACCCCGAGATCAAGACCTGACCTGAGATCAAGAGTTGGATGCTTAACCAACTGAGCCATCCAGGTGCTACTAAAATGAGTAACTTTCAGAACAGAGGAAGCAAATTTGATTACCCAATAAAGGAAAGGAAAGGAGAAAAAGAAACGAAAGTCAGGAAGAAAGCATGGTGCTTCTTCCTAGCTTCCCTCATGGTTTTGTATCTAGGCAGTTACTTTGGAAAGAATCCCAAAGAACTGGGGGACTTGCCAGTAGGGGACTGGCAAGAGTGACACTGAGAGGAGGGAAACCAATTTAACAGAGTCCATTTAAGACTGCTTTATCAAGTCAATCACAATGGTGGGCAACTGGGGCTCAATCCACTAGGGTCTTCTGAGAAGCCAGACAGAATGCACCTTAGAATTATCTACTCAAAGGATAGAAGAGAGGAATATTTATCTTCCAGCTCCTATGCTTCATTGATCAAAGGTTGCCCATGGTTGTTAATTCATCTGCACTTCTTGGTTCACCCATCTGTCACATTGGTGAAAGGTTCTTGCAGGTGTCCCAGGCAGTGGTGGTAAAGTCTTGGAGTACAAAGCAAGAGATCCATAGTGCAGCTGAGACAATGTACTGTCAGGTTATATCTGTACACAGGTGGTGGCTTCAACAAAGCCTGGAGTAAAATGATAAGCCGAAAGATGACAGCAATAATTGTAATGATAAGCCTTATAAAGGGGTTCAATGCATCAGGTTAAAGAAATGCAGTGCTATGGTATTTAAAGGATGCATACAAAAATATTAATATACTGAGCTTCCAAAAGACCTGACAATCTATATTCTCTGACTTTAATGAAATAAAATTAGAACTGAAAAACAAGGTTCTTGGGGGAAACTCCTGCTTTTATTATGTCTTCTTCTACTTTTTTTTCTTTTTGGGGGGGTATAGTAAATTTGGTTATCTGAATGAGTCCTGTTGAAACAACTAAACATATTGAATAAATTTGTTAAGTTTTTAAATTTATTTTGAGAGAGGGAGAGAGAGAACAGGCAAGCAAGAGAGGAGCAGAGAGAGAGGGAGAGAGAGAATCCCAAGCAGGCTCCACACTGTCAGCTCAGAGCCTGACGTGGGGCTCGATCCCACAAACCTGAGGTCATGAGATCATGACCTGAGCTGAAATTAAGAGTCAGACACTTAACTGACTGAGCCACTTAGGTGCCCCCTGGAGAATTTTAAAAAAATCTTCCTAAAACTAACAAACAGCCAACAAGATTTTAAGGAGTTACCAGGAGTTACCAAAGCCTGAAGGGGACAAAGGAACCTAAAGAGGTAAGCCAATACAGTGTCCTCTTTGGGCCTGAAAGTGTTTGCCAATCCCAGTATATTTAAACTTCCATTCTGATAACTTCATTTGAGAAAAAAAGCCCAGCGTCACACAAGGTGAAGAATCTAAATACTATAGACACTTTCCATAATGATCTGGGCTCTCAAAAAGTTACATTCTGAGACTAAGTGTTAACTAGAAATGAACCAGCACTTATGGGGTATTACAGTATACATTTCCATCATTAACATAGACCCAGGGTCCTTAAGTCTTTTTTTTGCGGGGGGGGGGGGACCTTAAGTCTTAAACATGGATTAAGGTGTCCCTGATATGGTAATATAATTAAAGTAATATCTCTAGGTATTTGGCAGAAACCAATTTGAAACTTCTGGAAAAAAGTAACTTTATGCAAGATCTCAGAATATCCTTGTAATGTTTTTGAAAGTACAATGGCTATAAGGCAGCCCAAAATAACCAAGTTAATAAACAAAACACTATAAATGAGAACTGGGAAAAGCAATAGACAAAAGAAACAGATTTGCAAATGTTCAGATACCAGAATTATCAGTCAAAGACTGTAAAATAATTATGTTTAAATAAATAAAGACAAATTTGGAGGGAAGGTTTGCAATGAAAAAGAACCTATAAAGATTAATAAATCATATTTAAAAGGAAGCAAATTAAGCCTCTAAAACAGAAAAATACAGTGTCCCAAATTAAGAACTCAGTGGATAGGTTAAGCAGTAGATTACATTCAGCTAGGAAGATAAGTAAAGAGAAAATATCCAGAATACAGCATTGGGAGATAATAGAATATATGAAAGAGGGTTATTTATTTATTTATTTATTTATTTATTTATTTATTTTTCAATATATGAAATTTATTGTCAAATTGGTTTCCATACAACACCCAGTGCTCATCCCAAAAGGTGCCCTCCTCAATACCCATCACCCACCCTCCCCTCCCTCCCACCCCCCATCAACCCTCAGTTTGTTCTCAGTTTTTAAGAGTGAGGGTTATATTTTTAAAGGATAAAATAAGAAGGGTTGACATAGAAAATTGGTGTCTTAGAAAGAAAGAAAGGAGAGACCAATACTTTAAAAGATAATGGATGAAAATTCTACAAAGACATACATTATTCTATAAATTCAAGAAACTCAAATAGCCAATAGGCAAGTATAGCTGATTTCTGTACAGCAATAATGCAAGCTAAAAGTAAGTAGAATGGCATCTTTATTGTGCTGAAAAAGAACAGTCAAGCTATATTCAGTAGCAATATTTTTCAAGAATAAAGAGATTCTGTGAAAAAAAAAAGAAAGCATTTACTACCAATATACTCAGAGCAAAAATTCTAAAGCATCTACGAAAGAAATGAATAATGAAGAAAATGACAAATACTTAGGTAATCTATATAAACAATGGGTAATGTAAAACAATAGAAATAATGTCATGCAAGGTTTAAAAAAGTATATATATTTTCTGTAATGGTGAATCTGGTAATTCCAATCAACGCACCTGCTGAGAACTAGGAAAGCTATATTGGAGAGCCTAAGAAGAATTACAGCACCAGGGCTCAGGAAAAGAAAAAAAACAAACATGGGACAGCTGATATTTGGGACATCTATCGATTCTGGAAGAATCAGCTGATAGGCTAAAAGATGAACTGAGCTTTTCACAGACTCATAGGGTTAGCAGGACAAAAACTAGACTGCAGGGCCAATTAAGCAGTAATCTGGGACTTGTAACACTCCTTGCTTCAAGTGGCATCCCCAAATACTGCACTCCAGGAGTAAATGTGAACTAAAATAGAACAGTCAGCTTCAAATCACCTCAATAACTGGATTAAACTAAAATAGTCTGGGTCACTAATGCACCTAGACAAGAGTAAATCCTCTCTGGAGGAAAAACAGCGTCATGCTGATCCTCAAAATATTTCTACAGTTCTTCATATTCAATTCTAGTATCAAGCTAAACAAAACCCAGGCATACTAATAAACATCCCCAAATAGTAAGAGAAATAATAGTTAAAATAAAGAGATATACAAAGATAAAGATGTTATCAGATAGTGGTAGTTAAAATAATGCCTAATATCTTCAGGGAACTAAAAGCAAGATTTAGAATTTTGGCAGGGAACAGAAAACTATACAAAAGAGCTGAAAAGAAAGTCTAGAACTAAAAAGTACAATAACTGAAATTAATAATACGATGGATTGCTTTCAAGGCAGATTACACATGGCTCAAGAGAGAATTAATGAACCAGAAAACAGATCACAAGAAAATATCCAAACTGAAGGACAAAGAGAAGAAAGTTTAGAAAATAGAGGAAACAGTGTAAAAGAAGAGAATAAAGAATAAACAATAAAATAAGTATATGGATAAATACATTATAAATAAAATAGACTGCATAAAATATAATGCCTTTTGAATAAATGTATGAATATACATACAAATATATGCATATGTATGTATGTATACATGCATGCATGCTTACATATATATGCATATACCTACATGCATGTATACCATATACATATGCATGTGTATATATGTTGAGTGTCTTCTGTGAGACTCTTATCCACTCTACTGGGTTGTCTCTGAACAAATTAAGGAAAGATATTTTCAAAAATATTTAGGACTGAGTGAAAAGGCTTACTAAAAAGGAGGAAGATGTAAATAAATAATATACTAAACAAAAAGTGAAACTAGCCAAAAGAATAACATATTTTTAAAAAATTAATGAAAGCACATCATAAACTACAAGTTAGTAAATCTGAAAACTTGACGAAATGAAAACAAATACTGAAGAAAGAGAACATTTTGAAATCTACCAAGGTGAAAGAAAACTTTAACAGACCAATAGGTACTAAGGAAATTTAATCAATTATTGAAAAAAAACAGTTTACAAGTGGCCATGTCTGGGCTGTTTTACAGATAAGGTCCACAAGAAACCCATACCCTCCAATTAAAGCTAACCAATTAATGTTATAATGCTAGTACAGTCTTCATACTAGATTTGAAAAGGATAGACAGAGAAAAGGAGATTATGGGTTAATTTTATATATAAACAAAGATGCAAAAATACTAAACAAAAAAGTAATTAAACCCAACATGCTATAAATAACAATAGTAACAACAAAACATCATGATCAACTAAGGTTTATACCAGGAAGGTAAAGTCTAGAAGAGAGAAGGCATATAACTAACTCAATAAACTTTAAAAAAGAGTTTGATAAAATCCAACAACTATCTGTGATAAAAAGCTCTTAAGAAGGAAAAAAAAAAAAGTTAGAGAGGGAGGGAGCCAAACCATAAGAGACTCTTAAAAACTGAGAATAAACTAAGGGTTTTGGGGGGGGGGGGTGGGAGGGAGGGGAAAGTGGGTGATGGGCATTGAGGAGGGCACCTGTTGGGATGAGCACTGGGTGTTGTATGGAAACCAATTTGACAATAAATTTCATATTAAAAAAATAATAAAGAAAACTAATAAAAATTTAAAGAAAATAAAAGTAGGAATGGAAGGGAATTCTTTTACTCTGATAAGGGAAATATATAGCAAGATTCATATTAATGGAGAAATTTTAGAAGAGTTCCTTTTACATTTAGAAACGAGATAAAGATCCTATTATTGACATAGAACACTGTATGTCCTGGACAATAGAAGACAAGCCCCAAACTAAATAAATTAAATAAATAAAAAAGAAATGAGAAAAATATGAGATTTATATACAAAAATTTGTAGTGTTCCTCTAACAGAAAATAAGATATCGCAACAGTAATAAAAACATTAATAAGTTTCCCTACATAAACCAACAATGAATGCAAAAGAAAAATCTATTCTTTAAAATTCTTTAAAGGTCACAAATAAGGTTACAACATTCTATTAAAGGTTATAAATAATGGAGGGATATACCATGTTTGATTGGTATATGATTGGAATGACTCATGCAGAAGTGGGAAGGAAGTAAGTTGTTCTAAATATAAGAACATGGAATCTAAAAACATGAGTAAAAAATAAACAGATGTAAATTTATACAATGTATGTAAAATTTATAAACAAAAACTATATTATATATTTTTTAAGATATATGGGTGTGTGTGGACACATACATACATTCCTAATATGAATTCTATTTCTTAGTCATATGTGTTTTTATATATATCCATATATTCTATTTTAAGAACAAACATTAAAGACCCAGGGAAGCTTATTATTGCTTTCACAAGTGCCTTAAATGGTAACTTAGGCTGGTCCTGAAAGACTTAATCTCTCTAAATACTTAGCTTAGTTTACTCAGGGTTAGAAGAGATGATGCTGGCATACTCACTAAGTTAGAATGATAATAAAAATCTTCCAAACACATTTACAGTGTAATATCATACCTCTGCTTGGGTATATTAATGCAATATCCCTTGATGGCTAATGGACACTGGGCACTCTGAGGCTCAGTCTTCTATTTGAGATGATGTACTACTCAGTAATTCGATTACCAGTAATGGGACTCAGCCATGAGAAGGAATCTGATTTCATCTCTGAGGTGGAAAGAAGCAAGCAACAGACAGATTCCAACACAGGTTGTGTTTTGTTTTCAAAGTAGATATTTTGATGATGTATATGGGTCACCTGGCAGCTCCTATTCATCACTCAATTTCTAATCTCCTTGCTGTGACCATGCACAGCACAAATCAGACCATTCCCGTGCCTTGAGGGGTTCTCTGCTCTCTTAGAGGCCCAAATCACCTACCTCTGGCACAGAATTGTAATCATTGCTTTCCAATACTTGACCAATGGTTCTTTAGAAAGAAAGATTAGGAGTCCTAAAGAAATTGTTCTGATCTTGAACTGTCTTTGAGCTTCTAAATGCTCTGAGAGTTAGCCCCTGGGGCACAGTGGAAGCCCTCTCCCCAATCTCTGTGCCCCACATTCTTACTCTTCTCCTTAGGGGTGTGTATCAGACTTTTTCTTAGACTTCCATGTATGTAACAGGGTAAGGATGGCTCTCAGAGACGGTAAAAGCAGCAGATGTCTCAGCATCCATTAGCAGGTATAAAACATGGTCAGAAGCACTTCATGCCCCAAATTTATGTTCTTAAACATCACTGATTACAACTTCTAGATCATTTTTGAGACTAAGTGAATCTATGATACTAAATAGTGATGTTACTTATGTGAGTCATCCTGTATAAAAGAAATGTTATGATTTTATAATTATTTTTTACATTATCCACTACTGTATTTGTTCACCTCATGTGATGTCATTGTTGTTAATTAGTGTTACTGTAACTTTGATTTCACCTTACGTCTGAGCAGAGTCTGGGCTAACTCTGGATTTAAGGGAATTAAAGCGCCTTTAAAAATAGTTAATTTATTTCCTGATGTCTAAGAGGAAACAGTAGTGTTACAGCAGGGTGTAAAGACAGCTGTTTCATATGGGTCTGGAAAACAGTGCTCTTTGTTCTCTGTGAGAATTTAAATATAGTGATATCATGGGGATGCTTGAAAGAAAGATTAGGAGTGATATCACTCCTAGGAGTTTTCTGGGTGATTTGTCATTTCACAATGTGATATTTTGTCCAAATGTTGTCAGTTTTCAAGATTAAAGTAATCTTATTAAAAATAGCTTAACATTCTTTGGTCAAATATACCCTCCCTATGTGATACTTATGGAAGGATCATATATTCCACATTCTGATGTTGGGCTACTCCATTCTGTTGTGATTTTCTCTTGATCTCATCCTACACTAGGCCAGTGGTTTTCAAAGTGTGGTTCCTTGGGCCAGCAGCATTGGTATCACATGAGAACTTGTAAAAATTCAAGTTCTCAGGCCCTACACCAGAACTATTGGATCAGAAGCTCTGGAGTTGGGAGTCCAGCAGTCTCCAGTTTGTGAGAGAAACTCCAGGTGATCTGACGCATGCTAGTTTGAAAGCCTTCGCCCTTGGTCAATTCTACCCTCAACACGTAGCACCATGGATGTAGTTTCATGGTAGCACCACATAAATTAGCCCAATTTTCTGATGCTAGGTTGTTGCATTTTGTTGTAATATTCCCTGTGGGTTTGTAAGGCAAGTTTACACCCTGAAGTTACAATTTCTTCAGAATGAAATGGATAGGTCTATTCCATGAAATGTAGAAAGACGCAGATCCTGGGATAGGCAATGGGGACCTGGAAATGAAACCACCTACCCCATGCAGAGGGATCTTGTGAGACCATTGTCAGCAGAGGTGGTGGCATAGAGGCCCAAGGAAAAAGGAGCCTGTGTGACAGTTCTTGGGTCACTGTCAGAACAAACCTGAGAAAATAGTGTAGAGGCCTAATTCAGGATGGGTGCTGCAGGCATGGTAATGTTGGCAGTAGAGATGAATGTTATACCTAGAGGCTGGTGAAACTCAAATATGCATTCACACCTGTTGGACGGCCTACTTATCACAACTTCCTTTACCCCTACTTTGCTGACCTATAATTCTAACTCAGTGCCTGGTTCTCCCCTATCTCACACTGTACTGACCTTTCCCTTGGCCCTCACATTATAATATATAAAAATCAATGAGATTTGAAAGGCAGGACATACCGTTTCACAGTTAAGACAAGGATACTGCAAAAACACATCTTATTAATTCTCATTCTTCCTCCATTTTTCTTATGACACTATAAACCAACACCCATGAAGTAATCAGAAACTGAAGAAAGCATAAATCTCATCTAAGAATTTTGAGAGGGATAATAAGGCCTTACCCTTCACTGGTAAGAATTTAGGAAAGTGAGGCAAATTTCAGTTAGAGTTCCAGTCAACCTATTTAGCCTCTTTGACTTTTCTTTGAAAGTTATACATTTATGTTTTAGGGTTTTTTTTAAATTTTGATTTATTTTTGAGAGACAGCGCACAAGCAGGGGAGGCGCAGAGAGAGAGGGAGATAGAGGATCTGAAGTGGAATCCATGCTGACAGCAGTGATCCTGACACAGGGTTTGAACCCACAAACCTCAAGATCATGACCTGAGCAGCAACCAACTGAGTCATCCAGCTGACCCTACGTTTTACGTTTTTAAAAAGAGAACAATTTCTTCTTTTTGTCTTGAAATGAGGTCTTTATGGAATTTTGTTAAGAATCCTAAGGAGTTCAGAAACAAAACCAAATAAAACAACAACAAAACAATGTAGATGAACAACATAGCCTCAAATACGTGTTCCATCACTAGATTTTTATTCTAACTTCTTAATCTCCCATTCTCTTTTGATTCCAATAGACACTCCTAGACATTTCTTATGGGTTTTATATCCAGGCTGCCAAGATGAACATCTTATTTAAGACTTTCCTTGAGGGGCGCCTGGGTGGCGCAGTTGGTTGGGCGTCCTACTTCAGCCAGGTCACGATCTCGCGGTCCGTGAGTTCGAGCCCCGCGTCAGGCTCTGGGCTGATGGCTCAGAGCCTGGAGCCCGTTTCTGATTCTGTGTCTCCCTCTCTCTCTGCCCCTCCCCCGTTCATGCTCTGTCTCTCTCTGTCCCAAAAAATAAATAAACGTTGAAAAAAAAAATTAAAAAAAAAAAAAAAAAAAAAAAGACTTTCTTGATTCAAATGCCAATCCAGTCATTTCAATCATTTCAGCTTTCCCTCAGCTTTCCCTCAGGGAAAATCCAGAGTGGAGTTGCCATTTAGGCACCAAGAGTAACTAGCAGCTAAATCACAGGGGAACAGCTTGTGGTCCTTCCAAACATTTTCACAGAACATCTTTTATTATAACAAATTTAGCTTTCTTTGTATAACTGAAAGTGATCGCATTGGTTAATAGATCTTTTTGAGTTGTCCTTATGTAAAATTTGGACATGTCCCTAAATTTCTACATGGAGCAGGAACTATGTTATCAGAAGAGTTTAGTGACAAATATACTGGATTATCAGTAAGGGCAGCTGGCTTTGTTACTTAACTTCTCTAGGCCCCACTTCTTCATCCATAAAATGAATGAATTGAATTCTGATCTTAAATAATATTTAGTAGCCTTTAAAGTCTAGTCCAGACATAAATATTGTTGATGCTGTAAAACTTAATTTGATCTGTTCTTTTGCATTACCTCACATTGTCTGGTTGAGTTTCTTTGCACAGAATAGTAATAAATGCTACTGGATGACTCTTAGACTATGTTTCCAAAACTGTGTCCTGGCATTGCTTTCTTGAGACACCCACGCCTGACTTTGTATGACTCCACTCTTTCAGCAACGCACTTCTGGAACAAGAAGTACTCAGCTGGTGAAGGATGAGGCTGGACATCATCCTGAAATCAAATAGACTCATCTAAATAGCCTACGTCTATTGGCAAACCAGCCCAATTCCATAGTTCTCAAACTAAAATAAAAATCCATTTCACTTCCTTCTCTGGCTTGAAGTCCCAAGGCCAAGTACATCGGGATGAATAAGGCAAAACCTTGGAACAACTTCCATGAAAACTTGTTTTAAATAATTGCTTATTTTATGCCAGATGTTCTGTCATATACTTTAAATATTTTTTTATTCTCTTAACAACTCAGTGAAGTAAGTATTAGCATTCCCATTTTACAGGTGAAGACATAATCTGAGAGCAATTTGGTGACTTGTCAAAGATCATGCCCCTAGTAAATGATAGAGTCGATTGGAACCCAGGTCAGTTTGGATGCTCTTTCCACTATATCATCCTGCTTCTCACATTTTAGATATTGACCAAGAAACATATAATATTAGAATACAGAAGCATAATAGCATAGACATTTGAGTAAAAAGAACATTATTCCATATAAATATGGCCTTTCCTTTCAGTACACCTAGATGTGGCCCACACAGCTGCCAAAGATTACTTAGCAGTCTCTAATTTCAACCCTTCCCTCTCCAGCTTATGTTTCTTGCTGGCAGAATAGTAGGATCTAGGAATAGAATCTCCTCAGTTGGGTGAATTTAAGCTGTTCCTCAGTGATGGTCACCACTTAACATTACCACAACAAAAAACACACCTCTTGAGTTGCTAGACAATCGTTTACCCTAAATGCTAACGAAAAAAGATATTTTAGTGAACTATCAGTCCCTGGTTGTTGTTTTTTTTTGGGGGGGGGATCAGACAGAGACAAAGAATGTAGTCACTTCAAAGCATTTTGTTGAACCAGTTACATTTCCTGGACATGTAGAATGATGACACTGATTGCTATGAGGTACCTCAGTTGGACTGTAAAGATGATTTGCTCACACAAGAATTAATCTAGATCCAAGAGATAAAGACGTTATGGCTGCCAAATTCAGAGTCATCCAGGAGTGTAAAAGATAAGTGATAAGGAGAGAGGACAGAAACTTTTAAAGATACCAATGTCTAAGGGCTTAAACAAAAATTAAGAACAGAGAAGTAGGATAGGGCAAAGAGAGGTCTGACAATCAGATTTAGGATTAGGATGAATATTGGCACAGATGAATAATGGCACAGATGGTTAGAAATGCAGGAAGGGGGCACCTGGGTGGATTCGTCGGTTAAGCGTCCGACTTTCCCTGAGGTCATGATCTCGTGGTTCTTGAGTTCAACCCTGTGTCGGGCTCCGTGTGGACAGCACAGAGCCTGGAGCTTGCTTCAGATTCTGTGCCTTCCTCTCTCTCTGCCCCTGCCCTGCTTGTGCTGTTTCTCCCTCTCTCAAAAATTAAACATAAATATTAAAAAAAGTTTAAATAACATTAAAAAAAAGAAATGTAGGAAGGAGCTTTTTCTAGGGTAGGAACTACAGGAACTCAGTAAAACTGAATATGTTTTATAAGACTGAGAATATATATTGGAATATGTGTCACTCCAATGACATTTTCAGATATCCTTGGATCTCATTGCCATTTGGGCTGCTCAGAACAGATACCATACAGGCATTAAGGCCAGTTAAATTAAGCATAGTATAATTAAGTCCTAGTATGATGTATCTATAGTTTTAATTATTATAATATCTCATATTACATACCTCACAAACAAGAAACACAATGGATACTTGCTTATTTTGCCATAACTTAAAAAGTTGATAAATCAGATGGTAATCTTGTCACATAACACGAATATTACCATTATGTTCCATTGTTCCTACTACTGGTTCTTGCATCAGTTCTTTGTCATTCATTCCTGTCCTCATTCATTCATCAAATACTTATGTCCAGAACTTACTCTGTGCCAGGAAATCTGCAAGATGCTACAGGAAGAGAGAGGAGTATGAGAAAGGCCCCATCACCAAGGAATTCTGTTCAGTGGGATAAACAGACTCTCAAACCCCAAACCTCAGTACAGGGTGACAGTGGTGGGCCAGAGGCACATTTGAAGTCTGTCAGGACTTTAGGGAACATTACAAAGAAACCCTAATGGCCCAGCTGAGTTGGAAACAATGAATTTGTGCCAGTATCAACTCAACTTGCTGCTAGAGAAAAATAACAAAATATATCAACCCAAGTAAAGAAGCAAAGAAATCAAGTGGATTTGCTAGAAACCTAGAGATTTGCAAGGCTGTAGCACAGGAGAAAAAAAGAGATTGAGAGATTTAGGGTATTTTTCAATAAAGAGCTCAGTCTAAACTACCTAGGCAAGAAAGAAAGCTAAAAGTGGTTGGGAGAGTTTGTAGACCTCAATGAGATTTTAAGGACAGGAATAGTGAATTAGGCATTTTGGCTCAATATATCAATTAGTCAATAATTAGGGTATACATATAACTTATTTCTCAGACTGGGTGAAGGGGAGCACAAGAGATGATTAACAATTACTCCAGGCAGCAGGTGTATACTGGGATGACCCTAGGAGGCGTAGCTGCCCTGAACATGAATGTCCTACATGAATGACAAACACTGAACTAGAAACTATAACTGTGTCTAGTGTTGCTAAAAGACAGGTGAAAGCGCCACAGGGTTTATTAGACAGGAAACGACGCCCTCTCAGAGGCTGGCAAAGGGTCTCCTCCGGAGAGGACGTCTAAGCTGAGACTGCAAAGGTGAGTAGGAATTTGAAGGTAAAGATATGAGCGTGAGTGTCCAGGCAGAGGGAAGAACATTTACTAAGGCCTTAGGAGGGGAAAGAACATTACATTTGACTTCTAAATTCTAATATATACATTTTTTCAAATTCTTACGATCATTTTTCTCATTGTTTTCTTCCCTTATGGTTTATATTCCATCCTTCATCCCTTTGAGCATTTTAAACATAGTCTGTAAATTTTTCATCCAGGTTATTCTACTCTTCCAAGCTGTGGTTCCTATTTCTTTCACCAGCTGACCTTCATGCATAGTTTGTTTTATAGCATGGTTTATAAATTTTAACCATGAGCTAGTCATTAGAAGACAGGTCTCTGTGGGGAAGTGGTTTACAGGCTGCTTTTGTTTTGCTTCAACTTGAGCAAATTGGCTCCCTTTTTAGGTTAATTTCTCAGCTTCAGTTTCCTCCACTTAGGCCATGTGATTTCAAATTCTCCATCTGTGAATGGCACGGACCTTGGCGTTTGATTTCTTACAGGTGATGTCCTCTCCTCTGTGATCCTGGGATACTATAAACCCTCTTCTTGTTGTTCTGGGCTGATGCGCAGAGTTCCCTTAGTCTTCATTTCAAAGTCAGTACAACCTTTTGTGATTCCCAGGTTTATCTAAATAGCTCAAACTTTCCTCTTAGGTCCCAGAACATGGAACCTTCTTCCAGGGAACTTCTTAGAACCAATTCCAGCTCTTAAGGCCCGTATCTGGTTGCAACAATTCTATGATTTGTGTGGGGCGTGAGGTTCTGCTTAGCACTCTGACTTGGAGTTCTGTCTTTAATTCTGATTTAATTCTGAGAACTCTTTCTTGGCTTCAAGCTCAGCAATATAAAGAAGTTTTAAGTGATACATATTTTCCATATTTAGAGCAGAAGAGTGAAGAATTCTTTCATATCAGCTCATGTTACAACATGATAAATTTGGGAAACTTTTAAAAAACATATTCATTCATTCAAGAAATATTTATGGAGCATCTGTGATGTTCTAAGTATTACAGAACTGAAGGGTAGAGGGTAAAGGTAGAGGGGCATGAGTTAAGATTGAAGAGTGACATGAAGTATGAAAATCATATTAATAATCTGGATTTTTTTCAAAGCAAATGAGCAGCTACTGAAAAACTTTAAGATAGGTTTGCATTTTGAAAATGCAGAATAGAGAATGGATTAGAGCCCAAAAAGAGTAGTGTGTGTCTGTGGGTGGGGGAAGTGTATGGTAGTCCAGCAGGAGATGATGGTGACTTGAACCAGGCAGGGAGGGTAGATAAAAGTGAATGGACTTAGGAGACTTTCAGTAGGGAATTTAGTTAATACTTGCATCCAGACTTAACTGGGGAAGGGATAGGGATGAGTCAAAGATTACTCCCAGGTGCTTGGCTTGAGTAGTTGTTAATACCATTTAATGAAATAACACAAGAAGGAACAAACTTGATCCCAAGTTTGTTTTGGGGCATGTTGAGTTTAAGGCAGCAGACAGCCTGGTGGAGATACCAAGTAAGCTGCAGGCTATCTGGGTTGGGGCTCAGAGCATAAATCTGAGCTGAAAATAAAAAAGAAACTGAATTGGGGGTGCCTGGGTGGCTCAGTCGGTTAAGTGTCCAACTCTTGATTTTGGTTTAGGTCACGATCTCACAGTTCATGAGTTCAAGCCCTGCATCAGGCTCTGTGCTGATGGTGCAGAGCCTGCTTGGGATTCTCTCTGTCTCCCCTCTCCCTCTGCCCTTACCTGCTTGTTCTCTCTCTCAAAAATAAATAAATAAAATTTAAAAAATAAAAAAAAAAGAAAACTGAATTGTTTGGGGTAGATGAAATTTTCTGAAGAGAGACAGTAGAGTAGAAGAAAAAGAGGGTTTGTGATCTACCTTGAGGGATTCTACTCACTTGACAGTTGGGTAGAGGTAAAGAGGAGCCAAGAAAAGAACAGCTGGAGGGAAGTATTATATGAAGGATGACTTTTTTCCCCTTAAGAAGGAACAGACTTGAGAATATTTATTAGCTGATGGGAAGGACACCAAAGAAGTTATTACAGAAAGGAAAGACATTTGCCAACATAAAATTTCTGACAAACTGGAAGAGGATGGGGATTCAGAGCAGAGGTAAAGGATTGGCCTTTGATGGGGGGACAGCACTATAACAAGAGGGGAAAAGGCAGGACAGATACAGATGCAGATAAGTTTGTAAATTGATTTTTGAAAGGTTGTGGTAGTTCTTCTTTGTGTTATTTTCTCTGTAAAGTAGAAGGTGAGTTCATCTGCTCAGTATAATAGGGTAGATAGAAGGACAGAGGCTTGAGGAGACAGAGTTTAAGACAGAATGGAGCATAAAGATACAGTGGGATTTCCAGGCAACATTGACAGCTCAGAAGTCTTCCAGTTCATATGATTTTTCTCTGCTAGTGTTCCTCATCCTGAGCATAAACATAGAGGTGGGTACCTGGCTTTGCCAGGCTTGGGACTTTGCCAGACAGGTGCTAGAAAAGGACAATGAGTCACAGTAAGTTAGAATATTGACATGAAAGTGGCTAGTTAAGATGATGGATTATGGAATACAGACTGGACAAGGGAGGAAACAATATAGGAGGGAGAAGACGAGAAGATAATAGAAGAGTGCTATGGTCTGAATGTTTGTATAGCCCCAAAATTCATAGGTTAAAATCCTAACCCCCAAAGATATTGATATTAGGAAGTCAGACCGTAGCAGGTGCTCTTGTCACGAGGGTGAAATCCTCATGAATGGAATTAGTGCCCTTATAAAAGATACTCCAGATAGATCCCTAGGGCCCTTCTGCCATGTGAGGACAGAGAGAGAAGGTGCCGGCTATGAACCCAGAAAACTGCTCATTCAACTTTGCTGGCACTCTGATCTCAGACTTCTAGCTTTCATAACTGTGAGAAATAGTTTTCTGTTGTTTATAATCTACCCAGTCTGTAGTATTCTGTTATAGCAGCCCAAACAAACTAAAACAAATGGTCAATGGACTGAAAGTTGCAAGTGAAGTAGTGATAGATCCAAGCAAGTCAGCCAAAATGATCAGAGTCTATAAACTAAAAATGTGGAGTTTGTAGAAGTGGTTTCAAAGGTGGAAGACTTTCCAGGGATGAGTTCCAGAGTCTTACTCTGGGAATGGTATCTATATTATTCAAGATAATATAAACTATCCTGCATTAAAAGATTAGTGCCAATCTCAGATACAAATATCAAATAAAACAAAGCTTTATTTATCATGCATGCTGCTTTTTTGAAACGCTTTCAGGTTTCTATGACAGAGGATAAGACTACACCAAGTTCTTAAATGCCTTGGTCTAGAAGCAAAACATGTGACTTCAGTTCACAATCCTTTGTCCAGAAGTCATCATATGGCTTCATCTATTTGGAAAGGGGCTGGGAAACTTGAAGGAGTGCATGGATATTAAATGAGAAATTAATGTTTTTCCATGGCTGCTGAGATGGATGGAGGTGAAGGTGATTACAAATAAAGTCATTATGGGGGCGCCTGGGTGGCGCAGTCGGTTAAGCGTCCGACTTCAGCCAGGTCACGATCTTGCGGTCCGTGAGTTCAAGCCCCGCGTCGGGCTCTGGGCTGATGGCTCAGAGCCTGGAGCCTGTTTCCGATTCTGTGTCTCCCTCTCTCTCTGCCCCTCCCCCATTCATGCTCTGTCTCTCTCTGTCCCAAAAATAAATAAACGTTGAAAAAAAAAATTTAAAAAAAATAAAAAAAACAAATAAAGTCATTATGGAAGGGCATCCTTGATGATTGTCAGAGTTGTAGGAGAAAGAAAAACTGAATGAGGTGCTATAGCATTTAGTGAAAGGAAGTGCCATTGCAAGTTGGTAGATAAGAGCAATGAGAAGGA
The DNA here is from genome assembly GCF_018350155.1 of Leopardus geoffroyi. Taxonomy (NCBI): domain Eukaryota; kingdom Metazoa; phylum Chordata; class Mammalia; order Carnivora; family Felidae; genus Leopardus; species Leopardus geoffroyi. The sequence goes on along the minus strand of NC_059328.1, from coordinate 177,313,011 downwards.
AGAGAGTTGAATGGTGAATCCAAACTTTTTAAGAAGAGAAGGATTTTGCCCCGGGTGGAAAAGCAAGTGTCTAGGAAAATGCATTTGGGAACAATAAAGAAATCTATCACTTCAGCAATAGGAATCCAGCTATTCCACTAGACTGCAAGGGAATCAGGACTATTGCCCAATAAAGTCCTGTGGAGAGATAAGAATGGCCATATAGCCAGTCCTCATAAGCACATATGGTTGTTGCTGTGATAGGAAATTACTTCTGACTATTAATTGATATTTTTTCGGGTATTTCTTTGTCTTTTGTGTTTAGCCCTAACTAGTTAGCTAGTTTTTGCTCATTGCCTCAGTGTGAGGATTGTAGCAAAGTGGAAAGCCAAGGGCCTTTAACACAACTCCTAAATTCTAGTCTACAAATGGCTCAAGCCATGAAAATAATGGAAAAGTGTGATGGGCAGAACAACAGCCCCCCCCAACGTTCATGTCTTAACCCCTACAACTTGCAAATATGTTAGGTTATATGGAAAGGGGGAGTTAAAATTACAGATGGATGATGGATGAATGGATAAAGCAGATGTAGTATATATATACAATGGAGTATTACTTGGCAGTCAAAAAGAATGAAATCTTGCCATTTGCAACTACATGGATGGAACTAGAGGATATTATGGTAAGCGAAACTAGTCAGTCAGAAAAAGACAAATATCATATGACTTCCCTCATATGAGGACTGTAAGATACAAAACAGATGAACATAAGGGAAGGAAAGCAAAAAATAATATAAAAACAGGGAGGGGGACAAAAACATAAGAGACTCTTAAATATGGAGAACAAACAGGGTAACTGGTGGGGTTGTGGGAGAGGGCATGGGCTAAATGGGTAAGGGGCATTAAGGAATCTACTCCTGAAATCAGTGTTGCACTATATGCCAACTAACTTGGATTTAAGTTTAAAAAAAAGATTACAGGTGGAATTAAGGAGACTTAAATCTATCCACAGGGTCTTTAAATGTGGAAGAGAGAAGCAGAGGAGTCAGTATCAGAGTTAGACAACACAAAAAGGCTTGACTGGCCATTGCTGGCTTTGAAGATTAAAGAGAGCTATGAACCAAGAAAGGTTAGTCATCTTTAGAAGATGGAAAAGGCAAAGAAGTTCATTTTCCCTTAGAGTCCTCAGAGGGAGTACAGTCCTACTCACACCCTGCTTTTAGCCCAGGGAGACCTATTTTAGACTTGAACTCTAGAACTGTAAGATAAATTTCTATTGTTTTAAGCCACTAAATTTGTGGTGATATGTTACAATGGCAATAGCAAAACTAATACAAAAGCAAAGAAAAAGTTTTAAGAATTGGAAATTTAAGGAGGGAATTATCTGGGAAAAGGGAAGGGAGAACAACATCAGAGAAGAAGCAATGATAACATGGATATTTGTTAACAGCAGATAAAACAGCCTTGTACCCTGCTCTCTGGGCCAACATACAGGCAGGCAGCTAACTCCCTGAAATGGGGTTATACATATGATCTGTGCTTTATACCTGGTGAAAGTGCAGGGAGACAGCAAGACCACTAAGCAGAATGGCTATGTGCTGTGATAGTCTGAAGGTGTCTTAATTGGCCTCATTAAGAGTTCTTATTTTGGCCAATAGTACTTTGCCCTCTTTTCTCCAGTGCTATATCCTAATATTCTTTTTGTTTAGTGTAGTAATTTTGTCAACCTGTCTAGACTGAACTAAATTTCTTGAGTTTTCCTTTCTTGTAGGTTAGGGTGAGCAACAAAAGCCATTCTTGTGGGGAAATACGGAGGGTGGCAGGAAAGCGGCAGCCATGTTGTAGTTCAACTATATTGTCACTTCTCTACTGGCTGGCTCTCTTTATTGGTGAGGCAGTGCCATAGTTGAAACTGGGTCACCCTCACCTAGATCCTCCTCAGCCTCCCTGAATCCTGAGGTGGGTGTTTAACTCCATGAAGAAAGAAGTGGCTTCTGCAGACCACCTACCCCACCAAGGTCAGAAGCAACAAGAACAAAGGTGTCAGACCACCTGTGAGGCTCCATCTCAAGCCGTAGGTTCTAGCTGGTTCTTGCTTTCTCCTACATCATATCTATCTTTTCTTCACAACTGCCTGCCTGTTGGACTTCAAGCTCCAACATGAGACAATGGTTTACAGAAACTGCTTAACTATCTCTCAAACTCCATAAGGTCAAATCCCTGTAATAAATCCCTTTGAATATGAGATAATGTACATGTATATATACACCCTGTTCCTCTGAATCCTTGAGTTTCCATCTTATTTGTTTCTGATGTTACCAAAAATTCTTTTCAACTTATGTGATTTGTAGGAATTATATTTAGTGCCTCTCATGGATTATTATCCATTATTATAAGTAATTATTTGTTTCTTACTTAAAACTATCTATAAAATGCCTCTCCCTACTGCTCCTTCAACATCCCCCCCCAAAGCCTTAAAGGATCATTCAAAATACATAACTCAGATATAATGCTAATAAAGGAACCAGTCAGTGATCCATGAATAAATTATGAATAGTGACAGAAGGCAAGGCGATGTTTGTGATTCAGCTCAACAGACTTTGCTGGCAAGAAAACATCCTGTAATCAATCCTTTGATTTCTGGAAAACAGAGTTCAAAATAAAAAATGAAGTAATCCTGCAAATACAGCCAGAAAACATAAAACAAACACTTGCAAACTTAGAATTCCACTCTTCTTGACCCCTTTAAAAAATACTTAAGCTACGTGGAAAGAGTGGGGGATTTGAGAGTCAGATAGGCCTGGGTTTCAATCATGGTCCTGGCATTCCATATTCTGTGGTTTTGAGCCAACAATTTAACTTTTAAGAAGCTCAGTTTTCTTATCTACAAAATGTCAGTAATAGTACCAGCCTCATAGGATTGCTGAAAAGATTAGAAATAATATGTAAAAGTTTTGGCATGTAAAAGGCACTTGGGGCGGGGGGTGCTACCTCCTATTACTAAACAGCTCAAATGGCACATGCATCCCCTTTGTTATCTCCTGGGTGCCTGGGTGGCTCAGTCAGTTAAGCATCTGACTCTTGATTTCAGCTCAGGTCATGATCTCACAGTTCGCGAGTTTGAGCCCCACATAGGTCTCTGCACTGACAGCACGGAGTCTGTTTGGGCTTCTCTCTGTCTCCTCTCTCTGCTTCTACCCCGCTCACACACTCTCTCTTTTTCCAAATAAATTTAAAACACTTAAAAATTTTTTTTTAATTTATAAAAAATATATCTCTGAAAAGGTCTTGGAAGATCCCTACAGATGGATGCAATATACTTTGGAATTGCTTTGGGACTCATCTCACCTTCCAGCCCCAAGACCCACACCCACCAAACCTTTCCTACAGAGTCTAAGGTCACACTAAAGGATGTAGGAGTTCACCCTCTTCATAGCTGGGGGAGGAAGGAAGCCCAGGCGGGAGCGTTGGAGAAGAGCATCAGAGAAAGCAATGCCCTAGTCCTTCAGCAGACAGCTGCTGCTTCCGTAGCTGCACTGGGTGCTCCGTCACACGACAGGGGACCACAAAAAGAGGTCAGGCCCTTCCTGGCCCAGTTTAGAGTGAGTGGGTGAGTAGATCGCTTTCCTCTCTGACTGCTTCCAACCGTTTTCCCACCTTCTTCTGTAGGTTCCCACGGTCAGACTACCAAGCCCAGGAATTCCCAAAGTGAAGATACACTGACAGCTGTGTTTGGAATCTATTTAACAGCATTTTAACAATTACACAGGGCCAAATCTGACCTTTAAATTACAGGAAACTTATCCCCAAAAGACTGAATGAAAAGGAAGAGATCACATAAATAAAAAGTATTCCCTAAATGAAATGAAATTATGGATGAAGAAAGGAAAACATGCAAATAAAACATTATCCTATCACAGGCAATAGTTTAAAAAAACTCTGGGGCCAAGAATATAAATCTTTATTCTATAATACAAATCTTTATTCTATAATTTTAAACAGAATTCTCTTGTCCCCGACTTACACTGTAAGGCATCCAAGAATATTTATTTTCTGATTCTTGCCACATGTATTACTACTATTTTAGCTTAGTAGAGTAGCGACTTTTTTTTTAAACAGTAAACATTCATCTATTGCCCTGATAAGCCCATCTGTACTGTCTAAACACTTTTTACCTGTGGCTTAAAGGTTCTGTAGATGTGTGGCCCAAGAGAACACCACCTTTATGAATATAATGAATTATTATAGTCCTAAGAATGAAATATTGATAACACAGCATTTCTAGTACTTTTGCTTCTAGCAAAAAAGCCCAATATAAGTGAAATGTTATTCACAGAAGTTAGAATTAGACAACAGAACTCTGGTTTTAATAGCCAGTCTTTTACTCTGATGAAATACAAAACTATGCCCAGATCAGATGAACAGTGTTCTTAAAAGGCTACTACTCTGGGTTGGCAAGGATTTGGGGTAAACAGTCACTTTTGAATATCCCTGTTACACATCCAAATCAATACGTCTTTCTGAAGAAAGATGGAAAAAGGATTCAAATTCTTAAAGATGTATTTATTGAAAATGTGTCTCTTTTTTCTTTATTTTTTAAATGTTTTTATTTATTTTCAGAGAGAGTGAGAGAGAGAGAGACAAGAGTGTGAGCAAGGGAGGGACAGAGAGAGAGGGAGACACTGAATCTGAAGAAGGCTCCAGGCTCTGAGCTGTCAGCACAGAGCCTGACACAGGGCTCAGACTTGTGAACTGTGAGATCATGACCTAAGCCGAAATCAGACACTCAACCGACCGAGCCACCCACGTGCCCAAAAATGTGTCTCTTTTAAAATATATATTCTTTATATATTTATATATAATATATGTATTTACAAAAAAGACATCAAGGATATGTTTTGCAATGTTATTATGACAGAAATTTGAAAGAACCTAAATGTCCTACAATAGAATATTAACTAAATTGCCAAATATTAATATGACATGATGCTATATAATCATTCACAATAACGTACAAAAATATTTAGTGATGGGAAAATATTCACATTGTAGTCAGTAAATTTGTTTACTTACTGAGTATATAAGCCAAAATGTTAACAGTACTTATTCATAAATGAAAAGATTACAAGTGATTTTTGGTTTTAACCTTGTGCTGTCTATATTTTATAAATTTTCCATGATGAATATGCATTACACTGCATTCAAATTCTGTTAGGTATTAAAAACTATTCTAAAAACAGAATTTTTAGCATATTTATATTTGTGTTTATTAAATTTATTTCATAGCTTATGCAAAATTACAAAAACAAATTTATGGAATTTATTTATATTTATGTTTGTATTTATTATTAGAATCATGAAATTTCATATTTGAAAGGGATCACAGGGATATCGTGAATTCTAGAGACAAAGTTTGGTCTCTAGAAATTTAAAAGACATAACTTACATCATTGAATAGACTTTTAAAATCACTAATATAAATTATGACCTCTTTAGTCCTTAAAATAGTTCCACTTGGGCCACTTCTGATTTTTTTTTTAAATTAAAGAGGATAATCTCTACTAGTTTGATAAACTATCTTTTACTTTAAGAAACAGAGGAAACAGCTCTTTACCTTTGAAAGTAGGTCACTTGTAACATATTTCAATACAGCTTAAAATTCTTTTGAATTACTGTCTAAACATCATGGTAGTAGGATTCCAGTGATGTAACACACTTTCTAAAACAAATTTGTATATCAGATGTCAAACCGGAAATTCTGGTAATATTTTTTTAGTCTTCCAGAATTAAACTACAAATGAATTTGTTTCTGTCCCCAAATGTAAACACGTACCACTGCTAGATTGCCTGATTTATATAGCATCAAAAAAAAATGTCTTTTTAAATGCAATACATAGTTGAACTTTCATGGGCATTGCCCATTCTTGGGAATACTAAGCAAAAATTCATTTCTCAAACTGTATAGGTGGTTCTTCTATTAATGTGGTGGCAACTAAGCAGTAAAAATACTAAAGTCTTTTCATAAAGGGCACACCTTCAACTTTTTAAAAAACTACCTACTAAGTGCCAGGTATTGTGCTAAGTGCTGAGGATAGATACATCTGTAATAGGCCAGAGTTCCTGCCCTCGAGAGCCTACAGAATAGAATGAATACCTGAAAATAAGCAGGCAATTAGATTAGATTGTCAAATACTATTCTAAGAGAAGTACTCTTGCTAGGGGAGAAATCGGATAGGACGCTGGTAGAAACCACTTGCAGGACCTGTTTAGCTCATACACCTTTCCCTAAAAGCTGCCTTCTATCTTTGCACCACAGCCCTGTCTGTACTATGTACCAAAAAGTCCAGCCACAGATGAGGTATTCCTGGACGGAGAGGTACATACCTGACCCAGGCTGGAACTCATCCCAAGAGAAATCTGATCAGTTAGCTGTGGCAGTTGAATAAGTACAGTTATATAAAATCAGGGGTTGTTGGGGGTGGTTGTTGGAGGCTACATACAAGTAGAGAAAAGAAGGCTACTCTGCTGGAGTTGGAAGAAGACATGGAACTCAATCCACTTGGGAAGAGTCCTCTTCCAAGGGGCTCACCATTGTGGCTAGCAAGTTGGTGCTGGTTTTTGTTAGGAGGCCTTAGCTCCTCTCCAGGACTAGTTGAGGAATGACAGCTGGTTCCCTCAATCCAAGAGGCCAAGGCAGAAGACGTAATACTTTTCATAACCTTGTCTCTGAAGCCACATACCAGTGTTTTCACTGTTATTTGTGACCAGCCATCCTGCTTAACTGGACTAAGACTTTAAAATGGTAATGTTGGAAATGGCAGCAGCAGCTAGTGCTGCCATTGAGAGGGGCAATATCAATCTTTCTCAAAGGGATAGGCAGGTATGTATAAGGAGGAAAGGGCAGAAGGAGACTAAATGGGCCGTCATATGCCTGTTAAGAACTACTTTGTGCTAAGTAGTGTCATGATGGGGATGCCACATACATTGGGCCAAAGGATCAGAGACACTGCTCTTCAAGGTATGAGAAGTTCCTGATACACTCTTAGCTTTTGTATAAATGTACGGATATGGGGGAGAGGTTTTAAGGCAGATTGAACCCCTTTAGAGTAGTCCTAAATAGAATCCTAGTTCTAGAATGTCCTAAATTTCAGAGTTTAAGACTAAGGACTTAATCCTAAAATTTAGGGTTCTGGGGAATCCTATGATTTTCTGGGAGTAACATTGACTTTTTTGGATGGCTATCTTCTAGCATAATGGACACAGTGTTCCCATCTCTTCATATGTACAGTCTCTATGTTTTCAGAACAAAACCATAGGATATAATTTGATAATGGGCAGGGTATTTGAAATTAGAACTGTCATTGAAATCCCTTTCTCTTAGATATATAAACCAGTTCTTTTATGTTCCATGTATATAGCAAAATAACTATGGAGGAGTATAAGCAATTAATAGAATTTCAGGGTTCTTGAGGATAAGTGGCTTCTAAAGAAGCTAACTACATTTTTTAGGTGTTCATAGATCAAAAAAACCTCCCCAAACAAAAAACAACCCCTCAGGATAGGGTTGAATTTTGTGTTTTGTTTTAATATCACACATTTAAAGAAATATACAATATTATGTTTTCATTACAGTTCTCAGAGGTGAAAAACATAATGTAGTTAATTAAATAAAATAAATTCTCCTAAGAACCCCAGAGTTGATAGAGGTAAATGATCTCTAAGGACAGGAAAAAGAAAGAAAGAAAGACAAAGAAACAGAACAAAAGAACATTGCAGTGGGTTTTCTAAGTACATTGGAAATCAATTCAGATAACATCTGGGTACAAGAGAGGCTCTATGTAGTCTCAAACAGAAAATCAAAACAAAGGGCAGATATAAACTGTAAACTAGAACATAAAAGAGAATCAGATTTAGGGCACAATGTGACTATAGTGACCCCTGCTGGAGCCTTTTTTTTTTTTTTTTTTTTTTTAACTGAAGAAGCCAAATCAGGTCTGTGTAAGGATAAAAAGTTTTCATAGAATAATTGCATTTGGAAGCTAGGAGAGGCTTAGAGGATATGTAGCATTATCTCTTTAATTCATGACTGATTAAATAGACTTTGGTCCAGAGAGGTTAAACGACATGCTTTAGGTCACAGAATTGGGATTAACAGGAAATAGACATCTGCTGAGTTCTTGGGCCTGTTTACACAGATGGGAGTTTTATATCACAACAAATAAAAATGTCTATAACCCACAAAATGAGGAGGGCAAGCAAAACCTCAGGAACCTGGGTTTTAAAATAAATTATACATTTGATTTGGTAAATGAGGACTCAACTTTACTAAAAAGAAAAATTTCTAATTGATATTAACATGACAGTTTTTTTTTCTTTCCTCTTTGGCCTGTCAGTTTATATAACTTCATATCAGACTCAAGTTTATTTTTGGAGTGTTAAGTTGTTCTGTCCTCTACTAGGTCACCTGTGTTCCCCATCTCTGCTATTTTGATCTTTTTGAAATATTTCTTTGGGTTTGAGTATGCTTTTTATGTCCTTCCCCATTCTTTACCCCTAAGAAAACTCTTGATAGTGTACTAAGAAAAAGGACAAAAGAAAAATAACACAATGGTAGTGGTTCTTACACCAGGATTTTCTGGAAAGCCTGACTCTGATTCTTACCCTCTACTCAGTGCCCTGGAGTCACCCATTCCAGCATACCCTTTGCTGCTTTAACTTTCTTCCATCAATCAACAGCTCTATCCACTCCATAAATCAAGAGTTCCCCCAGGATATCATGACAATGGGATTTGTGCATTCATTCTCCTGTCACTCTACTAGAAGGTAAAATCCCGGTCCCAGCTTATAGTCTTAGGCAGTTATGGAACCTTTGGCAAAGCCACTTTACTCCTTCTGCATTTCAATTGTGTCATCTTTAAAATGTATATAATCATATAAGCTATACTTCACAGTGCTTCAGTGATAATAAAATAAAATATTTGAATGAGTTTTGAAAATGTAAAGAATTATGTGCAGGATATATTTGAGACATTATTTTTATTATTTCTTTGTAATTTATTTCCTCTACAACTATTCAAGCAGGTAGCCAGATTATTTTCTATTTCTTTACTTCTGGAATTTTTTTTGCATGGAGAAATCTTAAGCTATTTGAGGTTAAAAAAATTCTTCTTATCTTTTATAGAAAAGATTATATTAGGAGTTCTGGAGAAGGAAAGAAGAGGAGGGCGTCAAGTAAAGAGTACAAGATAGAAGATAGAAGTTTGAAGACAGAACAAGATAGAAGTTTGTCCCAATATGACCAGATAGATTATAGAAGTTTATTGATTTCATGACCAATGGGGACACAGTAGAGCCTACCCTGCACCTATGGAAGATGGCAAGGCCACAAGGTAGAAGACTTCATGATATATGTGTTAAAACCTGACTGTCCACTTTACCTGGCAGAGAGATAAACAGAAGTAGAGATCTACACTGATTCACAGATAAGTGGCTATTTGGACAAGGAGGCTAGAAAAAATAAGTCAGAGGCTTGAAGAAAACAGGACTGGTAGACTGGTTAAAAGGAGATCTGAAGAAGAGTTATATGGATGGGCTTCTCAGAGAGGGGAGAGTGAGGATATTGTGTCCCATATAAATGCTTAATAAAAGACATCCACTGACAAAAGATTTTCAATAATCAAGTAAACAATATGACAAATCCTGTGGATATCAGTTAGCTGTCTTTTCCAGCCACCCTGGTGCTTGTATAATGGGCTCAGGAATATAATGATCCTGGCAACAGTGTGGGCTTAAGAACACAGACTTCACCACACCCTTCACCAAGCCTGATCTGGCTACTATCACTGATGAGTGCCTATCTCACCAACATCAGAGACTAAATTTCTAAAATGGCACGAATCCCAGGATCTGCCAGCACCTGATGGCAGATGTATTACACTGAACCTATATTATCATAGAGGACAAGACACTTAACTTGGATATGGATTTGTCTTCTTTGCCTATAACGTTTCTGGTAGCACCACTATCCATGGATTTAGGGACTTCCTTGTTCACAGTCCTAGAATCGCATAATATATTGCTTTTGACTAAGAAATTCCATTTAAAGAATTAGAGTTGAAGACATAGGTCATGTCCATATGAAGAAGGTGGTTTGATAAAATGGTGGAATGTACTATTGCCACAAGTGGGACTGGGAGCTGTCACACAAGTTTTACTATATTTCCTAAGCCAGCGACCAATATATAATGCTATTTCTTCCATAGCCATCATACTTAGCCCTAAGAACCAAAATATAGAAGTAGTGGTGACTCCTTTATTGTAATTCCTATTGACCGAACTCATGCAACTTTTGTTTCCATCCCCACAATTTGTTCTTAGTTTCCAAAGGAAGAATACTCTCTCTAAGAAATACCAGAAGGGCTCCACTGAATGGGATTTGAGATGGGCACATTAGCCACTTTGGGTTCTTCATGCCACTGAACCAACAAGCAAAGGAGGGGGTTACTGTATTGGCTGGGGCAACTGATCCTAATTATAAAGTAGAAAAAGAGTTGGTACTACAAAGCAGAGAGGGAAGACTATGTCTGGAGGTCCAGGGATTCTCTGGGCAGCTCTTAATACTCCCACATTCATGATGAAAGCTATTAGAAGATTAGAGCAACCTAAGCCAAGCAAGAATCACTAACGGTTCAGATGTTTCAAGAATGAAAGCTTAGATCACTATAACTGATAAATAATTATGACCAGCTAAAGTGTAGCTGACAGTAGGAACAGGGTAAGGGTAGTGAAAGAAGGGAGTTGCAAATACCAACTATAGCTCATCAACTATGTAGAAATGAGGACTGTAATCATGAATATTTTTCAGTTTTTTTCTTTTTTATCTTCTTCCCTGAGGAACTCCAGGATTTGAATTTAATTATGGAATAGGCCTGGGTCTGGGTACAAGGCGATTCATCACCCTCTGACAAATCGACTATCTCAGGTAATATTATATCACGTTATCAAGCAAAAATAAAGATTATATCAGACAGAGGAAGAAATGTTACTTCTACTGACAACAAACACTCAGTGAGATTTGGGGACTCAACATAGCTGGATCATTGGAACCTACCCAAGTATTTCTATTTTGGGGATACCATGCTCCCAATCAGTGCTTAGAAAGTCTATATTGTAATGCATAAAGCTGTAAAATCAAATGTAGGTTTGATTTTTGGTACCTCAGACCCACTGATACAAGAAATAAGGCTTCTTCTTTTTTTTTTTTTAAGGTAGTCAAGGACATTTTCTGATTCTCTGACAGTACCTTGAGCTAATAATATAAATCCCTGAATTTATCATTTTCTTTATGTAAGCTTTCCAGTATACTCAGAACAACTCCTAGGCCCTTAAACTCATAATTTCCACCATGATATTTTACACTAATAATCACTTAATTTCCCAAAGTCTTGTCATTAAAAGGCACCTGATTCTTAGAAACAATAGGTTACGTTTTGAGGAACATTTTGTCACTGCATGCATGGTATATAGACTCCCGGTGTCCGTTTTTTCCACTAACAGTGAGGTCATTCCTGATTTCAGATCTAATCTTTGTATATATTAATGTCCACTATATGCTCATATTATATGATAGGTTGCTCGGGAAGAAGAGGGACACACATGAAGGAGAGCAGTGGCCCTCGACCTCAAGTATGTTGTGAACTTATAATCAATAGCTAAAAGAGTTCTGCCAACCTCCAGATAGCACACAGCATTCTTTGAGCTGCCTCATTCTCTTTTAATTAAATGACCAGTGGGCACTATATCTGTTAAGCTGAGTCAGAAAGGAAAGAAGATAATTCTTACAGCCCCAAGATGTGCCACCATATTTCTCACAGAAACAGTGTTATAAATGATGGTTAAGCTTCCACACTAATTCCTTAAAGCCTATTTGACACAAAAGGTCACTGAAATACAGTCCTATTTGAATATAAAATACAGTACATTTCTGAAAAAATTATGAGTAGGCTCTACTTACATAACCAAGAAGTCTAATAATCATCCAGACATTGTTTCTATTACAAAATATACTTTGAGTCTAATCTGAGACATTACAAATATCCTTCCCTTTAGGTTTAAAGGGAACATAACCTCAACATAATAAAGGCCATATGGAAAAAAATCTCACAGCTAATATCATACTCAACGGTGAAAAGTTGAGAGCTTCCCCCTAAGATCAGGAACAAGACAAGGATACACACTCTCATCACTTTTATTCAACATAGTACTCGAAGTCCTAGCCACAGCAACCAGACAAGAAAAAGAAATAAAAGGCATATAAATTGGTATAGAAGAAGAAAAACTTTCACTATTTACAAATGCTATAGTACACAGAAAACCCTAAAGATTCCACCAAAAAAACTACTAGAACTGATAAGTGAATTCAGTAAAGTTGCAGGATTAAAAAAAATCAACACACAGAAATGGGTTGCATTTCCATACACTAATAATGAAGTAGCAGAAAGAGAAATTTTAAAAGGTGGTGAAAGACCTGTACTCTGAAACTATAAAACGCTGATGAAAGAAATTGAAGATGACACAAATAAATGAAAAGATATTCCATGCTCATAGACTGGGAGAACAAATATTGTTAAAATGTCCATAGTGCCCAAAGCAGTCTATAGTCAATGCAATCTTCATCAAAATATCAACAACATTTTTTTACAGAACTAGAATAATCCTAAAATTTGTATGAAACCACAAAGACCCCAAGTTGCCAAAGCAATCTTGAAAAAGTAGAACAAAACTGGAGATATCACAATCTCAGATTTCAAGATATACCACAAAGCTGTAGTAATCAAAACAGTATGCTAGTGGCACAAAAATAGACACAAAGATCATTGGAACAGAATAGAGAGCCCAGAAATAAACCCACATTTATAAGGTTAGTTAATCTATGACAATGGAGATGAGAATATGCAATGGGAAAGAGACAGTCTTTAACAAAAGGCATTGGGAAAACTGGACAGCTACATGCAAAAGAATGAAACTGGACCACTTTCTTACATTTTCAAAAATAAACTCAAAATGGATTAAAGACCTGAACATGAGACCTGAAACCATAAAAACCCTAAAAGAGAGTACAGGCATTAATTTCTCTGACATTTGGCAATAGCAACATTTTTCTAGATATGTCTCCCAAGGAAAGGGAAACAAAAGTAAAAATAGACTACATCACTATATAAAGCTTCTGCACAGCCAAGGAAATAATCAATACAACTGAAAGACAACCTGCTGAATGAAAGAAGATATTTGCAAATGACATATCCAATAAATGGTTAGTATCCAAAATATATAAATAACTTATACAACTCAACACCAAAAACACAAATAATTCAATTAAAAATTGGCAGAAAACATGAACAGACATTTCTGCAAAGAAGACATACAAATGACCAACAGACACATGAAAAGATGCTCAATATCACTCTTCATCAGAGAAATGCAAATCAAAACCACTATGAGGTATCAACTCACACCTGTCAGAATAACTAAAATCAACAACATAAGAAACAAGTGTTGGTGAGAAGGTGGAGAAAAAGGAACCCTCGTTCAACTACATGGATGGATCTAAAAGGTATAATAGTAAGTGAGATGAATCAGTCCAGGAAAGACAAACACCATATGATTTCACTGATGTGTGGCATTTAAGAAACAAATGAAAAAAGAAAAAAGCGAAACAACCAAAAAGCCCCAACTAGATTCTTAAATATGAAGAAACTGATGGCTACCAGAGGGAGGTGGATGTGGTGTGGGGATGAGTGAACCAGGTGATGGGGATTAAAAGTACACTGATGAGCACCATGTAATGTATAGACTTGTTGGATTACTATATTGTACACCTGAAACTAATATAACACTGTGTTAATTATACTAGAATTAAAAAAAATAATTTAAAATAATTTAAAAAATAAATAAATAATTTAACTATAAAAAATAAATATCCTCTCCCTTCCCCTCTCACCTAGCATGCATATCCCACGCTGACATTCTGGCTAAGAGGGAATCATCCTCTCCTGGTCACCTCCCAGCGATGCCATGTGGTCTGGCAGGAAACGAATCAGTCCTGAGTAGTTGTAAGAAGAGTCCTGGTGGTTTGGGAATGTTTGGCAGCGGGAGGCAGAAGATGGGTTTTCTGAGAATGGCTGAAGGACACAAGTGGTGCCAACACTAAGCAGTCCTGGGATGGCTTCGGGTGCCCTCAAGAGTGGTGCTGCTTCTTGTGATGCTATCTCCGGAGCTGCCAGTCCCCACCCCCAGCTTTAAGCTTCCAAAGTCTGCAGCCTAATGGGGACTTCTCCCCAGTCCTCCACAAAACAAGAGATTGCTACTGTACTCATCTCTGATGTACTCTGAAGTCTTTCCGGAATACTCTCCCCTTGCCATTTTAGTTTTTTGGAAATTCTCACTCTTGCAGGCATCTTCCTTCTCTGTCTCTGCCAGTTTCATGTTAACAGCTATCAGCTTTTCTGAGTGAATTCCTGGCCCTTTCCCTCACCCCCGCTCTCACTTGGTCTGTTTTATTGCAATTTGGCTCCTTTTATGAGCAGAATGGTCACTGTTGTTGTAAGATTTATAAAATCAATAAAGTCAGTGGCAGAAAGGAAAGAAAGAAGGAAGGAAGGAAAGAAGGAAGGGAGGGAGGAAGGAAGGAAGGAAGGTAGGAAGGAAGGAAGGAAGGAAGGAAGGAAGGAAGGGAGGGAGGAGAGAAAGAGGTTGACTGGAAAAACCAAGGAGTTTTCCCAGGTCCCTTTCAATTCATTTTGTGCATGATGAACTTCAGGAGGAGAGCACGAAGGGCAGCATTCACTCCATTTATTCCAAGATGAGAATCCTCTTCTCAAGGACACCTTTTACATCTTTCACAATAAGTATTTTGCAGAATGCTAAGTAACTTGCCAAGGGCCAGTCAGTAAGACAGGGTCAAAGTTAAGGTTCAAAGTCAGGTCATTCTTACTCCAAAGCCCATATGGGTTCCTCTATATTCTTCAGAACTTTCTACAAAAATATAATCACTTCAAAAATAATCTATAAGTGGCATTTTCCACCATGATAAATGATAAATGAAACTGTGCCTTACCTCAAGCTTCCTATTCACTTTAACTTTTAAGAGCTGTGGTCTCAAGCCAGACAGCACGTTGTAATCACCTAGAAGCTTTAAATCACCTGGGCTCTACTCCAGACCATTAAACTAGAGTCTCTGGAGGTGGGACTTTTTTTTTCAAAGTTCCCCATTTGATTTCAAGGTACTCTGGGGTAGAGAACCACTGTGTAGTATGATAGAACGAAAGTAGGCTTCCAAGTCTTAGGCCCAGGCTTGAAGTTGAGATCTGTAACTTGCTGGCTGTGACTGCTAACAAGGTATTCAATTGCTTTAAATGTTGCATGAAAGAAAATTTATGAGGGTTAGAGAGAATGTATTTGAGCATCTCACATTATGTCTGGCATATGGTGGAACCATACTAAATGGTAGGATTAAGACTGGACACTGTTATAGAGGAGAGAGAGCAGGGTGGGAGTTCGATAGACCTGGTTTCAAATTCTAGCACTGCCATTTTTAGTTTTAATAATTAAATTATAATTATTGTATAATAATAATTATACAATAAATATATATATGATAATTGGTGGTCAGTTATCATAAAGGGGCTTACTGAAGACAGGGCAAGTTGAACCTACTGGGTTATTGAACTATAACAGAAAAGCCAGCATCGGGATTCTTCCATCCTTGCTATGAGGATGAGCTATTGCCTGGACCTGACCCAAGTGCAGATCAAAGTGGCCCTGAACACAGGAGGAGTGGGGCTAGAATGTCACCACTGCCTTCATGAAACTGAGTCTAGAACAATCATTAGCTGCTCAGTGCTGTTAATACTGTTGTAGGAGGGGGTTGCAAACAAGATGAAATGTGTCAGCAGTGTTAAACATCTCTGCTCCATCTTGAGAGCAAAGTCTATAAATAGTAGATCTGAACATGGCTCACACCAGACCCTTGTGTAATTATCTGTCTTCACAGGATGTGCCTGGCACATAGGACTAAAGAACCTGGAACAGTGCCTGACATATACAAGGTACTCAATAAGTGTTCTGACCTGTGTCCTCTGCCTGGAACACTTCCCCAACTGGAACTAGATGTTAACATTTATTGGGTCCTACCAAGTGCCTGGCCCTGTGCTAGGCACTTTATATAGAGATCATCTCATTCACCTGGCAAACTCTTGCCCATCCTTCAAGATCTAGCTCAAATGTCACCTATTCTGTTAAACCTTCTTGACTCCCTTAGGCAGAGTCCTCTGTGCTTTTGCACTGACAGCTCTTTGCTCAATCCTCAGAAGAACACTTACCACCTTCTACTTTAACATATCTGTTTACAAGTCTGTCTCCCCCACTGGAATGTAAGGTCATCAGGGTCATCATGTTTTTATTAATTTTTTTTGTTACTGGAACTTAGCACAGCATCTGATAAAATTAATTTTCAAACCCCTCTGTGATTCTGCTGAGTAATAAATCACGCTGAATGCATTTGTTTAAAAAAAACTGCACCGTGTAAACATAAAGACAGCTAATATTTTTATCCAACTGGGAAAGCAGCACAATTTTTGTATAACCTAGGGAGAATGCATTCTACATCATAGAATTTGAACTAGTGAAGAAATGGGAATATCAGGACCTATCCGCACATAACAGCTATGAGAATCAACACCTCACAACAAGTGCCTAATATGTCTCCACTAGAATCTACTTTGGGACTAAACGGGTATTCTAGGACATCTATATTACCTGGTAACCATATTCTGGCAGGAATTATATGCTGCAACAGAGAAAGAGAAACACAAGAGGATTTATACATAAACACAAACATACACACAAGGCTCACTTTTCACTGAAAAGTGAAATTTTAAATTATTATGAATGTTGAAATAACTTTTGCCTTATAGAGTTTTGTGAGGATTAAATGAGATAACGTGTATGAAGTTCCTGATATAGTAACTAATTTATTGCTAGTTGAAAAAACGGTAGCTATTTCATTATCCCACAACCAGGAAATACTCTATTATAACTTCCAGCTTTCTGACTCCTTTATTCCTACTGAATGATGTGAAGTAGGGAGCTTAGTGAGAAAAATTCTTTGACTCCAGGTGTTTGACATGAACAAGTGGTTGAATGGTGGTGTCATTTACTGAGATGGGGAAGGCTGTGTGGGGGACAGAATTGGTAAATCAGGCCTTCTGCTTTGGCCATGTTGAATTGGAAATTCCTATTAACTATCCAACAGAGATGTAAAGTAGACTGTTGAATATAAGTCTGGAGCAAACACCAGCAAATATTTGATATTAAAAGTCATGGGGTTGGATGAAATTTCTATGAAGAAAGCATATGTGTATTGAATATAACTTTTCTTTTTTCATAGTTATAAAATCTATTCTGTTCTAAAATTTGCTTTCTCCACTTAGTATATTATAGTCATCTTTCCATGTCAGTATATACAAATAGATCTGCTTAGAGATACTGTAACTTATTTATTTTAAATTATTAGACATGTACATTATTTCTAACTTTTCAACACTATAAGCTCTACAAATATTTTTGAGTTTGTGTAAGTTAATCTGGGGTCAAATCCAAGAAAATGGAATTGCTAGGTCAAAGGGGAATAACATATTTAAAAATTTGAAAGAGAGCGCCAAATTGTCCTGCAGTGTGGATAAAAATTAAAATTTACACTCCCACCAAGAGGGAAGGAAGAGGCTATTTTCCTGTGTTCATCCTAATACTTGAATGAGAAATGGTATTTCACTGGTATTTTAATTATATTTTTACTTAGGAGTGAGGTTGAATACTTTTTATAGGTTTATTAGAACTTAGTATTTATGTTTGCCATTTTTCTATTGGCTTAACTTTTTCTTATTCTTAAGGGTCCTGGATTGAAGGTAAGAAGAAATTTAGCCCTTTTCCTGTTATTGTTGTTTCATTTTTCCCTTTGTTATATTTGTCTTCTAAGGGGACTACTAACTCAGGCACATATGGTTTTCTGGTACTGTACTTGCCTTCCTGCTGTAACAATGAGGCACATTTTGGATCACAAGGTAGAGAAGGGGAAGAGAGTACAATAATCTTGCTAAGTTGAGGAAACAGAAATTGGCGAGGCTGAGGATATTGTGGGGCAGAGTTCCAGAAAGGAGGGAACTATGCAAAGAAAGACTCCAGAAGTCTGCACAGGGGTTCCCTTAAATCTAAAATCAGTTATAAGTTAACAGAGTGAAGCTTCAAGGGCCAGGGGAACCATAAGTTGAACATTCTTCAGGATCACAAAGAACTCTAAGTTTTGACCAGCCAGAGTAGAAAGACTTATTGGATATTCAGGGCATTAAATGACCTTAGAAAAGTCATACTTCAGTAATCGGACTAAACTAGGCCTGGAATAAAGGCTACTGTAGATCCACACAAGCAAATCTTGAAAGTCAAAACATCCAGCTATCTCCAAGTAACTTAATGGCTTGTTTAAACCAACTTCAACACTCTAAAGGAAGAAAACAAAATTCAAAAATTTTGCAATATAACATTTACAATTCCTTACACCCAATTAAAATTGACCAGATATACAAATGAGAGAAAAAAATGGGACTCATAACCAGGAGAAAAAAACAGTCAACAGACACACACACACAAAAGACATAGGTAATGGAATCTGCAGACAAGAATTTTAAAACAGTCATTAAAATATGCTCAAAGTTCTCAAACATAAACACAATAAGGGAAGTAAAGAAAGATATATTAAAGAACCAAATGGATTTTCTAGGAATGAAATACAATGTCTGAAATGAAAATTTCACTTGATGAGACTAATAGGTGATTAGACACTGCAGAAAAAAAAAAATCCATGAACCAGAGGAATAGTCATGGAAGCTATCAAAACTGAAGCACAGAGAAAAGAAGAGAATCAAAAATAATACAAATAGAAGCTCTGTGACCTGTAGGACAACATCAAGTTGTCTAATTAATTTATGTGCAATTAAAGTCCCAGAATGGGATGGGAAAGAAAAAAGTATTTGAATAAATAATGGCTAAATTTTTCCAAATTTGATGAAAACTATAAAATCCCAAATCCAGAAAAGCCAATGAAGCCAACAAAGAAAACCACATCAAGGCACATTATAATGAAGTGGATGAGAACCAATGATAAAGAAAATAATCTTAAAAGTAGTCAAAGAAAAAGACAAACTGTACAAGAGCAATGACATGAATTACTACCAATTTCTTGTGGGAAACAATGTTACCTAGAGGACAATGAAATGGCATTGTTAAAATGCTTAAAGGAAAATTTTGTTAATAGAAAATTCTACATCCAGTGAAAATATTCCTCAAAAATAAAAGTAAAATAATTCCTTTTTCAGACAAACAGAAGCTGAGATGACTTGTCACCAACAATCCTGAAGTAAAAGAAGTGTTCAAGAATATTTTTTTAGGCTTAAGGAAAATAATTTCATATAGAAACTTCAGTTGACTCCAGTAGTTCTCAACTGATGACAGTTTTATCTCCCAACTGGTAACAGTTTCATCTCCCAGGGAACTTGTGGCAATGTCTGGAGACATTTGTTTGTTTGTTGGCAAAAAAATTGTTTTCAGGTTGGCATGACCTGGGGGAGAGTTGTTATTGCATCTAATAGTACAGCCAGTGATGTTGCTAAAGATCCTACAGTGTATAGGACAGTCACAGTAAAGAATTATCCAGTCCAAAGTGTCAATAGTGCTAAGGTTGAGAAATCCTGGTCTACACAACAAAATGAGGAACATCGAAAATGATAAATATATGCATAAGTATAAAAACTTTTTCTCGAAAATTGACTGCTTAAGGCAAAAAATAATAATGAATGTATTAGGAGATTTATAATGTAGGTATGACATTAGGATGGGAGAGGAGAAATGGAAGTATATTGTTATGAGGTTCTTACATTATACATGAAGCAATAAGATATTATTTAAAGGTAGACTGTGATAAATTAAAGATGCATATTATAAATTCTAGAGCAACCACTACATACATAAAACAATCAGGCATTGTGAATAAATCAATAATGGAGATAAAATTAATCACTAAAAATAATCTGAAAGAAGATAGAAAGAGAAAAACAAACAAAAAAACCCAGGTGGGACAAATAGAAAACAAAAGCAACATGCTAGACTTAAACTGAGCCATACAGATAACTGCACTAAATGTAAATAGTCTAAATACTCTAATTAGAAGGCAAATGTTGCAAGACTGAATTAAAAAAAGGAAAACTCAATTATATGCGGTCTACAAGAAACACACTTTAAAAATAAAGGCACAAATAAAATTACTACATGATTCCACAATTCCATTACTGGGTAATTTACCCAAAGAATACAAAAATACAAATTTGAAATATATATGCACTCTATGTTTATTGCAGTATTATTTATAATAGTCAAATTATGGAAGAAACCCAAGTTTCATCAATAGATGAATGGATGAAGGAGATGTGGTATATATATACAATGGAATATTACTGAGTCATATAAACAAATGAAATCCTGCCATTTGCAACAGCATGGATGGGAGAGTATAATGATAAGTGAAATAAGTCAGAGAAAAACACATAGCATATGATTTTACTCATATGTGTAATTTAGGAAACAAGACAAAGCAAAATACAAACTAAAAAACAGACTCTTAACTATAGAGAACTAACAGATAGTTACCAGAGGGGAGGTGGATGGGGGGATAGGTGAAGGGGATTAAGAGTACACTTATTATGAAGAGCACTGAGTAATGTGTAAAATTGTTGAATCACTGTATTGTACACCTGAAGCTAATATAACACTGTATGTTAACTATACTGGAATTAAAAAAAAATTTTTTTTTAACGTTTATTTATTTTTGAGACAGAGAGAGACAGAGCATGAACGGGGGAGGGTCAGAGAGAGAGAGGGAGACACAGAATCGGAAACAGGCTCCAGGCTCTGAGCTGTCAGCACAGAGCCCGATGCGGGGCTTGAACTCACGAACCGCGAGATCATGACCTGAGCCGAAGTCAGACGCTTAACCGACTGAGCCACCCAGGCGCCCCTGGAATTAAAATTTTTAAAACCAAAAATAAACATTCAGACACAGATAGGTTGAAAGTAATTGGCTGGGAAAAGAAATTAGTGCAAACACTAATCTTAAGAAAAATGGAGTAGTGGGGCGCCTGGGTGGCGCAGTCGGTTAAGCGTCCGACTTCAGCCAGGTCACGATCTCGCGGTCCGTGAGTTCGAGCCCCGCGTCGGGCTCTGGGCTGATGGCTCAGAGCCTGGAGCCTGTTTCCGATTCTGTGTCTCCCTCTCTCTCTGCCCCTCCCATGCTCATGCTCTGTCTCTCTCTGTCTCTCAATAATAAATAAACGTTAAAAAAATTTAAAAAAAAAAAAAAAAGAAAAGAAAAATGGAGTAGCTATATTAATATCAGACAAAGCAGAATCCAAGACAAGGAATACTACCAGAGATAAAGAGGAACATTGCATAATGATAAAAGAGTCAAATTCATCAAGAAAGATTAGAACTGTAAATATGAATGCATCCAATTATGCAGCTTAAAAATACATGAAGCAAAAACTGACAGAAATGAACAGAGAAATGGTCAGATCCAACATTTTAGAGCTGGAGACTTCAATACTCCTCTCTCAGTAACTGATAGAAAGACAGAAATAAGTAAGGATGGGGTGCCTGGGTGGCTCAGTCAGTTAGCCAACTGACTTGATTTTGGCTCAGGTCATGATCCCACAGTTGTGAGATCCACCCTCACCCCCCCCCCCACCACCACCACATTGGGCTCCACACTGGGTGTGGAACCTGCTTGGGATTCTCTCTCTCTGTTTATCTTTCTCTCCCTTTGTCCCTCCCCAACTCGTGCGTGTGCTCTTCTCACACTCTCCTTCTCTCTCAAAAAAAAAAAAGAAGAAGAAAAAGAAATACGGATATATAAAACTTAATCATATTTAACCTAATAGACATTTTTTGAATCCTATGGGCAACAATAAAAGGATACATATTCTTTTCAAGTGCTCATGAAATACCCACCAAGATAGACCATCTGCTGGATCATAATACCAGCTTCAATACATGAAAAAGGATTGAAATCATATAGAGTATGTTCTCGGATCAGAACAGAATTAAACTAGAAATTGGTAACAAAAGTATATCTAGAAAATCTCTAAATATCTGGAAATATCTAAACAACATACTTGTAAGTAACCATTAGGTGAAAGAACTAACCACAAGAAAAATTAGAAAATATTTTATGTTCAGCACCTGGGTGGCTCAGTTGGTTAAGTGTCCGACTCTTCATTTTTGCTCAGGTCATGATCTCTTAGTTCATGGGTTTTAGCACTGTAAGGGGCTCTGAGCGGACAGTGGGGAGCCTGGTTAGGATTCACTCTTACTCTCTCTCTGCCCCTCCCTCTCTTGCTCTCTCTCTCTCTCAAAATAAAAAAATAAACTTAAAAAAAAAAGGAAAATATTTTGTACTGTGCATGACTTTTTTTAGAGGTTTTCTTTGCCATGCTGAAATGAAAAACTTTTACTGAGGCACATTTATCAAGCTACAATAGAAAAAATTGATAAATGTGACTTTTAAATTTCCATCATGGCAAAGAAAACCTTAAACAAATTCATGTGCATATATATGCTTAGACCGTAAGACACCACTCCAAAATTTACATAATGGTATACAAAAAGCACTCACATTTTTCTTTTCATATTTTTCTAGTTTCATTTTTGAGATTTAAATTTTTGACTTATATGAAATTGTCCCTGCTTTTATGGAGCTTACAGCCAGGGGTCCATGTGACTCTTGGTCTGTCTCAATACTAATACATAATGCATCTTTTTAGTGGCCTAACTTAAAAATGACCCTTGCTTGGTTCTATTTTTCACTCCTTTTTTTCCGGTGTCACTTCTCTACCTTTTTATTTTCTGTCAATAACATGCTATTTTAAATGACCAGTTCTTAAAATGTTTTCATATCCATGAATGTTAGTCCCCTCTCATTTCTCTGCCTTTGCAAAATTTACCTAGCTATTCTGAAGTACTTCTTATGTTTAAAAACTGACTGCTATTTTAAGTGGAAATTAACTGCATTTATAGATTAAAGAGAATGGCATTTATACAACATTGAGTCTTCCTATCCATGAATAGGATGTGTTGTTCCATTTATTATGATTTTTAATATTTTCTTCATATGGAGCAGCATTTTTTTCTTTGTATTTTACAATCACTTGGATGGAAAAATACAGATGTTTAGGCCCTATCCCCAAAGGCTTAATTGGCTTGGTGGCGAGCACAGGCGTTGTGTATTTATGAAGAGCTTCACCCCAGTCAGGGTTAAGAACTACTAATGTAGAGCCCACATACCTCTAGCTGAGTTCTCCTTAGGTGTTTTTTTATCTGGTTTGGTTTAGTTTTGGCTATTATTTTGAATGACATCTTTTTTTGTTCATTATATTTTCTTGTTATTTACTTTTGGCATAGAGAAAATCTGTGATTT
The DNA here is from genome assembly GCF_018350155.1 of Leopardus geoffroyi. NCBI lineage: Eukaryota > Metazoa > Chordata > Mammalia > Carnivora > Felidae > Leopardus > Leopardus geoffroyi. Next base: position 177,289,458 of record NC_059328.1, on the reverse strand, counting down.
CAGACTGTATTAATTTTGTAACATGCCATCTTACTAAATATATATATATATTTTTTTTTTCAGTTGATTCTTTAGTTTTTTTTTTTACAGGCATTAAATTATACCATCTGTAATATTGTCTTTTATTGTCCTCTATCTGTGGCTCTTTTTTCCCCCTATATTTGCACCCCTTATCCTCCTATCTTGTCTATTTTTCTTGGCTAATAATGCCATAAAAACGACAAGTAATAGTTATAATTATATATATATGAAGTTATGAAGAAAATTTATGATTATATATATGAATATATAATTCATATATTTCCAATTTTAATGAAATATGCATAGTGTTTTATCATTAAACATAATACTGATTTATCACCTTAACAAGCTCTCCATCTCCTCATATTTTACTGAAGGTTTTTAAATAAAGACTCCTAATTAAAGGACTTCTGTCATGTGCCTTACAGGAATCTATTAAGACAATCATGTTCCCACCTCCTTTTACCTATTAATATGTTGAAAGTTATTAATAATTTCAGATACCGAACCATGTCTGCACTGCTGGAATGACTGAGCTTGGCTACAGTATGCTGTTCTTTCAATGTGCTGCAGAATTGTACTTGCTAATATTTAATTTAAAATTTTGTGTCAATATTCTTTTCTTATTATCATTGCCAGGTGTTAACATCAGTACTATGGGAGCTTAAATTTTTTTGTAAGCTTTCTGTCCATTTATTTTCATTCTTTAATTTACTAAAATTCTAGAAAAGTTAGCTTTCAGAGTGTTTTGCTTGTGAATCACAATAAGAAATGCAGCTTTAAAAGGAAACCTGATATAAATATATACATTGAACCAAAAGTTTCACCTAATAATACTTGCCTTTACTATGAGAATACACTTTATATTGTTATATTTCAGTTAAAAAAATGATCACCTCAAAACACTATTTTGAAAAATACTATCTGTCCTTTGAAGATTTGCAAGAATCATCTATAAACTGGCACATTTCAGAGACTAGTTCTCTGGTAATTATTCCATGTTCTTTCTTTGTTATGTTTTTCTCTAGAAAATCTTTATCATCTTAATTTCACACAGGTCTTTAAATTTATTTGTATAATATTTCTGCAGTATACTCTTAATTCTTTAATTCTCTCACAGTGTCTATAAATCTTCCCTTTTTTAATTTAGAATATTTGTGCCTTATTTGTTTTGATGAGCTTAGCTAGTGTATTATGGCTTTTTTTTTCCTCAAGAAAACAGGTCATAGTATTAATTCTACTGCTTTGCTCTTTCCGACTCAATTTTAGTTTTTCCTCTGCTTTTTAAGGTTTAATTTATAGTTTATTTCGTTGCTTTGGGGATTTTTTTTGAGTTTTTTAAATTTAAATTTTAATTTTTTTTTATTAAGTAGTCTTCACGCCCAGGGTAGAGTCCAACACGGGGTTTGAATTCATGACCCTGAGATCATGACCTGAGCTGAGATCAAGAGTCAGACACTTAACTGACTGAGCCACCCAGGTGCCCTTGTAGTTCATTTTCTAATTTTTTTGAGTAAAATAGTTTGCTATCCTCATGTTTTCTAGTTTAGCAATACATGTTTACAGCTATTAATATCTGCTAAACACACTGATAGTTATATCCTATAAGTCTTGGTATATAATGTTTTAATTATTATTTTCTACATAGTGTTTAATTATTATTTTGTACACATTCTGCAATATCAGTTTTACTTCCAATTTGTACCCAAAATTCTTTTAAATAACTTTTATATTTCCAAGTAGTGGAGACATTGAATTTTATTTTGGTTATTCATTTTTGCTTAATTACACTGTTATCAGAGACTGTGGTCTAGATTATTTTTAATTTTGGGAATTTATTGAGAAGTTTTTTGGGTAGGAGCCAATATATTTAGTCAATTTGGTAAATGTTTCATGAGTTTTTTAAAATAAGATTATCAGTTAACAGGATATCTATTTCATCTATTCCATTAACCACATTTATTTCATCAACCTTATTGACTCAGGTATATTCTTACTAACTTTTGACAGCTTGATCCATGAAGTGAATTAAAGTAGGCTGCTACTATTCCATGTCTGATCATTTTTCCTTGTATTTCTGCAGTTTTTCTTTATTTATTTTGCTATTATATTATTCAGTGGTTGAAGATATATGAAAGGTGTATCCTTTCTGCAAATCCTTTGCCATCACAAAATTTCCCTATTTGTCCTGTCTTATCTGCCTTAAATTTAGTTTATCTGTGATTAATATCATGACCCCAGCTTTATTTTTGTTAGCATTTACCTGGCATGTTTTCCCCCCACATTTTTCTTTCTAGTTTTTTTTTTTTTTTTTAGTCATTTTGCTTTAGATATTCCCCTTGTGTACATCATATACAGCTGACTCTTGAACAACACAGGTTGTGTTGTGCAGGTCCATTTATACACAGGTTTTTTTCAGTAAATACAGTACAGTACTGTAAATATATTTTCTCTTATGAGTTCCTTAACATTTTCTTTTTTCTAGCTTACTTTACTGTATATATAATACATTATTTTTATTTAATAACATACAGAATATGTATTAATTAGCACGTATGTTATTGGCAAGGCTTCTGGTCAACAGTAGGCTATTAGTTAAGTTTTGGAGAAGTCAAAAGTTATATGCAGATTTTCGACTGCATGGGGGTTGGGGCCTCTAACACCTATATTATTCAAGAGTCAACAGTATACTCATCTCTCACTTTACAAAATTTCAATTAATAAATTTTCAGTTTTGCAAAGATTTCTAATACAAATTAACATTAATTATATACATATTGTTAGGTACAACTGATACTATTATTGCATGTTGACAGTGATTTTAACATTGAATATTTACTAAGTGCTTACTCAGCACCAGGCACTGTTCTTGGCACTTTATCTCATTTAGGCCTCACAATGTGACCTATATTTCCATTTTGCAGAAAAGGAAATGAAGGTCACTTAATTTGGTCAAAGTCAGAGAGCTCATAGAGACTGTTTAGGCAAGAGTATTTATTTATTCACATGTTTTGGAAAGGGGAGGTTTTATAATCTTGTTTCCAGTCTCTCATTTGTCCACCACCCTCCAGCCTGCCTCCCATGTACATAAATTGTTCCGGCTATACCCAAGAAACTGTTGGTTTGTCCTACAGTGCATACTCCATTCCATGATTTCACATTTGCTGAGTGCTGTCTTATAACTATTATCCACTGAAATGGGGCAATGTTTTCTATAAATATACTCAGTGCCTACCCACAACCAAACACTAGGTACTCTGCAAATATTTGATGAAATGAAATGCTAAGTAGATCCTTTCCCACATTTTTTCAAGTATTTACATTTCACCTGTTTTCTTATCAGATTTCTCATCTGAGTTGGAGTGCAGATGAAAAATATTAGATTTCTTCATACTGAAAACCAAGGTACAAAATTTGAATTATGGTAGATTTAGGTTCATGTGCCATGTAAAAATGTCCAATATTTAACACAGATTTCGAGTTTCAATAATAGTAAAGCATTACCTTTACTTACAGATTTTATTTAATACATTTCTGTATGTTACAAAAAAAGAGAGAATGTATATAAAACTGAATTCAAGGTTTAAGTCCTTAGACCTTAGAAAAATTGGTAGTACGAGTGATGTAGTTCTTAGAGTTCCCAGCAGAGGCCAGAATGTTCATGTTAAATCTAATTAAATGAAATGTTTTTCCTATAATTAAAGGTGGTATGTTTTTTTAAACTAATAAAAAAAGGTCAGAGCTCTCTATGGTTAAAATTACTAGAAACTACTGACTTATTCATTTGAAATTTCCAGAATGCAAGTATATAATTCAAAATATTGAAAAATGAGTTTAACAGAAAGGGTGACATTCTATAACAAAAGGCTGACCCCCCAATATCTAAGCAAATGGGCAATCAAAGTATGTTTAGTCAGTAGACACGAAAACTCCTATACTAATTGCCAAATGCAGGTCATTGGGTCTTTCAGTTGCCAAGCCAGACTATGGACTGGTTCCAAGAACAAAGGGCACCACTGTGGCATTGACCCAGGAAATTGAGCACTGACCTTATTTGTTAATTTTAGAACATTAAAAAAAAAATCTTAACTCAATGTAAAAGAAATACTTGGTGCTTCAAAAGTACTTCAATGCAAATTACCTTTGTAAATCAAACAAGCTTTTTAAAATTTAATAATTTAAGTTATGCAACCTTTCTCTGGGCCTCAGTTTCTCCATGTGCTCACAAGTAGATTAGACATGACAATCTTAAAATTCTTTTATTTCTAAAATTCAGAGTTTTTTCCCCCTAGGCAAAAAGAATCATTTCCCCCGCCTTGTTTCCAATTCTTGGCATAGTACCTATCATAAACCAGGTGCTAATAAGTGTTTAATGAACAAGTAAATGAAAACATGACCAAATGGATATTATTTTTTGAAGAGTTCTTTCTAGGAATTTACAAAAGAATTTGGAAACGGAATGCTTCTGGAAGCCAATACTCTATGAATTATAAAAAACAATGCTGTAGGCAATTCCAAAAAAGAAGAAAACATTTTCTGAATACTCTTGGAAGGAACTAAACTCTTCTAAGGCTATCATTACTGCCAAGCCACTAATTGAGTACAAAGGGAGTTATTTTTTTAAAAAAGCATTTTAAGATTTTACATTTTAAAACCCAAATCTAAAAAAAGTTAAAATATTTCTTTTTATTTCCAGAAAAACACTCTTTATTGAGACTACTATGGTTTCCAAAGGCCCCCAAAACAAAACCCTGAAAACTGCAAGATTTTCTCTTGGGAAGTGGTTCTTTACCAGAAAGCTTAACTCAATAATAAAGGTAAAGATTTTAAAACAAAAGATATGCCTTTGCCAATTCAATCTATATTGTTATCTGCTCTGGAAACCCTGTGCTTGTTCTAAAGTAAATCAAAATATTATGAAGGAAATCGGTCATCAAAAATAATGAATATTAACTTCTTATTATACTTATTATATTTCTCATTTGTAAATTTTTAAAATTTGACTTCATTAAATTTTGGGAAAGAAAATGTATAGCTGCAGGCAGAAGTTTGTGCCTTCTTAATCCAGGATGACGGGCAATGTGTGGAAGTGTAGGCTGAAAGTGAGGGTGTGGCTGGAGCAAATTAGAGAGCCCAACTAAAGACTGGTATAACTTGCAATCAGGTAGTCTGAAACATTCGACATGCTGTCTCACTGCATATACATTCAACATACACAAAAAAGAAAAAAAAATTTTTTTAATATTTATTTATTTCTGAGACAGAGAGAGACAGAGCATGAGCAGGGGAGGGGCAGAGAGAGAGGGAGACACAGAATCTGAAGCAGGCTCCAGGCTCTAAGCTGTCAGCAGAGAGCCGACGCGGGGCTCGAACTCACAGACTGTGAGATCATGACCTGAGCCGAAGTCGGATGCTCAACCGACTGAGCCACCCAGGCGCCCCACAAAAAAGAAAATTTAGCTCCAGCAAAAAGAGATAAATTAGTGAATTACAGACTTTTTCCAAACTAAGCCACTGTCTTCGGGCAAAGAACTGAAGTAGCTATGCTTATTTACTATGGATAAAATAAGGAAATTATTTGAGCCAGGTTCTCAAACTTGAATAATGTAAAGATACCTTTCAAAAAAATTTTTTTAAAAGAATTCCCATGAGTAAAAGGTAACCCCTATCACTCTAGGTGGCACTTGAAGTCAGCATGATTATAGCAAAAGCAAAACAAAACAAAACGAACAAAAACCCAAAACCTTCACCTGTAAACACTGTATTTGCAGACAGTGTAGAAAATGAAGACATTGAAGCAGTAATCAGATGTAAGGTGGTTATCTGGATGATCTAGAAAATGCATAAAGAGCTAATTTTTATGAAATTACTTATGGAACTCACAGACATCCCTGGGAGCTAAGGAACTTTATTTAAGAGGGCATTCTGGGAAATAGGTTGACCTCTGGCACACCTTGGCTGTTCACTCAAAGAGCTATGCCTTCCTGGGTAAACTGAGGTGATAAACTCTATCCCAGTTTTGGAGGAAAGCTCCTTCTTTCTCGTATGAGAAGAAAGCAGGGAGAGAAGGATCACTGAGAAACTTAGTACTTTACAGAAAAGAATGTGAAGGAGAAGTGAAGACTATGGCACATATAATCAGTTCTCAGTTCTCTGCATTGGGTCAAGGTAAAAAAGATTGTTCTACCTTTGCCTTGCTTAAACACACACACACACACACACACACACACACACAGACATACACACTGCTCTTTTGAGATTTCTTTTCTCTTCTCTGGCTACCTTTGATACTGCTGAAAATCAATTTGACCTAAATATGACCTATGTTGTGTGGGAGCTCTCGTCTTAAGGTCTTAAATAGTGGTGTCATGGCCACTCCCTAGCAAGGTCCCCATTAAGAGCCACACGATGTCTAAGGGTAGTCATAATTATTAAGTGCAAAAGCTCCACTGGGACGTTCAAAGTGCTCATTGCTCTACCAGAGAACTACTAGAGGTGGCAAAGACAACAGGGACCTGTAACACCAGTCTCCCTACCAGTTTGCAGAGGAGGGACCCCAGGAGAAATGCTACAGACCATCATCAGCGCAAACTAAAAACACAACTAGAGTCACTTAGAAAAGCTATAAATAACTAATTCTACCATTGGAAAATTAGGAAGTTGATGTTTCTTGTATTTAAGGAAACATTCATTCATTTATTAGTTTAATTATTAAGTGAATACCCTTTTGCCAACATAATTATGTGCTGGCTGTTGAACCAAGAGCTGAAGACACAAAAATGAACACAATAATTCCCAGCCTTTAAAGAGCTCAAAGTCTGTTTGGAGTTGCAGGAAGACAAGGAAGGGGGAAAAAGCAAGCAATTTAGAATTTTAATAATAAAGGCATGCACAACCTATACAATGTTAGCACTAACTCTTTGAGTATAGCATCTTTTTTTCAATGGAAAAAATGAGGAAGCTAAATTATAACTCTATTCTCTGTATTTCAAATCTCTAATAAATAAATTAGAGTTCCTACTTTGGAAAGGAAAGAGAGCAGAAATCACATTTTGAAGTTTTGTTTTGTTTTTGTTTTTTTTTTTTTTTGAGTTAATTCTACCTCTAAAGTAGGGTAGAATGCAGAAACTTTACTATCTAGGACATTATTATGAAGCATTGCCATAATATGGATGTTATTATCTCAAGACTGAACTGAAGACCATATACAAAAATTCCTCACGACCACAGATTTCAGTCAATACCCTAGAATTGACAAATGTGAAAATGTTCTCTCGATATACTGTAAGTTGGTAGTTGGTGATTATAGTAGAGTAATATTTATATTTCTGCTCTTGGCTACAATTATGTGTCAGTAAATAAATACACAATGTTTAAAAATTCCCATATTTGATTTCTCATTAAAAGCAAAGCTACAGGTACTAGGAAGAGGGTATTCAAGTTACAGGGAAACAATATTTAATTGAAGTATAAACATTATCACTTGGGGCATGGTTCTCAAAGTGTGGTCTGGGAATCTCTGGAGTGGAGACCCTTTCAGAGAGTCTCTGAAATAAAAACTATTTTCATAATGATGCTAAGATGTGTTTTTACTACTCTTATTTTTTTCTTTTGTGTACAGTGGGGTTTTCCAGAGGCTCCATGACATGTGACAACATCATCACTGTCAGCAAATACAATACATGCTTGTGAATGCTTATATTCTAAAATTTCTCATTTTTAATTTTGTGATACATTAAATATTGATAACTATGACCAATATAAACAAAACCTTTTGAGGATTGTTTATAATATTTAAGAGTATAAAAGAATCCTGAGACCAAAAAGTTTAAGATTTACTACCTTAGAGGATAAACCTCAGCTGAAGGGGCACACCTAATCAAATCTCTTCATGTTTTACACAAAGAAACTAGACTGTAGGTTTTATGATGACAGTGACAATTTCTGTCTGGCTCGTTGTTTTCTCCTTAAACTCCAGCACATTTCCAGGTACATGTAGGCATTAAAATATTTCATAAAATAATAAATTAATTAATACATACATACATACAAGGACACCTGGGTGGCTCGGTTGGTTAAGCATCCAACTTCAGTTCAGGTCATGATCTCAGTTCATGAATTCCAGTCCTGTGTCAGGATCTGTGCTGACAGCTCAGAGCCTGGAGCCTGCTTCAGATTCTGTAACTCCTCTGTCTCTGCCCCTCCCTCGCTCACTCTCTGTCCCTCTCTCTTCCTCAAAAATAAACAAACATTAAAAAATTAAAAAGAATACATACATACCTAGATTCATAAATGAAGGCTTTGCTAATCGACTCATTCAAGGTCACATAAAACCTCAGCAGCAAAGTCAAAGTATATTTCAGGTCTCTTATTCGTATACTGCTGGTCTCTAGCTCAAGAATACTTTTGTTTCTGTTAATTTTTGTTCTAATCTATTTAAAGCATTAGTAATTGGACATCAATGTGGGATGACTACCTTCTCATGCTGCTGTGTGAGTTGGACACTATAACACTATACAGTCTTTTTTTCTGGCCTTAAGCATAATTAGCATAGAATGACACTAAAGGGCTGTCATTACAAGGAAATGGCAAGAGTGATCAGATAAAGTATCTTTCTGTTTTTTTCCTAAAACAGAGTTGAATAACTCATGGTCCATTCTAATTCCTAGTCTTCTCCTTTCTTTGGCCACATTATTTAAAATCTGGCAAGCCTTAGTATCCAAAATCTATAAAGAGCTCACCAAACTCCACATCCGAAAAACAAATAACCCAGTGAAGAAATGGGCAGAAAACATGAATAGACACTTCTCTAAAGAAGACATCCAGATGGCCAACAGGCACATGAATAGATGCTCAGCGTCGCTCCTCATCAGGGAAATACAAATCAAAACCACACTCAGATATCACCTCACGTCAGTCAGAGTGGCTGAAATGAACAAATCAGGAGACTATAGATGTGGAGAGGATGTGGAGAAACGGGAACCCTCTTGCACTGTTGGTGGGAATGCAAATTGGTGTAACCACTCTGGAAAACAGTGTGGAGGTTCCTCAAAAAACTAAAAATAGACCTGCCCTATGACCCAGCAATAGCACTGCTAGGAATTTACCCAAGGGATACAGGAGTACCGATGCACAGGGGCACTTGTACCCCAATGTTTATAGCAGCACTCTCAACAATAGCCAAATTATGGAAAGAGCCTAAATGTCCATCAACTGATGAATGGATAAAGAAATTGTGGTTTATATACACAATGGAGTACTACGTGGCAATGAGAAAGAATGAAATATGGCCCTTTGTAGCAACATGGATGGAACTGGAGAGTGTGATGCTAAGTGAAATAAGCCATACAGAGAAAGACAGATACCATATGTTTTCACTCTTATGTGGATCCTGAGAAACTTAACAGAAACCCATGGGGGAGGGGAAGGAAAAAAAAAAGGAGGTTAGAGTGGGAGAGAGCAAAAGCATAAGAGACTCTTAAAAACTGAGAAACTAGGGTTGATGGGGGGTAGGAGGGAGGGGAGGTTGGGTGATGGGTATTGAGGAGGGTGCCTTTTGGGATGAGCACTGGGTGTTGTATGGAAACCAATTTGACAATAAACTTCATATATTGAAAAAAAAAAAAGAAAATGCAAAAAAAAAAAAAAAATCTGGCAAGCCTTTATATTTGTGTACTCAGTAGTTCCCAGATTATAAAGAGTAAAACCATAAACCTGCTTGGGGAAATATGCTTTACACTCTCAAAGTTATTTTAAAACACCCCCCTGGTATTTGTATCAGAGATGAGAGAAGTTTGCTTACTACCTTACTTATGGTTACAGAAATGTGAGGCCCGAAGTGCCTTGGGTGGCTCAGTCGGTTGAGCATCCAACTCTTGATTTTGGCTTAGGTCATGATCTTGCAATTCGTAAGTCAGAGCACTGTGTCAGGCAGTGCAGAACCTGTTTGGGATTCTTTATCTTCCTCTCTCTCTGCCCTCCCCCCAGTCTCTTTCTCTCTCTCTCAAAAATAAATAAATAAACATTTAGAAGTAAGGCCCACTCAGTGCAAAGAAGCATAGGGGAAAGAAAAATACAAGTCTTGTGAAGTGCTGCATTAATCACCTAAAATCTGATTCCTATGAGAAACTGCTTTTAAAGATGGCCAACCTAAGACAAAGCCAACAAGCTGGCTGACCAAATTCTCCCAGTCAGCTAAAAGAAATTCTTCTCTGCTCACTCATCCTAATCACACACTGTCCTGTCTCCTTCATGAAACAGCCAAAGCCAGGCCATCAGCAGTCAGACCACAGTGAAGGTTCCTACTCTGAGGCCTTGGGAAGGTTGCAGTCCCAAGCAATATATGGAGAAGCAATATATGTTCACGAAATTTCTTCAGTACCTCTTAACTCATTCAATGTTGATCTCTAGAGAAGTTGGTTAGATATAGATTTTCAATATTCACAGTAGTTATGTTCTATAAAGTCACTGCCAGCACTGAACGAGTGATTACTGAACCTCTGCTCCTAGAGGAAATACAAGGCTACATTCCTGTGAGCCTCTGGTCACAACATTTTTACCAACCAATCAATATATAACCCTGTTTATCTGTTTAAAAATATCTTATTTAATACATACTGTGGATTCATTAACATTGAACTCACAGCCAACAGGTTATAGATAACTCAAGCCTGAATAGAGCTCATCTAACAACATAGTTTTCCATAAGGAATTTTTTTTCTAAGACATATCACAACCTTATTTCTTAAACTCTAGTAAAATATATATAACATAAAATTGGCCTTTTAACCATTTTTAAGTATAGAGTTTGGTGGCATTAAATACATTTATATTTTGTGCAGCCATCATCAACATCTACCTCCAGAACTTTTTGATCTTCCCAAATTGAAACTCTGTAGGTATCAAACAGTAGCTCTCCCACCAACCCCTCCTCAAAGCCCCTAGCAACCACTATTCTACTTTCCATCACAGCCTTCTCGTTCTTAGGAGCACAGCACATTAGCACTAGGCACTGGGGACCACTGTAAACAGTGGTCCCACCAAAAAATGTAAAAAATGTGGTACTAAATAGATTGCAAAAAGGGCATTTGTTTACAGTATGAGAGCTGAAACAAGTCAGAGCATTGTCTTGTATGACCTCAGCTGGGAACCTGTGCCTTAGAAGATTCAGAATTTCACCATTCTGTGCATATGCATGAGTGGCCACAAAAGCACCCTGCGCATTGATTTTGGGTTAAAAATAAATTTTAGCAAGTAGGCAAATTTGCAAATATGGAATCCATGAATAATAAGCATTGACTATATGTGGAAATGACAACCTTTCTTTACTTTATTCTATGTAGTAAGAATAAAGAGCTGAAATATGCCTGCAATAGGCCTGCCTTAGAAAATTCTAGTTACCTCAGAGGACTAAAGAGGTAGTCTACATGAATTGATAATTGGCAGCTACAACCAGTTCTAGTTCATGGGGTGGATATATTTAAGCATAATCTCAAGCCCCTCTGTAGGAAACAAAGACTGAGCACTCAAGTAACAGTTATCAATCACTTACTATATGACAGGCACTATATTCAGCAATTTACATGCATTATTAAATTACATCCCTCCAAAGCTCTCTGAGGAAACTGAAGGTTAGATAAGTTAAGTACCTCATCCATTATCACATAGTTAGAAGTGGCAATGTTGAGATTTGAACTCAGGTCTGCCTGACTCCAGAGCCCGGGTTCCCAACTGCTATGCAATTCTAATCAAGTTTAAAAACAAAACAAAACAAAAAAACCTTGACTTACTCAGAAGTATACAGGAACATATGTTACAATGATTATAACCTTGCCAATATTTATACATAGAAAAATAAATTTACTAAATAAAACTTTATAAGCCTGATCTAATATTGTTCCACAATAGAGTATCTGAAACCCTTCAGGCATCTGGTTTGTGTCTGGTTTTCCTTAATCTTTAATGATGGGCAAATCTAATGCATTATGTAAGGCCATTTTTTCTCAAGAGATGTAGATACCTCTTAAGAATTTGATGAAAATGCATTAACTTTTCAGGCTACTGAGTTGCATTTTAGTGCACTGAGGCAGTAAATTAGTGTACAATGTGCAAAAGTGGTAGTGACCTAAAAAATAAATATTTGATATGAGCCACTGCATTCTCTTGGGGGTGGGGGGAAGTAATGGATTAACTCTCCTAGGAGTCCTTAGCTTCCCAAAAAGCAGTAGGAAGAAGAAATCTCCTGTGGCCTGGAAACAGCTTGTTTCTCACTGGCTATGTTTGCTTAGTTCTTTAACAGTTCATTTGATTAGATCTTGTGGCTCCCAAAGCTAAGGTTGAGAGTTTGATCCCTACACAGGCCACTTAAATTTAGAGAACAAAAAGCTCCATTCTCTGCTCCCAGACCTTACCCCAAATCCCTGCCAGGTGTCTGCCCTCTGGTCAAAATGAGAAACTGGCAAAGGGGTGCAAACCAATCGTAGTATTGGGGAATGTTAAAAATGGACACCCCTTTATTATGATGCTCTTTCACTTTTATGTGCTGACAGTATTTTGATATAATTTATATAGAATGGATACTACGCTTTTTACTTTTGCCAATGGAAATCTGAGGCAAACTGTGCTTACGTGCTGCATTGCCAGTCGTAAAACCCATTGTCTTCTTATTCTGAGTTCAGAGATTTTTCTACTAGCTGACATTATCCTCTTGGTAATAAACAATGAAGAAACACATCTTCTGAATAATACTAATCTGCAGCTTTACAAGAGGAAAGAACTGAATAGTAATCAGCCAAAAATTGAGCACCATTTTCATAGTAATGAAAAACATTAAATTATTTAAAAATAATTCCATGTGTAATATAACATTATAATAAGTTGATTTTTAACGTGTGCTAAGAATTTAAACAGGAAAACAAGCCTCTCAAATTTTACCTGCCAATCTTTTACTAGTAACACTATCTTAGCTTTTCTTTAAATTCAGGTCTTCCTAACTTAAATTCATATTTCCCTAATTACACGGCACTTAAACATAATTTAATACAGTAAATAAAATTATTTTTACTTCAAATGCTTGCCTAAATAACAGATACTCATTTTAATTTTTAAGGAAGTAACATTTCAACTTTTTAAGCATGAAGTGTAAAACTAAGATTTACTTATTTAAATTATAACCTGAGTTTCACATGTAAAGATTAAGAAGATTTAAGTGTAGTTTCTATTATTGTTAACATAGACTTTATTTTTTTTCAAATGTCACATATATCTTTCATTATTTGTAGATTTATTTCTTTTATGAAGTAGTCGAATGAATCAGCTCACCCTTGACTGTAACAAAATACTGTTTGGTGACTTGTGACAGACAGGGTTTTAACCTCTGACAGCGAGATTCATTGTGGAGCAAGAGCCAATCATAGATCCTGACGACACTTGTCTCATCAAAGTTGGAATATAAAAAGCCACTTGGAATACAGTATAAAAGATTCACTGGTGTGGCAAGTTGTCTCTCAGACTGTACAGGCATTAAAATTGTGCTTGGCATTACTCAAAAGCAAAAGAAAAGTAAAAGGAAGAAATAAGAACAAGGAAAAAGATTGTATTGATTTTAAAATCATGCAGAAACTGCAAATCTATGTTTATATTTACCTGTTTATGCTGATTGTTGCTGGTCCAGTGGATCTAAATGAGAACAGTGAGCAAAAAGAAAATGTGGAAAAAGAGGGGCTGTGCAATGCATGTACTTGGAGACAAAACACTAAATCTTCAAGAATAGAAGCCATAAAAATTCAGATCCTCAGTAAACTTCGCCTGGAAACGGCTCCCAACATCAGCAAAGATGCTATAAGACAACTTTTGCCCAAAGCTCCTCCGCTCCGGGAACTGATTGATCAGTACGATGTCCAGAGAGATGACAGCAGTGATGGCTCTTTGGAAGACGACGATTACCACGCTACCACGGAAACGATCATTACCATGCCCACCGAGTGTGAGTAGCCCTCTTAGTGTATATCAACAATTCTGCTGACTGTGGTTCTAGTGTTTATGAGAAACAGATCTATTTTCAGGCTCTTTTAACAAGCCGTTGGCTTGTATGTAAGTAGGAAGGAAGAGTTTCTCTTTTTCAAGATTTCATGGGAAATCTACTAATGAGACTGAAATCTGCTGCACTAAAAACCCAAAAGGAGATAAAATAAAATGTTTCCATGGCATTAATGTTTAGTTAAATTTGACAAATAGGAAATGCTTATGCTTTCACTGCTCAGTACCTGCAAGGCAACGATTGGGAGATACTACAAACAATGTTAAAAACCTACATGAAATTTCATGATTGCATTTAGTTGCCTGAAATAGGCATCTGTAATAACAAGTTTTTTCTCTAATAAAAGAGAAAAACGTCTTCTGCTAAATGCCTAGAATGACTTCTGTTATTCAAAGCTACTCCTCACAGTGTTTTTATGTTCTTTACAAATTAAAATATTTAACTTTGAAAGCTTTTACACTGGAGAGTATAAAAAAAAATTTTTTTTTAATTTAATGTATTAGTAAGACCAGTGATGAAGTGACATAGCAGAATGATAATCATGAGCTTATTATCAGAAAATGCCTAAGAAATAAACATTTTAATTAAACAGGTTATGGCTCACAAAGTCCCACTTCTCCCTTGACCCCGGCACTATTGTTGAGAGTCCCTGGTTTGCATGTTTCCAGGAAGGCACATTGCTCAATGGCCTTCTAAAATATTGTTTTCTTCTTCATATGAGGGAGGAGGACTATTACCTGTAGTATCTACCTTGCTTCTGAAAGAGAAGATATTTTGTACCATTGCTTTTTCAGTCATTTCAAAATGACACTCAAGGAAAGGCAGACAGTCATCTTAACAGAGAAGGCAAGACAAGAAAGATTTTATGCTATGTGTCTGCAGTCTTGCTTTAAACAGTGCTTTTATACACTTGAAACCTGACTCAAAACAGTTTCAAATACTGTTTTGCTTATTAGGCAATCAAGTTACAATGCAACAAATAATTCTCTAGTCCTGGAGTAGATTTACCCTATTTGTAAACAATCTTGGAAAAACAAAAGGGGGGAAGAAACTGCTTGTGCTGCTTACAACGACAACCTGGCTCTAAAGACCGTGTTTTCTAACTTTTGAGATAAGCCTGAATATAACATTCACATTTTTGTGCTAATTACCTGATTCGTTTTGTTCCTTTAGGGCTATTCCAGAGCCAAAACATAACAGATGTGCTATATTTTCTACTAATTCCCAAGGCTCAGTTAGTTGCTCAGCGTGTCTTGTCCCCAGGTAATTCAGGCCTGGGGGAAGGGTTCCTTCTTCCAGACTGATTGGTACAGCTGCTCAGTAAGTGTAACTACTCAGATTCCCAAAGAATTCTAAGTGGATGTTCCTCCACGGTGTCTCTTGTTCTCTCTAATCATCATCATTTTAAAATTTCATCCACTGCTCATTCTTTCATAGAATTCTCTTTAGCCCACAGTTCTCTGAGAGGGAGCAGATTCCTCATAAACAGCTGAAAAAACATATATCTAAAAAATTCTGAAAAGCTAGAGTAATTATTTTCTTTGATATTTTTCTGAATTGTGAATGAAATCCTAGATGGTTTTTCACTTTAAAATATGCATTCACTATTCCAATGGGGGAAAAATGCTCACCAATTTTTTATTCATTTTTTATGAGAAATAATTTCAATAACTATTTTTCTTTTCTTATTCATTTATAGCTGATCTTCTAATGCAAGTGGAAGGAAAACCCAAATGTTGCTTCTTTAAATTTAGCTCTAAAATACAATATAATAAAGTCGTAAAGGCCCAACTGTGGATATATCTGAGACCCGTCAAGACTCCTACAACAGTGTTTGTGCAAATCCTGAGACTCATCAAACCCATGAAAGACGGTACAAGGTATACTGGAATCCGATCTCTGAAACTTGACATGAACCCAGGCACTGGTATTTGGCAGAGCATTGATGTGAAGACAGTGTTGCAAAATTGGCTCAAACAGCCTGAATCCAACTTAGGCATTGAAATCAAAGCTTTAGATGAGAATGGTCATGATCTTGCTGTAACCTTCCCAGGACCAGGAGAAGATGGGCTGGTAAGTGATAACTGAAAATAACATCTAGCAGCAAACATTGCTACATTTTGATTCATCATGTGAATGAATAATAGTGGAAAAATCACTACCCATTTCCTATGCTCATAAACCAGACAAAAGTATCTTACTCCAATGGTAGCTCTGTACCCAATAAAAAGTAGGTGTCTAATTTCATATCCTATGAAACACCCTCTTGATACTTTTATTTTGCATGAGGATTAAAAAAAAACAGTTATGCCATAGTCCTTAACTTATTAGGGAGTTCTTTAGAAGCAGGGATGAAATATAAAGTGCTTTTCATTGATATGCTATATGATTTCATGAATAAAAAAATGAAATCTTCATAGTGGATTCTACTACATAGCCAACAAATTTAAACGTACCTTTTTATCCCAGAAAAGTGCCAAATATATTGAAATTTTTTGGTTTAGAAAAGCAGAAAAAACAAACTTGAAAAATTATAATTAAAATAAAATGCTTTTATTTTTTTATTTATTTTTTTTTTTTAAACATTTTTTTCAACGTTTATTCATTTTTGGGACAGAGAGAGACAGAGCATGAACGGGGGAGGGGCAGAGAGAGAGGGAGACACAGAATCGGAAACAGGCTCCAGGCTCTGAGCCATCAGCCCAGAGCCTGACGCGGGGCTCGAACTCACGGACCGCGAGATCGTGACCTGGCTGAAGTCGGACGCTTAACCGACTGCGCCACCCAGGCGCCCCAAAATGCTTTTATTTATAGCATGATATGTTTATATGTTTATATATGTTTATATAAATATGATATTTATAGTATGATATGTTTAGGCCTATGTCTTATTAAATGTATCATCTTCAAGGTTTCTCATAATAAATATGCTTATTATTTTGTATACTGTTGACTGATGTACATGTAGATTACTTTGTGAATTAACCCTAATGAAATTTAAATTTCCAGGCTACTTAACATTTGTCACCTAGCTTATTTCGAAGCTGCCTTACCATTTTTGTGCAAGGGTTTACTTAGGTGATGCCAACTAATTTAATATCAGACCAAGCAGATGACAATACTTCATATGTTATAAAATTTTATAAAAACCATTTTAAACCCTAGTATAAGTTTAGAGTTACTCACTGTTCTGCTTTCACAAACTTATTTAATGTGACCACACTTTTTACTTCTGAAACCTATTGACATAATTTAGAACAAAACATTATACTTGCAAACAATAAATGCTATCTTTTTAGTCTTTAAATGGTCTTGGTTTTAAAGAAGTATATAATTATTAAGTCAGATCTACTTTATTTTTTTAGTTTTATTTTTTTTTAAATTTACATCCAAATTAGTTAGCATATAGTGCAACGATTTCAGGAGTAGATTCCTTAATGACCCTTACTCATTTAGCCCATCCCCCCTTCCACAACCTCTCCAGTAATCCTCAGTTTGTTCTCCATATTTAAGAGTCTCTTGTTTTGTCCCCCTCCCTGTTTTTATATTATTTTTGTTTCCCTTCCCTTATGTTCATCTGTTTTGTCTCTTAAAGTCCTCACATGAGTGAAGTCATATGATATTTGTCTTTCTCTGACTAATTTTGCTTAGCATAATGCCCTCCAGTCCCATCCATGTAGTTGCAAATGGCAAGATTTCATTCTTTTTGATTGGCGAGTAATACTCCACGGTGTGTGTATGTATATGTGTGTATATATATATATATATATATATATATATATATATATATATATACCACATCTTCCTTATCCATTCATCTGCCGATGGACATTTGGGCTCTTTCCTTACTTTGGCTATTGTTGATAGTGCTGCTAGAAACATGGGGGGGGTGCATGTGTCCCTTCGAAACAGGACACCTGTATCCCTTGGATAAATGCCTAGTAGTGCAATTGGTAGGTTGTAGGATAGTTCTATTTTTAGTTTTTTGAGGAACCTCCATACCGTTTTCCAGAGTGGCTGCACCAGCTTGCATTCCCACCAACAATGCAAAAAGAGATCCTCTTTCTCTGCATCCTCATCCTCGCCAACATCTGTTGTTGCCTGAGTTGTTAACGTTAGCCATTCTGACAGGTGTGAGGTGGTATCTCATTGTGGTTTTGATTTGTATTTCCCTGATGATGAGTGATGTTGAGCATTTTTTCCTGTGTCAGTTGGCCATCTGGATGTCTTCTTTGGAGAAGTGTCTATTCATGTCTTTTGCCCATTTCTTCACTGGATTATTTGTTTTTTGGGTGTTGAGTTTGATAAGTTCTTTATAGATTTTGGATACTAACCATTTATCTGATATGTTGTTTGCAAATATCTTCTCCCATTCCATCAGTTGCTTTTTAGTTTTGCTGATTGTTTCCTTTGCTGTGCAGAAGCTTTTTATTTTGATGAGGTCCCAAGGTCAGATCTACTTTAAATCAAAACATATTCTTTAAAAGATTATATAATTTTCCAAATGATATATGTTTCTTTAAATGTGCTACATAACAGGTGATTGACTCACAAAATGATGTGATTTTTTATAATATTAAATAACAATAATTACCAAGTCGATTTTGATTTTGATTTTGATATAGGATAAAAACCATTATTAATTATTTAAGAAAGTACTTTTTATGGGTAGTATTTTAATGATCAAAGTTGGTAATGTGACAGAAGTTTAAATTATTATTAAACAGATTATTATTATTAAACAAGTTAAACATAATTATTAATATCACATACTCCTCAGATCTTCCCATATAAAAAGATAAGTCTCAAATGCATTAAAAGATTGGGGCAAGGGAAGAACTAGCAAATTATTGTTTAAATATATGAATAGAAACATTCAGTGAAAAAATAAAATGAAATATTTTTTGTATCTTCTGAATCTGTCCCTCTCTTCCTCAGAGTTTTTCTTTCCAACCCAGTATGCATACTACCACCTTCATTACCCTACCTCTCTTTTTCCTGTTACAATCCATAAAGGGCTGGGAGGTAACTATTTTGCTCTGGCTTTAATAGCAAGTTTCCCCAATTAAAGATCTAGGGAACAGAGGATGGATGAATATACTTATCCCTCCAGAAGTCATCAGACATATTTAGCCAACATATTTAACTAGAAGAGAGAGAACTAACTGCTTTCTTCATCCCTGCTGTCCTCCCTCCTCCCTGACTCTCCTCCCTCTGTCCCTTCCTTCCCATAAATATTTTCAGAGTATCTGTTATGTGCCAGGCATTCAGATACTCAAACCAGTAAACACAGAAATTAAAAAGACATAGATCTGACCACAGGAGAATTAGCATTGTTGCTATGTTCTTATGAGCCATAAGGGAAGAATCACACCTAGTGTAAATTAAAATTCTTTAATGCTGTGCCTTTAAAAAATAAATGTGGTATGAGCAAAATGATTAATTTCTTCAATAATGACTTCTTGAAGTAGGAAAGTGTTTCAGGACCTATTAATATTACTGATTGTTCTTTTCCTTCTCATGCAGAATCCCTTTTTAGAAGTCAAGGTGACAGACACACCAAAAAGATCCAGACGAGATTTTGGGCTTGACTGTGATGAGCACTCAACAGAATCTCGGTGCTGTCGTTACCCTCTCACTGTGGATTTTGAAGCTTTTGGATGGGATTGGATTATTGCACCCAAAAGATATAAGGCCAATTACTGCTCTGGAGAGTGTGAATTTGTGTTTTTACAAAAATATCCTCATACTCATCTTGTACACCAAGCAAACCCCAGAGGTTCAGCAGGCCCCTGCTGTACTCCCACCAAGATGTCTCCAATTAATATGCTATATTTTAATGGCAAAGAACAAATAATATATGGGAAAATTCCAGCCATGGTAGTAGATCGCTGTGGGTGCTCATGAGATTTCTATTTGGTTCATAACTTCCTAAAATATGGAAGGCCTTCCCCTCAACAATTTTGAAACTGTGAAATTATGTACCACAGGCTATAAGCCTTGAGTATGCTACAGTTACTTACGCACAAGCTCAGTATATGGACTAAAAGAGAGAATATATGCAATGGTTGGCATTTAACCATCAAAATAAATCATACAACGAAAAGTCTTATGATTTCCAGAGTTTTTGAACGAGGAGATCAAATTACTTTTATGTTCATATGTATTACAACATATCTAGGTAAATGAAAGCAATTCTCCTTGTGTTCTCGTGAATTAAAGGAGTATGCTTTAAAGTCAATTTCTTTATGGTATCATTTAATATCTACAGTAAAATCTGTATGTAGTATTGGTAAAATGCAGGATTGTTAAATACTGTCATTTGAATCATCCTCCAACACTTGAATTTATATTGTACGATAGCATACTGGTAAGATGAAATTCCACAAAAATAGGGATGGTACACCATTTGCAAGTCCCCATCCCTATTATGATCTGTACAGTACAATAACAATCCATGCCAATGGTGCTAATACAATAGGCTGAATGGCCGATATTATCGGGTTTCTCGAATAAAAAACATTCAGTAAAATAGTAAGTTTCTCCTTTCTTAAGGTGCATTGTCATACACCTCCAAATGGGGAATGGATTTTCTTTAATGAAAGAAGAATCATTTTTCTAGAGGTCAGCATTCAATTCTGTAGCATACTTGAAGAAACTGCATTATCTTAAAAGGCAGCCAAAAAGTATTTGTTTTTAATCAGAATTTCAAAATTACAGCCTGCCTTTGCAACACTGCAGTTTTTATGATAAAATAATGGAAATGACTGAGTCTATCAATATTGTATAAAAAGACTTTGAAACAATTGCATTTATGTAATATGTATACAATATTGTTTTGTAAATAAGTGTCTCCTTTTTTATTTACTTTGGTATATTTTTACGGTAAGGACATTTCAAATTAAGTCTTAAGGCACAAAGACATGTCATGGATCACAGAAAAGCAACTGCTTATATTTCAGAGCAAATTAGCAAATTAAATAGTGGTCTTAAAACTCCATATGGTAATGGTTAGATGGTTATATTACAATCATTTTATATTTTTTTACATTATTAACATTCACTTATGGATTCAGGATGGCTGTATAATGTGAATGTGAAATTTCAATGGTTTACTGTCATTGTATTCAAATCTCAACGTTCCATTATTTTAATACTTATAAATATTATTAAGCATACCAAAATGATTTAACTCTATTATCTGAAATGCAAAATAATAAACTGATATCTTAACAAGAATTGTTAATTTTATTTTATAATTTGATAATGAATATATTTCTGCATATATTTACTTCTATTTTGTAAATTAGGATTTTGTTAATCAAATTCATTGTACTTATGACTAAGTGAAATTATTTCCTACATCTAATGTGTAGAAACAATCTAAATTATATTAAAGTGTTTTCACCTTTTTTGAAAGACAAGTTTTATGTTATAATGGTTAATTCTGCATTTCTGATTTCACTTTATTATAAAAGTCTAATGGTTTAGCAGAAAAGTTTGGGTTAGGAATTGTAAGTCTGCTGCTCAAGTTCTCATAAGTGAAATTCCCATTAAATTGGTTCTGGTCAAGTTGCTTTAAATATACGAAAGCAAGAACTAGTTATACTTGTTTCATTTCTCTTTATCTTGACCTGAAAACTATTTATATGTTTTCATAGGTTCAATTTCCAAATGCATTGCTGTTGGCAAGGATATATAGTCCTAGAGTTACAAGTTCTACTGAAGCCACAGGGACACAGAGAAGCTGAATTTATTTTTCTTAGCATTTAATGATACTGGCACGTTTATTTGAACTTTGGGGGCACCAATTTTCAAATTGAATTGAAAAACAATTATAAAGTACCTAGAAATCCTTAAGTGTAACACTGTATGTAATGTCTTTGAAGTGGACTCTCTTCAGTACACCCTCAGTAGTTTAGTAACTTTGCTATAAAGCAGTCTCTAAGTCTAATAGAAGAGGTAATCAAAACTCTATCTAGTGTTATGGTTCCTAAATAAGTAATTTACAATTAATGTAAATGTAATTTTTAACCACCAATGATATTACAGCAATTTACACTCATACAAACGAAGTGTAGTACTTTTTCTAACTTTAGCATGAATATATTTAACATTGACCAGTCTAGAGCTGTGAGGGGGTTGCCCCTGTTGAGTGAAGGACCAGCTATGGTGATGGGGAGAGGCCACTTTCAGTTACACACACACCAGAACCTACTTCTTCTAGGGCCATGGATACACCTGATCCCAAAGTCTGGGTTAATTGGCCCATTCACGTACCTTGGGCTCTGGAGTACAAATAACTGGGGACCTTGGTCTCTGTCATGGGAGGAACAAACACCCTTGGTTTCTAAAGACCCAGTCACAGGACTCCCCAATCTTTATACTCACCTTTACCAAGGAGCCCAGGATCACACCAGCTTCACTGTGTGGTAGCCCTCTTTGAAGCCCATATGATCATGAAAGAAAGCAGCAGGATCAATCTCTTTTGTGACAGGACCTAGGCATTTCCTTTTCTATTTTGCTAAGGTCTTAGAAATGGCAAGTGTACTCATAACTTTCATTGTCAGAACCTCAAGAATATCCACTTGTGGTATCATAGTAACCTCTGGGATTTTCAGAAAACATCATGTAAAGTTCAATCAGTGCATCAGTTTTAATATTCTAACTGTTCTGTAAGACTTCTCATACTTCCTACAGACCTATAGTAGTTAAAAATACATACATACATGCATACATGAATATAAAAACAAAAACCCTTCCAAACTCAACAGTCCTTTTTGTATTCAAGTTGGTTTTTACACTTTTGTATAGAACCTTATTTTCTTAAAAGAAGGCAGTCATTTGATATTGACAGTATTTAAATTAGAGCCAAATTACTCAACCCTAAAAATGAAAACAAATTTATTTCACTTTAAATCATGACAGACACATTTTAGGATGTCAATGACCCTTTTGAAATGTGTTGAAAACTAAAGACAGTCTCACCAAAAGAAATAAAACTCACAACTTTGCATATAATTTCAGGGAATTTAGGGCCTTCCTAGAGTGCATCCGTAGAACCTAGTTTATAAATGCTTGGGAGGGATCTTGTATTTTTCTTCCTAAGATAAATATTATTTATGAAGTAATAAAATATATTTATCATGGCTGTTTCCCAATTAATCAGTTTTACTTGTTAAACAATTTGAGTGTTACAAAAGGAATATAAATTTCAAATCAGCCTGGATGTCTTAACGTGCTAAAACCCTTATTATTTACAAAAACATTTTGTTTCTTTTTTTTTTTTTTTTTCAACGTTTATTTATTTTTGGGACAGAGAGAGACACAGCATGAATGGGGGAGGTGCAGAGAGAGAGGGAGACACAGAATCGGAAACAGGCTCCAGGCTCTGAGCCATCAGCCCAGAGCCCGACGCGGGGCTCGAACTCACGGACCGCGAGATCGTGACCTGGCTGAAGTCGGACGCTTAACCGACTGCGCCACCCAGGCGCCCCAAAAACATTTTGTTTCTTAAAGACTATCCAATCACCAACTGGCAACTCTATGATAGGTTAAACTAGATAACTAAATAAAATGGACTTCAAATTATAGAAGCATATTTTTTTTATGTTTCAAAAACAAAATTAGGATATCATCGGGACTAGTGATGTGTGGGTATCAGAATTAGGAAGGTATGAGATGGTAATATTTATTGAGCACCACATTTGTGCCACGCACTTTTGTGACATGCTCAGTACATAAGACATTATTGTTCCCAGTTAACAGGAGAGAAAACCTTGAGGATCTGTGACAATGGGAGGTATCTCAGTGGCCAGCCTGGATGTGAACTAAGAGCAGTTTAACAAAACTTATTGCTCTGGTTACAATTCTTCACCAAGCCCTAATGGAAGAGTGAAGCTATATATTTTTTAATGTTTATATGTTGTAATATGTCCTTACTGGATTTAGCGTCGGCTTCTGCAAAAGGCTCTGGGGCTGCATTTTAGTGGGGGAGAGTAGAGCTGGTATTAATGAGAAGGAGGACAAAGACAGGGTGATTAGCATAGCACAGAAATGGGCACAGAGAGGTGGAAATGGGTCAGTGTTATGTGAGGTCTGGAACAAACCTTAGAAATCATCTGATTTATATATGACAGAATTGAGGTCTAGAGAGAGGGTTGCCCAAAGTTGTAAAGCGAATTGGTTCAAGAACTGAGACAAGAGCTCTAAAATGCTAGAGAGGAATGAAGGGTGGGTCAGAGTGGGAAGAATGATTCCAGAGGACAAAATGCAGGAGAGCTAAAAACAAACAAGAAGCTCTAAGTCATGGTTTGTTTGCTGGGAAAAGTCAATACAAGACACTAAATAAATGTTCATAGGATTATCACAATTTACATCTATTTAAATAAATTTTATCGACCTGAAGATTTTCCTGGATGGATAGTCTCTAATGGGAAATCTATGGTATTATGCACTTAAATCCATTACTTTATTGTATATAGTAATAACAAGTAAATTAATAATAAATTAATAATTAACAGTTTTCAAAGTGCTTTCACATTAATGATGTAATTTCATCTTCATACTGCTGAAAGTTAACTATTATCATCGTAACACTCATTTCATAGTGGGAACTGAGGCTAAACAAAATTAATCAAATGACCAAGGAAACATAGCATTTATATTTGTATTTTAATTATATAAGAAATAGGAATCTAGATCAGTTACACTTGTTTGATCATTCCAATAGTACTTATTAAAAGTGTAGTATGTTAAAAAATTCATTTAAAATATCAGATGATCACTTTTTTTAAAGTTTATTTTTTGAGAGAGAGAGACAGAGCACAAGCAGGGGAGGGGCAGAGAGAGAGGGAGACACAGAGTCCAAAGCAGGCACCAGGCCCTGAGATGTCAGCACAGAGCCTGACACAGGGCTCGAACCCATGAACTGCAAGATCGTGACCTCGGCCAAAGTCGGATGATTAACCGACTGAGCCACCTAGGCACCCCATCAGATGATCATGTTTTAAAATAAGACACATGTTGGGTTGGCTTTAGCTCAAGCGGTTACTTCGCATGTGGTTCCTAAAATAAGACACATGAATACTACCCTATGATACAACTAAGAATTAGACCATAGGCTAAAATGTGATATGCAACCATGACTTGCCTGGCAAGTACATATACTTACATGTATAGTGTTAAATTTCATTTCCATGGTCACTCAGTTCTAGTTTACACACTGCAAAACATATCAAAGTAAACTACATTCATTTGGGTCATCTCTGTGTAAGATGTCAAACAATGCAAAATGATACTAAATTTAGTTCATTCATGTCTGGATGGAATTTTACAGAGAAAGTCTTTGGAAAATGAACACATTGTAATTAGATAGCATGCATGATTTATAGCAAAATTATCTTTCTTGCCATTTCAAACACTAAATGGAGGGAATATTTACATTTATTTTACTAGGTTACCTATAAAAATAACTCAATGAATATTATATCCTGTCAAGAACACAGGATACTCTTGAACATAAGATTTTATATATGAAGCTGCCTATTTCATTTGACAGGCATAAAATGTATGTGTAGTAATGATAAACAACTCTCTAATAATCTGCTATAAAAGTCATACAGGCAGCCATACATCACGTCAGCTATGGTGGAACATTACACTAAACATTCCTGATACAGAAATGCATAGCTTGGCAGTAAGCAAAGATGTACATGTTTAGTTTCATTGATTCCGGTTTTGGGTTACTGTAAGACAGAAAAGTTTTAACAATGTAATGCTATTATTTCTGCTCCATAATAAAGGTAATTTTTTATTCAACAACACATACGTTATGTACTTTCTTAAAAAAAATTGACTTAACAAAATTTTATTTTATTAGTTCTACATATGCCCTCTAGGCAAAACACGATTCACTAGATTTAGGTTATAGAGATCTAAATCATATTCCCAGATTCTGATCTTAAGGAGGTGTTGAAAAGTTCTCCTAAGAAGGAACAACAGCAATTTTGATTCAATTAATCATAAAGGTAACTTTAAAATTCAAACAGATGAAACTATTAAGTAACTTCTTTATTTTCCCTAACCATTCAAGATTATTCTATTAAGAAAAAATTTTTCCAATAAGTGTTATGTTCTTTTTTTTTCTAACATCTTATGAAGGACCCTATTCAGAACAAAATTTGATTATGCGGTTTTGGCCATGGATCCTCTACAAGACTTTCCCAGATCCGCTCCCACGGACACTAACTCCAACTGAGAAGCCAAACGTCTCTTGGCTCTATTCCCATGGAACTCAGAATTCTGGCATCCTCCACCAGCCAAAAACAAAACATGTCAATACAAGAACGTTTGCCTACATCATGACATCAGATCCTCATAATGCTGAGACAGAATTCTGAAAGTAAAAATCAAGCATAAAACACCAATTTACTGAGCACACTGAAGTGACTGTGGGAGAAAATCCAAATTGTTAAACGGAAACAATCAGGCAGTCATTGAGGCAACTACTTGGCTTCAAGCTCCAAGAATATCTTCCTGAAAAGCTTCATACTTCTCAGCAGCTCATTACTCAAGTAATGGCATGAGTTATATGCTTGCCTGTACCCTAAGTAAAGGATTCTATTAATGAACCTTAGGTCATCATGGGCCCTAAACCAGGCCAGGTGCCATGGGATAGAAATTATAACAAAAAAAAGTAGATGAGGGTAGTCCTCCCCACTTGTAGATGTGCCTTGGCAGCCAGCAATATTGTCCCAAAGACTAGAATCTACCAGAACCTGTGTATTACAGCAAACTGAAGATTTTTATAGCTCCGGAATCAGACAAAATTCCGAGGAAGTTGCATAGGACTGATTGATGGGAATCAGGCTGGGTTCTCATCTACTCATAGGCCAAGATGTACTCCTATGACCGAAACACTGCAAGTGGGACTCTCCTGGAAGAAACAGTCCCGCAACTGCAGTGCCAGAGGAGCTCTCTTCTTTGCTGATAAAGGTGGGTAGACTATCAACAGTAAGCCCCCACCTTGCTTGACCAGGTGTTTGACTACAGATTCCTGGTACTGGCCAAAGAGAGTGGTGTCATTGCAGGGCAGAATGTATGCCAGAGCCTGGAATATGGCTTTATATCTGTTGACACAATGTATACTGTGTTGACACAATACATATAGTTGTTGACTAGGTATATTACCTAGTTAGTGTACTTGGCTCCCATATACTCTATTCATCTTGGCAACAAATAAACCACCCATAGGATCCAAGAAGCAGGAGCATTTATTTACAATAAGAAAGCATATTATATAGATATTATTATCTACATTTTTATTTTTTTTAAGAGAGAGAGTGGGGGAGGGACAGAGAGAGAGAGAGAGAGAGAGAGAATCCTAAGCAGGCTCTGTGCTGCCAGTGCAGAGACCGATACAGGGCTCAATCCCATGAACCGTGAGATCATGACCTGAGCTGAAATCAAGAGTTGGACGCTTAACCGACTGAGCCACCCAGGCACCCCTTTTTATCTCCATTTTTAAAATGAAGAAGATGAGGGGCACCTGAGTGGCTCAGTCAGTTAAGCGTCCGACTTCGGCTCAGATCATGCTCTCACCGTTCATGAGTTTGAGCCCCACTTGGAGCTCTCTGCTGTGAGTGCAGAACCTGCCTCCGGTCTTGTGTCCCCCACTGTCTCTGCCCCTCCCCCACTTGTGCTCTGTCTTTCTTTCTCTCAAAAATAAATAACATTAAAAAAAAAAACAAAAAAAAAACCCCATATTCTTAAAAAAAATAAAATGAAGAAGTTGAGTTCAGAGATGCTCGTGACTAACAAGTGCCTAAGAGATTGATACATAATGGAAGAAATACAAATGCAAATGTAGTGGTACAAGTTTTCAGTCATTAGCTCAAAAGTGAAAAAATATGACTTTCTAATTGTTGCACAACTTATGTCAGCTTTTAGCTCAAATCCCCTTGTGATATATTACCATTTCTACTTTATATATGCAACATTATAATGTTGATGGGGACTGCATTAATAATATTTATCACCTCCCTGGACCTCACCCAGACAATGATGCACAATATCCCCCTATGGTCAAATCTCCATACTTAGAGGAGGATTGTAATGTGTTTCTCCTCCTTATGTCCAGCTCAGCCTGTGAGATAGGGCACCAAAAGAGACTAATGACTGAAGCTTCTCTCTTCCCAACAAATTCACTCCAGTCATCAGCTCATGAGATCTTTATGTGAGAAGATGTAGTAATAAGTTCTGGCTGATCAAATCTATGTACTAACCCTTTATATTTCATTCCTGAACCCTATACTCTTGGACTTAAAATTTTGCTAGATACTTGCAATCTTATTTTATTTTATTTTTTGTGATTCTGATCTGAAAAGCACCCTCTGGAAAAATGTAACCTTTTAATAAATCACAGCGTTCATTCTCACTAATAATAAAAATGTAAATTAAAATTACTTATCCTTTCATTTACAAATGCAGCACATTTTTATGTTAATATCTAGTGTTATTAGTAAGGGTGATCAGAAATGAACACTCTACACATTGCCTGACCAGTTGCCTTCCAATATCTAACAAGACCCTTAAAGTTTCCATACAGTGATTTTATTTCTAAAATTTTACTCAAAGAAAACAAAGGTATAAACATTTTTGTAAAATCACAATATTATTATTTTTAAAAATGGGTAATAACATATTCCAACAATAAGGTATGGTTACATTGATTATGATAGATTTCACAATAGCATACTCAAATTTAAAGACATGTGTGTATAGATATATACATGATGCATATATGTATACACATATTTCCTTATTTATTTAAAATACTTTCAGCTGTAAGTAACAGAAACCCCAATTCAAATATAGCTGAAACAGTAGAAAATGTGTTTTCTTGTATAAGTGCAGATGTAAGGCAGCTCTAGGTACAGTAAGATCTGTAGCTCAGTAATATCAGTGAAGAGTTAGACTCCTTCTACCTCTCTGTCATCCTCTCAGTGTTTGCTGGGCCTTAATGCTGTCACCTTGTATGGTACAACATGGTTGCTGCAGTTTGCATGACAATATCCATGTAGACTGAAAGAAGGGAGTGTGTGTGTATGTGCATGTGTGTGTGAAAATTCTTTTTGCAGAGTCAAAGGATATGATTTTCCTTATTAATATATATTCCCCATTTATATTCTCTAAAGGTTGTACCAATTTATATTTCCATTAATAATGTAGGAGATTACATATTTTCCCTTCCTATTTCTAGTCTGATAGGTGAAAAATGGTATCTGATCATGATTTTAATTGCATTTTTCTTACTTTGACTGAGATGATTAATTTTTTTATGTTTAAGAATCATTTGTACTTCCTTTTCTGGTAACTGTTTTTCTCTTTTGCTCACTTTTTCTATTAGGTTGGTAGTATTTTTTTAAATCTACGTAGTTAAGAAATTAGCTACCGCTACTACAGATTTTTATTTTGTCTTTTGACTGTGGTTTCTTGTGTGTGTGTGTGTGTGTGTGTGTGTGTGTGTGTGTGTTTTAACACAGAATTTAAGTGTTTGTATGATGTCACATATTTTAGTCTTTTTTTATGGCTTCCCATTTTTGTTTCGTACTCAGAAAGGCCTTTTCCACTATGTCTTTATATTTTAGAATGCATCTTATATTTTCTAATATTTTTATGGCTTATTTACTTTAAAAATCTTTAATCCATCTCAACTCCATTTTGGCATAGTGTCCAATTTATTTTCCTTCAGATAAAGATGATTATTCAGTTGTCATCATTTATACTATCTTTCCCACGAGAGTGATTTGAAATGTGGAATGGTGCATAACAGACACTTATCTTGACCACATAGATCCTTAGATCCAAAAAGTTATTTCCATAAAATTAAGCAATAACACAGGATGCCTAAGTGTCAAATCAGGCACTCTCTTGAAATCTAACCATAACCAGTACAGATGAATGTGAAAACAGTAGAATGATTGGCAACAGTGTTTCTGTCTGGTCAGAAATGACCAGCTGCAGCCCTTCTCATATATTCATCCATTTATTCCCTCAAAAATGTTAAGTCTTCTATTGTCATATGTTAATTCCTACTTCACTTTAGGTGTGGGATATTTAGCCCACAACAATCAAATCCTTCCAGGATAGTGTCCCTTACCTCTACAGATGCCAAGCCAAGATCCCTTTCTCCCAGGACCTCAGAGGAAAAATATTACACATATCCTCCCCCTACAAAGTAACAAAGCTTCTCCTCAGTTACACCATCCTTCTCAAAGGGTGTATCATTCAGCTTCCCAAAGAAGCAACGTTTCCCCCCTACTATTATCAGAAAAGGAGGGCATGAAAATAATTCAGTATGTCTCTGGTACTTTTCCTCTCAGATAATATCAATTCTGTTGATATTTGTGTGATACCCGATCAGATTTTACCCATTCATTGAGTCCTAGATACTACTGCAGGAGCCGAGAGAGGAGAGGAGATGCATAAATCATGGCTCTCACTCAAGGAACTCACAATCTAGTGAAAGCAGAAAAGTAAAGAAATTTAATAAAATGTGAAAAGTGGTCTACACATGGTGCTGTGGGAGAGGAGAGGAAAGTCACCTCAGTCATACTGGGAGTTCACTGAGGACTTCAAGGAGGAGATGATGTCAGCATGTCTTTAATGATGAGTAAAAGTCTGATGGATGAACAAGGAGAAGGAATAAATGAGGAAGAAGAAGGAAGAAGAGCATTCCAAAACAACTCCCTCCCCCCCCCCCCCCACATGCACACACATGCAGGCATGGAAGAGCATGATGCCTTTCAGGTCCTGAGACTATTTCAGGATGGTTGGAGGGACAATAGGGCCTCAAGGATATACTGAACATACAGTATATGCCTTGTATATCTTCTAAAGGAGTTTGTGCTTTAATATGGTCAGTGATAAGAGCTTGTGAAAGATTTTAATCAGGAAGCAAAATGGTTAGATATAAGTTTTTTAAAAAACCTACTTCAAATAAGGTATTTTAACCTCTTTTGTGCCAAGGTCCCTTTGATGTCTGGTGAAGCCTGTATATCCCTTCTCAAAATAATGGCTTAAATTGTAATTATAAAAATACTTTAAATGTAATATAATAAAATCTGATAACACAAAAACTTAGTGAAATAAATAACAACACCTAGTAGCGAGATGAATAACTATCATAATTTAAAAGTCGTGACGGGCATAAATGAGATACTTGCAAAAACTACAATGTGACACAAAATATTTGTGATTTCTGTTGGTGACATGGCCACACATATAAATACTTTTGTGCTTCCAAGCCTACGTGCAGAATGGAAAGAAATGCCAAATTTTGGTTAAATAAGAGGTAAATAAAGATATAATTTCTCCCACACAATTCTCAGATCCTCTGAATTCTATATAACAGTATAAATGAAGACGTCTAGGGGTGGAAATAGGGATAATGAATTAAAATTAGAAATCTATTTTACTAGTCTAGAGGAGAAGTGACGACGGTCTAAATCTAAAACCTAACATTAACTGAGTAATTACTATATTTCAGACACTGTTCAAAGTGTTTTTCTACAATTACCTCATCTACAGAGTTAGGGCTATTATTAATCTATATTTAACAGGTAAAGAAACTGAAGCACAGAGAGCTAAGGAACTTCATACATTCACATAGCTGGTGAGTTAGCAGAACCAGGTGTGAACTGAGGTAGTTTGATTCTAGAACTTCACTCTCACCCACTATTGGGGCACTAAAAATAGTTGTAATGAATGTAATTAGAAACATGTAAGAAATAGAGTGAACAAGACATGGAGAAGCAGGAAGAGAGGAATCTACAAAGAAGCCCAGATGAAGTGAAGATATTGTAAAAATATTTGCCACGCAATTTTTTTTCCTTCTTGGTAATTCCTTACCCTCCTCTCCCAGTCGATTTGTGGTCAAGGAGGGTAAACCATGAGGCTGAGGCTCATTGTCCCTGGGAAATTAGAGAAAACACTAACTAGGAAATTGGGATATGATATAATTTTTTTTTCCGGGCAGAAGGAAAGAGAAAGAGAGTAAGAAAGTGAAAGAATATATCCAGGTATTCTTGCTCCTGTTTTGGGGTCAAAACCTGGCTGAGAGAAGTAAGTAGAGGGGAAAAATACAGACATATCTGAAAGAATCAAAGAATACTGACACTGGTGCCCTGATTCCTGTGCAGCATGGAAACTCTGAAACCTTTAAGAGACTTCCTCTGCTTTCATGGTCCTATATCTAGTATGATGCCAGAGTGGCTGAGTAGCGGTGACTTGGTAGATGGCTACAACAAAGGACATTCACACGGGATCCTGAACTCTCCAGACAGTTTCTGAGAAAGTATCTAAGAACCTCTAGGTCTCCAAGGGGGGGACAGCATATTGAATGGGCTGCTGGACAGGCTGCTGGGTTCAGATGAGGATGACAAAGTACAGAGACCTCATAACTGGAAGCAATAGTGTGGTCATTGACAACAGGTGCCAGCACAATGCTTCAAAAGTTAAGTGAAACCAGAAATGTATCAGTGGCTACCAGACAGGATACTCAGTCACCAAGTAGCCTAGCTAAATTAAAGTAGATACATCAAGAGGAAAGGATGATGCCCTTAGGCTAAGCAAAACAAATCATCTCAAGAAGCCTGAGGGGAAGGAGCAGAAAACCCTTCTGCAATACCAGGAAGTTAGGTGAGGCTTTCTGTTCCAGATTCATTTAGAAAAGCAAAATAGGCATAAGGGGAGAACCCTTTGGAAATGAGGAATGTTGAAAAAAGTGTAATAGCCCCCCGCCAAAACCTAAATTTTTTGGTGATCTCTAATTTATTTTTATTTTAAAAATGGGTAAAATGACACATGACATAAAATTTACCATCTTAACATTTTTAAGTGTACATTTTAGTAAGGTTAACTATATTCGCATTGTTGTGGAACAGATCTCTAGAACTTCTCCGTTGTGTAAAACTGAAACTATAAACACATGGAACAACTCCCTCCTCGTTTCCCCCTCCCCACCACCGCTGCCACCACCTGCAGCCCCAGGCCCACACCATTCTACTTTGTGTTTCTAGGAGTTTGATTATTTTGGATATTTCTGTAAGCGGAATCATTCAGTATTTACCTCAAAAAAAAAAAAACCAACTAAATTTTTAACTGGAAAAGAGGTAACTTTGATGAGCAAGTTTAATCATTTTCTTTTTTTTAATTTTCTTTGCTTAATTTACATCCAAATTAGTTAGTATATCGTGCAACAATGATTTCAGAAGCAGATTCCTTGATGACCCTTACCCATTTAGCCCATCCCCCCTCCCACAACCCCTCCAAGCAACCCTCTGTTCTCCATATTTAAGAGTGTCTTATGTTTTGTCCCCCTCCCTGTTTTTATATTATTTTTGCTTCCCTTCCCTTATGTTCCTCTGTTCTGTGTCTTAAAGTCCTCATATGAGTGAAGTCATATGATATTTGTCTTTCTCTGACTAATTTCACTTTGCATAATAGCCTCTAGTTCCATCCACTTAGTTGCAAATGGCAAGATTTCATTCTTTTTGATTGGCGAGTAATATTCCATTGTATATATATATATACCGCATTTTCTTTATCCATTCATCCATCGATGAACATTTGGGCTCTTTCCATACCTTGGCTATTGTTGATAGTGCTGCTAGAAACATGGGGGGTGCATGTGTCCCTTAGAAACAGGACATCTGTATCCCTTGGATAAATGCCTAGTAGTGCAATTGCTGGGTCGTAGGGTAGTTCTATGTTTAATTTTTTGAGGAACCTCCATACCATTTTCCAGAGTGGCTGCACCAGCTTGCATTTCCATCAGCAGTGCAAAAGAGATCCTCTTTCTCTGCATCCTCGCCAACATCTGTTGTTGCCTGAGTTGTTAATGTTAGCCATTCTGACAGGTATGAGGTGGTACCTCATTGTGGTTTTGATTTGTATTTCCCTGATGATGAGTGATGTTGAGCATTTTTTCATGTGTCGGTTGGCCATCCAGATGTCTTCTTTGGATAAGTGTCTATTCATGTCTTTTGCCCATTTCTTCACTGAATTATTTGTTTTTTGGGTGTTGAGTTTGATAAGTTCTTTATAGATTTTGGATACTAACCCTTTATCTGAAATATTGTTTGCAAATATCTTCTCCCATTCCATCAGTTGCTTTTTAGTTTTGCTGATTGTTTCAATCATTTCTATCATTAGAAAGAGTGGAGGTTTCAAAGCAAGATGAGATCAGTTTAAGGAAATAAAGCTACATCTCTTCAACCCCAGTTTGTGACTATTAGAATTCGGCCTCACTAGATGGACCCTAACGAAAAAAGACTCCTTAGGCTCTGGAACTGGACACTCAGGCTCAAGAGCAACATGGATATCAGCTGAGCCTTGTCTCTTAGAAAGCCAGCATAACTCCACTATGATGGTCTTGGCTGTTTTAAACCATTCTTCACACCCACAGTACTAGCTGCAGGTTCTCCTTCTACCTGGCTTTGCAGTCTATTCTCTAAATAGGCAACACTGTATTTAGGACCTGAGCTATCTCTGCCTTCCCCTTCTGAAAAGTCTCAATACTTTGAAAATTCAGAGTTGAAGCAAAGGGAAATGCCCTTCCAAACTCTGCATAACATTTCTATTTCTTCTTTCTTCCTACAGGTTTCTGGCCCACCCCTCACACTGACTTGGTTTTCCAATCTAAGATTTATAATCACTCTATGGTGCAGATATAAGCTGTGTCTGAAATCTTGGGCATCCTAGACGGGTTCTGAATGACTACAGCATTTGGTGCAAATAAATATTACTGTGGGACTGTGCCCAGTCTGGGTAGTATGGCAAAGAATCAGATCAAGTTTTAGAAATCCAAAAGAAATCAAGTCTGCTTACTCTGTGGGTAGACTTCAAGGCTGTCTGATCCCTAGGGGCTGAGTCATTTCAGGTCTCACTGGAACTTTCTCCCAGTTCGAGGAATCATTAACAACATCCTTATCCAGCAGTTATTCGGCCTTCTCTGAAAATAAAATGAGACCTTACACCTTCTTGGTTGACAGTTTATCTGTTGTGTTGTGCTATAAATTTCAAGGATAGTTATATAGATTTTTTCTTTTAAAAATTGCCAAAATTTGTTTAATAGCAGAGAGTAATTTCTGTGCACTTCCATCACAGATTGGATAAAGCTTGCACGTTGCTAAAGCTGTCGTGTACTTGGTCTTCTAGGAAACTGTTCCAGTCATTTTAATTTAATCTGTTATGCTTACAGATAGAGATCTAGTATAGGGCCTCATTGTGTGTGGCATTCAACTAATGGCAGTTGAAAATGAGATGTCGATAATAATAATAATAATATATCTGAATCTATTTCTACACCATCTCAAAGCAAGAACTAAATAAGGCACTTTTAATTTTCTAACAAAATTGAAAATATGTCATACTCTTAAATACAGGATTTTTCAGAACTCTGATGACCAAAAAAAAGTACTATCAAGAGCTGGAACTCCTGACTTAATCAAATCATTTCACCAGGTCAAAGGATAATGTTCTAGGATGCCATTGTTTACACTTTCCTTCCAAAATACTTACTGGCAGTGATACTTTTTCAATGTAAAAATAACCTATTTTAACCCTACATATAAGGTTTGTTTCTTCAGTGGCAGCTTCATTTAACCAGAAAAATGAATGTTCTGGAATCTGCAATCTTGTAAGATACAGCCTGAGTTAAGCCCTGACTTTCCTAAATCCAAACACGCTGCAAAGATCAAGTCAGCTGTACTGCGCCATGGCCCACAGCCACGTTGTGATTTTGGGAGCACATGGTTGGCAGGGCTGGACTGAGGTCTGTCCAAGAGAACTCTAGCCAGGACCTTGCCAGCAGTAGGCAGCAAGATGTCTTGATAGTTGCCTCAGTGAGTCTCATTGCTTTGAGTAATAAAAATAGCCAAGCACTTTAGATCAAAGATTTATTGGTAACAGAAATTTAAAACTCCAGAATTTGGATAGTTTTCTTAGTTTGAAATTTCACACTGAAACTCACTGGATTTTC
This sequence comes from Leopardus geoffroyi, assembly GCF_018350155.1. Classification (NCBI taxonomy): domain Eukaryota; kingdom Metazoa; phylum Chordata; class Mammalia; order Carnivora; family Felidae; genus Leopardus; species Leopardus geoffroyi. Next base: position 177,253,354 of record NC_059328.1, on the reverse strand, counting down.
CCCCTAAATGGTGAGGCCACTTTGGGAAACAGTTTAGCCATTTCTTATAAAAATACCCCTATGCATCCTATGACCTAACAATTTCACACCTAGGTATTTATCCAAGAGAAATAAATACATATATATCCAGGGAAAAGCCTGTATGTAAATGCTCAAAGTTGTTTCACTCATAATAGCCTAAAACAGGAAACAATCTAAATGTCCACCATTTGTTGAATAAACAAATTATATAGTACATCCATAAAATAGAGAAAACTGAACAATTATTGATATATGCAACAGCATGGATGAATCTCAAAAGCCTTATATTAAATGGAAGATACAAGACACAAAAAGCTCCCTACTGTTTGACTCTATTTACATGACATTCTAGACAAAGGCCAAACTCCAGTAACAGAAACAAACCAGTGGTTGCCAGAGGAGGGGTGGGTAAGGAGACTGACTATGAAGTGGCATGAGGGAAATGTTTGTGGTAATAGAGACGTTCTGTATCCTGAACACATATAGAACTGTGTACATTTATTCTAACTCTTTGACCTTTACCCTTTAAAAAGCATACAGTATATTTTATATAAATAAGACCTCAATAAGTCTGCCTTTAAGAAAATCTGGGGCAGGGACAATGCGTAGGGAGTAGATGAAACAAGCCTGGCCATGCGCTCAAACGCTGAATGCTGGATGATTGGTCACAGGGAATGCACTGAACTATTCTCTGTAGTTTTGAATATGTTCAACCTTTTCCATAATTAACAGTCAAAAAATTTATTTTTGCACTGTAGATTGCTAGGTTTGTGCTATTTACAATCTTCCAACCATCTTGCCACATTTTTCCCTGGAGTAAAGTATAAAACTTGTGGAACTTCACATGACTTATCAAAGAAAAGAGTCTGTTAGCTAATTTTCAACATATGTACACCAATTAGCAATCATGAAAACTACCTCAAATACCAGTCAGTAAAATTATAGTCAAGATTTTTATTTTTACTTTATTTATTTATTTATTTATTTATTTATTTATTTATTTTAACCTTTATTTATTTTTGAGACAGAGCATGAATGGGGGAGGGTCAGAGAGAGGGAGACACAGAATTTGAAACAGGCTCCAGGCTCTGAGCTGTCAGCACAGAGCCCGACGCGGGGCTCCAACCCACAGACCACGAGATCAGGACCTGAGCTGAAGTCGGACGCTTAACCAACTGAGCCACCGAGGCGCCCCTAGTCAAGATTTTTAAAATTAAGTTCATTAGAAGCAAAAATACTTAGAAGTGCCTCTATAGATATTTCTCTGGTCCTTTAAAAATTCATCTGAGACAAAACACTTATTTAAATATAACAAAATTGGAATGAATAAAGCTGTAATTATTCATTCAATCATTCATGCCCTAAACATCTCTAGGTGTCTACTACATGTTAAACACACAATAATCTCTCCTTTAATGAGCCCACAGATACAAATACAATCGGCTACAACACAATTGCTAAATGTGTGGAAAGAAAAATTAATACTGCCGAGTGGAGAGTGGATATGGCTGGAGAGAGACAGAGGGTTAGAAAAGAATCTGTAGATACTCTAAACCTAGAAAGATGAGTTAGAAGTTTACTGGGCCAGGAGAGAGGTGTGGATAGAAGGGGAGAGTGAGGAGAGGGGAAGGGAGAAGTAAAGGGAGCAAGCTCTAAGGAGATGGGACACCACAAGCAAAGATATGAAGGCAGAAGGACAAAGCATATTTGAGAACTGCAGAGGCAGAAAAGCAAAGCTGAATAATTCATCTATAATCAGCCCAATCTGTTATTGTGCAGTTTATAAAGACATGATGATAATAAATTCATGAATTTATTCCACAAATAGATTAACCAGTTTTGCCCCATGGTCACAAGTTATGTCCCCAACTCTGGTCAGGTAGTCTGCAAAGGTATGCTGTTAACCTGGAGGCAAGACTCTGGACATATATTTATTGCCTTGAGTGGAAGTCAATTTATTTATTTATTTATTTTTTATTTATTTTTTTCAACGTTTATTTATTTTTGGGACAGAGAGAGACAAAGCATGAACGGCGGAGGGGCAGAGAGAGAGGGAGACACAGAATCGGAAACAGGCTCCAGGCTCTGAGCCATCAGCCCAGAGCCTGACGCGGGGCTCGAACTCACGGACCGCGAGATCGTGACCTGGCTGAAGTCGGACGCTTAACCGACTGCGCCACCCAGGCGCCCCAGACTGGAAGTCAATTTAAATTTCATGCCATCATTATTTTTGTCTATCAACACATACATTTGAGATTTACTCTGTTTCATCTTTTCTTAGCAATCTAGAAGAAGCTGTAGAAGGAGAGAATAATTTGCTAGTTAAATTTAAGACTCCCCATAACCACTAACCAAGGAGCACTATCAAGCCATTTCCTAAGCAGCACAATCATGTTCCTGATAGAGAGTAGAAGCTTGCAATCAACAAAACTACTAGATTATTGTTAAAAAGTTTGCTTCTTTGTTCTACCTGGCTAAAATCTTGTTGTGGTTCAGGCTAAACTCACATGTACAGTTCCGCACATCATCATGATCCTTTATTGAGGGAAAAGAATTTGTTATTATATGATACCAGTGAGGATCAGCACTTTTATTTCTCCTCTCCTTCACCCATTACCAACTAGGGAGGGCTGGATTGGCTTCTTTCATTTTTGACTCTCTAGTATATAAAGTAATGATATTTGAATGACATATTAACTACATTGAAAAACAATCTTTTCAGTAATATTTGAGTGATATAAATTCTTATACATTTAAGAGCATAGCATATTCATGCTTCTAAGTTAAATTCCAAGGAGAGACTACATTAAAGGAATGGACCTACTTATCCCGTGGGTGATAAGTAGTAGGAACTTGATGCTTTATAGTATCTGATGACTCAAAAGACAGACAAAACATTTCACCAGGAAAAAAAAAAACAACCCTCCAATGTAATAATAAAGGAATCCACTGTGAAAAAACATAGATGGTCAATTTTAGGTGTAAAGTCATGTAGTCAAAGAGCAGGCCCAAACACACTTTCCTACTATACAAGCACACTTGAGCCTATTTAAAAAGGCATGTAAGTAGGGGTGAAGGGAGTTCAGGTCAGTTAGTCCTTGGCACCTCGATCAAGATTGCCAGCATAGTTATCAATTAATGTTGCAGTGGTTTCAGTAATGCATACACGTGTCAAGTAGGAACTATACTGAGTCTGCCACTTCATTTTACACACGATCCTGAACACCTGTCAGGTCGTGATGATTTTCAGTCACTACTGACCCAGGATAAATTTTAACAGGTGACAGGCTTTGGATCAAATTACCAATTCCCTGAGGCATCCAGTCCTCCCAATCCTAAGTATTTTTGGCATGATTTATATGCTCTTTAGCTTCCTTTATAATGTAATTTAGAGTTAGGTCAATTCTAGAACTATTCCTGAAACGTGAGAAATACTTAGTGTTAAGTTTTCAAAATCTCCTTAACAGAAAACTATAAGCAATGGAACATAAAGGAAAAATAGTTGTTCTTATTATGGCTTTAATGCTTTACTATGCAAAATAAAAGCAGGTAAATCTATGTTGGTCTCATAAACTGGATATGAAATTTTAGCAGTCTATAGATCTAAATGTCTGAGGAGAGCTGAATTATAAAGATATGGCAAAAACTAATTAGTATGGGACTTAAGATCCTTCACAATGAGGGGTTAGCTTACTTTCCCAGACTTCTCTATACTGACCTTCCCTACCCCACACTTCATACTGTTGAATACTCAAGTATACACAATTTCCAGAAAACACTATTTCCATACCTGCAAGCCTTTGCTAATATTGCTCCTTCTGCCTGATACAGCCATTCCCCATCTGCCTAGCCAAATCTTCAAACTTCTGAACCCTTACTTCTCCGTCTCAGCAGATGATAATAGTTTTCGACTTCATGGCGGAGGTGGTGGGGAGGGGGAAGCCAGTTTCCCCTGTTTGTACATGCCAGAAAACTGAGTTATCTTTGGTGGACCCTCTCTTTCACATTTCCAAATCTACTCCATCACTAAATCTTGTTAGTGTTCTTAAAATCCCAGAAGCCATTTACTTCTTTTCCTTTCCACTGTAATCCAGCTTGTTAAAACCACCATTACATCTTGCCTAAACAACTACATGCCAGACTAATTGGTTTCTCTACTTGTATTCCTCCTCTCTCCAAATACATATCCAGAAGGCACCAAAATGCCTTTTCCAAGGCTGATATTGTAAATGTGATTCACAATCTAGGCATAGTGTGGTGATCCAGATGTTAAAGCTGAGTTAGTAAATCCATATTTGGCACATCTATAGTAGGAGCTTGATGGAAAGCTAAAGCCTACATGAGGAGCTGAAAGTAGTTATGGGTAACTTGTTATTGTAAATTGGTGTGGGTTTGAATAAATTCCCAAGACAGAATTGGCTGTCATTTATGTTCATGAGTGTCTAGATGAGTCCTCACATTAGAGGTGGTATTTGACCCCACAAAAATGTCAAAAGAAACAATGTAGCAAGAGATGAGAACAAGGACAGAAATGTGGGGACTCTTATATTAAGAGAATAGGAAGAGAAACCAGAAATCTGGCAGTAACAGAAATGGAAGAGCCAGGAAAGTAGTGTGTGTGTGTGTGTGTGTGTGTGTGTGTGTGTGTGTGTGTGTGTGTATTTATTACAAAATTGGATTACTTCTGATAGATCCTAGAAAACCTAGATAATAGAATTCTACATAAAAAAAATGCACTTAAATTTGGCAATCGTGTCTGTACCAATAAGAAGAAGGGCTATTAAAAACCAGCAGCAAGGATAATATTAAAATAGCAAGTACAGTAATGCAGGCATGAGGTGATTTTGTACCAAATAAAATGGTTAACTCTATTTAAATATTACTGTATTTCATATTTACGTATGTAACATGGAAGATCTTAAAAATAGAACTCTCAGGCATCTTATCCTATGAACCTATTTTTCTGCAAGGCAAACAGAGTCTTACCTTTTATGAAAGAATAAGGAATCTTTATGATTTTTTCTAATGTCTGTAAACATCAAACAATATAGAAAATACAAGTAACAAGTAAAAAGCCTCTATAATCCCTCCTATGTAGCCATACTGTTAACATCTGTGTGAACACTCCTCTAGACATTTATACTCTTTCTATACACACACACACACACACACACACACCCTTCTACATATATATTAAGGGTTAGCAAGCTACAAGGTGGCTGCCTATTTCTGTAAATAAAGATTTACTGGAACATAACCATGCTCACTTGCTTATACATTGTCCATGGCTACTTTTGTACTTGAATAGTATGACAGAGACTGGATGACCCACAAAACTTAAAATATTTACTACCTTTTACAGCAAAAGTTTTCCCACCTTGATATGCAGAATCATACTACACATGCTGTATTTAATCTGCTTTTTCACTCAACAATATGTCATTACTATTTCTACAGATCAATAAATACGGATCATCATTATAATGGTCACATGGGATTCCATTATATAAAGGAATCACAGTCTACTTAATAAATTTCCATTGATGGATATTTAGAGTTTTAATTCTTCTAATAATCAATGCAACCACAAATACCCTTACATAGACATTTTACCCCACTTGATCATAGTCTTAAGATAAGTTCTTAGAGAGAGAATTGTAGGGTCAAAAATTCCATATATGTTATATTTGATGCATATTTCCAAACTGCTTCCCAGAATAAATTGAAACAATTTTCACTTCTATCAATAGAGCATGAAGGTGCACAGTTTTCTCTAACCCCTAGAAATCCTGAGGATAAGCAAATATTTTGAATCCTGAAGGAAAAAAAGATACACCATTCGTTTCCACTTGTATTGCCTGATTCTTAATGAGGTAAAACATCTTTCATGATTATTGGCCATTTGTGTTTCTTTCTTTGTGAAATAATGGACCGCATTACCTTATATTTACATAAAATGTACATCATGTACTTTGCCAGTTTTTGTGTTGGAGCATTTCCTAAACTGATTTGTAAGTGTGCCAGATGTTAAATAATTCAACAAATACCTACTAAGATAAAAGAGAGGATGTGACTATTTTCCATACTAAGAAGAATCAGGTTGGTTCCTGCCTTCATAGTGACAATCTAGTGAAGAAAAGAGTTATCATTTTGTCTGACATGTAAAATGCAAAGACCTTCCTAATATTCAGTGAACTGTTTCATAAACATCTCTTGGTTAGAGCAACATCATGAACAAGTCAAATAAATTCATTTGGAAATTAATCTAATCACAGGAAACAGCTTGTCTCTAAAACCTATACATTAAGAATCCTACTGAGCAAGTTCTTAAAGTTTCTAGGGTGTTAATGCTAGATTTTTATGATCAGAATAATCATTTTTTCATTTTTCTAATGCTTGTAAACCTCAAACAATAAAGAAAAATATAAAGGAGAAAATAAAAACCACCTAAAATCCTTTATACAAACATGTTTTTATGTTTATTTTCACTTCTCCCCACCAATCATACATATCTGAAGCACAGGGCAGGGAATGAGGACAACAGAAAAGCTAAGCAAAGAAAGGAAATTAAAACAAACCAGAAAATAAGAGAAATTTGTGTGGAGAACAAGGGATTATAATAGAAGAAACATCTTCGCTCTTGAGATTTCTTCTGGGATACAAAAAGCAGGCAGGTAAGAACTGAATTTCATATACAAAATTACATTTTAAAGTTCTACAATGACTGGTCTGATCATTTGCTGTAACTTTGCACAATAAAACAAATAAAAAAAGTATCCTCCCATTGAAATTTATGGATTCTGAATATTGTTATGCAAGAAAGAATTTAAAGAAATTCTAAACACTTTTATTACCTGTTATAAAACCTAATAGTAGACTGCCATATGCTTCTAGTTCTTGCAAAATGTACAGGGGAAATTGATAATCAAACACCACTGATGACAGATATTTATATCAAATTCACATAACTATTCCTAATTATAAATATAGATACACATTCCAGGATTATCCACAAGTATGTACTCCTATTAATACTTATTGCAGTTACATATGCACATTGAAAGGAGATATGCCCTTTCACCTTTTACGTACTACTCAGAAATATTAGAGCATCACCAGCTGCCTGAAAGGTCACACTGAATTTTGGGTGCTAATTGTGGTAGACTTATGTACATCACTTAATTTAAAAATAAAGATGTTTTAAATCTTCATTTTAACCTACTTCCTCCTTTTTAAATGGAAACCAAAAGTTTACTAAGTGGTCATGTTTATATGTACTCCTCCCTGTATGCAGAATGTGACTGGTATAAAGTGTGTGAAACCTGATAAATTAGTTAGTTGAAACCTCAAGTCAAGTTTGGTCTCTAGTACATACGGCCACCATATGATTCCCATTGGCTCTATTAAGAGTAGAGCATTGTGCATGCATGTCCCAGTCTTGGATATGGAACATGGTGTGGCATGTGGGGTGAGGGCAGGGGTTAGGGGGCAGGAAATTTTACTCTTTTAACAAATGGTGTTGAGTATAAAGTTAATGCTGAGGTACATAATCTTTCCAAGGGCCAACTTAAGTACTTGTATTTTAGTGCACGCAATAAAACCGTTCTCAAATTCTAATCATGGAATTTTGGATCTGGGTTACACTGAAATCCATAATTGAGGTATATATAAAGAAAGGACTTAAGAAAATTAATGTGTTTTATGGAATAATAACATTTATTATATTTTTCAAAATGTAAGTACTTTAACATAAACAAAATTTCATTAAGTTACAGCTACCCTGTACTAACTCCCCTAAATGCCATTTACTTTTGCATCTTGTTACTGTGGTTCCTGTTTTTCCCTTTCAAGTGAATTTTCTCTAATCTTTTCTGTTTGGAAACCTTTTTAATTCCTAAGGTATATACCATTTCCGCCAAGAAGCCATCCCATTACCATCCTCCAAGCTGAATTATTCTTTCCATTTGCCTTCTTTTTGCACTTTCCCTGCAATCTATTCACCAGCTATTTACATTATACTTCAAGGCACAGCCGGTTTAGTTGTTTATACTTCAGCCTTTCTCACCAGACTGGTTTACAAGCAGTAGATTGTAAACTACTTAAAGGCAAGAAATGGTTTTATTAATCTAGGCATTCTGTGAAGTGCCTAGCACACTAAATGACCAAAATGTTCATTCAATTTAATTCAATACACTTTTAAAAAAATATTCAAGTATAATTAACATACAGTGTTGCACTAGTTTTAGATGTGCAATATAATGATTTGACAATTCTATACATTTTTCAGTGTTCATCAAGATAAGTATACTCTTAATCCCCTTTATCTATTTCATCCATCTCCTCATCCACCTTTCCTCTGGCATCCATCAATTTATTCTATGTGTTTGCATCTGATTTTTGGTTTGTCTTTTGTTGTTGTTTGCTTGTTTTGTTTCTTAAATTCCACATATGAGTGAACTCATATGGTAAGTATTTGTCTTTCTCTGACTGACTTCTCTCACTTAAAATTAAACCCCAGTGAGATCTCACTTTTCACTTGTCAGAGTGGCTAAAATCAAAAACATAAGAAACAACCAGTGTTTGCGAGGAGATGGGGAAAAAGGAACCCTCATGCACTGCTGGTGGGAATGCAAATTGGTGCAGCCACTGTGGAAGATGGCGAAGGGGTTCCTCAAAAAATTAAAAAACTACCTTATGATTCAGTAGTTCCACTACTGGGTAATTCAACAAACTTTAATACGAACCTACTTTGTGCACAACAGCCAGTGTGCCAGATATTTTTCACTAACACGTAGTTCCTACACATTCACACCCCTGTGTTCATCCTTGAACCACCGGTAATAGTAGTGAGGAGCTTGAAAACTAGTAGTGTTTTAAAACTATATAAAAATAATTATTTATCGTGGGCATGTGATATGGAAAGATGGAAAGTAGGAAGAGGAGTTAAGAATCTGAAGGCAACAAGGGGCTAGGTTCTGAAGCATCTCCTGTGCCCTGCTAAAGATTTTGAAACATACCTTGTATTAAATAGTGTGTGACTGAAAGAATTCAAATTTGCAAGTAGTCCAATTACTTTTGGGAAGAATCACTCTAGTATTAACATAGAGTGTTAATGAAAAAGAGATGAGGAGCCCCTGGGTGGCTCAGTCGGTTAAGCGTCAGATCTAGACTTGGGTCATGATCTCACGGTTCACCAGTCAGGCTCTACTGACAGCTCGAAGTCTGGAGTCTGCTTCAGATTCTGTGTCTCCTTCTCTCTCTGCCCCTCCCCCGCTTATACTCTGTCTCTCTCTCTCTCTCAAAAATGAATACAACATTAAAAAAAATTTTTTAAAGAAAAGGATGAGACTAGAAGCAGGGAGATGAAGTATGAGGTTGTCACCCTAAATGGATATTTGGGAGAAAAAACTAACAGATCTTAATGATCAGTTGGATGTGAGAGCTAAAATGGAAGACATGTTTAAAAAGAATATGCCTTCACCATGGGCAATTGGATAGATAATGATGTCCAGTGTGGAGATCAGAAATACAGGGGAAAAAATTAGGTTTCACATATAAGATAAATTCTATTTTTAGGATGCGGAATAAGCAGTGAGCACAAAATATAACCAAGGTTATATGCTCAATAGGAGACAAGAAATAGAAGAAGTCTAGTAAGATTGAGCAAGAGCTATAAATGTGATAGCACTAGTGTGTAGAGGGTAACTCATGCACTGGGGATAAAAGAGAGTCAAGAATAAAATTTTAGGAGATATCAAAACTTCAAGGAAAAGCAGAAAGAGGAGAAATCTTGGAGGTTAGAAGAAGGCATAAAAAAAGAGAGAAGAGAACTAAGACAGCAATATAAATGGAGGAGAGAAACTTTATAAGAAAAGAAATAGTGGCTAGGGAAAATGGCAGTGAAAATTTGAATCACAAAACCTCCCTTCCTTAAAAATATAATAAAATGAACAATAGCAAAAGCAAAATACACTAAAACGAAAACAACAAAAATAACCAAATCTGAAAAAATATATACTAGTAGCACTCAGACTAAGAATGATACAAAATTCCATACTATAAAATTGAAAAGTATTATCCAGATAAAGAGGAAGAAGATTCTAATAATTAACAGTTGGCAAAAAATGCCTCTGCCAAATTTGGGGAATAAGATGAGTTTGTAAACTCTGAAAATTCTCATGAATGCTTCTTAATCTGAAAAGAAGCAGATCAAGAAGGTTGTTACAAAACCCATGGAAATAGGAGAATTGCAACAGGTGTCATTTCCCACTATCATGGATAAATAACATATAAATAAGGGAAAAGTTAGGGTCTGGCATTTAGTGGCGTTTTTCTGTTTGTTTTTATGTCATTTCTGATAGTGTGTGTGTGTTTGTGCATGTGAATGCACATGTGTCAGGTAGAAAGATATAATAATGGCCTATAATCATCCAGAGCTAACCATCTCCATTAATAAACAGTGATTTTCTAGATAAAGAAATGAAGACAATAAATAATAAAGAGTATACCCTTGAAAAATGTCTTTAACCTGGTAGGATGAAAAACTAGGTATTAAGAGCATCTTAACCAAAACCGTTAAGTTTTGTTCAACACCAGAAAGGACTGTCATGGTTAGAAGTAAAAGTTTAACATTCACCTTGAATAAGAGATTACAAAGTCCGAAGGATTTTTGTCCAAGTAAAGTGAAATCAGGTACAGAATGCTTGTTTAATTACAAAAATGAAGAGTAGAAAGTAAAGAGTAGAGAGGAAATCCAAATATCATGGTTGCCTACAGACACAGCTAAGTATTCCCTGCCTACTCACACCTCCACTTTGAACAACACACATGCAGAAAAGTAAATGTTTTATTTCTTAAACAAGTGATGAACACATGCATGTTCGTTTGATTATTTCCAAAATCTCTTATTTCACATAATTTAAAAAAATGTGATAGGACATAAGCCCTAAAAAATCTGCCTTCAAACTAAAGCTCTAAAGGAATGATATAAACATGATCTTTCAAAGTGGAAGGGAATTGAAGAATAAAAAGAGATAGCATGACTTCTATAAATATACTACAGTATAAAGGAAAACTTATGGAGGGAGGGAGAGGAGAGAGAAAACATAGCGTGCTGCAAACAAATGAAGAATGCATTCTGAAAGTAGACATCCCTCCAGGAAACAGAAGAAAATTTTCAACAAAGCTCTCATATTAAAGAGAGCATGAAATCTGTAGAGCAAGAAAAAATTTAAAAGCTCATGGCAAAATGGAATGAGGTTAAAATGGAGACTGACAACAAAGAAAAGGAACTGAGCATGAAAACAATAATATAGAGCTAAAAAAAAAGACATACTAAGATATGGGGTACGTGGGTTGCTCACTCAGTTAAGCAACTGACTCTTTTTTTAAATAGCATTTTTATTTATTTATTTTTAAGTGTTTATTTATTTATTTTTGAGGGGGTGGGGAAGAGGGGAAGACAGAGGATCCAAAGTAGGCTCTGTGCTGACAGCAGAGAGCCTGATGTGGGGTTCGAACTCACAAACTGTGAGATCATGACCTAAGCCGAAATAGTCAGTCCCTTAATCGACTGAGCCATCCAGGCATCCCAGCATCTGACTCTTCATTTCGGCTCAGGTCATGATCTCCTGGGGGATTCTCTCTCTTTCTCCCTCTCTGCCCCTCCCCCACTCATGCTCTCTGTCTCTCTGTCTCTCTGTCTCTCTCTCTCAAACAAGTAAAACAATCTAAAAAAAAAAAAAAAAAAAGAAATACTAAGATAGACAGTACTGAAAACCTAATTGTCAAGGAAAAGGAAAGCCTTTAAAAAGTGCCAAAGAATGAAGAAAAGGACAAAGATTAAATCAATTATAGAGAAAATACACACATAATAGGCACTTAATAAATATTTAGTGAATGACCAAAAAAATGGGTTGAGGTTTTATTATGGAGACCTTGAAATGCAGGGTAATAAGTCTGTCCTACATATTATATAGGAAATGAGGACACACTGAATCTTTTGAGTGTGTGTGGAAAGGGTGGATGTGATAGAAAGGACAGTAAAAATTAATGTGATAAGAATATTGTGGTCTTTTTTTAAATCTTATTTATTTTGAAAGAGAGAGAGCAAGAAGGGGATGGGGCAGAGAGGGAAGGAGGGAAAGAGAATCCCAAGCAGACTCTGCACTGTCAGTGCAGAGCCTGACTCGGTGCTCGATCCCCCTACCCATGAGATCATGACCTGAACCTAAATCAAGGGTCAGACACTTAACCGACTGAGTCACCCAGGCACCCCAAGAGTATTATGTTAAGAACAGTAATCTGGCAGATGAATCAGAGAAGGCATTCCTGGGAGGCTAGAAGATCAATAAGTAGATGATTGAATTTATTGAATTTGTGGGATTTCAAAGAATAACTGTCTGATTTTTGTTTACCTTGCCTAGTAGTTCCCTATTTGTCCAGACATGGAACAATCTGGGCTAGTTTTCATCTTATCTATAACCTACTAATAAATGATTGCATCTTGTGGACAGGTATTTTCTGATAGAGTTAAAAAGAATAATTATTTGGATTACCAAATCTTACTTAGAAACTTTTTAAAAAGCCCCAACCAATCTCAACCCTGTGTTCCATAGTAGTAATAAGTATAGATAGAGAAAAATACAGCAGTCAGAATGTAAGAAAGAGTTGGAGGAAGACAATTATATTCAAGGCAAATAAGACATTCAGCTCAAAAACAGAGATACAAAAAGGATTTTTTAAATAATTGTTAATGCTGATTCCCTGGTTTGGGGACACAAATGTAATTCCTCTAGACATAATCATTCCAAGCAAATGTAAATAAATTTAGAGATTTTCCTTTACAACAAAGTAAAAGACATATACATATGGTGCATCAATAGTCTAAGTTAGAAATAACAAATGGCTGGATTATTAGATGCATGTGGTATTAAAACCAGATATTTTAGAATATATAGAACCTCTTAGACTAATTTGGAAGTTTATATATGACCTTACAATCAACTTGAGTTAATTCAAGTATCCACTGGGAATTACTCAAGCCTAGATGAGGTTCTGAACAAATAATATGTTTGCACTGGCTTTCAATGACATAAGTCTGAATATGCCTCAATGTGCCTTCTCTTCAGAAATGCAGTCTAAATATACTTTTTCCAATTTAGCATTGCATAGGAGTTGTGCCCACTCTACAATTGCACAAGGTATATATAAACATGACTTTACTTCTCTGTGTCCTTGTATATGGAGTGGAATGAACCAGGCATCTTGATAAATGAATATATGCCAGTTTTGTAAACCTTAACTTGGTTTTTCACTCAAAAAAACTTTTACGATTCCAAGTGTGTATCAGCCACGTAATTGCTTTATCTAGATGCATATCCTTAGGAAGTCCACATTTACTAGGATACTGCTAATTGACAACAGCTCCAATAGGAGCACAATGGTAGTCATGCTGCCCTCCCATCTCATTACTTCCCCACACATGTCATTTGTATTTGCTTTAACATCAGATACACTCACTATTGCATCTAGTGCCCCCTGGAGGACATCTTGAATTTTATAAGGCAATAATAGTATAGATTTATACTTATACTTATTCCCCAGGTATGGGGAAATTACTATAAGGAAAAATTGGTATGTTTCCTCTTTAATGGAGTGTCGGTGGTCTCTCAGAAAACATCTAAAAATTGTAATCATCACTAAATTAGAAAATGTTATATTCTAACTAAGATATCTTTACTTCAAACTATTAAAAATGGATTGGTAAATTTTTATACATTACTTACAGCACAGTGAATATGATCTTTTGAGGTTCTGTTTATACTCCAAAAGAAATCTAATATGGTTTTCTTTTTCCCTATGTTCCTAGTAAGATAATCCTCTTAAAACTAAAGAGATTGTTCTATTATAAGAAAAAAATTTAATTTCAAAAGTTTGATGTTTTAAAATAAAAAGAAAATATTGGAATAAAAACAGAGAAGGACTTTTCTCCAGAATGATAAATCTCTATAATATTTTTCAAGCTTTCCCATCAAAGTATCTCTTTTTTTCCTTCCAGTTTTACTAAGATATAAGTGACATATAACATTGTATTAATTTTAGGTGTACATGATTTGATATATGTATATATTGCAAAATAATTACCATGATAAATTTTAAGTAAAATATTAAAAAATGTAATACAGCATTGTTTCAAAAGAATAATATTCTACCATTAAGTAAGTTTTAACTCCAACAATACAAGGATGATACTATATCAAGAAATCTGCTAACATATTTTCTACATCACCAATTAAAGGAGAAAAACTGCATGGTCATATCAGTAGATGCTAAGAGGTATTTATAGCTAAGATGACTTAAATGTGATAAAGATTCTTTTCTAAAAACCACAGCAAATATCATCTTAAGTAAGATACAAAAATAATTTAAATCAGTATCAGATATCAGAAAGTGATACATACTATCTAGAAATTCCAAGAAACCATAATAAAATTCTATTGGAAATCATACAAGAATCTAAGGTGATTAAATGTAATAAAATCAATAGCCCTTCTTTCTGTAATAGCAATAAACATCGAGAAATGTAAATGATAAAATGATCTGTTTTACATAGAAATAAAATCTATAGGGTGTTTAGAAATCAGCATGGTATTGGCATAGAAATTCAATGCCATAGAAATTGGGTATTAGATATATACCCAAAAAAACTGAAAGCAGGGAGGGATTCAAACAGATATTTGTACACTCATGTTCTTAGAAGTATTATTCACAATAGCCAAAAGTGGATGTGACCCAAGTGCTCATTGATGGATGAAAGGGTAAATAAAATGTATCATCTACATACAATGGGAAATTATTCAGCTGTAAAAAGGAAGGAAATTCTGACACACACTACAACAACATCAATAAACATTGAAGACATTACATCAAGTGAAATCAGCCATTCACAAAAGGACAAATACTGAATAATTTCACTGATATGAAGTACCTACAGTAATCAAATTCATAGCTACAGAAAATAGAATGGAGAGAATGGAGAGTTATTATTTAATGGATACAGAGTTTAACTTGGGGAAGATGAAAGATTCTGGAAATGAATGGTGGTGATGGTTGCACAACATTGTGAATGCACTTACTGCTATTGAAGTGTATACCTATAAATGGTTAAAATGGTTTAAAAACCGTCTTTGGTTAAACAGAATAGATCTGAGTATAGATGACAAATGTGGTGTCTCAATTCAGTGGGAAAAGGATGTGATACATAATAAATGGTATTGGCTCAATTGGCCAATCATCTGCAAGAAATAAGTCTGGACCTTGATCTCACATCACATACAAGCTTACGTACAGGTTGATTAAACACTTAAAAGTAAAAAGTATGACATTAAATCATTAGCAGAAAAGTTTAAAAATTACACACATAACATGTTTGACCAAGCTAAAATAAAAAATATGTATGGTATAAGAGATTATAAACAAATTCAACAGACTCAACACATTTAGGAAAAAAATATTTCCATTGCAGAGGTTCCTCGAAAACTTAAAAATAGAATTATCCTATGATCCAATAATCACACTACTGGGTATTTACCCCCACCAAAAAAATTAATTTAAGGGGATACATGAACGTCTACGTTTATTGCAGCATTATTTACAATAGCCAAATTATGGAAGAAGCCCAAGTATCCATCAATGGATGAATAGATAAAGATGTGGTAGTATATACAATGAAATATTACCAGCCATAAAGGATGATATCTTGCCATTTGCAACAGCATGGATGGAACTAAAGAGTATAATTCTACACAAAACAAGTCAGTCAAATAAAGACAAATACCATATGATTTCACTCATATGGAATTAAGAAAAAAAACCCAGCAAAGATAAAAAAGAGAGAGGCAGACAAACCAAGAAACAGATTCCTAATTATTGAGAACAAACTAATGGTTACTAGAGGTGGGTAGGAGGGTGGATGGATGAAATAGGTGATGGGGATTAAGGAGCACACTTATCATGATGAACACTGTGTAATGTATAAAATTGCTGAATCACTATATTGTATATGGGAAACTAATATAACACTGTGTGTTAACAGTACCAGAATTAAAATTAAAAAACTTACAAAAATATTTCTATTGCAAATAACAGATAATGGGCTGACTTCTGTGATATAGCAAGAGCTCTTAAAAATTGCTAGAACAGGGGTCCCTGGGTGGCTCCGTCAGTTGAACATCCAACTCTTGATTTCAGCTCAGGTCATGATCCCAGGGTCGTGGGATTGCACCCTGAGTCAGGCTCTGCATTGAGCATAGAGTTTGCTTGGGATTCTCTTTCTCTCTCCTTTTTTCTTGTTGCTCAGAACCCAAACCTTAGAGATATCCCTGACTCTTCTCCTTTCCTCATAGCTTTAAAATTACTTCCTATCCAGGAGCATGGAATCTTTTTCCATTTCTTTGTGTCATCCTCAATTTCTTTCATAAGCTTCCTATAATTTTCAGTGTATAGATTTTTCACCTCTTTGGTTAGATTTATTTCTAGGTATTTTATGGTACGTATGGTATTTTATGGTGCAACTGTAAATGGGATCGATTCCTTGATTTCTCTTTCTGTGGCTTCATTGTTGGTGTATAGGAATGCAACCGATTTCTGTGCATTGATTTTATATCCTGCAACTTTGCTGAATTCATGAATCAATTCTAGCAGTTTTTTGGTGGAATCTTTTGGGTTTTCCATATAGAGTGTCATGTCATCTGAGAAGAGTGAAAGTCTGACCTCCTCCTGGCCGATTTGGATGCCTTTTATTTGTGTTGTCTGATTGCAGAGGCTAAGACTTCCAATACTATGTTGAATAACAGTGGCGAGAGTGGACATCCTTGTCTTGTTCCTGACCTTACGGGGAAAGCTCTCAGTTTTTCCCCATTGAGGATGATATTAGCGTTAGGTCATTCATATATGTCTTTTATGATCTTGAGGTATGTTCTTTCTATCCCTACTTTCTGAGGGTCCTTATCAAGAAAGGATGCTGTATTTTGTCAAATGCTTTCTCTGCATCTATTGAGAGGATCATATGGTTCTTGCCCTTTCTTTTATTGATGTGATGAATCACATTAATTGTTTTGCGGATATTGAACCAGCCCTGCATCCCAGGTATAAATCCCACTTGGTCGTGGTGAATAATTTTTTTAATGTATTGTTGGATCCAGTTGGCTAATATCTTGTTGAGGATTTGTGCATCCATGTTCATCAGGGAAATTGGTCTATAGTTCTCCTTTTTAGTGGAGTCTCTGTCTGGTTTTGGAATCAAGGTAATGCTGGCTTCATAGAAAGAGTTTGGAAGTTTTCTTTCCATTTCTATTTTTTGGAACAGTTTCAAAAGAATATGTGTTAAGTTTTCCTTAAATGTTTGGTAGAATTCCCCTGGAAAGAAATCTGGCCCTGGGTTCTTGTTTTTTGGCATATTTTTGATGACTAATTCGATTTCCTTACTGGTTATGGGTCTGTTCAAATTTTCTATTTCTTCCTGTTTCAGTTTTGGTAGTGTATATGTCTCTAGGAATTTGTCCATTTCTTCCAGATTACCCATTTTATTGGCACATAATTTCTCATAATATTCTCTTATTATTGTTTTTATTTCCGTTGTGTTGGTTGTGATCTCTCCTCTTTCATTCTTGATTTTATGTATTAGGGTCCTTTCCTTTTTCTTATTGATCAAACTGGCTAGTGGTTTATCAACTTTGTTAATTCTTTCAAAGAACCAGCTTCTGGTTTCATTGATCTGTTCTACTGTTTTTTTGGTTTCGATAGCATTAATTTCTGCTCTAATCTTTATGATTTCCTGTCTTCTGATGGTTTGGGGTTTTATTTGTTGTTCTTTTTCTGGATCCTTAAGGCATAAGGTCAGGTTGTGTATCTGAGATCTTTCTTCTTTCTTTAGGAAGGCCTGGATTGCTATATACTTTCCTCTTATGACTGCCTTTGCTGCATCCCAGAGGTTTTGGGTTGTGGTGTTATCATTTTCATTGACCTCCATATACTTTTTAATTTCCTCTTTAACTGCTTGGTTAGCCCATTCATTCTTTAGTAGGATGTTCTTCAGTCTCTAAGTATTTATTACCTTTCCAAATTTTTTCTTGTGGTTGATTTCGAGTTTCATAGCGTTGTGGTTTGAAAATATGCACGGTATGATCTCGATCTTTTTGTACTTACTTAGGGCTGAGTTGTGTCCCAGTATATGGTCTACTCTGGAGAACGTTCCATGTGCACTGGAGAAGAATGTATATTCTTCTGCTTTGGGATGAGATGTTCTGAATATATCTGTTAAGTCCATCTGGTCCAGTGTGTCATTCAAAGCCATCGTTTCCTTGTTGATTTTTTGATTAGATGATCTGTCCATTGCTGTGAGTGGGGTATTAAAGTCTCCTACTATTAAGGTATTATTATCGATGAGTTTCTTTATGTTTGTGATTAATTGATTTATATATTTGGGTGCTTCCACATTTGGTGCATAAATGTTTACAATGTTGATACTACCCAAAGCAATCTACATATTCAATGCAATACCTATCAAAATAACACCAGCATTCTTCACAGAGCTAGAACAAATAATCCTAAAATTTGTATGGAACCAGAAAAGACCCCGAATAGCCAAAGCAATCTTGAAAAAGAAAACCAAAGCAGGAGGCATCACAATCCCAGACTTCAGACTATACTACAAAGCTGTAATCATCAAGACAGTAGGGTACTGGCACAAGAACAGACACTCAGATCAATGGAACAGAATAGAGAACCCAGAAATGGACCCACAAACGTATGGCCAACTAATCTTTGACAAAGCAGAAAATAATATCCAATGGAATAAAGACAGTCTCTTCAGCAAGTGGTACTGGGAAAACTGGACAGCGACATGCAGAAAAATGAACCTGGACCACTTTCTTACACCATACACAAAAATGAACTCAAAATGGATGAAAGACCTCAATGTAAGACAGGAAACCAACAAAATGCTCAAGGAGAAAGCAGGCAAAAACCTCTTTGATCTTGGCCACACCAACTTCTTACTCAACATGTCTCTAGAGGCAAGGGCAACAAAAGCAAAAATAAACTACTGGGACCTCGTCAAAATAAAAAGCTTCTGTACAGCAAAGGAAACAATCAGCAAAACTAAAAGGCAAACGACAGAATGGGAGAAGATATTTGCAAATGACATATCAGATAAAGGGTTAGTATCCAAAATCTATAAAGAACTTATCAAACTCAACACCCAAAAAACAAATAATCCAGTGAAGAAATGGGCAAAAGACATGAATAGACACTTCTCCAAAGAAGACATCTGGATGGCCAACTGACACATGAAAAATGCTCAACATCACTCATTGTCAGGGAAATACAAATCAAAACCACAATGAGATACCACCTCACACCTGTCAGAATGGCTAACATTAACAACTCAGGCAATAACAGATGTTGGCGAGGATGCGAACAAAGAGGATTTCTTTTGCATTGTTGATGGGAATGCAAGCTGGTGCAGCCACTCTGGAAAACAGTATGGAGGTTCCTCAAAAAACTAAAAATAGAACTACCCTACAACCCAGCAATTGCACTATTGGGCATTTAGCCATGGGATACAGGTGTGCTGTTTTGAAGGGACACATGCACCCCCATGTTTATAGCAGCACTATCAACAATAGCCAAAGTATGGAAAGAGCCCAAATGTCCATTGGCAGATGAATGGATAAGGAAGATGTGGTATATATATACAATGGAGTATTACTTGGCAATCAAAAAGAATGAAATCTTGCCATTTGCAACTAAGTGGATGGAACTAGAGGGTATTATGACTAGTCAGTCAGAAAAAGACAAAAATCATATGACTTCACTCATATGAGGACTTTAAGAGACAAAACAGATGAACATAAGGGAGGGGAGGCAAGGGAAGGGACAAAACAGAAGAGACTCATAAATATGGAGAACAAACTGAGGGTTACTGGAGGGGTTGTGGGAGGGGGGATGGGTTAAATGGGTAAGGGGCACTAAGGAATCACTCCTGAAATCATTGTTGCACTATATGCTAATTTGGATGTAAATTTAAAAAATTAAAAATTAAATTTAAAAAATGGTGTCAAGGAATACCAACTTTGTAACTGCAATTCTTGAA
The DNA here is from genome assembly GCF_018350155.1 of Leopardus geoffroyi. NCBI lineage: Eukaryota > Metazoa > Chordata > Mammalia > Carnivora > Felidae > Leopardus > Leopardus geoffroyi. The sequence continues at coordinate 177,233,178 of NC_059328.1, read as the reverse complement.
TATTCTCTAGTCCTCTGACACAATCTTGTCACAGACTAATCACTCATTCATCTTGTGAATAAGTGATAAGAACATAAAATATTATATATTTAGGGCTATGTTTTTCTCACTAGACATATTGGAATGTTTAAATGGCCATCTTTAGGTACCTTTAGGGCTCATTTGCACCTCCACTGGATGATAACGGAAACTCATACGTATTGAGCACCAGTATAGTACATCAGATACTATCAAGAAAGAAGGCTAAAGGACAAAAATTCAGATAAGAAACAGTATCTGCCTCCCTTCTTCCCAATCCCAACTAAATTGACCAAGGAAAATATAAAAATGAGGAAAAGTTGAGTTAGTGTTTACAGATAAGGAAAGAATGCCAAATGCTCCAAAATTGAAAATATTTAAAGGGAATTCTAAACTAAAAGAGGACACTGCAAGGTAGCCTGCCATTCACTTCCACAGGAAAACAGTATTGCCTTTTGAGAATAAAAAAAGGCAGACTCTAAACCCCATGATCTTCTCTCCTAATTTAGGGAAACAGAAATGGGAAAACCATGAGACTAATAGGGAACATGCCACTGGGAAATCTTTTGTCTGCCCTACAACGGCAAAATATAAAGGTTGTGACAGGACTCTGTAGGTAACAGCATCTGGGATATGTAGAAGTCCTGTGGCAGAAATGCAGGAGGCTGAGGAGAAGGTGGTGAGATTACTCCCAGAGTGGTAGACCTGATACCTTAAGCAATTGATCCTAGAGCACTGTCCCTTGAGTTCACTGAAATATCCAATAAAACATTGGTACTTCTCCCTCCCAGAAAGGTAGACACACTCAAAAGTTTATGGGGCACCTGGGTGGCTCAGTCGGCTAGGCATCCGACTTCAGCTCAGGTCACGATCTTGCGGCCAGTGAGTTCGAGCCCCGCGTCGGGCTCTGTGCTGACAGCTCGGAGCCTGGAGCCTGTTTCAGATTCTGTGTCTCCCTCTCTCTCTGACCCACCCCATTCATGCTCTATCTCTCTCTGTCTCAAAAATAAATAAACGTTAAAAAATTAAAAAAAAAAAAGTTTATACTAGAATGTCCTCCTGCTTCTCCTCCCCTTACTGCTTCCCCTTCTCCATGTGTATCTGCTGCTTCTGCTACTGTTTCTTAGCTGATTCCTTCCTTTGCAAGGGGTTCTGGTAAGGCAGAAGTGCCCTAAGCTCATGGTAAAATGATTATAATCACATGACATAATCATATAATCATATGATATAAATGGAAATTAGATGACATCTAGGGCAGAGGTGTGAAAAACAGGTGTTTGTTGTTTTCAAAATAAAAGGATGAAAAAACATAAGAAACAATATGATTTAAAAGAAAATATTTCTTGACACAAAATAAGGAGAATATTAGTACCTAAGGGGAAGGAAGGCATACTTTTGAAATAGATCTGCTGGAAAATAGTATTAAGTGCTAAGGTAAGTGATAAAAAAGAGATCATAAAAGGCCTTATGAGGCATTGTAAAAATTTTGACTTTTATTCTGTATAAATTAAAACTAGGGGAGGATTTTGATCAGAACACTTATATTATGTGGCTTACATTTTCATATACTCACATTGGCTAAGTTGAATGTGATTCTAAGAGAATAGATTCTTCAACAAGGATGGAAACAGAGAGATTGGTTATGTCATTACAATAATCCATGCCCTCTTCCCACCGCCAACTGATGACATCTTGGATCAGGTAAAATCAGTGATTAACTGTGAGAAGTGACAAGATTCTTGAAATTATAAACTGAGAGTTAAAATTGAATGACAGAATAGGGGTGCCTGGGTGGTTCAGTCTGTTAAGCATCTAACTTTGGCTCAGGTCATGATCTTGCGGTTCACGAGTTCAAGTCCTGCATCAGCCTCTGTGCTGACAGCTCAGAGCCTGGAGCCTGCTTCAGATTCTGTGTTTCCTTCTCTCTCTACCCCTCCCCTGCTTGTGCTCTCTCTCTCTAAAATAAATAAACATTAAAATAAAAAGATTTGGTGACAGAATAGATAAGGGTAATGAAAGAAAGTCAATTAAAATTTATTATAATTACTAAAAATAACTTGGAGGACAATTTTATGTGTATATATAACTTGTCCCATATTTCTATTTTTAGGAATTTAGTCTATGGAAATATTCATATAAATCCCCAAAGATATATTGTTTATAACAGGAAAAAGTTGGAAATAATCTAAATGTCAAAAGAAAACTGTTTACATAGATTATGGCAGAATGATGTAAGTAAATAATATGCAAATAGCAACAAAAAAAGAATTAGCTCTATAAGTACAGACATGGAAGGATATTTATGAAGTTTAAATTAGAAAAGGTGGAAGAAAAATGTAATTATCTACATAAATAGATAGCAGTCTTCCTAGAATATCCAAAATGAACTTTTAAAATTTTAAACTAAAAAGAGGTTAGTAAGGAATCCAGATGCCAGACCAACCTGCAGAAGTTGATAGTGTTCCTATCAAAAAATGTAATGAGAAAAATAGTTTTCTGCTTTTAATTGCAATACACACTATAACTTACCTAGGAATAAAACCAACAAGAAACACTAAATACCTTTTAGGGGAAAAAAAACTAGACAATTTAATGAACAACATAAAGATCCAGTATTCCAGGACATTCATAGCACTGGAGCACTGATGGCATAGTTTGCATATTTCTGAATCCTCACATAAAAACAGAAAAAGCAACTAAATAAAAAAAAAAATCAAAATTCTATAGGCATTTACGAGAAGGCTGTGTGACAAAGTATTCCCAGAAAACCCAAAAATCAAACAGGCAAGGACAGACCTTAAGACATTTAAGAATTTAGCATCTGTGAAAGTAAAGACAGAGGGAAAAATAAACCATCTGATGGCCCTGATAACCAAAGTCAATAGCAGGTCTTCAATGGAAAGCAGTGAGTTACCTTGAGAAGAGCAGATGTGCAGTCCAGTAGCGGGTAAGTACAAAGGGTCCATGATAAGGGTTGGAGCTGACTAGCCCCTATGAATTCGTAAAACTGAGCCACTAGGACCACTTTCTACAATGGTTTCCCACACTGAAGAGAAACTACAGAGAGTGAAATAAATTTTCAACAAGATAAGAAAAATAGAGATGAAGAAAAGAGAAGTTCTAGATAAAAGCAGAGGACAAAGTTTCTGGTTACAGCACAGTGATGTGTTCAGCCAACACTCTCCCAAAAAGTAACTATAAATTGGGCAAATGCACAAAAATAACCATCTCATCACTCTGGAAATTACAGACATAAAGAGTCTAAGAAGCATTTTAATGCTTGCTGTATGGCTGAATGTCAGGTAAAAACAGTAGGAATGTGTGGTGTCCGGGCCTGAGGCTGTACCTACCACATCTGTCTTGGTCTGTGTAGAGGTTTTGTCAGGTGGGGCAAGCTGGGAGGATTGGCAGCTTCTCTGCTACCTTCAAAAGGGGATCACTTGATTTGGAATGGCATTGCCGATGGAAGGGACTTCCCAATGGCTGCCCAGTGGGGGACAGCCAATAGCTTGACTCTACTTCCCCAAGGTTTCAGCCTTGGCTGGGCAAGTATATTACTGACTGAGGCTGTATATGTATGCAGTGGGTAAGGAGTCATCCCAAGTTAATCACACACTCCTGAGAATTTACTCATGTGGTACACAGGAAACTCAAAAGGGCTCCATTGAAAGTAAAACCTGAGCCAGGTATGAAAATGTCCTGAATGTGTTCCCCTGCCTACATATAGATCTATCTGTAGATCCGAGAGCTTTATTGGCTCAAGGTATTTGAACACAATATTTGTCAATCAATGATAGACTACTAAACTATGCAGATGAAAGGCAGAGCCTAGAAAGCCAAGTTTGCAAATAAAAACAAAATTTTTAAAAATGAATAGAGACATCAGTGGTAACACTCCACAAGGGAGATTTCACAGAATAAGCCCAGGCAAGTAACTAAACAAATGAACAAACAGAAACCCAGCACGACTTTATGGGATTAAGAGGTGGAGGAAGGGGGAGATTAAGCATTCAGAATGCTACAGTACATTACCTAATATGTTCAGTTTCCAACAAAAAAACTATGGGATATGCAAAGAAACAGGAAAGCGAGGTCCTCCTTAGAAAAAAAGCAGTCAATAGAAATTATCTCTGAGTGTCTTCAGATGCTCCAGATGTTGTGATTTAGCAAAGATTTATAAAGCAGCTATTACAAATATGCTCAAAGAACTAAAGAAAACCATGTATAAAGAATTAAAGTATGACAACAAAGAATCAACAGATAGAGATTTTCAATAAGGATGCAGAAATTATTAAAAGATGAAAGAAATAAATAGCAAATCTGGAGTTGAAGATTAATAATTCACTATAGGGTTTCACCAGCATATTTGAGATGGCAGAAAAAACAATCAGAGAAGTGATGATAGAGCAATTGTAAATTATACAGTCTGGTGAACAAAAAGAATAAGGATTGAAGAAAAATGAATAGACCCTCAAAAACCTGTGGGACAACATCAACTGTACCACCACACATGTAATGGGAGTCTCTTCCAAAAATAAGAGCACGAAAGAGCTGAATAATATTAGAAGAAATAATGGCTAAAAAAATCCTGAATTTGAAGAAAAAAATTCTATAGATCCAGGAAGCTCAACAAACTCCAAGTAAGATAAATACAAAAAGATCCTTAAGTACACATTACCATAGTTTAAAAGTTGAAGGATTTAAGAGAAATCTTGACATCAACAAGAAAACAACTCATACACAAAGTAGCACCAATACAATTAATAGTTGACTTTTCATTAAAAAACCAATGGAGATCAGAAGGCAAGAGAATGACATATTCCAAGTGCTGAAATGAAAAAATAGTCAACCAGTAATTCTATACCTGATGGAACTATCCATCATAAATTAAGGTAAATCTCCAGAAGAAAAAGAGTACCTTTCTCATAACAGTTCCAGGAAAAAATCATGGAATTGAAACTTCTCAGTTTGAATTGTCCTCACTAGGGTCACATATGCATGACTAGACCTCCAGTCACACGAAATGGATATAGGAAAGGATATCTAAGGAGTAATAGAGTACTATTAACATAAAAGGAAATAAATCCTGGGCAGGCAAAAATAATGACCAACTTTTAGTCAAGTCACATGTGGTATGAAGAAGAGATGACACAGTAAATTTAGAGTATAGTTTGCTTGGTTGTTCAGTGTCCCTTCTCTCTCTTTTGATAATAGCAAAGTTTTTACTTATGGAAATTATTTACTTCATATGGTTAGTGGGACTGACAATCACAGGATTCTTACCACAAAGGTGGTCATGTTACCCAAGTTAGCCAATCTTCTTTGGGAAACATAATCATTAGGTTTGAGGTACAAAGACCAAAGGTGGTTGTAACTGAATTATCCAGTAGTCTGACCATTGAAATCCTGAGGATATTAAAAGAGATGGCCCAAGATATCTCATTTCTAGTGAGTCTAAAAGTGAATTCCTGTACTTCTAGAAGTCTAGCTACTGAACTCTTACTTTGATTCTGTGAGCAAATAAGTATATAACTATAAATGTCCTTCTATTGTTTATGTTAAGGACAATTCCTGCTGTAGGCAACCTCAAACACTTACAACTGGTCTAGTTTTGTAGGCTCTCTTAAGAGTCCACATTACCTCAGATGTCTAAGAACAAAGACTTTTGTCAAAATCAATGCCTGACCCTAAAATAGTAATACACCAAAAATATTTCAGTCATGGAAGGAAGACTGTGAGAGGCCACAGTCCCCAAATGGACAGTACACTGACTTCAAATCTGTACTTGTGTACCCTATCCTTCCTCAGATACCTAGTCCCTAGAGTGTCAAAAAAGAAAATTAAGCAGTCAGATGCAGGGAAAAACCAAACCAAATCAAATCAGATCAAATCAAATCATTCCCAGATAAACAAATACTGAGAGAAATCACTGCTAGTACACTTGCCCTGCAAAAAAAGTACTAAAGAAAGTCCCCCAGGCTCTAAGAAAGTGACAAATCCATAGGAAGACATGAAGAGCACTATAATGGTAAATTTGTGTGCTAATATAAAAAACTATAAATATATATCTTTTCACACAAAGTTATATTTTCTAACCACAAAGAGATTCAATTTAAAATTAACAGAAACAAATCTTTGAAATCCTGAAATATTTGAAAGTTAAATGCATTTCAAAATAACCCAGATGTCAAAATAGCTATCACAAGGTAAATTAGAAAACACAAGGTACCAAAATCTATTGGAAGAAACTAAAGCAGTGCTTACAGCTGACCAAGAAAATAAAAAGACACAAGTTGTCATAATTAGGAATAAAAGAGAGCATATCAATTCTGACTCTGTAGAAATTAAAGATATTAAATAAATAAATATCATAAACAACTTTATACCAATGAGTTAGACAAATTTATGGAAGTGAAACATTCCTAAAAAGATATACAGAAAGAAAGATATAAAGAAAATAATTTAAAAAACAGAAGTCAGTCAGAGAAAGACAAATACCATGTGATTTCACTCATATGTGGAATTTAAGAAACAAAACAGATGAACATAGGGGAAGGGAAAAAAAGAGGGAGGCAAACTGTAAGAGACTCAATGATAGAGAACAAACGGAGGGTTGACAGAGGGAGGTGGATGGGGGATGGGCTAAATAGGTGATGGATATTAAGGCATGCACTTGTTGTGATGAGCACTGGATGTTATATGTAAGTGATGAATCTCTAAATTCTACTCCTGAAACTAATATTACTATATGTTAACTAACTAGAATTTAAATAAAAATTAAAAAAAAGAAAAAGTAAAATTGTCCTTTTCAAAACTCTTTTTTTAAAAGTTTATTTATTTTGAGAGAGAGAGAGAGAGAGAGAGATGGACAGGAGCAGAGAGGGAGAGAATCCCAAGCAACTCTACATTGTCAGTGCAGAGCCCAATGCAGGACCTGAACTAACAAAAAACAAGATCATGACTTACTTGAGCTGAAGTTGGATGCTTAACTGACTGACCCATTCAGGCTCCCCTTAAAATTCTTTTGCTATTCTATGTTCTTTATATTTCTATAGAAATTTTAGGATCAGCTTGTCCATTTCTACAAAATAAAGTTTGCTAGGATTTTGATAGGGATTGCATTGAATGTATAGATTAATTTAGGCAGAAGTCCATCTTGATAATATTGAGTCTTCCAATCCATAAATATGAAATATTTTTCTACTGATATAGATCTTTAATTTCTTTTAGCAATGTTTTGGTTTTTTGTATACAAGTCTTGTGCTTCTTTTGTCAAATTTATTTGAGCCATCTTGCTCAATTTGTTTAGAAGTTATAGTAAATTTTTTTGAGGATTCCTTGAAATTTTCTACATCCAGAATCAAGGATACTTTTCCAGATAGGGTTAAACCTCTCTTAAAATAATCCCCATGTATTTCATGACTGTGTTATTAGGGTAATAGAAATTCAGAATTGTTATATCTTCCTGCAGAATTGAAATTTGTATGTAGTGACTCTTCTTATCCCTAATGATGTTTCATGTGTCAGAGTTTGTCTAATAGATATATAACTACTTCAATACTATTTTGATAACAGTAAATCTTGGATTATGAGTAACTTGTTCTGTGTTCTGCAAGGCGAGCAAACATTTCTAATAAATTTTAATAAACGAGCGATGTCTTGCCATATGAGTAGTATGTAATGCCAAACACCATATGATCACAACTGAGCCAATGGTTCTTGAAATTTGCCTTGATATACAAGTGCTTTAGATTACAAGCATGTTTCCAGAATGAATTATGCTCACAAACCAAAGTTTTACTGTATTTGCCTAATATATATATTTTTCTATTCTTTTACTTTTAATCTTTCTATATTCTTGTGATTTTAATTGGTGAGTTCAGCTTGTTATATATATTGAGACTACTTATATTTCTGGACTTGTTTCTATAATCTTACTTTATGCTATTTGTTCTGCTTTTCTTCTTTGCTTCTACTTCTTTTTTGGAAGGGGGGTAAACATTAAGATTTTTACACTGGAAGTTATGCACTCTATTTCTGTTCTTTTAGTGGCTACCCTTGACATTGTATGTATCATGCATATTTAACAAAGCCTAATCTAAGATGCTATCTTAGCCCTCTGGTAATTAGGGAAAAGGCTAAGCTACTCAAAGATACAATGTCTTAACAAAAAGTTGACTTTTCCTTCATGTAATAGTCCTGAAGCAAGCAGTCCAGGTTAATATGGTGGCTCTGGGGGCGCCTGGGTGGCGCAGTCGGTTAAGCGTCCGACTTCAGCCAGGTCACGATCTCACGATCTCGCGGTCCGTGAGTTCGAGCCCCGCGTCGGGCTCTGGGCTGATGGCTCGGAGCCTGGAGCCTGTTTCCGATTCTGTGTCTCCCTCTCTCTCTGCCCCTCCCCCGTTCATGCTCTGTCTCTCTCTGTCCCAAAAATAAATAAACGTTGAAAAAAAAAATTAAAAAAAAAAATATGGTGGCTCTGCTCATTAGATAATTCAGAGCCCTAGTCTGCCTCTATGTCATTGCATTGTCATGTCAATCCTTACCTGCATTGTCAAAGCTGGATTGCTACCACATCTACATTCCATAGGAAGAAGAGAGAAAATCCAGCGTAGGCAATTTTCTTTTAAGCCAATGAGGCCAGACGTTGCACACAGCGCTGCTGTCCAATAGCAAGAAGTTAGTCATATGGTAATATCTTACTGTAAATCAGAATGGGGATTGTAGTCTCCTGTTGGTAAGACCATGTACTAGCAAGAAGGGGGCAGTAGATCTTTCATAGACAAGGAGGAGTCTGACCATCTAAATAGTTATGCGTACTTACTTCCCACACGTTGAAAAGACTTAATCTCTTCATGAATATAATCCAAGATCCTCTCTAGTCCAAAATCCAAGCTATCTAGGTGCTGCAAAATTCTCTCTGTTCAGTTCATATGAAGCTCTTCATAGTCCTGTGAACAACATATTAATAGACAAGTTATATGAACCTGAACCCTAATATACAATGATGGTACACCTTTTGGATAAGGAAGAATGGAAAATACAAAGTCATCACTCGTCCAATATACAGGAGGAAATAACCCTGGGCAAGAATTATAAAGAAACTCTTGACCTAGTAGTAAAGAAATTTCCTTGGTTACATGCTAGTTTTGATCACTAAGAAAAACTCCCTTACCATCTATGAATTCTGCCTTTGCCTTCTAGATGTTCTCCATTGTTCCTAATCTTCAGTGGCTATACCTGATTTTAGAGAGAATGTAGGTAGGGTAGAGTGGAAATTGTGGTGGGGGATGGTGCACTGTTTTAACAGCCCACTTCATTACTAGAGTAGGTTTGGGACCTTGAGAGTTGCTTTAAATATTGAACAACCACAGCTTTTCACAAGATCTTACTGATAGATTTGTTGGTGGTATAATTCTCAAAACTACTCAGTAGAATTCCATTCTGTTTATTTCCTGTTTGTTTATATGCCAGTAATCACATCAAAGGTTTTGTTGTTGTTGGTTTGTTTAGTTTGTGTTTTTTGTTTTGTTTGTTTTTTGCTTGGTTTTTTTTTTGGACAAAGTTTCTAAGCCAAACTTTTCCTGACATCTTGGCTCCTTCTCACCTTCTTTCTCATTTTAATTACAGCTACTTTGAGGTTATCTGAAAAATAGGTTTACGTTAGAAAGCAACATACTTAATCCAATCTTTGTCAATGATCGGCTTTCTTTGAGGAAGCTTTAGGGAAATGTTTAGAGTTGTAATTTTATCTCATGTTATTTCTTTTAATTCACTACTAAAAGCAATAAGGAATATGTGTTGGCTGCTCTTGCTGCTTTTAGCAAGGTATTATAAGAAAAAGATGAGCTAAGGCAAGAATATGCCAATTTGCAAGCAGAGAAGGAAAGGGATAGAGAATCCAGAAATTTGAGCCTCACAAGCTGGAAAGAGCCAACTGCTTCTGTACCCCAAACAACATAAGATCCACTGCCTTACTACTAAGCCCTAAATTTTGCTAAGCCAAGTGCCCCATACTTTAGGTTTCTGTGATTGTTCCACTTGGTTCAGGGACTGATTTAGTTAAGGTTAAGTTTAAGTTAATCTAAGAAAGAGCTCTAAAAATACAGAGTAGAAAGAGCTCTGAAAATACAGAGTTAAATAATGTAAATTTCTATCTCAAGTAATGGTCCTAAGATATGGTCAGGTTAGCAGTATGGGTCTGCTTTTTTAGTCATTCAGGGACCCAGATGATTCCATTTTATTGTTCCACTATTCCCTACAGTCTGCATTTGTACGGTCAAAGTTAGGACTCTATATTGTCTATGTCTCAAACATCAAAAAGGGGAAAGAGAAGTCTAGGACAGGTGATTTTTTTAAGCAAATAAGGTGAAAAGTGCACACATGACTCCAATTTCATATTATGTTGGTCAGAACTTGACATATGGCTGACTCGTTGCATAGGATGTAGGGAACTGATTGAATGGGCATTTTCCCAGAAAGAAGGGGAAATAAGATGTAGGATCTGATCTTTTTTTAGGAGAGACACACCTACAAATTTCTGTCCCTGAATATAAATACCTTAGACTACTTTAACTATGGTCAATCCCTTTTAATTTATATGATATTGCTCAGAATTTTGCCTTTTTTGGAGACCCCCCAAATAGATAATATTGTTATTTTTATGTGGATGTTTGTTTCAACTTACTTACATGTTTACCAACTTATATACACCCATTTTTGTCATTGTATTAATTTTTTATTACTGCATAACAAATTACCAGAAGCTTAGCAGCTTAAAACAACACCCACTTGTTCGCATACAGTTCTGTATGACAGAAGTCTGGCAAGGCAAGGTGGGGTCCCTGCTAAGAGTATCACAAGGCTGATATCAACCTGTCAGCTAGATTAAGTTCTCATCAGGAGGCCTTGGGGGAGAAAATCCTCTTCCAAGCTTATTCTTTTCGTTAGCAGAATTTGGTTCTTTGGGGTTTATGACTGAGGTCCCCCTTTTCTTGCTCATCATCACCCATTGGTCCATCTCAGCTCCTTTCCACATGGCCCCCATAGGCAGTTCACAGCATGGATGCATGCTTTCATGGCCATCCAGGGAGTGTCACTCTGACTTCCTCTTCTGCAACCAGCTGAAGATAAGTAAATATTAGCATATGCATATGCTAGCTTCTCAACTTCCCTTTGAATTAGTCATATCATCTTACTGAGTCAAATAAAATCTTTGATACTTGTTCATTTTTAATGTGTATGAGTTGTGTTTTTTAACATGTTTGAAAGTTATACTTTAATAGTGGTATCCAATAAAAACACCAGCTAGCCAGAGATTGCCCTATTGTAAAAATTGCTAGTCATTCAAGCCCCATAGAAGAATAAGAGTCTGTAACCAGATTTTTAGTGCCTCACTATTAAATATGAATAGTGAATTTTAGCCTCCAACATGAAAATGTAGCAAAAAGAAGAAATCAAATTAGGAGGAAATTAAAAGAATGCTGGAGCAGAAGAAAACTTTAAAGAAATGGTAATTAAATCTTCAAAAAACTTTCAGTTCTGGGCAAGGTAGAGTAAGCATATTCAACCACATTCCTCTTGCTAATTACAAAAAAACAAAAAACAAAAACAAAACCATGGACAAAATGCAACTCTGAAAGGTGGAAAAAAGAAGACAGACTGACTATGGACCATGGAACTGAAACCTATGTGACTATGTGAGTATGCTATTTTTTTCTTGTTTGTTTGTCTTGTATATATGCAATGGGCACAGACAAAAAAAAAAAAAAAAAAAAAAAGCCCCAAAGAGAGCCCTACCCAAAGAACTAGGAAGAGGGTGGCTCTGAAGAAAAGAATTCTTTTTACTATACCCTCCCAACTCCAAGTAAACATAATGAAAGGAGCAGTGGTCTTTCCTTCCATACCAGACACTTGGGATAGAGCCCTGTTGACAATTCCTAACTTGCACTAAGTAGAAAAGCAAACAGAAGCATCTCATCCTCTCCCAAACTAAAGAGTGACCAAAGGATTAGAAAGAGGAGAAAAAAGACACTCAACCTTACTAATCATCAGGGAAATGGCAATATATAAGAATCACAATGAGATCACTTCACACCTATTAAGATGGCCATAATAAAAAAAAATACCAGTTATTGGTGAAAATGTTGAGAAGTTGAAATCCTTTTATACTGCTGTTGGGAATGTAAAATGATGCAACTGCTATGGAGAACAGTATGGTGATTCCTCAAGAAACAAAAACAAAAACAAAACAAAACAAAACTACCATATGATCCAGCAATCCCACTTCTGAGTTATTTAACCAAACAAATTTAAACCAGAAACTCTAAAAGATCTCTATACTCTCATGTTCATTGCAGCATTGTTCATAATAGCCAAGAGGTGGAAAAAATCTAAATGTCTATCACAAATAAAGAAAATTTGGTACACACACACACACACAATGGAGTATTATTCAGCCATAAAAAGACTAAAATTCTGTAATGTGCTACAAAGCACGGATGAAACTTGAGGACATTATACTAAGTGAAGTAAGCCAGTCACAGAAAGACAAATACTGCATGATTTTATTTATATTAGGTTTATAAGGTAGTCAAATTAATCAAAGCACAAAATAGGAGTGTGTTTGCCAGGGGCTGGGTGGGGGAGGAATAAGTGGGAAGTTACTGTTCAAAGTATATAAATTGTCAGTTACGCAAGATGAAAAAGTTTTAGAGATCTGTTGTACAACATTGTTGTAACAGTAAATAATACTATACTTTATATTTAGGAGGGTAAATCTCATGTTATATGATTTTCAACACAATTTTTTTAAAAAGTGGTATGACATTTTTAAAGTGCCAAAAGAAAAAAACAAACAAACCTGTAACCCAGAATTGTATAGCAAATGAAAAGTGCAAAAACAAATCAATGGGAAAAGGTAATACTGGAAGAATCTGAAAATTGCTTATGAGACCACTTCTATGTGGTGGGCGGGGTGGGGGGGGAAGAGAGACAGAGAGAGATTGAGAAGTTTAGAGGGACAGAGGGACTGAGGGATGGAGAGATTGAGATTGAGAAACTCAATTTAAACCACCTCATTAAAACCACTTTACTAAACTTCACACCTTAAACAAAAAGTAACTCAGTATGGGGGGGCCTGGGTGGCTCAGTTGATTGAGCATCTGACTTTGGCTCAGGTCATGAACTTGTGGCTTGTGAGTTTGAGCTCCGTGTCAGGCTCTGTGCTGACAGCTCAGAGCCTGGAGCCTGCTTCAGATTCTGTGTCTCCCTCTCTATCTGCCTCTCCCCTGCTTGCACTCTGTCTGTCTGTCTCTCTCAAACATAAACATTAAAAAAAATTTTTTTAAAAAGTAACTCAGTATGGATCATGGATCTAAATGTAAAATGTGTAACAGTAAAGATTTTAAAAGAAAATATTCATAACTTAAGTAAAGAGTTCTTAGATATGATACCAAAAACAATTCACAAAAGAAAAAAAATCAATTAGATTACTCAAAATTCAAAACTTGGTTTTGTGTAATACATTCTTCAAAGAATGATAATACAAGCCAGAGATAGGAGGAAAATATTTGCAAATCACATATAAGCCACAGGAGAGAAAAAAATACAACAATTTAAGAATCCTTTTGGGTGGTCAATCATCTAAAACAAGTTTCAGAAAAAGAGGAGAAATTGGGAAGAAACTAACAAAGAAATAATACAAGAAAATTTCCAAAACTAAACAACATAAATCTCAAGGCTGAAATTACCCAATGAATGAATACCCAGTAAAATGAAAGAAGAAATCTAGAACAAGGCACATTATCATAAAATTTTAGAAAACTGGGAATAAAGAGAAAGTCTTAAAAGTTTCCTTAGAGAAACAATAAGTAATACGCAAAAGATCAAGAATACAAATGGCATCGGACTTTTCATAAAAAACATTAGTTCCCATTACCACTAGGATAAATTAAGAACAAAATCATGACATGGCCCAAAGCTGTGCATGGTCCTAGACCTGCCCAGCTCCCATCTCCTACTATGTTCCTTTTTATTTTTCTTTAATTCACTTACACCAGTTACACTGGTTTATTTTCATCTCTTTCCACCTGCAAAGCATTTATACCTGTTGTTTCCTTTATATAAATGACTCTTCTCATTTCAACTAGTTTATTTCACTCTTTCTTCACATTTCAGTAGTTATAATGTTTTTAGGTAAGTCATTGATTCAAATTCTCCCTTAATGCTTATAAAATTTTATATGCCACACCCCACAGTACTTATCTCAACCATTTTATTTTTTAGTATAATTTTATTAACCTTCAGATGTTATTTTATTTAAAATATCAGCAGTAGTTGATATTTTATCACTCTGTCCTCTGAGACATTGCCCTTGTAAGACTTGCAAGTGCCCACATGCTCCTTTTTTTGTTTGTTTGTTTATGTTAGTGAATACTACTCTGTCTCTTTTGAGATTTTTCCAGACCTTCACAACTTTGAAATGTCAGAATGCCCCAAGGTCCAGTCCAATGCCTCTTTTACTTTTTATTTGCACTCATTCCAATGACTTCATCCTGTCTCATGGATTTAAATCCATTTATAAACAAATGACGACCAAAATTATGTTAACAGCTTGGATTTCTCTTCTGAATCCAGAGTTGAGTGTCCAAATGTTTGTCTACTTGGATGCCTAGTAAGCACATCAAATCTTTTTAGACAAACATCATTTTTAAAAACATGTTTCAAAAACATCAAATTTCAATATTTGAAATTATATGAGTCTGAGATGACTTTACTCTATAAAAGCCCTCTGGATGTCTTCACCTGAGAGTAGATATTTGCATGAAAATCAATGGTTATCAAACTGAGTTAGTCCAGAGGAAAATATTCAATTATTTCTCAACACTATAAGCTGAAAAAATGGCAGGGCAGAGAATCACGTTGTATCCTACATTAGGGCAAGGACAGTGGACTATCTTATTATATATTCATTCCATTATATATTCAGCATCTAGCACAATGACTGAAATATAGAAGACACTTCATAAAGATTTCCTAATTAAATAAATTTGACCTAGCCATTTAGGCTATTGTTGAAGATTACAAACTAAAGTGGAATGAAAGGCAATTCATGAGAGAAGAAAACTAAAAGGCCAATAAATATACAAAAAGATGACCAACCTCATGGGTTATCAAGAAAATGCAAATTAGAGCAACAGAAAGATATAATTTCATGCTTGCTATAATTACAAAATTTTTAATATCTGGCAATAGTGTTAGTGAGGATGTACAGAATATTCATTTTATATGCTAATGAATATAAACTGGTACAAATACTTTGGAGAACAATTTGACAATAGCTTATGAAAATATGCATACCCTATGACCAGTACTTCCACTCTTAAGTATATAACTCAAAGGAACTCTTTGCATAAGGGCATAACTCTTGCCTAAAGGCATATGTGGGAAAATATTCATAGCACTATTATTTAAAATAGCAACATTTTGAGTAACCTAAATGGCCATTAACAGAAGAATGAGTAAATTGAGGCAGCGTATTAATGCAATGGAATATTACTCAGCAGTGAACATGAATGAAATACTTATGTGTTTCAATACAAATATACATAACACAACATAAAGACAACACTGAGCAAAAAGGCAAGTTGCAAAAGAACACATGGTGATAACATTTACATTAAGTTTCAAAACATGCAAAGCTATGTTGCTAAAGAGATTGTTAAAAGCTATATTGCTAAAGAGATAAATATTTAATAAAAGTATTCCAAAAATATCAAAATGATATCAAATACAATATAGTAGTAATATTTGGAGGAGTCATGGAAAAGAAGACAATATAATCCAGGAAAATCAATACCACAATTTTAACTCTGTTAGTAATGTTTTATGTCTCAAGCTGGGTGGAAGATATATAGGCATTCATTATATTATTCTTTAGTTTTCTTTAATCCTTTTTTTGTAAATTTTTCTTTAAAGAAAGTGAGAGAGAGCATGAGTTGGGGTGGAGAGGCAGAGGGAGAGAGACAGAGAATCTTAAGCAGACTCCATGCTGAGTGATGTGGGGCTTGATCTCATAACCATGAGATCATGAGCTGAGCCAAAATCAAGAGTCAGACACTTAACCATCTGAGCCACCCAGGCACCCCTTAAAAGTTTTATATTAGTATCTTTTATTCTCTTCCTGAACTATACAGGAACATCTGCCCTTCTTTTGATTTATATTCTGTTGTTCTCCAATATTTTAAATAAATCTTTTTTATCATTAAACATTATTATTAAGACAATATTTCTTTGTTCTTACATCTCAAACATTTTATCTGGGATCACTTCAGCTCTGAATAAAGTACGTCCATGGGAATTTCTTCTGTCAAATTCTGCTTATTATAATCTCTATTCTATTGTGATAATTATCTTATTTCACTCTTGTTTTTGAAGAATCTTTAAATCAGGTATAGAATTTAGAATGGTGGTTATTCTTTTAGCTCATTAGAGATGCCATTTCAAGGTCTGTTTCTGTTAACAGTAGCTCCTTTAAAAGTATTTTTGTTTTTCTTTTTGGTTTTTCTGCAGTTACAGTCTCATCTGTATGTCTAGGTATATTATCAGTTCAGGGAAATACTAGGTGTGCAAGAAGAAAACTAAACACAAAGTAGTTCAATATTATAGGTAACAATCTAAGCTGCCTATTCCAGGTTGGTAAGTGGGCTCTCCCCTACACTGTTATTCAGGAACCCAGGTTCCTGCCATCTAGTTCCCCTGCCACCCCTATGGTCAAAACCAGGTTATAGGCATATTCCTATAAGAAGAAGAAAGAAATGGAGGTAGCCTGTTTCTTTCTTTTTTCTTTTTAATATTTATTTATTTTTGAGTGAGAGAGTGAAAGACGGGGAGGAACAGAGAGGGAGACAGAGGATCTGAAGTAGGCTCCATGCTTACAGCAGACAGCCCGATTCAGGGCTCAAACTTACGAATCATATCATGACCTGAGCTGAATTTAGAGGCTTAACCAACTGAGCCACCCATGTGCCACTATTTTTTTTTTTTAATTTTTAAAATTTTATTATTTTTTTTAATTTTAGAGAGAAAATGTGAGCTGGGGAGAGGGGCAGAGGTGGGGCGGGGGGGAGGGGGGGTGGATCTTAAGCAGTCTCCATGCTAAGCATGGAGTCTGACATGGGACTCAATCAATACCACAATTCTGGGATCATGACCTGAGCTAAAATCAAGAGTCGGAGGCTCAACTGATTGAGCCACCCAGGCACCTCTAGACTTTTTATTTCTTAAGGTCTCCAGCTGAAAGCATTATGTAGGTAAGAATTGAGGCAATAAGTCACATCTAACCATAAGGGAGACTCAAAAATATAGATTAGTTAAACAGTCATGTCTCTGGCACTTCTGTTACTAAGCAAGAAAGGGAAATTGCAAATTGGTAAATACCTAGCTGTTCTTACCACTCTACGTGCAGAATCTCTTTGCGGTAAAACTTTGGATTGAGTAACTTGTTCTATGAGTGTTCTGCAAGACAAGCAAACATTTCTAATAAATTTTAACTTGATAAACGAGCAATGTCTTGCAATACAAGTAGTATGTGACACGGAGCCTCACACAATCCCAACTGAGCCAATGGTTCTTAAAATTCACTTTGATACACAAGTGCTTTGGATTATAAGCATGTTTCCAGAATGAATTATACTTGCAAACCAAGGTTTTACTTACTTATTTTCCTTGGGATTATCTGAGCCACTTGAATGTGTGATAGTTTTTATAATTTCTGTGGAATTCTTAGCTATCCTTCATTGGTATAGAAAATTTTAAGATTATTATAGATTCATGTGAAATTATACCAAATAATGCAGCAAGATCCCATGTACCTTTACCCAGTTTCACTAATGGTAACATCTTGCCAAACTATGGTTTGGTATAAAAACCAGTATACAGATATTGATACAATCCACCAATCTTATTCAGATTTCCCAGTTTTACTTGTACTTATTTGTGTATTTATTTCTACACAATTTCATCACATGTATAAGTTCGTGTATACACCACCACAGTCAAGATACCAAAGAGTTTCTTTACAAAGATCCTTCGTGTTCTTTTATAACCACTCCCACCTCACTCCTGACTCCTCCTCCCAGCCCTCGGTCCTGGTGGTCACTAATCTGTTCTCCATTTCTAAGATTTTGTTATTTGATAATGTGGTATAAGTGAAATCACAAAATATGTAATATTTTGGGACTGTTTCTTTCTCCTCACTCAGCATAATCTCCCATAATCTCCCTGGAGATTTAACCAAGTTGTTGTATGTATCAATAATTCCTTTTTAAAAAAATTTTTTTTAATGTTTATTTTTTTTTATTATTTTTTTTTAATTTTTTTTTCAACGTTTATTTATTTTTGGGACAGAGAGAGACAGAGCATGAATGGGGGAGGTGCAGAGAGAGAGGGAGACACAGAATCGGAAACAGGCTCCAGGCTCCGAGCCATCAGCCCAGAGCCCGACGCGGGACTCGAACTCACGGACCGCGAGATCGTGACCTGGCTGAAGTCGGACGCTTAACCGACTGCGCCACCCAGGCGCCCCTTTAATGTTTATTTTTGAGAGAGAGAGAAGCAGAGTGTGAATGGGGGAGGGGCAGACAGAGGGGAAGACACAGAATCTGAAGCAGGCTCTATGCCCTGAGCTGTCAGCACAGAGCCTGATGCAGGGCTCGAACTCATGAACCACAAGATCATGACCTGAGCCTAAGTCAGATGCTTAACTGACTGAGCACCCAGGTGCCCCTATAATTCCTTTTTATTACTGAGTAGTACTCTATGGATGTATCAAAGTTTGTTTAACTATTCACCCACTGAAGGACATCTGGGTTGTTTCCAAAATGTAAAATATGGTTTATACCACTGTTTTATAATGGTTCAAGTTATGTAAAGATATCCAATATACACAGTGAAGCATCTTACATAGAGCTCTTTTGAAAATTTTTAAATGGATTTTTATGTAAAGTGTTAATACAGTTTAGTTTTTCAAATGACAAATACATGCTCATTGTAAAAGTTCAGACACTATCAAAGTGCATAATAGAGTACATTGATTAAAAAGTAAATATCCACCTTTATCCCCCCCCCCTTTCTCAGAGGTGACTACTGTTAATAGTTTAAAGTGTATATTTATCCAAGATCTGGTCAAATCTAAAAGTTTTTCAGTTGATTATTTTTCATTTGAGAGAACTCACAGTATCTGCTGGTAGTTTTTTTTTTTTTTTCTTTTCTAATGTTAGTATTGCTTACATTTCTTCCTTTATAACAATGTTGAAAATGAAAAAATACGTAGCATCCTTAATTCCTGCCTTTAGTGTTTCTAACTTGAACACATCCATATATCTTAACAGGTCTTACAGCAGTTTTCATTGTTTATATTAGATTGATAAAAGTTACTATGAAGAGACTAATGTTCATCTATTTGTATAAAAATGCATTGTATATTTTATACGATATTTTAAATATGTCCTAGTTGAGTCTGACACTTTGTTTATAAAAATCTTAAAAAGTCAAAACCTTGGAATAATGATGTAAATAAAATCTCCCTAATGAATATATAAGCTTTATAGACCTTTATACAAAAGTAAATATATTGTTTCCTGGAAAAAAAAGACTTATCTTTTAGTCTTTAAACAAACTGTTCTTGGGGCGCCTGGGTGGCTTAGTCGGTTAAGCGGCCGACTTCAGCTCAGGTCATGATCTCACGGTCCGTGAGTTCAAGCCCCGCTTCGGGCTCTGTGCTGACAGCTCAGAGCCTGGAGCCCGTTTCAGATTCTGTGTCTCCCTCTCTCTCTCTGACCCTCCCCTGCTCAAGCCCTGTCTCCCTCTGTCTCAAAAATAAATAAACGTTTAAAAAAAAAAATTAAAAAAAAAAAACAAAAAACAAACTGTTCTCTGAACTAGTACGGTAAAGGCAGTCCGACTTGAAGTCAATTTCAACAGGACCAAAAAACTAATGTTAAGCACACTCCTAAGCTCTGAAGCCAGTGTGTATGGTAGTGTCTGGTACGGTAGACACATCCTTTGGAAAGAAAACATGCTCAAGCTCCCTCTTCCTTTGCCTGGCTCTCCTCATTCTCTTCCCAAGGAACAATCATTAATTTGATTGGTCATAGTCCAAAACAAATACTGGGCCATGTATGTGTGGAAAGACTGGGTGTGGGTGTGGGTGTGGGTGTGGGTGTGGGTCCCTCCCTGCCTTCTCTTCTTTTGTATAAGGCTGGAATTGGTAGGAAGACCTGATTTGAAAGAGTAAGAGGAATGTAGTTTGACACCCTCCCCCAACTCGTCTTACGTATTAAACTGCCTCTGAAACCCAAAGAGGCAGAATTTGGGCATTTATAAGTATTGGTCAAAGACACTACTGGCCAAAGACTGGGCAAAACCCCAGCATAAGCTTCTAAAATTTGGTGTAGGTTGGGGTGCAAAGCTGGGCATTATTTGGAACAGAAAATAAACAGGCATGAAATTTTGATCTAGTCTGGAACTGGAGTTAATCAAAACCTCTTACCATTGATTTTAAAATAGGCATCTCCAGAGGCATGTTATACTTTTATTAAAAAAAAAAAAAAGGAATATCAAGTTAGTGGCCACAGAGGTGGGGATAAGAACCTAACTACCCTGACTTTAATACCCTCTGGTAAGTCACATGGTAGGTATCACTCAAGAAAACAAAGCTGTCTGCATCAATATATTTCTTTTTGAAAACATAGTCTCTGCCAGAAGTTAACAAGCCCGAGTTAGTGTCCAGGAATCTGACCAATTATACTAATTTATCTTCATCTCTGGAAAAGGCAAGGAAGTATCTTCTCTTTCAAAGTGTAGAATCTCTCTTCTGCTTTATTGTTAAGATTGGATCCTAGTAATCACTGCCATAACAGATTAGAAATAGAAGTGCGTGTGATGGGAGGGAGGGAGGGGTAAGAGAACTAACTCTACTCTTTTTTCTTTTAGCTCACTCCATCTCTTTGCTCTTCCTGAGTATATTGACTTATTTTAAGGGGCTGCCTAAGCCATATATTCTACTCCAGATTATCTGAGAACTCTAGCTCTGTATTTGGAGTTTCAGATACAAGATAATCTAATAATAAAATGGATTTGGATTTTTCCACTTGCAGTTGTCTCTTATATGCATATTCTTCTTCAGGAAACTTACGAGGATGGGTAGTTTACCCAAGGCAAGATTTAGGCATCTGGGTCTCTTGAGCTAATGCTTAACAGCAATGCTCAAAAAATAGCAGTTATTATCAGTTAATGATCAAACATATGGTATGGAACAAAGATAGAAATTAATATCAGATCAGTTTGGAACTGGGTTCTGTCAAGGCAAGTTGAACTCTGACTGAATAAAAAACATACTTGGATTTCTTTTTTTCATTCTTTTTGATGCCTATAGGCGGAAGTGGCTCAGTAGTGTTTTCGTGTGAAAAGAATGTGAAAAAAAATCTACGCAAATGTTACATTAAAATTCTTTTCATTTTATGAAGAGACCATTGAATATAATAAGTAATGATACCACAAATATTTCTGGGTATGTAGTTTTTCATTTCAAATGAATATAACATTATCCACTCCCTCCAATACAGAAATTATAAATGGATTTTTAAGCTAATGAATCATGAAATATTTTTGTTGAGTTACAAGTGAACCAAATGGTCATATTTATTTTAACACCTGGAAAAAGTCAGGATATGCACAGCTGGCTGTTAGCTTGTCACACATTCCTAAGTTTACAATTACTACTAGTG
The DNA here is from genome assembly GCF_018350155.1 of Leopardus geoffroyi. NCBI lineage: Eukaryota > Metazoa > Chordata > Mammalia > Carnivora > Felidae > Leopardus > Leopardus geoffroyi. The sequence goes on along the minus strand of NC_059328.1, from coordinate 177,211,372 downwards.
TTCTCAAAGTCCACTGACAAACAGTTGCAGGTGGCCAAGATGTTTTTGTGTGGAAACAGCTTTACTCAGCAAAATCTAATAATGTATCGATAATAGCATTTACTTTGGAAACTATTAGTATTTAAAATTGGCAATTTTCAAATATTTTCTTAAAATTAAAGCATGCTTACAAATACTGCTCTAATTTTTTAAAAAATTCAGTACATAAAGGAATATTTTAAGAATAGTATCAAAGGGAAAAAAGGAATACTGTCAAAGAAAAAGTTAACCTGTTAAATCAAGTCTATTTATTCAATGTATTTCTTATGGTGGAAATAGCTGCATTCTTACACTATATGAAAGATCGCCTATACTGCTATAACTCAGTCTCTAGGGCATTACTTCTACATGAAACACAGCTAGTATTCCAGAGGAGGGGAACATATATCATTTTACAGAAAGATAATGTTCAGGTATTTAGATGATATTAAAAACTAAATTTCTATATTAATTTAAATTGTTTTATATAATTATTTGTAAGTTTTAATTAAATATTGATAGGAAATATTTATATGCCACCTCTGTTTAAGAAAATAACATTACCACTGTAGTTCTTTGTGTCTTTTCCTGAACTCATTTCCTTCCCCTTTGCCCCTCAGAGGTAATCACTTTCCTGAATTTTGTGTATTTCATTTTCTTGCATTTCTTTAGGTGGTACCACATAAGGTTGCATCCTTAATCAATTGTTGTTTACTTTTGAATATTCTAAACATTATATAAAAGAAATAATACTGTAAGTATTTTTTTGACACTTACTTTGTTCAACACTGTAATCCCAAGATTCATCCAAGTTATTATGGGCAGCTGTATTTAATGAATTTTTATTGCTGTATATAATTATGCCATATAAAATACCAAAGTATATTTATCCATTCTATTATTGATGGGCATTTGGCATGTTCCCAGTTTTTGCCTAGTGTTACTAACAACAATTTTGCCCAACTGTCTTGGTTCACATATCCAAGAGTTTCTAAAGGGTATATGTATATACATGTATATACACACACATGCATGAAATGTCAAAATTATATGTAATATATGCAATGTTATGTCAAATTATTCTCTAATTTGCTTTTTACTAATTTATACTCCTACCAGCAGTATGTAAGTATTTCAGCTGCTCCATCGCCTTGTCAATACTTTATATTCTCAGACTTTAAATATAAGCCAAACTGGTAAGTTTATAGCAGTATCTATTTGTGGTTTTAATTTGCACTTCTTCAATTACCAATGAGGTTGAGAACCTTTTTGATTGTTTAACAGCCATACTGATAACCTCTTATGAAGTGTTTCTTCAAGTCTCTTGTTCATTTTCATTTGGAATTGCTTGTCTTTTTCTTAACTGAACAGGGAAGAGTTATTTACTCTAGAGATTAGTTCTTTGTCAATTATATGTTGCCAATTTTTTTCTCAATGCCTTGTCTTTTTACTCTTTTTATGTCTTTTGATCAACAGTTCCCCCCAACACCAACTTTTTTTTAAAGTAGGCTTCATGCTCAGTGCAGAGCCCAGTGTGGGGCTTGAACTCATGACCCTGAAATTAAGACCTGAGCGGAGATCAAGAGTTAGACGCTTAACCAACTAAGCCACCCAGATGCCCCAACAGTTCCTAATTTTAATGTAGAACTACTTAACCATCTTTTCCTTGTTTGAAACTATTTTTCATACTGTTATTCACTTATGAAAAAGTCTTACTACTGAAGCTAAAAAATTGTACCATAGAAATTGAGAAAATATCATAGTTGTTCTATCACATAATATACTTTAAAAATTAAACAACAGAAATACATATGAAAAATTGTGGCATAGACAGATGGCTAGGTAAATGATTATTTTTTCTAGTTTTGGTGGCAGTTGATATATTAAATTAGTTTATTGGCTGATAAATCTGGAGCTACAAAAAACACAGGTTTCTGCAAAGTTTTCTATAACTTATCACTTAACTGCAATAAAACACTGGTGAATATTGGTTGTAAAGGACACATTTGTAATGTGAATTAATAATGGAGCTGATGTCATTTGTTTACCAAAAGGGATATATATGTGTAAATATAGAAAGTTCTGTGTAATGGGAGTTGAGGTGGGTGGAAAAAGGGATTTTTTTACTTTTCATATCTAACCTTTCTGTAATATCTGAACATTATAATATAAACATGGAATACCTTTATAAGAAAAACATGTTTGATATTCTTCAAGCTGAATTTATTGTAAAAATGTTAAAGTGATTTAGATGTGTATAGTATTAAATTTGTGATTTTATTATAGTGCAACACAGATCAATTTTGTAATGTTTGTAAGATTTGAGAGTTCTTCTAACTGCTCTTGAAAAATATACTAGGCAAAATAAATTCAAAAGTGCTGAAACATTAGCAGTTGAAAATGGACTATATTATAAAGAATTTTTTTGAAAGATCTTTAGATAGACTGTGGATCCTGTTATTTCCAAAATGGAGAGGCAGAATATATCAGCACTAGACATCATTTGTGAACATAATTTTTCGCAAGAAAACAAAGCAAACGGCTAACAATGATATTCACTGTGAACATATCTATCTGGTGTTGTTCTATGTTAACTTTCTGAGTTACCCTAATTTTTAAGAAACTTGTATTGGATTAAGTTTTGGGTTTTTTTGTTTGTTTGTTTTGATAGCGCACGCTTGGGAGCACAAGGGGGGAAGGGCAGATAGAGAGGGAAAGTGAGAACTTAAGCAAGTTCCACGCCCAGCATGGAGCCCCACCCAGGACTCAGTCTCACAACCCTGATATCATAGCCTGAGTCAAAATCAAGAGTCATAGGCTTAACTAACTGAGCCACCCAGGTGCTTCCCTTCCTGTTTTGTCACATAGTGGTGTTTCTGATAAATTCTGTGTTCTTAAATCTCATCCCAGTAAGAACTTGCTAGCTGAATAGGTTAAAGAGAAACCTTTTAGAGGACAAAGATAACCGGTAATTCATTCATCAGTAACAAACATATGCACAACTGTATGGTCTAATTCTGAGCAAGAATGCAGAGATCAATTTTGCTGATAATGTTTGAATATTAGAAAAGTCATTGATGGTCAATAGAACTGCAATATTCCAAATCAATTAATATGAGATATGCTAACAGATGTCTGCAAAAAATAATAATTAAGTGAGCTGAATTGGTCATTACAATAAAAATGATGCAAAGGTGTGTTATTGTAACAGAATTAAAACAATATTTATTTAATATTCAAATACACTGTGATTTAATGTTTATATATTTGTAAGGTTTCTCACATAAACACATCAACAAACCAGGAGAGAAGTTTGGTCAAACCATGTATGCTGATGTTCTAATTTGCAAATTAAAATTTGATGAAGGTGGTGTACCTCTAAGCAGCTCATACCAAGAGGATAAGAAAAAAGGACTTATAGAACATTCTTTCTGCTTCTAGAAATACCTGACCTGGACTATATTTCTTCCCTTTCTCTTGCCTTCCCTCTAACCTTGATTCCCAACCTTGATGATTTTACTACATCTTCACCCAACTTCTCTGTCTCAACATACATTGCCATCACCTCAAATTTCATTCTAACCCTCTGACACTGTTTTCATTTTGGCCATGCACTTGTGTGCTTCATTCATTCATTCATCATCACAAACAAAAGGTGGAGGTTACCAGTGAAGAGCTGGACTCTGAACCCAAGTGCTTGTTTGTATCTTAGTTCTGCCAATTATTTATTAGCCATTAGACCTTTGGGGAAGTCACCTAACTTCTGTACATCAATTTCATTATCTGTAAAAATTAGGGTATTAACAATACCTGTCTCATAGATTGTTATGAGGGATGAATTAATATTATGTAAAAATCTTATGAAGTGCCTAATATGTAGTAAGAATCATATAAATGTCAGTTGCTTTTATTAACATTATTGGGGTCATTTGGGCATTTACGTGCCAAGCATTCTTTTACATATTTGGATTATATTAGTAAACTAGACAGACAATGCCCTTGGGAAAGTCTTTTTTTTAGATGCAAACTGTCCCCTATTTCCCTATCTCAGACTCATAAGTGGACCCTGGACAGAAAGTCTTTGGCTAGGGATGCTATCACATTAGTGGGCACCAAAAATGTTAAACCATCAAGAAAAGATACAATCCTCAGGACTGGCACAGAGGACAAAGCCACTTATTTCTCATTTCTGTTATTATTATATTCTTTTCCTCTGTTTTGACATTAATTCTAGCTCGCATTTTCCTCCTTTCTATTACTACAAACTACCATTTTCAAGGCAAAATTTCTTAAAAACATACATGCCTGGAATTATCTTACGGTTGCCTATCCTAAGGAAGTGGAAGTATCCTGCCTCAAAATGACCATAAAAATAACTGTAATGGGCTGGTTTTAGATATTGAAAGATTGCTCTTTCCATTCCCTATTGTTAACCTTCTTTTACTAATTTCTTTTTATTTATAAATTTTGCCCTCAGGGAATAGAGCAGATAAAAAAAAAATCTAACTTCTTGGCTTACAAGTCCAAAATACAATCTTCATAAAATGGTTTTTATTTCTAATATCTAGGTACTCTCTCAAGAAGAAAAATTGTTTTATTTCAATTCCCAGTGGCATCTGATTTGGAAGATCAGAAGCTCAAGCTCTAAGGATGTATCATTGACCACCACAGGGCAGGGGGAAGAAACAGGGGGCTAACCTAAGCCTCTTTCTTACTTTGAGCAAATGTTGTATTAAAAACTAAGATGATTCTCTAACTTTAGATTTTCAGCCCTTGGAAGGGCATTTGGGGAACTATTTCAGGACCATGAAATGTAGGTCATAGTACATACAGATGTACTTCCCTACTGTATGGTTTGGGCTTTAAAGTACTTCAAGCATTTACCAAAGGATTAAAGAGTTAAATGTAAAAATGAAACCATAGAAGAACTAGCAAAAATACAAACAAATACTTAAATAACCTTTGGGTTAAAAAGATCTTTCTAAGCCTAACACTGAAAGTATAACTAAAAGAAAAATTTTTTATCTTTTTCAGGGACTAAAAATTTTAAATTCATGACAGTAAAAAATACCATAAAATTATGGCAGTACTTTGTTAGATATATGCTATATATATATTAACATGCTATATATGTTTTATACAGAAGAACACTTAAACTAAAAATATCAAGACCCTAATAGAAAAAGTCAAAGGGCAATATGTTTTGAGGGTTGGGTATATAGATGTGTGTGTGTGTGTGTCTATACATACACACATATATTTATACTTATATACATGTAAAAATGTGAATACATAAAAAATAAGTAGAGCCCATAAAAAGTACAGCCCATAAAAGTACATATTCATAGTGGGTAATCCTGAGAGGAAGAACTACATGTACTTTTATTTTGTTCTCTGTATTAAAGTTTCTTTTTTGGTGGGGGTGAAGTACATGTTAATGTAGCAATAAGAAAAAAACTCACTTTAAAGAGTTAAATGTAGGGGCGCCCTGGTGGCTTAACTGGTTGAGTGTCCCACTTCTGCTCAGATCATGATCTTGCAGTTAGTGGGTTCTGGCCCTGAGTCAGGCTCTGTGCTGACAGCTCACAGCCTGGCGTCTGCTTCGGATCCTGTGTCTCCTTCTCTCTCTGTCCCTACCCCACTTGCGCTCTCTCTCTCTCTCTCTCTCTCTCTCTCAAAACATAAACATTAAAAAAAAATTTAGAGTTAAATGTAAAAAATTAAGCTTCAAAAGAAAATAGAGATGTACAGAAAGCCCTATGTCCTCTGATCTGAGGCAGAGACAAAGTAATAATTCTTCTTCTGATATGAATCTCATTTTCTGAATGTGTGAAAACTAAGACTTGTTAAAAAATATTTTGTAAATTGTGAATTAATTTCTTCCTCTGTTAACTTTCAGGATTTTATTTGCTGGTGTGCAGTAAAGTTAAGAATGCTAAACATTTTTAATTTTCCCAAATTACAGCAATTAATATTAACGAATTAATATTTACATACTGCTTACACTGTATTTACAACCATGGTAAGTTCTATGGGAAGTAAACAAAGATACTTAAGTGTTAAACATCTAATAATTCAAACTTTCCACTAAGTCATTCTGGCATGACCCAACAAATGATGATTTGGTAAGCTTCCTAGTCAAGAATCTCAGCAATATAAACTTACTGTTTCAAATTTTCATGTAACATGCCATCTTCAATAAAAATAATACTACTTGTCTATCATTAAAGTATGCACTTTTGAATAATGGCAGTAGATTTATTCTTCACATAAATTTGAAAACTCTGGTTAGAATCAGAAATCACCAACAGTCAACTAACTTAATCCATATAGGGTTAAATCTGTAATTGTCATTTAACAATGATGATGGTATATAACGAACATTTTTGAGTGCTTAATACTCAAGTATTAAGTACCAAGTTAAGCACTTAATCATTATCACTTTTTAACTTCTTGAAAAATTTATGTTCAGAGGTTATACAACTTGCCCAAAGTCATATATTTAGTGTGGCAATTCCAATCTACTACTGTCTGGCTAGTAAGTGCCACATACATTGTGTCTTCATTAAATATTTCATACATTTAGCTACCAAGGAATACTAGACTAAATGAAAATGATTTAAGCACTAGTAAAATAGTTTAAAATCATATACTTATAAAAATACGTGAATACTTAGTAATCCATGCTTGAAACTATTCAGAACTGATGAAGTACAAAAAATACAGGAAATAGTCACACATCAAGCCAAAACATATGCAGATGGGACAAGATGAAACTTAAGGGATCAAATTAATCTTTTTCCGTTACTAGTTTTTCATATATGGCAAAACAAAAATTCATTTGTTAGATCTAATAATTGATGCATTCACTGCTAAATTTGTTAACTTTGGGGAACAAAAGAAAATAATTTCTCAATCTTAAGTACTTTTGTTATGCTTGATCACTTAATCCTCAGCAATTTCATAAGATAGGTATTTTTGCTCCCTTTAAAAAAAAAAGAAAGTAAATAAACTAGGGTTCAGAAAGTCTGAACAACTCATATAGAGCTGATAAATGACAGTTATTTGTTTCTAGGTCTACATGACCCCAAAGTTGCACCAAGCATAGTTTAATGTTAACGTAAAATAGCACAATTAGGAGATTAATAAGCTATACTTTTAAAATAATGTTTGTGTGTGTTGATCATGGATTACTATACTTACATATTGCAGAACAAGCTAGCTTTCTGGTATGAAATTCAAGACTTAGAGGAATGAAAACATTTGCAAAGTGTAAAATCTTTTGCTCTAAATTCTCTATTTGAAGATTTAAGAAAGAAATAACTTTTTATCATAATACATGCACCTATTTTTCATGACTAAAAATCTAGTAACATAAATTCAGAATTTTTCAGAATTTTGGATTGAAAAGATTTTTATAAGCTAAAAGGAAAAACAGGATGTTTAAGATAAATATCTGAAAATAGACATTTTAGTTTCTACTTTCTTGCATCACAATGTACAATACTACAACATAGCCAACACTTTCAGGTTGTTAAACCAAAATCCTTTCTTTCAAAGACTTCTTGTTAAAAAAGTAGGAATATAGAAAAGCATCAGAGTGAACTGTCTTGTTTCATGTAAAATTGTTTCATGTAAAATCAGCAATAGAAGCATTTTTAATGCTACATTTATGCTATTTTATTCTATATATTATATTCTCATCATCCTTTAAGGTTACTACTTCATAGAATCATAGATTTTAAAGTTATTTAAGACAATCTAATCCAATAACTTCATTTTCATAAAGTAGGAAATTGAGATCCAGAGAAATTTGATGAATTTTTCCATGACTGTTTTGTGAATTAGTACCTGAGTGGGGAATGAAATCTAGTTTTCTTGATATAGTGTCCAAAACTTGTGACACTATATCACCATACTACCTTCATTTCTATTTTGGATAATGTCAAGTGGTAAACATAGCATATTTAAATCCTGGGTCCCCAAGCAAATATTTCAGAAGTCCCCACTCTTCTACTGAAGAAATTAGACATATTCTTAGAGTAGATGACTACTTAATATTTACCCTAAATGTATAATGGTCAGGTATAAATAACTTCAGAATAAACAATCTCCTGATGAAAGGGATACAGATTATATGCAGTCCCACCTACAATGTAAAGTATTCTTAGGGAGTACTGAAAACAGTAATAACATATTTGGATATTGACTTATGATTTTATTTTTTTAAATATTTTTTAATGTTTATTTTTGAGAGAGAGAGAGTGCACACAAGCAGGGGAGGGGCAGAGAGAGAGAGAGAGACACAGAATCTGAAGCAGGCTCCAGGCTCTGAGCTGTCAGCACAGACCCTGACACAGGGCTCGAACCCACAAATGGTGAGATCATGACCTGAGTCAAAGTCGGAAGCTTAAACCGCTGAGCCACCCAGGTGCCCCTGGATACTGATTTATGATTCACAATGTATTTCACATATTATCTTAGCTGAAGACTGTCAACTAAGATTGTTTTTGAAAATCTTTATTACTGAAGTATATAACTTAAATACAATAAACCAAAGCAATATGGTTTGAAGGTTTTTAGTTGTAGTTTTGGTTTAAGACAACAAAGATTTACTATCAGTCTGTGTGGTTTACTATGGGAGTGGCTTAGTTGGGTGCTTCTGGCTCCAACTCTCTAATAAAGTTGCAATTAAGCTTTCAGCCATGGTGTACAGTAACCTGAAGGTTTGAGTGAGGCTGAGAGATAGGCTTCCAGGATGGCTAGGAAACAGATCCTAGTTCCTCTAACTACATAGGCCTCTCCACTGAGCTGCTTGAATGTCCTCACAAATTGTCAGCTAGATTCCCCAAGTTCAATAAGTTTTGAAAAACACATACACCTGCATAACCACTATCACAATCAAAATACAAAACATTTCTTTCATCCAAACAGTTCCCTCAGGAACTTCACCTCACTTCTAACTCCAGAAGTGGTGTTTTTGGTTGGTTGGCTGCTTTTGCATTATTCATGAAATCTGTTGCAGTCATAGACGCAGCTACAGAAATATCAGTATACTGGGTTACCATATACTTATTTCTTGCAGTGCCGTTCCTATTGAACAACTCTGCATCAAGGGACAAAAGACCTTCAATATGCATGTGAGGAGAGGCAGGATGGAAGATTAGTCTCCCCAACAAACTTGCTCCAGTGTATGGTACTAAGAAATGGTATAACATTCTCCAGTTTTAACATTTCTCTTCATCACTTTGTTGACCTGGAATTCCTGCTCCTGTTCAAGATGCCCTTCTAGTTTGGCTTTCTCCTGCTGCAAAAGCATCAATTTTCTGGAAAGACCATTAGTGAGGAACTTTTCTTCTTTCTTGTAATTTACAGTAAGGGCATCTTTCTCCTTTTTGAGATTCATTCCTGTTGTGTGTATCGCTAGATCATTCCTTTTTATTGCTGAATGGTGTCTCATTATATGGAAGCACCCACAACAAATTACTATACTTTGAATTTTACCAATAAAACATTCATTTTTTTTGTCTTGTTATGTAAATGCCTACCCAATATCCTTATTGTGCAAAGTCTAAAATATTTGCTACCTAGACCCTTAAAGAAAATGCTTGCAGACCTCACACCAGCTGCATAGTCATGAACTGGGAGCTTGCTAGAAATGCAGAGTCTCAAACAACATTGTAGCACTACTGAATCAGAAACTAGATTTTAACAAGATCTCAGATAATTCATATGCATATCAAAGGTTGAGAAGCCCTATTGTTTTCTTTTTCTTACAATTCTAACAAGAAACAACACATATCTACCGTATATGTAAAAGTGCATGAGTCTGTGCATGTGTGCATTGGTAAGCCTAATAGAATCATTCATATCTATGACTTTCAGAAAAATTTTACTGGTATGTAAAATAAACTCATAAAAAACAAAATATGGAGATATATATAGGTTGAAAATTCTAAGTCTTATTTTAAAATTCTTTAGATAAAATGTTTATTATTTTACAATCTTAAGGTTATAAAATAATTCTTAAAAATTCCTTGTTAAAGCAGTTTCCAAAAGAGCAAATGTAGCACAAATAAAAACCGTTCTGTCTTCTGTACAAGGATGTACCAGTGATTAGTAGAGATTAACAGATGATCATCTTCATGCATGTGATCAACAAGACCAAAAGGTCAACAGGGTTTTAGTTTACCATATGCTGCAAAATTCATGCAGCAAACCTACTTGGCATTTGCTTACATTATACATACCTTTTAATCAACAAATTAGAAGTTAAATAATAAATCATTCACTTACATTCCTACTAACATTTGTTCAATAAGTACTGGAATATGATGATTCTTCTCTTCTTTATGCAAAATAGTATGATAAAGCGATTTTCAAAGCCAGAGAAAACTAATTTATATGTAATTATTTTAAATTTGCTATAGCAATAACAAATGGCATTTTATTACTAAACTCAGATGTTCAGTTTGTAATCATCCAACCAGCAGTTGTAACTTTTTGGGTTTCCTAGTTGAACATTTAAAATTAAATTTATGTAACTACTATTTTAAAGAGTTTCACATTTTTACTGATTTAATTCTATCAATTCTAAGTTACTATTTGAGGCTCAAATTCTTCAAAATAAAGAAAACATTTAAATCTCTTTTCCATATTTATTTCATTAATGCTAGCTAGAAAATAGCAATTTCTCCTTTTCAAACTATCTTTTCCAGAATTTCTTGATTCACTTTGTATCTTTTTGCACACATGTTAGTTCTAAATATATATCTGAACTCTAAATGACTTCTGTTCATATTAATAGTCCATAACAAGCTATTAAATCTTCCTTACAACAAGCAACAATATGCCAAAACACTTGCTCTGTATTTTAGCACTTTCATGAAAAGAACCTACAAACTACCACAAAAATAAGTATAAAACAATCATTCCTTCATTAATATATATTATGCTCTCCATTCATAAAACAAAATTCAGCAATAGTCAGAAACTACCAAAGAATTATTCAAAGATCAGGATTTTGGGGGGGGGTTTATTTCATCTTATTTAAAAACGTGTATGTATTATGCTTAAAACAAGATTATTTGGTCCCTTTAAGTCTTTCAGATATTTACCTAAATTAGTCCCACTTTGGAAAGTGAAAGTTGTTTCTGTGTTATGATTAAAATCTTATCTACTCATATATATTTCTCATTCTTCAGATTAAGTTGAATTTGTGAAAAAAACATAAAATAGATATACCATATGTTATAATATCTAGTTTAAAAAACAAGAACTTATTAATGATAAGAAAAATACAATAAAAAGAAGGGTTACATTTAAAATTGTGTGCTTCTCTGGGAAATACAAAAATAAAATAAAAAATATTATGGAAAAAGAAATACAAGCAAAATGTTAAACAGAATTCTAGGTTTAAATATAGGTGTTTGGAGAACACATAGGTCATAATGTAATAAGCCCTGATTTTAAAAAGTCAAGTTTTTCACTATGAAAGATACCCTTTCATATTTGTAAGGTAATATATGGAGAAAAATAGAAATCATTAATGATGCATGAGTCAGAACATTGGTTTAGAGTAAAAGCCAATTACAATTATGGAATCTGCATCTGTTCATTACAACTTTGTCAGTTTTCCAGAATATGAGGCTAGGCAGTTTTCACAAATGACGTAAATGGAAATGTGTTTAGAAACGGCTAAACAATTTGTGCAACACACAAAAAATGCGATGTTACAGCTAAAAAGGAATTCACTCGTCTTCGCATTACTATTTATATAGACTCCTCTTGGTTCTATTTCTATGGACTTTTCTTACTCTGCATAATTTTGCCATTAAGAGACTGACTCAACATTCCATGAATGTTTAAAATTTCTACTACTTTTTCTATTAGGATACAAAACATCTCCTACAAAGGTGTATAGAATGGTTTACAAAGAATCTAAATAATTTTGAAATATTGCATTAAATTTGTCTGATGAGCATGTGACAAATGTTTAGATGAATAATCTTCCTACAGCCATCTGTAATACATGGGCTCAGCTTTTTGGAAAACCAATGGATTTCATAAGACATGTCATTTAGTTGAAAAGAGGCTGTCTGGATTAGTGAGAAAGAAAATTCATTTTGGGCATATCAAGTAGACTAAAAATGACAATGTGATACAAAAAAATAACAAAGAAATAAGTCTAAAGAAAGTTAGGAAGAATTTTAGAGATCAGATAAGCATTTCCTGAAGTGTGTTCTATGATACCATGGTCTCTAACAAACTGAGAAAATGGGTTTTATCATTAAATAAGCTTCAAAGATACTGCGTATTCTCCTTCCGCCAAGACATTCACAATGCAGAATAATAGACTATGAAAGACTCTGTGAGAAAAGTCCTGGAAAAAATATCAACCTGATTTTTGTACATGAAATTCCCACCCCTTTTTGAAAATTTGAACACTCATACTTTTCTACAGAAGACAATTTAGGAATGTTTTAATAGATAATTATAGTTATATAGGCAGCAAAGTGTTAAAAGTAAAAAATGGCTCACATATGAAAAACTATTAAGTTAAAAAATGATCTGAGGAATTTAAAATAAAAATTAATAATAACATGGGGCACAGGCACGGCTCAGTCGGTTGAGCGTCTGACTCCGGCTCAGGTCATGATCTCGCAGTTTGTGGGTTCGAGCCCTGAGTCGGGCTCTGTGACTGCTCAGAGTTACAGAGCCTGTTTCAGATTGTGTCTCCTTCTCCCTCTGCCCCTCCCCGACTTGTGCTCTGTCTGTGCCTCTCTCTCAAAAATAATAAACATTAAAAAAAATAACAGCAAATTGAGTCCTTCCTTTAGCTATTATTCATTCATTCAACAAATATTTACTGAGCATTAACTTAAGTGCCACACATAATGCTAGGAGGTACAGTTTTGACTTTCTAAGAAGTTACTCGTACTTCATCTTTATATTTCCCCCCAAAAGACTAGGAATCTTTTTTGAGAGATACTTGAATAAACTGCTGGTTGCAACCCTAATGTAATCTCTCTCTCTCTCTCTCTAATGATAACCTTGTTGCATAAGCACTGACATTATTAAAGGTATATAACAAGCAAGAAAATAACCAAATTCTAGCAACAAATGCAAGAAAAACAAGTGGGACTACAATAGACTAAAAAAGCTTCTGCAGAGCAAAGTAAACCATGAAAACTACATCAAAATGAAAAAGTAACATACTGAATGAAAATATTTTCAAATCATTTATCTGACAAGGGGCTAATATCCAAAATATATAAAGAACTTATACAACCCAATAGCATAAAACAATCCAATGAAAAAATTGACATAGCATCTGAACAGACATTTTTCCAAAGAAGACATACAGATGCTCACATGTACATGAAAAGATGCTCAACATCATTAATCATCGGGGAAATGCAAATCAAAACCACAATGAGATATCACCTCACATCTTTTGGCTGTTACCAAAAAAGACAAGAAATAACAAGTGCTGGAAGGATGTGGAGAAAAGGGGACCCTTGTGCACTATTGGTGGAAATGTAAATTGGTATAACCACTATGGAAAATTGTATGGAAGTTCTTCAAAAAATTTAAAATATAATTACCGTGTGATCCAACAACTCCACTTCTGGGTATTTATCCAAATAAAATGAAAATGCTAACTTGAAAAGGTATGTTCACCGCAGCATTATTTACAATAGCCAAGATATGTAAACAACCTCATTGTCTATTCATGGATAAATGGATAAGGAGATTGTGGTGTGTGTGTGTGTGTGTGTGTGTGTGTGTGTGTGTGTGTCTGTGTGTGTGTGTTCTTTCTTAAAACAGAATTGCAATTAATGACGATGGTAGATTTGATAGAATTAGGAAAAAAAAACCACAATATTATTCATCCATAAAAGAGAATGAAATCTTGCCATTTGCAACAACATGGATGGACCTCAAGGCCATTATGCTAAGTGAAATAAGTCAAAGACAAATACTGTATGATCTCTCCTTTATATGGAATCTAATATAATATATACAAAGAACAGATTGGTGGTTGACAGCATCAGGGGGTGGGGACTGGGAGAAATGGGTGAACTGTCGTTTTTGATTGATTTTAAATAAACCCAATAATAATAATAAAATCCCAGGGGTGCCTGGGTGGCTCAGTTGGTTAAGCATCCAACTTTGGCTCAGGTCAGGATCACACAGTTTGTGAGTTCAAGCAGCAGAGCCCTCTTCAGATTCTCTGTCCCACTCTCTCTCTGCCCCTCCCCCACTTGCACTTGCTCTCTCAAAAATAAATGAACATTAAAAATTTTAAAAAATAGGGGTGCCTGGGTGGCTCAGTCAGTTAAGCGTCCAACTTCACCTCAGGTCATGATCTCACGGTTCATGAGTTCGAGCCCTGCATCAAGCTCTGGGCTGACAGCTTGGAGCCTGGAGCCTGCTTCCGATTCTGTGTCTCCCTCTCTGTCTGCCCCTCCCCTGCACGTGCTCTGTCTCTTTCTCTCAAAAATAAGTAACCATTAAAAAAAATTAAAAACAAATTTTTTTTTAAATGATAAAATCTCAGGGCCAGGGAAATTCTTTTAAGCAAAAGAATCTGAAGTTACATCACTTCTGCTCACATTCCATTGGTGAAATCTTTGTCACATGACCATGGCTTTGCTGCAAGGAAGACTGGGAAATCTAGTCCAGGCCAGGCAACCATATCTTAGTTACAGCTCTGTTATTATGGAAGAAAGAGGAATAAAATTTAGTAACTGTGCCTCCTAATGGTCTATATATATCTGTAAAAAAGGAAGACAAATTATCTGTTCCCTCTCGGCCAATATCCAATGGTAATGTGGGAAAGGATAACCATAATGAAACTCTTATTTGGAAAAAAGAAGAATTAGAAACACTAACAGTCATTGATCTGTATCAGCTGTTAAACCCACTTAGTAGATATTGCAAAGACTCCTACCCCTGACAGTAGATTAAATTCCTTGAAAAGACTGCCCTGATTTTGCTGATGGGGAGAATTACTATCACCACCATCCTCTAGGGACCTATCTTTGCTCTTTGGGAATTTCTTTTTTGTCTATGATTCCCCATGATAACATACAAAGAGGAAGTTGGGGAAATATTCTTCTTGGTAGCTATACCAATTTCATATACTGGTTCTTGCTGCTGCAGGTTTTTCTAAACATTATCATCCTTTGTGTCACCTAGAGGGGTTTTTTTTAATGTTTATTTATTTATTTTGAGAAAGAGAGCACACGAGCAGGTGAGGGGCAAAGTGAGAGGAAGAGAGAGAGAATCCCAAACAGGTTGCACACTGTCAGCATAGAACCCAAGTTGGGGTCAATCCCATGAACCGTGGGGTCATGACCTGAGCTGAAATCAAGAGATGTTTGCTCAACTAACTAAGCCACCCAGGCGTCCCACTTAGAGAGTTTCTAATGCTGCACTGGTTAATGCTCAACTATTGTCTCTGGGATTTCCCAAACCATTGGCACCCATTATGCAAGTTCTGATGCTGGCACTTCTTTATCCTACAAGAAGAATTTAAACCTTCATTAATATAACACATTTATGCCTTGAGGCACCTGGGTGGCTCAGTTGGTTAAGTGTCCGACTTCGCCTCAGGTCATGATATCACCGTTTGTGAGTTCAATCCCTGCATTGGGCTCTATGCTGACGGTTCAGAGCCTGGAGCCTGCTTCAGATTTTCTGTCTCCTTCTCTCTGCCCCTCCCTTGCTCACACTCTGTCCTTCTCTCTCGAAAATAAATAAACATTAAAAAAATTTTTTTTTTAAATTTATGCCTTGCTGCTCTGGACTTTTTGCAAATAAAATATTTTTTTTTCATTTCAATGGCAAATAATGGTATAATATTTTTGAAATCTTTTTTAGTGACAACTGAACTTAACAAATGTAATATCAACAGTACATATAACCCAACCAAAGTGATGTTGATATGAGTTAGTTTGGGTAAATTCCTGCATGTTTCCACAAGTATAAATACATGAGAACAGATGCTTGACATACAGGGATTGTAATTCACTATTCATTATAAGATACTCCTGATTTCCAGAATGTTAAAATATTAAAAAAAAAAAAAAGGTGTGTTTGGAATTGATGATTCGAAAGGATATCTGCATCTCCATGTTCACTGCAGCATTATTTATAATAGTGAAGACATGAAAACAACCTAAACATCTATCAACAAATGAATAGATAAAGAAAATATAGTGTGTGTGTGTGTGTGTGTGTGTGTGTGTGTGTGTGTGTGATGGAATACTATTCAGCCATAAAAAAGAAGGAAATCCTGCCATTTTTGACAACATGAATGGAATTTGAGGGTGTTATGTTAAGTGAAACAAGTCAAAGAAAGACAAATACTGCATGATTTCACTTATATGTAGAATCTAAAAAACAAACAAAACCCAAACTCAGAAAAAGAGATCAGATTTGTGGTTAGCAGGGGTAGAAGTAGGGGAATTGAATGAAAGTGGGGGTTAAAAGGGACAAACTTCAAATTATAAGATAAATAAGGGATGCGCATTACAGTAGTTAACACTGCTGCATGGTATATATGAAACTTGCTAAGACGATAGACCCCAAGAGTTCTCATCACAAGGAAAAAATATTTTTCCTCTTATTTTTTTAATATCTATATGAGATGATGGATATTAACTAAACTTATTGTGGCAATAATTTCATAATATATAAAAGTCATTATGCTGCACACCTTAGTGCTGTATGTCAATTATATCTCAATAAAACTGAAAGAAAAAAAGAATTGATTAAAAAAAAGGAAATAATGCTAATTTTATGAAACCTCTTCTCATCTTCTCAAAGCTGAATATAATAAGGGATCCTGAACCCAAGTAAGAGCAGTAGGATGTGTAGCGAAATTTGGAACTCTTTTTCTTTTGCTGTAAAGGGCATTAGTGGAACAAGCAGCACAATTAGAATCTCTAGACCGTAACTGTCTAGTAGAACTTTATGCAATGATGAAAATGGTCTAAATCTATGCTTTCCAATACAATAGCCACTGAACTGCCAAGTGCTTGAAATGTTAAATAGTGTGACTGAGGAACCAATGTCTAATTAATTTAAGTAGCCACACATGGCTAGTGGTTATCATATTGGAAAGCACAAGTATATAGATTAGACAATGACACTGTATCAATGTTAATTTACTGATTTTGATAATTGTATTAAGTTTTCAAGACTGTCCTTAATTTTCAGAAATATAATAGTAAAATTTTTAGAGGTTAAGGGGCATTATGTATGCAGCTTAAATGGTTCATAGCGTTTCAGAGAAAGGTAAGAGAGAATACTAAATCAAATGTGGTAAAATGTTAATATTTGGAGCATCTGAGTAAAGGGTATAGAATTCTTTGTACTACTTTTGCAAATTTTTGTAAGTGTAACATTACTTCAAATTAAAAGTTGCAACTGACTGAGCCACCCAAGCACCCTAGTTAGGAAATGCAAAAGACATATACTTACATATTCAAGGTAAGCCCCCAAACATAAACCCAAATAAATCTGTACCAATACATATCATTGTCAGACTTCTGAAACTAATGACAAAGAAATAAATCTTGAAAGCAGCAAGAAACAATTCAGATTACAGTAGATTTTTCATTAGAAACCATGGAGGCTAGAGGGAAGTGGGATAACATTTTTCAAGAGCTACAAGTAAAGAGCTGTTAACCCAAAATTCTATATCCATTAAAATTCCTTCAGGAATGACAGATTAATCAAAACATTCCTAGATGAAGAAAAACTAGCAGAATTTGTCATCAACAGAACCACTGTATAAAAAAGCTACAGGAAATCCTCAAAACAAAAAGGGAATAATAAAAGAAGAAATCTTGGAATATCAAGAAGGAAGAAAGAATACAGTAAGCAAAAAATATGGGTAAATACACTACGGTTTACTTCTCTTCTTGAGTTTCTAAATTATATTTGACAGCTGAAGTAAAAATTATATTAACTACTATATCTCTAAATGTATGTAGAGCAATACTTCAAACAATTATATTATAAATGGGAAAAGATAAAATAACAAAAGGGAAATAAAGCTTCTATACTTGAACTGGTAAAATGACAAGAGCAGTTGGGTGTGTGTGTATGTGTGTGTGTGTGTACAGCAACAGCTAGAGCAACCTCTAAAAAACTATACAAAGAGAAACTCAAAAACACTAAAGATAAATCAAAATTCTAAAAAATGTTCAGGTGACCTAGAGAAAATCAGAGAAAATAAAATAAAAATGAAAAAACACATTAAACAGAAAAAAGAGGCAGACTTAGGTCCAATATATTCATAATTAGACAGTGGCTGTCTAAAACAAATTTAACTTCAGGGGTGCCAGGATGGCTTAGTTGGTTAAGCGTCCAACTTTTGATTTCAGCTCAGGTCATGAACTCAGGTTTGTAAGACTGAGCTCCACATCAGGCTCTGCACTGAGCATGAAGCCTGCTTAAGATTCTCTCCCTCCCTCTCTCTCTTCCCCTCCCCTACTTGCACACATGCATGTGATCTCTCTCTCTCTCTCAAAAAAAAGTATATATATATATATGTGTATATGTGTATATATGTATGTGTGTGTGTATATATATATATATATATATATATATATATATATACACATATATAAAGAAATACGACTTCAAATATAATAATATAATCAGGATGAAAATAAAAGGATAGAAAATATGTATAATGCAAACATAAATCAATAGGAAGCAAGTGTGGCTCTAGTAGACTGCAGAAAATTACTAGATACAAACAGTGACATTATATGATGAAAAAGAGTCAATCCACTAAGACAATATAGCAATCTGAAATGTGTACACACCAAACAGCAAAGCTGCAATATTTGAGGTAAAAACTGATAGAATAGAGGAAATAGACAACCCACAATTACAGTTGGAGATTCCAACTCTCTCAACAATTGATAGAACTAGACAGAAAATTAGGAATGATATAAGATCTGAACAACACAATCAATAAACAAGATCTAACAAACATTTACAGAATACTCCACTCCTAAAAGTAGAATACACACTCTATTCAAATGCCCATAGAACATATACCAACATAGACTATACCTTGGGCTGTAAAACAAACCTCAACAAATTTAAATAATTGAAATATAATAGAGTATGTTCTCTGATCACCATGGAATCTAACTAGAAATCAAATATCAGAAGGATAATGGGAATATCTTCAAACACCTACAAACAACAAAACATACTCCTAAATAATCCATAAGCCAAAGACAAGTCTGAACAGAATTTAAAAAAATACATTGAACTGAATGAAGTGGGAATAAAACACATCAAAATATGCATGACTCAGATAAAAAGGTACTGAAAGCAAAAATTTTACCCATTAAATATATTTATATGAAAAGTCTCTTATCAATAATCTGTTCTCACTTCAAGATCCCAGAAAAAAATCAAAATAAATCCAAAGCAAGCAGAAGGAATGATATAATAAAGATAAGAAATCAATGATATAAAAAGTTGAAAACCTATAGAGAAAAATGAAAGAAATTGTGAGCTGGTTCTTCAAAAAGAACAATAGAACTGACTAACCTCTTACAAAACTGACAAAGCAAAAATAGACAAAATAGACAAAGACAAAAATTACCAATATCCAAAATGAAATAGTGATGTCATAACAGACCTGCAAGCATCAAAAGGATAATAAGAAAATATTACAAAGAACCCTGCCCACACAAATCTGACAATTTGGATAAAATGGAGCAATATCTCAAAAAACACAAACTACCATAACTCATAATATGAAATAGATAATATCCAACATAATCATAATTACCTTAGACTGAATAACCCATCATTTAAAAAAACTCCAAATGTAATAAATCTCCTGGCGCAGGAGTCTACCAAATGTTTAAATAAGAATTGACACAAACTCTGCATAAACTTTTCCAGAAAAGAGAAGAGGATGGAACACTTTACAATTTATTTAATGAAGTTAATAATAGCCTGACACCAAAATAAAAAAACAGTATATTGAAAGAAAACTACAGACCACTATCCCTCATGAGTATAGATGCAAACATCCTTAAAGTATTAGTAAATAGAATTCAGCAATATATAAAAAGGGTTTTTTTTTCTCTATGATCAATGGGGTTTATTCCAGGGATACAAGTCTGGTTCAATATTTGAAAATCAATTTATTCCTTCATTATTAACAAGATAAAGAAAAATCACTAGATCATAATGGTCAATGCATAAAAAACATCTGGCAAAATTCAATACTCATTTTATAATTTAAAAAAACTCAGAAAAATGAGAATAGAAGGAGCTTGTTCAACTTGACAGAATATATACAAAAACCTACAGCCCACATTACAGTCAATGATAAAACAGAAGGGAGAAACTTAGTGAGAAATCCCTAAGACAAGGAACAAGTAAAGGAATGTCTTCTCTACACTACTTCTACTTAACATAGCCGGTGGAATGGTACAAAAACAAAATGCACAGAAACTAAAAAGAAAGAAAACTGTCTCTATTTCCAGATGATATGATTGTCTACATAGAAAAGCCCAAGGAATCCACAAAAAACTTCCAGAATAATTTCAGCAAGGTTGCAGGATATAAGATAAACACACAAAAACCAACTGTACTACTATATACTAGAGATAACCACATAGACACAAAATGTAAAAAGTACAGTACCTTTTATAACCATTCAAGAAAAATGTATAAACCTAACAAGTTATAAATCTAACAAGACATACAGTACTTGCATGCTGAAAATACAAAATGGTGATAAGAGATAAAAATCCTAAATAAATGCAGAAACACACTGTATTCATGTATTAGAAGACACAATATAGCAGCGATTTCAATAGTCTCCACACTGATATTCAAACTTAATTCAGTTCCTATCAAAAATCCCAGCAGGAATTTTTATAGATATAGGTGAGATTATTCTAAAATTTTTATGAAGAGTAAAGAAACTAGAAAAACTAAAACAACTTTGTAAAAATAAAGTGAGAGGAATAGAATGCCCATTTTCAAGGCATTATATAGACACAGTAATCAGGACGTTATGATATTAGATGAGGGATACACAGATAGATCAATGGAATACAAATAAGAACCAAGAAACACACCATACAAATGTGCACAACTGATTTTTGACTAAAATGTAAAAACAATTCCATGAAGCAAAGATAGCTGTTTCAACAAATGATGCTGGACCAATTTGGTGTCCATTAACACCCCCTGACTCCCATCAGAAAAGAATTTATCTAAGTTTCACACCTCATACAAGAATTAAATCAAAATCAATCATGGGTTTAAGTGTAAAATATAAAGCTATAAAACTTCAGTGCCATTGAATAAACCAGATTTTACATTGTTTTGGAAACAACCCAGACGTCCTTCAATGGGTGAAAGGTTAAACAATCACAGAGGCACATACATATTACGGAATACTAGTCAGCAATAAAAAAGTAACAAACTACTGATACATGCAACAACTCTCTGGATGAATCCGGATGCTGGGCTATGCTGTGTGTGTGTGGGGGGGGGGGGGGGAACATTCCCAAAAGGTTACATACTATATGATTCCATTTATATAACATTCTTTAAATGACAAAACTGCAGAAATGGAGAACAGATTAGCTGTTTGTTGTAGGGTTACGGGAAGGCAGTGGGAAACGAAGTAGCTGGGGCTGTGTCAGGTTAACATGAGGGATCCTTATAGTGATGGAAATGTTCTGTATCTTGACTGTTTTAACATCAATTGTTCTAGGTAGGATATTGTACTATATAGTTTCACAACATGTTATAATTGATGGGAACTGGGTAAAAGTTACACTCTCTGGTAGTATTATTACTTAAAATTTTTTTTTTCAACGTTTATTTATTTTTGGGACAGAGAGAGACAGAGCATGAACGGGGGAGGGGCAGAGAGAGAGGGAGACACAGAATCGGAAACAGGCTCCAGGTTCTGAGCCATCAGCCCAGAGCCCAACGCGGGGCTCGAACTCACGGACCGTGAGATCGTGACCTGGCTGAAGTCGGACGCTTAACCGACTGCGCCACCCAGGCGCCCCTTTTTTTAAAAAAATTTTTTTTCAACGTTTATTTATTTTTGGGACAGAGAGAGATATTACTTAAAACTACATGTAAATCTACAATTATCTCAAAATAAATGTTCACTTCAAGAAATAAGAAAAAAAAAACAAACGACAAAATACTTCTGCCTAAGAAATCTTTGTACTATATAAAATGATAATTATATTTTCTTTTATTCTCTGTGTTGGATAATTAATTTTGATGGAGACAAATAAAAAATAATTTGAATAAAGTACCAATGTTGAATATAGCATAACTGATTAAATTTAGCAAAATATGTAAAACATTCATTTAAAACTGACAACATAGGGGCGCCTGGGTGGCTCAGTCGGTTGAGCGTCCGACTTCGGCTCAGGTCGCGATCTCACTGTCAGTGAGTTCGAGCCCCGCGTCGGGCTCTGGGCTGATGGCTCAGAGCCTGGAGCCTGCTTCTATTCTGTGTCTCCCCCTCTCTCTGCCCCTCCCCTGTTCATGCTCTGTCTCTCTCTGTCTCAAAAATAAATAAAACGTCAAAAAAAATTTAAAAAAAATAAATAAAACTGACAACATAAAAAATGATATTTCATAGTCTTGTAGGCAAAAAGATATGTCTATGCTTCTTCTCATATTTCAGACTTTTATGCATGAACATTTTCCCCTTAAAAACCACCTTATAATGGGCCTCTATTATATTAAGTTTCTACCAGCAATACCTCATGACATTGCTGATCCTAGTTAATCTTATAAGCATTCTCATCAGTGTCAAGGGAAACTACATTGAAGTAACCATCTGTTAGAAATGGAAATCTTAAAACTCTCTACAAAAGTAATTAGCGGGACACTTTTAGATTTCTAGAGTTTTTTTTTTTTTAATCAACTGCATACAAACACCATTTGCTAGCCTTGATCTTGACCAATTAATTTAGGTCCACTGAGTGTCAGTTTCTTCATACTATAATATGGGGTAATTCTTACGACAAATGACAAAAATAAACTACAAGTATAGAAGTGGTTAGTGATAATATCTCACAGGGAACAGTCATTTAATAAAGTTTAATAATAGCTGATACTTCTGGGGTAAGGCATAAATAATATAACATAGGTATAAATTATATCATGCTGCTTTTTAAAATCTCTTGAACCAAATAAAGTTTCCTTTTTGGGAAGGGGATCAGATTGTTGGAGTTGTCTTCACAAACTAGCCCAATTAGATTAAAATCATAAGGAGGTATTTGTAAATCTTTTCTAGTGTAGATTATGTCACAATACCTGTGACACTCCTCATGATGTTCACTAGCACTGACACAGTCATCGTGTGGTAAGAAACCAAAAACTGGAACTCTTCCTCTTTCCATGCATGTTTTAATTATGTCTTCTTTTTAGGCAAGAGGACTAAATGAGATAACTATCACTTTGGAGTACACACAGAGTGGCTTCAAAGAAAGGAACCAAAGTTTACTTTGCATATAATTTCCCTTCTATATAATGCTAGTGTTAGATGCTAAAGGCAGGCAAAATGCAAAGTTGTTAAGAACAAGAGGCCTGAGGGTGAAAATGCCTGGGTTTAAATCCAGTCTCCACCACTTCCCAGCTGTAAGATTTGATCAATTTACATCATATCTCTACAGTAGAATTTCCTCATCTACAAAAAGTGGCAAGAATACATAATATATATAAAGTTCTTTGCATAAATAAATACTTTCAGATATTAAGAGTAAAATTAATGTTATTAATAATAATAAAACAATCTTACCTAATACAACTGCTTAAGTATAAAAGTGATAATTACTATTGTGGCATCTAAAATATCTTTTCTGACAAGGTAAGATTTAAGGATTAAAACAGAAACTACAAAAGGGTCACTAGAACTGAAATAATTTTCAGGGTGATTTTGCATGAATATGGTCATTATTCTAAGAAAGTATTATGTACTCTGCTCCATTTATATCTGATAAAAGAACCATAATTTCCTTTTTAGCTTATTGATGGCAATTTTCAAGCATAAAATTTTAAAAAATTGCTACTTATTTAATAATCATCTTCATATTCAACAATTTATTTAAAAAAACTTTTAAAAATTATTTATGCTACCTAGAATATTAGTCAATTCAGAGAGAGAGTAAGAATTTTATAAACATATGAATCTATGAATCAGTCTCCTTAACAGTCAAACTGAACTGATCTTTAGAAATCAAATTGTGATAAACAAACTACATTATGAATACTTTAAGATTAGAAATTAGATCTCATTTGGGCCTGGGAAGGAGAAATTAACTAAGAAATTCTATAATTGTAAGTAACAGCTGCACAGTCAATATTTAATCACTATATTGTGAGACAGTTCAGTAGTGGAAGACAGGATTAACATATTGCTTTAAAACATTCCATTACTTTCTGCATCTGTTTACTGATAATAAAAGACACAGCTGTTCTAAACGAAACACACTAACAGGTGTAAAGTGCCAATTTGGCATTTTACATAAAAGTTACTCCTCATTTCCTTTTGGAATACTCTAAAATTATACTGTAAGAACAGCTACCAATAACTTAGAGAATTTTTTATACTAACTTGGATCATTCTAGTCATTGTGGAAAAGATACACTTCTTTCTTCATGAATTCAAGATTATTTTTAAACAATACACATCCTGAACTAATTATAATTACCCCAGATGTTTTCCATAAAAATGGTCACACATCTGAACAGGGTTTCTTTAGCAACTGTTCTATATCAAATTTACTGCAAAGAGCATCAAAATTATGAAGTAACACTGTATCAGATTTGTTATGTTTAAACTACAAATGATAATGAAGCTTGAGCTTATAATTTATTTTGACAAGTATTCAGCTAATCTGTAGCCATATATATTTAATCCAAGGCCACATAAGGAAATTCAGTATTTTTATAATAAATTCTCAATAATCACTCACCTAAAGCAAGTCAGAGTAACCAAAGTTTGTGAATACCACATAACATTAACCAAATAGTTTTTTTATTTTTTTGTTTGCTCGTTTTTAAAACATCATATGCCACAATCAACTTAAAATATCTCAAGTAAAAGAACTAACTTTATTCTAGGAATTTAATAAACATGGATAATTAATTTTTAGATTTTATAAATTATAACGGTGACATTATGGGACAATTACAAAATCAAGGTCAATGAAAATACTAATAACGTATTGGTGATAAGAAAGAACACTGAAATATTTTAATTTGGTTATTATATTTACTTTAATATATAAAACTTGGAGAGGAAATGTTAAGGTAGGATATCAAAGAAGTCCAAAGCATTCCAATCTCTTTCTTTTCTTTTCCTAAAATAAAGACATTTGTCAAATTAGCTTCAGAAAAAGAGGTTCACTAACATTTACAAATACTTAAGAGAGTCCTTGAGACTATGTCTATATTTTGAGATATACACCTAGGGAAAAACATATAAGATATATACATTTTAATTATTTAAGATTATATAAAGACTTCAGATCTTTCCCCAATAGTTCTGTTTCCTTGTTAGCTAAGTTACAAATTTAAACAAAATGCTCTACAGCTTTGCCATAAAGTGTCCTCAGTCAGGTCATTTAGTTACAACTGCTTTATGGTCCTTCTGGAAACAAGTTATGCTCAGTGAAAATTCTATTAGTTTGCTGCTTAAGTTTTGAAAAGAAGCACAGGAAGCAAAGTTTTACACCAAAAGAATACAGAAAAACATCAATTTTACTGCAGAATCTAACAAAGCTTAACTCTGTCTATAATGTGGTAAAATCATGTTACTGTAGAAACATACCACGGGATTTTCTGATTTGTAAAATAAGTCAAAGTATATAGTCAATAATCCAAATCATATGATAATGATATTTGGGAGTTGTTTATATACATTTCATAAGGCTCTCAGTCTTCATAAATTTAGTTACTGTATATAATGATTTATCCAAGCTATCTTAATCTTTATCATATTTAATTATCAAGAAAGGGTTTTATTATTTGGAATTTCATAGAAGTATATGCTGTGGTATACTAAATACAAAAGCACAATGTATACCTTAAAGAATTTTTAAATTTCTTTCTCATACAAGATTATGTTAAATTGTTTAATTATAATAATTTTAATTATTATATTCTAATAATTACATATTTATTTTGCAGTCTTATTATGTTCATAAGGAATTGTGGACCGACCAATTTGTGTTAATAAAAGCAGCTGATATAGATATAAAAGAAAAACTATGAGAGGAAAGAATCAAATAGAGCCTCTCTTAGAAAACTGAGATTTTAAAGTACTTGCTAAAGCAGTTAGGTGACCTAACACCATTTTGTCTCTAACAAAATCACTTGTCAATTCATTAAAGACAGTAGGAATGACAGTTCAATGCCTTAAAAAGAATTAGCCTTTAAAGAAATTACAGAATGAGTGTTTCTAACAATGAAAAACTACTGAATTTTAAAAAGCCATATTGTATAAATTTAGTCAAATTTCTACATTAGGTATAGGTATGGGGAGAATCATGAGATCCTGGCATGGGGGTTACATTACATAGCACTTGAGTAGCCACTGCACTTCACCTAACGATCAAGTAGCGAGTTACAGCCGTGGCTTGAAAAATTTCAGGATGGTAAGAAATCAATGAATTCTCTAAATCTCTTTCATAATTTAATGATCTTACTGCATGTATCTCCTACTTCAATCTTAAAAACTAATATATTTGCTCCCAAATTAGTAACAAATACATAATTAGAATCAGATGTTCAACTAGGTTCTAATAAAATGGTATGTTAAGACTAGCAAAGCTCAGCTTCTTTGTTCTATACAATTTCTTTTAAAGTATCCCTAAGTATTGATTGTTATTTCTAAAACTATGATGTGGTTATCCATTGTGAATTCTGAGAGCATTATTAAGTCTAACTAGTGTGCTTTCCGTCTACTTACTATGCCATTATTTCTTCAGATGAAGTAAATTCTTCCTCCTGTTCATTCTCTGTTTTTCAAAGACTCAAAAGTTTGCATCACTATATAAATCCATGTAGAGTAATACATAGAGGACTTCATTTTGGAAGGGTATATTAGAACCTTAACTTAAATGCATGGAATTAATTCTCCTTTACTTGAGATGTGAACAGTTCTTAAAAAGGAAACGGAGATTGAGGTAATTATAGTTTATGTCAGATTACCTCCAATCTTTAGTGAAAAGAGTAAATTACAAAATACTGCTTATAAGTACCATTCAAAAAGTTACATATGTTACATATCACCTTGTTTTATATCCCAAACAAAAGCCGTGTCTTTGTTTTCACTGAAAATTTAAATAAATAGCTTTATTTGCTACCATATTAGCAATTTAGTTTCTGATTTCAATATTGATTAAATACTGATTAACAGTAAAGGAAATTTAATTATGCTTTGTTATAATTAAATAAAATAAGACACTCATAAATATAACAGACTACTGGGGCACCTGGGTGGCTCAGTCGGTTAGGCAGCCGACTTTGGCTCAGGTCATGATCTCGCGGTCGTGAGTTCTAGCCCCGTGTCGGGCTCTGTGCTGACAGTTCAGAACCTGCAGCCTGCTTCATATTCTGTGTCTCCCTCTCTCTGACCCTCCCCCGTTCATGCTCTGTCTCTCCCTGTCTCAAAAATAAATAAACATTAAAAAAAATTTTTTTTTTAAAAGAAAAAAAAATATAACAGACTACTGATACATATTAATCCAAAGAGAACTATTTTTAGTAGTAAATAAGTGAATTTTAAAGAACTAAAATTTCACTGTTAAGTATACAGTATCAGAATAGGTGAAAATACTACCTACTAAAAATCAAAAAGGATTTTCAAATTGTTCTATGACTGTGTCATTTGAATTTTTCCAGGTTAAAAAATCATATAAAATAAAAACAGAGAGGAAGACAAACCATAAAAGACTCTTAGATAGAACAAACTGAGGATTGTTGGAGGGGTATTGGGAGAGGGGATGAGCTAAATGGGTGGTGGGCATTAAGGAGGGCACTTGTTGGGATGAGCACTGGGTGTTATATGTAAGTGATGAATCACTAAATTCTACTCCTGAAACCATTATTACACTATGTTAACTAACTAGGATTTAAATAAAAGAAAAAAAAATAAGGCATGACATTAAATAAGAGAAGGCATGACATAACTCAACAACAAAACTATAGGGTTGCTATTATGATGCACTTATGTAAATATTTTTATAATCATCAACTTCTTGACATGGAGTGGTCTGCTGATCACAGAGTAATGCCTCCCCATTACCAACCTGTAGCACCAAAATAAGCTGAGGTGTCCTGACAGGTATTTATTAGCTTTCTAAGGGCCTTTCTAAGGGCCTGTTTTGTGCCAGTGCTGCTCCAAATACTGTCATAACGATTCTTCTGACCAAAGCATACATTGTGGATAAATACTGAGCCTTTATTACTTCTGTAGACAGAACAATGAATAAAGTCATGAACATAATATGCTAGTGTGGCTAAAAGTTTGGTTGATATAAAATATCTTGCCCTGATGGTGATACATGGCCAAAATTAAGTGAAAATGTGTTTATGTTCTTACATACTTGTTAATATATAATGCCTTAAAATTTTTTTTAATGTTTATTTTTGAGAGAGAGAGACAGAGCATGAGCGGAGGAGGAACAGAGAGAGAAGGAGACACAGAATCCGAAGCAGGCTCCAGGCTCTGAGCTGTCAGCACAGAGCCTGATGCAGGGCTCGAACTCATAAACCATGAGATCATGACCTGCACCGAGGTCGGACACTTAACCAATGAGCCACCTAAGCGCTCCAATATATAATGCCTTTTACAATTCAAAACAGATCAGCCTCCACTAAAATTTTTCTATATTAATACCTGTGATTCTTCATAAAGTATATCCTTAATTTTTCAAATTAGTAAGGTGGTTGTAATGACATGGATGGAGCTACAGAGTTATGCTAAGCGAAATAAGTCAGAGAAAGACAAATACCATATGATTTCACTCATATGTGGAATTTAAGAAACAAAACAAATCAGCAAAGGGACAGAGAGAGAGAGATAAACCAAGAGACAGACTCTTAATTAAAGATAACACACTGATGGTTACCAGAGGGGAGGTGGGTGAGGGGCTGGGTGAAAGAGGTTATGGGGATATAGGAGGGCACTTGTAATGAGCACCAGGGGTTGTACGGAATTGTTGAAACCCTATTGATAGGGTTTGGCTAGATCTAACAAAATTTTAAATGTATTTACCCTTTGACCCAGTGTTCCTATTTCAAGGATCCATCCTGAATATACATCTCCACCAGTAAAAAATGACATAGGCACAAAGTTATTCATTAATAATTTATTAATAATATTTAATGAATTTATTAATATAAATTCATCAATTTATTATTTGTAATAACAAAGACCAGAACAATACAAATAAACATATTAGGGTACTAGTTGAATAAACTGTAAAATCTCTATATAATAATATGCAGCCATAAAAATAGAGTGAGGAAACTATGTGCTAATTTGGAGCCATTTCCATGATATATTGTTAAATGAAAAAAAGCAAGATGCAATACAAGCTTGTCTCAAGAAACAAAAAAAAGCTCAAATAAACCTAGTCTTATACTTAAAAGAGCTAGAAAAAAAGAACAAAGCCCAAAGCTACTAGAAGGAGGGAATAATAAATATTACAACAGAAATAAATGAAAGACTGAAAAAAAAAAAAAGAAAAGATCAATGAAACAAGAAGCTGGTACTTTGAAAAGATAAGCAAAATTGATAAACCTTTAGCATAACTCATCAAGAAAAAAAAAGAGAGAAAACTCAAATAAATAAAATCAGAAATGGAAAAAGAACAACTGACACCACAGAAATACAAAGAATTTTAAGAGATTGCTATAGATAAATGCCAACAAATTGGACAATCTAAAGGAAATGAATAAATTCCTAAAAACAGATCTTCCAAAAGTGAAACAGGAAGAAATAGAAAATTTGAACAGATTATAAGAAATAATTTTGAAGTGATTGTAAGAAATGAAATTGAATTGGCAATTAAAAAACTCTAATAATAAAAAAATCCAGGACCACATGGTTTCACAGGTGAATTCTACCAAACATTTAAAAGAGTTAATACCTACTCTTCTCTAACTATTCCACAAATAGAAGAGGAAGGAAAACTTCCAAACTCATTCTACAAAGCCAGCATTACCCTGATACCGAAACCAAAGATGCTATGAAAAAAGAAAACTATGGGCTGATATCTCTAATGAACAAAGATGCAAAAATCCTCAACAAAATACTAGCAAACCAAAGTCAACAAAACATTAAAAAAAAAAATTCACCATAATCAAACTGGATTTATTCTAGGGATGCAAAGGTGGTTTAATATTCACAAATCAATTGATGTGATATGTCACATTAAAAGAGAGCATTTGCCAAATATAACATCCATTCATCTCAATAACGTGGGTCTAGATGGAACATACCTCAACATAGAGGTCATATATGAAAACCTCACAGCTAACATCATCCTCAATGGTAAAAAACTTAAACCTTTTCCTTTAAGATCAAAAATAAGACATGGATGTCTACCCTCACCACTTTTATTCAACTTAATACGGGAAGTCCTACTTTCAGCAATCAAACAAGAAAAAGAAATAAAAAGAATCCATACTGGGGCACCTGGGTGGCTCAGTCGGTTAAGCATCCAACTCTTGGTTTTGGCTCAGGTCATGATTGTGTAGTTTATGAGTTCAAGCCCTGCATCAGGCTCTGTGCTGCCTGTGGGGGTTTTCTCTCTGCCTCTCCTCCACTTGTACACAGTCTCTCTCAAAATAAATAAATAAATGTAAAAAGAAAATAATCCTTACTGGTAAAAAGTAAGTAAAACAGTCACTATTTGCAGATGACATGATATTATGCATAGAAAATCCTAAAGACCACCAAAAAACTATTAGAACTAATAAATGAATTCAGTAAAGTCACAGGATACAAAATTAATAGAATTTTATTGCCTTTCTATACACTAATAATGATGCAGCAGAAAGAGAAATTAAGAAAACAATCCCATTTGCAACTGCCCCCAAAAGAATAAAATACCTAGGAATAACTTAACCAAGGAGATGAAAGACTTGTACTTTGAAAATTGTAAAATATCAATGAAAGATGACACAAATTGAATAATAATCCACACTAATAGATTGGAAGAATACTGTTAAAATATACTACACAAAGCAAGCTATATTCAAAGCAATGCGCATCAAAATACCAACAACATTCTTTACAGAACTAGAACAAATAAAAACTAACATTTGTATAGAACCATAAAATACCCTGAATACCCAAAGCAATCTTGAGAAGAAGGAACAAAACTGGAGGCATCACAATCCCAGATTTCAAGATATACTAGAAAGCTATAATAATCAAAAGAATATGATACTGTAACAAAAACACACACATAGATCAATGGAACACATAGAGAGCCCAGAAATAAGCCTATGATTATATGGTCAACTATATATGACAAAGAAGGCAAGAATATGGGTATTTTTGCAAATAGAAACAATGGAAACATACAAAACTAATAAAAATGATTCTCTATAACAGTATCTATAAGAATGGGATGGTGGAGGGGAGGGAATGGAAGTAAGACTTCTTTAAATATATTTTTAATTTAGGTTTTGACTTTGAATATTAAAAAAATGTTTTATATAGCTTAAAATAAAATTAAACTGTGAAACTGAAAGCAAATTGAAGCAAAAAAACAAAAACAAAAAATCCCAAACTCTGTTACAAAACCACCCGTAAAACCACACAAAAGTCATATCAAATATTCTTACAATACTGACTTTCTTTTAGATATAAACAAAATATGTGAAAAAGTCTTAAATTTCCATCAGCACTTTCACAGTTGGCAATAACCTTGGTATTGACTTCTAAAAGTAATTTTACATACATTGTAAAATAAAACAAAATAACATGTTATGTTACAAGAACTCATATTTTTAGGGTAAGAAAAAAATTAAATATGAAAACAAAGCAGTAAAATAAAACCCTGAAATATTTTAGTTGAGTTAGAAATTATTTATTTGAACTCAAGAGTTTTTTTTAAAAAAGACATGGGTGGTATGTATCTCTATCCATCCTTGCCACTCAGGAAGCCTAAAATTATTAAGATCATCCCAGTGAAGGAGTACATCTAAAACACCTGCCATGAGGTTCCATATGCCATTCTGAACAAAAAGAACCAGGAAACATGGCTGATTTACAGGGGGGAGGGAAGTACAAGATGAGCCTGGGCATCATATATGTGAAAAAACAGTGATGTGCTCAAAGACTATATAACAGGACATGTCAGAAGGACATAAAATCAGCTTTAAAGGACTTTTAATGGCTAGGTTTGGGACCATTTTAGTTTAAAAGAGTATTTGTGGTTGGCGCTAAGATACTAAATTAATAAACATTCAAGAATCCATAGTACCAGTTAAAGGGAAAGGAAGAAAAAAACCCTCATCTGCCATCTGCCACCATAGAAGAGAAATATCATATGACTTTTATAGTGAATATATATATATATATAAAATATAGTGAAAATTGGTAAATGTTCCAGAATTAGACATTCATCCTGTTTTTTGTTTTTACCCTAGCTGATGAGGGAGAGCTCTACCTTACAGAAAAAAAAAAAGAAATCAGCTAATAAATATAAAAAGAACAATCCAATTAGAAATTGCTATTCTGGGGGCACCTGGGTGGCTCAGCCGGTTGAGCATCTGACTCTTGCTATTGGCTCAGATCATGATCCCACGGTTATGGGATTGAGCCCCATGTCAGGCTACACACTGAGCATGGAGTCTACTTAAGATTCTCTCCCTCTCTCTCTCTCTCTCTCTCTCATCCTCCTGCCCCTCCTCCTTGCTCATGCGTGCTCCGTCTCAAGAAAAAAAAAGAAATTGCCAGTCTGTAACCTCCAGTGTAATAACCCATTTAGGAATATTTGCACAATACCAAAGTATCTTCCCACAGATTACTCACTAATTGCAAAGGGAAAGGCTATCTTTACAATGATGAGGTCAAGTAGTCACCACCTTCACCAAACGATCAAACTTAGCATCAAGTGGAACAATCTGGTATTACACCCTTTTGCTATATGTAAGATGAAATACCCAGTATCACCTATGAAGTATTCTTGCCAAAAAGATTTAACCTGAATCTAATCAAATTATTTGAGCTTAGAAATACAAAGCATAGAACAAGTAGAAGAAAACCAAGAGAAAACAAACAAATCCAGGATATAATTCTTTCCTCAAGACAACTTTCTTGGTCTCCTTAAAAGGGCAAAGCCATATAAAAAAATGAGAGAACTGTTCAATATGAAATGAAACTAAGAGATAAAATAGCCAATGCAATGAATGAATCTGACTGGATATGAATCCTAAAAAATCAGTTCCACAAGACATTTTTGGTTTGGGAAAATCTGAATATGGATGGATAATAGGTGATTTAAGACATTTATATTAATTTTCTTACATGTGACACCAATTTTATTTTTGAATAATGTTCTTATTTCTAGGAAATGCATTCTATTAGGAGACACATCTTGAAGAACTTCAAGATCAAGTGTCATGAGGATTACATCTTTCAAATAGTTTAGAAAAAAATACAAATGTGGATAAATATGGCAAATGTTAACAACTGTAAGTCAAGAAGGTGAGAATATGGGTAATCATAGTACTGTTCTTTCAGTTTTTCTATATGTTTAAAAATGTTCATAAATTATTTGAAAAATTTGGATATGAACAGTTGATATTAATAATAGATTAGCACAAATCTTTTTAAAGTTGGAAAATAAAGTTGAGAAAATTTAGAAAATACATCATAAAGGCAAAGAGACAGAAAATTATCCATATATATGCACATGTGTATATGTGCATACATTATCTATCAATCTATACATCAATTGAAGAAAAATTTCATAAAACAAATTTAAGAGAATACACACAGAAAGAAACCAACTAAAAAATAAGGAAATATCTCAGACTAAAGAACATAAATTTAAAACTGAAAAGGCACATGGAGTGCTCAGCACAATGATAAAATCAAATCCTCACCAAGACACATTATCAGGAAATTCCAGAATAGTTAGGATAAAGAAAAGGTCCTACAAGTTTCAAGAGAGAATAAACAAGTCAGATACAAAAATGATTAAGACTTAAAATGGCTTCAGACAGCACCACTAAAAGCTAAGACAAAAAAAAAGTAATGTCTTTAAAGTTCTGTGAGAATTTTTTTTTTCCATACTAGAATTCTATATCCTGCTGAGTAAAAGCAATCAGATGTAAGTGATTTCAGGCATGGGAGGTCTGAAAAACTTTCTTATGTACCATTTCTCAAGAAATGACTGGAGGACATGCCTCACTAAAAAAGGTAGAAAACAGGAAAGAGAAAGACATTGGAATTCATGAAACTAGATTGAACTCCAGAGAGATGTAAAATGAAGCCCCAGATGATGTTAGATCCCTGGGAAACAGCTGGGTATGAGGCATAGAGAATGACCAATTCAAAGTACAGCAGGTCAGAAGCCTCCAGTGAGGTAACTTTAAGAAAATAAAAATGATAGATTACATAATATGTGTAAATGTACTGAAAAGCAATTTAGACACTTGGGAAGACTTGGGGAATAAGTGAACGACAGACGTAAAAACCCCAAAAGAAAAAAACACACAAAGAAAATATTTTTATACTTGATCTTGAAATAGGAAAAAGTTCTTTGAAAAAGAACCTATTATTTAATTTCTTCTTGGTCTATAGACCCCTTGATTATGATACAATGTCCTTCTTCATCTCTTGTTACAGCCTTTAAAGTCTAGTTTGTCTGATATGAGTATGGCTACTCCAGCTTTCTTTTGACTTCCAGTAGCATGATAGATAGTTCTCCATCCCCTCACTTTCAATCTGAAGGTCTCCTCAGGTCTAAAATGAGTCTCTTGTAGACAGAAAATAGATGGGTCTTGTCTTTTGGTTGGAGCATTTAGTCCATTTACAGTGTTATTACTGAAAGATATGGGTTTAGAGTCATTGTGATGTCTGTAGGTTTTGGGCTTGTAGTGATGTCTCTGGTACTTTGTGGTCCTTGCAACATTTTACTCACAGAGTCCCCCTTAGGATTTCTTGTAGGTCTGGTTTAGTGGTGATGAATTCCTTCAGTTTTTGTTTGTTTGGGAAAACCTTTATCTCTCCTTCTATTCTGAATGACAGACTTGCTGGATAAAGGATTCTTGGCTGCATATTTTTTTCTGTTCATCACATTGAAGATTTCCTGCCATTCTTTTCTGGCCTGCCAAGTTTCAGTAGATAGGTCTGCGACTACCCTTATGTGTCTACCTTTGTATGTTAGGACCTATTTATCCCTAGCTGCTTTCAGAATTCTCTCTTTATCCTTGTATTTTGCCAATTTCACTATGATATGTCATGCTGAAGATCGATTCAAATTACATCTGAAGGAAGTTCTCTGTGCCTCTTGGATTTCAATGCCTGTGTCCTTCCCCCAGATCAGGGAAGTTCTCAGCTATGATTTGTTCAAGTACACCTTCAGCCCCTTTCTCTCTTCTGGAATTCCTATGATACGGATATTGTTCCGTTTGATTGCATCATTTAGTTCTCTAATTCTCCCCTCATACTCTTCAATTTTTTTAACCTTTTTCTCAGCTTCCTCTTTTTCCATAATTTTATCTTCTAATTCACCTAGTCTCTACTCTGCCTCTTCAATCCATGCTATGGATGCCTCCATTTTATTTTGAACCTCATTTATAGCATATTTTAGTTTCTCATGACTATTTTTTAGTCCCTTGATCTCTGTAGCAATAGATTCTCTGCTGTCCTCTATGCTTTTTTCAAGCCCAGCGATTAATTTT
This sequence comes from Leopardus geoffroyi, assembly GCF_018350155.1. Classification (NCBI taxonomy): domain Eukaryota; kingdom Metazoa; phylum Chordata; class Mammalia; order Carnivora; family Felidae; genus Leopardus; species Leopardus geoffroyi. The sequence continues at coordinate 177,175,375 of NC_059328.1, read as the reverse complement.
ATGACTATTATTTTAAATTCCTGTTCCATTATATTGCTTAAATCGGTTTTGATCAATTTGTTAGCTGTCGCTACTTCCTGGAGTTTCTTTTCAGGAGAATTCTTCCGTTTTGTCATTTTGGGTGGTCCCTGCACTAGCTCCAAACTGCAGGGCACTTCCCCTGTGCTGTCTGGAGAAACGTGTGTTGGTGGGCGGGGCCGCAGTCAGACCCAATGTCTGCCCCCAGCCCACCTCTGGGGCCACAGTCAGACTCGTGTGTACCTTATCTCCCCCTCTCCCAGGGGCAGGACTCACTGTGGAGTGGTGTGGTCCCTGTCGGGGCTGCTTGCACACTGCCAGGCTTGTGGTGTTGCTTTGATGGGATCTGGCTAAGGGTGTATTAGATGGGGTGGATCCGCAAGGTGCACAGGGGCCGGAAAGGCAGGCTTAGAGCTAGCTTTGCCACTGGTGGTCCCCTGTGGGAGGGGCCCTGCAGCACCAGGAGGGAAGCAGGCCCATTGGAGGGATGGATCCACAGAAGCACAGCGTTGGGCGTTTGCACGGTGCAAGCAAATTTGGTGACAGGAACTGGTTCCCTTTGGAATTTTGGCTGGGGGATGGGAGAGGGAAATGGCACTTGCCAGCGCCTTTGTTCCCCCATCAATCTCTGTCCTTTTGGGACTCAACAACCCTCCCTTCCGGTGTCCTCTTGCCCTCCCCGCTCTCTGAGAGCAGAGCTGTTGACTTTTAACATTCCAGATGTTAGTCCCACTGGCTGTCAGAACTCACGGAGTCTGGCCCCTCCACTTTCGCAAGCCAGACTTTCGGGTCTCTGGCTTGCCTGGCGGGCTGCCCCTCCACTGCCCCGGCAACCTCCTGCCAGTCCTTGTAGCACGCACTGCCTCTCTGCCCTTCCTATCCTCTTCTGTGGGCCTCTTGTCTACGCTTGGCTCCGGAGACTCCATTCTGCTAGACTTCTGGCGATTTTCTGGGTTATTCAGGCAGATGTGGGTGGAATCTAAGCAATCAGCAGGACGAGGTGAGCCCAGCGTCCTCCTACACTGCCATCTTCTCAGCTGTAGCTCCTGTTGGATTTCTGATAGGGATTGCATTAAATCAGAAGATTGCTTTGGGTATAGTATAGACATTTTAATAATATTTGTTTTTCTAATCCATGAGCATGGAATATCTTTCCATTTCTTTGTGTCATCTTCAATTTCTTTCATCAATGTTTTATTATTTTCAGAATACAGGGTTTTGACTTCTTTAGTTAGGTTTATTCCTTTGGCTAGGTTTATTATTTTTGGTGCAATTATAAAGGGGATTATTTTCTTAATTTCTCTTTCTTCTTTTCATTATTGGTAATAAATCTATTGGCAATAGATTTCTATACACTGATTTTGTATTGAGCAACTTTACTGAATTCATTTATCAGCTCTAGTTTTCTTGTGGTCTTTAGGTTTTCTGTGTATATTATGTCATCTGCAAATAGGGCAAGTTTTACTTCTTCCTTACCAATTTGTATGCCTTTTATTTCTTTTTGTTATCTGATTACTGTGGCTAGGTCTACTAGAACTATGTTGAATAAAAATGGTGAGAGTGGACAACCGTGTCTTATTGCTGACCTTAGGGGAAAAGCTCTGTTTTTTTCTCATTAAGGATGATGTTAGCTGTAGGTTTTTTATGTATGGCCTTATGTTGAGGTATGTTTCCTCTAAACCTACTTTGTTGAGTGTTTTTCTTTTTTTTTTTTTTTTATCATGAATGGATGTTGTACTTTGTCAAAAGCTTTTCTGCATCTGCTGAAATGATCACATGGTTCTTACCCTTTCTTTTTTTTTAAACTTTATTATTTGAGAGGGAGAGAAAGAAAGAGAGCGAGAGAGCACACACATGGGGGAAGGGCAGAGAGAGAGGGAGAGAATCCCAAGGAGGCTCCACATTGTCAGCACAAGCCTGGTGTGGGGCTTGATCTCACGAACCATGAGATCACGACCCAAGCAGAAATCAGGAGTCAGACGCCCAACTGACCTAGCCACCCAGGCGCCCCTCCTTTCTCATATTGATGCAATTGATATATCATGTCGATTGATTTGAGAATACTAAACCATCCTTACAACCCAGGAATGAGTCCCATTTGATAGTGGTGAATGACTTTTTTAAGTGTATTGTTGAACATGGTTTGCCAGTATTTTGTTGAGGATTTTTCCATCTATATTCATCAGGGATACTGGTCCGTAGTTCTCTTTTGTGGTGTCTTTATCTGGTTTTGATATCAAGGTAAGTTTGGCCTCATACAATGGATTTGAAAGTTTTCCTTCCTTTTCTATTTGTTAGACAAACTTAAAAAGAGTATTAACTCTTTTTGGTAGAATTTGCCTGTGAAGTCATCTGGTCCTGGACGTTTGTGTGTTGGGATTTTTTATTTTTAATCAATGATTCATTTTCTTTGCTGGTTATCCATCTGTTCAAATTTTCTATTTCTTTTTATGTGTATTTTTCTGTTGTATTCTGCATTCTTCAAATTTTCTACAGTGAACTGGAATTAATTTTATAATTTAAAAAGTTTCATGTTTGCAAAAATTAAGAAACACACAGAATTGAAAGATAAATTCAAATGACTTAAATGATACTAACCAGTTGTTTCTTAGACTAATTTCTCTCTTAAATATTCATTTCCTCCCTTTAAAAATGAGAATAATTTCACATTCAAAGAATGACTCTGAAGAGTATATGCATGAGTACACTCACATAATTCCTAACATATTCAACGCTTGACAAATATGTTGAAAGAAATACAAAAATCTAATGGTCTGAGAATTCATATTTCAAGTAAAATGCAAACTCTCCCATGAAGACCTGAATCAAAACAAGTGAAAAATGTTATTCATTCTTTCACTCTGTTCACTCTTACCTGCAACCCAGTTCAAATTGGACAAAAACATACCACTCTAAATTTAATATAAAAGGCAAACCAAATTACTACCTTCCTTCCTTGGGGCATCTGTCTGTGTAAAGTCCTCCCTTATACTGGAAAGAAATTTTCAAATTTTGCTCTAAAATTCTCTCTTCCTAAAGTTGAATGTAAATGCTAGAGGACTTATTCAAATCCACATTTGTTCAAGCAGATGCTGAATGAAAGTCACTGAAGCACAATTTCCCACAGCTGATGAGAGCTTGGAAATTCATACACAGTACTGATTCAATTAAACAGATAATTATCAACTGACCATAGACTGGGATGGAAGCACTTTTAACATAATAAATACCTAAAATTTTAATAGTAGTCAAGGATTCAAGGTTTTTTAATTGTAGACTATAGATATTAAAGACAAAAGATAAGAATTTTCTTTCACTAGAAGAATCTAAAATTACCTTATGTGCTACAGGATTTTTTTCCCATTATGTCGAGTTTCAGATTTTATTGTGTGGCAGGTATGGGAATTGTGAATATCAGTCTTATGACAAATGCATGATTCTTGCTATATCCTTTATTCATTCAGCCCCTGAGCTAGGTAAATGTCTTCATTTTCACACTTCTAAAATAAATAACACAGTTCAAAATATTTCTCTCAGCACGGAGACAAATGGAAACCTGAGTCACCGTGTACTTACAACAAACCATCAACTTCTTAGGAAATACAACTGCAGCAGTCCTTAGCTTCACAAGACTAAAAATCCAGATTTAGAAGACAAATAAATTATGACATAATTGTATCTTACTCTTATCAAACACTTTACCAAACTTTCTTTTAGGTGAAAATTTTATTCCTGAATTTCTTTATTTGTAAATCTTACTTATTGGTGATAGAGTTTTAAAATCAGAGAGGAGTTTTAATCTCATCCTTTTGGAGAGAAAAATGACAGAGTCACAGAAGTATAGTTTTTAGAAGCAATAAATGAAAAAAAAAACCCTATATAGTGTTTTGACGTATATGATCTTGTTTCACCTGGACAATCCTATCAGATGATAGCAGTATTCGTTTTTTTAAGTAAGAAACTAAGGTTCAAAGAGGATAAATGACTTTCTTTAGGTCAATGAACTAGAAAGCACCAGAGCCATGATTTGAACACAGGTCTTTTCACTCTAAACAGTGTTCTTTGTAGTATACAAAATCATTTCTTCTGTGCCATATTTTCTCTCAGGGTAGTTTGTGTAAATGCAAGGATTAAATGCCAAAGTCTACTAATGTTAATAACTGCACCATCATTTAGAAAACCATTCCTTATTTTCAAATATCTTTTCCCAAAAGTGACTCTAAAAAACAGGTTCTGGCCTCAACATGGCCAAGATGACTCACTAGGAAATTGTTTTTGCATTTCTCATTAAGGAATCCAGTTAGGTAATCTTTTCCCATTCTGTGTTAACAACTTTCATATATTCAGAGATGACTAAAAGAAACAAATAACTTGTCCTTATAACAAAGTATAAATGTAACCATAATTTTGTAAACAACTCTGCAGAATGTTAGCATGGTGGGAAGGGAGGTGAATCAAGAGAAAAGAGATCTGCTGGGAACAAACCTTGGGTTAGTCACTTCAACATGCTGTGCTTCGTCTGCAAAACAGAGTAATGACCTATAGTATATCTGTGAGAATTACACAAAAATGTATATGATGGCAATTTGTAAGGCATCTAGCACTGTATAAATGTAACAAAACAGAATTCATGATTTTTTCATGTATTGCCTAATGCAGATACTAACCACCATTTAATCAAAATATATAGTTGAACCTATTTTAAGCTATACAAGAGTTACTAAAAAGTGTACAGAAATCAAAGAAAGCAAATCTTGAATAATCTTTTCACTTACATATATTACTTGTAAATTAAAATTTTTACATATTAAGAATGACTCTAAAATGCTAAGTTTACTTTCTATAAATCATATACATTATCAGTCTCATCACTTATTATCTGAAGTGTGTCCTAACAGGCAATGTATCATCTCTTTTTCCAACATAGAATGATCTAAAAATTTGAATTAATCTAATGTTTAACATAAAAGGAATTCAAATATTTACTGACTCTGATGGTGATGTTAACTATCAATTCTCAAGGAATTAAAATATAATGAATGAGATATACTTAATACAAATTACAATAAAAAAACTTAATTTTCTTTAAATGATAGAAACTTCTCTTCAAGATCTTCCCTTGCTCTAAGAATTATTGTTATGTATACAAATTATTGTGCAGTATTTTAATAATAATTCAGCTATCTATGACTTGTGGTTAGAAATTTAATTTATAAGTGTGTTTAATATAAGTTAATAAATGCAATCATATTATTTTCCATATTGTTAATATTATTATTAAGTTTATTTTTTTATTTTGAAAGAGAGTGAGTACAAGCAGGGGAAGGTAAGGGAGAGGGGGAGAGAATATCAAGCAGGCTTTGTGCTGTCAGCACAGAACTGGATGCAATCTCAGGAACTGTGAGATCACGACCTGAGCGAAGATCAAGAGTCGGATGCTTAACCATCTAAGCGACCCAGGCATCCCTCTTCTATTATTTTGGATTAAACTTATCCTATATAACCTCCCACAATAATTAAAATTAAACCCAGTAATATATTCTGTATGTAAAGTTTTTATATCTTTCAAAGAAAATTATGCAACACAATATATAGTTATGTAACATATGCAGCTATCGTGCTCAACTTTTATTTGCTGATCTTCCATTTATAAATGTTTCCTCTATAGTTTACACTTCCAGTTTTTCTTATACTCAAGATCCTTAAAAAAACTTATTTTACAGTACCTTGTAATATAATTCTATTAAACCATGCTATTTCCTTCCTTCCTCATTCCCCAATTATTAGTTTCTCTTCAGTTTATCTTATCATCTCCTTAAGAAATAATTAACAAAGAATCATTTTTATTTAATGCACTTGAACAAGGAAAAGGGAAGAGAATACGTGCTGCTAAGATGTGCAGGAAAACTGATATCCTTCCTATTGTTGGTCTTCCCTACTGACTAAGTTCAAACAAAAATTTTGGGTCATGAAAAAAAGAGATAGCAAAAGTTGAACACCAAAGTATGGACTTTCCATGGCTGACTGAAGAAAAAGATAATTCTGATACCTATTACTTATAAATTGTGTTTATGTCATACACATGTCTACTTTAACATTTTGAAAGCACTCACTTTTAATAGTGACAGTACATACCAGTTGACATATTGAATCCAAAGCTTTAAGGAAAAAATAAAGAAAAGCTTTTTGAGAAATTTCTAACTATGCAACTATCATGTAGCAAGTATTTCAGATTTTGCATTAAAAAAAAGACTTTTTAGATTAGAAAGGCAGGAATTACCAAGAATTTTCTGGTGGTTTTCTGAATTCTTCATTTGTAATTATACCAAACTTCTTAATTCTCATATTAAGTCTCTGAAAATGAATAAAATATTTTATAAGTTTAAGAAACTGTAGTTACATTGGAAACAAAAGATAACTAAAGACAATATTCCTAGTAATAATTCTCAGGAAAAACAACAGATAAAATAATAAGAACAGTATTTAGAATAGTCAGATATCTATATAATATGTAGAGAATAGTAAAGAAATATACAATTTTCACAGATTAAGATGAATATAATCTCTTAGACTTCAAAGAATCATAAAGATGGAAAATTTGGCCTACCAGATATTAAAATTTCTCATATTGCAATAATTATAAAAAGTTTAGATCTGATAACAAAATAGACTCAACAACGTTAACCAAAAATAATAATAACTCATTTATTGGGCATATAGTATGAGTTAATCAATGTGTTAAATGGCATATATGTCTTATTCATATTTACATGTGATTTAATGACATATTTAGCTCTTGAAAAAAATTTATTATCTCCATTTTATGGATAAAAAAAGCGCAGAGGTTAAGTAATTTAATCAAGGGCATACAGCTAATATGCTTGAGTGCATAATAATTTAGCATATGATCTAGGCATTTCAGGTAAACATGAATTATTGAGACAAATGGCTAATATTTTAACGTTTATTTATTTTTGGGACAGAGAGAGACAGAGCATGAACGGGGGGGGGGGGGCAGAGAGAGAGGGAGACACAGAATCGGAAACAGGCTCCAGGCTCTGAGCCATCAGCCCAGAGCCTGACGCGGGGCTCGAACTCACGGACCGCGAGATCGTGACCTGGCTGAAGTCGGATGCCTAACCGACTGCGCCACCCAGGCACCCCAACAAATGGCTAACATTTTAGAAAAGAAAAGTAGACATCCATGTCATTTCTCATACCAAATGAATTTTCATAAAGATTTTCATTAATAATGTAAAAGTAGCAGAAAAAAATAATAATATACATTTATATAATTTTTAATTGTGATTATTTTTGTTAGAATACCAAGGGAAAAAAATTTTAAAAAGCCTCTACAATATTTGATTACATAAAACCCTAAAACATCTCTGTGGCAAAATATACTACCATCAAGTTAAATACAAATAATAAACTGGTAATATTATTTTCAACAAAATAGAACAAAGTTTTACTCTCTCCAGCAGAGTAGTTTTATAAATAATAAAACTACTGGTACTCTAAATAGAAAAAGAAATTGGTAAAAAACAGAACAGGGCATTCACAAAAGAAGACACAGAATGCTCAATTAACATACAAAAATATTTCATATTCATGAGTAATCAATAAAATGCATACTAAAATAACAGCAAGATATTTTACTTGCCTGATGAGCAAAGATAACTGGCATTGGCAAAGGTGTGGTAAAATCTCCACTGACAATTACTGCTGATGTGAGAGTTAACTACTACCATCTTTTCTGGGAGTAAATGTGGTAACGTATAAAACATCTTTTTAAAATAGTCATATTCTTAGGTGTAAAAATTGCACATCTTACAAATTTATCCTAAGCAAATAAATAGGCACATATTTTTATAAAAAAGTTTGTGGGCTGCATTGTTTATAATGGAGAGAAATAACTGGAAGCAAACAAAAATGCAACAATTCGATATTGTTTAAATAAGTTCACACAAATCTATATGATATACTATGCTATGATTTAAATGTAACACAAATCTTTACTGATATGGTAAACACATATTTACTGAACTGGTAACTGAAATGGCAACACATTTTTACTGATACGACAATGTGTTCATGATTACTGATCAGGGAAGCAAGACATAGACCCCCATGTTTAATATTATTTTAATTTCAAGAATGCTGTCTATGTGCATAAAAAAAAAAAAAAAGACCTTTTAAAAGAACAGAAATTGGGCCTGGGTAGGAATTTAGGTAACCTTTTCCCTTTTGGTTTTGAATTTTTCACCTTCTCTAAAATGAATAGCAACACTTACACAAATTAATCTAAAAAACAAACAGGAGGTAAAAAGGAGAGAAGCAAATACAGATAATGCTTTTATAATAATAGGTTATAAAGGAGAGAGAGAATGAAGGTGATAGACAATGGGGTAATAGATGAATAAAGAAGAGAGACAGTAGATTCACAGATACCAGGGTTGAGAAAGGGCAATAGCCAAACAAAGGAAAACACACAGCTTGGACCATAGAAAAAAAATATTTCAAAATTATTATACAAATAGGTTTGAATCCATGGTCAAAGACCCTTGAACAATTATAGATAAAAAAAAGAGTGGATGCAAAAAATCCACTTATTACCCTATTTCTGACAATATAGTTACCAATGATCTCAATAAAAATAATAATGTCATGGCTCAGGAAACATATGACTTATTATTTTCCAAGAATCTATATGAAGGACAGAAATGAACATAAAACAGAATGATTAAGCTCATTCATATGAAAGTACTTTGTAAACTGCTCAGATTTACAGCAGTGATACTACTAATCTGTAAAAACTGAGTCTTTGAAGTCAGCCCAGAATGAGAACTGATTTATGAAAACTATCGAGGCAATGTAAGAAACTTTTTAGATATGCTTAGAGCAGGAAGTGAACAAAAAAGACCTGTTTATTTCAAATGATATGTAACTCTGAGGAAGTTGACCTAGATAAAACAACATAGATAAGCTTCTGCTCTGCTTCCTTTTCCTTGCCATATTAAAAAAAAATTCAAATTGGAAAAGGTGGAACAATTATGCAAAACTGACACTGTAAATACAATGTAGATACATTACAGAATCCTATAAATTCTTTGAATTAAAAGTCTCCAGGGGCGCCTGGGTGGCGCAGTCGGTTAAGCGTCCGACTTCAGCCAGGTCACGATCTCGCGGTCCGTGAGTTCGAGCCCCGCATCAGGCTCTGGCCTGATGGCTCGGAGCCTGGAGCCTGTTTCCGATTCTGTGTCTCCCTCTCTCTCTGCCCCTCCCCCGTTCATGCTCTGTCTCTCTCTGTCCCAAAAATAAATAAACGTTGAAAAAAAAAATTTAAAAAAAAAAATTAAAAAAAAAAAAAAAAAAAAAAGTCTCCAAGTGGAGTACCTGGGTGGCTCAGTCGGTTAAGTGTCTGACTCTTGGTTTCAGCTCAGGTCTTGATCTCAGGGTTGTGATTCAAGCCCTGAACTGGGGCCCACAGTGGGCATGGAGCCTACTTTAAAAAAAAAAAAAAAAAAAAAAAAAAAGACAAAGGAAAAAGAAAAAAGTCTCCCAGGAAATCCCAGATCATCCTGACATGAAAAATAGGTGATGATAATACACTGGCAGCTCAGAAGATCTTTAACCCTTCAGAAGCAGGGATATATATATATATATATATATATATATATATATATACACACACACACACACACACACACACATATATATATATATATCCATGCCCCAGTTCTCGACAAAGAAAAATCAGTAAATGGTATCCTCTAGTACTAATGTAACTTTCATGTACATGGGCACACTGAATCATGGTCTATGAGAAGAATATCCAAATTTCTTGGAACACTAAATGACTGAGGTCTAAAGGGAAGTCTCCATTCCTTGCAGTGAGAAATAGTTTCAAGTACTCGCAAGAAGCTAGACAGACATGAAGAAAATGAAGAAAAGATGAAATCTGTTCTTCTTCTACCAGCAGTTAAAATGTTTCCCAAAATTAAAGGTACTAGATGACGTATATCACTCTGCAATTAAACAGAGATAAGGTGTGTACCTGACCTCCACTAGAAAGTGGTCCCAATGCTCCATTCCCTCCATCAGTTCCTATCTTTATTTCCTCCTATCCTGCTGGATCCTATGTCTATCTTATTCTGTTAATGATTCCCTCTCTTCTGTACTTTTACACATTCTTCTCTATGCCTCTTTCCTAATATATAAACATGTTCAAAGGGTGGTTTTTTTTTGTTTGTTTGTTTGTTTTAGTATATTTAAAACAAAAATTCTCACTTGGCTTCGTGTCCTACTTTGGCGAACACACTCTATCCTCATTATATTATGCTTCAGGTGTACACTCTTCTTTTCTCATAAACTTGTCAACCCTCTAAAATAAGATATACATTCTTTCTGGTCTACTGAAAGTACTCCTGCTAAGTTCACCAGTGGTCTCTAACCTATTAAAACTAAAGGATATTCTGCAATCCTTGTCTTATTTGACCTCTCCTAAGCATTTAATATTGACTTTACCCTTCTTCCTGAAGTTATCATTTCCCTTGGCTTTTGGGTGACTGTTGCTTGATCTCCCCTACCTCTGCAACATTTTTTTTTTTTTGGTTGCCTCATCTCAACAATATAGATGGGCTCATCCTGTTCCTTAAAACATTAGTGTTGCTCAGGATTCCATTCTTATTTTCTAAATAAATGTATAAATAAATGTAGTTCTAAATTTTCTTCCTCTCAGTATGCTCTTTGAATAACTTATCTATACCAGAGGCTTCACTTACATGACAATTATTTCAAGTCTGCATTTTCAGCTACATCCTCTGCTCCAAGTCATATACATGGTTTACTAAATATCTAAATGTGCATGGTCCCTAGGCACTTAATGGGGATAAAACCAAAACAAAACCAGAGTGTAACTTTGAAATTAGTACAAAACAAACAAACAAAAACCTTCCACTGGAACCAAAAGTAAAAACATCCACAATCACAGTAAAACATTTTAACATCCTCTTTCAGTACTCAATATCTAACAAAAAAACAAAAGTTCATGCATGTTTGTGTTAACACAATTAACAAGCCTCAGCTGATCTAATGAAAGGGTGTATGTAGTGTGTGTGTATGTGTGTGTGTATAAATCTGCACTCAACAAATGGATGTTCAAGAACATTTGTAACAGATTTATTTTCTAAAGCTATAATAATTAAAAACTGTGTATTAACTCTAAGACAAAACCAATGAAATAGAATAGGGAATTCAAAAATCAGTGGAGGTAGGATATGCCTCAGTAATAAATATCATTAGGATAACTGAAAACTGATAATCTGTATGATAAAAAATATTTGAATACATACAAAATAAATTCTAGATGAACTCAATTCTTAAGTGTGGCAATGTTGAACTTTAGCTGAACCCTGTGTTCTCTGAAAGGAGTGGTAGTTGAAAAATCCCTCCACTTTTTTTGTGTTTCCAGAACCAATTAACTACAAAAGATCACTCTGTTCTAACTTATTGCTAGATATGACCCACTTCTACCCTTCCTCAGTGACTATAACTTCCTTGTTTACCTGCCTTTATAAAATTCAGGTCCCCTTCTTTTGAGATGTTCCTAATGAATGTTGTCACTCCTGCAATACCCTCAATAAAATCATCTTTTTAATTTCTGGTGACTCTAATAAGTATGAAAAACAAAGTAGAAGAACTGTTGAAAGAAAACATGAGAGAAAATCTTGTTAACACTGGGGCAAGTAAGAATTTCCTGACTGACGTGGATAAACTTCAAAAATACCGTTCAAGTGAAAAAAGTTGCAGAAAAAACTCTGCATTTATATATTATATAAAGTTTAAAAAGTCTGTGTGCATGTGTGTAATTAGTGATACAAAACTATGTGATAAAAATGTAAACTATGGACAAAAAGGATACATATCAACTTTAGAATAGTTATTACCTGTTGTGAGAGACGGAAGTGAATAGCATGGGAGGGGAGCAAGTTTTGCTGGATATATATCTTCCTCTTTTTTTAAATATGAAACTTACTGTCAGATTGGTTTCCATACAACACCCAGTGCTCGTCCCAACAGGTTCCCTCCTCAATGCCCATCACCCACTTTCCCCTCCCTCTCACCCCCTATCAACTCTCAGTTTATTCTCTGTTTTTAAGAGTCTCTTATGGTTTGCCTCCCTCCCTCCCTCTCTTTTTTTTTCCTTCCCCTCCCCCATGGCTTAAAGTTTCTCAGGATCCACATAAGAGTGAAAACATATGGTATCTGTCTTTCTCTGTATGACTTATTTCACTTAGCATCACACTCTCCAGTCCCATCCACATTGCTACAAAAGGCCATATTTCATTCTTTCTCATTGCCAAATAGTATTCCACTGTATATACAAACCACAACTTCTTTATCCATTCATCAGTTGATGGACATTTAGGCTCTTTCCATAATTTGGCTATTGTTGAGATTGCTGCTGTAAACATTGGGGTACAAGTGCCCCTATGCATCAGCACTCCTGTATCCCTTGGGTAAATTCCTAGCAGTGCTATTGCTGGGTCATAGGGTAGGTCTATTTTTAATTTTTTGAGGAACCTCCACACTGTTTTCCAGAGTAGCTGTAGCAGTCTGCAGTCCCACCAACAGTGCAAGACGGTTCCTGTTTCTCCACATCCTTGCCAGCATCTACAGTCTCCTGATTTGTTCATTTTAGCCACTCTGACTGGCGTGAGGTGGTATCTGTGTGTGGTTTTGATTTGTATTTCCCTTACGAGGAGTGACATTGAGCATCTGTTCCTGTGCCTGTTGGCCATCCAGATGTCTACTTTAGAGAAGTGTCTATTCATGTCTTCTGCCCATTTCTTCACTGGATTATTTGGTTTTTGGGTGTGGAGTTTGGTGAGCTCTTTATAGATTTTGAATACTAGCCCTTTGTCTGATATATCATTTGCAAATATCTTTTTTTGATTCCCAAACCAGACAGAGACGAAGCAAAAAAAGAGAACTACAGGCCAATATCCCTGATGAATATGGATGCAAAAATTCTCAACAGGATACTAGCAAATCAAATTCAATAGCATATAAAAAGGATTATTCACCATGATCAAGTGGGATTCATTCCTGGGCTGCAGGGCTGGTTCAACATTCGCAAATCAATCAATGTGATACATCACATTAATAAAAGAAAAGAACCATATGATCTTGTCATTGATGCAGAAAAAGCATTTGACAAAATTCAGCATCTTTCTTAATAAAAACCCTCGAGGAAGTCGGGATAAAAGGAACATACTGAAACATCATAAAAGCCATTTATGAAAAGCCCAAAGCTAGTATCATCCTCAATGGGGAAAAACTGAGAACTTTCCCCCTGAGATCAGGAACACGACAGGAATGTCCACTCTCACCGCTGTTGTTTAATGTAGTGTTGGAAGTTCTAGCATCAGCAGTCAGACAACAAAATGAAATCAAAGGCATCAAATTTGGCAAAGATGAAGTCAAGCTTACACTTTTTGCAGATGACATGATATTATACATAGAAAACCCGACAGGCTCCACCAAAAGTCTGCTAGAACTGATACATGAATTCAGCAAAGTCGCAGGATACAAAATTAATGTACAGAAATCAGTTGCATTCTTATATGCTAATAAGGAAGCAATAGAAAGACAAATAAAGAAACTGATCCCATTCACAATTGCACCAAGAATCATAAACTACCTGGGAATAAACCTAACCAAAGAGGTAAAAGATCTGTATGCTGAAACTATAGAAAGCTTATGAAGGAAATTGAAGAAGATATAAAGAAATGGAAAAACATTCTGTGCTCATGGATTGCAAGAATAAATATTGTTAAAATGTCAATACTACCCAAAGCAATCTACACGTTCAATGCAATCCCTATCAAGCATTCTTCTCAAGGCTAGAACAAGCAGTCCTAAAATTTGTATGAAACCACAGAAGACCCCGAATAGCCAAAGTAATATTGAAGAAGAAGACCAAAGCGGGAGGCATCACAATCCCAGGCTTTAGCCTCTACTACAAAGCTGTAATCATCAAGACAGCATGGTATTGGCACAAAAACAGACACATAGACCAATGGAATAGAACAGAGACTCCAGAACTGAACCCACAAAAGTATGGGCAACTAATCTTTGACAAAGCAGGAAAGACTATCCAATGGAAAAAAGACAATCTCTTTAACAAATGGTGCTGGGAGAACTGGACAGCAACATGCAGAAGAATGAAACCAGAACACTTTCTTACACCATTCACAAAAATAAACTCAAAATGGATGAAGGACCTGAATGTGAGACAGGAAACCATCGAAATCCTAGAGGAGAAAGCAGGAAAAAGCCTCTCTGACCTCAGCCGCAGCAATTTCTTTTTTTTTTTTTTTTTAATTTTTTTTTCAACGTTTTTATTTATTTTTGGGACAGAGAGAGACAGAGCATGAACGGGGGAGGGGCAGAGAGAGAGGGAGACACAGAATCGGAAACAGGCTCCAGGCTCTGAGCCATCAGTCCAGAGCCTGACGCGGGGCTCGAACTCACGGACCACGAGATCGTGACCTGAGCTGAAGTCGGACGCTTAACTGACTGCGCCACCCAGGCGCCCCTGCCGCAGCAATTTCTTAACTTGACACATCTCCAAAGGCAAGGGAATTAAAACCAAAAATGAACTATTGGGACCTCATGAAGATAAAAAGCTTCTGCACTGCAAAGGAAACCATCAACAAAACCATATCTTCCTTTTAAAAAGGATTTACAGAAGAGACACCTGGGTGGCTCAGTCAGCTGAGCGGCTCACTTTGGCTCAAGTCATGATGTCACAGTTCTGAGTCTGACCCCTGCATTGGGCTCTGCGCTGACAGCATGGAGCCCGCTTTGTATCCTCTGCCCCTGACCTCTCTGCACCTCCCGCACTCTCTCTCTCAAAATTAAATAAACCTTTTTTAAAAAAGGGTTTACAGGGAGTCTGGGTGGCTCAGTCAGGTAAGCGTCCGACTTAGTTAAGCATCCGACTTCAGCTCAGGTCATGATCTCTTGGTTTGTGAGTTCGAGCCCCACGTTGGGCTCTGTGCTGACAGCTCAGAACCTGGAGCCTGCTTCAGATTCTGTGTCTCTCCATCTCTTGGCCCCTCCCCTGCTCATGCTCTGTGTCTCTCTGTCTCTCAATAATAAATAAACGTTGAAAAATAATTTAAAAAGTTTAAAAAAAAGGATTTACAGCAAAGTTTCAAATAGCTAAGGAATTTTGTTAAAACACAGAATTGTGATTCAATAGGTTGGGAATGGGGGGCAGGCTGAGATTCTGCATTTCCAATAAACTCCCAAGTGATATGTTAATGCTGCTAGGCCAAGGACCATACTTTAGATCCTTGAATTTAAAGAAAATACGGCTAACTTGATTAAACCTAAATGGTGAGCATAAAAGTCTATTTATATTCTGGTATGTTTGAATTAACTCATAAATAAATATGAAGTTGAAGAGAACTTCTGGCAGCCTCCTTGAGGCACCATAACGCAGTAGTAAATAATCCCTGTCTCAACTGTATATACATACATTTAAGGCTGTTCTCATTTTGTGACACAGACAATATGTTTACAAATACACAAACACATAAAAAAAGGAAATTACCTGAGATTCTAAAAAAATGTCAGGAGAGTAGTTTAAATTCTTATAACACTAATTATTAATAAAATCATTAATATGTTATTAATAATTAATTAGTGGTAAAATTTTACTTTTTTTTCATTTAGTTACTAAAGTTGACAAATTTCTTAGTTAATTTAATCCTAACCTCTTCATCTGTCATTGATGAGATACTCCTGAGGGACACTTTTTGAGGTGTTCTTACACTATTAAAAAAATGGAATAGCATTAATTCAGATTAACATTTAGAATATAATAATTCAGATTAATTTGTAAAGTGACATAAGTAAATGACTTCACTAAAATCTGTGCTTAATAATTGTATATTTTCTGTACTTGAAGATGTGGGTTTAGGAAGTTTACATCAATTGATTAAGACGATCATTAAGCATAGAGTATAAAGTCTCTGAAGGCCAGAGCTTTGGTGTGGTTTGTTCTCTGCTATTTCTTAGCATCTAAAACACTCCTGGTATATAAAAGCCCTTAACAAATAACTGTAAAATAAATAAATAAATTTCATTTAGTGATTCCAGTGTACCAGGATGTTTTAAAGCCTCTAAAGATAAAAACAAAATATGGCTTGTCCTTCAGGTGTCAAAATTTGGTGGGGATGATGGACACATAATTTTTATCTTATATATTATAAAATTATACATGTAAACAATATTGACGTATTTAGAAACCTATATATTTTTATACAGTAGAAAAAAAAGGAAGGTCATGTAAAAAAGGAGGAAATATATATTCAGAGAGAGGAACTATATATAAAGAAGTGTATAATGTGAAAATAGGTGAGGTGGCAAGGATGGTAAAATAGGTACAAGATGCTATGAAAACATAATAAGGAGAGAATGCTCAATTTGCTCAAGAAGATCAAGAATTAATTCTCAAGAATTAACATTAATTTTGAGTGTTGTAGGATAAATCAAAGTTTGATGGGTGACTCTGAACTGACCTGGGATAGAGTAGAGCAGGAGGTAGCAGGTAGCAGAAAGCTGGGAGACAAATATTCTAAAGAGAGGAATGTGTAGAAAAGCAGGAAAACCAAGGAGTATTTTAGAAAATGTCAAGCAATTTAGCATGTCAAAACTTGGGGTAGAAGAGAAAAAAATGATTGGAAATGAACTGAAAATATAGAAGCCAGGCTATGACGCGCTTGATACATCATACTAAGAATTTTGATTTATAACAATGATTATAAGCTAGAAGAATGGTTTGATTAGATTTGTATTTGAGAGTCTTTGGTAGCAACAGGAAATATGAATAAGTAGGTAGGACTAAAGAAAAAAAGAGGTCTTTCAATATGGTTGAGGCCAAAAGTGATTAGAGTTTGGACTAGGACAGTAGTTTTGATGAGTGAAGCAATTCAAGAGCTTTTTGGAGGTAGAACGGACAAGATGATCATGGAGATGTTAAAACAGCTGCCATATTCCTGACTTGGGAGATTGAGCGCAGTGTGCAATAGTGATTATATGTATACAGATGCATGTGTGCTAAAAGCATATATATACACAAGACAAAACATGTGAACAGAGAAGCGTGTGGGCACACAAGAAAGATGGAGAAGACAACATATAAAATGAAGTATATATAATGTGTATGTGAGAGAAAAGATGGAAACAGATGGAAAAATATGTTTGTGGGGATGCCTCTTTTTTTTTTTTTCTTTTTAAGCAGTCCTCATTTTCACTTCAAGTCACCTAAAAGCTGTACTTACAATTCAGGCAATGTCTAGTTCTCTAAATGAGTTAACATATATAAAGGGCTTGGAGTGCCTGGGAGGATCAGTCGGTTGAGCGTCTAACTTCAGCTCAGGTCATGATCTCATGGTTTGTGAGTTTGAGCCCCACATGAGGCTCGCTGCTGTCAGTGCAGAGTCCGCTTTGGATCTTCTGTCCCCCTCTCTCTGTGCCCCTTCCCTGCTTGTGCTCTCTCTAAAATAAATAAATCTTAAAAAAAAAAAAAACATATACAAAGGGCTTAGAATAGTATCTAGTAAATATAAGTTTTGAATTAATTTTAACTATTTTATTATTACCCTGAACCCTTGGAGAGCTTTAGTCCCTACTGTCACTTTTCTACTTCATTCCATTCTGAGTTCAAAAGATTTGGTACAATCTCTAGGTTACATGTAACTTTTAAATTCTTCAACACTGTCACCCAATTAAAGCATTTTGTTGAAATAAAGATGATCTGCTTATTCAAAACAAGGAGAAGCTGGAAGAAGAGCTTTCATGAATTGTCGATGTGCTCCCGGAAATATATAAAACTTATGCACCCCAAGTAGGTTATTACAGTGACAGTGGTTTCAGATCTGGCTTAGAAAGATACTTTATGTCATTGACAGTTGATGCAATCTGTTTCTAAAATGGAGTTATCAGTAAGAGAAGAATTTGAGAAGACAAAGATAAAGAAATTCAATACATTTCCAGAGATGCTTGAAATGGACCTTCAAAATGTTCTCTTCTTTTCTTTGAAGAGTTAGGAATAATCAGACCAAAGATATCCGTATAGTACAGCAAACTTCAATGAAAATATAAATTATTTTTAACTACACAGGAGCTTTCTTTCATTAGCTTAGTAGAAAATTAACTGTAAATTCATACTATCAAATTATTGTCAGCATCTAATCATTAATGGTTTCTGACTCTAAGATACTGTCATGATGAGTTACTTACCAAAAATGATATACATTTGTTATACTTCGGTGCACAGTGAAAGATTAAACATTTTTAAAATACTTTTTAAAAAAAGGAAGGAAGGAAGGAAGGAAGGAAGGAGGCAGGGGCAAGGCAAGCAGGCAAAAAATAAATAAAATGCTTTGGTTTTTAACTGTTATATTCCCTTAAGAAATAGGACAAAAGAATAAGGGATGTGAACTCATATTCACTGAGTATCTACTATGTCCTAGGTATTGTACTAGTTGCTTTACATTTCCCTTATTTTGTCTTTACAAAACTTGGCAAAGTAAATTATTTTCCCCATACAACACAGAGGATGCACATAGAAGTTGAATAGTCTACAGTAACAGAGCTAATAAAAGATAAAGCTGGAATTTAAACCTGAAGCTTTCCAACTCAAAGGCCCACATTCTACCCTACTGGTGATTCATAAATATAGGACATATATGTCTTATATTTGAATAAAAGTTATAGATTTTAAAGAAATTTGTGTATTTCACTGATATATCATGTGCTTCTTTTGAACTACCATCTTCACTTAGAGTTTCTGTTTCTTTCTCCTTTGGGGAAAAGAAAAATGCATATTAGGATCAGGCTTAACATGTATATGAGAGTATGCAATTCTCTCCCAAAATGTATGTCCCTAAATTGCCTGAAATTCAATTATTTATAGAGATTAATTTCAGGGCAACTGATTCATTTTAAAATCCAAATATCCTAGTCATCCACACCATAGTTTTTCTCCCGTTATGATAGAATGTATCTTTATATCATTCACATTGATACAAGTCCCTTTCAATCTAATTCTTTTTAACAATTGGCCAAGTCAACCAAATTAAGAGAGAGTAAGTATAATTGGTAGTTGGGAAAGAAAAGAACAAACAAGAGGTGATCTGGAAATATTCAGGCCTCTGTAGAACGCAGGAGAAAGTATAGAGACTACAATAAGAATATGGAGCCCAGAAAGGCTATAGAGAAGGATAATAAAATATACATTTCCCCCAGGCAAAACATCAGAAATTTGCTATTATGAAAATCAAGGTAAAATTAAATGAATTTAAAGCATCTTTTTGTCCATGTGCACCATGAACTCGACATTCTTGTTAAGTATGGTTTGATCATCATCCAGAGTCACTAATGAACACATTTTACTTGCAAATATTAGAACTGAAAAATGAAGGGGTCCCTGGCTGGCTCAGTCAGAAGAGCATGCAACTCTTGACCTCGGGTCATGAGTTCAAGCTCCACATTGGGTATAGAGATTACTAAAAAAAAAAAAAATAAAATAAAGTTTTGAAAAAAAAAGAATCATTTAGAACTGAAAAATACAAAATAAAAATATATGCCTTAAATTTACTTTGATTGAATTTAAGTTTTGAATAATGTATTTTTATACCTCAAGAATGTCAAATTCTTCAAGCTCTTCTAAAGAAACTTCTATGTTGAATAAACACAATGAACATGAGATTACTAAGACACTTAAGATATAATGTAAATGGAATTTTGCAGTGTGATTTTTTTCAACTAACCTCCTCATCTCTATTCTTATCTATTCCAATTCATTTTCAACATGTTTTAAATTAATATTCTTAACACACAGTTCTGATTATGTTACTTCTCTGCTTAAAAATTTTTAGCTGCTCTTACTAAAGTTGAAAATATTTAGCCTGATATTCAAGGCCCTTCAAAATTTGCTTCCAAATGAACCTCTAATCTTATTTCCTGGGACTCTCCTTTGGATGGGGAATAAGAATAGTATTGGTTTGTCAATACCTCCAGATTTGAAATTAAAGAGAGAGTGTGCTAAATAAAATGCCATCATTCAAATATACAGATAATTATAGATTGCTTTGTGGGTTAGGCACCATGCTAGGTGATAAAGATAAGCAGAGATAAAATTATACCCAAGAAAAATTACAATACTAAGTGACTTTAATACTAAGTATACTAAGCATTAAATAAAAGGCAAACAAAATAAGTGCTAGGGTTTAGAGTTTACCTCACTCTTTTGGAAAACACACACACACACACACACACACACACACACACACACACAGGAGATTTTGGCCAGCTGAAGGATGTCCAGGCACTGGGATTAATTATTAGTGCAGAGTCCTATAAGGTATGGGTGAGGAGGAGAAAGGGAAGAACTTTGGCAATGATCAAACAATACAGGTTCCCTCCAACCCGAGGGCCTCTTCCTTTCTTCCTATTGACTCTGGCTGTGCTCTCCACCCAGAGAGCATTTTCATCTTGTCTTTTCTGTATTCTTTCACTTTCTTTTTCCTTTACTATTTAATTTGAATGTCTTCATCTATGTTAATGGTTTTGATCTCATTTTATTTGTTCTTTAATGGTAATCATTGCAAGTCCTTTTTGGAAATAAACAGTGTTCAAGTCACCTTTTCTTTACTGTTCCAATTTTTTTTCCCTTTAAAAAGCAAACAAACCAATTAAAAAAATGGGCAGGGTATCTGAACAGACATTTTTCCAAAGAAGACATACAGATGCTCACGTGTACATGAAAAGATGCTCAACACCATTAATCATCAGGGAAATGCAAATAAAAACCACAATGAGATATCACCTCACACCTATTAGAATAGCTGTTGTCAAAAAGACAAGAAATAACAAGTGTAGGCAAGGATGTGGAGAGAAGGGGACCCTTGTGCACTGCTGATGGGAATGTAAATTGGTACAACCACATGCAAACAGTATAGAGATTCCTCAAAAAATTAAAAATATAATTACCATATGGTCCAACAATCCCTATTCTGGGTATATATCCCCTCAAAAATAAAACTCTTATTTGAAAAGATATATGCACCCCCATGTTCACTGTAGCATTATTTACCAAGCCAAAATATGTAAGCAACCTAAGTGTCTACTAATGAATGAATGGATAAAAAAATTGTGGTTTATATATATAATGGAATATTATTTAGCCATAAAAAACATTTGTAACATTTGTCAGTTGTAATAACATGGACAGACCTAGAAGGTATTATGCTAAGTGAAATAAGTCAGAGAATGATAAATACCATATGATCTCTTATATGTGGAATCTAAAAAACTAATAGGTACAGATTGCAAATTGGTGGTTGTAGAGGCTAGGGGTGGGGAGTTGGAAAAATGGGTGAACTGCTTTTTTAAAATTTAAATAAATGGAATAAAAATTATGTTAAAAGTATATTCAACATAATATAACCCATGATGAAAGAATGTGAAAATATTTCATTAAAAGTGAGAAGTGGAGGGGCGCCTGGGTGGCGCAGTCGGTTAAGCGTCCGACTTCAGCCAGGTCACGATCTCGCGGTCCGTGAGTTCGAGCCCCATGTCGGGCTCTGGGCTGATGGCTCAGAGCCTGGAGCCTGTTTCCGATTCTGTGTCTCCCTCTCTCTCTGACCCTCCTCCGTTCATGCTCTGTCTCTCTCTGTCCCAAAAATAAATAAACGTTGAAAAAAAAATTTAAAAAGTGAGAAGTGGGAAAAAATAAAGCAAACAAAAAACCATGCCAACAAGATAAATTCCCAGGCCCACAGCCCAGCTGTGCAATTTTCTTTGTGAAGCTGATCACCCTTACTGATGTGATTTTCATTTATCCTGAGCTTCCCTGCATTTTCATTCCTCTCATTCAAAAATATTGATTCTAATAGAGTTATTTGTGGACTATTCTCTTTTAATGGACTAAATCTTCCTAAAGGCAGAGATTATGTTTTATTTAATTTTGAATCCCTCTGGGTCTTGAATTCCCTAAGGTGGTTTATGACAGATGTCTGATAAAAATGGAGTGAGTGAATAAATTTTAAAATGTCACTAAAATCATTCTTTATGAAAGTGGTAAAGTGCCCAAAGGAGATTCCTTTAAGAAACTATTGTGGAGAGCAATATATAGACAAATCATAGCATGAATCAAAGAAAAAAGAAAAGTTAATATTCAGTAAACAATATTAATCTTTTTCTCACTCATAGTTTGATCCCATGGATAGGTGACAACATGGACAGGTGAAAATGGAAAATTCTCATGATATGTGGAAGAGCTGAAAATCAGATATTTAAATAATCCTCAAAAGTAGTATCATCTCCAATCTCAAAAGCATGATCACAAAACATAAATATAAATTCTTTAATGCTAGAACATTTTTATGAGAAGAAATTAAAACACCAGATATTTCATAAATAAATTTATATTAAAAAAGACTACAATATTTTGTATGAAAATTTCAGATGAATTTGCAACTCCTATATTGATCATTTTCTGAAAGATCAACAGAACATTTTAATAATAAGTCTCCTCAAACTGGCATAATATAAGTGTTCTGTCTCTGTATAATAAACCACTTCAGGGGCGCTTGGGTGGCTCAGTCGCCTAAGTGTCTGACTTAGGCTCAGGTCAGGATCTCACATTTCATGAGTTCCAGTCCCGCGCGGGCTCTGTGCTGACAGCTCAGTCTGGAGCCTGCTTCAGATTTTGTGTCTCCCTGTCTCTCTGACCCTCCCCTGCTCGCACTCTGTCTCTCTCTCCCTCAAAATAAATAAACATTAAAAAAAATTTAAAAACCACCTCAAAACTTAGTGGCTTAACAATTTATCTTTTGTGGTTCTGAGGGCTGAAGAGCTCAGCTGGGCAGTTCTCACTGGGGGTGTTTCATATAGTTGTAAACAGATGATAGCTGAGGCTAGAGACATCTGAAGGCATCTTCCCTCAATGTCTGACACCTGAGCTTAGGATGGTTCAACAACTGGGAAAAAAGTAGTCAAGCATCTTTTCTCCACCTGGCTAGCTTGTGTTTTCTAAAACAGACTCAACGTAGAAAGAATGACTTCTTCTGAGTTCCCCAGGGAAGCTGTTTCAAGCGAGCCTGCAGGAAAGCTACGAAGCTTCTATGACTTCATCTTAGAAGGCATATAGTGTCACTTATAATCTAATGGCCAACGTAATCATAAACTAGCTCAGATTCAAAGAAGTGGAGGAACATTCTTCACCTCTTAATGGGGGAATGGCTTGTGGGTACAAGAAGGTAAGAATTGATGGGGGCCATTTTGGAGCCAGCTACCTCAGTAACATTTCTGAGAATATAGAAGTCCAACTTCTTAAATAAAGAATGATGTCCCGTAAGAAAATCTAAATCTAACTTCCCAATGGAAATTGAGAATAGAGAACCATAAACAGAGTCATAATTCTGATTATTTGATTTTCAGTATATGTTTGTATTAAAAAATGTATCTGTATTCTATTTCAAGAATCTAGCATTTAGCCAAAGGATTATATGCACTCTTATTAACCCAGTGCACATAAATTGTGT
This sequence comes from Leopardus geoffroyi, assembly GCF_018350155.1. NCBI lineage: Eukaryota > Metazoa > Chordata > Mammalia > Carnivora > Felidae > Leopardus > Leopardus geoffroyi. The sequence goes on along the minus strand of NC_059328.1, from coordinate 177,151,730 downwards.
TAACAAATAGAAATGTGAGAAATGCAGAATATCAGATCCTACTCCAGACTATCTGAGCCAGTAGAAATGTCAGAATATCAGATCCTACTCCAGAACTACTGAATCAGACATGAATTTTAGGAAGATGTCCAAAAGATTCAAATGCACAGTAAAGTTTTGAGAAGTGTTGACTTGGGGCCATACTCTTACACTAGTATATACAGGGCATCCTCAAACTTCTCATCTGAAGAAATCTAGAAAATATGAAGTATCCTTCTTCCAACTCTGGAAGCAGAGAAGTATTGTACATTCAATTTTGGTCTTAAGTGGAAAAAATAGCTACAATCTGATTGTGCCTATAAAAAATCTTTGACAAATTAGAAACTACATGTATGGAGGGGAATCTTACTTTTTATGTGGGACATCAAGGATCGTCACTATGTATGTGGGAAAATGTTTGATCTATGATAGTTCTTTTTATGTAATTAGGGAAGCTAAGGAGACAGATCCAAAAAAGTGCAAGGAACTTAAAAATAGGTAACAAGGAACTTATGTACATTTAGCTCTTTATATATAAAGACACAAAGAAATGTTTTTTGATATTATTAGTGAATTACTTAAAATATATTTTGGGGCAGAATAGGATCATTGTCCTGCAAGTTAACTTGCTGTTATTTATCAACATCTTTAGATAAAATGAAAGCAAATTTAAAACCAAAATGTCTTTTAAAGGAATAAACTTTTGAAAACATACCATTTTCTTCCAAAAATATATTCAATCCATTCACAATTTCTTGCTTGCTTCTTAACTCATCACTCATTTCTATGATCTAAATTATAAAACATAAAATGCCTATGAGAGAGTTCTTCAAAATCAAATCAGTTCAGCATTAAATATAATTTTAAATTTGACAACTATTGTTTTGTTTTGCTAATCACCTGAACGTAAATTTTCTAGGAAATTATATTTGAATTATTGAAGTCCTTTATAAGTAAAACTATTTCATTTAAGGAACAACTAGAAACTTTAGGTTGATTTCCAAAAGGCCCAGATACAAGCCTAGATTACAACTTAAACACCTGATCTAATAATTTTTTTAAAAAGGGGGGTGCCTGGGTGGCTCATTTGGTTAAGCATCCGACTTTGGCTCAGGTCATGATCTCACAGCTCGTGAGTTTTAGTCCCTGCATCAGGCTCTGTGCGGACAGCTTAGAGCCTGGAGCCTGCTTCGGATTCTGTGTCTCCCCCTCTCTCTTTCCCTCCCCTGCTCCCATTCTTTCTTTTGCTCTCAAAAATAAATAAAACATTACAAATTTTTTTTTTTCATTTTTAAAAAGATACTGAATGATTTTCCGTGAGAACTCAGAACAATTAGCTGAAATTACTCTGACTTCTTAGTGTAGGAAGGAAAGCCAAAGGAGCCTCCATTCTTCTAGTAATGTTATCACCATAAATTAGCCAAATGAGGAGAGACTTCTTTTCCACTGTAATTCTATTATGGCATCATCCCATGTGGGGGCAAACTGAAAACCCCCACAAGGCTATGAGGACCTCAATACCTGTCAAATAGACTCTGTTAGCCTCCACCGAACCTTTATCCCTTTTCATTTGGATCACTCACATTGTCTGAATTCTGAAGTAGCCCACTAACTTGCTCTATCTGGTTTTAACTTGGCTAAAGTCTTCTGAACCTTACTGTGTACTTACCTGCTTTGAAATTTTAATGGATTTTCACAACACTTATGATAAAATTTCCCAAATCCTTAGAGGCCTCAGACCCTTTATGATCAAGGTACTGCCTATTATTCTAATCAAATCTCCATTTACTCCTCAAGATCCAATGATGTAGAATTCCTTGCATTCATCAATGCACTGGCACATGCTGTACCGTCTGCCTGAAATACCCTTCTTTTCTTTCTTCTCCCAGCTAATTCTTTATCAAGGCTCAGCTTACTAGTTTCTCCAAGTTGAAGTGGGTGCCCCTTTAAACTCCTGTAGTATATACTACATATCCTCCTAACATTCATCATATTAGATTGCAATAGTTTTTCTCCTCTAGAGGGCAAAGAATGTCTTCTCTTTTCAACACTGAGCAAGACACTTGGTTAATATTATTGAAAAAACAAGGAAATGAATATACAATTAGAGATGGAGGAATTTGTTGAGTGATTTCTAGTCCACTTTGAGTAGGGTGGAAGAAATCTATTCCACTCACCCCTGCCACTGATTAATTTAAAATATTTTATGGAAAAAGTGGGCTAGTTCAGAGGTACTTAAATATGGTCAATAGTAACACAGGGATTAAGTCAATTAAATAACTGCAACAAGGTTATTCCAGGTCCTGCTAATGAACATTCAAGACAACATAGAAAGAAACAAAATCATAGAATGTTAGAAATGATTGTGTACTTGGGGGTCAAGTTCAACATCTTTACTACAGAGATGAAAAAATAAGGAGCTAAAAGGAATGAACTTGAGATTGTTGGGAGAGCTCTGATATAGGATAGGATAGTGGTTCCAATTTGTGTGGCTCAAATTTGATAACCACTGGGACAGGAGTTTAAAAACTAGAGAAAGTATCCTTACATGAATCTGTAGTGGTTTAAGGAGTAATAAAAAGTGTAATAAAAAATAAGCAGAGAAAACAATCTCAAGGCAATAGTGGTGGGAGTTAAGTGGTGTGTTGTTAGTATTACTGGAAACAGTAAAGGTTTAGAATATTAAAAATTTTTTAAGTTTAGGTTGAGATCAACCAACAGATCTAGACCAAGGTAACAGTTAATTCTTAATTATTGATGCTTATGATAGGAAGTAATTGACAATATCAAATAGGTTTTTATTTGGCTTTGCAGTACAAATTTATTTTTCCTTTCACTACTTACCTTTCTTTGTTTTGTTTATGGTAATGACATTTGAGGTAGAACTAGTACAGTACTAGATCATCTGTGGACACTCAGGCAAATCATTTAATTATTTGTCTGCAAAATTGGGTTGGATTAGACCACCTCAAAGATTCTTTTTATTAACTATGAATCCACCAACACTGGTTTGCCATAGTCAATCTAGAACGCTCCAATTCCAAGAATAAGTCTAATTCATTTAAATAACTTAATATTGATATTTTAATTTGCCCGGCAACTTTGGTTTTTAAGTTAGTGGGTCAAAATTTGGGGGCCCAATAAATAGGTCATATTTACATTTTTACTTAAGAAATGCAGGCTGCTGGTGAGATAGTTGGCAATTTCTAGCCAGAAAATGTGCATAAGATCACAGAGAATCAAATAGCCAGTGAAAATAACAACAAAGGCCTGTCCATCTGAATTAGGGCCTAACATTTTTCAGGTTAAACTAAACGTCATAGGCACTGCAGGACCACGCGTGGCTACCCTCAAAGCAAAAGGGCCAAGCAAGAGAGGCCTGCAAGCCTCGCCTCTGCATGGCTTTGGCGTCACTTCTGCGCTCCAGCTATGGGTGGGATCTTAAACTAAGCCCTTGGGTCTCAAGAGCACTTTAAGAATTCACTCCCTGAGGGTCGTCCCTCTCCCCGGCCAAACCGCAAGCTAGTGAGAAAAATGGGCAATTTGGGGTGGGCTTTTCTTTCTCTCTAGGTCTCCTCCCCTTGCCCGTAATGCCTAGCGCCAGCTGACCAAAATGCATCAGCCGTTACCTCCATCCTGGGAGCCAGGGTTTGGCCATCGCTGCCACCCGCTCCCGCCATTTTGTCCGGTGCTGCCACGGCAGCCGCAAGGGCTTGTGGGGGATGGGGAAGGAAGCCCGGCAGTGCGCTGGGGCGGGGCTTCCGCAGACTCCTAAAATGCCCAGGGAAGGGGCCTCTTCTGGACCAACCGCGATCCCACCCACCAGACTCGCTGAGAAAGCGTTGCAGCCCAAAGGTGATGTAGCATTCCTTACAGCGGCGCCAGGAAATGTTTTGTAGTTTTCATTTTACCCCTTATGTTTGTTCTCCCTAATGACTCTTGAGGGCCATTTCTCATGGCAGGATGTGTAATAGTGGTAGGATTAGAGTCTCAATAGTACTTACAATCTTAAATTTGTTGTGAAGATTAAATGAGATCATACAAGGTAAGTGCATAGTGTATCTAGCAAATAGGTAATAAATACCTGCCGTCATTACTACTAGTCTCATCGGGCATGACCCATAACTGCAAAGAAAAAGCTTTGTTTTAGAGGCCATTGTAGGACCTTTTGCAACAACTGACCGTTATCAGCTACAAAATGAGTACTAAATTTTGCTTACATACATTTGCTGGTACAAATGTATGATGCAAATTTCATCTTTTATGTCTCTGTAGGCTTCTTTCTTCAATTTACCCAGTGTTTTAAAAAGGATTACTACCAGGGCGCCTGGATGGCTCAGTCGGTTGAGCGTCCGACTTTGGCTCAGGTCATGATCTCATGGTCTGTGAGTTCGAGGCCCACGTCGGGCTCTGTGCTGACAGCTGGGAACCTGGAGCCTGTTTTGGATTCTGTGTCTCCCTCTCTCGCTGACCCACCCCATTCATGCTCTGTCTCAAAAAAATAAATAAATGTTAAAAAAATTTTTTTTAAAAATTAAAAAAAAAATTTAAACTTGAGATGATATGGAATACGGAGATAATGTATCCAGTATAGAGAACTTTTTACAAATTAAGTGTTTTGGTGCACTGGGGGATCTAGTTTTTGAAAGGACACAAACACAGTGAATAATGTTAACCTAAATTTTGTTAAATCTCTGGATCTTCCCATGTTCTCTGACAAATGTTGACCCCAAAACCCAATAATTTCCATTTAAGAGACAGCAATTTCTAAACTGTTACCCCAAAATAGAGGTAAATGGCAGGATTTTGAAAGCTAAACTTCTTTTCCTCTAAACTTCATTTTCTCACTTTCTCCCACTCCCTGTCTCCCCATCATACTTTAAACAACATTGATAACTTCTGTCAGATATGCCAGCTCAGTCTGTGTGATTTCTCTCTGCATGGGACCGACCCAGTGTAAAAGTCCACTCAGGCTGCCATAACAAAATACCATAGACTGGTGGCTTAAAAGCACAACATTTATTTTCTCACAGTTCTAGAGGCTAGAAGTCCAAGATCAAGGTGTCAGCATGGTTTGTGGTGAGATCTCTATTACTGGATCATGAAGGGCCACCTTCTCACTGTATCTTCACATGGGGGTTGGTAGGAGAAAAGGAGAGGGTGAGCAAAAGCTCTGGTGTCTCTTCTTATAAGGGCACTAATCCTACCATGAGGGCCCTTACTCTTATGACTTCATCTAAACCTAATTACCTCCTAAAAGACCCTATTTCCAAATACCATCACACTAGGGTTTAGGACTTCAACATATAAATTTTAGGGACATGATTTAGTCCACAGCCCTTAGTAAATCAACCACCCAAGAATACTAGGTATTTGGAGTTTGGGGTTTACAACCAATAATTATTATGACAGCTGGTTCTTCAGAATAAAATGAACAGTCAATGTTAGTTTATTTAAGTTTTCCAGTTTTTGAATCCTTTTTCAATATGCAAGTCAGTAAGTCCTCACTTATAAAATACCCATTTAATACACGATAATACAAAGATGGTTTAGGGGCGCCTGGGTGGCGCAGTTGGTTAAGCGTCCAACTTCAGCCAGGTCACGATCTCGCGGTCCGTGAGTTCGAGCCCCGCGTCAGGCTCTGGGCTGATGGCTCAGAGCCTGGAGCCTGTTTCCGATTCTGTGTCTCCCTCTCTCTCTGCCCCTCCCCCGTTCATGCTCTGTCTCTCTCTGTCCCAAAAAAATAAAAAACGTTGAAAAAAAAAAATTAAAAAAAAAAAAAAAGATGGTTTAAAACTGACTCGTTTTATTATCAATTTTAATAGGAACAAATTTCTTAAACATATTTAATTAGGTAGCTTCTGGAATATGGATTAAATGATGAAAAAATGGGCGACCATGAACACACCCTTTAATTTCATTTCCAAATTCGTGCTTCATTCTGTACATAATGTCTTGGATGTCCTCTTTTGACAAGTACATCGGCAACTGTCTAGATAGACGCACTGCTTCTCCCTGTGAAGAGAAAGCCATACATTTTACCATGATACACCCTGAAGCAGAAAACCTGTTATTTCTGGCAAGAGAGAAGGCAGAAAATTGATTATATTCTTTTTATTTCTCATTTACTCACATATGAAGCACAAATTATGTTAGTCATTATTGTAGGTTCTACACACAGAGAAGAAGACGACAAACAACATCCTTGTTCTTGTGAAATTTATATTCTATTCTAGTGCAGAGAAACAAAACATAAAAAGAAAGAAAATTTCAGTAAGTAATAGTGTGCAAAATTAAACTGGGCAACAAGATAGAGAGTGATTGTGTGGTTAGGGAAAGCTTCTTCAAGGTGACATTTAAGTTTCAATTTAAATAAGAAATAATGCAAAGATCATGGGGTAAGAAAAGCATTTCAGGCAGAAGTAACAGAAAGAACTGAATGGTCACTGTGGGTGTAGCATAGTTACTAAGTAGAAAAGGTAACAAGAAAGGGAGTTAAGTAGGGGCCAGATCACCCTTTAGGACAGGATGAATGCACAGGGAAATAACCAGGGGGTTTTAAAGCAAGAGCCTAATATTTGCTTCACATTTTAAAACAATCAGTTTTGCTGTTGTGTGAAGTATGGTTTGAGGCAGGTCAAGAAGAGAAGCAGTCTTGCAGGCAATTACTACAGTCCTGGTGAGTCTTTGACAAGGGTGATAGCAGTGGAGATGGAAGGAGGTTTAAAGACTCCTGACACGAGCAGGAGGTAGAGTCAAGACTTGCTGGTGGACTAGTTATGATGGATATAGACCCAAGGATAATGTCTGCATTTTCAGTATGGTGGTGCTGTTTTCTGAGATAGGAAAAACTGAGCGTTTAGGGGTAAATAGTATTAGCAAAGCTAGCTTCTTTTAAGATTTATTAAAAAAAAAATTCTTGTACTTCAAAGAACTTGAGCCTAAGGGTGCCTGGGTAGCTGAGCTGGTTAAGCGTCCAACTTCAGCTCAGGTCATGATCTCAAGGTTCGTGGGTTTGAGCCCTGAGTCTGGCTGGCAGTTTGGGGCGTGGAGCCTGCTTTGGATTCTGTGTCTCCCTCTTCTCTCTGCCCCTCCTCATCTCACACTCTTTCTCTCTCTCTCAAAAATAAACATTAAAAATTTTTTTTCAAAGGTGAGCCTAATATTATTCTCTGCAACCACACACCCTCTTCCCTTTATCTTTCCAACCATCCTACTCCTTTCTAACTAAACCTATTCTTTTCTTTAATTTGACCTGTAATCTCCTCAATCCCTCCTTAATTTTCTGCCTCACCAGCATCTTTCTTATCTTTCCCTACTTAAGGTCCTGAATAGTTAGTGAGACATTAAGGATATTATCGCCAGCTTCCTGCATTCATTTTTGATTCCTACTAGAACCTAATTCATCTTTAGGTTCCTGTAGGAACCATATTTATTCCTCTAGGACATAACACAGTTTCTTGCATATACACTATGGGTTCAAATTTGCTCACTCACCCCCTTGTAGAACAAGGGGGATGCTACAGCTGGATAAATTGTACCAAGCACTGTTAGAAAATTTCCAAACTGTCCTGGCTGGATCCAATACCAGTGTTAGCTCTTATGAGTCCTCAATGCCATTTGGACATCTTATTCTTCTCTAATCAACCTTCTCTTACAGTACCTACAACTCTTATTTTCAGATATTCTCTACTACACTGAAATCCCCAATGCCTCCCCAGCCTCTTCACTCTCAGCAGATAACTTTTCCTACTCCTTTCCCACATGGATCACATACATCACTTCTCTCAAGTTTACCTCAAAATATTTTTACTTTTATTTTCCCTCTCTTCTGCTCTTAAGAGAACAGTTTCTCCTTTCTAAAGCTTATATCTTTTATCCCATCTTCCTTCCTGCCTCTTTTGGAACATCCGCTCTCCAATCTTTTATGTCAATCTTTCCCATCAACAACACAGAAACACAGACAAGCTAATCTCTCTTTTTTTAACACCATGTGACTTGCAGCCTACACTTTTTCACCACTGCTCCGCTGTTCGGCCATTGGCAAGTCTTCTCCTGACTATTTTTCTATTATTACTGCTATCTAGCAGCCATACCTGATGGTCTTCTAGCAACTATTACCCTATAGAGAATATGATACTAATTACTCATTTTTAAATTTCTTTCATTCCTTGACTTTTGTATGTACCTCTGTTTGGTTTTTCTTTTATTCTCCTATCTTTTATTTCTGATTCATCTTATTCAGCTTGACCTTAAATGGAAATATGCCTGTAGATCTTATGGAAGTTCTTTTTTTCCCAGGCTCTCTTCCTTAACAATCAATCCACAATTGCCTTAATGTAATGAGAAGTATAATATTAGTAAAAAATTTATATCTAAATATCCAACCATTTTTGTTATTTTTGAAATCGTATTTCTTTCCGCATGGTTCTTCAATACCCAAAACATGCCCCTCAACTCCTTCAACCTTTGTTTAAGTTTATACTACCTCTTTCATAAGAAAAGATTCCTTTGAAGCCATTAGAAACTATCCATGTTAAATTGCTCCCACAAAAGGCTAGGAAGTTCCACAAGGCAAAGCTCTTGAAGGACTCACTGAATACTACTGAATACAATCTTAAGAAAGGGTAAAAAGTGGACTTTCCAAAAGTACTGACCCTCAGAATGCAATGGGCACACACCATGGTAAGAGTCTAACCAAAAATGGCCCATTTTTTTTAAAAGGGAGAAAACAGATTTTATTTACATTCAGGTTTTTAAAATACCAAACTTAAGGGATAGAACTTCAAACACAGACAATCACTATTGTTTTCCCACTACTATCATATACTTGAACATTTAAAACCTTATAAGCTTCTTCCATCCTTTATTACTTTAGAATTCATTTTTTAACCCACTGTTATATTTCTTATTTGTGGTAAATATTCCTAAAAAACTAAAATTTCCATTTAGTCAATAATCTACGTCTTTCACTTACTCTCCCTTTTTGCTCTTGAAGAGATCAGGGCTTAAAATCCTTTATAGACAGGTATTTGGTGTAAAAGTGGAGAAATTTTGAATCCTTTCTTAAAAATCAGAAAAACTACTCCAAACAAAAAACAAAAACAAACAAACAAACAAAAAACCTCAGAAAAACCATCACTATAAAGGGTGTCATTCATAGGGCTCTTCCTCAATATGTACTCAGGAAATAATGTTATGGTAAGGATCCATGATAGAGTTTACTACAACCAGTTTATGATGTGAAACTTTTAATGAAGTTTTCTTTTTTTGGTAGTATTTCTTCTTGCAAACATATAATAAACCTAATAGAAACTTTACTGTTTTGAATGTTTACTATTTTATTGATAAACAGTTAAGTATCTTAAAACCTAAACAACCTGCATAATCTAATAATGCATACCTCCAAATAACTTATCACTTTACGAGGTCTACATTCATAAACTTCCTTTGCATTTTTGTTTAATATGGCATTAAGAATTTCTTTTAAGTCCATCACTCCATAGAATGGGAGACAATTAGCCATTTCTTCTATTTCCAAGTAGTCTTCAGCAATGGAAACACCTAAAAGAAAAATAAATAAAACCACATGTAGATATAGTTAGTTTTGTTTGAATTATATTTCAGAAAATGCCTATTAAAAACAAAATCACTGTGAAAACATTTAGTGAACCTTCCTTAGAATTTAATATAGTCAGGACAAAGTTTTGTTCCTTAGTTGGAGAACAAATGATAATTTCCCATAGGATTTCACATTAAGTCATAAGTGCTCACAGACACCACATGTGCTTTGTATCTCTGTTATTGCACTTCTGTTCTCTCCACTTGTGTAGAACACTTCCTATTTTGGAGAGAAAATGGAGTCCCATGATATTTATTAAAATAAAATTGATTTAAGTGTTTTAACAACTGTTGCTGTTCAAATTCTATTCTACTAGGTTAATATCTAGCTTAAAGGCCTGAATTATCTCTGTGACTATTTTAACTTAATTATAAAAATATTCATAGTAATTTATTTTTTCCAATTTTATTGAGATATAATTGATAAACACTATACAAATTTATGGTTTACAAAGTATTGACTTGATACACTTATATATTACAAATGATTACCACTATACTAACTTATTAATATATCACTAACTTGAGAAAATGAAATACTAATGTTTTAAAATATTTTAGTAAAACAATATTTAAAGCTGACATTATTTATTAAACTACTTTATTTTAGTGATTAAAATAAAACTAAAAACTAGATTGGATATATAATGGGGTAAAATACCCATAACAATATAAATTCCAAAGGATCAAATTTGGCTTTAGAATGCATTTTAAAATGCTGCAAAATAGCAGAGATTGTCTTCTTTGGCTCTGTGTAACACTGTTAATATTGAATTTCATACCATGGTTACCTAGAAGTAAAGAAAATGAGACAGTCCAATGTTGGATAAGTGGTAGCTATCAATAGATGAAAAAAAAAAAAAAAAAAGGAGTCATGTAGCTTGAAGAGTTTCAGATCCTGAGATGTCAGTGATCCTATACCTAATCTGTTTCCAGTTACAGATCAGTTCCTTGACCTGGATAAGATGCAGTGGTGGTATAATAGAGGAGGCATCCTATGTTCCTCCTTGGAAACAACTATAGAGTAACAGAAGAAGATCTATAATTAAACACTAAGGGATAAAACACAAGAGTTGAATGAAGGGAAATAAAAGGGGAATTTAAATGGGACTTGATACAGGGTTTAGGTAGGCAAAGAGGAAGAAGCAGAATATTCTAGTTCACATATTTTTACACATATATACAGATAAGTAAATTACAAAAACATCAGCTAAGAGACTTTTCACTACGCTGGTTCTGTACCTTTTATGCTATGATTAGACTGAAAAGTCTAATACTTACTTCATTTGCCCTGGAAAATAATACACATTTCACAGAATTACTTGTGGATGTGAATAAAGTATTTGGCAACAGATGAGGAAATTAAGCAATATTTTAATTTCTAGATTTGAAACATTCAGATCTAGGAAACTTAGCTCATCTCGGGACTCAAACCCACGAGTTGTGAGATCATAACCTGAGCCGAAATCAAGAGTCAGATGGATGCTTAACCGACTGAGCCACCCAGGTGCCCCAACAAGTTTTCACCTCCTAAAATATGGAATTCTTGTTGATGTAAAACAAAACGCTATTCCCATTAACAAGCAAAATTCTTAGGATCACATTCAGAACCTTCCCTCAAAGCCAGATGTATTATTCTTCCTCTTTTTTAAATGTCTTTACCTTTATTCAACGATGTTTTCTGACAACTGGCAAACTGTTTATCCAAAGTTAGTCTAAGACAACAAACTCTAAAAAAAAAGTGGTCTTTAGGAAAACATGACATAAAAATTAATGAAGGGAAAAAAAAGGGCTTAAAAAAGAAAAGAACATGAGAGTTTTTAATCTGATGTGTTTGTTATTGGTAAGATAAATAATGCTGATGACAATCTAAGTAAAGTTAATTCCAATCAAATCAAGTCAGTTTGCAGATAAGTCTTATTCATTTTTATCTCTGGTGCCATGCAAGGTACCTGGTATTCCAAAGGCCTTAAAAAACACTTCCACAAAGCTAAGAGCTGAAAGCATCTGTCAGATAGAAACTTACTGGGTAACTCAAAAATAAAAAAATAAAAAGTTAGCTATCCTAACTTATACTATGCGTATTGATTTCTGTAAGTACCTAGTTAAGTGCTAACTACTTTATAAAGTAAATATCTCCACTTTAAAAGAAGCAATATAATAAATTAGTTAAAAGGTAGCCTATAAAGATGCTTGGGTTTAAATCCTTGTTCTACCACTAACCGTGTATCCTTAAGCAAACTTCATTGTGCCTTGATTTTTCCATCTATAAAATGGAGACAGCAATAGAACATACTTCATAGGGCTATTAGGAAGATTAAATTAATACATTTAATATTTAGAATCGTGCCCTGTACATAATTATTCAATAATTATTAGTTGTTATAATGAGAAAATATTGAGGCCAAATGACTTTCCCAAGAAAACCCTTTAAATGGCAGAGTTGAGATTTGGACTAGCTTTTCACTCCAAATCTAAATATCCAGACTGAGGTAGAAGGTAAGAAATTTCACGGTAGGTGTTCCTAAAACTGCAAAAGTCAATGAAGTTAAAGTTTGTTGCACCAAAACATTTTCTGTATATATCTAATTTCATAGTTTTGTACATTGTTTTTACTTATTTTCTTTTTATGTCTCAGTGAAACATTCCTGTAAAAATTTTCAACACTGTTTTGGTCGAACTTTATTTTTCTACACCTTGGTCATGACAGCTTTAGGGACAAACAGGAGAGGGGACAGTGGGATGACTCTGCGTAGCACCTTTGATACCAGATGAAGGGAAAGTAGTAGGACAAGACCAACATAGGAAGTTAGGGCAGAAAAAAGTTAAATATGGAAGCTATGAAAGAAGAGAGAAAGGGCCAACCAGGAAAACTGAAGTCTCCTAGCCAGAAGGATTTACTTCTCTCTCCACCCAGTGAATTGCCATACAAAGTAAATAGTTTTATCACAGTCTTTTTAGCAAAGCAATGGAATCAAATCACTCACTCTCCAAATAGTAAGATTGCTGATGTTACAAACCCAACTGGCAAAACAAGTAAAAATCCTTTTAAAAAGGTAAGGGAGGTCCACTTTTGTTAGACCTTTCCAATATACTATGTATATCTTTCCCATCTAAAGGAGTATTAAGTAATTTAAACAAAGTAGGCAGTTTGCATTTTGTGACAAAAGAGGTCAAACATTACAATGAAACTACTCGATTAGTTATGAAAACACAAATGCCAGGTAATATACTGAAAGAGATGCCAAGGTTGCTTGTTTCCAACAGAAGTGACCTTTTTGAAATAAGACTTTTTACATACATAGCTGACGCTGTACTTTTCATGAAATAAAAATATACCATGATATGTACATTATGAAACTCAAATGTAACTTCTGGAACAAGACTTATTTCCAAGTCAGGAAATATTAAATCACATTATCATACCTGGTATTAATTTTATCTTGAAACCATTTGCTGTAAGACGAGGATCAGACAGGTAAGTTGATCCACTGTGTCTCTGATCATCTGTGGTCATTTTACATAAAATCTCTAAGTAATGAGATCCATTAAAAAGACTGAAAAAGAAATTAATGGTCTTTTAACTTATTAAATATGTAAAATTAAATAAGAGGATTTATGGGAAAAAGTTAACCCAAGGGCCCTCTAAAAATCATCAGTAACCAAAATACAAAGATATAACTAACCCTGTAAGAAACTTTATTTTTTTTACATTTCTGTATCTTTAGAAGACCTACTGTATACAGTGAACAGAAAGGAGGAAGACTAGTCATAAAAGACAGTTTCTATCTTTCAGAACATGACAAACTAAATGTGAAATCAAAAACTGTGCTCTCTCAAATCATACAATTGAAAACTTTATAAATAATGCTATAGCTATATTATTGTATCATAAGGTTGTTGTGAAAATCAAAGGGTTTAGTAAAGCTCTTGTAAGTCCTCAACAAACATTAGCCATTGTTATTGCTATTATTGAGCTCTTATTTTTTATTTTATAGAAATCTAAATTACTCCATTTCTGCATTACAACCATAGTGAGAGGGGTGCCTGGGTGGCTCAGTCGGTTGAGCAGCCGACTTCGGCTCAGGTCATGATCTCACAGCTCCTGGGTCTGAGCCCCGTGTTAGGCTCTGTGCTGACAGCTCAGAGCCTGGAGCCTGCTTTGGATTCTGTGTCTCCCTCTCTCTCTGCCCCTCCCCTGCTCGAGCTCTGGCGCGCTCAATCTCTCCCTCTCTCTCTCTCTCTCTCTCTCAAAAAATAAACATAAAAAAAAAAAAAGAACCATAGTGAGAAAACTAAGCCCAGCCCATAACTACCCTGTCTTTGACACAGTTATGAAAAACTTACATTCATTGTGGTGGGGATGTCACATTTAATAAGAAGGGTGAAAACAATTTTGAATTCAGCTTTGTTGCAATTCATGTTCAAATAAGAAAGCTTTTTTTCAGGCTAGTATGGGCCTCCAAAAATAATTTTTAATGTATTTGGTTTTCAAAAACAGAATGTAACAGGAAAATATTTTTTAAAACATATAATTTGTACAAGCACACAAAATGAATTTTGAACTTTAAATGATAAAGTTCACAAATACCATTTAGAAAGGCAATCAAGTTTAAAATTTCAGATATACTCTAGCTCTTTTTAAGGGGAGAAAAGAGAAAGTACAATCAGATTTCTGAACTGTTTAATATACCCCAAATCTGTATTAATTCTTTTTCTAATTCTTCAACAGTTTCCTAAGCCAATCTTAAAAGAATACTATGAAAGGATTCTACTACGAAAGAATACTATGCTGGATTTTAGTGAATGTGATTACCATTGCCTTAATTAAAAAGGTAGCCTTGGGACAAATGTTTTCCTGTGTCCTGGCCCTATTTTTTCTTCTGGTGGCAGGGTTTTTAACACAAGCGTTTTAATATACTGTATAAAAGATTTTGTTGTAATTTATTCTTGGGAGTTCTGAAACAATGACCTAGTGATGTGTCCTAGAGAACAAATCCTCAATATCTTTCTAATTTCAGGTTTTTAATCTCCTTTATCATATATAAGATTCTCTCCTGTGTCAGACTAAAAAAGAAGTATTAAATATAAAAAAGGCAAATGTTAATAGTTATTAGTCTCTTTTACAAAAAGAGGATAAAAGGGAAATACCCCATTTTGCAAAGTATAATAAAATCAGTTCAGGAAACAATCATCAATGGATGAATCCATTAAATGGAAAGGTTGATAGGGAATTTTAAGGTATAAGAGTAGGCTGTCAATGGCTGAACCCAGTGATAAGTGCTTTTGATGTGATGAAATACAAAGCACATAGCACAACCTATTGAACTGTGATACTAAAAAGGATAATTTAAATCTATTCAATCCTCTTGAGCTGTCTTCTGTTTAAATATGGGAGAGGGAGAAACAAGTTAAACACCACCTTAAGGAAGCAAAGGGTCAAACTGAGATAACAGGATATTCTAATGAACAAATGACTGTTATCAACAATAAGTTAATGGTGTGATATTTAGAAGAGATTTAAGAGACATAACAAAATGTAATGGCTGGAACTTGTTTAGATAAAAATTAAACTTGATAAATTAAAAACTATAAAAAAGAGGGGTGTTTGGGTGGCTCAGTCAGTTGGGTGTCTGACTTCGGCTCAGGGCATGATCTTGCAGTTAGTGAGTAGGAGCCCTGTGTTGGACTCTATGCTTGGAGCCTGGAGCCTGCTTCAGATTCTGTTTCCTTCTCTCTCTGCCCCTCCCCCACTCACACGGTCTTTCTCTCTCAAAATAAATAAGCATTAAAAAAAATTAAAAAAAACAAACTATAAAAAAAAACATTTTGAGACCATAAAGAACGCTTTCAAGGAATTAATATTGTGAAAGATAGGAACTGTAGTTAGGTAAGTCATTTTTATATTTTTTTGGCTTTGTCTGTAAGACAGTAACACGGAACTTGTAAACATGTCTATTCACATCTCAATGGTCCAGTTCAATTACCTGGGCTCAAAGAGACAGAGTTTGGAAACATATTCTCTGACTGGGCAGCCATGCATACAGCTAAGAAGGGGAAGGAGAAAGTGTAAGTAGAGAAGGGAGACTGGATCCTGAACAGGGGTATTGGTCTCCTCTCGATGCTGGATACCTGTTATGTACTGTTTTGAGCAGTACATACAAAGCATGACCATTCCAGCCAGTTATCATGTCTTTGCAGAGGCCAAAGAAAGCAGCTGATCATCCCTTGTCTCTTTCCAAAGCCCTTTAGGTAAGTCATTTTTAAGAGAAAGATACTGAAAGATGTTTGGGTGGGAACTGTCTAAAAAATACTTAGGAAAGAAAATATGTATGTACACATACACACAACACACATACATATACACACAGCATACATATATATTTGAAAGGATAAGTAGACAAATGTGGGAAAATCTTGATAATTGTTGATCAAGGCATTCACTGTATAATTCAATTTTGGTATATGTTTAAAATGTTAGAAGAGTGTACAATGAAAGAGAGTCATGGCAACCTAACTTCAAAATTACCCTTAGGAAAGTCACTGTGTACAGAAGAATTGAGATTATTTATTAATTGCAGAAGTAAACTATCTAGCATACTCTAAAATTAGTAATTTAAAAACAATTCCATTAAAGATTAGAAAATCAAATTTTAAAAAGATTTCTTTAAATAAATCTTTTCCCTACTAGGAAACTTTTCCCTACTAGAAACACTTCCAACTTGTTACTTTCAATTTCTAATCTAGTATGGATTGATAAATGTTTTGAGAGTTAAAAAAAAGAATTATATTATTTCACCATACCTCTCTGTTAATAAAATTGGCTTTTCCAGTGGCTCTGCAGGAAGTTTATGATTCTCAATAAGTCTTTTAAATAGGAGGGCTTCTTCTACTCTGTAAGGATTTAATAACATTACCTCTGTTTTGGATGTAATTAGCCACCCATCAGGAAACTTGAGATTGTGGATCAAGCAAAATTCGTCCTTCTCTTCTAAGTCAAATTTATGTTTCTCAAAATTTTTTTTTAAGTTTTCCATAGAAAAGGGGATCTGAACTATTTTAACATTTTGGTTCTTTTTTTTTTCAATTTGGCACTGAAAAAGGTCTTCAAGTTTTGGCTGATTCGATAATGAAGTTTTCAATTTGTGCTTCTGTGCCAAATGCCATGCGCTGGTGGGCTTTATCTTTTTTCTGCCATCTTTTAATGATATTTGTGACTCTTGTTCAATGGCTCTCTTGATTTGCTTATTGTATCGTTCCAAATCTTTAGTAGCCTTCTCTTCATATCTATGAATAAAGATAAAATATAACTAATGAGGCCATAATCAGAAATATATTAATCATCTGAAGTAAATTTTATAAAAAGTAAAGATCTGGTATTCTAAATCTGATAATGATGAAAGAACTTCTATTGGACTAACCCTCCCATACATAACTATGATAAACTCTGCACAAAATACAGAAAACAACTATTTAAAATAGGCATGAAGAGCAACCAAAAACAGGCAGATATTGGAATAAATTTGACATTTGAAAAAAGAGATCCAGGGGTGCCTGGGTGGCTCAATTGGTCAAGTGTCCAACTTTGACTCAGGTCATGATCTCATGGTTTGGGGTTTGAGCCTCATGTTGGGCTCTGCAAGTGGGGAGCCTGCTTGGGATTCTCTCTCTCTGCCCCTCTCCAGCTTATGCTTTCTCTCTTTCCCAAAATAAAGTAAAAAAAAAAAAAAAAGATATCCATATTTATACAGATGCTACACAGAAGACAGCCCCCAGCATTAAGGGGAAGTGGCAAAAACTCAAGAAATAAGCTGCACTTTAAAAAAATTTTTTATGATTTTTATTATTTATTTTTGTATCACATAATATAAGTTGCACTCTTATTAGCTTGAATCACCAGAACAGAGTTCCTTGCTTCCAAAACAAATGGAAATTGAAGGAGAAAATCCCGTTTGTGGCAACCCAGAGGAAGACAACTGCTAGAATGTTAAATGAGCTAAAAAGAGATTTTAGTAACTACCACTCCAGGGTAAATGGAGTTTCGAGTTTGAATTCTACATAATTAGATAGCTTAGTAAACACTTTGGATTTTAAATTAAAACTGGAGTAGGGCCAGGGTAAGGAAAAAATTATGTCTTAGAACTAAGGAAGCTAGGATTTGCCCTAGGATTAAGGGCGAAATTTAAACACTCTCTCTAAGGATATATAAAACAGCCTCCACAAGCTCAATATGATCTGTCAGTAATTTAAATGCTTGGTAGAAAAAAACATGAATACGTTTCAGAAGAAGATAACAAAACCTACAGTTTCTTCAACAGATCACCCATAACGTCCATTATATATAATCAAAAGTTACCATTCAAGCAATAAAACGAGAAAATGAGAGTCACAGTCAAGAGAAAAAGTGATCAGTAAAACCAACCTCAAGATCATTCACTCAGATGTTGGAATTTGCAAAAAAGAAAAAAAAATTTTTTTAAATAGGTTTTAATAAATATTTAAGGACTTAAGGCAAAAGAAGATCATAATGAGAGAAAAGAAGGGGAATCTAAACAGAGAAGGGACGTTACAAAGAACCAAATGGAAATGGAAATTCTAGAACTAAAAAATACAGTATTTGAAATGAAAAATTCCCTGGGTAGGCTTAGCAGATCAGGGATGGCAAAAGAAAGGTTAGCAAACTTGAAGACAGATCAATAGAAATGATCCAATCTGAACAATGGAAAGAAATAATGAAGATTAAAAAAAAAATCTCAGTGGCCTATGGCACAACAACCTCCCATATATGTAATTGGGAGTCCCAGATAAAAACCATAATAGTGAGGGAAAAAAAATTGAAGAAATTATAGCATGGATGTTGTAATTTGTATAAATGAAACCTTTTACAGATCCAAAAAGGTAAGTGAACCCCAAGCAGAATAAATACAAAGTCCACAGCTAGGCATATGAAAATGAAATTGCTCAGAACCAAAGATAAACACGAAATTCTGAAAGCACTGAGAGGGGGAAAAAAAGACAATACAAAAAAGAATACCACAAAAGATGGATATAAATTCTCATCAGAAGCAATGTAAAGCCAAATGACAGTGAATAACATCTTTTAAGTGCCAACAGAATATAGATTTCAATGCTACAAAGCCAACAGGTCTTTCGAAAATGAAGATGATACAAACATTTTCAGATAAAAGCTTAGAATCTTTTGCCAACAATAATTGCATTGTTAAGGGCTGATACCAGATAGAAATTCTGATCTATAGGAAAAAATGATGAGCCCCAAAAAATGGTAACTATGTAGGTAAAAAAGAAAAAGGATCTTTTAATATAATTCTCAGGGCTTCTGGGTGGCTCAGTCAATTGAGCGTCTGACACTTGATCTTGGCTCCGGTCATGATCGCAGGGTCGCCGGTACAAGTCTTCCATCAGGCTCTGTGCTGACCATGGAGCCTACTTAAGATTCTGTCTGTCTGTCTCTCCCTCTGCCCCCTCCTCATTGTTCTCCCTCTCTCTCTCTCTTACTCTCTAAAAAAAGGTTTTTTTAGGGGGTGCCTGGGTGGCTCAGTTGGTTAAGCATCCACCTTCGGCTCAGGTCATGATTTCATGGTTTGTGGGTTCAAGCCCCAAGTTGTGCTCTGGGCTGACAGCTCAGAGCCTGGAGCCTGTTTCAGATTCTGTGTCTCCTGCTCTCTGTGTCCCTCCTCCCCTGCTCATGCTCTCTCTTTCTCAAAATATAAAATAAACATTAAAACAATTTTTTTTAAAGATGTAACTAAATAAAATAGTCAATTCTACATCTGAAGAGTTCCTTACACATTTACTGTAATATCAACATGGAATAAACAATTCCCTGAGCACTATGTAAGAAAATGCATACACTTTAATACTCCATATACTAAATAGATACTAGTAACATTAGAAGTCACTATGAAAGCATGCAAAATAAAAATTTTATGATTACATTTATAATGATTCATACTTAAATATTAATTTTTTCAGTTGCTATTTGTTTCTCATTTTAGAGTCATCAGTGAAAAAATAAATTCAAATAAACTCAACACATCCAAACCATTTAATTTAGTTCATTTCAAAGGTACAAGATAATGAATATTTTTAAATTATACTGGGTAAAATGTCTAGAGATCTTTTTTTTGGCGGGGGGGGGGGTGGTTAATGATAGGAATAAAATGAAACTTCTAGAGCAAATCAAAGGCAGTCTAACATTGTGATTATATAACCCTTTCCTAAAAAAATGAGATGCCGGAGTCCTACTCTCAGATTTTCTAATTGTCCAGGCCTAGGTTGAGGTTGAACAGCACTGTTTTTAAAAGGCTCCATGGGTGCTTGCTTCGGCAGCACACATACTAAAATTGGAAATATATAGAGAAGATTAGCATGGCCCCTGCACAAGGATGACACGCAAATTTGTGAAGCGTTCCATATTTAAAAAAAAAAAAAAAAAAAAAAAAGGCTCCATGGGTGATTCTAATGCATACCCAGACCGGAACTGAACTCTGGTGTCCAGCAAAGTGTAATAGTCAAGAGCACAGACCCTGGAGACAGACTCTCTGGTCTGGTTCTGCCACTTGGTAGCTCTGTAAACCTACGCAAATTATTTAATTTTTCTGTGCCTCAGGATTAATTGCCTGTAATATATAATTAACCTACATCTACTTTACAGTTTTGATGTGAGCAATAAAATGAGTTACAATGTGTCGAGTACTTACAGAGTAATGCTTGGCACCACAGTAAAGGATTACAAATGTTTGCTATCATTTTCTATCAAGAAATACATCTTTTAATGAATGGGGGAACATGACTGATTACAGGTTGGTAATTATTTAAGCAACTTTACTAAAAAAATTTTAAATGCAGTTTTAAATTTGAGACTGGAGAATTAACATTATTTCTAATCTTAAGTAACTCTTAAGAAACTGGCTAAGTTCTATTGTAGGTAATATACATGAAACATTTTAAAGGAGAAATTTAGATATGTGTTAGCAAGTAATGATATTTTGGGAGAACTATATTAAATGTTAAAGGTGAGACTAAGAGATAAGAGACTACAACATATTGTGCAGTTTGTACTCAGTACATGTTTGTTAAATGCAGGAATGTTAGCTAGATAGGAAGTTAAGAAAGACCTTGTTTCGCTGTAAACTAGATTAAAAAAAAATTTCCTCTGGTTACTTACCAGGCTATACTCATAAAATTTTGTACCTAATTTTCTCCTACTTCTACTTAGAATCTGAAGTTCTGGATTAGCTATACAAAACACACAATTTTTGACAGTTTATTTTCAATAGGTACTATAAAAATAAGTATTTTTAGCTCTTGGATATTCGAATTCAAGATTTTTCCCTTACAGTGAAAAATGAGTTCAAGATGAAGGTCACCATTTGTAATTAATTATAATGTGCAAATTTTCACATATGGTACTAATCTTGTGATTTACTCAAGAAGTCAATTTAATTAGTTCCTTGGGAAATATAAAAAGCTATGTCCAAAGGAATATTAAGTAAATGTTAAGTAAAAACAGCTGCTACCTTTGACTTAATGTCATTAAGGGATTCAGTAACCTGAATGGAAAATATTAATTCTGATTTGACCAGTAATCAATTCAAATGTTTTTGTAACTACAGGTTACCTGTAATTATGTATATCATTTTCAATACTCCAACTAAATATTATTATTTTTTATTTTAGGTAAAAATATGTTCATAGCTACTACAAATGAAAAGTTCAAATTAACATCAATTGACTGAAACCCCGGTGACAGGGCACATGGTCTAAATATGGTTTCTAATCCATATTTAGAAATGAAAGGAGAAGAAAGGAAAGGAAAAGAAAGCAAAGGAAAATATATCCAGAAAGGAAGAACTAAAAAATGAAGTACCCCTACTCCAAAGTCTGTCCTACGCTCTCAGCAGAAAAACCCTGATCCTAGACCTTATTCAAACTCTGTGTTATGGCTTACAGAACCTTCCATAATCTGGCCTGCCTTCCCTCCACTTACTTTACTATACTCTCTCATATTCTGTTCTTGTCAAAGTGGCATCTTTTATTTCCTCAATAACACTATTTTCCTTCTAGCTTCTGAGCCTTATGTACCATTTTATCTAGAAAATTCCCTACACCTTTCTGATTAATTTCTATTCAGGGAATCATTCATTTACTGTCTCATAGATGACATTAAGCCCAACTGCTAAGTATTTTCATAACTCCTTGTGTTTATTTTAAAACTCATTGTCTTCTATGATTACTGTTAGTTTGTGTCTTCCTCACTATACTGCATCATTTAGGAGAAAGTATATTTTATTTATCACTGTATCTGAAATGATTAGCTAGAGTACATAGGTCCTTGTATGCTGAATGTCTTTAATAAATACTCTAACTGAAGACAGGAAGGAAAGGAGGGAAGGAGGAAGAAGAAAAGGAGAAGGGAAAAGGAAGGGAAAGGAGGAAGAGAAGGAAGAAGTAAGGGAAAGAAACAATAAGAAAAAGAAGGGAAGGGAAAGGAAGAAGAGAAGAAGAAGGGAAAGAAATAGAAGGAATAGGACAAAAAATGAAGGGAGGATAGATGGAAAGTCCATAGAAGTCTCTTATCCATAGAAGAGGAGTCTACTCTGATATCCCTTAGTACTTCTTACAGAATTTAGGATCACGGAAAGAATTCCAAAGTAAATACTACAAAAAAGTGGTAGTTACTGTGATTGCTGAGTGTGATCTCATTTTTGCTCTACTTTCTCACTAATCATAATTTTGGACACAGCCCTCATGGTCCCAAAACCCCTGGCCCGGGAAGATTCTAACACAACGTTTTGTGACACACTGTAGCTCTCTGATTCCAAAATACCTGTATTTTCTTCTATTTCTGGCCTCCAAATTAATCTTGATTAAGCAAGAGAAAAATAATGTCAGTAACAAGTTTTCTGTTCACAGGTTAAAAACTGAGTAAGATCATGAACAATTATTTACTATGTGCCATTTTTCTTATAACACACAAAATCTTATTTAATCCTTCCAACAACCCAAGAGATACTGCCCACACATTTTTAGAAAAAGTCAGCAGAGAAAGAAACTCAAATTAAAACCTGGTGTAGTTCCAGAGGTCTGCTCTTGACCAACACTGCCTCTTTTGTCTACCTGATGGCAGTAAGACAGAGAAGATTCTGGATTCCAGAATACTGTCTGATGATAAACATATTTTTATTTTTATTTTTTTTATTTTTTATTATTATTTTTTTAATGTTTTATTCATTTTTGAGACAGAGAGAGACAGAGCATGAACGGGGGAGGGGCAGAGAGAGAGGGAGACCCAGAATTGGAAGCAGGCTCCAGGCTCTGAGCCATCAGCCCAGAGCCCGACGCAGGGCTCGAACTCACGGACCGCGAGATCGTGACCTGGCTGAAGTTGGGCGCTTAACCGACTGCGCCACCCAGGCGCCCCTGATAAACATATTTTTAGATGAGTTCTATTAACCATAATCTTCTACCTTGAGGCCTACAAAAAGAAACAATGCTGACACACACTCCCCAAAAGTCAACAGGAATAATACCTGCTGTTGGGTTGTAAGGGAATGGCTACTCTAAGCTTTTATACTGTCACTACCTTCCAGGAAAGGGAAGCATCTATGCCTTTTTTCCCTATTCTCAGATAATACTCAATTCATCATCTCTCTGTTGGTCAATGCAATTCAACTTTTGTGGGCCTGCTGTACTAAAAGTTAAATGCACTGATCTTTAAAATGCCTGTATCACTTAGATAAAACTAAAGACAATCACAATGTGTGAACCTTATTTGCAGCCTGATTTAAATAAACAAACTTAAAAATTTGATATTTATGAAGTAATCAGAAATCCAAACACTGAATATTTGAGGATATTAAACAATTCTTGTTTTAAAAATTATCATGACTGTAGTAGGGCTATATTTAAAATAAGAGTATCTTATTATACATGCTAAAATGTTTATGAAATATATGATACTATCCTAGGATGTGCTTCAGAATAATAATGGTAAAAAGGAAAAGTGAAGTGCATAGAGGTACAGATGAAACGAAACTGACCACGAGATGATGGTTCGTGAAACAAGGTATGGGTTCATTGTCTGCTTAGTCTATTTTTGTGTATGTCTGGGAAAAGAAAAATACAACCATCCCCACCAAAAAAGAAAGAAAACATAAATAAAAAGTAAAGAGAGAAGCTAATTTATGGAGGCTTTGCCTACTGGTGTTAATCATTATTCTTTTAAATTGAAGGTGTGTAAGATTGAATAAGCTAATGAAAAAGTAAAAAAACAAAACAAAAAACTGATCTAGTATCCACGTAATTTGTCAATCTAAATGGTAAGTTGCATTTAAATTGTTTTCCAGACGTTTCATGTAATATTGATGTGCCCCAAATAAGAATAGATAATTGGAAGTATAATTCCACTCTTTCATTTTCTGGTGGGCTAGATCACTTAAGACATAGTACTTTGTATTTATAGTAAGTGCCCTCAGTCAACTATAAACACTCATCATATTATTTTATGATATTTATTTAGATCTGATCTAAAGATGGCACGTAATATGTAGTTATTTTAATCAAAGACAGATCAAACCACCTATTTACCTACCAAAAAAACTCACCATAGTTTATTAGTTGCCAACGAATAAATAAAAGATTTTAGAAGGAATCCTTGAGTTATACTGAAGAGGGATAGCATTAACTCCACTAAACTGAATCTGCAAAAATACTGTAATTTTTATACTGTGTTACATATTTTGAAGACCAATTTAAAAAGGGGAATGGTCAAGATATTTCTTAAAACCGCCACTGCTATAGCTGTTTTAATGCATAAGCTTTAAAAAGAGAAAATCCTGTCATAGAAAGATTGTTTAACATAAAATAAGAAACAGAAGAAAATAGTAGTTTTAAATTAAGAAGAATGGAAAACCTTGAACTTCAAATTTCAATAATAAGACAGTAGTTAAGGCTTGTACCAAAAACAAAAAACAAAACAAAAAACTAAAAACCTCTAAATTTAAAAAAGTGATGCCAAAATAGGTACTGTAGCCAAACCAAAAGGTATTTTCCATTCTGCTTTTCCATAAATAAGAAGTTTAATTTTTTTTTTTTTTTAACTCAGTGAGTCATATAGAATGGAAATATCTCAGCATCAGGTCACATGCAATCTCTGGAAACTTACTTCAGTTTTTCCTCTTCACTCAATGTCTTCCACAGTTCTTCAATTTGTGATGTTGCATCCTCCAGCTTTTCTGTGAGAAACTGAGCACGATGATCTTGAACAAAAAGGGCACTTGCTGACATGGGTTTCTTGATTACTCGATTGCTAATTAAATCATAAGCTGTAAGCTGTCCAGATTTGTTGTCTACCACATTTGATTTTTTGTTACAGGAACCTTCACTAAGATTCTTTTGTTCAGGGCTTGGAGAAGTATTATTACTTAATTTACATGCTGAACTTTCTTGAGGCACTAAAATTTTCACGGGTTCAATGTTTTCTCCCATTGAATTTTTAAGTGTATTTCCCTTGCTCCAGTCATCTGCACAGATTTCCAAAGACTTCTCAGGACCTGCTGCTTCCTTATTTTTCCCACTCTCATCTCTATTGTTTTTATTGCCATTTTCTGATTGGGTGTGCTTAACAGAATCTACGAAACAAGTTTCACTACATTCCTTCTGAGCATCCTCACATGATAAATTTTTCACTGGGATCTCCTGAAATGTATTTCTAGTGTTCTTATCAATGTTAGAATTTTCACTATTAAAATGATCATCATAATGGTCATCAACATGTAGCTGATGACTTAAACAATAATTAGTGTTTTTCCCAGATTTATCATTATGCACATCATTTTGGAAAGAAATGGCTGAAGTATCAACATTTGGATAATTATTTCCAGATGATTCCATCTTATTAAAAAGCACATCTGTTTCTGTTGTATTACTAACAACCATGTCAGCTGAGGAAACATCTGTTTTATTATTTTCATTTGTACCAGGTAGTGATCCGTAACAAGTCGTCATCAGATTTTCAAGAGCAATTAAAACAGATTCCTAAAAATATAAATTAACAAATGTTACAGAAAATTATGAAAATAATAAGCTAGATTTAAAATATTTAAAAATACATAAAAACTCTCACATGAAAATGGTTAGAGCTGCATAAGATTATAAATAACATAAATTTTAAAAAATTATCCAAAATTACCTTATTCTGTAATAATACTTGACTTTTATCTGGTGTTAAATTTACATCCACATCAGCTGTAGGAACATCAATTTTCAGAAAGAAAATGGGATACAAACGAGTGGATTCCTTTAGGCACTTCAGATTGTAATAATGTCGGATTAGCTAGAAATAAAAATACCATGTATATAAGGATAGTATTGCCATCCTTAAATACAACCAAAGGAAGTATAGTCAGCTGAGAAACTGAGTGGATGTAACTTCTTGTTAGGAAAAGCAGTATCTAAATGGTAATACTCATTTAGAGCCCTTGAACTTGCATGAAATACAAGTATATTCATTAGGAAGTACAAATATTCAATGTAACTGGCCTCATGGTTAAAAGATCATAATGTCATGGATGTTATCAAAATCCAGGCTTCAAATCCAAACTCTGTTACTTCCTGGCTACAGTGGGCTAAGAAAGTCACTAACATTTCAGTTTCTTCACTATAAATAAGGATAACAGTTCATCACAGAATTGTTGTGAAGTCCTATGTAAGACACATAGCACAATTCATAAAATAATTACTGTATCTCTTTTTCTTTTCCTTATATTTTAGAGCAAATCCTTAGAAGTAGTCCTCATAATAAGCTGACAAATGACAGAGCTAGTTTTCATTTCTGATCCAAGCAATATTTTTTTCCCAAAATAGATTACCTTTAATATGTCTTTTTGATGTATTGGTCGACTGTTTATAAAGATAAAACTCCTTTCTGGGGTTGAAAGACTTGTAAAAGAGTGGTCTGCATCTTGCTTTGGAAGAAATCCACTTAGATAAATCTGCAATTATAATAAATAATTACAGAATTAATGTGCATTGTCAACAATGACTGTGGTTCCAGGGGTCTGGCTATATACAAGAGTTATAAAAAAACAAAATGGATTTTTATCTTATGGTCTCAAGAGTTACATACTTGCTGATAACCATGCCTTGAACATTAACCTTAAATGAAATACTGAAGCATATATTACATTGATGTTCTCAGTCTCTCTTTCTACAACTCTATTTTAAGGAAAAATTAGCATTCATAAAAGCTTCATGAATGAGCATATGCCTTACTGTCACAGACATACAGCATAAATACTGATCTCTGTTCAACCCTATCTTCTTTATACTTTTAAAAATTTCTTTTAACATTTAAAAATTCTTCATATTGTGACTTCCTATAGCTGTTTGTCCTTTTTAGCCAGCTCTTCATGTAGAGAAGTGACTGGTTTATATCTTTATTCTGAGTGGGCTGTGAAGTCAATCTGAGTTTTCATTTCTCAATTAAAAAACGTCTTTTAGGGGTGCCTGGGTGGCTCAGTCGGTTAAGCGGCCGACTTCGGCTCAGGTCACGATCTCGCGGTCCGTGAGTTCGAGCCCCGCGTCGGGCTCTGTGCTGACAGCTCAGAGCCTGGAGCCTGTTTCGGATTCTGTGTCTCCCTCTCTCTCTGTCCCTCCCCTGTTCATGCTCTGTCTCTCTCTGTCTCAAAAATAAATAAACGTTAAAAAAAATTAAAAAAAAAATAAAAAACGTCTTTTACTCTTTGACACTGATTGCAATACTTTATTTCCATTCTTGTTTAGAGAACCTATCTACAATCAAACCAATTACTTTTATGCTTTCTCTATTTTACAAATGTATGAAGAGGAGACAGAAAATGATGAAGGATCCTAGAAAAAAAATACCAGAGAGAAGAGAGAGATTGAGCAGATAGAAGGCAAGGAAAATGCTCCTACTTTTTACCTTTAAAGATAATATAGAGAATTGTTAAGAATACAGGATAGAGCCAGACTGACATGATTTAAATCCCAACTCCACTACTAACTACGGGACCTTGGTCAAGTTATTTAAAATACAAGCCCTATACTCTCTTATATGGAACAACTAGAAACAGATGTATTTAGGGGCGCCTGGGTGGCGCAGTCGGTTAAGCGTCCAACTTCAGCCAGGTCACGATCTCGCGGTCTGTGAGTTTGAGCCCTGCGTCGGGCTCTGGGCTGATGGCTCAGAGCCTGGAGCCTGTTTCCGATTCTGTGTCTCCCTCTCTCTCTGCCCCTCCCCCGTTCATGCTCTGTCTCTCTCTGTCCCCCAAAAAAATAAATAAATGTTGAAAAAAAAAGAAACAGATGTATTTATATTAACCTGTTTAAAAAAACCCCACTAATAGTAAAATTTCAGCTTAGGTTTAGGAAAGTGAGACTGTCAGTGGAGATGCTATTTTTAGGTAAGCAGAAACCACGAGGCTCTTCACTAACATAGTGAGTAGGCTGCCATCTAAGTCTATGGCTATCGCTACCCTTGGAAGTAAGTGTTTAAGGAGCTGCATTACCAATTTTAGAACACTAAGTGCATTACTGTCACAGTGCCAAACTGTGCCAATTTAAAAAATAAATTAATAAAGCTGGATAATCCATTACAAAATACTACTTAATTAACTGTAAAACTTCACAGCATTTATAAATCGTTGTATCATATACCAGGTAACTTGAGACCCTTCTTTAAGTACCTGCTGAGCATCAGAAAGCACCTGTTTAGTCTCTGAAAGACTTACTGGGTTTGTGGACTTAAAACAAAAAAACCTTCCCCAAATAGGTAAGAATAAAAAATAAAATGAAGAAAAAACTGGTGATATTACTAATGTTTTCTTTTTATACCATCTTAGTTGTCCACTGAATAATTATTATTATTACCAAATACTGAGCTTTAAAAATGGCTTAGGATAACCTTAAGAACTAACGAAGTATTATTTAAGTTATACAAAAAAGTAAAATCAAAGAGTAGTCTTAAAGTGCTCTAAAAATGAAAATCATGGTAGTTTATGGAAAAAGAATGACTGTTAGACCAAATCAGTGCAACCAAATAAAAAATTTGACTATACAGGACTCTCTGCCTAAGTATTCCTCAACCTAGAAAGCAAAAAAAAAAAAAAAAGAAAAAGAAAAGCAAAACATAAATACTTCTCCCCTGATTACTCTTCAACTGTAGACCTCTCCCTCTTTACCCTCATCTCCAACCTCCTATAATCTGGCTAGTACTACATCTCCAATGGACACTCAGTCCACTTTTTGACTCTCTGCAGATCTTGACACCATAATTCTTTAATTTGGGAAGCATCACTCTGCTTCAGCCTTCTCTTTTCATCTTTCTGCTTCCCCCCAACACTTCCTCTTAGTCTGGTTTGCTGATTTCTCTCCCTTTGCTTACCGCCGATGAATGATGATGGTCCTGAGTTCTATCATCAGAGCCTTTTTTCTTGGTCTCTACTCTCCAAGTAATATCATTCACATCTATATAGATACACCAGCGATACTAAGATAAAGATGTACAGCCTGTATTTCTTTCACCCCAAAATGCTTTCTATTTTTAACTAGCTGTCACAAAAATCTTCTCAATCTCACCACATTCAAAACTTGATAAAATACTTCACCCTATTGCTGTCCTGCTGCACAACTGGTTTCTCCTATATTCCCTTAGCATGATAATGAGCCCTGCCACCTATCCAATCTGTCAAACCTATCTCTTTTCTCTACTCTGATTCTGTTCAAGTAACCCTGACTGGTGTCCTAACAGTAGTCTCCTCTTTCAGTAAGCCTCAAGAACACCAGGGAGTTCTATTTCTAAAGTAATAATTTAAGTACTTCTGCTCAGGACACTGGAATAAGTTCATGAAGGAACTCCCTTCTCCCCACCCCATCACAACTGCAAATATATAGCAGTGATAGATAAAATCAACTTATACAAAAATTTCAAAAGACTGAACCATTTAAAACTAAGACAAATACAAAGATGTTACGGATGCAAACCATAACAGAAAGTGATGGCTGAAATCAAAAGTCCTATGTGCTCTAGGATCACAAACCAGCTGTCAGAAAAAAAAAATTTTGTAACTATGTGTAGTAATGGATGTAACTAGACTTACTGTGGTGATCATTTTGTAATACATACATATTTTGTTGTACACTTGAAACTAATATAATGTTATATGTCAACTATATCTCAATTTAAAAAAGAAACCATTTATGCCAGTTAGAATTTAAATTCTGATGTGGAAACAGGGACAGAAAATACATACAAGGCAAGAGATCAAAATCAGTCTTTCCATATGAAATGGGCTACTGAGACACCTCCCTTTCGCCCCTTCAAAAATGCTTAAAAATACTGTGACCACGGTTTGTGGAGCTGCTTGCAAGGATTATAGAAAAGAGCATGGATAACTCCAAAATCAAAAATAAAGCTAAGCCAAGTCAGCCAGGAAAAGAGGTCTGTAAAATCTTGGCAGGATGAAAGACATGAACTACCTGGTTTTAAAATGGGGCCTGGAGGTTGGTGGTATCTGCCAAACCACAGGGAGGGAGAAGGTTGAGTGGGTAAAAACAAAATAACAAAAACAATAAACTTGCATTCATGATGACTGTGCAAATTAAAATTTCAAAGCATATAAAACAGCAGAGAATGAAAGAACATTCTCCCACTAAAGTAGAAACAGTACAGCAATATGAAAAGAACTTTGAAATTAGTATGTGTACCATACTTTTAAGAGTGAAGAAAAAGCAGGGGTACCATCCAGGTATCAAAAGCGTCCAACTTGATCTCAGCTCAAGTCTTTTTTTTTTTAATTTTTAAAAATACTTATTCATTTTTGAAAGACAGAGAGAGATAGAGCACAAGCAGCGGGGGTGTCAAAGAGAAAGGGAGACACAGAATCCGAAGCAGGGTCCAGGCTCTGAGCTGTCAGCACAGATCCCAATGTGGGGCTCAAACTCACAGACTCGAGATCATGACCTGAGCCTAAGTCGGACGCTCAACCGACTGAGCCACCCAGGAACTCCACAGTTATAATTAAGTTTAAAAGAGAAGAGGAAAATGAATAAATTCTAAATCCTGGAAATACACAGATTTGGGAATAAAAATCAGACAGCACTGAGGAATTCACCAAGAACTTGGCATGGAATAATGCAGAGATAAATATCCAGAGAAGACAGATGCCAAAAAACAAACATGAAACAAAATATAGCTTTAGGAGCTCCCTTAAGCCAACAAAGCCACACTGGGAAACTCCTAATAAATGCTACCACAGCAGCAGTATAGCTGGGATCACCACCCATAATTAAGAGACTGTACAACATGGAGTGGCTGTAGTTAAGAAACGGACCTTCAACATTGTAGGAAGAGATATATAAAGATTCTCTATACCCAAGGTTCCCAATGACCAATGTGTTTGCCATCCCAGTACAGTGAAGGGGCCTTGGTGGCAAGTGTCACAACTTGAAGGTATGTAATGGGATAGAAGTGAGGTGAGGGGGGACAACTATTAGCAGTTGACAAGCAACTTAAGATTGCTTTTGGGCAGGAATGAGAAGAGGTCAAAGAAACTCTGATAAAGGACAACCCTCCTTACAAGCCCAGGAAGCATGGAGTGGTGATGGGTGGCTACTGGCAACATAAATATAGCACCTATTTAAATACGCAGTACACAAACAGAACAGGGATTTGGTTAGATGATCACTCAATAGAGACAAACTTAAAAGGTTATTATTCTGACAACTCATGGAACTGGAACGATTCAGCAACACATGCTTTCTAAATTACCCTATTCCTCCATGCAAGAATAACCACATGAAGGTGTAGCAAAAGTTTTGATATCCAAGATGGATTACCAGCAGTCCTCACACAATTCTATCTCAAGAGAAAATTAAGGGGCGCCTGGGTGGCTCAGTCAGTTAAGCGTCTGACTTTGGCTCAGGTCATGATCTCACGGTTCGTGGGTTCGAGCCTGGCGTCGGACTCTGTGCTGACAGCTCAGAGCCTGGAGCTTACTTCGGATTCTGTGTCTCCTCCTCTCACTCTGCCCTCCCCTGCTCATGCTCTGTCCCTCTCTATCTCTCAAGAATAAATAAACTTTAAAAAAAAAAAAGAGAGAGAATTAAAAAAAAGAAAAAATTAAAAAAAACAATGGGCAAGCACAGATATGGCAACACATCTCAATACAGATCAGGGGAAAAAATTCTCAATTGCAAAACTAATGGGATAGTTCCAATCACACATGAAATCATAACTGACCAAGGTCTAAATCTGTTTTTCATGCTTGAATGTGCACCTGGGAACCTTGTTAAAATGCATATCCTGATTCAGTATTCTGGGACAAGGCCAGAGATCCTTCACTTCTAACAAGCATACAAGTAACGCCAATGCTGCTGGTCTTCAGACCAAACTATGGCAGCTAGAATCTCTAGAGCACAATACCAAAGACCTGGAGTCTGGATCTCCTGTCATAAGCTTCCTGGGTTACCAGTGTCAACAACAAAGTCCCACAAAGCCACGAGGAACACAGGGGAATTTACTAGCCCAAGACAGTACCTTTACTATCCCAAGTCAGCCACCATAACCAGACTAAGGTGGCACTAGGTTATATTGAAACCACTGAACAACTATTAAGGGAGCTCTGAAAAACAGGACACATGTCAGATCATGGCCATGCTCCAGGTACTATAGCTGGCCACTAAGGATTGCCTGAATTGTTCCTCAGGCAGAGAACATTAACTGAGTATAAACTCCCACCTAAGGCTAATAAAATGATAATAATTAAGAACTCAATACTGCAAGAAAAATAGAAGAACTAGTAGTAGAAAAGAGATTTCAACAAATTATGAAAAAAGAAGAATAGAACAGAGAAACCAACTGCCCAGCACAACAGACAGCCTTCAGGTTTAAGGTCAACAGACCAGCAAAAACTAACAGATTCTATTTTATAGACTCTTCTGTAAAGAAACTGAATAAGAATAATTATAGACTCTTCTATAAAGAGACTGAATAAGGACAATTGATCTAATTTTGTGCTAGAAAGGAAAAAAAAAAAAAGAGAAAAAGAAGAAGAAAGGGAATGGAGGGGGCAGGGAAGGGAAAGAAATGATATGAATTTCCTGAGAACTAGAACAGTGAGTATGAGTGCAGTGTGCTAAGCCCCCACCCCATCCATGATGGTATTTGTGACTCCCCCAGAGTCTGGGAACAGGAACAGGATCTTGATTAATTAATAGTCAAGTGAAGCCTAATAGTCAATAAGTCTAGCCACAAACACTGAGTTCCCAATTAGATTTCTTATTCACACAAAAAGATGGCTTGGAGGTAAAAGACCTGAAAAGCAAAACAAAATTGACCTCCTAAGCAATAGATAGTTTAAGAAACAACTTTAAAATAGAAACAAAACTTAGCATCTCTAGAGATTCAAGATTTTGTATCCACAAAACAGTAAGAAGTTGTGAAAAAGCGGTAAATTTAAAAATGCTCTTGGCAATTAAACATAAAGGTTTCAAAATATTCAGAAGGGGCAAAAGAGGGTCAGACATCTCCAAAAACTTACAGAAAAAAAGATGAAAACCTGAGAAAAATAGTAAGAGAAAAATAAGAGGAAGTCCTAAATCAATAATAAGGAGTTTAATTAAAAGAGAAAAATTATCAGGGTGCCTGGGTGGCTCAGTCGGTTCAGCGTCTGACTTCGGGTCAGGTCACGATCTCACAGTTTGTGGTTTGAGCCCCGTGTCAGGCTCTGTGCTGAGAGCTCAGAGCCTGGAGCCTGCTTCGGATTCTGTGTCTCCCTCTCTCTCTCTGCCCCTCCCCCACTCATGCTCTGTCTCTCAAAAAAAAGAGAAAAATTATCAAAGTTATGACAGCTAGAAGTATATAACCCAGAGCTGAAAAACATATATGAGTATTCAGACTCCAGAAGTCTCAAACGAAGTGTTCAGCATAAAAAGCAAATGAGTAATAAAAGACACATCTATAGACATGCTTAAAAAACTGAACACAAAGATCCTAAAAACGTTCAGAAAAAAAAAATACAGATCAGCTAGAAAGAAAGAATTGGAATGCATACATCTTCCCATCAGCCACAGTGAATGGTCAAAGACATTAAATGCCTTTAAACTTATTTTCTCTGCTAGAACTGATACATGAATTTAGCAAAGTTGCAGGATACAAAATCAATGTACAGAAATCAGTTGCATTCTTATACACTAATAATGAAGCAACAGAAAGACAAATAAAGAAACTGATCCCATTCACAATTGCACCAAGAAGCATAAAATACCTAGGAATAAATCTAACCAAAGATGTAAAAGATCTGTATGCTGAAAACTATAGAAAGCTTATGAAGGAAATTGAAGAAGATATAAAGAAATGGAAAGACATTCCGTGCTCATGGATTGGAAGAATAAATATTGTCAAAATGTCAATACCACCCAAAGCTATCTACACATTCAATGCTATCCCAATCAAAATTGCACCAGCATTCTTCTCAAAACTAGAACAAGCAATCCTAAAATTCATATGGAACCACAAAAGGCCCTGAATAGCCACAGTAATTTTGAAGAAGAAGACCAAAGCAGGAGGCATCACAATCCCAGACTTTAGCCTCTACTACAAAGCTGTCATCATCAAGACAGCATGGTATTGGCACAAAAACAGACACATAGACCAATGGAATAGAATAGAAACCCCAGAACTAGACCCACAAAAGTATGGCCAACTCATCTTTGACAAAGCAGGAAAGAATACCCAATGGAAAAAAGACAGTCTCTTTAACAAATGGGGCTGGGAGAACTGGACAGCAACATGCAGAAGGATGAAACTAGACCACTTTCTCACACCATTCACAAAAATAAACTCAAAATGGATAAAGGACCTGAATGTGAGACAGGAAACCATCAAAACCCTAGAGGAGAAAGCAGGAAAAGACCTCTCTGACCTCAGCCGTAGCAATCTCTTACTTGACACATCCCCAAAGGCAAGGGAATTAAAAGCAAAAATGAACTACTGGGACCTTATGAAGATAAAAAGCTTCTGCACAGCAAAGGAAACAACCAACAAAACTAAAAGGCAACCAACGGAATGGGAAAAGATATTTGCAAATGACATATTGGACAAAGGGCTAGTATCCAAAATCTATAAAGAGCTCACCAAACTCCACACCCGAAAAACAAATAACCCACTGAAGAAATGGGCAGAAAACATGAATAGACACTTCTCTAAAGAAGATATCCGGATGGCCAACAGGCACATGAAAAGATGCTCAACGTCGCTCCTCATCAGGGAAATACAAATCAAAACCACACTCAGATATCACCTGACGCCAGTCAGAGTGGCCAAAATGAACAAATCAGGAGACTATAGATGCTGGAGAGGATGTGGAGAAACGGGAACCCTCTTGCACTGTTGGTGGGAATGCAAATTGGTGCAGCCACTCTGGAAAACAGTGTGGAGGTTCCTCAAAAAACTAAAAATAGACCTACCCTATGACCCAGCAATAGCACTGGTAGGAATTTACCCAAGGGATACAGGAGTGCTGATGCATAGGGGCACTTGTACCCCAATGTTTATAGCGGCACTTTCAACAATAGCCAAATTATGGAAAGAGCCTAAATGTCCATCAACTGATGAATGGATAAAGAAATTGTGGTTTATATACACAATGGAGTACTACATGGCAATGAGAAAGAACGAAATATGGCCCTTTGTAGCAACATGGATGGAACTGGAGAGTGTGATGCTAAGTGAAATAAGCCATACAGAGAAAGACAGATACCATATAGTTTCACTCTTATGTGGATCCTGAGAAACTTAACAGAAACCCATGGGGGAGGGGAAGGAAAAAAAAAAAAAAAGAGGTTAGAGTGGAAGAGAGCCAAAGCATAAGAGACTCTTAAAAACTGAGAACAAACTGAGGGTTGATGGGGGGTGGGAGGGAGAGGAGGGTGGGTGATCGGTATTGAGGAGGGCACCTTTTAGTGGAAGAGAGCCAAAGCATAAGAGACTCTTAAAAACTGAGAACAAACTGAGGGTTGATGGGGAGTGGGAGGGAGAGGAGGGTGGGTGATCGGTATTGAGGAGGGCACCTTTTGGGATCAACACTGGGTGTTATGGAAACCAATTTGACAATAAACTTCATATATTGAAAAAAAAAACCATAAAAAAACCTTATTTCAACCTAGAATTCTACCTCTACCAGACTATCAAGAGAAGTACAAAATAAAGTCATTCTTGTATATAAAAGTCTACCTCTCAAGTCCCCTTTCTGTGGAAGTTAACTAAAGATGTATATAAGAAAAATGATAATAAAGACTAAGAAAGAAAAAGGCATGGATATAAGAAATAGTGGAAACAACTAGTACTCCTATGAAAAAAAATTCCATTCCAGGATAAGATCTGTGCAGAATGCCTGATATGCGATCAGTCCAAATAAGAAATTGGGTTCTAAATCTAATTATTTAAAAAAAAAAAAATGGAACTCTAGCTATAGTTGGAGTAAGTAAAAGTGCTGGATTTTATTGCTGACAAGACGAAGAAAAGTTTCTTCACTTAAAAAAGGGAAAAAACCCAGATCTTAGAAACTCCAGAAAAAGCAAGAAACTATATAAGAGTTCACAGATAAAGCAAAGAAAAACATGACATTTTGAGCAATAAATAGGACAACAAGAAAGGATATTCTATTTAATTGGGACAACAGAAACAGTCTCATTTGTATGGCATGGATACATAACGTGGATTCTTAAGAAATGTGATCCTAGGGGCGCCTGGGTGGCGCAGTCGGTTAAGCGTCCGACTTCAGCCAGGTCACGATCTCGCGGTCCGTGAGTTCGAGCCCCGCGTCGGGCTCTGGGCTGATGGCTCAGAGCCTGGAGCCTGTTTCTGATTCTGTGTCTCCCTCTCTCTCTGCCCCTCCCCCGTTCATGCTCTGTCTCTC
This sequence comes from Leopardus geoffroyi, assembly GCF_018350155.1. Taxonomy (NCBI): domain Eukaryota; kingdom Metazoa; phylum Chordata; class Mammalia; order Carnivora; family Felidae; genus Leopardus; species Leopardus geoffroyi. The sequence continues at coordinate 177,115,131 of NC_059328.1, read as the reverse complement.
TCTGTCCCAAAAATAAATAAACGTTGAAAAAAAAAAAATTAAAAAAAAAAAAAAAAAAGAAATGTGATCCTAGAACAATACTAGGCTTTACAATGTAAATTATTTGTAGCCATAGTAATATACTCCATATAAGTTTTCAACTTTTAGAATCAATTTTCAAACAAAAGATGGAAAACTTAAAAATGGTTATAAAAGAAAACAAATTGCTTGACAACATAAAAGTAGAGTGGACACAATTGAGAGAGGGAAGAGCAAGTAAGAGTTGGAGTGTTCGTAACCTCATCTAACATTATAGGAACTCAAGAAGCACTGTCTGAAGCTAGAGATCAAGAAAAGAAAGATGCAGAATCTATTTAGAATAGGAAAGGGAAAACAAAGGTAAGAGAACTCAACTCTTCTTTAATACTGAAATGTAAATAGATAAGATACTCAATTGAAAATTATAAAAAAATAATGTAACCACAATGCTTAAAATTAAAAACAAATACAAAGATAAAAACAGGAAGTAGGGATAGGGAGAGAGGGTTAAATATAAGCTGTAAATGTTATGTTCTTTTTTTACCTATACATATATTTAAGTAAAATGTTACAAGAACTTATTGCCACCTCAACTCCCCAGAAGAAAAATAATTGAGTTTCATTGGTAAACCAGAATTATTAAAGAACACTTTGTTGTATACCTGAGATTCTTCACAGTGGTACTGAAAGGATTCCATGTTGCCCATAACAGCAGTCCCCAGAACAGACATGAGAGCCATCTTATGATCAGATACTCTAGTTTTCTGCCAAATAACCGCCTAAGGATAAAAGACACAGATAACTTTGAATACAATTTAGATATACTAAACTCAAGTACTACACCATTTATTTCTGTATTTAGCATTCATCCCCAGCTTGTATTTTCAGTATCATTTAGAAGAGAAGCATAGGCTATACAGTCAGTCAGAACTCTGGTTCTGAATTTTAGTAACTGTATATGTTACAGCATAAAATCTATTTAACTTCCCCTAACCTCGGTGTTCTCTCTACAAGATGACTAACAATATTTATCTCCCAGAATTGTTGAAAGATGAAAATATACAATGTAGGCAAACACGAAGGCCAGTACCTAATCCTAAACTTTAGAATATATAATTCAAAGTACATTTAAATTGTTAAGCTAAATGATTTCTGTAAATAAACTTATATAAAAATTTGAGATAATGCATGCTCTTTAAAATTATCTTTGGGGTGCCTGGGTGGCTCAGTCGGTTAAGCGTCCAACTTCAGCTCAGGTCATGATCTCACAGTTTGTGGGTTTGAGCCCCACGTCGGGCTCTGTGCTGACAGCTCAGAGCCGGGTGGCTATTTCAGATTCTGGGTCTCCCTCTCTCTCTGCCCCTGCCCTGTTCATGCTCTGTCTCTGTCTCAAGAATAAATGTTAAAAAAAAAAATTTTTTTTAATAAAAAAAAATAAAATAAAATTATCTTTCTATATTACTTCTATCCCGACTTTCTCCAGGGTTTTTATTAAGAAAGGATGCTGAATTTTGTCAAATGCTTTTTCTGCATCGATTGACAGGATCATATGGTTCTTATCTTTTCTTTTACTAATGTGATGTATCACATTGGTTGATTTGCAAATACTGAACTAGCCCTGCAGCGCAGGAATGAATCCCACTTGATCACGGTGAATAATTTTTTTATATGCTGTTGAATTCGATTTGCTAGCATCTTGTTGAGAATTTTTGCATCCATATTTATCAGGGATATTGGCCTATAGTTCTCTTTTTTTGCTGGGTCTCTGTCTGGTTTGGGAATCAAACTAATGCTGGCTTCATAAAATAAGCCTGGAAGTTTTCCTTCCCTTTCTAATGAAAAGCCCACAGCTAATATCATCTTCAATGGGGAAAAACTGAGAACTTTTCCCCTGAGATCAGGAACATGACAGGGATGTCCACTCTCACCGCTGTTGTTTAATGTAGTGTTGGAAATTCTAGCATCAGCAAACAGACAACAAAATGAAATCAAAGGCATCAAATTTGGCAAAGATGAAGTCAAGCTTACACTTTTTGCAGATGACATGATATTATACATGGAAAACCTGACAGACTCCACCAAAAGTCTGCTAGAACTGATACATGAATTCAGCAAAGTCGCAGGATACAAAATTAACGTACAGAAATCAGTTGCATTCTTATACACTAATAATGAAGCAACTGAAAGACAAATAAAGAAACTGATCCCATTCACAACTGCACCAAGAAGCATAAACTACCCGGGAATAAACCTAACCAAAGAGGTAAAAGATCTGTATGCTGAAAACTATAGAAAGCTTATGAAGAAAACTGAAGAAGATACAAAGAAATGGAAAAACAGTCTGTGCTCATGGATTGGAAAAATAATATTGTTAAAATGTCAATACTACCCAAAGCAATCTACACGTTCAATGCAATCCCTATCAAAATTGCACGAGCATTCTTCTCGAGGCTAGAACAAGCAGTCCTAAATTTTTTTTTTTTAATGTTTATTTATTTTTGAGACAGAGAGAGACAGAGCATGAACGGGGGAGGGTCAGAGAGAGAGGGAGACACAGAATCGGAAGCAGGCTCCAGGCTCTGAGCCATCAGCCCAGAGCCCGACGCAGGGCTCGAACTCACGGACCATGAGATCGTGACCTGAGCTGAAGTCGGACGTTTAACCGACTGAGCCACCCAGGTGCCCCAAGCAGTGCTAAAATTTGTATGGAACCACAAAAGACCCCGAATAGCCAAAGTAATATTGAAGAAGACCACCAAAGCAGGAGGTATCACAATCCCAGGCTTTAGCCTCTACCACAAAGCTGTAATCATCAAGACAGCATGGTATTGGCACAAAAACAGACACATAGACCAATGGAATAGAACAGACTCCAGAATTGAACCCACAAAAGTATGGGCAACTAATCTTTGACAAAGCAGGAAAGAATATCCAATGGAAAAAAGACAATCTCTTTAACAAATGGTGCTGGGAGAACTGGACAGCAACATGCAGAAGGATGAAACTAGATCACTTTCTTACACCATTCACAAAATAAACTCAAAATGGATAAAGGACCTGAATGTGAGACAGGAAACCATCAAAACCCTAGAGGAGAAAGCAGGAAAAAACCTCTCTGACCTCAGCCGCGGCAATTTCTTACTTGACACATCCCCAAAGGCAAGGGAATTAATACCAAAAATGAACTATTGGGACCTCATGAAAATAAAAAGCTTCTGCACAGCAAAGGAAACAACCAACAAAACTAAAAGGCAACCAACGGAATGGGAAAAGATATTTGCAAATGACATATCGGAAAAAGGGCTAGTATCCAAAAGCTGTAAGGAACTCACCAAACTCCACACCCAAAAACCAAATAATCCAGTGAAGAAATGGGCAGAAAACATGAATAGACACTTCTCTAAAGAAGATATCCAGATGGCCAACAGGCACAAGAACAGATGCTCAATGTCACTCCTCATTAGGGAAATACAAATCAAAACCACATTGAGATACCACCTCATGTCAGTTAAAGTGGCTAAAAAGAACAAATCAGGAGACTATAGATGCTGGCGAGGATGTGGAGAAATGGGAACCCTCTTGCACTGTTGGTGGGAATGCAAATTGGTGCAGCCACTCTGGAAAACAGTGTGGAGGTTCCTCAAAAAATTAAAAATAGATCTACTCTATGACCCAGCAATAATACTGCTAGGAATTTACCCAAGGCATACAGGAGTGCTGATACATAGGGGCACTTGTACCCCAATGTTCATAGCAGCACTCTCAACAATAGCCAAATTATGGAAAGAGCCTAAATGTCAACTGATGAATGGATAAAGAAGTTGTGGTTTATATATACAATGGAGTACTACATGGCAATGAGAAAGAATGAAATATGGCCTTTTGTAGCAACGTGGATGGAACTGGAGAGTATTATGCTAAGTGAAATAAGTCATACAGAGAAAGATAGATACCATGTTTTCACTCTTATGTGGATCCTGAGAAACTTAACAGAAGACCATGGGGAAGGGGAAGGGGAAAAAAAAAAGTTAGAGAGGGAGAGAGCCAAACCATAAGAGACTCTTAAAAACTGAGAATAAACTGAGGTTTGATGGGAGGGAGGGGAAAGTGGGTGATGGGCACTGAAGAGGGCATCTGTTGGGATGAGCACTGGGTGTTGTATGGAAACCAATCTGACAATAAATTTCATATTAAAAAAAATGAAATAAAATAAAAATAATCTTTGTAATTACCCTTTATATACGGAACACTTACAAAAAGCTAAGTGAACCTCACAGACATAAAAGCTGAATAACGAGCCCAGATTTTTTCCACTGCAAATATGTAGTAGGGTAGTTTAAAAGAATCATGGTCCCGAGAGACTGACCAAAGTTTGAATGTGAAGTGCGCCATCAGGTGTGATATACTGCAATTCTTCAGTTAACAAGATCCAATTATAGTCAAATCTCTGGAGACCATCAATATAGTCATAAGTTGTTCACTCAACAAATATTTACATGGCACTTCCTAAATCCTGAGAAAAATGTGTAAAGGGGCTAGGAGAAAACATTAACATTCAAGGGACCTGCAGAAGAAAAATAGACTGAAAAGGAGTGGCCAGAAAGGCAGGAAGAGCTACCAAACAGTATGGTACACAGAACAAGAAAAATTTTTAAGAAGAAAGTAGTCATATTTGATCAATGTCAAGAGTCCAATGTCAAGAGTATGCAAAGATGTGGCCACAGGATTTAGCAATCAGTTCTAGGAAAGGAGAGTAAATAAAGCCAAATTTCAATGGCTGGATAGTGATTAAAGTGAGGACATTAAAAAAAAAAAAAAAAAAAAAAAGATGAACCTAGATAGTATTTCAGAAAGTTTGGCTGTAGGGGTTTCTGGGTGGCTCAGTTGGTTAAGTGTCCACCTCTTGATTTCAGCTCAGGTCACGATCTTACAGCTCAAGAGACTGAGTCCCATGTCAGGCTCTGCACTAACAGCGTGGAGCATGTTGGGATTCTCTGTCTCTCTCTCTCTCTCTGCCCCACCCCCCCACTCGTGAATACACTCTCTCTCATTCTCTATCAAAATAAATAAACATTTAGACAGTTTGGCTATAAACTGAAAGCACACAGGAATAATCGAGGCAAGTGTGGATCAAGGGTGGGTCTTAATATGACACACTTGAATCAGAAGCAATGAAGAAGAATGGGTACACACACAGGTAGGTTTATAGATTCAATGACTGGAGGTTGATAAGTTCCTCTTTGTTCTATTTTTTTTTTCCCTGTAATGTAGAAAAGTTACTGGTTGTGAGTGAAAACATACCGATTTAAATATCTGATTGCAGAGAAGGCTTGAGAAAGAGAGAGAGAGAGATAGACAGACAGAGAAAGAGAGGTTCTGACTTGACCAAAAGAGAGACCTTCTGACTGGCCAAACAAGCTCCTTAACATGACCAGGAACTTACACAGGCAGTTTTAAGTACTAACAATATTATATATACTAAAATGAAAGGTGAAGTAAATAGATTCATGTTGTCCTCTAACTGGCAGGTTAGGGGATAGTAATGAAGGAAAGTGCTCTTCTGGACATAACAATTAGCACTGACTCTGCATGTTGATGTTTATCATCTGTAAAGTACTGTTTTTAGAATCTTAAAGACAAACCTGCTTGGGAAAACACAGGTAGTACTCAGTAAGACAAAGTACCTGATATTTAACAGGAAAAACTTATTCCTAGGGTTTTATTAATACTAATTCAACAGGAGTTATGATTTAGGAAAAACTTACTTGGCACTACTATCATAGAAACTACTGTTAATTTTCACAACTATTTCATGTAGGTATTATTATCTCATTATGTAAATGAGGAAACTGAAGCTGATACTGACTGATTTACCCAAAGAAACTTAGATAGCAGGTCATGGAACCATGATTTATACCCAACTTTTATGGCTACAAACTCACTGTTTTTACTTTGCTAACATCCCTCCCCTCTCTAGTTAAAAACAGTAATAAGCTAGAGCCAATGCCAGACCCTAATTGGGAATTCTTAAAGAGAAATGCATTTTCATGTATAATTACCCTCCATGGCTATGTGATAACTATCTACTGTCTAATTAACTTGAGGGTATTAATGTATTCTCAAACCAAAATTATTTTTAATCTATTCATTTAAAGGTAAATAACTGGGGTCCCCCCCGAAAAAGAACACATACCAGAATAATGAAATCCAAAAAGATAGGGAACTACTATCCTATAATCCTAAAATCACAGTATTTTTCAGACTACAGCTGTCAGTACCAACCTTAATCTTATTATAACAGAGCCTTATACCTAAGGATTTCTAAATTTCCAATAATTTTCATTCATTAATATACATATAAATATAGATGTGCAGTAATTAGGCCCAAAGTGCACAGCAAAATGACAGAATGAGGAAGACAATTTAGGTATTGTTCCATCCTAAATTTCAACATCTCACTATTATGTATTGCTCTGAAAGTGATCTGAATTAGAAAAAAATATACAAACTACATGAAATCTAAGTATTAAAAAATATTAAACAATTAAAAATTGAGGTATAGGTTTAATGTGTATATTTCAAAACAAAAAATTATGTCTTGATAACTACATTTATACTTAAAGGACAATACACTGGACTATTTAAAACTGTCACTGCTCCAGGAAACATGGGATGAAGAATCACAAGAACATGTTTAATCTTTAATTTCATTACATATAATATATACTTATCCCAATTAATTAGAGAAACTGATTTTGAATTTTTTCAGCAAATATTTACTGAGCATTAACTTCATACCAGATTCCATGCTAAAAGCTGGGAATACAAAGATGAAAGGACAAGGAACTGGCTCTCAACAAGCTAAAAATATAAAAGGAAAACAAAATATTAAAATAATTATAATGCATAATACCTCCCAAAAAACAAAAATCCAGGGCTGGATGGCTTTCCAGGGGAATTCTCAAACATTTAAAGAAGAGTTAACACCTATTCTTTTGAAGCTGTTCCAGAAAATAGAAATGGAAGGAAAACTTCAAACTCATTCTATGAGGTCAGCATTACCTTGATTCCAAAACCAGACAAGGACCCCACTAAAAAGGAGAACTATAGACCAATTTCCTTGATGAACATGGATGCAAAAATTCTCAACAAGATACTAGCTAACCAGATCCAACAGTACATTAAAAGAATTATTCACCACAATCAAGTGGCACTTATACCTGGGATGCCAGGTTGGTTTAATGTCCTCAAATCAATGTGATATATTGCGTTAATAAAATAAAGAGTAAGAACCACATGATCCTCTCAATAGATGCAGAGAAAGCATTCGACAAAATACAGCATCCTTTCTTGATAAAAACCCTCAAGAAAGTAGGGATAGAAGGATCATACCTCAAGATCACAGAAGCCATATATGAGAGACCCACTGCTAATATCATCCTCAATGGGGAAAAACTGACAGCTTCCCCCTTAGGTCAGGAACATGACAGGGATGTCCACTCATACCACTGTTATTCAACATAGTATTGGAAGTCTTAGCCTCAGCAATCAGCCAACACAAAGGAATAAAAGATACCCAAACTGGCAAGGAGGAAGTCAAACTTGCACTCTTCGCTGATGACTTGATATTCTATACAGAAAACCCAAAAGATTCTACCGAAAAACCCAACTAGAATTGATTCATGAATTCAGCAAAGTTGTAGGATATAAAATCAATGCACAGAAATCAGTTGCATTTCTATACACCAATAATGAAGCAACAGAAAGAGAATTCAAAGAATTGATCCCATTTACAATTGCACCAAAACTCATAAAATACCTACAAATAAACCTAACCAAAGAGGTGAAAAATCTATACACTGAAAACTATAGAAAGCTTATAAAAGAAACTTAAGACACACACACACACACACACACACACACACACACACAGGAAAAATATTCCATGCTCATGGATTGGAAGAACAAATATTGTTAAAATGTCAATACTACCCAAAGCAATCTACATATTTAATGCCATCCCTATCAAAACACCAGCATCCTTCACAGAGCTAGAACAAACAATCCTAAAATTTGTATGGGACCAGAAAAGACCCTGAATAGCCAAAGCAATCCTGAAAAAGAAAACCAAAGCTGGAGGCATCACAATTCTGGATTTCAAGCTGTATTACAAAGCTATAATCATCAAGACAGTATATAGTGGCACAGAAACAGACACTCAGATCGATGGAACAGAATAGAGAACCCAGAAATGGACCCACAAACATATGGCCAACTAATCTTTGACAAAGCCGGAAAGAATACCCAATGGAATAAAGACAGTCTCTTCAGCAAATGGTGTTGGGAAAACTGGACAGCCAAATGCAGAATGAACCTGGACCATTTTCTTACACCATACACAAAAATAAACTCAAAATGGATGAAAGACCTAAAAATAAAACAGGAAGTCATCAAAATCCTCGAGGAGAAGGCAGGCAAAAACCTCTTTGACTTCGGCCACAGCAACTTCTTACTCAACACATCTCCGGAGGAAAGGGAAACAAAAGCAAAAATGAACTATTGGGACCTCATCAAAATAAAAAGCTTCTGCACAGCGAAAGAAACAATCAGCAAAACTAAAAGGCAACCAACGGAATGGGAGAAGATATTTGCAAATGACATATCAGATAAAAGGTTAGTATCCAAAATCTATAAAGAACTTACCAAACTCAACACCTGAAAAACAAAGAATTCAGTGAAGAAATGGGCAAAAGACATGAACAGACACTGTTCAAAATAAGACATCCATATGGCTAACAGACACATGAAAAAAATGCTCAACATCACTCATCATCTGGGAAATACAAATCAAAACCACAATGAGATACCACCTCACACCTGTCAGAATGGCTAACGTTAACAACTCTGGCAACAACAGATGTTGGTGAGGATGCGGAGAAAGAAGATCTCTTTTGCACTGCTGGTGGGAATGCAAACTGATGTAGCCATTCTGGAAAACAGTATGGAGGTTCCTCAAAAAATTAGAAATAGAACTACCCAACGACCCAGCAATTACACTACTAGGTATTTATCCAAAGGATAAAGGTGTGCTGTTTTGAAGGGACACATGCACCCCAATGTTTGTAGCAGTGCTCTCAACAATAGCCAAAGTATGGAAAGAGCCCAAATGTCCATCAACAGATGATTGGATAAAGAAGATGTGGTATGTGTATAAAATGGAGTAGGGGCGCCTGGGTGGCTCAGTCGGTTAAGCGGCCGACTTCCACTCAGGTCACGATCTCGTGGTCTGTGAGTTTGAGCCCTGCGTCAGGCTCTGTGCTGACTGCTCAGAGCCTGGAGCCTGTTTCGGATTCTGTGTCTCCCTCTCTCTCTGATCCTCCCCCGTTCATGCTCTGTCCTCTCTGTCTCAAAAATAAATAAACGTTAAAAAAATAAAAATAAAAAAATGGAGTATTACTCGGCAATCAAAAAGAATGAAATCTTGCCATTTGCAACTACGTGGATGAACTAGAGGGTATTATGCTAAGCGAAATTAGTCAAAGACAAGTATCATATGACTTCACTCATATGTGGAATTTAAATACAAAACAGATGAATACAGGAGAAGGGAAGCAAAAATGATATAAAAACAGGGAGGGGGACAAAACATAAGAGACTCTTAAATACAGAGAACTGAGGGTTGCTGGAGGGGTTGTGGGCAAGAGGCATAGAAGAAGACACTTGTTGGGATGAGCAATGGGTGTTATACGTAGGGAGTGAATCACTGCATTCCACTCCTGAAATCATTATTGCACTATATGCTAACTAACTTTGATGTAAATTAAATAAAAATAAATAAAAATTATAATGCATTATAAAAACCGCTATTACGAAACACAGAGGAGGCATTGTAGAAGAAACCTAGGTCTACTTCACAGAGCCAAATGCATGTGCAGTGAGACCTGAAAGGAGCTGGCCATCCACAAATCATGGGAAGGGCAATGCTGACAGATAGAAGGGCACATGCAACACATGGAAGCATAGAGAATATGCCTTTGCTGGGGATGGAAGCTGGACAGAAAGGAGCAAGATCCTGAATGAACTATCATACCATGGAAGCAAGTTTATAGTTTATTTTACATGCAATGCAGAGTCACTGGAGAAACACATCTAGTTGGGAAAATGCCTGATCACACAGATATCAGAAAAAGATCTTTGGATTTTAAGGACATTATGTTAAGTGAGAAAAGTCAGACAAAGAAAGATAAATACTATATGATATCATTCATATATGGAATGTAAAGACAAACTTGTAGAAATCAGAGAATAAAATGGTAGTTACTAGGGGATGGGGAAATAGGACAGATGTTGTTTAAAGGTACACACTTGCAACAAGTAGTAAATAAGTCCTAGAGATCTAATGCATAATATAGCAAATACTGACAACAGTATTGCATAATAATCATTAAACTTGTTATGAGAGCAGAACCTAATTATCCCAACCACTAAAGAAAATTATGTAATATGACAGAAATACTTATTGCTACAATGGTAACTATATTACAATATATAAATGTATCATTTAACATGCTGTACATCTTTCTTTTTAATTAAAAAAAATTTTTTTTACATTTTATTTTTGAGAGACAGAGCACAAGTGGGGGAGGGGCAGAGAGAGAGAGAGGGAGACACAGAATCCAAAGCAGGCTCCAGGCTCTGAGCTGTCAGCACAGAGCCCGATGCGGGGCTTGAACCCACAGACCGTGAGATCATGACCTGAGCTGAAGTCAGATGCTCAACCAACTGAGCCACCTAGGTGCCCCATAACATGCTGTATATATCTTGAATTTATGTAATAGGTAAACTGTATTTAAATCAAAATGATCTTTTATAACAATGACTTATTGAGAACTGAAACTAAAGTAATATGGATTTTTAAAAATGTGATTGTATTAATTCAACTCAAAGTGTCTCAACTTATACTGAGGACATGCAAAATTGATGAAGTTCACATTCATAAAATATTCCCATTAAGCCCTGAGGACTGTGTGTGATTCCTGGCACACTAGCTGTAAAGTTACCAATTTTTCTTCCACTTACCAAAAAACAAAGTGGAATACAAGTTAGTGAAAATGACATTTACAGGATTATTCCTCTAGTTTTTTTTTTTTTTTTTTAAGGTAAAACATTTGTAATCTCTGGTATTTTACTAATATTAATACTGTGGTTGAGACTGGTCTAGGTAATAGAACCACACATATTGCTAAGAGGGGAACAGAACACGGATAAACTAAGGGACATGAAATAGACTTAATGTGACTTGGTGACTGACTGCATGTGGAGAGGAAGAAAAGAAGAATCAGGAATGTAACGGTGTCTCTGGTATCAAGAACACTGTCATATACCCAATAGGGCACAACAAACAATTTGTTGAAGGAGTGAACATTTGTAGAATACATTTTTCTAGAGAAAAGTAACCTGAGTGGAATTGAAAACTACTTCTTTATTTTTAAAAATTAAGACTGGGTTGTCATCTCACTACATGGGTTAGAAATTATAGTCTTTGGGGCACCTGGATGGTTCAGTAGGTTAAGCATCTGACTCATGATCTCAGCTCAGGTCTTGAACTCAGGGTAGTGAGTTCAAGCCCCAAGTTAAGCTCCATGCTGGGTGCGGGGGCTTAAAAAAAAAAAAAAAAAAAGGAAAGAAATTATAGTCTTTGTCTACTAATTTACTTTAGGAAATCCAAAGGAACCTCTATTTTTCTTTCATTTTTAAAATATTACACTTTTATTGAGATACAATTCATAAACCATACAAATTCTCCCATTTTAAGTGTATAAGACAATGGTTTTCAGTATATTTACAAGGTTATGTAACTATCACAACTAATTTTAGAACAATTTTATCATTACAGAGAAACCCTGTACCTATTAACACTCTCCATTCTCTGCCACCTTTACCCAAGGTGATCACTAATTTACCTTCTGTCTCTATAAATTTGCCTACTTGGGGTTTTTCATATAAATGGAATCACACAATACATAGTTTTTTGTGAGTGGTTTCCTTTCATTTAATGTAACATTTTCAAGGCTTATCCATGTTGTACCAGTGCCCCCTTCTTGTTGTTGTTGTTGTTGTTGTTGTTGTTTTGAAGGAGATTTCACGACATTTGGCTTTAGATGTGAGATTTTTCCCTAGATCACATGAGATTTGTCAATAGTAATGAGGGGAGGATTAGGGGGAGAGGGAGAGAGAATTTTAAGCAGGTTCCATACCCACTGCAGAGCAGAGCCCAGCATGGGGCTCAATCTCACAAACCATGAAACGATGACCTGAGTTGAAATCAAGAGTCAGACACTTAATCAACTGAGCCATCCAGGTGGCACTCTCCTTCCTTTTTTAATGATTAAGTAATATTCCATCGTATGGATATATTTTTGAACTATCCTTTCACTGGATGATGTATGTTTGGATTATTTCTACCTTTTGGCTATTATGAATGATGTGGGTATGAACATTCATGTGCAAGTTTTTGTGTGAAATACGTTTCCATTTCTCTTGGGTATGTTCCTAGAAGTGAAATTGCTGGGTAATATGGTAACTATTTTTTGAGGAAATGCCAGACTGCAATCTTTACATTTCCTGTACGTTTGCATGTAAAAAGACAAAGAACTGCTGGATTCTTTTTTTTTTTAATGTTTCTTTATTCATTTTTGAGAAAGAGAGAGAGCAGAGGAGGGGCAGAGAGAGAGAGGGAGAGAGAGAATCCAAGCAGGCTGTCTGTGCAGAGCCTGTTGCGGGGCTCCAACTCACAAACTGTGAGATCATGACCTGAGCCGACATTAAGAGTCGGCCGCTTAAACAACTGAGCCACCCCAGTGCCCCTGCTGGCTTCTGAATTATAGCTGTTATTTTAAGCCAGCTATTAGCTGGTGTTTTAAGGAAAAATATTCAAAATAACAGAAAGTAGGCAAAGTTCTGAATAATGTACGGGAATAAAGTGCCCCTGCCTCAAACTTTCCATATCACAAGTTACTCTAAACAAGGAACAGTTGAGCAATAACAATTTATTCACAAAAAGTTTATCTCTTTAAAGCTACATCTCTGATATATACATGTAAAGATGTTTTAAAAAGTAGTCAAGAAAATATTTCAAGAAAATTAATGTTTTAAGATTTCTAAATTTCCTGCACTGAATACACATAAAACTTGTAATACTTCTAATGTAAATATATTATTTTAGTTTGTATTAGAGTGCTGCCTCAGGTGATGTCTAAAGATATAAATCTTAGCTGCTGATTAATCCAAACATGTTATTTCACTGCCTGACCTGATAAATAGCTAGTGCACAGGATTGCAAAAAAGATCACTTGAAGAAGTGGGTTCTAAAAAAGCTATCAAACATAAGAATAATTAAATGTAGAATTTCTTTTCTTAAAGTGAACATGGCTAGTAGTTCTGGAACAACATTTCACAGTAGGCGATTATTGCATCAGATAAATGGGGCTAATTTAGGAGCATTTTCTAAATGAGTTACAGTTGGGATAGCAGTAAATGATAAAGAGGTCTGCCAACAAATTAAATCTTCACTTTAACTTAGGCAAAGTAAAATTCATTTTCAAAAAAAAAGAACCCATTGTGGAAACAATGGATGAAAAATTTTTTAAATGTGGTAATTAAAAATTAAGGATCTTTGTTTTTAAAGAAACTCAATTTTTAAATACTGTATTTTCTACAGCAAATAGTTTTTAGTTTAGTTTGTTTTCTCCACCATTTCATCAATCCTGTATTCTTTTCTAAAAGAGATTTTCTTTTCACTTCTTGAAGTTTTGCATATATTTTGCCCTAAGGCTGAAAGCTTAACATGTGCTAAAAATACACACACATACCCCCATATGTTTTCTATCTAGGTCATACAAAGTTGGAGCATCTGGATGTGCCAAGTAAGAATCTGACTCTAGTCAGTACGATGACAGTGCAAAAACACCTCAATAAAAAATATATTATTACATGCACATTAAGTAATTGATTGACATTAGCCAAATATATCTTGTCACTCTTCCTATTTCATTGACTTATACTATTTGAAGGAAGTGATTAGATGAGATACTCAGTATTAAAGTAGTAAGCCTCAACTGTGAAGTCAATTTGCAATAGCAGGAAAAAGGAGGCTGCACACAGGTGATGTACAATTAACTAAAAAATGCATTGCTACTAACACTGCCTGACCAAAGGTGACTCATTCTAGAATATGAAATAAAAAGTATACATATTGGCCTAGACTGCAATCAAACCTTTGAAACAGATAATATGCACAGATATACTAATAAGTTCGCATCTGAATTTCTTTAAAAAAGCTTTAACTACTTTCAATATAATTATCACTACTGCTAAAAGAATATCACATTGTATTAACATCATAAACATTCATATGACTTGATTCTTGCTAAGTACCCACAGACTAAAAAAGGAAGAGTAAAATTTATTCAACACAAGTCTGAATTTAGTATCTCTTATCCTTACTTTTACTCAGCTTCAATGTCTCTTATTCTATATTCATTTTTTGAAATAGAGTATACATAATAATTTTTCCTGAAGATTACAAAGAAATTAGTACCAGTAACTTCACCTATGGGAGGGGAAGCTTATAGGAGCTCATTAAGAGTAATTTTTTCACTGTACCTTTTCTATTTTTTTTGGTTTTTGAACCCTGTAAAGATAGGATTTTTCAAAAAGTTTAATAAAAATTTAAAAACATGAAATTAATCTTTACATAACTTTCAAAGGAAGACTGTAGATACTCTTTGTGGTATTTAAAACAAGAAAGATTATTTCCAAGATTTCATTAATCTTATTAGAAATGTTTTTCTAATAATCTTTCAGATTAGCCTTTCTGAAAGTGCTTTCATCTTGGAACCCTGAACCATCACTTCCATCCATATTTAACTTTACAGAAAAGGTTATGTGCAAATCAAGCTGCTTTTGCTTTGTAACTATTTGATTTCAGCTTTTCCTCTTTATTCTCACTGAATAGAATACCTTTTCTATTACAATTTATTTTTCATGAGATATTTCTTCTCCAAACTTGCTGATACTTCTAAGTGAAGCTATCCCGACCATCTCATCTGCAACGCAACTCCATCCTCTACATGGTTCTCTAGTTCTCTTCGCAGATAAAGACCAATAATGAATAGAAAATCCAGACAGAAGATCAATAAGGAAATGGAAGACCTGAACATTACAGACCAAACAGACCTAACAGACCTATACAGAACAATCCACTCAACAGCAGAATACATCATCTTCTCAAGGTCACATGGATCTTTCTCCAGGACAGATCAAGTGTTAAGACAAAACAAATCTTAACAAATTTAGGCAGATTGAAACATATCAAGGAATTTTTTTTGACCACAATGGAATGAAACTAGAAATCAATAGGAAGAAAAGTAGAAAAGTCACAGTATGTGGAAATTAAATAACACACTCCTAAACAACCACTGAGTCAAAGACACAAGAATATCAGAAAATACTTTAAGGTAAATGAAAGACAATGTACCAAAACTTATGGGATGCAGTAAAAGCAGTACAGTTTATCCAGAGCAATAACACATTAAAAAAGAAAGATGTCAAATAAACAACCTAACTAGCCTAACCAACCAACTTTTCTAGCACCTGAAGGAGCTAGAAAAACAATAAACTAAGAGCAAAGTTAGCAGAAGGAAGGAAATAAAGATTAGAACAGAACTAAATTAAAGAGAAAATAGAAAAACAGCAGAAAAAAAACCTAAGAGTTGGTTTTTTTGATATAGTATATTAACAAAATAAAGGATAAAAATTGCATGATTGTCTCAACAGGTGCAGAAAAAGCATTTGACAGAACTCAACACCATTTCATGATTAAAAACTCAATAAACTAGGAATAGGAGGAAAGTACCTCAACATAATAAAAGCCATCTATGAAAATCCCATAGCAGCCATTACACTCCATGGTAAAAAACTAAAAGTTTTTTTTTTTTGAGATCAGGAACAAGACAAGGATGCCTGTTTCTGCCACTTCTATTCATCATACAACTTAAAGTCCTGGCTAAAGCAATTAGGCAAGAAAAAGAAATAAAAGGCATCCAAACCAGAAAGGAAGAAGTAAAACTGTCCATGTTTGCAGATGACATGATCCTATACATAGAAAACCCTGAAGACTCCATCAAAAACCTGTTAGGGGGTACGTAAGTGGCTCAGTTGGGTTAGCATCTGACTCTTAATTTCAGCCCAGGTCATGATCTCATGGTTCATGGGTTTGAGACCCATGTTGGGCTCTGCACTGACAGCACAGAGCCTACTTGGAATTCTCTCTCCCTTTCTCTTTGCCTCTCCTCTGCTCTTTCTCTCTCTCAAAATAACAAAAATATCATATTAAAAAAAAAAACTTAGAACTAATAAATTCAGTAAAGTTGCAAGATACAAAATCAACATACGAAACCAGCTACGTTCCTATCCACTAACAATGAGCTATCTGAAAAAGAATTAGAAAAACAATCCCATTTACAAGAGCACCAAAAAGGAAAAAAATACTTAGGAATAAATTTAAAAGGTGAAAGACTTGTAGGTTGAGAACTACAAAACACTGACAAAAGAAATTAAAGATGACAAATGAGTAGGCATCCTGTGTTCATGGATCAGAAGATTTAGTACTACTAAAATGTCCATATTACCCAAAGCACTCTACAAATTCAATGCAATTCCTACCAAAAATCCTAATGACATTCTTTATAGAAATAGAAAAACATAATTCTAAAACTCATGGAACCACAAAAGACCACAAACAGCCAAATCAATCCAGAGGTAAAGAACAAAACTGGAGACATCACACTACCTACTTTCAAAATATATTACTACAGTAAACACAACAGTATGGTACTGACATAAAGACAATCATAAAGGCAGACAGAAAAGAGTAGAAAGCCCAGAAATAAATCCATGCATATATGGTCAACTGATATCTGATGAGGGTGTCAAGAACACACAATGCAGAAAGGAGAGTCTCTTCAACCAACAGGGCTGGAAAAATGATATCCATATACAAAAGAACGAAGTTGGACCCTTATCTTACATTATACATAGAAATCAATTTAAAATTAATTAAAGACTTAAATATAAGACCAAAAATTGTAAAACTCCTAAAAGAGAAGACAGGAGAAAATCTTCATGATGCTGATCTTGGCAATGATTTCTTTGAAATTACACCAAAAGCACAAGCAACAAAGAAAAACAGACAAGAGGGACTAATCAAACTAAAATGCTTCTGCACAGCTAAGGAAGCTATCAACAAAATGAAAAGGTAACCCATGGAATGGTAGAAAACATGTACATACTATATATCTAATGATTAATCTCCAAAGTATGTAAGGCACTCCTACAACTCCCTAACAAAAACACTAATACCAACGAAAAAATGGGTGAAGACCTTGAACAGACATTTATCCAAAGAAGAAAATATAAAAGGCCATCAGATATGTGAAAAAATGCTCAATCTCACTAATCATCAGGTAAATGCAAATTAAAACCACAATGAGGTATCACCTCACACCTGTCAGGATGGCTATTATCAAAAACTGAAAAGATAAATATTGAGGAAGATGTGGAAAAACTGGAACCCTTGTATACTATTCATGAGGATGCAAATACTATGGATATAGTATGGAGGTACCTCAAAATATTAAAAATAGAACTACTATATGATCTAGGAATCCAATCTCATGACAGAGTATTTATTCAAAGGAATTGAAAGCAGGCTCTGAAAGTGGTATTAGCACTCACATTCACTGCAGTACTACATACAACAGCCAGGATGTGGAAACAACTTAAATGTCCACTGACAGATCAATGGTTAAAGAAAATGTAGTATATCCATTTGATAGAATATTATTCAGCCTTAAAAAAGGAAATTCTGTAATATGTGACAACATGGAGGATTCTTGGGGATATTATGCCAAGTGAAATAAGCCAGTCACAGAAAGACAAATATATGATTCTGCTTATATGAGGCATTTAAAATAGTTAAGTTCATTAAATCAAAGAATGGAATGGTAGTTATCCAGGGGATGGGGGGGAGGGGAAAATAGGGAGTTACTAATGAATGGGCATCAAATTTCAGTTAAACACAATTAAGTTCTAAAGATCTGCTGTGTAACATTGTACCTCTAGTCAACAATATTGCACTGTATCCAAAAAAGATTAAGAGGTAGCTCTCATGTTAAGTGTTCTTGACAAAATAATGTTTAGAAAGAAAGAGATAAACACCAAATCCAGAGATTCTGAGCTTCTAATACTCCCATCAGCTGGCTCCTGGTGTTTCCCTGATGGTACTTCTCTTCCCAAGCATCCTATTTTATTCAGGCAAATGTCCTGGTAATAGATAACCTTATTTTCTAATTTTATGCCTTTTTTTTGAGAGAGAGAGGGAGAGAGAAAGTGTATGCCCGCATAGGGGTGGGACAGGTAGGGGGGAGAGAGAGAGACAGAGAGAGACAGAGAGACAGAGAGACAGAGAGAGAGAGAGAGAGAGAGAGAGAGAGAGAGAATCTTAAGCAGGATCCATGCCCATAACACAGTGCAACACGGGGCTTGATCTCACAACCGTGAGGTCATGACCTGAGCCAAAATCAAGAGTTGGAGGCTTAACCAACTGAGCACCCAGGTACCCCTTGTGCCTCTTTTTAAAAACAAGCAGTAAGTTTTGGGGCGCCTGGGTGGCTCAGTCGGTTGAGCGTCTTGACTTCGGCTCAAGTCATGATCTCGCGGTTTGTGAGTTCGAGCCCCGCATCAGGCTCTGGGCTGACAGCTCAGAGCCTGGAGCCTGTTTCAGATTCTGTGTCTCCCTCTCTCTCTGCCCCTCCCCTGCTCATGCTCTGTCTCTGTCTCAAAAATAAAAAACACTTAAAAAAAAAAAAAAAAAACAAGCAGTAAGGTTTAAAGCTAACAACTAACATCCAACTTGGAGATGATTAACTTTCCTTTCTTAATTGACTAGTTACCAAAACCTTTATTGATGAGGTAACAATAACTTCACTTCAAAACCTCATTTTTTGTTTGTATTAGATTCTTTTTAAAGTGAAATCAAAATTATGTCAGAGTAATACATGAAGGTAACTACACATTAAAAGTGAAAGTCAGATACACCCATCCAGGGATATAAAAGCGATGTAGCATTATCATTTTCCTAGGCATGTAAATTAAATAAATCAGATACCCTCAGATCTTTTGTGTTCATTTTCCACATGCAGTCAGTCAACCAGTCTCATTGATTCTTCCTTATAATTGCTATCACAGACACTCTTTGCTTTCTTTGTCAATGTATTTATCCTTATTCAGGCCCAAGGTGCCTGGACTTTTGTTAACAGCTTAAAGCTGTAACACTTACTGCTCAAAGCCTCCTACAATTCTTTCCTGCACACTACTGCCAAACTAATGTCAGAGTTAACACCTTGATCATTTCCCTATTCCCAATTTTCTATTAAAAAGAAACAAAAAAGATTCAGCCTAGCATTCTTTTATATTCTTTTTATTCTTTTATAATCTAGCCTCAAATTATCTTTCACTTATCTATCTTCCTCTACTTCTCTATATAAAATACCTGACTCACCTAAACTGATTTAACTGCCTGTAAATGTGTAACCTACCTATACCTTTTATCTTCACACTATTTCTCTACCTAGAATGATTTGATCCATTTATCCATATTAGCAAATTCTATAATATAGACTCACCCACCTGGGGCGGGGGGGGGGGGGGTCCTAGATGAAATTACAAGTTGTGTCTACTTCACTACAGGTTGTGTCTACTTCAATAATATCCACATCTGCCTAGAGACCAAAGTCAGCCCTCCCTTTTCTCAGACTTTCTATGAGTTCCCCAGAAGGAAAAGGAAGTGTTTCAGGTCTAAGAGCCGATACTTGCTATTTTGCTACCTCTCTGTTCCAGTTGCTGTCTTTAATCTTTAGTGACCTCATCAGCCTGTATCATAAGTGCTTAACTACCTACATTCACAATTTAGTATGCACTAGTGCCATTCATGTGATGGAGCACTCCTGTCCTCCATGCTCTGAACCCTTGATTACATTCATTTACCACCTATTTTTTTTGAGCACCTACATGAAATACTACTGTAGGCTCTAGGAGTACAGCAGTGAGACAGTAGTAAAACACCTTTCCTCTCATGGAAATTATATTCTAGAGAAGAGAAAGACAATAAATCAAGATAAGTACAATATATAGCATATTAGATGGTTATGAGTTTTAAGAAGAAAAATAGAGCAGGAAAATGTGTGTGGGACAGGGGAAATGACTGCAATTTTAGGGT
Organism: Leopardus geoffroyi; assembly: GCF_018350155.1. Lineage (NCBI taxonomy): Eukaryota > Metazoa > Chordata > Mammalia > Carnivora > Felidae > Leopardus > Leopardus geoffroyi. The sequence continues at coordinate 177,094,775 of NC_059328.1, read as the reverse complement.
GGCTAAAGAAAGCCTGAGAAGTTTTAAAAGATGAGATTGAGCCAAATGTATACAAAAATGTTCTAGGCAAAGGAACTACAAACACAAAGGTCCTGAATTGGAAGTATGACTAACAAGTTCAAGGAACAACAAGGAGGCTAGTTCAACTGAAACAAAGTGAGTAAGAGGAAAGAAATAAATGACATCAGATGAAATGGTGAATCAGATCATCTACAAAAGGGAAGCAAACTACAGGCCAAGGGGCTGATTGCCTTTAAATTTTCTTTTTGAAGTTTTCCAGTCTGTGGCTGCTTTCATGCTACAAAGGCAAAACTGAAGAGTTGTAAGAGACTGTATAGCCCCCAAACCCCAAAATATTTACTATATGATTCTTTTTTTTAAACAAAGTTTACTGACCTGGATGTAAAACTGATAGGCCATTTACAAAGGCTTTGATTTTACTCTGATATGGAAACTCATTAAAGAGGAGTTGCATGATCTGACTTACGCTTTTACAGAATGACTCTAGTTATTGGGCAGTAAACAGACTTAAAACAGCAAAGAAGGAAGTGGAGAGATCCAATTAGGATACTATTAAAAAAACCCAGGTGAGAGATGATGGTGGCTTGAACCACAGTGGTAGTCACGACATGGTGAAATCTGGTTAGGTTTTACATATATTTTGAAGGTAGGCCTACAGAATTTACTCTTGAATCAAAGTGAAAGAGAATCAATAGTCAAGGATAATCTTAAGGCATTTGGTTTGCCACCTAGAAATACAGAATTCTCATATATTGATGGGAAAGGCTGTGGAAAAAGTTCCAGAAGAGGAGATACAAAGCTCAGTTTTTGACAAGTTAAATGTGTCAAATTATCATTACCAAATACGCAGAGGATTTCTGGGTGGTAATCAGAGTTTGGAGTTCAGGGGAGAGTTATAGAATGGAGATAAAAATTTAGGAGTCATCAATGGATAAATGATATGTAAAGTCATTTGAATAAGCACACTATGAAAATGTGTATATATACACACACACACACACATATATACAAGAGAGTAAATTGTAGGACACTACAAGTTTAGAAGTTAGGATATGAAATGCAACTAGAGGACTGATGTAGAAAGAAAGATAGGAAAAAAGCAAGTTGTGCAGACTTAGAAGCCAAGTTAAAAAGTGTTTCAAGGATGGGAAGATCAACTGTGGCAAATGCTAACTAAGATAAGGACTGAGAAGTGACTACTGGATTTAGCAATGTGGAGGTAAATGGTGCCCCTGACAAGAGCAGTTTTGGGAAAGTGGTAGAGAAAAACTGAGAGAAAATAGGTTCAAGAGAAAATGGGAGGACAGTAATTGGAGACAATGAATAAAGACAACTATTTCTAGAAGAGGTGCCCAAGTCAGCTTTTCCTAGGAACGTGGGGAGTACATCCATAGTGATGGAAGGGAAGGCTGATGTATGGACACAGCTGCAGATAGGTGGATAGATTTGTGGAAGTCCTTTCCTGATTGCCTCAATTTTCTCACTAAAATAGGATGTAAGGTCAGATGACAGTGAAGACGGAAAAGAAGGTGTTGGCTGTCTGAGGACAGGACAGATGAAATGGCCATTTGGGACCTTGCCAATCAATGTGTAGTTCATGGACAGCAGCAACCACATCATTTGGAGGCTTGTTGAGAATGTACAATCTCAGGCCCTTTCTAACTTACTAAATCAGAATCTGCATCCTGAAATCCCAGGTGATCTACATACACATTACAGTCTGTTTAAAGCACTGATGTAGGAGATCAGGAGAGAAAAATGCACTAGAGAAACACAGTATGACTGCCAGGCAGCACTAAAATTAGTGATCATGAATTTAAAGTGGTACTAGTCAGGATGGGTGTGTATTTTCTTCTACAACATTCAGCTTGGTTCAGGCACCAAGAGGACAAAAAGATGGCTTTCACCAGGATTTGGTTAGTCAAACAAGCACAGTTCAGTGAGAGAGAAGCAAGAAACTAAGGGAGTACCCAAGGACAGCATGGTAATTACGGACCTTATAATTTAAGCAGAGAAATGAGGAAAAAATGGGATAAAAAACAATTAAAAGATGGTAGGATCAATGGATTACAGGTCCAGTAGAGTCTGAAGGTTGCTGGATGGAATAAGCTGGGGACACAGGAGGTCATGGTCAGAGAGTGAAATACTTAGCAATGAAATTATGGAGGAAGTGGTTTTTGGCAATGACAAAGTCTATGGTATAGCTACTGGAATTAATAGCTACAGTAGGGTGGAAAGAACAATCACTGGAGAAAAGGTAAAAGATTTGAGAAGCTAGAAAGGACTATGTGGATACTGAAATCACAGAGTGATAGTGATCTAGGGATCTAAAGACATGAAATTAAAATCTGAATGAGATTTTGGGTTGGAGAGAAAAAGGAATGGTCTGGAAGTTGCAATGAGGAACAAGGAAGTGAGCAACAGATGAGAGAAATCAGTCACCATTTGAAAGGGCTGCAGAGGATATAGTGTTCTCAGGGAAAGTCAGATTCCAGAGCAAGAAAAGGCTAAGGACACAGAGGATTTTACTTGTGACTAATCATGAAATGGGACATTTCAGGACATGGGGATGTGTAAGAGACAAATGATTTGGATGAGAAAAAGAGTCCAGGGTGATAATGAGTTGAGAGACTCAACCTTCTTGAGTTGATTGACATAAAAGGGAATAAAAACATGATGAGATTAGGGCTGGCAGTCCCAAAGCACTTCACAGTTGCAAGACTTTGACTCTTAAGGGAAAGACTAGAGAGGTCTTGCCAGGATTGAGAGTTCTGGAAATACCATCTGACACATACAGATAAAAGCATGGAGGAGAGAGAGATGGTCTTAAAGATTCCCTGTTGATAACTACCAATGGACATCTACACCTCACTGCTCTGGGCTCTCATCTGGCTCCTATCAATAAAAAAACCTAAGGAGAAGTTTTGCTTTCTGTCCAGATCAGATACCTTCACTTACTCATAGGGTTTTTTTCAGAAATTCTGCTGACCCTCTCCTGCCTCACCATCTACATTTAGTATGGAACTGAATTCCAGCTATAAAGAGGTTTTAAGTTTATTTTCATGAAGCTCTTAGGCTTTAGGCAAGTTCTCTAAACATTTTGTTACAGGTAAAGTGACATTTTATCTATTCAGAGCAAGAAAGAACTCTTGTTCATGGGGGTCAGACCTATCTCCACACACACTGATCTACACCAGCATCAGCTCCAGTTCAGCCAAGACATTTGTTAAACATCCACAGAAAGATACAGATCAAAATACATCCACCATGAAGTCTTCCTTGACTATTCTAGCCTGAAGTAACCTTTCCCTTTTCATAGTATTTACCAATATCATTTGATAATCAGTAACTTTTCATTATTCTTTTCATCTATTTAAACGTTCATACACTTTCACATCTTCCTCACTTATTCTGTAAACTCCTATCATGTAATTATTCACAGGCTATCACATAATTATTCCATAGCACATACTCAAAGCTCTGTAACTAGTAGCTGTGGAAAAGCTATAGCAAAGGAGAATAAATATTGCATTAAGAGCTAAGAGAATTGAACTTTAGCTTATCTTATGCTACATCAAACATTTAAGTTATTAGCCAATCCACTCACATGGTCACATGAAGATAAAATGGGAAGGGATAGGGATAAAAATACTCTATTTGCTAAAAGGTTTAAGACAGGACAAAAAAGATTTTCAGTGGTCTTTTCTAGATGTAAAGACCTAAAAATCTAGGAGGCATAAATGCTTATATTTTGTGATTTGATATATAAATCACCTTCTTAGAACTTCTAAGTGATGGAAATGTGAAGCTCCAATTTTTTAAGAAATGAAGTGCTTAAGATTTATGTAGACATCCTTAAAAATCAAAGAGGTTTAAAGTTGAAAAGGGCCTTAGAGATCATGTGATCAACTTTTACTGGCCTAAGCTCAAAAAGCTAGATTTGTGCAGAATTCTCTGGAAATTACTGATCAGAAGAGAAATCTACTGTTTTGAAGTAGAGAAATGTATTAGAATAAATAATAACTGTAAGATGTATTTGGTTAGAGAATTTGTAAAGGAATAATCATATAGTTCCATTTAATTAAGTTAATAGAAACAAAATATATTAAATTGATAACTTAAAGACTATGTCCCTGTCAAGTGTTTCCCTCTCACTGTCCCTCCATGCAATCTTTATGTATTTCCTAACTAGTTCTAATGAAGACATATCAATGACTTACATGACAAGAAAAGAGACTAGAACAGTATATATGAATACAAGTGTGAATACACTCTGTAAATATCTAAGAGGTCACTGAAGAATCCAAAAGGATGAATCCTCATATTATATAAAATGAATCCTTTTTTGAGGATTCAACCGATTGGATTCTCCAGTAACGCCTGTTCTTAAAGAGGCCAGAGTGTTCAAAACTGGAGCTTTATAAATTTATGTGATTTTGATTTTAGCACCATGTATTTCATTTAGTATTTTACTGTGTGCTATGCACTGAGTATTAAGGGGAATATGAATTAGATGCAGTTCTCCCTCCCACAAGAGTCTGCTGAGAAGGAAAGACAGTACACAAATCATTGCCAACAAAGCAAAAATGACATAATAGAAATATGTAAATAATGTTACAGAAGAAGACGAAGAATAACTATGTCTTGCTGGGAATGGGGAAGAATTCAGAGATTCCTTTAGTATGGATAAACATCAAGATAAAAAATAAACTACAGTAGGGGTGCCTGGGTGACTCATTCCATTGACTATATGACTATTGATTTCGGCTCTGGTCCTGATCTTACGGTTCGTGAGATCAAGCCCTGTGTTGGGCTCTGTGCTGAAAGCACGGAGTCTGCTTGGGATTCCCTGTTTCCTTCTCTCTCTGCCCCTTTCCACTCAGTGTGTGTGTGTGTGTGTGTGTGTGCTCTCTCTCTCTCTCAAAATAAATAAATTAAAAATAAAAATAATAAATAAGCTTAAAAAAAACTATAAAATGTGACTTATGTATGTCTTTCATCTTTTCTATATAATAGTTAACAGAAACTAGGTGAAAAGTAAAAGAATATAACAAAGAAAAAAACAGAACCATTTAAAGAATTTAGTTATCATTAATTTGCAGGCAGCAAAAAAACAAAACAAAACACAACATCACCAAAAAATCCCAACCAACCAATCAAGACTGATAATCAACCTCAAGCTAACCTGAAAACTATATCTGAATGGACCTCCACCTTCATTAATTAAAAACAAAACAAAACAAAAAACAAAACCCACTCAAACTTTCAAAGTTGGAACTAGAAGAAAGAAAGGGAATTTAAGGAAAGGGCATTTGAACTAGTCTTGAACTGGAATTTCCTGTTGACTATACTGCCTCCATAACCTTGCTTGGGATGTGGGTAATAATACTGGCCCAACTGTGGACTTTTTCTTGATTCCTCATACAGTACAGCTGAAACAAAACTGAGACATTTAACAATATTTGTGTAAAAGGCTAAGAGTTGCAAAAAAAAAAAAAAATAATAATACAATGAACAAAGAGAATTATCATGAATGCTGGGGATACATATTATAAACTACTACTTTTTAATCTTCAGTTTATAATCTAATAAACATGTCCCTTCTTTCTCATTCTTGGTCACGCCCTTCCTCCTACATCTTCAGCCACCACCACAAAAGAGTACCCTCCTAGCGACCCAGAAAACTATGTCAAGAGAGGAAGCCACTACACACACTACCAAATCTCTATGGCCAGTTTTCTGGGTTTCTGTTTCCAGCTAAGGTCCTGCCTCTTCCCAGATTGACTGATGCCAGAGATATTCAACTCTTCAAAGCTGTGTCATCATTCTTCCAGACCTTAAAAATAAACTGATCCCAATAAGCCTTTAGACTAATGTGACATGGAGGTAGGGTAGGTAGATGGAAAGTCACTCCTTAAATTACTATTCTCTTGTAAAAGTTAAAACCTTCTGGTATCAATGACAATCCAATTCAGCTTTTACAATACCTGTGGGCCTCTAATTATCAACACAAAATTCAATTCAAAACAATTTTTACAACCATAAATAGTATTTTAGGCAGAAGAAAACATTCACAAAAACCAACAACCATGAAATATGAAAGTACCCCTTATTTGAAATCACAATTTAACATTATATTCTAAACTAGTCGTCTACAGAACTATTCATGCATATATGAAAGAGCTAGAATACTAAATTGGTTTCATATAATCACACTGAAAAAATTTTTTAGTTCTAGGAAATAACTACATTATAAATGAAAATATACACAGCGGGACTTCATAGGAATTCAGTTATTACAACTAAAGCTGAAGACTATAGTGCTTGTTTAAGGAATGGCTCTAACATTTCTCCAAATAATATCTACTTTAAATAAAGTCACTGAATCCACTTGTAAATTATTTCCCTTTGGCTGTCTCATTATTCAATATGCTTTCAAGGAACATGGTGATGAAAGAAGAAAAATACCTCTTTCTAACATAACCATACTGGCAAGAACATCAACATTATCAGTATTCAAAGAATGTCTTGGCAGGTTAAACCTTCATAAAAAGAAGGAACACTATCTAATCCAAGATGTCAAAATAGCAATAGTACTTCTCATAGTATGTGCAATATGATTGTTTGTTTATAAAGCAGAAAAAAATTTCAAGAAAAGATGTCAATATAGTCATGTTTAAATTTCAAGCAAAGGCAAAAAATTCTTCTGAAAAGCACATAAAGAATGATAAACATGTTTAAAAGAAAAAGGCTAAGAGGAGAGCAGGACTCAATGTTCAAAGAGATTTATGATATGTGCCACTGCCATTCTGGGAGGTTTAACAATATTATTTCAGCATTTGAGGCACAACAGCACTACTAAGAAAGAAAAAAGTGGCACACTAATTTGTACTAAGAGAAGGAAGCTTGAAGACAGAGTGCTTGTTCTAATTCAGTCCTTGATCTCCTTGTGTAATAATACTAATACTTAATTTTACTGTAAGATTTTTGATAATCTCACATTACTTTCATGGTAAAATACTCTCAGCATACTCTTTAGGATTTGAACTGAATCTGAAATTACTGAAGGCTATCAAGGGACTTGTGTTTATTCAATGTAAGTTCAGATGTGCTGTCCTCAAAAAATAATAAAATGCAGCATATTATAAAATACTACCTTCCATTCTCAAAAGATAATGGCTGTACTGGTGATCGTACAGTGGTTGGAAAATAATATAAACTTATCCAAAACTTAGAAAATATATATTTGACTTAAATACTCATTTCTATTACATGAGGCAGAAATCTTGTTTTATTCTATTTTCTCCTTATTGTTGCTTTTCTTTAAAAAAAAAAGAAGTTCCTATCTTCATATTTTACCTTTTTCATATGTTTTCCCTTCCCAATCACTTTCTTCTGTCCTTGATCTTTTCTTAACTTGGGTATATTCAGCTTTTAATTGCTAAATGTCCTTTGGATAAAGAGGTCATAGAGTTATTTATACTACCGGGATGAGCCTCCATCTATCAACATCCTGAGGAATCATAGCATGGTAGAGCAGGAAGAGATCTCAAGGTATCATGTGGTTGAGTTCTATGGTAGCAGGAATAGGTGGCTGACTAATCTTAATGTTTTTCTTTCTTTTCTGTTTTTTTTTAAATGACCAAAGATTTTGATCATAAATATTCCACCATGGTTTGGTTTAAGACAGAATCATCTTAATAACAAGTAAATAGACACAGAATAGAAAGAATGCTGGATGAAAAAGGATTCTGACCCCAGTACTACTAATTACTGTAAAGTATATAACAATTTCTTTGATTACTCTGAGCTTTAAGTTCCTCCTACAAATAGAAATAATGCTGCTTAACTTACAAAGTTATTAGTAAGTGTTCTGAAACCTGGAAAAGAACTATATATACATAAGGTATTAAAATGAAAAGACAAGACAGCAGAGTGGAAATAGCCTGCACTCTGTAGGCATGTTAAGTTTCAAATCCCGTCTCAACAATTTACTAGCTGTGCAACACAGAGCAAAGTATTAAACCTCTCTTGAGTTCAGTCCAGAGGACAATGGTAAATTGATATGTCTACTTCACTCAGTTGTTGCTGTGGATCATAGGAGTTTAATGTACCTAGGATATGATGTAGCATTGTGTAGGGCCTCAATAAATGTTAACTCTCAACTCCCATTGGGTTTCCATACTTCTGCTTTCCTCTCTTAAATATTTCAAGTGCACATGTGGAATTTTATGAAAAACAGAATAATCAGAAAATACCTTTCCTTCTATCAAGATTCATCAAGCAACAAGAATTTCTTAATCAGCCTCACTTGAAAACTGGGAAGAAATGAGGTAGTTTCCTTTACAAAAAAAAACAAAACAAAAAAAAAAACTCTTCCAAAGGAGAAACAGGTTGTAATAGAAGGTGAAAAATGTCACTAAATTGTGAACTCCTTAAAGGAAAAGAACAAGTCTTATACATCTGCATACTTAGGTAGCACTCAAATATTTCTTGGATGTCTACTGGCAAAATCTCTGATCTCAGAAATTATGAAAGGTTCAATCAGATTTCATTTAGATGTCAGATAAGAAAGTAAAGAGGTTCTTTATACTAAATAAACTAAACAAATGTGGACAAATTTTTGCAAGAAGACTTTACATATCTGATTTTGATAAAATCGTGCCTTTATAATATCATATACCGAAAAATCTTATAGAAACATAATAATACTTACCTTGTTATGTATAAAAACAATCCTTAAGTCAGGTTTAAGTATACCATAGCTTATGAGGAGATCCTGGATCTTTTTTATTTCATCTTTACATTTTTTAGCAGTTGAGTAAAACTGCTTTCTTACAGGTAGATTCTTAAACAATCTTAAAGCAGTTACAGTTGTACCTGTTGGCAGATAAGAGGAAAGCACATTTAGATGTGAAAAGAACTTCACACATCTTCAAATCTATATACAATATATTCAACCCCTTCTATCACTGAAGGCCAGTCCTCTCCCAACTCCGGGAACCCAAGGTGGCTCAACTTTGCAACTTATTCTGATCCTCTGCTAGACTCCTCTATTTGTAACTGGACTGACTTGGCTAAGTATTATCTCTTCTGTGTGATCTAAACAAGAATAATCTTATTTCTACCACCACACAGAAACATGGGCTCACCAGAATGTAGTATCTTAATAATTTGCTGATATTCAAACCACCTGGGAATGATGCTTAGTCTGCACCTTAAAATACAATATATAGGTGGTATAAGGCTAAAATATAGCAAACGTGATAACCTTAATTACTACACTAAAAATTCTTATCTGAAATAATGTCTAATTGTCTGGTTTAATTTCATCTTCTGAACAACAAATATTCAAAACACAGTATAATCTAACACAAAGATTTTCTTTTTACTAGTGAAGTTAGTAACTAAAAAGTTGAATAAAAGTATAAATATTATAATGCTTACATATCAGATTAATAACCAGCTTTTGTTAAACACACACACACACACACACACACACACACACACACACACACAATTAGGCCTGGATATTTTCTCATTACTATACCATAAATCTGTGTTTTTTAAACATTGAGGAACTTTTAAAACTACCAGTCATGAGCTAATCTCAACTTAGTAAATCAATCCTCTCATGTGATTCTAATGGCTGTACTGCCAGGGTTGAGAAACAAAGCACTGAGAAGTCAAAAAATCAATTTAGTGTACAGTTTTCAACTTGGCATTACTGACATTTGTTGAGGGGGCTGTCCTGTGCATTGTAGGATGTGTAATTGTATCTCCGGCCTCTACCCATTAGATGCCAGCAGTATCCAACTCAGTCATGACAATAAAAATGTCTCCACACAATGCCAAATGTCTCTTGGGAGGCAAAACTGTCCTTGGTTGAGAATCACTGATTTAGTATATATAGCAACTAGTATTTTTTTAAAATTAAATAAAGTCTAGAATATACTAAACAAGAGCAGAAAATAGAGTGCATCACACATAGTAAGAGTATATACTGCATCAAGAATTTTTTGCTTTGATTAGATTTGTATGATTAAAATGTACTATGTGAACGGAAGTCAGAAAGGCTAAAAGTTGCTGCAATAGGTCAATCTTTGACCTACTGCTCACAAAAAAGAACAAAACAGAATGGCAATCATGAGGAAAATATAAGACTTAGAAACCCTAGCATAAAATCAGGAGTTCCAGGAAGAGAAAAAGAAACAAATACAGGTTTAACTAAACAGAAGAAAATTTTCTTGAGCTAAAGTCTTTAGTACAAATTTCAAGAGCTTACTACAAGCAGGAATATTTGTGTGTGTGTGTGTGTGTGTGTGTGTGTGTGTGTGTGTGTATACATGGAGAAAGAGACACCACACTTCCACTGGAAATCTTAAATTTTAGGATTAAATTAAGGGCAAGGAAAAAATTTTAGAAACTTTCACAGACAGTAAGTTCCTTATGAGGAAATGCTAGCATCAAATTTCTTAACTATAACACTAGAAGACAATCTACAAATGATTGAGGGGTAATTAAGAAACTTACACCCACGGGGCGCCTGGGTGGCGCAGTCGGGTTAAGCGTCCGACTTCAGCCAGGTCACGATCTCGCGGTCCGTGAGTTCGAGCCCCGCGTCAGGCTTTGGGCTGATGGCTCAGAGCCTGGAGCCTGTTTCCGATTCTGTGTCTCCCTCTCTCTCTGCCCCTCCCCCGTTCATGCTCTGTCTCTCTCTGTCCCAAAAATAAATAAACGTTGAAAAAAAAAAAAAAAAGAAAGAAACTTACACCCAGTAGGGCTATGTATAAGGATAAAATGAAGACACTGCAAGGATTCAGAAGTTCATTCCCCAAGTACATTTTATTAAAACAGTGGTGGATGAGCACCAGCCAAATGAGAATTATATCAAAATAGAAATTTTATGACAGAAGAAGATGAGAAAATAAAACTGATAAGCAAAGAGTTTTAGCCAAATGTAAACATAATATGGCAACATGGCTGGCATTTGCAATGTAACTGTGAAATAGGAATTATTGAAATGAAAGAGATGTAGGGGAGGGCCTAACAGTAGCATGAAACTGTTTTACACTATTATTAATAACACTGGATAACTGGAGTAAAGGGGTTGGGAATAAAAAGGGCTAAAGCTTATATGGACCTATATATTCTTGACTATGGCAATTTCTTTTCCTACCAATGTTCTCCTTCTGGTGTGTCCTCCAACACATCATACTTATTTGCACCTCAGAACTTTTGCATATGGTCTTTCCCCTACTACCTTTTGCATGGCCAACTCTTTTATCAACTTTCAGATCCTAACCTAAGTATCACCTCTTTAAAGAATCCATCCCTGAATGCCCTATCAAAGACTGGTTCTCCCAAAGTGAAACCATGTTTTATTTCTTCCTAGAAATTATCAATATTTGAAAAAATTTGTGTCCACCTCCCCTTTTAGAATACAAGAAGCATGAGAGCAAATGATTATCTACCATGTATGACATTACAGCCCCAGCACCTCAATGACTAATAACCTACAGGCATTTAACAAAAAAGTTTTGAATAACAAATAGAAATGCATGCACAGAAATGAATGCATAGAAGAAAAAAACACAAATGTGGTAATAAGAATAAACCCCAAATTTGTTTGGACTGTTTTCTTAGTTATAAGGGACACATGGTGTTTTTATAATTTTTGAAACTTTATTTTATAAATATATACAATTTTTTTATCTTAGAAAAAAAGATCTTTGAGGGGAAAAAAAAACAAGGAAAAGCTGTATTTCTATTTTGCTCATATTTGATGTTTTCCTGCTTCTTTTCTCTTGATCAGGTAAGTTCATCAGCATATTACGTTACTAACAATTTAATTAAAAATTTTTTTTTGCTTTCCTCCATTTTTAGGTAGGTATTTTTTTGGCCTAAATTTAACACGTCACCTTCACATACAGAATTAAAGTCCTTGGAACACCATGGTATTTCTCATTTGTAACACTGTGGTGCTACATTTTCTGCCTTAGGAAAGTAAACAGGCTACTGCCAAATTCACATTGAGGTGAAGTTGACAGAGATCAAGGAGTGCACGTGCCCAGCAATCACAACAGGTATGCACTCTGCCTTCCTGCTAAACAAAGGACACACTCATAGCAGAGTGTATCAGACCCTATCATCAGAGACCTCTTATGCCTTTTTCTCATTTCACTCTATGTTCTTTCTAGATATTTCCTCCACTCCCAAAGTTTCAACTACTACATGTATGCCAATGATTCTTGATCAAAGTTATAAGAAACACTATACTTTTATGAATCTCTGAAAAAGAAAATATATGCCAAATAATTCATGATACAATGCCTTAACAACAGTCCTGTGCAATACATGAATTGGTCCACACCGGCCTCTCACTGCTTAGATATTTCTTTGATCTATCCTCACTGATATGGCAATTTCCTCTTGTGTCTTCAATTTCAGTGCCTGGCATGTGATAGCAAACCTTTTGTACTTAACCCAGCTTTTTTCACTTGTGGCTATATTCTCTTTTTAGGTCTCACAAAGCATTTGTTGTTTTGCAAAAAAAAATATGAAACTGTTGTTTATTCCTGCAATCAACACATGAATTATCAATAATGCACAAAACTTCCCATCCAAAAAGGATTTGGGGAGGCCATTAATTACAAGCCACGACCTGTTTTTAGAGATGTCAAAATGTGAGAAAACACACATCTTAGAATTTACTAAAGATATACATATGAAACCGACAGCATTCAAGTTATAAATAAACGCTCACTCAATATCACCTGAATGTCCCAAAGCCACCTCATATCAACCACACCCAGACCTGAACTCATTCTTTTGCTTCTTTCGTCTGATACTTACACTTAATCCTCTTTCTCATATAACACTAACATCCAACAGTTTCCAAAGGCAGATACTCTAGATTTAACTGATTCTTCCCTCTCCCTCTTACTGCCAATATTGTGTAAGTCTTTTAGGCCTGTTCTATCCTAAAAATCTGTTTCAAATCTATGTCAAGTCCCTTTCCCTCCTCCAAAACTTAGTTCAAGATAACATTTCTTATAATAAGACATAGTTTATGGTAGGAGTTACAGTGTTCTAATTAATTTTATAAATACCATGACATTCACCCTCTACCTAAAAAGGTTCAGTGGCTCATTGCTGGTTATAAGAAATAAACTTTTACTTTCAGTTTTAGAAATTTCACTTGGTTCTTTTTTAGAGTTCCATTTCTCTGCTGAAATTGTCTACCTTTTTAGCAATTTTGACCATCTTTTCCTCCAAATTCTTTAACATAGTTGCTTTAAGTTCTTGTCTGCTAATTCAAATATGAGGTCATGTTTGTTTTCTTATATCAACTATTTTTTTCTCTTATAGATCCCATTTTCCTTTGTTTCTTAATATTTTTATTTTTGCCAGACATTGCATAGATACATAAGTAAATGAAAGAAAAATAGATACATAAGTAGATATTTTCCCCCAGAGAAGGCACTTTATTTCCTCTGTCAAGTAGCTAAAGAGAGAATCTTTTCAATATAATTAGGAATGTATCTGGGTTGGAGCTGAGCTGCCCCTTTATTTAGCTCTAGTTCACTTCTAGTTTCAAATGTCTTAAAGATGGAATGGGGTCTTTTCTTCTAGCAAGGTTTTGGGATCTCTAGCACTGCAAAACTTTGTCTCTCTAGCTCAGTCCTAATTTTCTTTATCACTGCTTACTAAGCGTTAAGTCCTGATGAGATCTGGCATCTAAGGTGAACCAACTCTGTCTGAGGATCCCATCCTCCAATATCTCATGTCAGCTTACATATGGCTGTTAAAGAAGTTCAGCTGGTTCCTCCTAGGGCCATAAAAGATGCCTTGTTCATGGCAGACTTGTTCCTTTGCCCACCTATGCCCCCAAACTCAGTTAATGCTCCCAGGGATGCAAGTACTTTTCTTGTCTACTCATCTTTCTCTTGAACCTAACTCATTTAACTTCCTTTTTTGCCCTCCAAGTTTTTATTACATTTTATTTAGCTAAAATACAGTGTAATATTAGTTTCAGGTACAGGATTTGGTAATTCATCCCTTACATACCACACCCAGTGCTCATCACAAGTGCCTTCCTTAATACCCTTCACCCATTTCATCCCCCTGCCCACCTCCCTTCCAGCAACCCTCATTCGTTCTTCATAATTAGGAGTCTGTTTTATGGTTTGCCTCTCTTTTTTTTCCCCATGTTCATCTGTTTTGTTTCTTAAATTCCACATATGAGTGAAATCATATGGTATTTGTCTTCTTTGTGACATAGTTCTTCAATTGGTGCTTTTCCTCTTCATCTTTCTTCTCTTGCTACAAGGTTAAACCCCCACCCCTTCTTACCTACCATCTTCAAACTCAAATGATAACTTTTCTGAAAAACTCCCTAACCTTCCTCTAGGCAGCTGGTGGCTTCTTTTTACTGTCATTACTTAGTCATCTGTGTTCTCCACTACTCTGTGAGTTCCTTTAACTCATCTGTGTTCTCCACTAGCCTGTGACAAATATAATAGCATATACTATAGCTGTGGTGACAGTATATCTGTGTATATCTGTATATCTGTGGACAGATGGTGAGAAGGAAGGCAGGCAGAAATCAATAAAACAAAATACAAATGTACGAAAAGGTACTTGTTGATTTTTAAATATGTTATACGTGAAAGACCACACTATAATTAATCCATATATTAACTGATAAATTATTGCTTCAGCAGTTAAAAATGTTCTCTTAGAGCAAATTGAGATTTAACAATAAGCCAAGAATTATATATGTTTGAATAAAACTTAATGATGGAAAACTATGTTGATTCCAAATGAAATGTGTATCCTTAAAAAAAGTACCAAGTAATACTGGCCAATAGGGAGGAGGCCCTAGTATACTATCATATTTTACAAGAGAACTGCTCAGCTCTCTAACTTTAGCACATTCTACAAACACCAGAATTAAACTGCAATCCTATAATATGTTCCCTGTTATATTTTTACATGACCCTATGTTATTCCACTTATAAAGGCAGCTAGCTATTTATATTCCTAATGTAAAGAGGTATGGTTGCTTGAATATATCAAACTTTTTAAAAACTATTTAATGAATAAAGTTTCAGTCTCAAGATGAAAAAAATCTTCCAATGCATGCACAATCATACCTAACAGGGATTTACAAAGAACACGATGCTCTACTCTAGTGACAGGGTAAGGAAAGGAATGACCCTGATCAGAGTACTTTAAATATACTATTTTTGATACTTGAGAAATTCCTACGGCAGAAGTACTAGGATATGTTAAAAGAATTTGCCAGGAGGGTAAATCAATTTAGAAAGCTTACTACTGATTATCTAGGGTAAAGGAAATGGAAGTAATAACAGAAAAAAGATAAAGATATGATTACAACAAATAATTTAGTAAGTTATTGTAAGATAATTTAAAATTATTTTTACATTTCTTATGAATTTTTAAGTGTCTTAAAACAGAAGTGAACAGAAGGGTAATTTAAAATGACACGCTATTAAGCACATACATCATTTTAAAGGGCTAAATTAATCCACAAAACGAATACCTACACCCAGAAAAACCAGAATTGAAATCTCTAGTAAACTAGTTTTAAACATCTTAAATATGGTTTTTAAAGGGGTAACAGGGGTGCCTGGGTGGCTCAGTTGGTTAAGCGTCTGACTTCAGCTCAGGTCATGATCTCCCTGAGTTCCAGCCCCATGTCCGGCTCTGTGCTGACAGCTCAGAGCCTGGAGCTGCTTCAGATTCTTTGTCTCCCTTTCTCTGGGCCCCTCCCCTACTCACACTCTGTCTCTCTCTCAAAAATGAATAAATGTTAAAAAAAAAAAAAAAATTAAAGGGGTAACAAATTTTCCAGTGTCTAAAAAAGATTTTGCTTTAAGTTGTCCCGGCACCTACAGTTAGGTGTCATCTTCTGATCAGATGATATGAAGAGTAAATGTGAAGCAAGGATGTTCACACCACTGCAGAAATTTATCTACAAGAAACCTAAATGCACAGGTACTAATTAGGATGGTTGTACTGTAGTTTTATCTTACACAGAAAATATTTAAATGGAAGTTGAATGACAGCTGGTGGTGAAATGTGAGTCTGTGATCCAATCACTCAAAAACTATCAGCACTAAGGCAATATAAATGTAAAAAGCTTTTAAAAGTGCTTGTAGATTTCTATAATATGTCCATCTACAGAAATTTAAAAGATCTTGATTCTTTGTTGTTTTCCTAGCCAACCAACTATAATTAGGAGATAAAAATGAATCATGAAAGGCAATTACTAGTTTCACAACTACTGACCTTCCTAGTATGTTGTTTCTTAAGATAAAAGGAATATGCTAAAGAAAATAAGGTTCATTTACTGACTACAGAAGTTCCTTAACATGCATACCTAGTCTCACTCAAAGTAGAAGACTTGGGTCAGCAAGAAAAGAAAAATCAATCAACAAATGGGCAGAGATCAGAAGGATTCCATATTTAAGTATTGCTATTTCATAGTTCCCATGGTGATGAACACAGAAAAGCATGAGAAGTATGAGTGATGCAGAGCAACAGGCCATCCAGATTAGACTGGCTACTACTAAGATAAAAATAAATACATTTAAGTTTTATAAGGTGACTAGATTACTTCAAAGTACTCTACTGGAGAGCCACCCAAATATCTCCTAATGGCCTCCTAATTTGAACTCCTCAGAATTGGGGTCAGAACATTTCTGGAAAGGGACTATACTAAAAAAAAAAAAAAGTCTTCTCCTTCGTAACCTTCAGTACATAAAAAAGAAAAAGAATCACAGTCTATTATTTTTAATTAAAATATGTACAATATTATCATACATCAAATTAAACAGCTACAAGATGAGCTCATTTTTATTAACTGAGTAAATGCCAAAAAAAAGTGTTTTCTTAGAAGTTCCAACTGACTCCTTTCCTTTGTGTGGATATAAAAATATAAATTCTTGGGGCGCCTGGGTGGCGCAGTCGGTTAAGCGTCCGACTTCAGCCAGGTCACGATCTCGCGGTCCGGGAGTTCGAGCCCCGCGTCAGGCTCTGGGCTGATGGCTCAGAGCCTGGAGCCTGTTTCCGATTCTGTGTCTCCCTCTCTCTCTGCCCCTCCCCCGTTCATGCTCTGTCTCTCTCTGTCCCAAAAATAAATAAACGTTGAAAAAAAAAAAATTAAAAAAAAAATATATATATATATAAATTCTTAATATGCAAATTAATCAGCAATTTGAAGATTAAAAAATAACAGAAAAAGTGAATTTTGTATCAGTATTAAGACATAATAAATATATTTTAATGAAAAAAGATGGTAATTATTAAAAAGATAGATCTAATAATTTAATATTAAAATTAGAGGGAAGAAACTGAAGAAAAAATATAGTACTTCAATAAATTACAATGAGGGACCACAAAATTAAAAAATGAATTTATAATTCAATTGGAAAAGAAGGGCAAACAGCAACAAATCCTTTCAGATCAAATAATTCTTTTGAACATGACTAAAGAGGTCATACCTTCAACATTCTCTCAACTTTAAACACTCATTACCGGAAGTTAGTGGTATGGAAACAATTAAAGGAGATACATGAAACTCAAGCCTGAAGAGCTTTTCTTTTTTGTTGTACGTGGACAGTAAAGGAACATAAAAACATAAGATGTCAACTAAAATGTAATAAAATTACATAAGTGTATAAAACACAAAAGAACTGTAATAATAATTAATAGAGCAATATTATTAGATGAAGTAACATTAGCAATGAGCTAAGAGTTGTTGCAATTGAGTAATGGGTACATTATTCTATTTATTTGCACATACATTTCAAGTTTTCCATAAACAGATATATTTTAATTATTTAATCATAGTATCTTAATTATATGGTTTATTACAATTACCAAATCAATAATGTTTTAGGCATTTCAATAAAATTTCCTTCACATATAAAGAGGACACTAAGTGATCCAACAATAGCAAAATAATTGCTCTTTTTACAGAAGAGTAACTAATCCATGTTTTTGTCCATAGTCTGTTTTTAAAAATTAATTTATTTAAATTCAACTTAGTTAGTATACAGTGTAGTATTGGTTTCAGGAGAACCTAGTGATTCATCTTTTACATATAATACTCAGTGCTCATCCCAACAAATGCCCTTCTTAAAGTCCATCACCCATTTAGCTCATCTTATCATACACCTCCCCTCCAGCAATCCTCAGTTTGTTCCACAGCTAATATCATCCTCAATGGGGAAAAACCTGAGAGCTTTCCCCCTAAGGTCAGGAACACAACAGGGATGTCCATTCTCACCACTGTTCTTCAACACAGTACTGTGAGCCCTAGCCTCAGCAATCAGACAACAGAGAGAAATAAAAGGCATACAAACTGAAAAAGAAGTCGTCAAACTTTCACTCTTAACAGATGACATGATACTCTACATGGATAACCCAAAAGACTTCACCAAAAAATTGCTAGAACTGATACGTGAATTCAGTAAAGTCATAGTAATATAAGATCAACGTGCAGAAATCGATTACATTTCTATATGCCAATAATGAAGCATCAGAAAAAGGAATCAAGGAATTGATCCCGTTTACAACTGCACCAAAAACAGTAAGATACCCAGGAATAAACCTAACCAAACCAGACATAAAAGATCTGTATGCTGAAAACTATAGAAAGCTTATGAAAGAAATTAAAGAAGACACAAAGAATTAGCAAAACATTCCATGCTCATGGATTGGAAGAACAAATACTGTTAAAATGTCTATACTCTCCATAGTCTTAACAGTCTCTCTTTAGAAAACTAAGTATTTAAGAGATTGGTGACTAAAGTAGGGGTTGACTATTCACTTGGAAGTTAACTACCCTTTATCACGAGCAAACCTGAAGTAATGCATCTGAATTTGAGATGTAACAATTTTTTAAAAAATAAACAAGAAAAAAATAAAATAAACAAGAAAGAAAAGGCAAAACTACAAAGCTACTCTCTTACCTTGACCAAGATGTGAAGGTTTTTGAGAAATTATGTGGCCGCTGCCATCCAAAACATACTGGGTGCTAAAATTATCAGAAGCTGTCCTTGTTGTAATCAAAACCTGGAATATAAAAAAACTAATAAAATTATGATTTTAGATTTTGCAGTGGACTCATTATCAAATTAAATTTAAAATGATTATACATTTACTTAAGATTGAAAAAAAGTTTGGGGCACCTGAGTGGCTCAGTTGGTTAAGCATCTAACTCTTGATTTCAGCTCAGGTCATGATCTCAGTTTGTGAGATCGAGCCCCATGTTGGGCTCCATACTGAGTGTGGAGCCTGCTGAAGATTCCAGCTCTCTTTCTCCCTCTGCCCCTCTCCCCTGCTTGCGCTTGCAGTCTCCCTCTCCCTCTTTAAAATTTAAAAAAAAAGAAAAATTAAAGTTAGGGGTGCCTGGGTGGCTCAGTCGATTAAGCACCCGACTTCAGCTCAGGTCATGATCTCAAGGTTTGGGAGTTCGAGCCCTGCGTCAGGCTGTGCTGACAGTTCAAAGCCTGGAGCCTGCTTCAGATTCTGTGTCTCCCTTTCTCTCTGCCCCTCTCCTGCTCACATTCTGTCTCTCTCTCTCTCTCAAAAATAAACATTAAAAAAAAATTTTTTTTAAAGTCTTACTTGTTAAGCTCTTATGAGCACTTCTCCTATAATATTCCCTTAGAGTTACACTAATAGTAACTAATAGTAGGCTAATTAGTAGCCTAATAGTAGTACACTAATAGTAGGCTACTTTATATTTTTAATGTGGCAAATTACTGATTTTTATTTTGAGTATTTAACTTTAACTAAAATACTCATACACAAATCTATACATCTGAAATGTACTGGTTATTTGTATATATGACTGAAATGGCTATTTGTATTACAGACTTACATCTGTAAAATCAAATACTGTAACTGCATTAGGGAAACTTCTTTTTGTTTATTTACTTTGAGAGGGAGAGAGAGAGCACACGAGCAAGGGAGGGGCAGAAAGAGAGGGAGGGAAAGAATCCCAAGCAGGCTCTGCACTGTCAGTGCAGAGCCCAAAGCAGGGTTCAATTTCACAAACCGTGAGATGATGACCTGAGCCAAAATGAGGAGTCGAACGCTCAAATGACTGAGCTACCCAGGCACTCTGGGAAACTTGCTTTTTAAAAGACAATTTCCATAAATTTGTTGGTAATGTGAAAAAGCCTTTTGTAAAATGATCGTTCTTTTTATAATCTGCATAAAACTGCACTTCTGTATTTCAAGGTAATGGTTCAAAAGAATAAAAAAATATAAATCATACATACATATATTTGTGGACAATTTTTTCTTAAAACCAAGCTATTTAAATGTAATTTAGGGGCGCCTGGGTGGCTCAGTCGGTTGAGCGTCCGACTTCAGCTCAGGTCACGATCTCGCGGTCCGTGGGTTCGAGCCCCACGTCAGGCTCTGGACTGATGGCTCAGAGCCTGGAGCCTGCTTCCGATTCTGTGTCTCCCTCTCTCTCTGCCCCTCCCCCGTTCATGCTCTGTCTCTCTCTGTCTCAAAAATAAATAAATGTTAAAATAAATAAATAAATAAATAAATAAATAAATAAATAAATGTAGTTTAAATGCTTAAAACCTGAACTATTTAAATGTAATTTTTTTGTTAAATGAAGAAGATATTAGCACTAAGACATTTATGTGTAAGAAAGGATTTCACTGAGCATATTTCCTAAGGTGTTACAGTCACATAAATATAAATTTAAGAATGTCTGCATTCTTCTGAGCTACCCTCACCCTTGGCTTTCTGTTTACCTACTCTGTGAGATTAGTGGGAGAGCATGACAATAGAAAACCATTCCACTGTCAGAAAATAACATAGGCAGGGAGTGGGCATACTTCTTCAGGAAAGCACAATGGATTCAGAAAAGGATGCCCTCCTTACACTTTTTGTGAGCAATAATGATCCAAAATTGGGAGCAATCTTTCTTGGCCATCTGTGAACTCAGCAGAGTTATCTGAAACTTATATTTAAGAAAGAAGCCACAAAGATCCAGCTCCACTGCTGGAACTCATCTAGGTCCAGTTGGATCTACATTGGATTTGATGGTTCTGACACCCTGCCCTAAACATGCACTAATTTACAGCAGGCCATATGGCTATAAAACATGTAGATACCAGGCAGGGAATAGCAGAGTCACCATTACATGCACAAACACACACACACACATACACACAAACACACACACACACACACACACACACACACACACACAGCTTCTCTAGCTCACAATATTAGAATCTATTAGACTCTAAGGGTAATGTCCATAAAATTCCTTACCAGAAGCACTGCCTTAAGCTGTTTTCCAAAAACATACAGCCTCTATATAACCTTGTGATTCTACTTCTTTCAAAATTATATTCCGTGGTTCAAAAGTTGTATAACTTTAAAAGTTTTCCTGATAACCAATCTTAATCTTCCCTGCTACATCCCCAACTCTATTTTGTCCAGTAGTGATTTTCTCTAATAAACTCTGTTTAAAAACAAAGAGTACAGAAAATTTCTTTCCTGTCTCTTAATTTAATTACTCTATGATTGTCGCTGTAAAAACAATTCTACATTTAACCAACCATTTTTCAAAAATGCCAAGGTCAACTGAATTCTATTTCTATTCTTCAAACAGCTAGCCACCTGACCTAAAGTTGGTGTTATTAAGCAAAAGTAGTCCTAGAACTCTGAGTTCTAGTACTAATTAAGCCAGTGGCTTGTCAGATGGTCCTGAATAAATGATTACTCTATCATCTTTAAGGAAGTGCAATGATAAGATGAAAATGATACTAATACTCCACAAGGTTATATGGATTTTTGTTTTAACTACTTTCAAAGCATTTTATAAATATTAACTTGTTCATCCTTTAAACATATTAGTTAATAGCAAAATACCCCAACTTAGATGAATAAACTGATGTGCTAAAAAGTAAAATAGGACCTTACTGGTCATAAATGTAACATTTGTATTAAAGTAAAAAAAAAAAATACACTATTGTTTTCCAATATTAATTTTTTTGAATTAGAATGTGTAAGGGTACTGTGAAAATTTATCTTGATAGGAAATGCTTCACAATTCACTGCTAAAGACAGTGAAGTACAACACAGGTTAGCATGGTTCACAAATTCGTTAAATACAATGTGCTCCTCAGAGGAAGGAACTGTATTTCAAGAGTTCATTTCATATGACCCTGTGTCCTGGACAGCAAACCTTTTTTTGGACCAGGCACAGGCTTAGAATGTGTTAGCTCTGCAGCAGTTAACATATTTGAACCTGCAGTAACTCCACCATCAGATGCATCTTTAATATTACAAATTTTTACTTGTGCTTCTTACTAGAGACACTAATGAACTATGGCAGAATGAATCTAGTGGTGTCAAGGGAAGAACTAAAATTTATTTAAAGAATTTTAAAAGGAGAAGTTTATTTTAAAAGGTAAAGTTTTAAGAGTTCTCAGAGAACCTTACAGATTATATTGGCTATCAGTTATGAAAAACTGTCTTTTTGGTCTAGTTACTGAGTTTCAAAAATTATATAATACTAATACAAAGTTAAAATTCACAGAATTCATAAAAGCATCTAAACTTTAGATAAGCATAAGTTTTCTCAATGTTTTAGATAAAACTCAATTAAAACTTTAGGATACATCCTGTCAATTCATGCAAAAAAACCTTTCTTGACAAAAATTCATTTAAGACAATTATGTTAAAGTTTGTTCTTATTTTTTATTTTTATTTTTTGCTGATTTTTGGATGAACACTTTGGCACAGACACAGGAGTCTGAAAACTAAGGTAAATGGTCTTCATGATTCAGCTGAAATATCAATTTTGCCTGGATCACTGAAATGTCTTTCTTTCTGTGAGTCTGCCTGCCTATGCATAGTTGTACACTAATATAAGAGCTCTGACTTCATAACCTTCTCCCAGATACTTCACTGAGGGAGACTAGCAATAGGAAAATCTTGGCCCTGGCTTTTCTCTTGGCCCTGGTAATAGAACAGAGTTCTATTACCTGTGAGGAGGTTACACTTTAGAAAGCAGGATACCTACCCTACTCTTCAAAAGTTCCTGTGCCTATTTTAATTACAGCTCTGTCACCATGACTCTAAAGAACATAAAAGGTACTCTATCTACACTGTGGAACAGGAGGCAGAAAACATCAAAATGATGCTAGCAGCTTCCTCCTACCTTTTTACAGCTATGGGGGCCCACAATTAAGGAAGTCCCAACCTTCATCTTTAAAACAGAATGACATAGCTTCTCATTCTGCCACTTTTGAGCCATGGAGGTTTAATGAAATTTTTAAAAACAAACCCACACATGATGTCATCTCATCAAAAAATTGTATAAAATAATTTGGTAGATCAGAGTAATACCCAGCACATTGTAACTAATTAAGAAATGGAGGAATGAATCCATAAACATTACTGTTATACAAAGGATGGCTGGCACCTCTGTTAGTTCTTCGGAGGGATAAACAAGAGAAAATAATGAACTTAGGCTACAGAATAAAGACCTTTTGTGAGAAATAGAAGGAATTTATGTAGGAATGTCTATTAAACTTTAGAAAGGATTTCCCAAAAATGTTGAGTTGTCTGCATAAACTTTGAAAGGGTGAAATACTGCTTGTCAACAAGAAAATGAGCAAGTATGATGATATTATCAACTTTATGATAAAGGTACATACTACTTTTCACATTCAAGTCCAGACTGAAAGTAACTTTCATTTGTATGGCACATGACCTTATTAAAGATACTTTAATATGTATTAATTCAATTGACTCTCAAATCATTATCCTCACATGACTCTCAGAAAAGTTAACCTGCTTTATGCCTTTGGCCAAGTCTCTTATGCAAACACTTGAGAATTAGGGTTCTGACTTTTCACTGAGTTTGTTTTGATTTTAAGAAAACAAAACTGTTCTGTATTTCTCCTAAAACTGAAGTGTAACTTAGCTTCCACTTAAAATCCGGTTCGAAAAATGTATAACTTTCTTAAACATTTCTCTGGAAAGGAAAAAGATCATTTTTTAATAAATATATAAAATATCTACCTAAAAAGAAATAAAATCTTTTATTATGTGTTTTATTATGTGATAAGAATATATACAAAGTCTTCTCAAAAAATTTTATGAACAGCTCAAAACAGAATTTTCACTACCTCTAGCTCATTTTAGTCAGTATGCTTTTTAATCAGTACCAGGAATTTAACACTGAAGAAAACAAGTATCTCCAAATTATTGCTCTACAAACAACAATAAATTTCAAGATTTTAAAGAAAACCGTATCAATTTGTGTCAGTAACTGATACATTCATCATGGATTTATCAAGCGTAATTACATTTTTAAATGCCAACAGGATACTCTGAAGGTATAAAAACAATGGTTTACTCCTTTGGACTGTTTAATTCTAAGACTGGAAGTCATTTTAAAATTGACAAATTATGGGGCGCCTGGGTGGCGCAGTCGGTTAAGCGTCCGACTTCAGCCAGGTCACGATCTCGCGGTCCGTGAGTTCGAGCCCCGCGTCAGGCTCTGGGCTGATGGCTCAGAGCCTGGAGCCTGTTTCCGATTCTGTGTCTCCCTCTCTCTCTGCCCCTCCCCCTTTCATGCTCTGTCTCTCTCTGTCCCAAAAAAATAAATAAATAAAACGTTGAAAAAAAAAAATTTAAAATTGACAAATTAGGAAAACTGCCCATTCTTTTAAAGTGTGTCAATAAAGAATATAGAATAAGATATGTTTTAAATTCCTCCAATTTTGCTAAAAACCTACTTAATTTTCTTTTTGTAACTAAAATTATTAACATCTTTAATAAGAATACTTTCAACAATCAGAATTTTCGGTGATGGCCATTTAATAGTGTGACAAAACTATATTCCAGATACAAATTATCAATCTACTGAGCCTGAGATAATTTACATCTTTATGACTTGAAAATTGCCTGCATCAGTTAATCTGGCAGATAAAATAACCAAATCGCTAATTTTTATTATGTAACTATAAATCTCTGTCCAAAGATTTTCAAAATAAATTGGAGCGTTTAAAAATAAATATGCAACTTCTATACATAAAACTTCAATTCTTTCTGAGTGGTAAAGAATACTCATTACATTTAAAAAGTAAGCTTTTTTTCTCCAAAAAGCACTCATTAATAATTAATAACAATGAATCCTGAATAACAATTTTTTAAATCTAATTGACCTTAACAAGCATATATTACCTTCTGTATTTCTGAAATACTGTTCAGAATCCTTTCACGTAAGTTTCAACTTGACTACTCCTTGATAGGAGCCATCTACTGAGCCTACCACTGCAGGCCTGGATATATTTATTATTTTAATATGAAGTAATTTTAAACTAATAAATACCTCTCTAACCATGCTAGTAAGACGGAAGCATGACCTACTGTGGAAAATTCAGTACTGGGAGACATGATACTGGAAATGAATTCTTGGCTTTGCCATGGACACATTATATGTCCCTAAATAGGTCACAATTTTCATATTCCATTTACTGCACCGTGCACAGTTCTTCTAAAGTGAACTATTTAGCAAAGCACCCTGCAAACAACACACAATGAAACAGTAACTGACTGATTATTAGACTATATTTTGAAGTTGGAGTAAGAAGACCTAGCATTTGGCTACATAAGACCTCAGTTTCCTTATCAATAATATGAGAAGACAGATCCATAGAAGACCTACATTTTAGGGTGGCTACTCATGAAGCAGACTGAGACGGAGACTAGTGAGCAGGAAGTTCACTGGGGGTGCTCCAGAGATGATCACCTGTGAGGGCAGGACAGAAAAAGAAGTGGGGCTCTGTAGTCACAAACAAGGACTTGGCTGACCCTGATGGGGGTTGGGGGCGGGGGGTAGCCACTCTGGACCAGAGATAGCATGGCAGAGTTGTTCTAAATTGGAATAGAATCTTTATAACCCCTCATTAGTCAGTCACTGGATGCAGGTTGCCCTACACAATATGGGTAAGTTACTGCTGTACAGATGAGGTAAGGGCAATCGCCAGAGAGGGACACAGCTTTGAGCATTCAGTCACCAATGCTTGGCAGCTAGAGGGGTGAGTTTTCAGTCCTGTCATGGGGGATCTGCAAGTGAACCAGGGGCCACTACTACTACCAAGATCCCTTCCAGTTCTAGATTTTTTGGTGATGCTTTGGCTTTCAGAAACAAGCTCAAATCATCATCAAAACATCTGTGACAAAATAATATATACTGTAAGATTTCATTTAGATCAAGTTGAAGAACAGGTAGAACTAATCTATGTTGACAGAGGTCATAACAACTATTACCTCTGAGAAATACTAACTGGGACAGGAAATGAGAGAACCTTCAGGAGTGCTGATCATAGTATATATCTTGCCCTGGAGTATGTAAAATACACACATACATACCTATGTGAGGGTTTCCCAAAGATTTATAAGAAAAGAGATTTACATAAAATGCTATTAATATTCTATAAAATAAACACCTGACATTACAATGTGTAAACTGAATATACTTTTTAAAAAGTTTACAGCTTTAGATTATGCTGATAGTTGGACAATTCCTTTACTTCTCTTGTAATTTTGGTATACAAATTACTTCAAGTATTTATACTCAAGGCATTAAAAATGCATCAAAAATGAAACAAAAGACAAAATGACAAACTTGGATATCAAGTGGGCCTAAGTCATCAAAAAAAGAAACAAAATAGAGAACACCACTGGACACAGACTTGCAAAACTGCCATTTAAAATCAGAACTACAGTAAAGATTTGAGTACATCATATGGCTTATTACCATGTATTTTAAAAGACTAAGTATAGTGCTGCCACCTAGTAGACAAAGCTGATAATAACCAATTTCAGTTCTAAAAAGTTATATATATCTTATAGGAAATACAGAAATGCCTTTTTTTTCTGTTTATTCATTTGTGGTTTTTTTTTTATCCCTTAGAGTCCACCTCTGAGTGAAAGGAGATAATGGCTTTCGATTATGGAATGATTAAGTCATGGGGAATAAAAGGCACAGCATAAGGAATATAGTCAATGATACTGTAATAGCGATATATTAAGACATGTTAGCTATAGTTATAGTGAAGACAACATAATTTATAAACTTGTCAAATCACTATGCTGCATACCCAAAACTAATGTCATCAGCTATACTCAAATAAAAAAATAAATTAATTTTTAAAAACCCAGAAAAGCTGTATATTATTCAACAATACTCTGCCAAAATATACCTTAAAGACTACCATGTTTGGACAACAGCTAAAAAATCAAATAATTATGTTCTCAAATAAATTGTATGATTTCTAAAATAGCTACCAAAAGCTCAAACAATAGTATGTGCTAGTACTGGGAGTTTGAGAGGTTCCCCGATACAAATCTGACCCCATTCTAGAAACAAACACTTTCTACAAGATCCGAGGGCTATAGGTTCCCAGATACAGTCTCTAGGGAGGAAGAAGGGCAATGTCCAGTTAGTTGTACCCTCTAGTTGCTCTTCCCTAAAATATATTTGGAGACTCAGTGAACTCTAAATAAAGTGCTTTGGATAAAGGTTTTAAGCAGAATGCACGTAAGGAAGGACAAGGCCTTTTCTCCTCTACCAATGTGTGAACATCTAGATTCTAACACACAAGGGCCCCTAGTCTTACCCCTAGTACTAGAAGAGTAAACTCTCCCACTTTAAACTCTACCTCGTCCTCTACCCACAATTTTTCTTGGTTAGTTAGGTATCACTTTACAGAGCCCCAAAGTCAAAGAGAAAAGTAGATACTGTGCTGGAACTCTTCATAAAAAAATGGAGAAAATCTACATTATGCCAGCACTCTAAGGGCAGAGGGAAAAAGGGAAGACCACAATAAGCATGGAGATTATATGACTGCCAGGGAGATGAGGCTGGCTACGTAACAGATGCCCAAAGAATGGATGACAAGAGAGCAACATTATCTCATATACATGACACTTTTCTGGGACAAGAGGTACAAAGTCCTATCATTTAATTGTACCTGAGCATTCTCACCCAAATAGAGTCTACAAGCCAAATCACAAATGGAGGGATACACAGCCAGTGAGCACACATGGGAAACATACCATCACACTATAAAACAGAGCCTGACATACAGAGTAACAGTAGAGCACAAAGAACCTAGTACAGAGTAGTGTGATCAAATGCAAGTGAGACACATGGAAATGAACAGATCAAAGTTTTAGATAGGCTTTGCCACAAACTAGTTATGAAATCTAGTGCAGAGGCAGAGAAGTATAAATGGTACTACGCAAACAAGTTGCTCAGGCACTGAAATGAGGGGTTACCAACATTGAAAGCACCTAACCAGGATCAGGAGAGCAAAGTTCTGGGATCCAGTCTGCCTCTGATTAGCTAGGGTTTAGAACAAGTCAATTCACATCTCTAGAATATCTGTATTTACTAGAGAGGTATTTCCAGAGTGGGTTCCACAGTACAATAACAACAAAACAGTGAAATGCTTACCAATAAAAGGATTTCATAGTCAAGTACGCATAGGGAAATGTAACTACTATAAAGCCACCACTCTTAGAGATTCACAATGAACTTTACTACAGTAAAATCTCTAAGAAGAGCTTATAATTAAGATAGCGGTTTAATTTTGTTTAATACATTTTTTCAAAGTCAATGGGTCATTAAAGTACTTTTTCTTTTTATAAACATTAACATTGTAGCACTTCCAGGGTGGCTCAGTCCGTTAAGCGTCTGACTCTGGATTTCAGCTCAGGTCACGATCTCACAGTTCGTGAATTCGAACCCTGCTTAGGATTCTCTCTCTGCCCCTCCTCTACTCGCACATGCGCTCTCTCTCAAAATAAATAAACTTAAAACAAAATATTAACGTTGCAAAACACACTTTGCCTTTCCTCAAAAGATCAGACAGAATTACCATGATACAGCAATTCCACTTCTGGATTTTTACTCAAAAGAAGTGAAAGCAGGGACTTCAACAGACATTTGCACACCCACATTCACAGTAGCATTATTCACAATGGCCAAAAGGTGGAAATAACCCAAATGTCCATCAACAAATAAAAGGATAAACAAAAACATGATTTAAACATACCACAGAGGATCATTCAGCCTTAAGAAGGAATAAAATTCCAATACATGTTATAAGATGTATTAACCCTGAAGACATTTTGCTAAATGAAATAAGCCAAACACAAAAGGTCAAATATTATATGACTCCATTAGTCAAATTCATGGAGACAGAAAGTAGAATAGTGGTTACAAGGGATTGGAGGTGGAGAGGATAATGGGGACTAACCATTAAATGGGCACAGAGTTTTAGTTTGGAGTGATGTCAAAGTTCTGGAAATGGATGGCAATGATGGCTACACATGGTTAAAATCACTGAACTGTACACTTAAAAATGGCTTAAATGGTAAATTTTATGTTATGTATATTCTACTACAATAAAAAAAAACTACACTCTGCCAAATCCTGGGTTAGTTTTCTCTTAATGCTACCATTCTGAGTGCGAAATCACTAAAAAAGTCAATATAAATTACCTTACCTCAGCTACACAACAAATTGACCCCAATGCTTCTCCACGAAAACCGTACGTTGTCAAATTTTCAAGATCTTCATGACTATTTATTTTTGAAGTGTAGTATTTCATTGCCATTACAGGTGCATCAGTGGCCTTGATACCCTCACCATTGTCTCGCACCTCAATTTTATCAAATCCATAGTTCTCCTATAAAAAGTTAAAGAATACTTTTAGTACATACAGTAAACTGTTGTCACAGAAACGGAAAGCAACATAAGAGAAACAGTTGTGTCATTTATTTACCTTTTGTGGAATCTTAAGAAAGTAAGAGTTCAAATTGTTAACTCTATCAATTCCTAACTATGGTACAATGGGGAAGCCCCTTGTTTTCCCTGAACTCAGATTCAGTTGTAAAATAAAGAAGTCAGTCTAATTGTAAGATAAAGAAGTCAGTTCCCTTGAAGTATTTCAGCACCACTGGATGTTTGTGTTTAAATTTACATTTAAACTTGACTAAGAAAATTCTACTAAATTATATATGCTTTTGCATATATAATCTCTCAAAAAAACAAAACTGAATACTATCACCTTCAAAAACAGCAGCTGATTCTACCCACCAAGAGTCCAGCAATTATCCTTATTCAACCTTTTAATACTTTTCAATACTTTCTCCCTTTAACTATTTACTACTTTCATAAGAATTTTAAATATTTAGTATAACTTTCTAAAGTTCTTTTTGCAAATAGTCACTGAACAGAAAAGTGCTGAGAAAATACATTAAATTTGGCAATCTCTGTGAGTTCTTTACTTGAAAAATGAGGAAAAAAACCCCAACTCAATTCATAGCTTAGTATTTGTAGGCTAATACTAAAAGTATGCATACATAACAAAAACAAAATCTAGGGACACCTGAGTGGCTCAGCTGGTTAAGCGTATGACTCTTGATCTCAGCTCAGGTCATGATCTCAGTTTGCAAGTTCAAGCCCCATGATGCGGCTCGGGATTCTGTCTCTCTCCCTTTCTCTGCCCCCCACCCCCCTCTCAAAATAAATTAAAATAAACATTTAAAAAAAGGTTCAAAAACAAAATCTAAATCCCTATAGAGATCTTCCTGCAATTACAATCCCTCTAGTATTTTTAAATAATACAGTTTTTTAATAACCTGAATTTAAGTAATACTGTGTAAGTACTTTTTAGGTAAATTAGATATGTAAGGTGTTGGAGGGAGACCCTTAAGAATTAGTTCCTCATCTCTCTCAATCCACAATTAACATCCTAGCAACAGTTTGGCTGCTTCATTTTATAGAAAAATCATTAACTACAGAAACACTAATCTTGCAGTACAAATACAACTCCAGACATGTGAGTAAAATAATACAAAGATCTGTTTAAATTTTTAAAATAAGATCAACTTTAATTATGAAAACATTCCTAGTCAGGATAGTTATTATTGTATGAAATCATAATTAAACAAGTCTTATCATGTACAGCAACACAGTCATTTATTTTAAAACTCTACAAAGCAGAAACTGGTAAATATCAAGATACTAAAATATACAGCCAGATAAAAATGTGTACTTTACTTTTATCAGAAGACTTCTGTGGGCTGCCTAACACTATTTTTAAAAACGTGCTTTTCCTCCAGAGAGCTTTAAGAACAAAGTATGTCTACCTAAGATTCAGGAGTGAAATATGTCAAATATAATTATCTAACCCTATTTATTATCAATTGTATTCTAATCAGAATCAGTCACTATAGTATACAAAATACCTTAAAAAACATAAATTGCCTTTCTTTGGGTTTAATAAATATTTTCCATGTTTATAAATGTTACAATACGTTGACCCCTGAACACAAGAATTAGGGGTGCTGACCCCCACATTGTCAAAAATCCATGTATAATTTTTGACTTCTCAAGAACTTAATAGCCTATTTTTTTTTAAATTTTTAATTCTAGCAGAGTTAACATAGCATTATATGTTCAAGTGTACAATATAGTGATTCAGTACTTTCATCTATTACTTGGTACTCATCAAGACAAGTGTGCTGTTAATCCCCTTCACCTACTTCATCATAGGGTAGTTCTATTTTCAACTTTTTGATGAACCTCAATATTGTTTTCCACAGTGCCTGCACCAGTTTGCATTCCCACCAAGAGTGCAAGAGGGTTCCTTTTTCTCCACACCTTCAACACTTTGTTTCTTGTGTTGGTGATTTTAGCCATTCTAACAGGTGTGAGGTGATCTCTCATTGCAGTTTTGATTTGCGTTTCTCTGATGATGCTGAACATCATTTCATGTTTGTTAGTCATCTGTACTTCTTCTTTGGAAAAATGTTCATGTATTCTGCCTATTTTTTAATTGGATTATTTGGGGTTTTGGTGTTTAATTGTAGCAGTTCTCTATACATTTTGGATATGCCATTTGCAAATATCTTCACCCATTTGGTGGGATGCCTTCTAGTTTTATTGTTTTCTTTGCTGTGCAGAAACTTTTTATTGTGATGTTGTCCTAATAGCTTATTTTTGCTTTTACTTCACTGGTCTGATAAGACATATCTAGAAAAATGTTACAGCCAGTCTGACAAATTATGTCTGACTTTGTGTGCTCTTACAAGAGTTTATGGTTTCAGGTCTCACATTTAGATCTTTAATCCATTTTGAATTTATTTGTGTGTATGCTTTAAGAAAGTGGTGCAGTTTCTTTCTTTCGAATGTAGCTGTCCAGTTTTCCCAGCACTATTTATTGAAGAGACTATCTTTTTCCCATTGCATTTTTCTTGCTTCCTTTGTGGAAGATTAATTGACCATAAAATTATGGGTTTACTTCTGGGTTTTCTGTTCTGTTTTATTGATCTATGTGTCTATTTTTGTACTGGTACCATAGTGTTTTGATTACTACAGCTTTGTAATATAACTTGGAAGTTTGGGATTGTGATCCTTCCAGTTTTGTATTTCTTTTTCAAGACTGCTTTGGCTATTCAGGGTCTTTGTGATTCCATACGAATTTTAGGACTGTTTATTCCCGTTCTGTGAAAAATGGTGTTGTTATTTTGATGGGGATTGTATTAAATTTGTAGATTGCTTTGGGTAGCATGAACATTTTAACATTTGTTCTCCTAACCCATAAACATGGAATGTCTCTCCACTTCTTCATGTCTTCAATTTCTTCCAACAGAGTTTATAGTTTTCAGAGTATAGATCTTTCACTTCCTTGGTTAACTTTATTCTTAGGTACCTTATTATTTTAGGTGCAGTTGTAGATGGGATTTTTTGAAATTTCTCTTTCTGCTGCTTCATTATTAGTATACAGAAGTGAAACAGATTTCTGTATGTTGATTTTGTATTGTGTGACTTTACTGAATTCATTTATGGTAGTTCTAGTTGTAGCAGTTTTTGGAGGAGTCTTTAAGGTTTTTAAAATATAGTATCATGTCATCTGCAAATTGTGAAAGTTTTATTTCCTCTTTACCAATTTGGATGCCTTTTATTATTTTCTGTTGTCTGACTAACTATTGTCTGATACCTAGGACTTCCAGCAACATGTGAATAAAGGTGGTGAGAGTGGACATCCTTGTCTTGTTCCTGACCTTAGAGGAAAAGCTCTCAGTTCTTCTCCATTACTATGTCAATGGTATTATATTGAGTTATGTTCTGTCTAAACCTACTCTAGTGATGGTTTGTTGTTGTTGTTGAAGGCTTTTATCATGAATGGATATTGTATTTTGTCAAATACTTTTCCTGCATCTATTGAAATAATACGGTTTTTATCCTCTCATTGATTTATCACACTGACTGATTCTCAAATATTGAAAAACACTTGCAACCCAAGAATAAATCCCACTTGATCATGGTGAATAAATTTTTTAAATGTTGCCCCTCCCCTGCTCATACTGTCTCAAAAATAAATAAAACATTAAAAAAAATAAAAATAAAAAAGGGGGGGTGCACCTGGGTGGCTCAGTCGGTTGGGCTTCCAACTTTGGCTCAGGTTATGATCTCGCAGTTTGTGAGTTCGAGCCCCGTGTTGGACTGTGTGCTGACGGCTCAGAGCCTGGAGCCTGCTTCAGATTCTGTGTCTCCTCTCTCTCTGCCCCTCCCCTGCTCATGCTCTGTCTCTGTCTCAAGAATAAATAAAACATTAAAAAAAATTTTTTTTAATATTTATTTATTCTTGAGGTCAGGGAAGGGGCAGAGAGGGACAGAGGATCCAAAGTGGGCTCTGTGCTGACAGCAGATAGCCTGATGTGGTGCTTGAACTCACAAAGTGGAGATCATGACCTGAGCTGAAGTCAGATACTTAACCAACTGAACTACCCAGGCATCTCCCATGGTGAATGATTTTTTTAAATGTACTGTTGGATTCTCTTTGCTAATATTTTGTTGAGGATTTTGGCATCTATGTTCATCAGAGATTTTGGCTTGCAGTTCTCTTTAATTGTGATGTCTTTATCTGGCTTTGGTGACGGGGTAATGCTGACCTCATACAATAAATTTGGAAGTTTTCCTTCCTCTATTTTTGTGGAATAGTTTGAGAGTAGGTATTAACTCCTAAAATGTTTAGAAGAATTCCCCTGTAAAGCCAGTTCATTTGCAATTTTTGTCTGTTGGGAGTTTTTTGATTACTGATTCAATTTCACTGCTGGTAATCAGTCTATTCAAATTTTTTATATCTTCCTTTTTCAGTTTTTGGTAGTTCATAAATTTCTAGGAATTTATGTTTCTTCTAGGTTCTACAATTTGTTGGCATATACTTTTTCATAATATTCTAATTGTATTTCTGTGGTGTTGGTTATTTCTCTTCATTTGTGATTTTATTTCAAGTCTTTTTTTTTTCTTTTTGGATGAGTCTAACTAGAGGTTTACCAATCTTTTTGATCCTTTCTAAAAACCAGCTCCTAAACTGACATTTTATTACTTTTTTAGTTTGTGTCATTTATTTCTGCTCTAATCTTTATATCTCCTTTCTTCTACTCATTTTGGGTTTTGTTTGTTCTTTTTCTAGCTCCTTTAGGTATAAGGTTAGGTTGTTTGAAATTTTTCTTGCTTCTTGAGGTAAGCCTGTATTGCTATAAACTTCCATCTTAGATCCACTTTTGCTGCATCCCAAAGATTTTAGACTGTTCCATTTTCATTTGTCTCCATGTTTTTTTTTCTTGTTTTTTTTTTTTTTTAATTTCTTTGATTTCTTGGCTGACCTATTCATTGTTTGGTAGCATGTTATTTAACTTCTATGTATTTGTGCTCTTTCCAGATTCTTTGTGGTTATTTGGTTTCATTATGGTCAGAAAAGATGCATGGTATGACTTTGTTCTTTCTGAATGTTGACACTTGTCTTGTGGCCTAATATGTGATCCATTCTGGAGAATG
Organism: Leopardus geoffroyi; assembly: GCF_018350155.1. Lineage (NCBI taxonomy): Eukaryota > Metazoa > Chordata > Mammalia > Carnivora > Felidae > Leopardus > Leopardus geoffroyi. The sequence goes on along the minus strand of NC_059328.1, from coordinate 177,059,806 downwards.
TGTGATGAGCACTTGAAAAGAAAGTGTATTCTGCTGTTTTAGGATGGAATATGAAAAGAAAGTCTATTCAGCTGTTTTAGAATGGACTGTCCTAAATATATCTGTTAAATCCATCTGGTCCAGTGTGTCATTCAAAGCTACTGTTTCCCTGTTGATTTTCCTAGATTATCTGTCCACTGATGTAAGTGAAGTGTTAAAGTCCTCTATGTTATTTTATTACTATCAATTAGTTCCTGTTTCTTTTTAACTATTTTACTCATTTAAGTGCTACGTTGGGTGCGTAAATATTTACAGTTGTTACATCTTCTTGCTGGATTGTCCTCTCTACAATTATAGAGTGCCCTTGTCTCTTGTTACTGTCTTGGTTTTAAAGTCTATTTTGTCCGACATAAATCATTGCTACCCCTGCTTTCTTTTGACATCATATACATGAAATGTTTCTCCATCCCCCACTTTCAATCTGCAGATGTTTTTAGGTCTGAAATGAGTCTCTTGTTGGCAGAAAATAGACTGGTCTTGGTTTTTTATCAATTCCATCACTCTACATCTTTTGATTTGCACATTTAGTCCATTTATATTCAAAGTAAGTATTGATATTTATTGCCATTTTGTTACTTGTTTTGTGGCTGTTTTTGTAGTTCTCTGATACTTTCTTCTCTTGCTCTCATTCAAGGTTTGCTGGCTTTCTTTAAAATTATATACCTGGATTCTTTTCTCTTTATTTTTTGCATTTTTATTACTGGCTTTTTGGGTTTTTGCATATAGCAGTCTATATCAAGTTGATTGATGGTCACTTAAGTCTGAACCATTTCTTCTCTCTCCACAATGTTTTAGGTATATGGTGTCATATTTTACATCCTTTTGTGAATCTCTTGACTGATTTTTATTTTATTTTTATTTAAATGTTTATTTATTTTTGAAAGACAGACAGAATGCGAGCGGGGGTGGGGCAGAGAGGCAGAGAGACACAGAATCTGAAGCAGGCTCCAGGCTCTGAGCTGTCAGCACAGAGCCCCATGTGGAGCTCGAGCTCACAAGCTGTGAGATCATGACACAGGCTGAAGTCAGCTGCCCAACCGGCTGAACCACCCAGGCGCCCCACTCTTGACCAATTTTTAAAGACATACTTATTTTTACTGCTTTAGTGCGTCTCACTTTTTTTACTCCTACTTTTGCTCTTCCCTTTCCACTCAAAGACTCCCCTTTAACATTTCTTATAGGAGGGTTGGTTTAGTGGTCATGAATTCCTCTTTCTCTCTCCTATTCTAAATGGGGAAACTCTCTCTCTCTCCTGTTCTGAATGATTGCCTTGATGAATAGAATACTCTTGGCTGTAGGTTTTTTCCTTTCAGCACTTTGACTGTATCATGCCACTTCCTTCTGGCCTGCCAAGTTTCTACTGACAAACCTGCTGATAGCCTTATGGGGTTTCCCTTATATGGAACTGGCTTCTCTTACTGCTTTTAAAATTCTCTATCACTACTTTTTGCCATTTTAATTACTATATGTTTTTATGTATGCCTCCTTGGGTTGATTTTGTTGAGGGATCTCTGTGCCTCCTGCATCTGGACCTCTGTTTCCTTCCCCAGATTAAGGACATTTTCAGCTATTATTTCTTCAAATATATTTTCTTCCCCCTTTTCTCTTCTTCTGGGATCCCTATAGTACAAATATTATGCTTGATGGAGTCACTGACTTCTCTAAGTCCATTCTCATTTTGAATAATTTTTTCTCTCACCTTTTGGCTTGATTACTTTCTAAGATTCTGTGCTCCAGGTTGCTAATTTGCTCCTCTGCATCCTCTAGCCTATTATTCGATCTATTGTTTCTTAAACTTCATTTACTGTGTTATTTATAGCTGGTTCTTTTTTTCTCTCTTTGTTAAGGACCTCACTGATGTCCTCCACTCTTTCCTCAAGTCCAGTATCTTTATGATCATTACTTTAAATTCTCTATCAGGCATATTACTTGTATCTGTTTCTCCTAGGTTTCTTGCTGTGGTTTGGCCTTGCTCTTTCATTCGGTACATATATCCTGTCTCTTCATTGTGTCTAGCTCTCTGTGTCTGTTTCCGTGTGTTAGGAAAGTCAACCACAGTGCAGTGTCCCCTATTCACCAGAACATGTCACTTCAGGAGTGTCTCCTATGTGTGTTGGGCCTGCTGTTGTATCCTGGCTGCTTTTTCCTTTGCTGCAGTACCCTGCAGAGACTCTCCTTGACTGTTGTGGGCACTATTTGGTCCCTGGCTGCCGTGGGACACAGAGTTTTAACAAGATGAGTGCTGGTCTGCTTGCAAAACGAGACCTGCTGCCGCTGCTAGACTGAAGCCCCACATAGTGCATAGGCTGGAAGATACAGTGTTGGGAAGGTTTGCACTGGTCTTCTGGGAGAGGGGACTCAAAATGCCAGAACTGAGGCATATGTGACTGGGAAGTGTGGATCTGCTGAAGTGCAGTGTTGGGGCAGGGGCCATGGGGTAAGCAAGTTAGGTAGTGTCAGTGCCACGCTGGTTCTCACATGTGGCCATGTATTTACACTGGGGCATATGGGAGAGAAATGGTATCTGCCCATTCCTTTTTTCCGGGAGGAGACCCACAGTGATCCCTGCTGTCCGGGACATGCTCTGAAATGAGTAAACTACTCTCCCTCCCACTTTCAAACTGCTGTTTCTATGCTGTAACTCCAAGGGCTGTTGGTTGTGCTCTCTTTAAGGGCAGGGACTCCACTTCCTATTGTTATCCAGGCTCTCCCAGAATGTGGCTTTTTAAAATTCCATGCTTTAGGTCCTGCTGGCTTTAAGAATTCATGGAATTCGGCCCCTCTGGCTTTCAAAGCCACATATTTGGGGCTTCATCTTCCCCATGCAGGTTGCCTAGTGCAATATAGTCTATTTCTCCTCCCTCTTCATATCTGCAGTTCTCTCCCCTCCATGGAGCACTCCCCACCATGTCTCTGCTCTTCCTAACCTCTTTGATGTGGCCTCTTGTCTACCACTTCTCTTTAGCTGTGGAGTTTGTTTTGCCAGCCTTCAAGTCTGTTCTGGGTTATTTACACTGATGTGAGTGTTACCTAGTTGTATCTGTGGAACTAGGTGAGCTTTAGGGTCCTCTTACTCCGCCATGTTCCCAGCCTCCTCTTAATAGCCTCATATTGACTAGCAGCTTCACCAATAACACAAAAAGTCAATTAACACACATTTTGTACGTTACATATAGTATATGCTATATATTCTTACAATAAAGTAAATTCAGAAAAAGACAATGTTATTAAAATCATAAGAAAAAGAAAATATATTTGCAGTACTGTACTATATTTATCAAATAAAAAATCCACATCAAAGTGGACTCATGCAGTTCAAACCTGTGTTGTTCGAGGGCCAACTGTATATTGTTGAAAACAAATACAGGTTTGGGGCACCTGGATGGCTCAGTCGGTTGAGCATCCAACTTCGGCTCAGGTCACAATCTCACAGATTGTGAGTTCGAGCCCCACGTTGGGCTCTGTGCTGACAACTCAGAGCCTGGAGCCTGCTTTGGATTCTGTCTGTCTGTCTGTCTGTCTCTCTCTCTCTCTGCCCCTCCCCCACTAGTGCTCTCTCAAAAATAAATAAATGTAGAAAAAAAATTAAAAAAAAAACTTTAATACAGGTTTGAAATGGCTTATAACAGCAGTTCTCAGCATCAACTAGAAACTTGTTACAAATGTAATTCTAGGGCCCAGTAACTAAAGTATTCTGATGCACCCAAACATTATTAAAACCACTAGGATAGAGCAAAGATCTTGAATGGGTTTTAGAAACAGAAAGATCTGAACTGCAATCTGATTCACTACTTACTAATTATAGGACTTTGGGAAAGTTCTCAGAACCTTAATTACTTGTAAAACAGGTATAATAGTAGATAATTCAGAGTTTTTATAAGGAGCAATTACAACTACATGTATATGTAGTTCACATACAAACTATAAAATATATATATACATATATATATATGAAAAAAGGAAAGCCTTTGCTATAAAGATTTTTATCAGTATCATTTCTTATGCTGTCATACTACCTGTAAATACCTGATAATTAGAAGATTATAAAAATGTATTCCTACATTCACTCAAACAATTTATTCACTATTATGTACCAGGCACTGGCCAGGTATGAAGCACACAAAAATGAAAAAATATATACCTTACCTCTATGAGCTAGTAGTTTATAATAAGGGAGATAGACATGCAAACTAATTGTAATAAATCAATATTGTAAGTCATATTAACTCAAATGATTTAATATATAGCACTTAAAATTTTTTAATGTGACAACTATGACACAACAAGGGAAATAGTTTTGAAATTAGGTTTGTGGAAAAGATAAAATGCAAATGAGCATAAAACAAGTAAATAACCAAGCATAACCAAAGAATAATAGTAGAAAATACGGACAAATTAGATTCATGTTTTTGGTGATGGAGTCCTAAAGAATAACTTTTCTTTTAAAATTTCCTTTAGTGTTACTGTAATATTGACTTAAGTTAAAACTTATTTTTAAGAATTTACTCTTTTTTTTAATTTTTTTTTTCAACGTTTATTTATTTTTGGGACAGAGAGAGACAGAGCATGAACGGGGGAGGGGCAGAGAGAGAGGGAGACACAGAATCGGAAACAGGCTCCAGGCTCTGAGCCATCAGCCCAGAGCCTGACGCGGGGCTCGAACTCACGGACCACGAGATCGTGACCTGTCTGAAGTCGGACGCTTAACCGACTGCGACACCCAGGCGCTCCAAGAATTTACTCTTAAGAAAGTAAAACATGCAATGTCCTAAGAATAATTCACTAATACATAGAAAGAGAAAGAGAACAGCTGGGAGGAGAACTCATCTGCCCAGCCCTTTTTTGCTTTAAAGGTATTTGGCTTTTCAGGGACACTCACCAATTTAACATCTATGCTTGTGGCACCTGCATCCAAGGAGTTTTCAATGAGCTCTTTCACAACACTGACCACTGAAGTGATTATCTGAGAACTTGAAAGGAGGCGCACTGTTGCTGCAGGCAACTGTTTCATTCTAGCTTTTAGCAGAGTAGCTAAAGATAAAATGTAAGTTATAAAAATAAACATTATTAAACATTCCTAACAGATCTGATAGTAACAATAATTAATAGCAGCTCACATTTACTGAACTTCCCAGTATGCCAGGCTCTATTTTAAGCACACAGTATTAAATCATTTATTTCTTACAATATTCTTTAAAATAGAAGTCTCACCTCCATCTTACAAGACTGAGGCACAGAGAAGTTAGCTAGTATATCACACTATGGTAATAATTAAACAACAATAAGAAGAATTGTGCTATAATGTGTGTAGCATATGATCTACCAAGCTAGGAATGACCAGGTGGATCCTTGGGATGTGGATGACATCAGTCAGTCATAAGCCTTAATGGCATTCTCAAACATCATTAATCATCTATACATTATGATGAGTCCAATGCCTTTTTCAGTTACTGAGCTCTATTGCAATTAGGGTACCTAGACCCTAGCATTACCATTAATATAAACTACTCAGATCTCAGCCATATCAGATAGCTATCTTCTATACTACCGTGCCTAAAATATCATTCCAATCATGGAGCTTCCCAAGACAAAGCTCCAATCTCTATGCTGGCATTGAAGGTCCTTTACATGCAGTCGAACCTATATATCCAAAATCTCTTTGCCACTAAATGTTTCAGCTAAAAAAGCCCTTGTCTAGGGGCACCTGAGTGGCTCAGTTAGTTGAGTGCCTGACTCTTAATTTCAGCTCAGGTCATGATCACAGGCTCGTGAGATTGAGCCCCTTATCAAGGTCCACACTGAGCATGGAACCTGCTTGAGATTCTCTCTTCCCCACTCTGCTGCTGTCCCCTACTCACTAAAAAATTTTTAAATAAATTTAAAAAACCCTTTGTCTAATAAAACCCTTTCAAACAAAGAAACAAAAAAAGACCTCATATGGAAATCCCATATGTAAAGCATACAGGGAGTAAGGTTTGCATCTGCCTTAATGCTTAATTTCAGAAGAGATTTCAGGAAAAGAAAAAACACTAACTTGAAAGAGTGCAATTCTTCTATTGCAAGACCCAAAAATGGGAAAGAGGGGAACCCTAGGTACTTCTTTAATTTACCATGATTCACATGCTCACATGACTTGATCCTATGGAATCTAAATCCAAACAAAAGCAATGCCAGCAATGCCAAACAAAATAAAAAGATATCCATTTAGGATCCTTTCTCAAGCAAATTAAAACATAAACAGCACAGTCATGTAAATAGGTAAACAAGAAATGGAGAGTAGCCACTAGAACAATTACATAGGAATTTAGGGGATGCATTTATGAGAAGAGGCCAATATACTGAGTTCTGAGCAGTATTAACTGATCACCGTTAATAAACAGAACTATATTATGCTTTGTACAAGGCAAATCTGATTAGCACAGCAGAAAAACATACCAGATTGGAGTCTTTAAAAAACGTGTTTGGAGGTTCATCTTTACTACATGTTAACTGAAACAAATCACTTACCTTTCTGTATAAAATCAATTCATTACCTGTATAAATGGGGATAGTGTCTCACTGGTTTGTTGTGAGGATCAAATAAGCGAGCTATATGAAGTTTTCTGTAAATGACAAGGCTACAGAAAATGTACAGTATTGTGATATGGGGTCATTATGGAATGGAATGATGGGAATTTTTAATACTAACAATTAACTTCTAATTAAGCTGCATATTTGATTTAGTTTTGGGGTACATAGTTTTAGGGAGAGTGGCTTTGTAAACAACCATCTCTCAATTTTTTTTTGTGGCTCTCAAGGGCTGGGAGGCTATTCTAGTCTGGAAAACAGTTTGGACAGTTGGGCCACCCCACTCTCATACCATTCAGACAAATTAGTGCTATTATAGCAAAAGGCATCCTCTGCACTCTACCCTAGGTTCTGACTGGACACAGGTCTGAGGATATAGAGCCGCACTATCCAACATGGTAGCCACTATGCAAATGTGACTACTGAGCACTTGAAATGTGGCTACTCCAAATTAAGATATTCTAATACAATCTGGGTTTCAAACTCAATATAAAAAAACATATACAATATAAACTTTTATTTAGTTCTTATATGGACCTTAAGATAAAATGATGTTCTGAATATACTGGCTTACCTCAGTATTAAAATTAACTTCATTTTTAAAATTTGTTTTAATATGATTATGAGAACATCTAAAATTATACATGGCATACATTATAGTTCTATTGGACAGAGACATACAGAGTAGTGGTTAACAGAGCAGGCTCTGAAATCACACTACTTTCATTATATCCTAGCTCGTATGCTAATAAAATTAAAATCTAGAACTCAATCACCTAATCTATAGAAACGGAGAGGATAATAATATATGGTTTTGGTGAGAAGTAAATAAGATAATGAATACAACTTATTACAACGTTTCACATAAACATTTTAAAGATCCCAGGATACTTGGACTACATTGAGTTCCTCCAAACACCTAAATGAATACTGTCCCTACCCTCACCTTCGAATCCTTACTTCCACAGAGGTTAATCCATGGCCTGGAATCAGGTCAGGCTTGGGTTCAAGAGGTCTTCTATTTTAGTTTGAGAATTCCAAGGATCTAAGAAAAACAAATCAAACTTTGGGGTATAACTTTAGCATCACCTCACCTTTTACTCTTTCTGGGCAATCTTATTAATCTCAGCATCTTTGCCTCATTCTCTACAATCTGTCTTACAAAATTTACTATTTTTCTCCCCAAGTCCCTAATTTCATCCCAATCTTCCAGTTTACTGAGGTCAAGGCAGACCACAGCATGCACTCTTCTATCTTCACACACATCTTACCTCCTCCACCCCACTATGTCCTCTGGCTTCTTAAAAATGTTTACACCTTTGCCCATACTCTACTTCCCTAACTCCCAAGTCAATGCCTCTTCCTCCTAAGAACTTTCATCTACTTTCTTTATCCAGTCCTCCCACAGGCATTTTGACCTTCAAAGCAAAAGCAAAAAAATTCTTCCCTCAACCCTATTACCCCAATGATTATCTTGTTTCTTTATGATGCCAAACATCTAAATCTATAACCACAACAGAGATCTCTCTTCTCTTCCCACATTAAAACAGGCATTTTTTTTTCTTTAAGCTTATTTATTTTGAGGGGGAGAGAGAGAACGAGAGTGAGCAGGGGAGGAACAGAGAGAGACGAAGAGGGAGAGAATCCTAAGCAGGCACCTCGCTGTCAGCACAGAGCCTAACATGGGGCTCAAACTCATGACCAGTGAGATCATGACCTGAGCCAAAATAAAAAGTCTGATGCTTAACTGACTGATACACCCAGGCACCCCCAAAACAGCCTTTTCTAATAATCAGTGTCAAAGTGACCTCAAGATAAGTACTCGTAAAACAGAATTTATCATCCTGTGCCCCTTCCCATGCCCTCTACTTCACTTTGCTATTTCTCTTAGTAACACACTGTTCTTAGTGACTCAAGTCAAAAACCTCAATCTTCTTTTGCCATCAATCCCATTATTTGCATCTCTACTTCCTAGTGCGATCCTATCTATCAATCTAGACTCAGTTCCAAAGTCATTTGTAACATGGTCCCTTCTGATCACTCAAGCAAGAATGATCCTTTCCTCCCCCTACATTCTTAAAGAACTTGGCTTGCATCACTCATGGGATGTTTATCACACCTGTCTTGACCTGTACAACTTCTGAATGCAGGTAATCATATATTATGTATTTCTGGATGCAGCACAGAACAATCATAGTACTTCACTCACAGCAAGCACTTGGAAGAATACTAATCAAGGGCCACAAAGAACAATTCTTTCAGCAAGCCAATGTAAACATTAGGAAAAGTGTCCTCCTTCCTAGCAAGTCACACTCTGTTTTAACTGGCTTCCATATCATCCCCTACCTCACCTGTATCTCCTAATCAGACTTTTTTCTGGACTGAAGGACTTTATTTCCAAGAACTTTCTAAATATCATCATTTAGATAACATGTCCCAAATTGACCTCAGATCTTTCTCTAATTAACTATCTTCCCATAGACCTCATGAAGATAAAAAGCTTCTGCACAGCAAAGGAAACAATCAACAAAACTAAAAGGCAACCAACGGAATGGGAAGATATTTGCAAATGACCTATCGGACAAAGGGCTAGTATCCAAAATCCATAAAGAGCTCACCAAACTCCACACCCGAAAAACAAATAATCCAGTGAAGAAATGGGCAGAAAACATGAATAGACACTTCTCTAAAGAAGACATCCAGATGGCCAACAGGCACATGAAAAGATGCTCAACATCACTCCTCATCAGGGAAATACAAATCAAAACCACACTCAGATATCACCTCACGCCAGTCAGAGTGGCTAAAATGAACAAATCAGGAGACTATAGATGCTGGCGAGGATGTGGAAAAACAGGAACCCTCTTGCACTGTTGGTGGGAATGCAAACTGGTACAGCCACTCTGGAAAACAGTGTGGAGGTTCCTCAAAAAATTAAAAATAGACCTACCCTATGACCCAGCAGTAGCACTGCTAGGAATTTACCCAAGGGATACAGGAGTACTGATGCATAGGGGCACTTGTACCCCAATGTTTATAGCAGCACTCTCAACAACAGCCAAATTGTGGAAAAAGCCTAGGTGTCCATCAACTGATGAATGGATAAAGAAATTGTGGTTTATATACACAATGGAGTACTACGTGGCAATGAGAAAGAATGAAATATGGCCCTTTGTAGCAACGTGGATGGAACTGGAGAGTGTGATGCTAAGTGAAATAAGCCATACAGAGAAAGACAGATACCATATGTTTTCACTCTTATGTGGATCCTGAGAAACTTAACAGAAACCCATGGGTGAGAAGGAGGAAAAAAAAAAAGAGGTTAGAGTGGGAGAGAGCCAAAGCATATGAGACTCTTAAAGACTGAGAACTGAGGGTTGGTGGGGGGTGGGAGGGAGGGGAGGGTAGGTGATGGGCATTGAAGAGGGCATCTTTTGGGATGAGCACTGGATGTTGTATGGAAACCAATTTGACAATAAATTTCATATATTAAAAAAAAAAAACTTGGGGCGCCTGGGTGGCGCAGTCGGTTGGGCGTCCGACTTCAGCCAGGTCACGATCTTGCGGTCCGTGAGTTCAAGCCCCGCGTCGGGCTCTGGGCTGATGGCTCGGAGCCTGGAGCCTGTTTCCGATTCTGTGTCTCCCTCTCTCTCTGCCCCTCCCCTGTTCGTGCTCTGTCTCTCTCTGTCCCAAAAATAAATAAACGTTGAAAAAAAAATATATAAAAAAAAAACTATCTTCCCATATTTGTTTGGTAATAAAACAGCTACCCATAAGCAATTTCATATAGATATGTATACATATGTATATATCTATATACATACACACACACACACACACATAATTCCCATTAGTCCTTACAACAACCCTATCATTCCTCTATCACAAATGAAATGTGAAAGTTTTATAAGTTCAAGATCAGAAGATTCATGATCACAAAACTAGTCTGTGATGGATACACACTTGCATATCTTGGCATGTTTCACTCAAAGGCAATGCTCAGCTCATCCAGTCTCACATAGAAAAATTAAAAATCCTGAAATCATCCTAAAAATTCTACTTTTTCTATATTCTGCCACTCAGTCCTATCTATCCTACTACCTAAATATTTTTCATACTAGTCCTCTCTATACCTATGACCTCTGTTTAGCCCTTAAACATTTCTCTCCTGATGCACTGCAATAACCACTTTCTTGATATTCTGCCTCAATCTCAACCAATGATAGGGTTCTTTCTATATTCAAAATTCATCATGTTGCTACCCTACTTAAAATTTTATAAAGAGTTCCAACTGCTGGGGCGCCTGGGTGGCTCAGTTGGTTGAGCATCCAACTTCAGCCCAGGTCATGATCTCCCAGCTCATGAGTTTGAGCCCTGAGTTGGGCTCTATGCTGACACCTCGGAGCCTGGAGCCTGGAGCCTGCTTCAGATTCTGTGTCTCCCTCTCTCTCTCTGCCCCTAACCCACTCGCATTCTGTCTCTGTCTGTCAAAAATAAATAAACATTAAAAAAAATTTTTTTTAATTAAAAAAAAAAAAAGAGTTCCAACTGCTAACCAGGTAAAGTCCAAAATCCTTAACTGGACCTTTATCTTTCTAATCTCATCCCACTGTTCTACAAATGCACAGTAAGCCTGTCATACTGCACAACCTGTCTCTCTTAATGTGGTGGCACTCACTGGTTCCTTAGCTCACAAGGTTCCCTTTCTATACAAATGACTTCTAATCATCCTTCCAGATTTAGTTCAAGTATCACCTCCTCAAGGAAGCCCTTCTTAACCACTCCAACATCAACCCTCTCCCACTGAACAGATTAGGCATTTCTTTGTCTGTACTCCCATAGCACCTTTTCCTTAGAGCTAACGGAAACTCATCATAGGCTATTGTAACCATTGTTTTTCTGTCTCTTCCTCCTGGCTCAGAGTTCTCTGAGGACAGAGATTTTTTTTTTTTTTAAACATTTATTTATTTTTGAGACAGAGAGAGACAAAGCATGAATGGGGGAGGGTCAGAGAGAGAGGGAGACACAGAATCTGAAATAGGCTCCAGGCTCTGAGCTGTGAGCACAGAGCCCGATGTGAGGCTTGAACTCACAGACTATGAGATCATGACCTGAGCTGAAGTCGGACGCTTAACCGACTGAGCCACCCAGGCGCCCCGAGGACAGAGATTTTATATTAATCTCATATCCTTAGCATAACCTGTTGAACACAGCCAGCATTCCACCGTATATATGCTAAATGACACATTCTGAAAAGTGAAAGAGTTGCAGTCAGGCTTACATCACAGCATAGAATGTGTGAAATTATCAGGAATCAGTCTTCCATATTTGATGGGAAGGAAATCAAACACTCCTGAAAGTACTTCCAGGAAAGTCATTTAAGGACAACAAAGTACCTAAAAAAGAAGCAGAGAACTTAATAGGCTTTAGGGAAACAAAGTGAAATAATTTACTTTGAAAACATGATAAATGTAGGGCACCTGGGGTCTCAGTCAGTTTGTCCTCCAACTCTTGATTTCAGCTCTGATCAGCATCTCACTGGATTGGGATCTGGCCAGCGTGGGGCTCTGCACTGAGCATGGAGCCTGCTTGGGATCTTCCTCTCTCGGCTCCCTCCCCTCCCCACCCCACACACTACAGCTCTCTCAAAATAAATAAATACACATTTTTAAAAACAAGGAAAAACTAAAGTGAAAAAAGAACCATAATAAATATAACCCAATAGTTTCATAGAACCAATAGAAATGCAAGATACATACATAGCTATAACCAACCTTCTTTTACACTAATTTTGAAATATTACTGAAAGTTACTTCAGGAATACAAATCACAAACTTGGTGAACTGACGAGGTAATGAAATTCGCTGTCAGAGATGATTTCCAATAATCTTAACTTTTCCTCTCCGTTCTCAAATAAGATAAATTTTTGAAATTCACATTTCCTCAGCAGGTATTACAAGTGCCTGTCTTCAACGTGTGGATACACCCAGAATGACACCAGTAAAAACCATGGTTAAGTGAGAGTTTGCTTGCCTCAGCTGTAGGACGCCACAACATACAACCTAAACCACACTCACGAGTTAAGGCTGTCCGGGGCTAAAATGTCTGCCTGGCAGACAACTTTAAGTCCTGCACTCAGAAGGATCTGGGAAATGGGCTGCAACAAAGGCCTAAACACGGTTTGGTCAGGAATGGCCACACCAGACATTAGCGAGCCCAGACCTGCTCAAAGACCGCCCTCCACGCGTGCGCGCCCAAGAGCCTGGCTTCGGCCGCTTCCCGCCCCTCGGTTAGTGGAGGGGAGGAGGGAACACGGCGGCCAGTGGCGCTTGCACGCCGACCGGGACAAGTTGAGGAGAAGGGACTCCCGAGACTACGAGAAGATAAGAATGAATGCCCGTTAGGCACACAACACTACCTTCTTGCTCGCGGGAGGCAGGCAATTACCATCCACCGTCGGACCTGACAGCGTCCCGCAAGGTTCACAGGCCCAGCCTCGCGGATCTCGGACTCGTCCCCAGCGCGCGCGGCGGGGTGGGCCCTAGGCGCGCAGCACTTAGTCCCGCCCTTCCCGAGGAACGTGGGATTGGCGCTGTCCGCGGCCAATCCCCTGACGGCGCGTTCGGCTCTGAAAGCTTCCGCAAGCTGCGCTGCGCTGCGCTGGGGTTGATCATTGGCATTCGGCCTGGGAGAGACGCCGTCGCCGCGGAGCTAGTTCTGCTCCCAGCTGGCCGCCAGGAGTAGGGCGGCGGGTAAGTGGTCAAGAACGGCTGTAGGGGATGTGCTGCTAGGTAGGGAGCTGCTAGCCGGCCAGGGTAGGCTTGAGGGGAGAGAGTGAACTACGGTTGCGTCCGGGGCTCCCAGTCTGGCCGTGCGGGTCTAGTGGCCACCGAGGCTTACCCCCAAATTCTCGTAGTCTTGCCGTGGTACTGGCGGGATGTGTAGCTCTGAGAAGGACGGGGAGGGTGGAGGAGGCCCTGCGGGGGTAGCAGCAGCGGCTTTTGCTGACCTTTCACTGGCCAGGCGCTCCAGCATTCGGGGAAAGCTGCCCGTGGTTGTCTGGCTGGCGATGGAGTCCCCAAGAGGGTCCTAGCGGGTCGCAGCCCTCGGGGCACTCGCGTAGGCAGACAAAGTCGGAAGTCTTTGTTTGTCCTGAAGCGGCGCGGCTGCCTTCTTGCAAAGATTTTGTGAACCGGGGTAGGGTCCGTACCACACCAGCTTTGCCTTCCAGGCTAGATATAAATTTTAAGCCTTTTTTGAGCTTTATTTTTTTCCCCCTCCATCCTGTAGAAAAATGGAAAAGTATCTTGAGTTGTGGTATCTTTTAAATATAACCTATAGCTCATGAAAATAATGTACGATGCAAAGTAGATGTGTTTAGGTTAGAAGAAGTATTTACACACATAAATTTGAGACTTTTGCTTCTTTAGTGCAACCAACTTTCATCACCATAAACCTTGATGCGTGCGTTTTCCATAGATTTTTGGAAAGAGAATGAGGCATTTTGCTCTGGAAACACTTGTTGCATGCAGTTATGGGAAATTCCTCTCTCAGTGCCAACTCTGTTATGGAAAGGGTTCATTTGTTTCTAAATCAGCTGTTCCAAATATACTTTCATCATGTCCCCCTTTCAGTCTCACTGGTTGGTTTTTACCAAAGACAGTTTATAACAAAGTTATAACAAAGACAGTTATACTTTGTTCAAGGGATTCTTAGAACCAAGTAAATGCCAGCATTAAATTAACTGGGAACCAGTAATCCATTTCTCCTTTGGTGTTCCACTTGAATGCAATAAAGGGAAAAACTTAGAAAACGAAAGAAAAAAAACCTAAAATTTAAGGAGAGTTGACAAGTTAAAGGAGGAAAGAATCATTGTTGTAACCTAACTGTACCAGGGGACAGAAACAAGCTTTATCCCTTGACCATATAAATTTTTCACCACATTATGTTCCTCCCAGGTTCAGTATTTAAAAAGAAGTGAATCGAACCTGATCACTCTTTTTGGAAACAACATTACATTATACGTAAGAGTCTGGCTACTCATAATAGACTAGCTGCATCTACTTTACTTTTTTTTTTTTGTCATCTTTAATTCAAGTGTGTAATTAACATACAGTTTTCTATTTAGTTTCAGGTGTACAATATAATGATTTAACAATTCTGTACATTTCTCAGTGATCATCAAGATAAGTGTACTCTTAATCCCCTCTATTTCATCCATCTCCCCACAAACCTCCTCTCTGGCAACCACCACCAGTTTGTTCTCTGTGTTTATATGTCTTTTTTTTTGTTTTGTGTGTGTGTGTGTGTGTGTGTGTGTGTGTGTGTTTTGTTTCTTAAATTCCACATATAAGTGAAACCATATGGTATTTGTCTTTCTCTGACTTATTTCACTTAGCAGTATATTGTCTAGGTTCATCAATGTTGTTTCAAATGACAAGATTTCATTCTCTTTTATGGCTAATATTCTATTATATACATACATCACATCTTCTCTATACATTCATCTGTGGATAGACACTTGGGTTGGTTCCATATTTTGGCTGTTATAAATAATGCTGCAGCTTTGGCCTTTTTTTATATATTGGTCTTTTCTGTTGGTATGTTTAGCTCCTGAGCTTTCACTTTGGTCTCATAAGAAAATGTAGGTTTTCTTTCAGTTGAGTTTTCCTGTCCGTTATTTCATTTAGTAAAACCAGCATGCTAGAAGACAAGCTTTAGGAAAGGGATTTTAATTGCTTATTTTATCAATAAGAACTGTAAAAATAAGTTGTTAGTCTTATCATGAAGTCAGATTTAAAAATTATTTACTGCTTTTATTAGCAGATCTGCAAATAGCATATTTTGGTGAGTGTGTTTATTTTATTTCAGAACAACCAGAGAAAAATGATCCTAGTAACACACTTATTTTGTTATGTGAGAGTAGAGTATTTAAGTTTCCAGTTCTGTCAGTGTTGATTCATTTCATTGCTTTCCTACAGAGCAAACATGAATGTTGGAGTTGCCCACAGTGAGGTGAATCCAAATACCCGTGTAATGAACAGCCGGGGTATGTGGCTGACATATGCCTTGGGAGTTGGCTTGCTTCATATTGTTCTACTTAGTATTCCCTTCTTCAGTGTTCCTGTTGCTTGGACCTTGACAAATGTGATACATAATCTGGTAAGAATTTCACCTTATATAAAACGGTTAAAAGCCTATGCTTTAGTGCTTATCGGGGGCTGAGGGAGAAAGAAATGGGGAGTTGCTGTTTAATGAGTACAGTTTCAGTTTTGCAAGATGAAAAGAGTTCTAGAGATAGATGGTGGTGATAGTTGCATAACAGTGTGAATGTACTTAATGCCACTGAACTGTACACTTAAAAAATGATTAAGATGATATATTTTATGTTATGTGTATTTAAAAACAATTTGCTAAAAGCTTAAATCTTTATGTTAAAGAAAAGAAAAACATGGGGCGCCTGGGTGGCCCAGTCGGTTGAGCTTCCGATTTCAGCTCAGGTCATGCTCTCACAGTTTGTGGGTTTGAGCCCCACATTGGGCCCTGTGCTGACAGCTCAGAACCTGGAGCCTGCTTCAGATTCTTTGTCTCCCTCTCTCTCTCTCTGCCCTTCTCCTCGCACTATCTCTCTGTTTCTCAAAAATAAATAAACATTAAAAAAAAATTTTGTTTTTCTACCACAAAATTAAAAAAAAAAAAAACACCACTTAGTTTAAAAGTTTTATTGAGGTATAATTTTTAATGTATGTAACATAAAATTTGCTGACTTAAAAGTGTACAGTTCAATTTTTAGTATATATAACTTTGAAGATATCCATATCTAATATGGGATAGATAGGGTTATCTATTAATTCTTTATATTTAAACATCGGCCCTTTCTCTAAGCCTTTTTTTCTCCTTTTGGTTTCATAGGATCTAGAAAATAGGCCATTTTAGCAACACTTCCAAGATACTGTAATTCAGGCTACTATAGTATTAAAGAGAATGATTCAGAAGAAGTTATGGTTTTTGATTAACTGGAGTGTAATAAACATCTTCGGTTTCAATCCTTGTTAGAAACTTTTCTAAATTGTTTAAATATACTTTCCTGGTTCAGTATAGAAATTTTGAGCTTAATCATACATTATTGAGGATCTTATAGTGCCTTAGCTTCTTCATGTTGACTGTGGGTCTTCTGTACTATAGGATAGCTCTACAAAGTATCAGAGATTCAGTTGACTCTATTGACCATATGATGCAGCCCTGGAAATTATCTGTTTAAAAAAAGAACAACTGATAGTGACTTTTCTTATCTTTAACAGCCTATGAAAGCAGAATGAAAGGGGAGAAATACAATTAATTCAAATTTTTAATTGAATCCAGATTAACTATGTATTTCTTTATTCCCTGGCTTCTGAAGAGTATTTGAATTTGACTGGAGGAGGACAGGATAATGTGGTAAAAATAAGTGAATGTCCATTTAGTACATTTTACGCAATGGACTTTGATAGGGCAAGCACTAGTTTTAAGTAGCAACTTCTCTGAAATATTTGACAAGAATTATATCTTTTACTAGAATTCCTTTCCTTTGGCTTCCATGGGATCACTTTTTCCTAGATATTTCTGATTTTTCCTTTTTTGTTTCTTGTACAGTCTTCTATTTTCGTCTCCTAAATATTGCTGTCTCCAAGGTTCGTTTTTTCATCTCTTTTTATTCTATGTATTGTGCCTAGGGTACTTCATCTATCCATATTTTCGGTTTCTACCCTAGAACAAACAAATATAAATTGAACTCATTCCTGATCTCTTACCACTCATGACCCGTTCCTCTGGCTTTATTCCTTATCTAATCTAAAGGCACCACTGTATGCCCAATAAGTCAAGCCAGATAGCTTCAAAGGTATAGTGATTCATATAATGTATTATCGAAACTGAGTCTGTTTTGAGAGTAAAAGGGAACTCTAGTAATAACTAATCCAAGAAAATAGGTATAAATCAGGACCATCCGTGCCAACTAGGATATATGGTCACTCTAGTTTTGGGTTAACTGCTTTTTCTTTATCTTCCATATCCATATAGTCAAAGCCCTGTCTGTTCTGCTTTACTGTCTCTCAACTTGATCCCCACAGATATTACTGTAATTTATACCCTTATTTTTTTCTCAGGTGGATTACTCCAGTAGATCAAATGGTCTCCTTGATGTTCTTCTATTCTACTCTCCTCCATTCCAAGTTGGCACAGTTATTTTTAAAATGCATATATGCTTAAGTCATGCTCTAAGTCCTTTTATGATTCCCCATTACATTCATAATAAAATAACAAATTTATTATGTGGCATATAAGACCAGTTGAATAGTATAGAGGCAAGAAAAGGACTCAATCTTATATCAGCCCATCTCCAAACAGGAATTTTTCTCTAACAATAATGAAAATGATCTTGCTTTCACCTTTTTTTGCTTTGGCTTAGGCTCTTTTTCCACTATTTTAATACCCCTTACTCCATCCCCCCCTCTGTCAGGCTGATTCTTAGTGCAGGAAAACTACTCAAATATCACCTCCAGAAAACTACAAAACTCCCATCCTACATTCTTTTATCCTTTATTTATCATAGTTTTATAATTAGGAATTTATCTTTTTATTTTCCATATCTCTAAAGACTTATGTAAATGTTTGCTGAATTAGTCTATTGTCATGTAATTTTCTCTTCTCCAATGAGACATGTATTAAATGTACTTTAGAAGTCACCCCCTCCCCCGCCCTATGTTTTCAATTGGCTAACTGATATTGAAACACAATATATGGCCACATGGTAATTGACAACACGTAGGGAAGCAAACTTCTGACGTATTAGTTCACCACACTAAAGACCTAAGTACCAGCCATAGATGTAAGCAATTACATGACTCCAAATTTAAGTTTCTTTTGAAGATAGCCCACTTTAAACCAATTAAAAATGTGAAATATATTCTGAATGCTTTTAAATGGGAAAGTAGGGGCGCCTGGGTGGCGCAGTCGGTTAAGTGTCCGACTTCAGCCAGGTCACGATCTCGCGGTCCGTGAGTTCGAGCCCCGCGTCGGGCTCTGGGCTGATGGCTCAGAGCCTGGAGCCTGTTTCTGATTCTGTGTCTCCCTCTCTCTCTGCCTCTCCCCCGTTCATGCTCTGTCTCTCTCTGTCCCAAAAATAAATAAACGTTGAAAAAATAAATAAATAAACAAACAAACAAACAAATAAATAAATAAATAAATGGGAAAGTAGACCTGGTTGTTATCCCCGGTTAGAAAAAACACAGTCTTTGCCTTTTGGGTCACATACTCTTCAGAATTTAAAACCGTGTAATTTGTGTTTTATTGTCTCCCGTAAAGCCCATGTGAATATGGTTTCTTTGTGCTTACAGAATAAATATCCCTTAGCTTACCATCATCTTGGCTTAATGTCTAATACTTGCTATATACCAGCCCTTGTTCCTGAGGTATTCAGGCTAATGGAAAAATAAACATGTAAACAATTCCAACAATATGTTGTGCTGTAAATAAAATATTTTCAATAAAATTCTATACAAGCACATAGGCTACTACTAACGAGGAGGGCCTCATTAAGGATTGTCATTTGAGCTGAACCTTCAAGAATGAGGTAGCTGACAAGGTAGCATCACAGCTTTTGCCTCAGCAACAAGGAACCTTTCCCTCTTTTGTATTTGCTGAATACTCTGATTGTACCTATGATAGCAATTTCTGATCTACATTCTAATTGCTTATGCATATCTTTTTTTTTTCCTCATTGTCTCTTAGAAGATTGAGTTTTTTTCAAGACTGTGGACATGTTTTACTCAATTTCATAAATGCATACATGTCCTGTGTCCTATACATATAAGCCACTTGATAAATTTGTTGAGTTAATCCATTTGAACATGAGTGTTTCTATATAGTTTAGGTGTTATTGCAGCCAAACAACTTTTTAATTGCCTAGTGGAATAACTAGTAAGTAGGCTAAGCTTTGAGAAGGAGGGCTGTCTTAACCTAGTTAATAATATAAAATTTCAAATCACAAGTTTTTCTTTTCTTCCCATATATTTATTGAAAGTTGAAATAGAAAAAAATGATACCTCGTTATGACTTCTAGTGGGAAAAACTGTTTCATGATAATATTTAGGCAGGAATATTCTGTTACTGGTGCCTCAGACAGTGATCCTGCAATGTAGTACTACCAGTGATCTGAATGAATATCATAATCTCAAGGAAACCAAATCTAGTATATATTGGTTTTTACCTAATCACAAAATTAGATGTTCAAACATATCCCTGAACAGAATGGCTTTTAATAAGACTTTTTACTTTAAAAAAGAAAACAAAACAAAAACAAAAAACACAACTACAAAAGAAACTCCATTGGGGCACAGTGGTGATTTTAAAAGCAAATTGAGTTGAAAATTATTCTTACTACATAACCATCTTTCTCGCTTTAGAAGAAAACCATTGAGACAAACACAGTCCTAATATTAAGTATTATCAAACCCATTTTCCCCTGATACAGAAATTTTGTTTATTATTATTTACCAATTTGTTTTTGTCATCTTAGAAGTATCATCAGATTTACTAATGTGACACTAAACATTCCTATATATCAAGGATAAGATAATCCTATTTCCTAATAAGAAGGGAATTAGAAAATCTAAATGTAATGATGTAAAGCTATCCTCATTTTTTTGTGTGTGTGCGCATTTCAGTTTAATAGGAGATGAAAACAGGTTACTTTTTTGGTTGACCTTTTACTGGTTTTCACCAAAGATTTTTTATATGCCCCTGAAAGTTTTATTTTACTATGAAGAAACTGGTTTTCACAAATAGTATGAAAGCTTAAAACTTGAACTGTTAAGTTAAATCACCCATACTGCCATAAGCAGTCTGGAACTATCTTAATGCTTACTGACAAATACTAATTTTATATTTGATATTGCTTGTTTTTCAGGGGATGTATGTATTTTTGCATGCAGTAAAAGGAACACCTTTTGAAACTCCTGACCAGGGTAAAGCACGGCTCCTAACTCATTGGGAACAGCTGGACTATGGAGTACAGTTTACATCTTCACGGAAGTTTTTCACAATTTCTCCAATAATTCTGTAAGTGATGGAAATTTTTAGGTATGAAGAAGATTGGATAAGAGGAAGCTGTCCTTTTATTAGGTTGAATTTCAGTTAGAAACAATATTTGTTGAAACGTCTACCAATAAATAGCTAACTCAGAGCATAAAATACAGGCAAAATTTAACAAGCTGGTGATAAACTGTTTTTACGTCAGTCAGTAATACATGGAGACAACAACAATAATGTGCTCATCAGTATGTTTAGACCTAGGATACACAGATCAAATATGTTGTAGTTCATATCCTTAAGTTGCTTACAAGAAAGCTAAATGCATAATCTTACTCTATATTCCACTATTAGATTAATCACCCTAACCAAGGATTTGGGTGATTTCAGATGAATTTCATTGACCACCCACCTCCCCCAGTTTGGATGTTCAAGCTCCTTGGGAGAGATTGCTGTATAGTTTATAGATAAAAGAAGTTAGGCTTTCATCATAGGACAGACCTGGGTTGAATCCTGTTTATCGCACCACCTACTTGGTTTGCTTATGGATATACTACATAATTCAATTGGATGCCTTAAGAAATAAATGAGATAACATGTGTCTGTAAAGCATTTAACCTTAAATTTCCTCCTATTGCCTGACATTCAGGGCCCTCCACAAAATGGTTCCTACCTTATTTTTTCTTTATGTGAATATTTTACCCCCACCCAACTCCCACCTGGTCAAGCTCTTCTAAGCAGCATATTTTTTTAATGCTTCGTGTATAGTCCTATTTCTATGCCTTTGTTCAAATCATTTCTCCTACCTGAAATACCTTCTCCGTTCTTAATTTATCTGTCTTACTCTTCTTTCAGTATTTAAATTCTGCCTTCTCATGCGGTCTTCTCCTTAGCACCCAACCTTAAGAAATAATGCCTATTTTGAACTCCTTTAGTAGTTATTACACATCCCTTATTTATGCCACTTTGCATTATTTGTTATTATAAATGTTTTATTTCTGCAAAGAATTTATAAATGTGTAGATTGCTTTGAATTCCACACTCAGTATTGTTGCATGCATATAATGGATGTTTTACGTCTACTTTAAGCAAACACTGTATACCATATAGCTCATATATAATAACATATCCATGATTTAGAATCAGTGCAGTCTGGAGTAAGTGGAAAGACTCCTTGGAGACTAAATTAGGATTCCTTAAACTGAGACTTAGGGAAGGTAGATTTCAGGAAAAGGAAGGCATTTTTAAATGAAAAGAATAAATTGATCATAAAGTGGTAGATTTTTTCTTTTTTTATGTTGTTAGGACTTTGAGGAAATTTTTTAAATTTTTGTTTGAGCCCTATATAAAATTAATGTCAAAAGAGAAATGATTTGTATGATCTAACAAAGATAAACACAGTAACAGGAATAATAGTTATTCAAACAGCCCTAAATTTGGACTGCTTTCTAGCTTTGTGACTTTTGGCCATTTCTTTGAAGCCTCATTTCCTCATCTGTAAAATGTTGAGGATTGCATTATAATTAATGTAAAAAGCCTGACATGTATACTGAATTTTCAATAACAGTTATCACAAAATTGTCAACTAAGATGTACCTGTGTACAACATCCATATTTCTAAAAATATATTTTTGACCCACAGGTATGATTTCAAATATTCTGTGATTAAATTCCTTATATAACTGAAGAAACAACACTAAAGCCATCTATATAGCATTGATACTTTTCAGAGTGCTTTCACATTTTCTTATTTGATCATTTGTCAGGTAGGTAGGATATGCAGTGTTATCCCAAATTTTTAGATAAAGGAACAGACTCAAATGCATTACCTTGTTCCAGATCTTGCAACTGGTTGGAGTCAAGAGCCCAGATGAAATCCTAAACTTCTAGTGCCTAATACACGTCTCTTTCCAGTATATACTTCGGCATATAAATGCTATTACGTGACTCCCACCTCGGTTTAGAATCCCCTCAGAGGGTTGTCTAGGTTTTTGTAAGAACCTGTAATTTTCATATAATTTACACATAAAATTAGTTTCTATTAAACGACACAGGGGACAGTATGATGCATACAATATATGCTACAGTATGATGAGGAGGAGCCATTCCAAAAATATTTCCGACACGTCAAGTTATGGGTTAACCCATATTGATTATAGGAAATCAAATGAGCTTACTAAATGCAAGTGGTAGGAAGTATAAACACAGTCTTCAAATATATGAAAGCTGGAAGAAAGGGTTTAAACTAAAGATTGAAGAATATGGTTTATTCTTGAAGAATTTTCTGATTATAGTTTGTGAAATAGGTGGAATATTATAGAATTTCTCAATATAGATGGCTCTGAAAATGATGTATACAGCTCTGTGTGATGTTTTTAGTCATACTTCAAAATAGCTATTCTTTTCTAACCATATTACACAAGATAATTTATCTCCTCTTACTAGAAATTAATGACCATATTTATTTATTTTTTTTTTTAATTTTTTTTTTCAACGTTTATTTATTTTTTTTTGGGACAGAGAGAGACAGAGCATGAATGGGGGAGGGGCAGAGAGAGAGGGAGACACAGAATCAGAAACAGGCTCCAGGCTCTGAGCCATCAGCCCAGAGCCTGACGCGGGGCTCGAACTCACGGACCGCGAGATCGTGACCTGGCTGAAGTCGGACACTTAACCGACTGCGCCACCCAGGCGCCCCAATTAATGACCATATTTAGAGGAAAGGTTATTAGAATACTGTGTACTCTAAAAGTACCAACTAGACAAACACCCATACATAGACTAACTTCTTGGTCGTGATCAAGTAAAGTATGATATTTTATTCTTTGTAATTTATTATTATTATTATTATTATTATTATTATTTTAATGTTTATTTTTGAGAGAGAAAGAGCATGAAGGGGGAGGGGCAGAGAGAGATGGAAACACAGAATCTGAAGCAGGCTCCAGGCTCTGAGCTGTCAGCACAGAGCCCGATGCAGGGCTCGAACTCACGGACCGCGGGATCATGACCTAAGCTGAAGTCGGATGCTTAACCGACTGAGCCACCCAGACGCCCCAATGTTTTATTCTTAAATCCTGTCTATATTAGGATATCCTCAGTGTCCAAATGATGTCTGCACTTGGGTAAAACTAGACACTATTAGTGTGCACTTGGGTAAAACTAGACATTCTGACTTGATGCTTTATGGTCCTAAAGGTAGCTTAGGCTTGTTAAAACAAATTCTTAGATATTGGATGTCTTTGAATGTGTACATATGGTCAGTTACAGCAAAACAGCTGGAATGTTACAACAGTGTTTTCCAGATTTCCAGTTAAACTGGTTATCAACCTGTTTGGCTACAATAAACATCAAAAAAAGGCAACCAAGTACTTGTTTTCTTTCAAAGATACTGAATTGTATTAATGTACTAACACCCCATTTTTCACAACTTTATAGCAGTAGTTTTTAACCTTTTGGTGGGTCACAAACCCTTTGAGACTATGATAGATGCTTTGGGTCTGGATCTTCTCTTCAGAAACATACACATAAATACAAAACTGTACCTGAAATTTCAGAGTATACGAACCCTAGTTTGAAAGACTTCTTTAAAGGATGCTAAGTAGCAAACACATTCTTTTAAATGCATTTCACATGATTGCAGAAATGCAAAATGTGCATATATGCCTCCACTAAATAAAATTTTAAATCCCGAATGAATTTAGACCCCCATCTGATGCCTCCTGTTTTAGTGCTCAAAAGTGATCCTGTTTTTAGGTATTTATGTTTCAGTGGCTTTTTATTACCTTTAAATTTTTTAATAAATTCTAAGTAATTTCATTTTTAGATGTTATATATATTTTAACTTTTATTTCTACAGATATTTTCTGGCAAGTTTCTATACGAAGTATGATCCAACTCACTTCATCCTAAACACAGCTTCTCTCCTGAGTGTACTAATTCCCAAAATGCCACAGCTACATGGTGTTCGGATCTTTGGAATTAATAAGTATTGAAATGTTTTGAAATGGAACAGAAAATTTTTACAGCTACTGAATTTTCTGTAAGGAAGGAGTGGTTAGTAAACTGCACTGTTTCCGTGATATTGTGAAATGAGAAGTATTTACACTGAAGGGCCAGTTGCTGGTTCTTCACATTGCTCTTTTGAAGTGCAGGTATTTACTAGAAGATGCCTCTGTTTAATGCATATGGTATCTTTCTGAAGAGAGGTGTTATAGGCAGGCTGGGCAGGCCCAGCTTATAAGTTAAATGGCTGTACACTGAAGGATTAGTAGATGAATTCAAAGAAATGAGAGATTTATAAGAAAACAAGACCAGCTTAGCTTATAATGAATGGGCATTATGTTAGGAGAAGAAAATTTCCAATCATTCAGTCATGGTCAGTTTAAGCAGAGTTAACCTGTAAACCAGAATCATCTCTTTACAAGTTTATTATAGATTGTTTTTATTACCATACATGTTCCTCTTGTGTTGTAGAGGAGGATATTTCCCTCTTGTTTTATACAATCCAATCCTTACCTTATGATTGTACTTTTTTTGCTTTTGCTGGCTCAACATTGTGTTGATAGATTGAGGTCATTTTTACATTTATTAATTAATGAGTTACATTTATTAATGAGTTCATGAAGGTCCACCTTCATGACTGGTGACAGAAGACAGCTAGGCATCTTACAAACAGCCTCTGAATCAACCTTCTAATTTTGGAACAGAATGGGTTTTGTTGCCTTTCCAGACACAAGGCTGCTAAACCAATTAAGAAAATAATTTATTTCACACAGTTAGAGTATATGGTAATTTAGAGGTCTCTGCTTATTTGGTTGATCAATCTAATTGTTAAAGTCTGCTGTTATTTAGAAAAGGAAACATAAAGTGGACAACTATATAGCCAACCTGTGGTCTGGCAGAAACTGCTTCTCTAGCAGTAGTACCATAGTAAATAATGGAGTCTTCTTTAGCAGGTCTACAGCAAAAGAAAACATCTTTCCTTAGTCCCCCTGCTCTCACTCCCCATATTTTGCTCATTAATGTTTGGCCTTTCAGTTCATGGGTCTTGGTGTGGATAACCCAAAGTGGTAACTCTTTCCAAAACAGCAACCATATTGAATTCTTGTGACTTAGAGAAGCTTCCTATAATTGATATTAATTAGTTGCAAAAAATAACTGCATACTACTTTGAGAAGTAAACATGTCAAAACCAAAGTTCTGATATGGGATGAGACTGAAATATCCAGTAACATTTGTAAACAAAACTGAGTGACAAGAGTTATAGACCAACTGAAAAATCAATTTGTTTCAATAAACTGACTTATGGGGGTAATGATCATTGTTTTGTATTTCAAAAGTACTGAGTTTAGAACTCCATTGTATGATATGCCTTTGTATGTTTGTCTTTTACCCATGTATTTTTTAGTTAGTAATCTATACTTGAATAAAACTTTTCTTTGGTGTAAGATTATTGTAAATCTCCAAATTCAGTCAGCAATGTCACATTTTTCAAGTTGTGTTTAAGCAACTGAATTTCATTAAGGTAGTTAAAAATGTTGCTTTGTTTTTCTTCATTTTAATTTTTTTTTCATGTTTATTTATTTTTGAGAAAAAGAGAGTACGAGCAGGAGAGAGACAGAGAGAGGGAGACGCAAAAGCTGAAGCAGGCTCCAGACTCTGAGCTGTCAGCACAGAGCCCGACACGGGGCTCAAACTCGTGAACTGTGAGATCATGACCTGAGCCAAATTTGGGTGTTTAACCGACTGAGCCACCTAGTTTCTCCTCTTTTTCTTCATTTTAAAGCTTACCTCAAAAGGCTTACTTTTTGCACAGACTTCAGAGGTAGAAATCTTCTGTTAATGCAGGCCTTCTGCTTCCCCCACTCTTCATCCTATAATGTTTTAAAAATATTTATTCAGAGAGCCCACTCTGTTGTGGGTATTGTTTTAGGTATTGTGGATACAGATTGCAAGCAAGACATTATTTTTGACTCATTTATTATATGTTCTCCAATTTGAATATAAGCTTATTAAAATCTTTTCCCTTAATAAGCTTATATTCAAATTGGAGAACATAATAAATGAGTCAAAAATACATATCATTTCATGTAGTGATAAATGCCATGGGAAAAAAATTAAGCAGGTGAAAGGCAGGGGAGTCTACCTCAGAAAGGTCTTCCCTAATGTTCGTAAGGTGATATTTAGACCTAAAGGAGCAAGCAGTACAAACATCTGGGGAAAGAGGCTTCCCAGTGTAGGTAATGATAATATTAAAAGCTCTGGGGCAGGAATAAGGGTGTGTTTTTAAGGAAAAACAAGACAGCCACTGGGACTAGCAAGGAGTAATAAACAAGGAGGATGAGAATGCTAACAAATGAGGTCAGAGAAGTAGGTGTGGGTCAGATCATATAGGGCTGTATTGACCAAGGTTATAAGCAAATTTTTTCTAAGCTTGACAAGGCCATTGGATGGTTTTATATTAGAGATTAAAGGGATCTGATTTTATTTTAAAGGTTACTGGCTAATGTTGAGAATAGAGTGTAAAGGAATAGGAAGCAGGAGGAATAGTTGGCAAACTACATACAACAGGTAGCTCAGACTAGGGGAATGGCTGATGAAGTGGTGAGTAGTGGTCAAATTTGGGATATGCTTTTTTGGTCTTAACACTAGGTGAATGGTTGTGTTAAATATGCAAACTTCCCAATTTCACAAGTTTAAACAGTTTAATATAAAAAACAAACTTTAAAAAAAAATTCCATGACTTGTTATTTAGAACAAAACTAACTGCTAATGCTGTAATTGCTCCTAATTTCAAGTCAGGAAACGGTGGCAGTTTCTAAATATGCATGAGCTCAGAAGTACCACTAATTTCAGCGTTCATTGATGAATGTTTCCTGCAACATCTATTACTGTGGAGTTCCATGGTGATTTTCTATTTGCCTCATTTCCCCTACATTTATTTATTGGATTCTGTAAGGAAGATTTTTCTCTTCTCCATTTATTTATTCAATCACTTATATAATTTTGGACCTACAGATATCTTATTCTTTGGTTTACAATCCATTATCATCATTATTAATTTGTTGTTTAAATTGTCCTCCATATTTGGCCTTTGGAAGTCAGAGTTTGCAATGGTAATTTCCAGGTTGGCTTCTGTGTCTTTTTGACCTGCCCCACCTTCCCTCCCCTCTTTTTTTCTTAAGCATAGGACTGTATTTCTTAGGTTTATGGCACTATGGTCTATTAAACTATAAGGATCCTAAAGGGCATAATATCTCCTTAACTAATGTTTGCATGAATTACCCTTGTGGAGTTACATGATGCTAAGAGTTGGAAAAGACCTAGGAGGCTATGTAATTTCAACCCCTTACCATACCTTGAGTTTTCATTAACTGCCACACCACCATACATTTCTGCATTAATGCTAATAAAAGAGGATTTAAACTTACAAGGCTGCATTTTTGTAATGGAATTTATAACTTGTTTTAAATTGAGCCAAAATCTATCCTTATTCTACATAAGGCTTCAATTGTTTAACTTTTAAACTGTTATCAGCAGCACTGAATAAACATTACCAGAGCCTTCACCATTTTCCAACTGATACTATTTCAAATTTCTCCTGCTATCCTGGTAATGCTGTTCTGAGTTGCAGTTCATTATTATATGGCACTAGAGCTAACTACAGGAGGTGATAAGATGTGGTGTCACTACAACAGTACCGCTTTCTGTATTCTGGATTCCCTTCCTCCCCCCTGCCCCTTTTTTTTTTTTTTTTAATTTTTTTTAACATTTATTTATTTTTGAGACAGCATGAACAGGGGAGGGTCAGGGAAAGAGGGAGACACAGAATCTGAAACAGGCTCCAGGCTCTGAGCTGTCAACACAGAGCCCGACGCGGGGCTCGAACCCACGGACCGCGAGATCATGACCTGAGCCCAAGTCGGACGCTTAACCGACTGAGCCACCCAGGCGCGCTCTCCCCCCCGCCCTTTTTAATATAACTTCATACTTTAGCTATTTTGACAGCCACATACCACTGATTCACCTTACATTCACGAAAACTTCAACTCTCCAACATGTAGTATCATTAAATGATGGCTTTCCCTTCAGATACTTAATGGATTTATTAAGCCAAGTCTAAGATTTCTTTTTCCTGTGGAACCCCATCTTGTTAGGTTTTAACCTGTTAATTTATCTTGTCTAGCTCAAGTTGAATCTTGACTGCCATGCAATATATTTCTCCTATATCTTCTTTATTAATATGTTACCAGTAAATATGACACCAGAATACTCGTGCTAATCCTGAAGAAGACAAATACAGCAACCCAGTATAGACCAGGGCAGTTTTGTAATCCTTCTAATAGAACAGATATAAAAGTAATTTTAAAATTACTTTCATGGATATTACATGTTGATGTAGAAAATGTAAACAGGTGCAGTACTGGGAAGACAGGTCTAAGTAAAACAATCTAGAAGGGAGTTTGGAGTAGCACTGGGCAGGGAAAGAAGGTAGGTAAGAGAATAGCAAAGGTAAACCTTCATTTTGCCTAATGTCAAAAAGAAGAGCTATGAAAGGCCTCAGGTTTTTATTTTAGTCCACAATTTCAGTTCCAGTTAAAAATGATTCAGCAGGTAGTTTCATATTTGGGGTTTAAAATTTTTCATTTCACTTCAAATGAACACAGGAGAATTATAAACTCAAATTTAGAATACTGAATATCTTAGGTAAATAGCATACAGAAGGCTTCAACTGCTTTGGGTGATGTTTTTTCTCTTGAATGAGGGTTGGGTTCACAGAAGTTGATTATAGTATTCTTGACACTTTCATAATCTGAAATATTTCATAACTAAAACAGTTTAGTATAAATATATTCAGATTCTATGTTAAGCATAGTAGTTTAGTTCCATTTCTTAACTCGTTTAAGCCGTTAATAATCAACTAATCATTATGGAAGTGGCTCAGCCTGTAGCACTGAAGTTCTATATAATTCTAAGTTTAGCAGATAGGCCAAGTTTATCACTATGTTCACTCTAACTGTATAGTTATATTGATAAAAATAAATTCTTAATTATAAGAACTATAGTAAACTGCATTAACACTGTACAATGAACTCTTCTTATGACAGGAATTTTATAGTATTTACATCTCTGATTTTCCAAATAATGTATTAAAAAATTTCTATTGACAACACTTTTTGGAAAACATTCAGATTCTGAAAAAAAAAAAAAAAACAAAAAGAAAAACTTGAGCATATTATCAAGAAGATAAGCATGCATTATTCATGTTACAATTTCTTAAATGGGAACAGAAAAGCCAGATGATTTAACTGGCATTTCTGAGAAAATACCAGTATACCACATACTACATAAAAACCTTATACAGTGATTCTGCTTTGAAACATAGGTCCCTCCTATGAATTATCAAATCCTATGTTTCTGTTACGGCACTTAACTTATGGGAGTAACAAAAAAATTTACCCTTTCCCCCCCCTGCCAAAAATATACATACCCCACACACTTGAAAACTGAGACCGTTTGGATCTGGCAATTTCTCAAAACATTGAACAGATTTACCATATGATCCAGTAGTTCCAATTCTGGATATGTACCCAAGAGAAGTGAAAGCAGGGATTTGAAAAGATATTTATACAATCCATGTCTGTAGAAGCATTATTCACTATAGTTAGAAGGTGAAAAGAACCGAAGTGACCATTGACAGATGAATGGATAAACAAAATGTGGTATATACAAACAATAGAATATTAGTCTACTTTAAAAGAAATCGTGACACATGCTACAACATTGGCTGAACCTTGACATTAATGCTAATAAGTGAAATAAGCCAGTCACAAATGGACAAATATTGTATGATCCCACTTATATGAGGTACTTGGTAGAGAGAAAGAACGGTGGTTTCCAGGGGCTGGCAAGAAGGGGAAATGGAGAATTAGTGTTTAATGGGTACAGTTTCAGTTGGGGAAGATGAAAAAGTTTTGTAGATGGATGGTAAAGACGGTTGCACAACAATGTGACTATACTTAATGCCATTGAACTGTACACCTAAAAATGGTTAAAATGATAAATTTTGTTGCATGTATTTCACCACAATAAAATAAATCAGCTGAGTAAATTTGTAAAATAAGCATAGTGGCTAAGCAACTAAGGTAAAAAGCAAAATATCTTCCAAGGATGAGACCTGATTGACAGTATTACCATTAATGAAAGAATGTTCCACATCAAAGATTTTTCAACAAAAAAAGCTCTTTAAAAAGGAAGAAAGCAAATGACAGCGTATTTTTAGCACAATCCAACCCATGAAGCATGTAAGACAGGTGATTCAAATAGAAACATGCATCGGGCCTGAAACGTTAACCATTAGAAGCGCCAAACTCGTTTCTATTGCATTCATTCCATATTTACCAAGCAATCTGATTGTAATTTGATTCTGCTTTCATTGTAATTTGCTCAATACAGAGAAGGTAAGGACCAGCAAGCTTAGGTAACCTAGCTCCATCATTACATTTCTCATACATTAACACATTAGTGTTACGGTTTTTACAATTTCTTAGCAGATGGAGCATGGGACTCAGCACCCCAGAGTCCAGTCACTTCCAGATCTGATAAACCAATTTCAAGCCTAGAAGACAGTGAGATGTTGAAACCCAGTAATCACACCCAGGTCCTGCTAGGCTGTGGATACATCTGTGGCAAGCTACACCATCTTCTCCCAGCAACTTCCCACTCTCAATGCATACAATAATGCTGTATTGTAATTACGTCATTAGACTCAGTTCCTTGAAGATAGGGAGTGAATCTTATCTTTTATCCCCAACAACTAATAAAGTTCCCAGCTGAAAGGGAAGAACCCGATAAATACATGGTAAATGAAAATAAATCCAATTTAGTATTACATAATTGGGAAATGAATATTGTAAAGGTTCTTCTGTATGTAATTTTCCTCAAAAGCTTACAAATGAAAACTTGGGCAATGGCATTGACAAAATAGCATGTTTCAATTCAGTTGGAACTCTGGATTCAAGTGGAAGTTACAGTAGTTAGGTCATATTTTTTTGAGAATGTCCACCAGTGGCATTCAAACTATGAAATGATCTGTATGGAAGCTCAGATCTCAGCATAAATGCCTTTCCACCAATAATTTTTCCTCTAGTACAATAAAGAAGATGGAAAATGTATACCTTCACTTGCCAAATATGTGGTATTAGTATAAGTGCCTTTTCTTTCTGCTACTCACATGAAATCAATCAAAGGAAGAATAAAATTCCTTCCTACTGTGTCCGAGAGCTCTGCTCTTTCACATAATGCAGCATTAAGACTCAACACTAGCCAAAAGTTCCTGGATGAGGAATCTACCAGTGATTCCAACACATACAAAAGGGATAACTCCTGACACATTCTTGCACAGGAGGGCATTGAGACACACTTGCTGAACATAATTCAAATTGCAAAAAAATGCCAGATGTGAAAGTTTTTATGTTCAGACTAGATTTCAGCATATAAAATAACCTCTAACAAATCATTTGCAATTAGAATAACTAATTTTTCTTCACCTTTTGGTCTTAATTTTTCTTTTTTCCTTTTTGTGGGTCAGCCACATATACTAGAGAAAATATGGGTTATTTTTTCTTCTAGAAATTGAGGAAACAAGTTTCCAGAACCATATGGCCTAACTTCTTAGCTTTGCATTTACTAGCTGTGTGACCTGCAAATTATCAAATTCTCATCTATAAAATAAGGACAGTAACTACCTCACCGGATTGTAGTGAGGATTAAATAATCTGCAACACTGCCTGGTACAACAAAAGTGCCACTTTATTGTTAATTAGCTGCTATTACCATAAGTGAAATTTTTGAAAGCATCAGTTCCACCTAAAAAAAAACCTCAACAACATTCTGGTAATTATGAATATATATATTTGTGTCTTATTGCTAGACTCTAACTGTGACTTCCCAACCATGATTCACTTCTTTTATACCAAGAGCTTCTTGCCATTCGAGATGCAGATATACGTGACAGCCTATCGAACCTTGCATATATGAAGTCCTTGCTTGGTAAAACTTAAGGTCTAGCAGGGAAGAAGAGAGCCTTTTGGGATAAATCTATTCATACAAATGACAAGTTCACATACCAATAATAGCAATAAAAAAAACTGAAAAATGTCCAAGAATATGAGTACATATTACTCTGAAGTCTGCATACATAGTAAGCAAAAACCATCCAATGCATTGCGAAAATAGGATAATTTTTTAATGTTAAGTGAATATGTACCATCTCCTCCTCCTCTTTTTAATCACAAAAACGGACTAGCCCCACACCTTTTACTCCAAAAAGCGGGAGTAACGGTTTAGACTATCCGATCAGAAGCGCTTCCGTTCCCTCGGAACCTTGTACAATCAAGTCCTTGGTGTCGTCCCTACTTTCCACTCTGCTTCTGAAAGTACTAGCTGTTTCAGGCCACAACTTTTAGATTTGATGATAGTTCCTCTAAAATGGAATGACGAATAATCTCTATCCTTTTCTCACAGTGGCGTCCAAATTCCAGCCAAAGACAAACAAAATTGTCTTTTAGTGTAGCGTAGTGTTTAGAACTTAATGCTGTGTAGTCAGACAAATCTGCGTTCGGCCTCCGCTAGATCGGTCATTAGCCGTGTGATGTTATAAAAGTCTTGTTACTACAAATCTAAGGGAAGCGCATGAGTACACGCACTGAATCTTGGACAAAGACAGCATTTATACTTTTTTTTTTTTTAACTGAATTAAGTGTAACGCCCTCTAGGTTTATAGCAGCTAGTCCTGGAGACGAGACGCGGGACTGTGTTGATGACATCACTTCCGGGGCGACAAGGTCGGTCTCTGCCTCCTGCATAACGCAGCGACTGACTTTGCTAGGGAAAGGACGCCTCTACTAGCTACTGTCATTCACGAGGAAGGTGGGTGAAATTGCTCACCCCTCTCTTACTGGTTCTTTCGTGTGCCTGGAAGAACGATTCCAGTAGAAGCCCTTCGCCTTCCTACAACAGAGATTTGTACTGGCCAAGTTCCCTGGGTTCACTTGGGAGTCTTCTTGGCCCAAAGACAAATGCTCAGCACAGGCAGCCTTGCGTGGGTTTTGTGACTGCAAAGTTCTCCAGGTGTGTTTTTCTGTGCTACATTCCCCACAACTCCCCTCTGCGAGGTTTTTCATCACTCTCATCCCCGGTTGCCGTTTGCTCCAGTGGAACAATAAAAATTCCAATATTCTCTCATTTACCCATTTTGTCCATTAGTGTGTAGGGAAAGGACCTACTTAAGCATCCAGAAAGTTCTAGGACAGATGATTTAGAGTCATAAAACTAGATACTTGGAAGTGTGAAGATACCAGGGTGCTTTAGTGATGGACTGCTTTTATGTGAGGGGGGAAAAGGGATTTGGGGGAGATCCTTATGATAAACTTGTGGTAAAATGGAGATCGAGTTAGAGAAATTGAAATTAATGGATAAAATGGGTATTAGGTTGCAGTTGTTTTAGATAAGAAGTGGTTCTTTTAAGATGAGCTTCATAAGAACACTTGTTTCCAAAGTAGATGACTAAAATGTGTGTCTTTAATGTGAATTCTTGTTTTCAAACTAAATTATCAAATTTTATTTTGAAAGATATTTTCAGGAAATAGAATGCATTTATTTTTATCTGTTCTGTCTTGCCTTTATTATTTTTTAAAACCAATTCTATCTTAGTTAATAGCTATCAAACAATAAATAGCACTTTTCAGATAACTATCCATGCGACTATTAGCTGTTTTATAAAGAATAATGAATAGTTTGCTAAGAACAGTGTGATAGTAATACTAAAAAATTTTATATCTGACTTCCCTGTTTTCCCCCTTAAAGAACATTATATTCATTCCTACTGTCATTGATATTAATGGGTTGCTACAGCCTTTAAAAATTTTTGCTAACTTTTCCAAAACTTTCCTATAATTTTACAAAATTATTATATTGAAAAATAAATCAAGTTTTTTAGAATTTTGCTTACCTAAATTGGTTAGTGGTCAATGTCCGTTCCCAGTAATTGTTTCTTCATTTCTTTTCCAGGAATTATCTATAGAGTAAGTATGCTAATATTGAATAAGGCAGCAGGAGTTTTTTCTAAACCATCAAGAAGGGAAATTTATGAATTTTTAAGAAGTTTTAATTTTTGTCCTGGAAAAGTATTTCTTCATAAACTAGTATTGGGGATTGAAACCAGTTGTGATGATACGGCAGCTGCTGTGGTGGATGAAACTGGAAATGTTTTGGGAGAAGCAATACATTCCCAAACTGAAGTTCATTTAAAGTAAGTAGACATTATCTTTGTAGTTCCCAATTTTGGGGGGGGGGGGGGGGAAGTAAAATAAAATAATTCTTTTCTAAAAGCTCAGTATATATAAAAGCTCAGTTTTAAGAGCTCATTTCTTTTGTGTGAAAACTTCTAATAACTGCTGTAGAAAACCTGAAGCCCTTCAACCTGGTTTCTAAGGCTCTCCACAATAAAGTCCAACTTTAGCTAATCCTGTTGCCAAAAAAACCTAAACTCATTCCCAACTCCGATATTTATCCATAATTTCTCCTCAGTAATTTCTCTTCTTTTGCTCACCTGTATGTTTCTTGGTCTTGACTGAAGTCCTTGGAGAGTATGACCCTACCTCTAACCTGTGTTGATCACTGGAAAAAAAAAATTCCTATTCACATGTATACATAAAACTCATGTTGACACTTAAATAAATAATATACTGCTGTATTAAACCACAGAATGGTGCAAGGTTTATAAACTCATCTGTTTGCAGAGGACCACTAGTCGGGTTATATAGATAAGTGGGCTGGATATAAAGTGGAAGATATCTGGAGGGGGTCACTACTCAGCTCCAGCCAATTGTTGCCATGCAGAAATGTAGGCCCTGTGTTATTTGATCATCAGAATTTTCTAGAGAAAATGGAAATCCAGAATGTAACTGTAATATCTCCAGATTTTTAAAATTAGTAGCTAGCTTGAACTATATTAAAATACTGAACAGATAAAATATGCCTTCAGGCCACCAATTTATAACATCTGCGTAGTGAAAAAGGTTGGTATTTTGAGATCACAGACCTGTATTTGAATTATGAATTAGGTGCTTGGTATTGGCTCTGATTTTAGGCAAGTTCCTTACCCTCTCTGATTATGTTTTCATATCTGTAAAATGGGAAAGATAATGCTTCCCTTAGAGGATTGTGGGGAGCATAATAGAAATAATACATGTGAAGAGACAGAATAGGCCTCTAAGAGTTACACACTATGTAAAAGGGACTGCAGCAGGCAATAATAAGGCGTAGTGAAGTACTAGAAAGTCCTTACCTTCAAGGAGCCTCACCTAATCTCATCATATGTAGACCTGAAAGGAAACATACAACATACAGTACAAGACAGCATAAAGTATGAAACCAGTGCAAACAGTAGGTGTTACTACCATGCCCCAGTTCCATGGTTCTTTCAGTATTTCCGAGAGTTCTGGACATTTCAACGTGGAAATGTTAACTGCACAGAAAGGCCTCTCCTAACCACTTTATCTAAATTAGGTACTCCTACCATGTTTATTGCATGTTATCTCACCCTGCTTATCTTCTTCATCATCCTTTTGATAATTTTTACATTTGTTTACTTATGTATACTCTTTCCCCCAATAGAGTCTAAGCTCTATGGTGACAGGGGCTGTGTCTGTATTAATCACTATACCATGCCT
The DNA here is from genome assembly GCF_018350155.1 of Leopardus geoffroyi. Taxonomy (NCBI): domain Eukaryota; kingdom Metazoa; phylum Chordata; class Mammalia; order Carnivora; family Felidae; genus Leopardus; species Leopardus geoffroyi. The sequence continues at coordinate 177,023,396 of NC_059328.1, read as the reverse complement.
TGATACCCAGAGTAGCATCTGATATGTTGCATCTGATATTAGTGGCCTTGAAAAATAGGCCTTCAATGAATGGAGATGAAAAAAATATTGTTGTACGAGTAAGCATCATAGTGAAGGCAAAGAGGTGAGAAAATACTGGACATTCAGTTTAGTTAGTGCATAGGTTACTTGAGAGGAATACACAGGCAAGCAAACTATGGTACCATCTGCACAGCTCATCTCTGCATTTATTGAAATCCTACAGTTTCCTGGCAACATTTGGCTCCAGCTTTGAGGCCAGATGGTTTTCTTGCCTCTTTGTTAGCTTTTTGGTCACTCAATTACCTACTGTCCATACTGTGTACAAATTAATTCTTTTGAGAATAAAGCCATGGTCTTATTGTCTCTGGTCCTTAGCTAGCATAATCCTTTGAAGGTAAAATATATAGAAGATGCCCAGAAAGGAAGGGAGGTAAGCAAGTGGGAGAAGGAAGAAAGAAGTGGGAGGGAGAAGATTTGCACTTAAAGTCACCTAAATTTCAATAAAGTAAACACTTTTGAGTAGGAGAGTTATGGGGTCAGCATTGTGCTTTATTTTCTGGTAATACAATATAGAATAGACTCCAAGGATCAGAAAATCTGTCTAGGGGAACTGCAGTTAGTAGACTTTGAATAGACTGAGATAATGAGAGTTTTTGAACTTGGGAATGGTGATATATTTAATGTGGACAGTGAGATAAAGGAGATAAAGATGAAACCTGAAACCCAAGTGATTAGGAGGTTTGATGCCATTAACAGAGTTGAAGAATATAAGAGAAAAAGTAGCTCTGAAGAACCGAGGCAAATATGGGGTGCCTGAGTGGCTCAGTCGGTTAAGTGTCTGACTCTTGATTTTGGCTCAGGTTATGATCTCAGAGTTCACGAGTTTGAGCCCCACGTCCGGCTCTGCACTGACAGCGTGGAGTTTGCTTGGGATTCTCTCTCTCCCTCTGTCCCTGCCTCTATCTCTCTCTAACAAAATAAATAAACTTAAAAACAAACAAACTAAAAACAACCAGCAAAAAAAAAAAAAAAAAAAAAAAATTAAAGAAAATAGTATTACTATGTGGATGTGTTGAAATAAGATGGTTTCTTTTGTTTCCCTCATTACCTGACACAATACATATTACTGTTTAAGTAAATTTAAAAAAAAATTTTTTTAACGTTTATTCATTTTTGGGAGACAGAGAGAGACAGAGCATGAGGGGGAGAGGCAGAGAGAGGGGAAGACACAGAATCTGAAGCAGGCTCCAGGCTCTGAGCTGTCAGCACAGAGCCAGATGCGGGGCTTGAACTCATAGACCACGAAATCATGACCTGAGCTGAAGTCAGATGCTTAACTGACTGAGCCACCCAGGCATCCCAGTTAAATAAATATTAATTGAATGTTCTTACTGATGATTTTCTTTCTTTTTTTTTTAGTTTATTTATTTTAAGAGAAAGTGTGCACATGCAAGAGAGAGTGGGGGAGGGGCAGAGAGAGAATCCCAAGCAAGCTCCACACTGTCAGCACAGAGCCCAATGCAGCGCTTGAACCCACGAACCATGAGATCATGACCTGAGCCAAAACCAAGAGTCAGACACTTACCTGACTGAGCCACCCAGGCACCCTAGGATTTTCACTTCTATGTCTAGAACTGCAGCATCAAATATTCAAAGATTTTTTTGAGGTTAGAGGTATATTTTGTAGACCCTATATTTTATTGCTCTGCCTTTATGAGTGTAAGTCAGTCTCATTCTGGCAAACTTTTTCTAGCAACTACTTATTTACTCTTGACATTTGGAGTGGTTATCCACTGTTTGTCCTACATAGACCAAAAATCAAAACGATCAGCTCTAAGCACTAGATTCCCACACTGTATTTCAAGGTTGCAAGCTGTCTACTGTCCTGCCATGACCTTAATCAAGTGCAACATGTTTAAAAATAAACTCACCTTCTTTACAAAACTGTCTTCATGTTTCTCTCTGTTAGTATTTCTTTTCTCCCAGTCATTTCAGCTGAATATCTGAATCATCTTGGATGCCTTGGTCCCCTTTCCCCTTATATCCAGTTTAACTTAACAGTTTTCAAGGCTCTCTTCCCCATTCTTTCACTTCCCATGATCACATAGTATAAGATGTAACCATCTTACACAAATACTTTTATAATAACCTTAAAAAAAAATCTCCCTGTCTTCAGAGAGATAATTTTTCTAAAATCCAATTTTATCCTGGCCTTTTCTTGTTCAAGACATCTTCATTAGAATGCTTCTTAAGATTATTTTGGTGATTCCATATATTAACAAATCCATAGGAATTTGTTGTGTACAATTTTTTTTAAATTTTTTTTTTTTAACGTTTATTTATTTTTGAGACAGAGAGAGACAGAGCATGAATGGGGGAGGGTCAGAGAGAGGGAGACACAGAATCTGAAACAGGCTCCAGGCTCTGAGCTGTCAGCACAGAGCCCGACACGGGGCTCAAATTCACGGACCGCGAGATCATGACCTGAGCCGAAGTCGGCCGCTTAACCGACTGAGCCACCCAGGCGCCCCTGTTGTGTACAATTTTGAAGTCAGAGACATTACACCCTTAATCCCTGCATACTGAATTCTTATATTGTGTTGCATTATAAGGCACACATATTTGAATGTATGACTAACATTTTTAGCTATATAATGATTAATTTGAAAACATGCCTTCAGCCCTAATACAAAACTTTTCTTAGTCTATTTTCACAATCTTAAAATTACAAAAAGCTGTTTGTTTGTTTTTTCCCCAGAACAGGTGGAATTGTTCCTCCAGTAGCTCAACAGCTTCACAGAGAAAATATTCAACGAATAGTGCAAGAAGCTCTCTCTACCAGTAAAGTCTCTCCAAGTGAACTCTCAGCAATTGCAACTACCGTCAAACCAGGACTTGCTTTAAGCTTGGGCGTAGGCTTATCATTTAGCTTACAACTGGTAGACCAATTAAAAAAACCCTTTATTCCCATTCATCATATGGAGGCTCATGCACTTACTATTAGGTTATTAAATAAAGTAGAATTTCCCTTTTTAGTTCTTTTGATTTCTGGAGGTCATTGTCTATTGGCATTAGTTAGAGGAGTTTCAGATTTTCTGCTTCTGGGAAAATCTTTGGACATAGCACCAGGTGACATGCTTGACAAGGTATTCATTAAAGAATTAATTTCTCTTTTCTGTTATGGTGTCTGTTTCAATCAAATATTAAGAGATGCACTACACTACCATTTATCTAAATATTTCTGATAAACATATTAGACTGAAAAAAATTTATATGCAATAAGAAAAAAAGAAAAAGAGTAGTACATAGTTTTATAAAAGATTCTTACCCATTATTAATAAAATGGTAAGAGGTTTAGATTAGTACATAAAGGCTCAAATAGTTTGCAGATGCAGTTATGTTTTTAATCAAAAAAGACGTGAAAGAAATTGCCAAGTACTATAAAAATGTGAAATAAGATATATAAAGATAACATAAAGACATTAAAGATGCACAAAGTTTTGTGATTAAACAATACAGTTGTTGACACCACTACCAAGCAGGTTTCTTTTTTCTTTGTTTCTGAATTGTACAGAGCCTACTGCTATATGCAAAAATCCTGCTGCCAACAGCAGAAATGATTAGAAGAAATGGGCAGGTTCTAATATTTGAAGTTTATCATTAAGCAGTCATTGTGAACTTCAAACTTATTTTTCATCCCCAATAGAAGAGCAGGAGTAGATAGGGAAGCAGTGATTGGCCACTATTGATAAGGTTGTCAGGAGTAAGTCTGTCTTTACTGGCTTGCTAACTATAGTCCATATTTGTACAAGTATAGCATGTCTTATTCATCCAGTTTTGTTTTGTTTTGTTTTAGTAAATTTCATTTCCTTTGTACCTTGGTTTCAAAATGTGCCATTTTATGACTCATTACAAAATTTTTGTTTGTTTTTGAAAGGTAGCAAGAAGACTTTCTTTGATAAAACATCCCGAGTGCTCTACCATGAGTGGTGGGAAAGCTATAGAACATTTGGCCAAACAAGGAAATAAACTGCATTTTGATTTCAAACCTCCCATGCAACGAGCTAAAAATTGTGATTTTTCTTTTACTGGACTTCAACATGTTATTGATAAGATAATAACACAAAAGGAAAAAGAGGAAGGTATATTTCTAATTTGTAGAGTTGGAAAAATAAGTAATCCTGAATTGTGCCTAAAAACACCTATTCGTTTCTGCAGGGATCCAGAAGGGGCAAATCCTGTCTTCGGCTGCACATATTGCTGCTGCAGTACAGCACACAACAGCGTGCCACATTGCAAAAAGAACACATCGTGCCATTCTGTTTTGCAAGCAGAGAGATTTGTTATCTCAAAATAATGCAGTGCTGGTAAGTTTTGTTATCACCTCTAACAATAATAGTAACACTTTATAGTATGTTATTTTTCTTCTAGGAACTTAATTGATCCTGTGCATAGAATATGATATCTTTATGTCCTGTGCTAGCCCTGACAGAATGAAATTATGCAGAATAAAAACTAACAGCCATTTCTCATACAGCTTCTATGTCAGCTTTATGGGACATCTTTACAGACTGTGTGGCAAAAAACTCCAAGGCTGCCTCTTATTGAATTTAAAAGTGGGTTTGCAATAAGAAATGAAATACAGTAACTGTTACTGTTATTTTAGAAAAATAAGCTAGTTTCCTTGAAATTTATGTTCCTTTGATGAAATCCATTTAAATCTGCATGTAAGCCTTGGTAAACGTCCTGTTTAACTGTATCTTAAACTTCATCCTTTTGAAACTTATAAAATGAGAAAATATTTAAATGATGGTAGATTCACAAAATAGAATATTATGTGAATATCAAAGGTAATAGCTTTTTAAGAATAATATAAAATGAAAAAAATGCTTATAAGTAAAAACAACAGGGTCTAACATATTGTTGTACTATGATTATAATTAGAAAAATGTTAGAAGAATATATATAAAAATAATAGTGATGCTGGTATTGAAATTATTGATTTTCTTTTCTTCCAAATTTTTATCATATAGCTATATCACTTGCCTGTTCCCCACCTATCAAAATGTAATATTTTCTTATTGTATAATGCTTGTATTTTCCCCAGGCTTAGCTAACAGTTTGGCTCATATCCTTATGTAGTATTTGTTGATTTGGGTCTTCTCAATTCCTTCAGGTTGTATCTGGAGGTGTTGCAAGTAACCTATATATCCGAAAAGCTCTGGAAATTGTAACAAATGCAACACAATGCACTTTGTTATGTCCTCCTCCCAGACTGTGCACTGACAATGGCATTATGATTGCATGGTAAGCCACAGGATATATGTGCTTCACTCATAATTATGTAAATATTAATTTCTATTTCATCATGTTAAGTCTTCTTCCTTTAAACCCTGGTCTATTTATTTTATTTTAATGATTCTTATTTAGGAATGGTATTGAAAGATTGCGTGCTGGCTTGGGCATTTTACACAACACAGAAGGCATCCGCTATGAACCAAAGTATGTAGTACCGTTTATAATCTCTATGCAAGTTGCAGTATAAAATTCAAAGCCTTTTATATATGAGGTTTTCATCAATATTCTGGTGGTACCTGAATAAAGATTATATTATTTCATGAAATTTCTTCTTAATAAATATTTTTGCTACAGTATCAAATCATAAACATTTTGACAAATCATAGGTTAGAAATAGGTGGGTGGGTAGGGATGATGAATGCCCTCATTTACTAGCAGAATGGAAACCATGTCCATGGCCTGGACTTTTGCAATATCAAAGCAATCTCAGGACCAGCTGGTATGCTGGGAAACTTCAGAAAAATGTATAAAAAGCAGTCAGGTCTGAGACTGGGTTGTGAGTATGCTCCTCCACAGGCAGCTGAAAAATGGCCAAGAGATAGCTACTTTCTGAAAGCCTTATTCCTCTACCAAATCAGAGTTCCAAAGAATAGCACAGTGTTTCAATTTGTTATCAAGTTCTGGTCTAAGTTATTTCTGGAATAGTAAAAATAGTAAAGGATGATTATGTTTCATAATCTGTAATTCTATTTTCCACATGATTTCATTTAATGTTTTAAAACTTTTCAGTATTTTAGTCCATAACTATTGCTACATGAACCACAGAGTATTAAGACTATAAACGAACAGAGTTTAATTAGTTGTGTCAGAAGGAATCTCCTATGATGATTGCCTACCCTCAGGTAGAATATAATGTCTGATCCAGTGTTGCCTTCTTGTGGCAGTGTTGAGGCTGGAGGTGATGACTTTTTCACATTAGGGTCCAGTTGAAGCCTTACATTGGGCAACGTTGCTAAAAAGCAGAAATCTGAGGCCAAAATTATTTACTGGGAAAGCACAGAGAAAGAGGGTTGGATCTAAGACCTCTCCTGCCAGTAGCGACAGAGGAAGGTGGAAAAAGAAACAACCCAGCTTTTGAAACCTCAAAGAAGAATCAGTAAAAACCTGGAGAATTTCTAAAGTAGGAATGGATGTAGATTTGACTTTAGCTGTATGGTGAACTGTTTTTACCCTTTCAGCTTTGTAGAGAATTATAAGGTATTTTTGTTGTTTTTTTTTTTTTTTATTTCAAGTTTTTATTTATTTACAGTATGAGAGCAGAACTATTTCTTTCAAAAACTTCTCAATCCTCAAACCCATTGAATTCTATACATTAAAGATGTATAGCTTTTCACATGTCAACTATACCTCAAAGTGGTTTAAAAAATTATGAAATTTAGAGTTCTTGTTAAAGGAACTGGCCTTTTCTTCACCCATTATTTCTGCTGTATTTATATTCAAGAACCATCATCACATATGATTAACTGTACATTAGATATGTATACTGTTTGTCAGAATTCAAAGCAAATGGTGACAGATCAGGATGCAAATATTTGAAATAATATGATTTATCTGATTGTGATGCAGATGTCCTCTTGGAGTAGATATATCAAAAGAAGTTGGAGAAGCTGCCATAAAAGTACCACGATTAAAAATGAAGATTTGATTTTTGCTTTTCAAACAATCTCTTAAGGTAGGATTTCAACATTAAGTTGTGATTTTTTTTGTATATCAAATTGTGGAAGATACATAATATTAATTGTTCATCAAGACTTTCTTATGTTATTCCTTTTCTTATATTTGATGTTTAACCTGGTCTTCTGAGAGACAAATAATATGTTATAGTCTTATAAGGTAGTATAGGTTTTTTATTATCAAAAGTAAAATAAAACATCTTGTGGGGAAAAGAATGTACTGCTATTGGTAGGTAGAAAGAAAACCTTGGACGATATACAATGATTCTGTTAAATCCTGGCCCCATATTATACAGGCCTAGATCTTTCTATCTTCTCATATCAGGATACTAAAAGCTATTTTTTTACATTATATTCTATTTATTTTATTTTATTAAATGTATTTATTTATTTAAGAGCACACGTGTGAGTTGGGGATGGGCAGAGGGAGAGGGAGAGAGAGAATCTTAAGTAGGCTCCATATCCAGCACAGACCTCAACGTGGGTCTCGATCCCACAACCCTAGGATCATGACCTGAGCCGAAATCAAGAGTTGAATGCTTAACCAGCTGAGCCACCCAGGTGCCCCTAAATTTATTTATTTTTAATTGAACTGTAATTGACATACAATATTATGTTAATTTGAGGTGTACAACATAGTGATTCAACATCGATATGTATTATGACACCATGATAAGTATAGTTTTACTATCTGTACCATACAAAGTTATTACAGTATTATTGACTATATTCTCTAGGCTGTACTTTTCATTCCCTGACAAATTTATCTTATAATTGGAAGTCTGTACCTCTTAATCACCTTCACTTATTTCACCCATTTCCTGTGTACCCTGCCCCTACCCTCACCCCTGGCAAAAAGGTGGTTACCAGTAGAAGCTATTTTTTTGACTCCTGCTGAAACATTAGCCTAACTTTACTAATGAGAGAGAAATTTTAGAAATGTAGCCAGGTCAAAGTCATGTCAAATCAGAGAATTCTAAATGAAGACAAAAGGTGACTCTAACAGAATGCATGTTATTAATTATGAAAATATATGTTATTAGGTATATTCCCTGGAGCAATTAGGATATCTATACATTTCTTAAAATCCATCTGAGATTTTAAGTAATCCTTCTAGTGTGTACTGTACTTTTTAGTTGACCACATATATTAATATCCATTATTTTAGAAGTTGTATTTAATCAATGAAAATAAATGAAATGTAAAGGTTTTCGGTTTTGTTTTTAGATTATTTCCTCTGATTTTGAATCTTTATACCAGTTTATCACTTTTTTTCTGCCTAGATTAAAGTAACTAAATGTACTGTGCTTTGAATATAAAGATGATGCTGCTGACTTTAATGTCCTTTGAGAGATTTTACCAGTAAAGAGTTATGTCACATCATCCATACTGGACCAGGTTGTTAGCTTTCTACTCAATGACTTGCTTTGTTCAGAAACTAGGGGGTAAGGATAAAAATCGAAAATGAAAAGATTTCTTACTTTAATCCTGCCTTAAGGTGACCTCTTTCTTGGGAAATTCCATAAGTAATTCCTTTTTTTTTTTTTTTTTTTTTAAGAATTGTAATCATAGAATACTGCTTTTGGATCATCCATTCGAGAATAAAAAAATATACTTTATATGAGGGAACATATAGAAACAGCCAATATTTATACAACTTTGCATTCTTTGCTGTTGAAGTATAGCTATGATAGAATTGGTTTGTAAATATTATTTGGAAGAAACTATTAGTTTGTGAATTCACAGTTTTCATTTAAATTTGTATTCTGTATCATATGAACCTGAATTCACAAAGAAGCAGTATCAGTATTTCCCGTGGCTCACACAATCAGAGTGCATATAAACTATGGAAAGAAATTGACCAAAATTTCTTCCCGCTGTCACAAATATTATAAAATGGGGATATCTATAATCTAAGTTCTTAAAATTTTTAAGTATCAAAACTGCTACAGGTGCTTCAATGCAAGCATACTTGTTAACATTGAGTTCATGATATAAATAAGAGAAACTACAGATAAAGAAAAAGCAATTTTTAGAAACATTCCACATCAAAGGAAGGGAAAAACGTTGAACACTATATGGGCAAGCATATTTACCAAAGTTAGCTAATAGTACAGGTAAAAGGCAATTCGCTGAAATACTCTGTTTACTCAGTTATGTTATATGTATTTTATCACAATTAGATTAAAATTAAAGGTAAAAAAATTGGGGGGCATCTGGATGGCTCAGTCAGTACAGCATGTGACTCTTGATCTCAGGGTGGTGAGTTTGAGCCCCGTGTTGGATATAGAGATTACTTAAAATCTTAAAAAAAAAAAATTAAAAAGATTGCTCAGGAATTCTTCTATACGTTCATTCTAATGCTTTTATTAGCCTTCGGTAGGCTCTGGATTAGCTTTCTGCACATGTTTCCCTAGTTGGCTCAAGAACACTATTCTTGGTCTTGATACTTCTGTGATATCTGATGAAGTTGCAGATGAAAAGGAAAAAACATTGTGAGAAACAGTGGTCTTTTTTGTTGTGTTGAAGAGTCCCATGAAATTTGTTACAGGAGGTATCAAAGTCAAAGAATCTCTTGGTTGAATTTTAGGTTTTAATTTTCTTCGGTGCTCTTTCCCTAAAAATGAGAGAGGCACAATTAAATGTCTCTTTCTTAAGCCCAAGAGCCCTAGATACATTCTCATTGCTCTTGGTTCTGTATAGTTCTATTCTGTCCAAATCACTAAAACATAATAAGAGAATGGATCGGTAGCTTCCAGACTTGTAGATGTCAGAGTGCAAAAATTTGTGGGGGCCAAAATATGGTTCCAGCTTGTTATTATGCCAAGTTGAGACTAATAAAAGAACAAATAGCAACACAATTTTATAAAACAAGAGATATTTTAATACCCAAAAGAAACTATAAAAGGCGCTATCTCAAAATGACACATTTTATATTGAATGAAATTAACTTTATCAGAAACTTGCTATATTGTCCTTATTTTTTCTTATGTTATCATAAACCCGTGAAAACCTTATCAGACCATTATTGGTACACAGATTGCTATTTAGAAACCAATATTAAAGTGAAGAAAAAAATGGGATTGACTTTATTCCTTTATGTAAATTACTCTTACACTAAAGAAGCTATACAAAAAATATTCTTCTACCCATGATATTCAGAAATATAGCCTCCTCCACACATCTAGCTTTCCTCAGAAACTCCCTGAATAAGTGAAGTTCTCTCTTGTCCTTGTATTCTCTTTTTTTCTCTCCCTTTCCATTTGTGACACCTACAAACTGATTGTGACTTTTGAATGGTTCTATCCTTGCTTTTGATTATAGGATAATATACCAAGGCTGATATTGGTCCTACACTAAACACACATGAACAAGCACTAAGTATATAAATGAAATAAAAAAGTAAATTTCTTTTCCCTCTTTCATATCTAATAGTAACCTTATAAGATCTGGGCTCTGATTTTACAGGCCTAAGTCACTCAGCCATCATCTGCCAAATATATATAAAACTGTAGAGTATCAGTGGAAAAAATGTGATCTCTGCCCTAAGAACCCACAGACAAGTTGTACATGAAACAAAACAATAGAAATATTGTAATTTAAGCCATACTTACATGTTGTTTCAATAATGACCTATTTCTATGCATGGCTTATGAGAAAAAGCAAACAGAGAAGGATTTATGTCAAGTGATATAGTAGGGAAGGCCTTGAAAGAAATGATTAACATGGTCTTATAAATGGGAAGGTATTTTAAGTATACAGAATGACAAAAGCAGAGTTTACAGGTAAACTTTTTAGGGGGTAAACCTCTACAGTTTGAATTTTTAGAAATGGAACACAGAATTGTAAAGTGTCAGGTCTAGGAGGTACCTCAGAGATGAAAGAAAAATCAATTACCTTTCTTGAAGACAGGAGTTATGGATGGTCCTCCATTTTTCTCTAGACTAAAAGGAAAACATGTATCACAAAAACTAGGAATATATAAAGACTTTAGTACACCCAGGCAATAAATTCCATACCCAGTGGCCTAATTTATATGTTACCTGTACTAACTATGCATGTTACCTGTAGGTATTTTATATTCAGTCACTCATTTACCCACTTATCACTCAAACATTTGGAACGTTAAATCTGCTTGAAGTGATCAGTGAAAAACTTCATGGGAAAAGAGACACTTCAGGTAGGTTTTGAAGAAAATAGGTCTTCAAATGAATGAGACAGAGGGAATAGGATATGAAAAATTATAGTACTATAAAACAGCATGGCATGTTCAGAGAATACTAAGTAGTCTAGCATGATTGGAATTAAAGGTATCTAGAGATATATGATGGAAGATAGGTTGGAGAAAGGTCATTTTAGGTATTAAGAATACAACAAAATTTAAACTTTATTTTCAAAGCAATGGTTTACCAATGAAGTGTTTCAGGCCAAACAAGGTGTACCTAGTTAATATAGGGGTGTGTGTGTGTGTGTGTGTGTGTGTGTGTGTGTGTGTAGGGATTTAAAAGCAATTATTTTAAATCATCATCCTGTGTGTGTAACATAGTTACAGAATTTCCCTGGTAATAATATTTAAGTCTTGCCTAAAGCTAATGTATTAAAGGTGGTTATCACAAATGTATAACTGGCTAATTTGATGAGGAACATTTGCTGCCGTCCACTTTAATGAGGCATAGGCTTCAATCTGTTCATATGCCAACTTGATGGCTACAGGGTAACATTTAGGCTAGCATGTAGGCTCAGAGTGTTTCCATACAGGTTCAGTTAACACCAGTAAAATTATGTCTCTCTCTCCATATTTCAAAATTTCCATATACAAAGACTTTTCTAATCTGCTACTCTTGGGGCTGGATGGGGGCATGGGAATAGAGAAGTGATATGTGCACCAAAAAAATGCTATCATGATCCCAACCACAATCATTGTACTTTCCAGTAGTGGTATCAAGGAATATTTTGCGGAAGGGTATTGTTGTCTATCCCAAAGTTTCCAAACTGATTTTAATAATCTTTTAGCCATTTCCTATAGTTTCATTTAACCAAACTCATTCACTGAGTTGTTATGAAAATTAAAGGGAATAGTCCATATAAATACTCTAAGGAGAGTTCTTAACACTGTTATGGGAGTAATTATTATTTGCTTACTAGCTTCACCTCACCTGGTAATCATTCTTACAAGTTTACTGACCACTGGTCACTACTTACAATCCTAAAAGTTGGGTGCTCGCTTCGGTAGCACATGTAGAATCCTAAAAGTTGGGTGTTCACAGCTCCAGGGGCTGCCATTCATCCTCAGTCACTGTAGATTGGTATAGTTTTTACACCTATTTTCCAGTAGATGACTGTAAAGTACCCAAGGAAGGGACATCTTTTTGGAATTCCCAAAAAGTTGCTATGTAGGCTAGTTGGGGGAGTGACTGTGTAAAATAATACTTTTCATTATTTATCCAAATTGATTTTTGAGCCAGTAAATATTATTTTTAACAATGTCAATTATAGGAGTGCCTGGGTGGCTCAGTCAGTTAAGCATCCGACTTCGGCTCAAGTCATGATCTCACAGTCCCTGAGTTCGAGCCCTGCGTCGGGCTCTGTGCTGACAGCTCAGAGCCTGGAGCCTGCTTTTGATGCTGTGTCTCCCTTTCTCTAAACCTCCCCCGTTCATGTTCTCTGTCTCAAAAATAAATAAACATTAAAATTTTTTTTTTAAATGTCAATTATAGCAATTTAATTTAGATTTCCCTGGCTTATTATATAAAATTAGGTACTCAGTTTTGGGTTTTCAGTTTTTCAAAGACTTAAAATGAAGATGTACTAAAAATTGGTGTACAGAACCATGATGTATTGGATGTTATTCTTTTCTATTATTATAGAGTTAATACTGTACCTTGAATAGTTCTGTTTCCTACACATAAATAGTGCTAGTTGCAGAGACTTGTAATGCAGCTATATCTACTAAAGAAAAGAAAATGTGCCCATTCTAAGGAGATTCTCCTCTCCCTTTTGCAGAAGCTTAAGCTATAATGAAACTATAACACTGAAGCAAAATCCTCCGAGTAAATAAATGCCTTTCAGACTTTGCCATAACTCTAGTCACCAAGTCTGATTTAGCTGTTTCTATCCTGGGAGTCTGGCCTAACTTTGAATCAGGTTCCAAAGTCCCATCTGATGCCAAGGTCATGGTGGTATTCTTGGTCAGCTCAAATCTCTCAAGTATATCCCCAAAATGGCTTCTTGGATCAGACTTGGAGGCAACCAGAATCCCAAAAAGCTTTCTGAAATGTGAATAATCTTGGCCAAACAGGATCCCCAAGATCTGGTTGTGTTCATGCCGGCACAAGAAGTTCTGTTGCAAAATCAGAATTAAAACAGGCTTTGGCAGTGGACATTTAGAATGAAGTTTATCTCTTGGTATACAAGGCACAAAAATAGTTCCCCTTGTTTGAGCTTCCTTAAACTTTCTTACAAGTTCCTTTATCGATAATTTCAACTTCACAAATACAGACACAATACCTTAATGCAGGAAGTCCCACTCGCTGTTGCATCTGAAATTCCTTTAGAAATGCTGGGTTAATACTTGCATCCCTGCTGATATTATTTGTTAATCGAAGGAACTGATTAGGCTTATTTCTGCATTCCTTTAATAGGATGCTGAAAGCACTTGCGTTGTAAGTTAAGTAGCCAAGAGCACAGGAGCAAGCTGTGCGAACCTAAGTGAAGAAACAGTTCCTCCATTGAGCTAAAACATCTAACACATGTTCTCATTAAACATTTCCTAAGAAAGTCTTTGTAGCTATGTTTAACAAACGTGTGTCAACCAATGGCAATCTATACATGGACGCATAACAACGATGTTTTCAGAGAGAGAGATGTCAACTGCCACTAATTACTAGTAGTTGTTCTCAGTCCGGACTGCATTTTAGAATTGCCAGCAGTTAAAAACAACAACAACAAAAACCCACCAACTAATCAGACTCGCTTGGGGGTAGAATCTGGGCATTTGTATTGTTTTTTAAAAGTGCCGCAGGTGATTCTAATATGCAGCCAGAGTAAGAACCATTGAGTTTGAAGTAGGACAGTGGGTCTCAGTCTTGATTGTGCATTGGAATCCCCTTGATAGTTATGAAAATTACTCGTGCCTAGTTACCACCCCTAGAAGATCTGATTTAATTATTTTGGAGTGCAGTCTGGACACTGGAATTTTTCAAAACAGCTCAGTTGATTATAATAGGACACCAGATAAGAGACGATAAGATAAAAACAAGTTTAAAATAAGACACTCAGGAAAGCAATTCAATTTTCCACTGGCAAAAACAAAAAGTAGATCTTTCCTTTCTTAAAGGGAATACCCTCAGTCTGTGACCCTGAAGTAATTAAGTTACTCATATGATTAATTAAAGTATATTCCTGGGCAGTTCTTAGAAAATCTGTTAGTGGTGGCCTAAGAACTGTCACAGAATGAACAAAAACCACACACATCCCGGGTAACAGAGGGTTCATATACTGTCTCTACATTGGCATCTGACTGCTTTATATGCCCATATAACTTCCATACCTTGAACAGTGGTTCTCAGTGTATGGTCCCTATCCATCAGTTTCAGCTTCTAGGAACTTGTTAGAAATGCACATTGTAGGGCCTATACCAGATATATTCAATCAGAAACCCTGGGAATGGAGCCCAGCAATCTATGGTGTAACAAGGCTTCCAAGTAATTCCTATATTCCCTGAAGTTGGAGAAACACTACCTTAGACCTGGAGGGGGGAAGTGCAGGGAAATACTTAGAGGCAAACCACTACTACAGCCAGCCCAGCCTTCTTCACACTGTCATCTCTAATCCTGATTGGCAGATAAGGAAAACTCCAATGGATTCCATTTTCATGCATTCCAAATAATCATAGAAATGACTTAGTGACATCACTGGTTAGTAACTAACCAGTTTTTGTGAGAGATTTTATAAATATTTTAATTACCAATTTCTATATCATCAGTGTACTTATTTGTAGATTGAATCTTAAGTTATTGAAGTTAAATGTGCACATGTTGTAGGAACAGAATTGTGGATGGCAGATACTGTACTAGAAGACTCCTCTAATTTTGTATTAGTAACATGAACTATTATATAACATACTTAACCTGTGGAGAAATTAGCCCACAAAAGTGAGAGGCAACTTACATTTTTAGAATATTCAATTATAGAAAGACTTTTGTTTTTACCTCTTCTTTTTCTGAATACAAATGATAGCAGAGCCGTTGGATTGTCCCTAATGTGGCAAATGCTTCTGGAATACCAGCTCTAGAATGAGCCAGGCTAGCTATTAAATTTCCTACAAATAAGAAAAAAAATGCTTGTGTTATTTAAATGATGTAAACTGATATACTGTACTTTTGTTCATTTGCACATTTTGTTAAAAAGGATTGAGTCACAAGACATCTCTGTTAATGAAGAAGATCTGAGAAAAAGCATGTATATATTAAATGTGGAAATTTTTTTCCCAAATTGTGATTTGGTTTTCTGTCACAAACAGTAAAAATTAATTAGCTTTATCTAAGAGTGGGGAATTTTGAAAATCAGAGGTTTTTATCCCCATGGCTTCAGAATATATTTTGTTTTGAGCTTTAGCATTTTTACATTTTTTTAAGTTTATTTATTTATTTTAAGAGACAGAGAGAGCACATATGAGCAGGGGAGGGGCAGAGAGGGAGGGAGGGAGAGAATCCCAAGTAGCTCTGTGTTCAGAGCTCTCTGCTGTCAGCACAGAGCCTGATGTGGGGCTCAATCTCATGAACCATGGGATCATGACATGAGCTGAAAGCTTAACCAACTGAGCCACCCAGGCACCCCTAAGGTTTAGCACTTTTTTAATGACTATGAACATAATGATTGAACTACCATAAAAAGTTAGTATGTCCTCTTTGTAGTCCAGATTGCTTTGAGTTAAGAGCTTAATGGTATTTTAAAACCAAGTAATGTAGTACTAACTTAAACTTAAAATCATTGAAGTTTTTGCCATAAAAACAAATGTTTGGGGGTTGAAAATAAGGTAATTCAGTAATAAAATAAATGTGCAGCTACCAGCTTACAACCATTTCATTCAAATATGTGTTTTATTTTTAAAGCATTCATGTGATTTTCTTTCACAATATTGTCGCTGTGTTGGAAAAAGTGCAACACAAATTTTAAGATATAAAGGCATCCACCCATATAAATGTGGATGCATACTTTATTGAGGTATTCATTGGGTTTTTGTTCTTGTATTTTTTTTTTTTCTGGCCTTCTTTATAAACCAAGGCCTTTGTATTTATTGTTTCAGGATGGGGAGGGATGGGTTGTATGGCTTGGAGCAAAAATTGTCTTAAGATAACCTTTTTTTCAGGCTTATATATTTTTAAAATCTATGTGTATAGAAGGCATTATTTTAGGTGAAAAGGAGAAAGGAAGAGAGGTGTCTCTGAAGATGAGGAGTAAGAAATGGGGAACAAATGGAGGCAGTCAGAGACTCTAAGACTAAGAAGGAGATGATAGGAACAGGAGCTTTGAGTGGAGAATGGTTATGTAGTGCACATAGGAAAACTGGACAGTTGGCAACAGAAATCCTAGTCTTTGCAAAACTTCTGTGCCTTTGGAGCTTCTTCTGGGAACCATGACTTAGACCTTTAGCACGACACTTATTTTACATTATATCTGCAGCCTGAATATCCTGCTTTGCTTGAGATACCCCAGACTCTGGAGATGCATATGACTCTGATGGTGGAGTGCAGAGAAAGGCCCAGTAATTTTTGAGATTCAGTTCCTACCAGCCTGAGACAATATGTGAAAGCTAGTATAATATGGTATTTCTTGCACAAAAGAGTTTGTGGAGTAAAATTTAAACCCACTACAGTTGTTTCTCAGAGCCATAGAATTACTATGACTTGAATTAAGAATGCTATTTAGATAAAAAGTATTTAATAATTTCTTTTAAACATGTTTTTGTCCTAGTTTCCATCAGAAAGTTTTTGTTTGCATGAATTTTCCTTCCATCTCAAGTAAAAATATAATTCCATGGCAGCAAGTATGATTTCCTTTCCTACCTTCTATGATCCATTTCAGTTAAAACAAACAAACAAAAAAACTATTTATTTTTTGGTAGTAGTCACTCCACATGGTTGTCATCCTGATACTGTTTCATGTTGTGTTGAGAGTGATCTATCAGGGCGCTGGGTGGCTCAGTCGGTTAAGCGTCCGACTTCGGCTCAGGTCATGATCTCACGGTCCGTGAGTTCGAGCCCCGCGTCGGGCTCTGTGCTGACAGCTCAGAGCCTGGAGCCTGTTTCAGATTCTGTGTCTCCCTCTCTCTATGCCCCTCCCCTGTTCATGCTCTGTCTCTCTCTGTCTCAAAAATAAATAAACGTTTAAAAAAAAAAGTGATATATCAAGTCAATTAGCTTGTTATTAATTTTGAAAGTTAGCTCTGGAGTAGATATAGTTACACAACTAGCATTAAGTGTGCCAAGAACTCTGTTGGACTATTTTGCTTTGCTATATTGCATAGCAACAAAAGGAACTCTTTAAATGTTAGCAAAATATGAACAATTGATCAAAAGAAAACCAGACAAAAGTATAGCAGTATAAATCTGCCATTACTTTCATAAATCAGTGTGTAAACTTTGTTGTTGGTAGCTCATAGTTTAATTCTCATTTTCTTTCTGGAAAAAATAATTAGAGGTTTGAAAAAGTAAGAAATCAAAAAGGCCATGTTCAGAGTTACCCTGCTGCTTTTTGGGGTGCAGAGTAGACTTCCATTGTTCCATGTAGGCTTACTGTGGAGTTCATGTAGATTTGTACCAGCTCATTCTTCAAACCAGGTGACATAGTATCAGGCTTATTATTTTATTATTGCTCAGATTATAAAAAATTATTTTTGAAAATAGTTTTATGTAGTTGTTTTATGTAACTACCTTCCAGTTATTTCTTACCTGTCAAGACAATTGTGGTAGAATGAACTGAATACAGACTGTCAACTAAAATAGTGACACCTCTTGCAGACAAAGTAATATGGTCCATGTCTATAATGACTTTAGCTAATATAATAATCTGAAAACAAAAAGAAGCATAGAATCATTGAATGTTTTCTATTTGGCTTCTCTAATTAAGCTTTAATGTTTTTTGGCTACTTCTCAGGAAGGTTAGAGGGGTAATTTGATATTATTCAGTAGAAGAAAAGCAAGTGGCAGGGGTGTGAATTAGAGTTCTTGTCCCTATCTGATTACTGCAGTGAACATGGTAGGCCATTGCATTCTTCCTACAATATTTGCAGGTTTTCCATTCTTGAAGTATGGGTTCATAGAAAATATTTCTCCTAAATGTTATAGGCTAGAAAAAGAAGAGAGAGAATAAGAAGAACCCATATACATCTAGTTGTCATGGGTTGAAGAACCAGTGTGATCAGGTAAAGATCTGCAGTTAGAAAACATGTCTTGGATACTACCATGTTTTTCTGCCTGTAATATGTGGATGATAAAAATAATACTATCTGCCCATCAACCTGACAGGGTCTTATAAGCATCAGATAAGGTACAAAGGCAAAAAGTGCTGGTAAAATGAAGATATCCTCATAAATAACAGGGATTTTATGAGGTGGAAAGGGCTGGTGTGAAAAATACTGCAAATTTTACAAATCAGTAAACACTTTTCCAGATTAAAATTTTTTCTAATTTTCAAGTTTTTGACTAAAAAGACACTTATGGATTTGAAGTTTTAACTTCAGTTTTGTACCTGAAATGCTGCCATTGCCTTCTCAGTTTCAATTGTTGATTCAAGAAAAGGTTCAAAAATTGATATGGTCATTATTCCACTTTCCAATATTAAGTATTGTTGAAGGCGATTATTGAAGGCAAAAAGGGTTAATGCATAGCCTGCTCTTAAACAAACATCCTAGAAATAGGAGAAACATGTGTTATCTTTTTTTCTTTTTTTAACTCAAAAAGGCAGGTTTTAGGTTTATTTATTTTTATTTTTAAGAGAGAGAGAGAGAGCCAGCAGAAAGAGAGGGAGAGAGAATCCCAAGTAAGCTCTGTGCTGTTAGTGCAAAGCTTGATGCAGAGCTCAAATTCACGAACGGTGAGACAATGACCTGAACTGAAATCAAGAGTCAGACACTTAACTGACTGAGCCACCCAAGTGCCCCACATGCATTATCTTTAACTTAGTTCATTTATTATGTTACTCAAGGTAATAGATTTTGAATTCTCGCCCATCTAAATACATTAATTCTTATCTCTGGGAGTAAAACATGACATCATTGGGGAAAACAGGTAATAGAGTCAACCCAGGATGTCATTGAACAGATTAAATAGAGAAGTAAGTTGTGGCTTCAGGGAGAAGAGAGAAGTAATTTTCTATTCAGAGGGAATGTTAGTTAATAATTGTGCAAATAAATACCTAAACAGAAATAGGAAATTCCATAATTTCACTAACCCTCAACTTTTTTGTTTTAACATATTTTTATTTTCATTTCAACATTTCAAAGTAGAATGTGATAAGTCAAAACTTCCTTGTATAGCATACTATATATTACATGTTATGCATTGTGGGATGGTCTCTATCATCTCTCAAAATAAGTTCATTTGTAAAATTCTGTACTATATCCTAAGAGGGAAACAAAAGAAAGATGATTTAAAAATCACATTTTAATTTTCTGGGACTTGGCAAACAGAGCAAAAGCCAATTCTTAGAGTCTGTTCACTTGCCAAAGATGAACAAGTATGGTAGATCTTCCAGAAAGACCCAAAAGATAGAACTTTATCACTAAATCTTATTTTTAATATTTTGCTTGAACAGTATAGTACAGAGAGAACCATTAATCTTAGCGAGTTTTCTTCTTTCAGTGTTAATCATTACATAAAAGTGCTATATGTGCATACTAAAATATTTACCAGTAAAATTATATGATGCCTAAGATTTTCTTGAAAAATAATATAGGAAGAGCAAGTGGATATATAGATGAAATAAAACTGGCCATGAATTGATAAGTGCTGAAACTGGGTCATAGGAATATTTAAGTTCATTGTGCTACTCTTTTATTCTGTATGTGTTTGAAATTTTCCATAATAAAAATTATGTACACACAAAGTAGTCACCTGGCCATAAGCAAGAAGAAAAGTATTAGGAATACACAAAAAAACAGGGTCCAGTGAATGAAGCAGGTGGGAACAGGCTGAGAAGAAAAGGAGAATGATTAAGAGCAGAATGAGTAGTAGAAGAAAAAGGAGAAGGGTGTCCCTGAGGAATGAGCAATGAGAATAAAATGTGGAATGAACAGAGAGAGAAGAAAGGTAGCTTAAAGAGTCAGTCAGACACAAATTCAGTCTCTTCACCCTATATTCCCCATATTATTACAGCAGCACATCTCCATTTTTTCATATACCACAGTACAGTAGAAATCTATATATTAATAAATAATGCTTTGAGTTCATTTCTCCCCCATAACCCTCTTTTCTTCCTCCCAAATCTAAAACTGACAGTTGGCAGTTTTCTTCCCTAATTGCTAAATGCACTATAGACAACAAAAGTTCTCAAATTTCTCTAGGGTTAGTGGTATCCAAAGTATGGCCCATGGACCAATGACAGTCAACAAAATGGTTGACATCAGGATTACAAAAACTGGGAATTCGAATTTAAAAGGAACAGCTCTTCCTTATAGTTAAATACCAACTAATAAATCTAGAAAGATGTTTATGGCAGCATTATCAACAATAGCCAAATTATGTAAAGATCCCAAATGTCCATTGCCTGATGCATGAATAAAGATGTGGTGTATATGTATATATACAATGGTATATTACTCAGCTGTAAAAAGAATGAATCTTGCCATTTGCAAGGATGTGGATGGAGCTAGAAAGTAGTATGCTAAGCGAAATAAGTCAGTCAGAGAAACGCAAATACCATATGACTTCACTCATAGGTGGAATTTAAGAAGTAAAACAAACATAGAGGGGAATAAAAGAGAGAGGAAAACCAAGAAACAGACTCTTAACTATAGAGAACAAACTGATCGTGACGAGAAGGGAAGTGGGTGGGGAGATGGGTTGAGTAGATGATGGGGATTAAGGAGGGCACTTGTAGTGAGGACCGGTGTTGTACGTAAGTGATGAATCTCTACATCGTACACCTGAAACTAATAGTACACTGCATGTTAACTAACTGGAATTTAAGTATAAATTTGATTAAAAAAAAAAAAAGGAGAACTTTCAAAAAAAATTGTCATTAGCCAAATACCACAGTAATCATTGCTGCATCAGTAGATGCTAAAATTGTTGAGCAAAAGTACATGCAAAACAGAATATTTTCATAGGCTCAAAATGTCTCACCTTAAGATACTTATTAAAAAAGGGAAGTACAGTGACTTTACAGTGGAGAAATATGGCAGATACTACCTTAACCAAGTACCCAAAGTTAACATTGCCAGTTATAAGACATAACAGCACCATGTACCTCCTGAAATGATGCATTAGGCAGGTGAATGAAGAAGACCACATCATTTCTATGGTATTCTTGCCAAAATGCATAACCTCAATTTAATCATGAGAAAACATCAGATAACTCAAATTGAAGGGCATTCTACAAAGTAACTGGTGTGGACTCATCAAAAATGTCAAAATCATGGAAGACATGTAAAATCATGAAAAACAAAGGACTGAGTTTCACAGATTGAAGGAAACTAAAGGGACATGACAAATAGATGAAATGTGAGATCCTAGATTGCATTCTGGGACAGAAAAAGGACACTGGTGAGAAAATTGGCAAAATTTAAATAAAGTTTGCAGATTAGTTAATAGTATGGTATCAATGTTAATTGCTGGTTGACATCCAGGAAAGCGGGATGAAGGATATGCTAGAACACTCTACTATTTTTGCAAAATTTTGGAAAACCTAAAATTATTGCAAAATTTAAAGTTTTTGTTGTTTTAATTATCCTACCCATTACAGATTGCTGGGGGAAGGCTTTCCTTTATCACAAAGTTTGAGAAGCACCACTAGAATAGTGGGTGACTGAGAGTTGAAAGGTCACAAAATTTCAAATTTCATAAAATTTCAAAAAGAAAAATTTTGATGCGTCCAGGACAGAAGAGATTTGTTTATTGGCTCTCTAAGCGTTAAAATTGCTACCTTTCAACTGTATCAAGAGATGCAGCAGGGCATTATATCATAATCAAGGGGTCTATCCACTAAGAAGACCTAACGATTGTAAACATTTATCCACCAAATGTGGAAGCACCCAAATATATAAATCAATTAATCACAATCACAAAGAAACTCATCAATAGTAATACCATAATAGTAGGAGACTTCAACACCCCACTCACAGCAATGGACAGATATCTAATCAAAAAATCAACAAGGAAACAATGGCTTTGAATGACACACTGGACCAGATGGACTTAACATATATTCAGAACATTTCCTCCTAAAGCAGCAGAATATACATTCTTCTCCAGTGCACATGGAACGTTCTCCAGAATAGACCATATACTGGGACACAAATCAGCCCTAAGTAAGTACAAAAAGATCGAGATCATACCATGCATATTTTCAGACCACACCCCTATGAAACTTGAAATCAACCACAAGAAAAAATTTGGAAAGGTAACAAATACTTGGAGACTGAAGAGCATCCTACTAAAGAATGAATGGGCTGGGGCGCCTGGGTGGCGCAGTCGGTTAAGCGTCCAACTTCAGCCAGGTCACGATCTTGCGGTCCGTGAGTTCGAGCCCCGCATCAGGCTGTGGGCTGATGGCTCAGAGCCTGGAGCCTGTTTCCGATTCTGTGTCTCCCTCTCTCTCTGCCCCTCCCCCGTTCATGCTCTGTCTCTCTCTGTCCCAAAAATAAATAAACGTTGGAAAAAAAAAATTAAAAAAAAAAAAAAGAATGAATGGGCTAACCAAGCAGTTAAAGAGGAAATTAGAAAGTATATGGAAGTCAATGAAAATGATAACACCACAACCTAAAACCTCTGGGATGCAGCAAAGGTCATAAGAGGAAAGTATATAGCAATCCAGACCCTACTAAAGAAGGAAGAAAGATCTCTGATACACAACCTAACCTTACACCTTAAGGAGCTGGGGAAAGAACAGCAAATAAAACCCCAAACCAGCAGAAGACAGGAAATAACAAAGATTAGAGCAGAAATTAATGCTATTGAAACAAATAAACAACAACAACAAAAAAACCAGTAGAACAGATCAATGGAATCAAAAGCTGGTTCTTTAAAAGAATTAAAATTGATAAACCACTAGCCAGTTTGATCAAAAAGAAAAAAGAAAGGACCCAAATGAATAAAATCAAGAATGAAAGAGGAGAGATAACAACCAACACAGCAGAAATAAAAACAATAATAAAAGAATATTGTAAGCAATTATATGCCAATAAAATGGGTAATCTGGAAGAAATGGACAAATTCCTAGAAACATATACACTACAAAAACTGAAACAGGAAGAAATAGAAAATTTGAACAGACCCATAACCAGTAAGGAAATTGAATTAGTAATCAAAAATCTGCCAAAAAACAAGAGTCCAGGGCCAGATGGCTTTCCAGGGGAATTCTACCAAACACTTAAGGAAAAGTTAACACCTATTCTCTTGAAGGTGTTCCAAAAAATAGAAATGGAAGGAAAACTTCCAAACTCTATGAAGCCAGCATTACCTTGATTCCAAAACCAGACAGAAACCCCACTAAAAAGGAAAACTATAGACCCATTTCCCTGATGAACATGGATGCAAAATCCTCAACAAGATATTAGCCAACCGACTCCAAAAATACCTTAAAAAAATTATTCACCACGACCGAGTGGGATTTATACCTGGGATGCAGGGCTCGTTCAATATCTGCAAAACAATTAAAGTGATTCATCACATCAATAAAAGAAAGGACAAGAACCATATGATCCTCTCAATAGATGCAGAAAAAGCATTTCACAAAATACAGCAGCCTTTCTTGATAAAAACCCTCAAGAAAGTAGGGATAGAAGGAACATACCTCGAGATCATAAACGCCATATATGAATGACCCAACGCTGATATCCTTAATGGGGAAAAACTGAGAGCTTTCCCCCTAAGGTCAGGAAGGGATGTCCATTCTCATCACTGTTATTCAACATAGTATTGGAAGTCTTAGCCTCTGCAACCAGACAACACAAATAAAAAGGCATCCAGATCGGCCAGGAGGAGGTCGAACTTTCAGTCTTTGTAGATGACATGATACTCTATATGAAAAACCCAAAAGATTACACCAAAAAACTGCTAGAACTGATTCATGAATTCAGCCAAGTTGCAGGATATAAAATCAACGCACAGAAATCGGTTGCATTCCTATACACTAACAATGAAGTGACAGAAAGAGAAATCAAGGAATCAATCCCATTTACAGTTGCACAAAAAAAAAAAAAACCATAAAATACCTAGGAATAAATCTAACCAAAATCTATATGCCGAAAACTATAGAAAGCTTATGAAAGAAATTGAAGGAGACACAAAAAAAAAGGAAAAAGATTCCATGCTCCTGGATAGGAAGAACAAATATTGTTAAAATGTCGATACTACCCAAAGCAATCTACATATTCAATGCAATGCCTATCAAAATAACACCAGCATTCTTCACAGTGCTAGAACAAATAATCCTAAAATTTGTATGGAACCAGAAAAGACCCCGAATAGCCAAAGCAATCTTGAAAAAGAAAACCAAAGCAGGAAGCATCACAATCCCAGACTTCAAGCTATACTACAAAGCTGTAATCATCAAAACAGTATGGTACTGGCACAAGAACAGACACTCAGATCAATGGAACAGAATAGAGAACCCAGAAATGGACCAACAAACGAATGGCCAACTAATCTTTGACAAAGCAGGAAGTAATATCCAATGGAATAAAGACAGTCTCTTCAGCAAGTGGTACTGGGAAAACTGGACAGCAACATGCAGAAGAATGAACCTGGACCTCTTTCTTACACCATACATAAAAATAAACCCGAAATGATTGAAAAACCTCAATCTAAGACAGGAAGCCATTAAAATCCTAGAGGAGAAAGCAGGCAAAAACCTTTTTGATCTTGGCCATACCAGCTTCTTACTCAACATGTCTCCAGAGGCAAGGGAAACAAAAGCAAAAATGAACTACTATGACCTCATAAAATAAAAAGCTTCTGCACAACAAGGAAACAATCAGCAAAACTGAAAGGCAACCGACAGAATGGGAGAGGATATTTGTAAATGACATATCAGATAAAGGGTTAGTATCCAAAATCTATAAAGAACGTATCAAACTCAACACCCAAAAAACAAATAACCCAGTGAAGAAATTTGAATGGAATGGAATTGGATGGAATTGGAGAGTATTATGCTGAGTGAAATTAGTCAGAGAAAGACAAAAATCATATGACTTCACTCATATGAAGTCTTTAAGAGACAAAACAGATGAACATAAGGGAAGGGAAACAAAAATAACATAAAAACAGGGAGGGGTACAAAACATAAGAGACTCATAAATATGTAGAACAAACTGAGGGTTACAGGAGGGGTTGTGGGAGGGGAGATGGGCTAAATGGGTAAGGGGCACTAAGGAATCTACTCCTGAAAATCATTGTTGCACTATATGCTAACTAATTTGGATGTAAATTTTTAAAAATAAATAAAATATAAAATATAAATAAATAAATAAATAAATAAATAAATAAATAAATAAAAAGAAAAAAATAGCTACCTTTCAAAGATGAAATAAGTCAACTATGAAAAATATGGAACAATATTATTTCATTATTACAAACTAATGATCTACCAAAGAGATTTTACAATTCTTATGTAATATATTTAAATATTGCTGTGCAAAAGACATAATTTGAGGATATGGTCTAAAAACCATTCTACATGAGCTTTAACATTTTGTAAAGGCATTACCTTATCTTGTGAGTGAAGAAGATGAAGGACATCGGCATACTTAAATCCTTCATTTTCTTGTAATTCATTCTGTAACAGATCATTCCCTAGGACAATGCATGCCAAGGAAAATGCCACTTCAACCTAAGTATGTAGAAATTAGTTTATTTTTCACTCATGGTTTATCAAATGACATATTTCATTATACAAACATTTATATGGGATATACTAATTCAACTGT
This sequence comes from Leopardus geoffroyi, assembly GCF_018350155.1. Classification (NCBI taxonomy): domain Eukaryota; kingdom Metazoa; phylum Chordata; class Mammalia; order Carnivora; family Felidae; genus Leopardus; species Leopardus geoffroyi. The sequence goes on along the minus strand of NC_059328.1, from coordinate 176,997,197 downwards.
GTAATTCATTGATTCCAATTCTCTAATAATAGAGTGGCATTTACAATGTCCGAAGCAATGTCCCTAGCAATTTTTAACAGCTGGGAAAATATCCTTCCTAAGTGTGCCATCACCAACACAAAGCTCCGTTTGAGAGGGGGGGGAGCAACCAGAGCCAGCAGGAAATGTGAGGAGGTATTATCTTAAGTGCATAGTTGTATCCTTTCCACATCTGAAAAAGAATTTTTTTTTTTAAATCCTGGCCTGGAATAAAAAACTGTTTTGAACTACTTGTTAGCTGTTGACCATTGAATTCTAAGGCTTCAATGGAAGGCCTATCAATTAAGGAAAAAATTCCCAAGACTGGGAAGTAGTCCTGAAGAATAGTTTTGCTTTAGTTCCAGGGTCGTTTAATTCACATTCTGAAGCCTTTTAGGAGGATGTAAATGAACTTTGTTTATTTTCGGGACTCAAGTTTTTTAAGATTACAGTATGCACTTCTATGAAAAATGTTATGAATTTGAACAGCATGCGTATTATTTCAAAAGTATTTTGTTTACTATAGCATCTTATTTGAAGAAAAGTATTGAAATGTATTGATGTTATGTTTTTAACAAGTTGAAGAACTCACTGAAAGCATATACTGAAATATGGATGGACACAATAAAAGTAAACTGTTTGTTTAAAACATGAAAATGCATGTTTTAAAATAAAAATGTATTTTTATGTGGCAAATTCTATGGTCTTATGAAATTTATTTGTACTTTGAAAGTCAGTGTAGTTTTTCATATAATTCAAGCCAAAAAATTGCAAGAATATGCTCCTTCCTTCTGTTTCCCTAATCAACTCCTATAATAGAATAATCTCTTTCATAACCAGAAAAGCTGCATAACTGCTAACATCTTTTCTGATAACACATTCCTTAAAAGAAATAATTCTGTATTTGCTTACATATTTCTGTTTTCTCATTTCCAGCAGAACTCATACCTAATTTTGAAGAGAAAATGTATTTTTTGTTGTTATAATTTCCTGCCTGCCCAACTCTAGATGTCATAAATCTCCAAAGGATTTGAATATATGCGAATGTCATTTTATTAAAGGCAGTTCACTAGAAGTAAATAGAAGAGTGAATGACTCTTAAACAACTTGTAAGATATTTGTAATGTCCACGTTGGTAGAGGTAGGGCTGTTTTGATGGTTAACATTGACAGGAATCACTTAAATTTGAGAATTTTTGCTACATAAATCACATATCCTCATTATCCCCACCCAGTTTTAGCAATCAATATCTGAGGAAGTAGGGAAGAAATTCTGTGAGTAACCAAATATCTGAGGAATAAAATTTTGATGAGTAAGGACACAAGACTTAATTTTTTGAAAATTTAATATTTTAATAAAATTTACTTTATCTTTACTACTATATTTATAAAGCAACTCTTTTATTTTAAACTTTTAGGATAGGTTAAATTTTTCTAGTATACTTGTGAACTTGCATGAAGATACAGTTTATTCTCAGAAAGTCATATTTCTGTTAATTTTTACTGTATCAGAAAAAATATTAAAACCATTTATATACCTTAATGTTAGGAGAAGGATGATTTCTCAGTAAATGAATAAGTACTGGAAAGGCATTTTCCTCTACAACAAATTGTTGACTGATTGGATTACTTGTATGGGCAACACCTATAAGAACATACATGTCAATAAGATAATATTTCTTTCTATCTTAGAAATGGTAAAGTCAAAAATAGCTTGGTGTATTTGGCTGATAAAGTGTTCTAGCATAATATGGTTAATAAGTTACAAAAGGAAATGCTGTGTCAACACTATTTTACCTGAATTATTTTTTTTTTTTTTTTAAGTAGGCACCGCACCCTGCATGGAGCCCAATGTGGGACTCAGACTTATAACCCTGAGATCAAGACCTGAGCCGAGATCAAGAGTTGGATGCTTAACGGACTGAGCCACCCAGGTGCCCCCTGAATTAATTTTTTTAAAAGGCAGAATGAATAAACATGGAAAAATTACTATTAGAAGTGTAGATGTTTTTCTAATAGTCACAAAACAAAGAAATAAGAATTCTAGACTATCAAGGAATAAGAGTATAATAGCTATCACTTTTTGAAGATCTTTATTTGCAAAGTACTTTACAGGTGCTATTGTATTCCATAAAAAATTATTTTTATAAAAATGACTAGAGTAAGTCACCTGGTTAAAAATTCTAGATTCCTTAAATACACATACTAAAAAGATAACCTTACTGTCTCCTTTTATAACATAATACTTTAAATTGTAGGCCTAATTTCAATTTAAAAGTCATCTCTGTCTAGTGAACATGTATAAATAATTGTAATTCTTTTATTTTGCCTTCAAAAATCACAACACATACACTGAGGGTTTATATACTTAAATATAAATACAAGATCAGACCTATCTCTGAACAATGAAGGAAGTCACCTACTTAATATCATCTGGGGAAGTTTGAAGGAACTGCAGGTAATAGAAAGAGCAAAGAACATGTTTGTTTCCTTGTCCCTAGTCCCCCACTGACCACCCAGGAATATACACAGACACTGATTACATGAATATTCTTCCTTCCTTCCTTCCTTCCTTCCTTCCTCCCTCCCTCCCTCCCTCCCTCCCTCCCTCCCTCCCTGTCTTTCTTTCTTTTTCTTTCTTTCTTTCTTTCTTTCTTTCTTTCTTTCTTTCTTTCTTTCTTTCTTTCTTTCTTTCTTTCTTTCTTTCTTTCTCTCTCCCTCCCTCTTTCTTTCTTTCTTTCTTTCTTTCTTTCTTTCTTTCTTTCTTTCTTTCTTTCTTTTAGAGACAGAGCCCACTTGTGAGCAGAGTAGGGGGGAAGGTAGAGGGAGGGAAAGAGGGTGAGAGAGAGAGAGAATCTTAAGCAGATTTCCCACCCAGCATGGCGCCTGATGCAGGGCTAGATCTCACAACCCTGAGATCATGACCTGAGCCGAAACCAAGAGTCAGACACTTAACTGACTTAGCCACCCAGGGGCCCCACATGAATATTCTTGATTCAGCTGACAGATATTGAATGCCTAATGTACCAGGAATTGAGGTAGGAATTAGGACTAAAAAGAGAAATTAGAATGTCTGCCCCCAAGGAGTTTATAGGGGAAGCAACTATATACATGCGGTAAGTGCTTTAACAGAGGTATAGAAAAATACACTGGAATCACAGAAAGGGGATTGCTCACTTCCGAGTAGGTGGAAAAGGAGTAAGCAGGGAGATTTCCCAGGGTTAAGGTGCTGTAGGTAGGTCCCCTCAGAATGAATAGCTTTAATAATAATGATTATGATAAGATGATGGTGGTGTGAAAAGAAGAATACCCTCAAATCTTTGAACTTTCACATGTTAATGATGAGATGAAACTCCATTAGGTTGGGAAAAGAACCACTATAAGAAGTAAGCTGAACAATTCTCACAGCTCACACAGGGCTAAGAATGGTTTGTGCTCTATGGCCAGAGTTCAGATACGTCATAACTCAAGGGATTATACAAGGAATTGAGTCCTTGGAACTATATCATCCTAATGGTGGAGTTAAGTTAGTTCCAAAGTAAAGGCCACTCTAGACTTGTGCTAACAAAGCTTGAAAGCTAGCTGAAAAAGGATCAAACTGATCCCAAGTAAGATAATCACATGCCAGAACAGAACCTAACTGTTTACAGGAAGACCATAAAATCTAGCATCTATCAGTTTACAACTCACAATGTCCAGCATTCAATCAAAGTTTATTATGCATGATTTAAAAATAATACCTAAGATAAAATGTGTACAAAAACTGTGTATTGGAAACTAGGAATCATTGCTGATATATATTAAAGAAGACCTAAGCAAGTAGAGAGATACGCTGTGTTTATGGATTGGGAGACTTAGAAACAACTTTGAAAAAGAACAGCAAAGTTGAAGGACTTATACTTCCTGCTTTCCAGATTTACTGTAAACTTCCAATAATTAAGACAGTGAGGGAGTATAGCATAAAGATAGACAAATATGTAAATAGAATGGAATAAAAAGTCCAGAAATAGACCCACAAAAATTCAGTGGAGGAAAAGATAATCTTTTCAATAAATTGGCTAAAGCAATTGGATAGCCATATGCAAAAAAAAAAAAATAGTGTCAGCCATATGCAAAAATTAACTTATACGGATCATACATCTAAACATAGAGGAAAACAGAAAGCCTTTATGATCTTGAGTTTGGCAGAGGTTTCTTAAAGAGAACACAAAACTTATGAACTAAAAAATTTTAAATATCAATAAACTGGACTTAATCAAAATTAAAAACTTTTGCTCTTCAAAGGACCCTGTTACAGGGGCACCTGTGTGACTCAGTTGGTTAAGCGTCTGATTTCAGCTCAGGTAATGATCTCGCAGTTCATGAGTTTGAGCCCTTGCTTCAGGCTCTCTGCTGTTAGTGCTGTCAGTGCAGAGCCCACTTCTGATCCTCTGTCTCCCTTGCTCTCTGCCCTTCCCCCATCTCACATATGCTCTTTCTCTCTCTCTCTCAAAAATGAACATTAAAAAAAATTAAAAAAATAAAAAGACCCTGTCCCAAAAATGGAAGGACCCACCCAGACTGGGAAAAATATATGCTAACCATACATCTAACAGAGGATTTGTATCTAGAATATATAAGGAATGCTTACAACTCAATAAGACATCACAATTTTTAAAATGGGCAAGATATCTGAACAGACACTTTACCAAAAAGGATATACAAATGGCAAATGAGCACATGAAAAGATGTTCTGCATCACTAATCATTAGGGAAATGCAAGTTAAAACCGCAATGAGATTTACTGCACACCCACTAACTACAATGGCTAAAATCCTAATACTAAGTGATGGCGAGTATGTGAAGCTCCTGGATTCTCACACACTGCTAGGAGGAATGCAAAGTTAAAACACAATGTTGAAAAACCATCTGGCAGTTTCTCTAAAAGTTAAACAAACACCTCCCATATGATCCAGCAATCCTACTTTTAGGTGTTTACCCCCCAAAAATGAAAATATTTGTGTCTGTACAAAAACTTATACACAAATGTTCATAGCAGTTTTATTTACAATAGCAAGAAACTGTAAACAATCTAAATGTCCATCAGTGGCTGCATGGATAAACAAATCACAGAATATCCATTTGCATTAATCAGGATTTTCCAGAAAAACAGAACCAACAAGATATGTATGTAGGTAGGTAGGTAGGTAGGTAGGTAATAAGTATGTATATCATAAGGCATAAAATTATCCATCATACCGTACAATGGAATACTACTCAGCATTATAAAAGTGAACTATTGGTATACAAAATAATATGAATAAATATCAAAATAACTGTTGAGTGAAAGAAGCAAGAAAAAAGTATACCTGTATATCCATCTACATAAAATTCTAGAAAATACAAACTAATCTATAATGATAGAAGACAGATCAGTGGTTCTCTGGGAATGGGAGTATAAAGAGGGAGGGATTACAAAGGCACACAATGAAACCATTGGGGGTGATGGTTATGTTCATTTATTTGATTGTGGTGATGGATATACAGCTGAAAGCATATGTCAAAATTCATCAAATTGTACAGTTTAATGTATTTTTAAAGTTTATTTATTTATTTTGAGACAGGGAGCATGCACAGGGGAAGGGCAGAGAGAGGGAAAAAGAGAGAATCCTAAGCAGTCTCTGTGCTGACAGCACAGAGCCTGATGTGGGACTCAATCTCACAAATTGTGAGATCATGACCTGAGTCAAAATTAAGAGTCGGACGTTTAACCAACTGAGCCACCCAGACACCCCCAGTTGAATGTATTTTTATATTTTATGCTATTATATATCTTATTTAAATATTTTATTGTATGTAAATTATGTCAATAAGTCTTTAAACACCCACATTTAAATTTTTCTAGAAGTAGGAAAATATGGTCCATAATCAAGAAAAAAATCAACCAATAGAAAGAGACCCAGAGATGATATAGATGCTAGAACTAGTTACAGAGAAGTTAAAACAGCCATTTTAAATATATTACATATGTTCAAGACCATAAAAGAAAACATGAACATGATAAGGAAGAAAAAAGAAGGTGTGTGTGTGTATATAACCAGTCTAAACTAGTAAATTTGAAATGAGTTTTATTCTGTAGTTCTACTGAAGAATCCTTTGTCTATGGCAAATGTAGACAGCTTTGAAATGAACTAATGAGAAGCAATTGCACATGCGCGCACACACACAAAGTATCTTTGTATATATGTTATCATCTATTAAAATTTTAGAAAGATCTATAATGTATACCAGAGGTTTGGACTGAAAAAAGACACATTATTTTGTCTGACTGATTGCCTTGGAGTTTAATGAATTTCTGCAAGGTAGTTTTTTCAAGTAAGGAGAAACAAATCTTTTTGGAACCAATTCCTACATTCTTCATTCAGCTAGACTATTTTTTGAGGAAATATAATCAACTAGAAAAAAAAAAGGCTTTTTTTCTTATCTATAAGAAACAGTCTACAGTCAGCCCCACACATTCATGAAGGTCAGCAAAGAACCCAAATTTTTTATTTTTGGTTGATCAACCACTGACAGCACTTTTACAGATATCCCAAAAGGTTAACTCCTTTGCAATGAAAGGAACTAGACCTACTGGCCACTTTATAAAGAAAGAATCATTATGGAAAAAGACTGGAATTGAAAAATGTGCCCCAACATTAAAAATCCGTATAAAACATACAGTTCTTGAGATTCAAAAGAACAAATATTTTTCTCTTACACTCAAAAAAAAAAAAAATGAGATTCTTTTAACTCAAAATAGCCAAGGATCATTGTCCTCATTACCCTTTATGACCAGAGTTAAAGGGAAAAATGGATATAAAATTATTAATTATACCACTTTTACTCATTAAGGTCTTGGAGAAATAAAAAAAATGGTAATCCTTGAATAAATTAAATATGATTTAGGGCTCTATCAATGGGGACAGAGAGGAAGGGAAGAATCTTATTGATATTTTAAAAATTGAGGAAATAATTACAAACCAATACAAATGGACCCCACTGCTCTGATGACACTCAGAAGTGTGCCTTCAGCTATTTTATTGATCCTTAGTAAGCGAACCAATGGTGCAATTCCATTTCCTTCACATATTTGATTTTGATGCATCCTGCTGTCCTTACTTAGAGCTATGACTGCTTCACCTCCTGGTAAAGAAAAGCAAGAAACATGTCCGACACTTCAGTGTGCTGCTTTACATTGTGCAAATGGATGCATAGAAAAGAACTCACCAACATACTGCATTTTAGCCGATGGTGACAAAAGCATATTTATTATAAAGCTGTATCCAATCTGTTCTGCCATATACTTCTGTTGTTTCAGGGTTTGTCCTGCCAAGGCCCAAAGGGCTACAGCTCCTTGTTCCTTAACATCTATTTGAAATGCCTATTAAAAAAATATATTCCATTCTTTCAATGAGCATCGATTGAACACTGTAGGAATGTTTTATAAAATGTTTATTCTAGAATTGGTTTTAGTTTTCTTTTCACTTCACAAAATTCAATATTGAATACTTTGTCTAAGAAAAATGACAAGTAATCATAAAAATTCCTACCTTGAGGAGTTTTAAAAGATATTTACTTAATGATTTTTCCAGAAATTCTCTCTGTATACATGGGTTGTAACTCGCCAGTGATTCCACAGCCATTGCACCCTTCACTTGGACACTAAGGTGTTTCCGTTTAAAAAGGGCCACCAGAGGAGGAATGGCTCCCTCTGAAGCCATAGCGTTCTGAACTTCCCTGTTGTCACGTGCCACCTCAGCAATCGTTGCAGAAGATACAGCCTTCAACACATCTTCAAATCAATCCAAGGAACAGTTAAATAAATCTTTTAAAAATATTTTAAAAATGCAACTTATCATTGGATTCTCATATTATAGAATCAAACTTAGAGTGTGTAAAAATTTAGAAAATAAAGAAAAATAGAAATAAAACCACCCAGATTCTCACCACCCAAACACAAATATTTTATCTCATTAACTTTTATTTTTTTTAAAAAATCCTACTTATTCATTCTGAGAGAGAGAGAGAAAGAGAGAGAGCAGGGGAGGGGCAGAGAGAGAGAAAAGTCCAAGCAGGCTCTGTGCTAAGAGCACAGAGCCTGATATGGGGATCGAACTCACAAACCCTGAGATCATGACCTGAGCAGAGTTCAAGAGTTGGACACTTAACCAACTGAGCCACCCAGGTGCCCTATTCTCATTCACTTTTTAAGTGAAAAGACATATTTAAATAATGTTCTGGACATATTTTATATAGTTGTACTATAAGCACAATATCCTGCATTTTAATTTACAAGTAAAACATTTTCCCTTTCTTTATGAACATCGTCTCCCAAATATTCATTAATGAATGTATTACATTTCCTTAGCCATTCACATTTTTTTAAGTTTATTTATTTATTTTGAGCGAGAACAAGTGTGAATGGGAGAGGGGCAGAGAGAAAGGAAGAGAGACAATCCCAAGCAGGCTCCTGACTGATAGCACATGGCTCAATCTTATGAACCATGAACCAAAATCAAGAGCCGGACACCTAACTGACTGAGCCAGTCAGGCACACTAAGTGGTAGGAAAACCTCACATTAAAAAAAAAAAAAAAAAATACATGGTGTTTCCAACTTTTCACTGTTTTAAACAATGTTTAGGAGAAATGTTGGCACATAAGGTATTTTTCCTTCCTGTTTCTTCCCTTGGTATAGTGTCCCAGGAATTCCTGGAGTAATTTAATATATCACATTAAATTACTTTCCAAAATTGACCATTGCATCTTAGCCTTTCATAACCAGAGTATGAGCTTTTCAATGTTGCTGTATCTTTTTAAATATAGATATTATCATTAAGAATAAATATATAAATTTAGCTAATTTGATAGGCAAAAAATTGTATCTCCTATTTCTTATTTTTGGTTACTGGTGAGACTACACAATTTCATATATGCTTTTTAACCAGTTGTACTTGTTCTCTTTAAAACTTACAGGAAAGTTTCAAGAATAAATCTGAGAACTCTCTCAAGATTTAGCAACAATTGATAGACATCCGTCATTTTTTTTAACCTTTTTTTTTACTTTCTGTCACAGTATGATGTTTCAGACTCACCAATTCCTGCTCTGCTCTACCCCTGAAATAAACCATTTTTCCAAGAAGTTCTGGTTCCTTTTAATGAGGAATGGTACTTAGAAATCAAGATTTGAGTACTAGATGTGTTCATTGCTACTTAAGTATCATTTCTTCTAGACTCTTACTAGACAAGATTAGGAAAATGTATGTATTTCCAATGTTCCAATTCCAATCCAACCTCACAGGATTCTTTATTGCCTTCCTACATTCTTACAGTTCTTTTCACAGTGAGAACCCAAAACTATCAACATATTTATTCACATGTTCATTTCTACAATACTTTTAATACTTTAACAGTTCAGAGCTGTAGTATCACTATGAAATACAAATCCACTAAGAAGAATTCAAGATATGTTTGCAGTTTTTTTTTTTATTCCCCTAGACTGAGGCTGTATAGTGAAGTGCTATGTCAAAATTCACTTGTATTCATTTTTTCTTCTTTTAAAATCTTTATGTCATCAATTTGAAATACAGTTGATTCTGTTTGGTTTCACTTTTAGTTTCCCCCTGGTAGCCTTATAGATCCTGTGTGTGTGTGTGTGTGTGTTGTGTGTGTGTGTGTGTGTGTTTTAATATGTAAGACATATGTTTCAAAAAGTCAAAAAATGTACAGAAGTCATTTTTGTATCCAAACAGGCAGACTCAATCCAGCATTTGTTCTTTCATAGACTATTTGGGTTAGTTTTCTCTCTCTAGTAAGCCCTTATTGTTCATATCAATTTATATATATCACTTATATCAAATATACTAACTTTTTGCTATGAATATTTTCATCATTCAGTCATTTGTTTTTTCAGCAAATACTTTATTGAGGAGCTACTATATGCCAGGCACTGTCCTAGGCACTGGGAAACAGTGATGAACCAACAAGACAAAAGTTCTTGACCCTTGTGGAGTAAGCCAAAAGCCAGAAGTATGAAACAGCAATAAGTTCCATACTACTTTAGAGTAAAATAAGACAGGAAGGGAGTGATAGGAAGATCATTTCCCTTTGGAGTTGGAAGGTTAGAAGGACTTATAGAATGATAGAAAGTTGAACTTTATCCTAGGTGACAAAGAGCTAGGGAATGACTTAAAGGAAAGTAAAGAGGGACAGGTGGCTCAGTCAGTCAGTTAAGTGTCAGACTCTTGGTTTCAGCTCAGCTCATGATCTTACAGTTTCATGAGTTCGAGCCCCATATCAGGCTCTGTGCTGATGATGTGGAGCCTGCTTAGGATTCTCTGTGTTCCTCTCTCTCTCTGCCCCTCCCCTACTCATGCTGTCTCTCAAAATAAATAAATAAACTTTAAAAAAAATAAAGGAGGGAAAAGATATGATCAATTTGCATTTTACATACATCACTCTAGTAACACTTGGAATGTTAAGCCCAATAGGTTAATAAAATTAAGAGAATGTGGGGGGATCATTCTTTCTCTTACCCCTTACTGCTATGTCAGTTCAAAAAGTGGAAATTACTTCTCTCACATCCCACTCAGGCATGTTACTCATTTCCCCCATAAAAGGAATAGTGAGTTACATAATTTCTTAATTTGGAAAATGAGTCATTGCAAATGCATGCCTTGGGTTCCTTTGGGCACTGTTTTTATTTGTTTGCTATTTTCTCAAAGCAAGCAATAAGGCTGAAGTTTTTATCTCTATTTGATTCCTGTGTTTATTATCAATTCTTCTAAAGGAAGAAGGGCTGTTTTAGCTCCTCAATAATCCAAACTAGCTCTAAACCTCAGAGAGTTCAGGGATTTGGATACAGGACTAGAAAGAATAGATTCTAACCATAACAAAATTCTGAAGAGTAAATAGAATTGCTTGAGAGAATGTGCTGTGTGAAAAAAGAAAAGAGAAAAGAAAAGAAAAAGGAAAAGCAGCAAACCAAGAACAGATGCCCAAGGAACTCCCAACTTTAACAGTTAGGTGCAAGAAGAGGTGCCTGGGTGGCTCAGTTAAGTGTCCGACTTTGGCTCAAGTCATGATCTCATGAATTCGTGGGTTCAAGCCTCCCGTCTGGCTCTGTGCTGACAGCTTGGAGCCTGGAGTCTGCTTCAGATTCTCTGTCTCCCTCTCTCTCTGCCCCACCCCCCCACCCCCGCTAGTGCTCTGTCTCCCTCAAAAATAATAAGTAAACATTTTTAAAATGTTAAAAAAAAAGAGGTGCAAGAAACTTAATGGTAGAGGCAATCTTTATCTAAAACTCTTGCAAACAGAATTCCGAAATTTTCAGATTTTAGAAGATAATGAGTGCATATATTATGTATTACATAACATCCGGGAGAGTCTGGAGAAAAGATTTCTGCAGTGAAATGTGTGAATAACCATTCTAAGAAGGATGAGGTGCTCTTTAAGTCTTGCTCAGATAGTTGGCAGTTGAAAAGTATTTTGTATACTTTGTTACATATTTCAATTGCCATGGTGGTGGCCTCATGATACAGAACAGGAAAACTGTGTGCCACAGAAAAGATGAAATCTGACACATTGTAGGAATGAGAATATGCATGCAGGCACACACATATGTGGAAGAGTGTGAAATAAGCAGCTAAAGATGGGTGAAGCAAAGGCTTAAAACAAACCAAACTCAGCAAAGGTTGAGGAACTCCTGGAGGTAGGGGTCAAGACTAAGGAGATGTTAATGAATCCATAGTCTCAAGAAACTGCATGTGACTCTGCTTTGGGGCCATTTTACTTTAATGCATGAGATCTTAGAGTGGTTGAGAATGTTTAAGAGGATATTGGAATTAACAAAATTCCTTTGTGATCTCCTACAACTTACCAAACCAGCTAACAGTCAGGAGAATTACTTGTTGAAGCACTAAAATTATAAATGAAGTACTTATAAGTTATAAACAAAGAGAAAAAAATAATTTGTTTTTTTTCCCCAAAATTATCTTCCTTGGAATGAGGAGATAATATAGATTATAGTGTAGCATGAATTACTTTCATTTAGATAAGGCAAGAGCACCAAAAGAAACAATTTCAACAATTTATTTCTATAGGTTTCTTTCATGAATGTATTTATTATTCATTCAAATTCTCTCTACAGTTTGTGCTTTGTTCTAGCATCTGGGGTTGGGAAGATGAAAAAGGATAGGGAAAAAGTAGTCCCTGTATTTAAATTTTAGGTGATAAAACACAAAGAATAAACTAAAGAGTAATTATAAACAAGTAGAAATTCTATGGCTAAAATATGCATAAAAGCTGGCTCTCTTTAATGCTATTCTTTTTTAAATTGAAGTATAATTGACATACCATGTTATATTAGTTGCAGATGTACAACACAGTGCATAGTGATTGGATGATTCTATACATAATCTCTAATGCTATTCTTTTTTTTTTTTTTCAACGTTTTATTTATTTTTGGGACAGAGAGAGACAGAGCATGAACGGGGGAGGGGCAGAGAGAAAGGGAGACACAGAATCAGAAACAGGCTCCAGGTTCTGAGCCATCAGCCCAGAGCCCGACGCGGGGCTCGAACTCACGGACCGCGAGATCGTGACCTGGCTGAAGTCGGACGCTTAACCGACTGCGCCACCCAGGCGCCCCACTAATGCTATTCTTAAAAATGATAAAGTAGAGCATAGTTACTGATGGAGGGCAAGCTGATGACCTTAGGAATTTGTGATGAAGGGAAAGGACTTTCAAATGATTTCCCTATATGAGAGAGGTTCTTAGAAGATGATAATTCCTTAACTTTGAAGCTCTAAAGTAAAAGAAAGTCTTCTGCAACAACCCCTTTATCCATAACCTTGTATTACATATCAACCAATGTATTTTTTTTCTGTATTTACTCCTAGAGAACTAGACCAGAAAGATGATAAACTAAGCAAGAAGACAAACGGGCAAGCTTGGCAGACTGTCTCTCCTTTGCTGTCCTGTCCGCCACTCCTTTATGGTGTATTCAATAAACTTTTTTTAAAAGAGCTTTTTAAAGTTTATTTATTTTGAGAGAGAGAGAGAGAGAGAGAGAGAGAGAGAGAGAGAGCAAGTGGGGAAGTGGCAGAGAGAGAGGGAGAGACAGAATCCCAAGCAGGCTTGGCACTGTCCACACAGAGCCCCATGTGGGGCTCAAATTCACACACTGCGATTATGACCTGAGCCAAGATCAAGAGTCAGATGCTTAACCAGCTAAGCCACCCAGGCTCCCCAATAAGCTCTATTTCCTTTTAAAAAAAAAAAGGACAAGCTTTTCCCCAATTTTTTATCCCCTCAAATTTGGGGAAAACCGTGGATTTGAAGCTTACCCTGTTATGTGTATGCTCACTGGGATGAGATAATACTTATGGAACCTAAGAGATCATTTGCAGTACCTGCCAGAGTACCTGCAGTACATCATAGCCTGTGATGTTCTTAGAACTGATATGTACTTCAGAGTCTGATCATTAGCTTAAAGACGTGATGACTTTGAATTTTGATACCAATATCTCACAGAAAACCTGAAGTTTTTGTTGTAACTTATAAAACGTTCCGATGATCAATATATGTATTATTCATACAAGGAGTCATCTACTCAAGTCCCTGGGCATATTAACTGCATGATTTTCATTATTTATGCCAGTATTTCCATTTATAGAGAAATCCAGTTAAACTTTTTTTTTTTATAAAAACTATACCTTTGAGAGTCAATTCCTTTTATAAATTTGGTGTTTGAATTTGAGTGTTTGAGATGTTTAGTTTATATTATATATGTCTAGATGCACTCTAAGATAACAGGACATGTCTTCATATAAGGCAAGTCCAACCTGTATTTGCTTCACTCAGTATATCCAGCCACTTAAAAATAATATAGAAATCGAGGCTCACCTGAATCTGAACTCAGAAATGTGATAAGATATTGGATGCCTTTATGGTCTCTCACTGCTCTTTGATTTTGTTCATTTCCCATACATAATACCCGTATACAGTTCATTACATTTACTAGCACATTTTCTGTGTTTAACTTCAAGAGACTTATCAGAGCTGGGATTCCATTCTAAAGATAAGGAAACAAAAAAATAATTACAATAGAATTATTTAAGATTTATGCAATCTTTATTTAAAAATGTAAGTCTATAATCTTTCTTGCTATAAATATCTGCTTACATAGGAGAGAATGGTTGCCCATAAACAAATGTCTCTACTGGCATGTCACATTAAATGACAGTTAACTCTGAGCATAAAATAATCTCCTCTACAGCAAAATAAGTTAAGGCTACAAGTTCACTGTAACATTTAATAAATGTCTAAAAAGTAAAGCAATTGAGTAAGATCAATTAAATACACTGCCAATTTGGAAAACATCGTACTGGTAATTGGTAATTATATTTGTGCAACACAAAATATTTTTAAATAGAAATTCCTAATTTTAAATGGAGTAAAGGTGGCATATCTCTCTACTAACAGAAATAATACAAGAATACTAAGGAAGATAAACAGAAATGTAACCTCATTTTCAATAAAGTTAGGAGACATCTGTAATATTGAGCCACAATAAGTTTGTGTGAATTACCAGCAAGAATTAGAGAGATCTCCCATGGCCACTGTCCATAGGAAATGCTGGCAGACCACAGTTGTCCAAAATGAGTGCCTTTACCTTGAGGGGCAGAAAAAGAAATACACAATTCCCTGTCTGAAATAATAGGAATGGGTATACACAGGATGGAAGCAGGCTCTTTCCTGGATCAATTTGGCATAATGTTTCAAAAATGAAGGAAGGCAAGGATTGACAAGGAATCATACTGACAAGATATGTTTGGAAGAAGTAGACTCTCGGTGAGGTAAAAAGGAAGAGATGGACTCCGCATTGTGGAGGAAATAGAATCTTACATTGTGAGGTACTATGCACCAGTCTCTGTTGGCTTAGGGAAAAGTAAAGCTGAAAGAACCCATGCATACAACTCTGTGGCATAAGTCATATGCTTGCTAGCCTAGAACTGGACCCTTTCCCACATATACTTCCTGCAAGTAGCAGGACGAGAAAGAACTTACCTAATTCAAAGATGAGTAATGATCAAAACAGAACTAGAACAGCATCTGTCCAAATATATTTAAGAAAAAAAGTAGAAAAATTTACCACAAATGGTTAATGTTCATCAAAAAAATATTTCCACAAAAATAGATGAGATTTTAACTTAAAGTGGTACATTATTATCAATGAAAAAAATTAATGAAACAATCACTTCTATAAAACAAGAGTGCACAGGAGCTACATCAGAGCTCAGGGAAGATATTTTTGAAATAGGGGAGAAGAAATGAGAGCTGGAAAAGCTCAGGAAATATGTGGAGAAATATAAAAGCCAAATTGTAATCCACACAAAAATAAACAATGCTGAAAAACATAGCAAGGGACAAGGACAGGATTAAGGAAAAAAATGAAATAAAATGAAACAATGAGTGGAAAAGGACGAGAGAAAAAAATGATAGCTATGTAAGGCAGGAAAAGGTAATATAATATGCAAATAATTAGTGTTCCCAAAGAGAGCTGGTCATTTAATTCAGGCAAATAAATGCAATGGTCAGTATTTGACTTTCACCTTACAATAGCTTTGACACTATTGATCATTCTTTCCTCTTTGAAACACTTTCTTCATTTGGCTAATACAGATTCTTCAGGTTTCCTCCTACCTTGTTAGCCATTCCTTCTTAGTCTCCTTTGAGGTCCCTCCATATCTTTCAACTTTCCCACAGAGCCTAGTGAACTTAACTTTCAAAATATAATACAGAATGTAGGGGCAATTGGGTGGCTCAGTTGGTTGGGCGTCCGACTTTGGCTCAAGTCATGATTTCACAGCTCTTGGGTTCAAGCCCCACATTGGGATCTGTGCTGACAGCTCAGAGCCTGGAGCCTGCTTCAGATTCTGTGTGTGTGTCTCTCTCTCTCTGCCCCTCCCCTGCTCACACTCTGTCTCTCTCTCTCTCAAAAATAAATAAACATTAAAAAATATATAATACAGAATGTGATCACTTCTCACCATTTTCACTATTATTACCCTGGTTCAAGACACCTTTATCTGTCATCTGGATTACTATAATAGCTTTGAATTAGTCTTGACACATATACTCTTGCCCACCTATTTCAATAGAGGGTAGATCTAAATCTCTTCATGGAACTTCCCAGAACAAAATCATTCAATGGCTTAACATACTCAGAGCAAAAGCAAGGTGTCTGACAGTTGCCCCCACAACCGTGATGTGGCCCACCATTACCCAACCCAGCTGAGCATCTCCTGTATCTCTCCCCTCAGCTACTTTTGGTTTCTTGTTGCTCCTTGAACATACCAGGCACATTCCAACTTCCATTAACTTTGCACTTGTTTCCTCAGCCTAGAATACTCTTTCCAGCAGAAAAACATGACACACTTTCTCATCTACTTTAAGTCTGCACTCAAATGCAAATACTTATTGAAGTATTTTTCACCACGCTCCCCTCTCCCCTTTCTCTGCTTTATTGCCCCCCTTACCACTTATTTTCACCTAACATATATGTTTGTTTTATTTGCTTTGCTCATGGTCTTGCTACTCCCAAGTAGAATACAATTTCCATGAAACTGGGGTTTTATTTGTTTTGTTCACTGTTATAACCCCAACATCTAGAATAGAATCTGCCATCTAATAAACTTACAAAAAGTCCTCATGTGAATGGACTAAAAGAATATTACAGAAAAAAAATGCTTAAAGATATGAATTCAGGAAAGCATTCTAAAAATAAAAGAAGATGAATATACATGTTGAAAAGTTATACCAAGTCCCAGGAAATACAGGTAATGAATGTTGACATGTAAATCCTGCACTTTAAAGATAAAAAGAGAAGGAAGACACTGACCACACAATAGATTAAAGTTAAAAAGATAGTAATAACAAACTATGACAGAACTAAAGTTAAACATGTCATGTCAATGAGTATAAATGAGCTCAATACATACACTCAACACAAAGTGAGTGGCAAAGCATAACCTAAATATGCTGATTCAAGGGACACATTTATCCCAATTCTGGGTAATTATTAGATTAACTGGAGATTATAAATTCTAAATAAGTAAAGACTAACTCTAGAGGTGAGTCTGGGTGTCTATATTTCCAATATATTTCCCAAAGATAACAAACCAACCAACAGGAAATGACTCAGAAAAGTTAAAAAGGATGGGCAGAGCCAAATTAAACATGAGAGTGCAAAGGAAACATCACAAACATAATTCTGGACAATATAGAATTCAGGGAAAAAGTATTACACTCGACAAAAAAGGTACATTTTATGATGCTAAATTATTCAATCCATGGTGAAGAAGCATCTACTGAAGAAAACAATAAAAATAATCTTATAAATATCTCATAAAAGATCTTAAATCAAGCATAAGCAGATACAATATAGTGGGTTTCATTTGAGGAAATGCAGCATGGCAAAGATTGTTTGGTGTTCACAAAAAATAACTTTCTGGTACAGTTGGACTGCATTTTCCAGCCAGGACAGAAATAGCCAAAGTGGTAGCATTTCTCGTAATACCCTCTCATAAACAAAAAGAAGCAACCACACCCTAGAGCTAAGTAGGCCCTTGCCCTGCCTTCTGTGTTATCTCGGGTGATCATTTCTGTTGAGAAACAGTCCTCCCTGGGCCTCTTGCATTCCTACCCATGTTGGAGCGTATCAAGACTATGCCAGCTCTTTCACCTAGGCCAAGCCTCAGGATTTTTATGTAGCTGGTAACCTTGAAAGGTGTGGTGATAACATTTCCCTTTAGACAAACAACAGGTTTGCTTACTGGTTGCTACCAAAGTGATAGGTTTCTCAGGCTCGAGGTTGTTCAGGTACATCAAAACCCAATGTGTGGATAGCATCCATTGGGGCCTGCTGTGTTGTTTGGGAGAAAGGGAGAGGGGACCCAGATACCTCTGCTGAAGCTCATGTCCTTTGCTGTGCTTGCTCTGGTACTATCTTGCTCTTGTTTACTTTTAGCACTCATGGGATTGTGGCAGGTTTGTTCTTTGCCATCTTCTTTGAGATTGGATTTCTTCCCTGGGAATTTCACCACTGCATAATAAATGGGTATGTACCTTTCTAGCTTCTTTTTTTTTTTTTTAATTTTTTTGGTGTTTGTTTATTTTTGAGAGACAGAGGGACAGAGCACAGGCAGGGAAGGAGCAGAGAGAGAAGGAGACACAGAACAGAAGCAGGCTGCAGACTCTGAGCTGTCAGCACAGAGCCTGACACAGGGCTGGAACTCACAAACCATGAGATCATGAACTGAGCCAAATTTCAGATGCTTAACCGACTGAGACACCCAGGGAATGTCAGTCAAAACTATATTCTATGAAAAGAACTTACACATGTGGCAATAACATCCTTGTTTTCAAGTTGAGCAATGTCATATAAAATGACAGCACAGCGAGAATGTAGTTCAGGTTCATCAGAAACCAGTAGGTTGATCAGAGCTGGAATGCCTCCCGCCTCTACTATAGCATGCACTATGTTTGCATGTGTTGAGATATTACTCAATAACCCAACTGTTTTGCACTGTAATTTTATTTTGGAACATTTTAATAGATTAATTAAGGCAGGAATGGTACCTGCAATAAAGAAATCAAGAAAAAGCATGAATTATTTGTAACCATTTATAGTTAATTTATCATGGTAAGATTTAAATAATGGCTGTGGTCATCGCCATATGAACAATTAGCAAATAATTCTATAACATGTTTATAAAATTATAATTTGAAACCATATGAATTCACCTGTCTGTCTTTTCCATAATTCAAGCAGCTCTCATGTTCACACGTCTGATTTTCACACAGCACACAAGCCTATTATTTCATGTTGGTAACGCTAAGCCACCTTGGAACCATGGATTTTCAGCTTCAAATGATAGATGAATAAATTCTTTGAGCCACCACATGATACAGTTCAGTTTTGGATATTTCTTTAAATTTGTGTGGCAGCATTTGTACAATTATTTGAGCATTTTATTATATTTTACCTATAGTTTTTACAAGCAACTGAAAAACAAAAAGTGCTGAATCTAGTAAAAAGCAACCTTAGCTTCATTAATTATATTTGGTTCAAGGATGGAAATCACTGGGCATGGTGAAAAAAGAAAATTGGCTTCAGTCGGATGTTTGTTATATCAGTTCACTGTGAAAGAAAAGAGCACGCTCTGGAGACACAAGAAATGTTGGAAAATATAACCGTATAATCAGGGCTTTATTTATTTATCTACCTGAAATGATACCTCCCTCACGACTTATTTATCTATGGTTTACCTTTTGGACACAGATTTTTGTACATGTTTTTAGGAATACTAAAGGTTAGTTTTAGGGTACTACTTGTAATTTTTTTATTCATTTATTTATTCATTCAACAAATATTTATGGAGCATCTTATGTATGCCCAATATCCACATTAGAGTAGTGGATACCATATTAGACAATGAAGATAGAACGTTTCCATCATTTCAGAAAGTTATATTGGAAAGTGCTATTCTCAAAACAACCAAATGGGTAGGAATCATTTGATTAATAAGGAAATTAGGGTTATAGAGGGCAAGCAATTAACTTAAATTCTAAATGCAGAGCTAGTGACAAACCCAGGGTTGGCACAAAAACTGCTATTTTTTAAAGTTTTTATCTGAATTCCAGTTAGTTAATATACAGTGTAATGTTAGTTTCAGTTGTAAATATAGTGAATGATTTAACACTTCCATACAATACCTGATGCTCAGCACACACACACACACACACACACACACACCCATACACAAAACCCTGCTATTTTTTTAAATGTTTATTTATCTTTGAGAGACAGAGACAGAAACAGATTGCATTGGGGGAGGAGCAGAGAGAGGGGGAGACACAGAATCTAAAGCAGGATTCAGGCTCTGAGTTGTCAGCACAGAGTCCGACGCGGGGCTCGAACTCACAAACCGCGGGATCATGACCTGAGCCGAAGTCGGACGCTTAACAGACTGAGCCATCCCAGCTGCCCCATTTTAATTTAAAAAATAAATTGTGTAAATACAGAATAGGGATAATTTCTAATTGAAAGTAAATATAAAATGTAGTACAGTAATTTCGTATCATTTTTAAGTTCACAAAGTTTTAGAGAAGTAGAATTTATATAGTTTTTTGATTGTGTGCAGTTTCCACATGAGAAATAAAATATAAGGTTGTCAGAGAAAGACAAATACCATATGATCTCACTTATATGTAGAATCTAAAAAATAAAACAAACAAAAAGTAGAATCAGACCTATCAATACAAGGCCAAACTGATGGTTCCCAGAGGGGAAGGGGGTGGAGACATGGGTAAAATGGGTAAAGGTGTGAGTGAGTGACACAGACTTCCGGTTATGGAATGAATATGTCACAGGAATAAAAGCCACAGCGTAAGGAATATAGTCAATGGTATTGTAATAGCATTGCACAATGACAGACGGTAGCTACACTTGTGGTAAGTATAGCATAATGTATAGAGTTGTTGAATCACTATGTTGTACACCTGAAACTAATGTAACACTGTGCGTCAACTATACTCGAATTAAAAATTTTACATATATCGTCAGGTAAAGGTAATAACCTTGGAAAAAAGAAAAATAGAAAGTTAAAATCAACTAAAAAGTTTTCTCTACAATTAAAAATAGATTTTAAACCGATTGAATGTAATTATAGCTCTACATAAAATAGTGTAAGCAAAAGACAGTAAATGGATTTTACGTCACCTGCATCCAAAATATATTTCCAGTATCCAGCATTTGCTAAGCAAATTACTTCCAAGGACATCACAGCCATCATCCTTCGTTTATAGCTTTCACACTGCAACATTTCTGGCAAGCATTCAACAGAAAAATGCATATTGTAATTTTAGAAGAGGGAATGGAATGATTGATCTGCTTCTGTACAGGCCAAGTGAAGCTGTGAGTTGAGAAAACGACTATTACACCAAATGCATTCATTAAATTCCCTCTGTGCACGGCCTTCTGAGGGGTGCTGAACAGGTTGCAAATGCCCATAATCTCTGAGGTTTATAATCTATACAGTTAGTAGAAAAATTCTGAAATGTTTAATACTTGGTCTGAATGACTTGGATTGACTGGTCATATGGTTCAAATTTACTTGGGAAACAGTACACTTCTCTCTTGCCTGAAATCAGTTGTTCAATAAAATTTAAGCGTAAGCTTTCAAGAATGGCAAAGTAAACTACATTATTGTCAATAAAAATTTAATATCTATTAAAGCATATAGGCAGCTTTATACATTTCCTGAGTATGAAGAAGATAACTTCAAAAAATCCGAAATGCATTTATACTATAAATTCATGTGGAGGTAATGCAAATAAATATATATCCTTCTAAACAACGTCTATCGTACAAGAAGAAACCACATAGAAGTATCCTTTTCTGGTCTCTTTTTACCCTCCGCTTTTCTGAGTTCGTCTCTCCAGATATAACCACTTTGGACTTTCAATATACCTCCATATTTCTAAATGCTTATATACACTATGACCATTTGCTCTGTCAATTTTGGACATCATCGACTGACTTCATGTTATGGTAAATGAGAAGTTAGCTCTTCCACCACTCTGCTGCCACCCCCTCTCCCTCCCCTTCCCCACATTTATGGTATTTAGTTAAATGAATATTCCATACTTATTATAATGCCTATGCAGGTATTATTCACAGGTAAGCATTGTAGCGTACTACAGTTTTGTCTCCTTTCTTACTTTTGTCTTTCTTGGGAACCTTATTTTATTCCATCTGCCTAGTTTTTCTTTGTACCTGTCAGTAATTCCTCCCACATCCCTTTGGCCCGGGTACACAGTTTCCATTTGGGGACTTCATTTGCTGTCATCTTTGAAATTACCTTTGCTTTTCTCTTGGTGCAGACTCCCAGTTTCCTGTTTGTTGAGGAGAATTCCTGCCTTGGCATCTTTCGGTCTTTCTGGCCTAGCCTGGTGCTCTCAGTCAGAGTGCCTAGTGAGGATTGATGGTGTAAGTCTGAGAGGTGCTCAGATTTCCCACTGTCAACTTGGGATGATTTGTCCAGTCTGCTAAATTCTAAGACTTGTCTGTTTCCAACATTTTATTGCTATTTTCTCCTTTCCTGTTTTCTCTTGAATGCTTATAATGCTTATTTCCTGGTGTTGCTGATGTTATTAGTTAAGTTCCGTGTAATTTTAGTGGGGTTTTGAGGGATAGTAAAATCAGATTTGTGCATTCAATTGGCCTAGAGACCCTTATCCTTATAATATTTCAGGCTAGACCAAACAAAAATCTGGAGCAACATCTCAAGCAAAAATTTTCATAAAACATATATCAATATATGAGGGAAAATGTTGCTGAATCTATGTTTTATTTATTTATTTATTTATTTATTTATTTATTTATTTAATTTTAGAGCGTGCACACACACGTATGCAAGCCAGGGTGGGGCGGAGAAAGAGGGAGAGAGAGAATCTTAAGCAGGCTCCACACTCAGCATGGAGCCTGATGTAGGGCCTGATCTCATCACCCTGAGATCAGGACCTGAGCCAAAATCAAGGATCTGACACTTAACCAACTGAGCCACCCAGGCGCCCCTGAATCTGTCTTTTAAATTAAGAAGGAATAAATTGGAGGGAGTTTTCTTCACTTTAATTATTTTTCTTCCTCTTTCCTTGTTTTTTGTTTGTTTTAATTTGCTTTTTTGACAGAAAGGAGGATAGATGGACTTTTGGAGGAAGTTGGAAAATAAAAATAAATATAATTGTGTAAAGTACAGTCTGAGTTATTATTCTTTGATTTTAATTTAAAAATAAAAGCACTTTTGAACACACAAAATATAGTTCAGTATTATTTGTATTTCTGCTTTTAACTAAAGTTTTTGATCTTAACTGTTTTGTTTTTTTTATTTTTTTTTTCAACGTTTATTCATTTTTGGGACAGAGAGAGACAGAGCATGAACGGGGGAGGGGCAGAGAGAGAGGGAGACACAGAATCGGAAACAGGCTCCAGGCTCTGAGCCATCAGCCCAGAGCCTGATGCGGGGCTCGAACTCACGGACCGCGAGATCGTGACCTGGCTGAAGTCGGACGCCTAACCGACTGCGCCACCCAGGCGCCCCTGATCTTAACTGTTTAAAATATGATGCATGTATTCTTTTATTTGCTCTATTTCAGAGTATCAACGATTAAGCTGAATAATAATCAGAACATTTATTTATAAAGAGATTATGTGTTGTGCACTCACCTACCAAAGTTTTCCAAACCGGAAGTTCAGGAATATTTAACTCTATTATATGCTTGAGAACCTCTGTATGAAAGGTTAGCACTGATAAATGAATTATATTGTTTCCTTTAATATCTGTTTTTCTCCAGTTAGCACCAAGAGAAAATAGGTATTGAATAGTGTCCAGTGCTCCTGAAGTGGCAGCAAGCAACAGTGGAGTACACTGATTCCTAAAAATCAAGGAACATATTATGATAATTAAGCACACGTATAGTGTCAAATTTACTTCTTGAGAAGCCATCCACATTGCTGTTGGAGGGAGGCTGATTTATATTGATTTATATCATCACCTTCTCTTCAGTACATGGTATTATCCTATATATTCCACATGTAAATAGATTTGCCTCCCTTGCCTTGGCTGTCCTTAGTATTTGCCCCTACTTTCCCTCCCAACTTAATTATCACACCTTATAATTTGTTTAGAAGTTGATAACGCTCAAAAGTTCTTAGAATACACCACCTCATCTAATCCTTACAACTCTATGAGCGAAGGAAACAGCAAGGCAAGTATCATCAGCCCATTGTACACATAGTGAAACTGAGCCCAGGGAGTGTTCCAAGCCACTTCTTTATTCTTCATGTCCAGTTCTCAAATCCCAGCTTCCTCATCATGGCAGAAACTAACAGATTTTCTCAAAAATCCCACTGTCTACTTCTCAGATACTGAAGATCTTTGGTTGGGCACATGACTATCCAGCCAAATATTACATCCCAGCTTCCTTTATGGATACCTATTGGCCAATGACTAAGTTTGGCCAATGTGATGTTAGTAGAAGTGACCTGGGCAATTCCCTAAAGAGAAAAGGAATGTGCCACTACTTTGCATTTCTGTTTCTCTTCATGGCTAAAATACAGGCATAACGATGAAAGCCAAGAGTAGGCATTTTGTATCAGGATACGGAAGCCACATGTGAAGAAGCAACAGGAGGAAGGTTACATGTTTACCTTGTTTAAACTACAATATTTTGGCATATGTTTGTCACAGTGGCTTTGATTGTATCTTAACAGATCTACTCACTAGCTGTATGACCTTAAGCAAATTGGGTTATTGTCTTCATCTGTCGAGGAATGAGGATAACAACACTCAGCTCACAGTGTTAGTGTAAGGGATGAATAAGGTGCTTAGCACAGTCTCGATACATAGTTTCCCTCTCATTCTCTTTTCACTGTCACATGCCTACTTTTTATCCTTATACCCATGCCTCTCTCTTTGTGAAGCCCTCTTTCTCTTGCTGCCTGTCCTTGAACTTTCTTTCACCTTTGCCCAGTTAGCCCCAAAACTCTCTCTCTCCTCTATCTCATTTTCCCTGGGTCCTAGAGAAACTCTTGTCTTTTATGAGTAAACATCTCTTCACTTTCTCCCTTTTGTTCTTTAATAAGACTGTTGTATTGTTTTATTTATCCTATTCAGTGGTAGGAATAAAGATTACTTCTACTTTAACACTATCACTCTGATTTTCCTCATGAAAAGCATACTACCCAATAAATTGTATTTCTCTTTTCAGTTCCATATTGCCATTCCCCCTGCCCTGCAGGGTGCTCTTCCAGCATCTTAGCTCCTGAATTGCCTCACCAACATGCCCCTTGGATTGTGACTTTAACATCCATGCTAATTACCATCTGTGTTTTGATCTCTCAGTTCCTTGTCATACCTTCATTTGGGCTCCATATTCATACACACCTGCATGGTCGCACTCTTCATTAGCTCCACACAGATCCCAACCTCGGTAATTGTCCTCTCTATGAATCCTTTCCTTTTTCCTTATGTTCACAGATAGCTTCTTACTTCCACCTCTGATATCCAATTGTTTGAGCTTTTACAACCCACTAATCATTATGGCGCTCCACTCAAAGACATTGTCACAATATGACTGAGCAGAGCTGATTCGGGTCTCTATATTTCACGGCTCTTTCCAGAGTCTCTTAGAGACACTGTTAGCCAGAGACCATTGTTTCCTGAAAGCTTTCTTTACATACATCTTTGCCCCAACCTAGAGGGAGGATTAATTTCTTCACTTAATCATAATGGCCAGGTTATCTGAAGACCCAGAAATATCTGAATGAAACTATGCCTAAATCATGTTCAGATTCAAAATGATAACTTTGTGTTTCAATTATAACCAAGAATGTACCCTTCAGGAGAAGTTACACCTCCATCTTAAAGTTTGGTCCTCTGCTAAATTATGAAAGAGAATTGTGAAATAGAAGCTAAATTGTGAAATTGTATTTGGGGTGTTTCTCTATTTCAAAGTTATTTTCTTCTTCTTAAAAAAAAAAAGTTTTTTAAGATTTTATTTTTAAATAATCTCTACACCCAATGTGGAGCTTGAACTCACAACCCCAAGATCAAGAGTCACATGCTCCACCAAATGAACCAGCCAGGTGCCCCCATAGTTATTTTCTTCTTTTTAATGTGTTTCTCTTCTGTATACCATTAGATGTTTCTCCTGTTATCTGAGGCCTATCCACATTGGTCTGGATAATCTGGTAATCTACAGCCTTTGATAATCTTATGCTGTTTCCTGGTTGGGTAGATTCCAATTTAGAGCAACTTTTCTCCTCCTTAGTCTCAGGCTTCTTCCAGAGCATGAAGTAATTAACCTGATAAACTGGTCTGTGGAACCAAACCACTACGAAAAGTTTAGCAAAAACTTCCTAGGGTTTACTTCTTATTCTTTCAGATAGCATGGATAGGTCAATGGCAGTTCTCTCTTTATACATTGTAGAGGTAAGTGGTAGATGAAGAAGATAGGGACCAGAGGGTAAGCCTTACATAGCCTTTCACATGGATCATATCAACCATTCCTTTTACTGTCAGTGTTTGGGGCAAGCCACGAGAGCAGAGGTTTATGTTTTTACAAATGCTTAGTAACTTACTCAGCTGTCGCCTCTGCTTCTATCAAACTAGGATCCTTCCTGCAGAGAGCAATGATGATGCCAATATTGTCATAGAAAGCAGCAAAGTGAATCGGCATCCAACCTCTTTTTTCAGAAAGTGTGTAATCAGCTTTGAAACAGAGGAGACAGATGGTTGTTTCCAGTGAGCAAGCCTGTGCAGCCAGGTGTAGAGGTGTTGGACCTAAAATGTATGGACAATTATTTAGGCGGTCAAGATCTAAAATGTCCATCTAAAAACATATCTTTTTGATATCCATCTGTGGAGCTTTTTAGTGCTTATCTGGAGCTTTTATATCATAAAAGATAAGCAAGATAAGCATTAAAAAGTATAATTTTAGGCAATTCTAGATTTCTTTAATTCAGGATGTCTGACCATTAAAAATTAGTACTTCTTTATAAATGAAGAATAAATAACATTGAAAATATTAAATATTTGAAAAATTCAGTCAATGTGTAAAATAGTTCTGGGATATCAAATAAGCGATTTCTTGTTTATTTTCCATTTTACTTAAATGTTTTGTAGTAAGAGGTAAAATCCTTTGAAATTCAAAGAAAAATATGTTCACAAAAGCCCTCCATGTCACTAAATCCAGTGGGTGTTTTTCAATTCTCATCTTACCTCTCAACAGTAAGGTTCTTCCTCTTTAAAATGTTTTTTTTTCCCCCCTTGGCTTTTGTGATACCATAACCTCCTATTTTTCTCCTACCTCTCTGGTTACTCCTTTAGAGTCTCCTTTGGGACGTTCTCATTATCCCGACGCCTACATGAGCCTTAGTGCTCTGTCTCTGGCCTTTTTATCTTTGCAGTGATTTCATTTACCACCTATAAGTCGGTGACTCCCAGGATTATGTCTCTAGATTTGTTTCTTCTCCAAGCTCCGCATCTTTATCTCTAACCTCTTACAAGGTGTCTCCACACACCACGTCAAACTTAACATGCTCTGAATTGAACTCCCCTCCAAACCTGGTCCTCTTTCACTGCTGCCTAAATCAGTGAAGGATATCACTATCCAGCCAGTTCTACAAATCAGACACCTGAAAGACTCCTTAGTGTCTCCTTCTCATTTCATCTCCATAACTAGTCCATTGCCAAGACTAAATATCTCTAGAACTTATCTTTATTGCCACCACCTCCCCACTCCAAGCCGCCCAACTGGTACCCCACCTTGTTCTTGCCCTTCATCAATCCATTATTTCAAAATACAAATCTGATCTTTTTACCTCCTTGCTTAAAACGCTTCAGAGGTTTCAAAACGTCATCGATCATGAATACAGGAAAAGGATCCACTGGTTCCAATTCACCTGAACCAACAGCTACCTCCCTCACCCCAAAACACCCATGACATACACAACTTGTTCTCTTCATCTGGGCCTTCTTCTTCTCTTCAAATGTGGGGTAATCAGCCACACGACCCAGCTTGCCCAGGAAAGTACTCATCTGTGCCTGTTGCCTGAGCATAATGATTAACAGTGCCTCTTCCATTTTCAAGTCTCCCTTATTTGGATGATGAATGATCCAGTCACCTTGGGCTATTCCTGCTGTCTGAGAGCTTCCTTCTCCCACATGCTTTTCTGACCAGGGTCCAGCTAACTCCTATTTCTCAGCCTAAATGGTAATTCCTCAGTGAAGCACTGGTTTTCTCCCAACTCAAGACACTTCCAATGACCTCTGGCCTGCCTTATTCATCTAAGCTTTACATCACAGCCTTTGGTAATCTACAGTATTTGCTCTGATCTATCTACCTAAAGTCACTGCTTAGTCTTCCAGTTTCTGGTCAGGCATGGAAGGCGCATAAATCATCACTATGTCCTAAGAGCAAGTAAAAAGTTTAAACAAACTGAAAAATCAACAATGCTTCTTAGATCCGTTAGAGAAGTGAGGTCTCAGGGCAAAAACACTGCCTCCAAAAATGAAGATATGGACAGGCTGATACAGAGAATCAAAATTTACTGAAAAGAAACTTCCACAAGAACCAGTGAGTAATAAAGCCCCCTGGGCCCCTCCAGCCAACCAAGTAGTCTTTAAGCTTTAGCAATCACCCTTACTTAGCCCATGTGAGTGATTGCCATTTCTTCGTAATCTATAGATCATGCATTCTTTCTTAGAAAAAAACAGAGGCTTCTGCACATCACAAAACAGAAATCAGACCCTCCTGTACAACCCCTGAGCAGTAAGGAACCAGACCCCTTTGCACAACTACCTTGCACAACCTTCAAGCACTGAGATAACATCTGTCACTGACACCATTGTGTCTGTGTGTAATTAAGAACTTTTACGGGGGCGCCTGGGTGGCGCAGTCGGTTAAGCATCCGACTTCAGCCAGGTCACAATCTCGCGGTCCGTGAGTTTGAGCCCCGCGTCAGGCTCTGGGCTGATGGCTCAGAGCCTGGAGCCTGTTTCCGATTCTGTGTCTCCCTCTCTCTCTGCCCCTCCCTCGTTCATGCTCTGTCTCTCTCTGTACCAAAAATAAATAAACGTTGAAAAAAAAAAAATTGAAAAAAAAAAAAAAAAGAACTTTTATGGACAATTGTAGTTGATTTACTGATTAACTGCCATAGACTCCTTAAAAAAATCCCTGGGTGAGGCAGAAACCTCAGAGTTGGCCTTGGGGGACAAGAGTCTGCTTTCTTAGTGGCAGGCCTCCTGAATAAAGCTCAGATTCCTTTTCAATCAAAACTGTCTCTGAGTATTGGCTTTTTTTTTTCCTTTAAGCTTATTTACTTATTTTGAGAGAGAGAGAGAGAGAGAGAGAGAGAGAGAGAGAGAGAGAATCCCAAGCAGGCTCCATACTGTCAGCATGGAGCCCGAGGTGTGGCTGGAACTCACAAGCCCTGAAATCATGACAGAGCCAAAACCAAGAGTCAGATGCTTAACCGACTGAGCCACCCAGGTGCCCCTCAAGTATTGGCTTTGCGAGCAGCAGGCAGCTGAACTTGGGTTTCAGTAACAGTAGGGAAATCTGAACTATAATTGATGAATTGCTGGCAGCTCATTGTGATAAGTCTGAAAGTTTAAAACTCTGGGGGCCCCAGTCCCAGGAGGCCCCCATGCTTTAGTGAGTTTTAACACCTGGAGTTTGACCAGGATCTCACAATGGAAAATGGAGAAAAATCCCCTCATGCTTCTAGCAGGGGGAGGGGAAAAGGAACCATTTTGAGATATAGCAGAGCATTCCATTTTCCGTAACAAGGCTTGGCCTCAGGAGAAACTGTTATACCAGAGCCTAACCTGCTGGGTTTTATCAGAGCCTAACCTACCTAGGGGAAGGTAAATACCCAACTCTAGCCACTCTTCATCCATCCTGACACAGCTAAGGTCAGGGAGAGGACTAACAAAGACATGTGAAGTTCACAGTCCAGGAGCACAGGCTCTCACAAAAGACTGAGACCTAATCATAGGACTATAGAATATGTTGGTTTATTTCAGTCAATGAAAGGCTGTTGGTTGCTCTCAGCAAGAGAAACACCAAGGGGCACCTGGGTGGTGCAGTTGGTTAAATATCTGACTCTTGGTTTCAGCTCAGGTCATGATCTCATGGTTTGTGGGTTTGAGCCCCACATAGGGCTCTGTGCTGAGGATGTAGAGCCTGCTTGGATTCTCTATCTCCCTTTCCCTCTGCCCCTCCCCTGCTTGTTCTCTCGCTCTCTCTCTCTCAAAATAAATAAATAAACTTAAAAAAATCAAAATGACCTCAACATTTTTTTTGTTTTTTTAAACACACACACACACACATACACACACACACACACACACACACACACAGAAGTCTCCCCACTCACCCTCTCCTTCTCCTCTCCACCTCCCTCCAAAAAATATTTCAGCACAATCCAGGGGCAGGAGTACTATCCTATATCCCCCTCTTACTACTTGAAATTGTGTTTATTAGAAATGCTGAATCTTGGCACCCACCCAGGCTGCTAAAACAGAATCTTCATTTTAACAAGATCCCTGGATGATTCCTTTGTACTTGAAAGTTTATCCCAGAATAGTAGGATGAAGTGCCCTCCCCACAACATCTGCAATGTCTGATGACATTTTTGTTTGTAAGACCTGGGGTGGAGGTTGCTGCATTTAGTGGGTAGAGAAGTCAGGGATACTACAAAACATTTGATAGTGCACAGGAAAGCCCCCAACACAAAGAATTATCCAGCTCACAATGTCAACAGTGCTGAGGATGAGAAACACTGGCCTAAGACATACTAGAATTAGGGAAGTTCTGGAGGGGCTTATGTTGTCTGAAGAAACTGTTGTCTGGTTGAAAACCCTGATCTAGGGGTTAATATATAGAATATATAAAGAACATATACAACTCAATACCAAAAAAACAAATAATCCAATTTAAAAATGGGCAGAAGACACGAACAGATATTTCTCCAAAGAAGACATACAGACGGCCAAAAGACACATGAAAAGATCCTCAACATCAGTAATTATGAGGGAAATGCAAATGAAAACCACAATGGACATTCCTCAAAAAATTAAAAATAGAATTACCATATAATACAGTTATCACACTACAGGGTATTTACCCAAAGAATTCAAAAACACTAATTCAAAAATATGCATGCATCCCTATGTTTATTGCAGCATTATATACAATAGCCAAAATATGGAAGCAGCCCAAGTCTCCACTGATAGATGAATGGGTAAAGAATATGTGGTATGCATATACAGTAAAACCTTGTATTGGGAGTAACTTGTTCCGTGAGTGTTCCACAAGACAAGCAAACATTTCTAGTAAATTTTAATTTGATAAACAAGTGATGTCTTGCAATACGAGTAGTATGTGATGTCAAATATCACATGATCACAACTAAGCCAATGGTTCTCTCTCTCTCTCTCTCTCTCTCTCTCTCCCTCTGTGGGATTGTGGGTGATCATCTCCCATGCTCGGATGTTCAGTCTCAGGCTGCAGTGTTTGGCAGAAATCAGTGATTTTTCAGAATGTTGGAAGGTGCCCACAACTGGCACCAGTGTATTTTTTTGTCACTTCAAAGCACCTATGGACAGTCCTTTGCTTTTCCATCCAATAGCAAGCTTATGGATACTTTGCTTCATTCTAGGTCAGCCTGCCTGCAGATATAGACCCTTTCCTCTGCTGCCTTATTGCCAGTTACATTAAATACAGTATATGACAAGTTTATTAATACTGTACTATATTCAACATCTGTGTAAGCATATACAATGGTCTCCGTGTGGAAAAATGTTGAAAAGAAAGGCGGTAAGAAGGAGATGATTGTGGTGGAAGTTAAGAAGGAAATCATCGAAAAGTACGAATGAGGTATGTGAGTGGCCAAAATTGTAAGATTTTATAAGAAGTCTATGCCTGCATCTCATGTGAAGAGGAGGAGAAAAAGGCAGAGGAATCCCTCACTTCAAATGAGATTAGGGAGATGTGTAAAGTGTTGGAAACAGTGCAAAATTATGTAGAAAAGCACCACCTGAATAAGGCTGTAAGAGTACCAGCGATGAATCTGTTTAACAGCAATGTAACGTCACATTTCCACAAAATTCTCAAAGGAGGCAAAATCAAGTGTCATTGGATAGGTTCCTTGTTAAAGTTGCATGGAAAGAAAAAGATTTCATTGAGTCAATAGATAGCAGTGATTCCATTAGTGATGGTAAAAGTTGTCCTACACAATAACCTTCCTCTTTCTTATCTCGCTCACACCAGCCACGATGGTTTTCAAACTAAGTGCAGGTTAATTTTATATTTTCTTTATTATTTTGTATTATATTACAGTATTGTAATCATTTTTGTATGAATATTTTTGGGTTGTGGAAAAATCATCTGAGTTTCCATTATTTTTTATGGGGAAATTTGCTTTTATATACAACTGCTTTGGATTACAAGCATGGTTCCAAAATGAATTATGTTTGCAAGCCAAGGTTTTACTGTATACACAATGGAATACTATTCAGCCAGAAAAAGGAATGAAATCTTGTCATTTGCAACAACATGGGTGGATTTAGAGGATATAATGCAAAGTGAAATTAGTAGATCAGAGAAACACAAATACCATATGACTTCACTCATACGTGGAATTTAAGAAACAAAACAAAGGAAAAAAGAGACAAAAGATAGACTCATATATTCAGAACAAACTGGTGGTTACCAGAGGGGATGTGGGGGGGGGGGGGAAATGGGTGAAATAGGTGATGGAGACTAAAGAGTACACTTATCATGATGAGCACTGAGTAATGTATAGAACTGTAGAATCACTGTATTTTACACCTGAAATTAATATAACACTGTACATTAATTATACTGGAATTTTAAAAAAGATGTTAAACTCTTGACATGGAAGAATGGCTAAATCATGCTAGGATTCACCACTTTCATGTCAGGTTCATTGTGTTGCTAGCTGAATATTCTGGGGATAAATCAAGCTGAAGTTGGTTGTTGTTGATCTATTAAACATGCCTAAAACCTGAAAGAAAAAAAAAAAAAAAAAACCTCCTTGAATTATCCTATATAGAGTATGAAGGTATATAGTCTTTTAGATATAGATATGGAAGGTACAGCCTTTAAAAATTTTTTCTGATTTTCCATATTCAATACTTAGGTCAAGGGCACCTGAGTGACTCTGTCGGTTAAGTGTCTGACTCTTGATTTCTGCTCCAATCATGATCTGTTTGTGAGATGGAGCCCTGTGTCCAGCTCTGTGCTGAAAGCGAGAAGCCTGCTTAGGATCCTTTCTCTCTCCCTCTCTCTCAGCACCAGACCCCCCCCCCCCCCCCACACACACACACACTAAATAAATTAACATTTAACAAAAACTACTTAGGTAAAATCTCTCACCTCAGTCAAGAATGCCTCATTCCTCAGTCCTCATACATTGTTACTGTCACTAGGTGGCAGCATATCTAAATAATATTAACTGCTTTTTTTTTTTTTATTGGCATAAAAACTACTTTGGGGATTGATTTTTAAAAAATAAGTAGAGGTAACTGTAAATTCCACAGTAAAAAAAAGAAAAAAGAAAAAAAACAAGACTTAAGAGGAATATGAATAAACAACCATGGGTAGAAAAAATTTAGACTTCAAAATATATAGAAAATATCATTATGTGACATTTTCATGTAACAGAACATTTTGGAGATTATATACTATAGAAGAGTTTTAATACATGCAATATCCTTTTCAAATGCACCAAATATTTTATTTATATCTTACCATTTCTTTCTTTTTTCACATCCATTTTTGATGACTCTGTTTTAAAGGGGAATACACACAGAAGTACGATTACTAACATATATGAGTTCCCTAGATTAGTCAAAATAGATTCATATGAATAAGAATAAAATTGCTATATTTAGATATCAATGACAGTATTGAGTGGAGGTTTTGGTCAAGCCATCTGGGCTTGGTGCACACAGCCGGCATCATGGCAGAGCAGACCTGGAATGCTGCATCTCTAGAGTCTGGTCAAAACTGACAATTGGTGCAGTTTTGTGTTGGGTAAGTCATCATATGTGGATGTTGCCAGTAGAGTTATACATTTTCCGTATGTCAAAATCTATCCAATTCTTAGCAAGTGGAAATCCAAGCAGTCACAGGATGAATGAGAGACTTTAATTTACCAAAGATTTATTTCACACCAAGAAAGGCTTAAAATATTATGTATCTTTAAACAATAAGCTACTTGTTATATTTAAATTTAACTGAATTTGTGCTATTTTAATCAAGTAATAGAAGCATCTTAATATGAAAACATATTAATTATACTGATAAGAGTACATAATTTATTAGTAGCCAATAGGATTAAAGCAGAACATGTTTTGGTGTGTGAAAATATAACACAGTTTTTTAAGATATAAAATATTATAAGATACAATATAAGATATAAAATATAAGATAAAATATAAAATCACAATTTTCTTATCGGCCATTCCTGATATTTAATCTGTATTTCCCTTTTCAGTTATAGAGAACTTCTGCTTTCATTTTCAACATTATTATTTTTATACTGGTTAAATTTATTCCAGTGAATAGGAATATATATATAAACATATATATAAAATATATATATATATATATATTCCTACCTAAGAATCAGGAAAAAGTGGCTTTTTAAAAGTCAAAATTAGGGTTAGCTTTAAAGGGGCCATTAATTAAAAACCATTATTATTATAAGAATTTTTTGTTATTAAATATTATTTAAGTTTATATATTGTGAAGAAGTTATTCCCTGCTTGAGAACTCTGGGATAAAAATGGATCTTCTGGGGCGCCTGGGTGGCGCAGTCGGTTAAGCGTCCGACTTCAGCCAGGTCACGATCTCGCGGTCCGTGAGTTCGAGCCCTGCGTCGGTCTCTGGGCTGATGGCTCAGAGCCTGGAGCCTGTTTCCGATTCTATGTCTCCCTCTCTCTCTGCCCCTCCCCCGTTCATGCTCTGTCTCTCTCTGTCCCAAAAATAAATAAAAACGTTGAAAAAAAAAAATGGATCTTCTGCTGGGATCTCTACTTACCTACCTTTTCTGTGAATTTCTATAGTGCACCACTGTGTTTTAATTATGCCAGTGATTATCAAATGCTACCTTGTGTTCATCCAATCATGCATTCATCCAACAACTACTTCCTGAGCACCTACAATGCCAGGCTTTCTTCTAGGCGTTCAAATACCATAGCAAACAAAGTAAAGCAAATCATTGCCTTTTACAGAGCTTATGTTCAAGTGAGGGAGACACAATAAAGAAATAAATAATACTATATGAGAGAGCAATAAGTGATACTTAGAAAAGAGCCTCTCTGAAATAAGGGAAACACAAACCTCAACTATGCTCTAGATACAATACCAAATTTTTATCTTGCTCTACAATCAACATGTCTTCTTAACTCTGAGTAGGAGCAGGTAAAAGAAAAACAGTTTAGATGTTTTAAACTTTATGGTACCTTGGCTAGACATAACAAAGCGTCTTTGGTTGACGTTGAAGCTAGCATTGCACAGTTGACATATAATAGAAACTCTGTTGTGTAAAGCAGCATGATGGAAAATGGCATAGCCTGCCTCATCTGAAATATTGATGGTCAAGCTTGAGGTTTTACGGCTAAATGTATGGAAAACAGCAGATAATCCTCTTTCAACAGCAGACTTCATACCAAATGGGATGCTCTAAAAGGATTAAGAGCACCAGAATAAGTTTCTTTAAAATACACCTAAACTTTGGCTTAAGGAAAAAAAGGACGATAAACATATATTAATATAGTTATAATAAATATAATACTAATATATAATTAATAAGTATGTATTGATATAATTACATGATTGGTGCTCAGTCATAGTAGAATTTTCACTTTCCATTTGAAAGTGTCTCACTGGGCAATGATTAAAGTTGTTAGAACTATTAAGAAACATTGAGAAGTTTAAAAAATATTTTTGGGAAGTTCCCCACCCCCCACTTTTTAGGGAGAAATTATAGCTCCTTCTTTGTAGATGCTTAAAACGGGAAAATTTGCTTCCTGAAATACTTAAGCAAATGAAGATCCCTGGGTTCCTTTTCTGATTTAAGAACAGTCTAATTTAGAAATCTAGAAACTAAAATTACATAGCTATAGAAATACAATTTGTCTTCTTTGTTCTAGCTCTCAGAATAGAGAGGTAAAAATATTACACTCTTCTTTGAAACATTCTGACCACTTAATATTTTAAAATTAAATGAACAGTTTATTCAATCCTTAAATTTATGGACATTGAAACAAATAAATGGTAAATAAATGCCAGTGTGTCCTTTGAAACTGGTGAGCTCACCACTTCATGTATCAGTTCCAGAAGCTGTGCATCAAGGTTTGTTGAAACAGATACAGAGATTTGATTCAGAATGCCAGGTTTTGTTCCTCAGGTTAGGTTCCCAGGACTGAAGCCAGACTCTGCCATTTACTAGCTGTGTAATTTGGGAAAGATCCTTAACTGGCTGCACCTCAAATTTCTCATTTGTAAAACCAGAATGACAACAGTAGTACTAGTACCTTGAAAAAGTTTGTTAAAAGGATTTATAAAGCGCCTGGCATATAAAATAAGCACTCAATAAATACTAACCTTTATTAAGATTGGTCACAATCCAGTTCATTAACAGATTGTTTTGCAACCCTACCAGAAATTTATTATCCAGAATTGTATGGCTTCTAAGCTGCTAAAATGTGGAATTTTTATTTCATATTGAAAACTTCATTTAACCCAATAGCTATCCCTAAAATAAAA
The DNA here is from genome assembly GCF_018350155.1 of Leopardus geoffroyi. NCBI lineage: Eukaryota > Metazoa > Chordata > Mammalia > Carnivora > Felidae > Leopardus > Leopardus geoffroyi. Next base: position 176,960,731 of record NC_059328.1, on the reverse strand, counting down.
ATTTGAGACATATACTTACCTATAATAACATATTATCTATAATAGCCTCCTATACTAAATTATGTAATGATTACTGAAATACCTTGCATTTCATAGCTTTTTTGAAGCCAAATTTTTTCTTAAATTGCTCATGTAATTGAGCATCTGTTAGTGGAAGTCTTTTTGGTTTCAGATTGTTCACGATTTCATTTATGGCTCCCCACCACTTTGTCTTATATAGTTGATGATAGAAAGTTTCAAGTTCAAAACAGATCACATAGTAGCTATAAAAAAAAATAAAGAAAAAAGATCAATCTTTCTGACTTTGAAGTAATTTGCTACTTTTTTTCTATGCTAGCTAAACTTTATTTTTCTATAATAATTAAGTACAAAAATGTAGTTTAAATTGTATTGATTGAAAAAGAAAGTCTTAGGGAAATGCTATGTTATGAACTGGTCAGAGGCTAATATCTTCTCTTCCTTGACCTTTACTTCCACTTCAGTTTTCTGAATAATATAGACTTCTGCACGGATGAAGGCATGTTTGAGGACCTGTTTGCATTTATTTGAGGTTGTCACTCTTCCTGTCTACCATCCTCTCGCCCCAAGAGAAACTAGACCATAAAAATATAAACTAAAGGCCATCTTTACCCACACCTTGCAGAGACAGCGCCAGTCCAGGTGGTGGAACTTGTCACTGTCCATGGGCCTCAACTTGTACAGGTGCCAACTTCATCACTAGGGACTTGCTTCTCAAATCGAGGAGCAGGTATTCTGAATCTTACTCAGATTTGAAGGCTTTCACATCACAGCAATGATAGGCTCTAGGACCTTAAGGGGCTGTCTGAATCAGACCCAGATGCTTGATTCACATTGGATGACTAAACTAAATACCTAGAAGAAAACAGCTCACCTTCCCTTGGTGTCACACATGCTGCTAAGAGTGGACACCACAAACAGATACCCCAAGTCTCATAAGACTGCCTCCACGGATACAGGCCCAGGAGATCACACTAAGGCTGTCCTTTGGTCTCTCAGTGGCCCAGCTCCACATCATAGAGCCCCAGTGCCAGCAACCTCTATCTTTTCATGTACTTCTCCAGGGAGCTGCCTCTGGCTGTGGTAACTTGCTATGGGGTCAGAAGCTGCTGACTACCTTTGGGGGCTCTGGTACTTAGTGATGTACTCTTAGATCACTGCTCAGGCAATGAAACAGATGTATAAATTTAACAAATACCAAAGGAATGTGGGCTGATTTCTTCTAGAAATTCAATTTACTTATCCAATACAAATCAAGCTTCCAGAACCAGCAGGGGGTTATCCTACCCTAGAAACTGGAGAAGCAAGAGGTGGTGAAGGTGGCTATACCCTGAGAAAGTCTTTGGCCACAGACTTTTGTGACCCCTTCCCCCCAAGATTGGATACACTATCTGCACTGGCCCCCTTTCTGTGGAAGCATAGAAAGCCCAGATGGCCAGTGCTTTGAGTGAGAATTCATTCAAGTACTGCATAGGGACATATCACTGCTCTTACTCAAAACCTATGTGTAGATATTAGCAGGAACTATAAGGGGGCCTCACTTTTAAAACAGCTCCCTTCAAATTCTTCTACCTGGGAATCTGCACCCAGTGCAGATTTTGAGGAGCTTCTAGCTCCCTAGCTCTAGTTATAGCAGGAACTATAACAGCTCCCTTCAGATTCTTCTACCTGGGAATCTGCACCCAGATTTTGAGGAGCTTCTAGGACCACATTTCCCTGACACACCATTGTCACGTTAAGTTGATTTCTGACCTGCCTCCTAATAATCACAGCAACATCATGATGCTGGTATACTGTCCCCCAAATAGGACATTTTGGTACTGATATAAATTAATCTTTTTGCTCCAGTCATTGTCACCTTAATAATTCATGAGTTCTTGTACTTTAATGGAATGGCCAAATCCTGGGTATCTGACTGTGGCCCCTACTTTTTGATTCTGGTATGGTAGGAGGGCCCAACCTGAACCAAAATGAATCTAGGATTTAGATGTTTTCAGGCATGCCTGGAGGGCCAGTGGAACTGACCCTATTTTCATAATGGACCAGGGGTTTCCTAGGAGATAAACCATTCTGAGGAAAGAGAACATCAAGACTCAAGACCTCAGTCCACTAACAATGCCCCTAAAATCAAAGAGGGGAGATTTTAACATGGCATGTTTTCAATCATTCACCAAATGATCCCTACATCACAGAAAAGAACTGTTAGCAAAATGACTAAAAGAGCTGTTTTTGCATCAAATTATTAGGAGTTCAAGGTAGCACTTCCTTGAAACCAATAAAATTGGGAAAGAAATACTTACTTCACTGGATTGGCTTCAACATGCCTCACAGTTGATACAAGGTATTTAGCAGGCATAGGGAGAAGCCAGCTCCAGAAGTGACCCCAGATCCACAACCAGTAGAAATGATGTCAGAGACAACAATGGCATTAATGTTGAGTTGCCTTCATAGGGTCTGTTGAGCTCCAGGGGCCCAGGAGTGGATCATTACAGATTGCTCAGACAGGAAAGAGGAAAACTGAAGATATCTCACAGTACCTGAGAGCTGATCCATTGGCATATGAGATTCCTAAAATAACTATGTAGGGGTGGATATTATGGAACTGAAGGTTCTCTAGTAATTGTTACAGGAACCAAGAAAACACTGATTATTAGTCCATTTGTGGTTTTTACTTTTACTCCATGCTGCCTGGGTCTGGGAAACAAGCTCATGCTGCCTTTGCAAGTTTGCAAATTCAAATCCATCTATCTGCAATTCACCAACATTGATGACCAATGTTGTGCATTAGTCAGAAACTAGAGAACCATTCTACTATAGTATCCCATTGAAACAATTTGACTGGATCTCTTACTGTTCAATGACAGTGGGCTTATGCCAACCATACTCCTTTACCTATAACAACCTCTCACCAAGTACAGCTTTTATCTCAGTTGCCTCCCTGCCTCCTCAGGATCATTAGTGTCCAGCTAGTCACTGGAGCCTGGGGGCATAAAGTGTTATTCAGAGGTGCTTCTGAATACTATTTACTTTGGCAGGTGTTGTACATGGAATGTGTCAGCAGTTGCTGGATCCCTGAATGAGGGATTCCTTCTCGAGGGAGATGCACACCAACTGTCCATTCTAGAAGCATGAGGTCTACTACTTAATTCCCTCCAAAATCATGGAAGTCATTAGCCACATGGTCTTTGACTTCATCTCTAGTACTATGTGTGCATCCAGACAGTATTCAATGAAAAGACCCACCTTTCATTGTTTATCCTGATTCTCCCTTTGCCTCCTTTCTCTTATTTTCCTCACGACCATGCATCTTGGAGAAATGTGTAATCTTTGTCTTCTTCACATCACATGAACTCTCCCCAACTTCACCCTTCGGCTCACTAAACATAGCCTAAAGCCAGAACTAATCCTCTTCCCAAGTCACTGCCGAATTTAGAGTGCTGTCTTCAGTCTTAAGTTGACTTGGCCTTTTTCTCTGTTGAATTTGATGCTTTTAATCTATTTCCATATTTAAAAACCCCTCCCCATTTGGCTTCCATGCTATCGTACTTTCTTGGTCCTCCTCCTTATATCATTCCTTCTCAACTCCTTTGTTCTCTCTTTTGTATCTCCCTATTTAAAAGCTGCTATTCTCCAGAGTTCCAGACTTGGTCCTGGTCTCTAAACCACTTCCATGCGTTAAAAAAACAGAAAACAAAAAAACCTCTCCTATATGCTTTTAAATCTCAAGTCTCTACCTCCTAATAGTAATGCCCCTACTCTACTTTCCATAAACTTCAGTATCCAAGACATGGAAACCCAAGAACACAAGACATAAAGATCCTAGCAATACTAAGAAAAACACACCGCTTCGAAAATTGGCAGGCGTAACAAGACCCAGCAGAGGAAGAGGATTTTAAATCATATCTGTTATGGAACTAAAGGGGTATTTGCTGAGTCCACTGCTTTTCAGTAGGCTCATAGAATTTGATCCTCACCTCCATTCCCATTTAATAACGATGTTAATTATAAGAACTAATCACTATCTCTAAAGATTATTACACAGAATGTACCAAAGTGCATGAAGTAATAAATATATTATTTATTTTGTTGACTCGCTATTTCAGTCACAGGCGTTATTGTGCTAGGCTCTCCATGCTGAGGTATTAAGTTAGCCTTTGCATTTTGACACTATCCTTGTTTTCTCCTAACTTTCAACAGGTTGTCACTACTGTGAATAATTACTGAAAAGTTCCTTACCTTTTTCCGTTAAGTTCCATGACTGGTATTGAGTAATGTTCTTTGTATCCTAAATCTTCTACAAATGTATTAGCAGCACAATCCCGTATTTTTTCTAAATTATTCTAAAATATGAGTTATATTATTAAAAACATATCTTTAAATAAGTCTAAGCAATTATAGCTTTTTCTTTTTAATTTGATATATAGAGACAATGCATGCATGCACAAGTTGGGGATGGGGTGGGGGGAGAGAGAGAGAGAGAGAGAGAGTGAGAGAACCTTAAGCAGACCCCACACCCAGCATGGGGCCTGACATGAGCTCTATCCCACGACCCTGGGATTATGACCTGAGCCAAAAATCAAGGGTCAGGGGCTCAACTGACTGAACCACCCAGGTGCCCCATCAATTATGGCTTATTTTAGATGAAATTTTGTACACGTAAATGATAAATTTTTAATATAATATCCCATAAAACCCTAATAATATTTGCATGTATCCAGTTCCTACTTCAGGAGGGAGGAAAAAATACAAAAGAAAATATAAAGAAGGTAGAAAAGCAATGACAATTCAAATGTATAATGTTTATATTAAATTCTAGATGAAATTATTGTTCTTAAACTCTAGAGGATCTCTGTTCTAATACTAATCTTCAAGGAAAATGGAAGATTTCTTCAAGGAAAGTGTATAGTGAATGTTGAGGGATTTCTACTGTATTCTTTGATCAACAATTTTAGGGCAAATATAGTCCATTTGAGATCTATAAATTCTATGAAGATAGCTGTACCTAGCTTATCTGTCATTTTATCTCTGACACCTCACATACTACCTTAGGGTAGTTGGACTTAATTCATGTGTGTTACATAATGTATGAAAAAACTAGTGAGTTAGGAAGATAATCATTTGGAGAGCTGCCTAGTGCCTGTGCCAGCAAGAGACTCTTTATGGATGGAGAATGAGATAAAAGCGCTGGGAAATGACAAACCATTTCAGGAACAATAATAATTTAAACCTTAAAGTCTTCCAAAGCATTCTCAACTGAAGGTGTGCTGATATCAAATTCAATTCCTCCATGAACATGAAAATATTGATCCTCTTTGTAGTGAAAATGCTGGCATTTAAAATCTCGCCCATAAATAAATGGAGGCAGTTCTCGCTCTGTCTTGACCTTGTCATCTCCAAAATAAAAAGAAACTTTTATTTAAAAAGTGAAAACAGCATATAAACAATCATATTTTGGAGATCTGGATTCTCATTTACATAAACCAACTGAAGAAAACTCCATATTAACTGAAAATCTTGGCAGTTACAGTCTATAAAATCATAGTCTTAGTATATATTTTAAACATGAAAATATATCATACATTTTGGGCATTTTCTGTAGTTTCATTGTACAGACATTTCAAGAGACTAGTTAAAACATTATTCTATGTGTGAGCTTAAGACTAGTATCTTACCTCCAATTGTCAGAAAAGATTTGAAACTCTGCCTCAGAGAATCTTTGGCTAAATAAATAAAAACTTAACCTGAGCTGGTTTAGGCAAAAAGAGACACTAATGAGAAATAGGTGGGTATCTCTCATTGACAAAAAAAAAAAAAAAAAATCAAACCAGCTCACTTTTTTGGAAAGTAATAAAATCCACATATAACATTTATTAAAAAAAAAATAATAATTTTCTAAAAGTCCAGTAAGGATTAGATTTGTTCAATATTTTGACTTGTTAGCAGAATATGGTTTCATTAATGAAAAGTATATAATGCATTTTGAGAAAGGTAAAAGGTACAGAAAAGTACAAGGAATAATATAACACCCTAATACCACCTCCTAGATTTAACTATTAACAGTCATATTTGCTTCCAATAATCTAAGTAATAAAACATTACAGATATGGCTGACATCCTCCCATAATTCTCCTGCCATAATAAACCTACACATTTGGGCACCAATGAAAATATGTAAATTGTGTGTAAATCTGGGTGGGAGGAACAGTATGCCCTGCAGTCCTGTCAAATTCCATGTAAGTATGGTCCTATTTCAGCTTTCTTCTCTTACTTTGGTTTATTTGTGTATAATAGTGCTGACACATTAGTAAAATTTTAAAATATGTTTTCAGCTCCTTTTCAGAAATGTAAGACCGTTCATGATCCTGTACTGCTCCATATTAATTACAGAATCAATTTCTAAACTTTCGTGAAAAACACAATAGGGATTTTGAAAAGAAGTACATTGAATTGATAGAGTAATTTGAATCAGATATGATACATTCACAGTGTTGTTCCATCATGAACATGGTCTATTTCCCTATTTTTCTCAGAACATGTTTAAAGTCTTCCAATAGCCCTTATAGTTAGTATAAATGTACACCAAGTACTATGTACATATACCAAATATTTTTAACTACTTAGGAGACATTAAATTTTGTTTTTTCTTTCTAACAGGCTACAGCTAGGTTACATGAGTGGACTCAAATACTACAGACAAAATTGAATTTAAATATAAATTTAACATATATATATATACATATAATTATTTTATATTTGATCTGTGGTGATACTTTTACCTGAAAAAAGTGGAAGCAGACTATCTAAATATGGAACTTTCATCTTCTTTTTCAAACTCAGTAGAAATGGAGTCAGAAAACATATTAACTTTAGGTATCCTATCCCTTTTCTGAGGTCTGTTTTCTTCTCAAAGTGTTTTTGAATAACCTTTTTCTGAAGATATAATCTTTGCTGTAGTCTCTGATAGGTACAAATATCAAGATAATCCTGATTACATTTTATAGCATTAGTAAGCCAATAGGCTGTTTCAAATATAAAAACATTTTCACACTGTTGAACTTGTATGGTACTGAATGTCAATTTTAGCATAATATTTTCAGCATATTTCATAAAAACAGCTTTTTCTTCAGGGCTGTTGGGATCATATGTTGGATCTTCATTCATGTCTTCATCATAGATTCCATTAAAGTCCGGATCCTTTGTAATATCAACCAAACCTTAACAGTAAAAAAGAAAAATTTTGGATAGTGAAAACATCATATGTGGCTTCTGGATAAATAGAGTGTATTGAACACTGGGTTTCATCTTGAAATCCTACTAAAGTGACAAAGTGATGATGAGATGCCAAAAAAATTATTAAAGATGAAAAGCAGGTTGATGAGTGCTAACTAAGCAGAGTAAAGAAAGATGGAAGCTTGTAGAATTAGAATAGATTTCCGTTGTCTTTGGAGGAAAGAAACACCATACCATGGAAACAACCTAAGTCCCATATTTAATCAGGGTTAACTAAGGAAGAACAAGAAAATGTGATTTCCCTTTAAATAGGGCATCATTTCTCACTTGGCCAAAAGTATAATTTGCTTTTCCAAGCCTTATATTATTACACATTTCTTGTTTTTGCTGATAACAGAAGCTAAACATATACAAGAACTTTCCTGCTAACTAATCGTGATGAAATAAATAAGAATTAAAACTCGATTTTTCTCTATTATAAACCACAAATTTCCTGTTACATTTTCTTCCCATTTATGATGAAATTAAGGACTTCCTTGCTGCCAAATTGTCTTCTTAAAGACAATTACACTTAGAATGTTACCCTTAATCTAAGCTAGAGAAAACTGCTTAGAATCACAAAATGACTTCACAGAAAATGTGGCGTTTGTAACATACGTGCTTTAGATGTGTAAATGAGACATCAATTTGCCTTCTTCTTTTTCCTTCCTCAAATCTATTTTTTAAAAAAAAAAACCCTCCAAAAAAAGCAGAATACACTTAGATTTTTATTTTTATTTTTAAAAAATATTTATTTATTTTTCAAAGAGAGAGAGAGAGCAAGAGAGAAAGCGAGAGAGCGAGCCCGCGCAGGGAGGGACAGAGAGAGAGGCAGAGGGAGACAGAAGATCCGAAAGTGCGGAGCCCAATGCGGAGCTGGAAGTCACGAACTGCCAGATCATGACTGGAGCCAAAATCAAGAGTCAGACACTTAACCAACTCAGCCACCCAGGCACCCCTCACTTGGATTTTTAAATGGCCACTATGATTCACCTCCTTTTTGCAAAATTTAAGAAATTATAAAGAAATTAAAGTATTTCTGACGGCTTAAAAAAAAATCTAAACATAAGCCAGAGTATTGTTGACACGCCTAAAACTTTGTAGCCTGAGGTGACTGGGGGCCAACAGGCAGCAAGTCAGTTCTCCCCACAGAAAGTCAGGAAGGCTTAGAAATTGGAAGCCTGTAGAATCTCTAACAGATCTTCATGTCAGATTTACCGGGGGGTAGGGGGAGAACGGGAGAGGAGGAGGGGAGGGGGAGGGGGGCCCCGGAGCAGAAACAGAAGCAGCAGCAGCAGAAAAAAAAAAAAAAAAAAAAGATTGGTTCGAAGTCTGAATTGGTGCAGTGAAACTCCCCGATCGTCTTCCCCAGACAGCACAGCCCCTCCCCTTCCTCTCTAAAAGGTTTGAGCAGCACCGCTGAAGGCCGGGAGGAGAGGCTGAGCTGAAAACCCGGCAAAGTGAGTCTGCGCGCTGAAAGGGGGACGTCTTCAGCCCCTCCCCCTCCTCTGGCTCCAGTCTCGCCCTCCTTCCAGGCGGGAATCTGCGGGAAACCGACGGATCAAAGAGAAAAGACCTACTGATACAACATGTGGGGAGAGGCTCCCCAGTGAAGGGGCAGGGTTTCTTCCCGATCACCACAGTGCAGTGGTAGCAGTCAGCAAGCCCTGTTCCTGCCCCACTTCTAAATGAGAACAAATTGCAAGTGTTTCCACACAGATGAGGAAAACCTCTCAGGTGAAAGACCGGGACTGGAAGCGGGAAGGGGGAGGGGAGGAGGAAAGGCGGGCGGGCAGGGTTGCGAGGGTCGAGAAAGGGAGAAAGGATTTTGGAGAACCGGAAGAGAAATTGCCTGGAAAAGATACCAGTCAGTTCACGCGAACATAGGAGAATGAAGGAAGGTGTGGACTGAGACATCGCTAAGGGAAAAAATGGAATTGCTGCGCTACCTGATATTTCGCTCTACTGAGAGGAGTTCGATATTGCTGTTCGAAAGTTTGGGGCTGAATCGGAAAACTGAACTAATTTGTTTTAATGACACAGTTCATGTCACAAAATAAAAAGTTATTAGAGGAAGTGTGATCACAGCATGTTATACAAATCAGATATGTACAAAGTCATGTAGAAAATGAAAAAGGATTTAATAGAAAAATTGGATATAACTGAATTTGGAGGACAGGGAGGGGAAACACAAGATTCCATTGTTTTAACCTCTATACTATGCTAATTTAATCTTATCTCCTGCCCTGCTTTTTGCTCCTGAACTCAATTCTTTTTCAATGCCTAGTACTTATCTTTATCTGAACGTCACAGAAGCACTCCCAAACTAAATTCATCCTTGATCTCCCCCCAATCTGCTTTTTTCATTCTCTGTCATGGTTAATGATTCTATTTATCTATCAGTTCCTCAAACTAGAAGCCCAAGAGTCTCCTTCAATACCTTTTCTTTCACATTCTATTGTTATTAACCACTTAATTTCCACAAGTATTGAAAGTTTACTATCTGCAAGCACGCTATAAGGTGCTGAGAATTTAAAAACAAAAAAGACATTTTTCTGTGCTCCTGAGGAGGAGCTTAAGGGCTAATACAGGAGACAGCGATGAAATCAGTAATTTCAATACAAAATGATACAGTGTGCATAGGACAGAGGAGTCTGTGTCTGAATCAAGTCTTGAGAAGGGGGAAACAATGACCTGGGGAAGAATGGGGAAGGGTGAGGTAAAGTGGCAGGAAGAGGGCATTAAAGATAAAAGGGCAGGGAATAAGCAGAGGCATAAAAAACAAAACCAAAACACAAACAAACCCAATTCACTTCCAGTTGTAGTGTTAAACAAGGTCTTTTGTGTGTGTGTGTGTGTGTGTGTGTGTGTGTGTGTGTGTCTTAACTAAAAGTCACTCCCACATTTTTCTATCACAAAAATATGTTTTTCCTTCTTTCCTCTCATCCTACAGTCCTTATGTAATACATTGAAGAATCCAAGAATTATTCAGATCAAGAAATTAAAATCCCCTACAGAAAACTAGATAATATGACCGGAGTTTGGTATTCTCCTTCTCTATTGCTGTTGCTATCGTTTTCTGAGAGCAGTGACATGGGCAGTTGCAAGACTTGAACCCAGTCTCTCAGTCATGCCAAGAGAGGAGGTGCCACTTCCCCAAATATGAATGATGATATAGAAGTTCTTGCTGCTAGCTTGCCCTTGTATAGCCACAACTACAAGGCTTGGACCCCAGTTTCCTGGTCAAGTCAGTGGAGGAGTGGCATTCCCTCTCTACCTCAAACACTGAGGATAGAGCTGGGGCCAAGGTTCCATGAGTCACTCTGTTTATCAGACACTTCTACCTCACTTCCTCCCAGACTGTATTTTTCACTCTAGCTGTTGTTGCCCTAACCAGCTTCACAAAGATGTAACTGTGCTTTGCTTCAGATGCACCACATGGCTCTTATTTTTACCCTGGGACTTCTCTACCACTGCTGTGTTAGACTTCTGATGGAACCCATCCAGTCATTCCAATGCAAGAACAAATCTGGAGAGTGAGGGAGCAACCTTTGACTCTTACAAAATGGATCTTAATGAAAGCTCAGAAGCACATCCTTGGATTGATGTTTCCTCCTTTTCTATTCACTTTTCCTGCCCCCCACTTCTGTTCCTTAGAGTTATTTCCTATAATCTACCCTGATTTAAGCCCCCATTTCAGGCTCTAATTTGGGGGTAATCTAGGCTAATACACATTGCCTTTGTACCTGGCCTCTGACCTGCTGTTTCCCTGATCATGAAGTATAAAAAGCCCCACAGTCTAAGAGTCTGGGTTCCTTTCCCCAAGTCTGACACTTGGGCCGTGCAAGATTTCACAGCGATGTTCCAAATGTGGTGCATGATGGGGAGCCCGTACCTGTTCCTGTTCCCGTAAAGGTCTGGTGTGCATTCTGCTTGGTCATATACCATTGTTTGCACTACACCATTGTTACAGTGCCTGAAGCATGCTGATGCTGCTGGTGCTTCAGCAGACTCCCAAGCATAGTAAGGGAGAAAAAAATCTCCGTCTTGGTATGATGCTCATCTTTGATGGCCTGACAGCCAATATTACAAAGTGCTTTAATGTAACAGCATTTTCCCCAAGGGCACATGGTGGTGGAGTGACTGAATTTGGAAAGATTTCTAGCTTCACTCATATACAGTGAAAAAGGGATCAGAGACACAACTAGTCTAGACATGGGTTCCCAGCCAGGAAAGGAGAATTAAGTAGAACTGTCTGGAGCTGATATTTAGCTGACATGTATCAATATGGCCACATCGGTTGTAAAAATACTGATCCCTTTCTTATTGTTTGGTAAACTGAATTGCTATAGCCCCAAGCTGTTTGAATACCTCCCTCCCCTGGGATCTCCTGGAAAGCTTCATGATCCAGCAAAGGCTACCTGAGGTCTCTGAGATCCTACTCCAACATTATGGCTGATGTCTGTTCTTACTGCTCAGTGATCATGCTGTACTGGTGGTTAAGTATTTTTAATATCATCCCTGAAAATGTAGGCAGTTAGTCTCTGGGTGCTCCCCTACTCCCCCTACAACTTGATTAGAACGTTCCTACCTGTCTCTGATCCTGTTAACCAGGAGCATCACTGTGAGAGGATCCTTATTGGGGTAGCCTCAGATACAATAGTTGGGCTGAAGAGACCAGATGGTGGGCCATGAAGTCACATGATATAGTCAATTTTGTCATCCACTAACCAGAAGCCGTCTGTTCTTAATTACACAGTAGGACGTATGCTCCCTCCTGTCATGGCCTTGTCCCTTATTATTATTGATATTCTCACCAAATGATCCAAAGGCTTTTCAGACTTTCATATGTGAATGACTCCTTAGTATGTACCTCTAACCCAGATCACTCTCCAGAATTTGACTTCTATGATGAAAGTTTCCACCTAAATATGTGACTCTCAAAAGGGCTTGTTGTTTCTTTACCAGTCAAATCTCTCAGCTCTGGCCCTTGCCTTGCTTGACAAATGCCAGGTGGGAATGATGATTCCAAGTAATCTTCGTAAAAAGGGAAGAAAAGCAAACCCAATTTTTGTCAGAATTGTCAAGTCTCAAACATCATTGGAAACCACTATCAATATCTGCTGATCCTTGACATCTGTAGAGCTCAAATTCTTCATAAAGCTCTTGCCATCATCTCGATCAGGAAAGGCAAACCATGCAACTTAGTTTCCCAGACACAACTTGGCCAATTCAATTACAGAGAAACATCATCTGGCTTGTGCAATGTTCCCTGCTGTCTTCCAGTGATTAGCAAATGGATTAGTGGACAACTTCCAGGATAGAAGTGTCATCAACTACCAAAATGACATCTTAATTTATTTACATTACCTGATCTAGCCTTGGAGATTGTAAACTACCAGCAATGATAGTACTTCTAGGAAAACACTGAAATGTGTTTTTAAGACTTTGACCATGTCATATTCTCTTCAACAATGCAGCTATGTCATGCCAAAGTGTCAGTGTCCTTTAAGAGGGAACTGTCAAGGGAATGCAGAAATGAATGGAATTCACTAGATATTACTGGCAATATTTTTCATTGCTTCAGCCTTCTCACTTCAAGTACTTGAACAACAAGAAGGGAATTGTTAGTTCCAGTTATAGCTATAATCTTTCAGAAGCCAGTGACCCTCCAATCCTATGGTACTCTGCACCAAGCCAGGTGGCATTAGTCCTTACTCCACCAACGCCACAGATTGAATAATTCTCACCCACAAGAGGAGAATTTCTGCCTTATACTCACTACTCTTGGAGACTGCTCTCAACAGAAGTTGATTACCCTGCATGGAAATGAGAGCTATTAGCTATCTAAACTACCTTTGAGACACAGAAATACCATCTTCAAGAGAGTGTACTGCTTGCTAGTACAGTAAGGCTACAGAGCCTGAAACATCTCTGAAAACCCAACCCAGAGCAGGTGAGTCAGGCTGCCTCACTGCCATCAAGCAAATCTTATTCTCAGGCACTTGAACTTCACAGCAGTCCAGTGGTAGATACAGTAAATAGCATAAGTAGCAAACAAGCACTTCTGTGGTTTAAATCTTAGCCCAAATTCAGAAGTGTTCAGTGGTGTATAGTTCTGAATGTGGTGGTTGGGGAATGACCATCCAATTGTAGTCATTGTACATCATCCTGATTGGACACTTAGTCAAAACTTTGAGCTGATGTATCTATCTGTGACATGCTTGCTGAGGACTTGCTCCCTCAGTTCAGTTATTAAATCCCTCTGGGACATCCATGCTAGACTTAAATTTCCAATCTGATCAACTGGTAATGGTAGAAATCCCCTCAAGCTGTGTAACACCCCTGTTCCCATTTAATTCTTCATTGATTCAATTCAACTCAATTCAGTTAATTCAATTTAACAAATATCTGTTGATGCCTACTTTGTATCAGGGACTATCTTAGGCACAAAACATATAGGGATAAACAGGGCAGGTAAGGGTCTTCTTTTTCATGGAGCTTATGTGTATGTAAGCTTCCTGTTTACTTGTTCTTGACATCAGACTTACTTTTGTGTCTAAGCTAGAAATAAAAACTCAGTGAATATTTGTAAAATGAATAAATCAAACTAGAGTCCTTTATGAACATATATATGTATATTTTGTATGTGTATGTATAATTTTTTATTTAGCTATCAATGACAGAAGGAAAAATAAGAAAACTCCATGAAACTACCTTACCATTAACTGTATTAAATATTCAAATGATCACAATTCTTCCACATTTTATTGAGACGCTAAGAAACAATAAATTTTGTTTTCAGGGCATTTGCTTTAGTAACCAGATTTATATTGACAAACTAAAGTCTTTTTCAGGTAATTTTCTCCTCAATTACATGTACAATTCAGATAAAAAGTGGTTCTTTTCCACCTAATTGACCATTAAAAGCTTCTGTTATTAGATCTATTTAGCCAAGGGAAATCTGGCTAATTAGGGGAGAATATTAATTCTTTTCTTCCTTAGTAAGGTTATGCAGAAACTTATTGCCATATTAAGATTATGTATAAAAACACACTGAATAAAGATTGAAAATCTTATATTTTGAATATCAACCCCATAAAGTGCAAACAATTACATGCAATACACAAATCAACAAATTTGTTCTCAGAATAGTCAAGAAAGGAAGCTTCTGAGTGACATTTTATTCCTGAAGACAAATTGTCATCCTTTTCCAGTTTCCAATGAGATTAAAATCTATATAAAATCTATTGCTGTGCTCTTTCCTCCAGTCAAGTGAAATTCTAGTACATTTTTAACTGAATTGAGACTTCTCTTTAAGCCTGTGCCCACAAACTGGAAATCTATTTAGAAAATGATTAGATATATTTAATCAGCGAAAGTAGTTGGGAATACTGTCTGGAGCACACATTTTCCATTTTACTCTCCATTCCATTTGGCCTGCTACAAAGGAACTTACAGGAATTTTTTTTTTTTTTTTTTTTTTTTTTTTAAGAATAAAACATTTACATATGCTGAGGAGATGCACAGGATTTAGTGGTACCTATTGTGAATATACAGGAGAAGTCAGGCCCTAAGAAGGAAGGAATTTAAGGGGCACCTGGGTGGCTCAGTCCATTAAGCACCCTACCTCCGTTCAGCTCATGATCTCAAGGTTCATGAGCTGACAGCTCAGAACCTGGATCCCACTTCAGACTCTGTCTCCCTCTTGCTCTGTCTCTCTCCCCCTCCCCCCGCCTCTCTCGGTCTCAAAAATAACTACACATTTAAAAAAATAAAAAAAAAAAAAAAAAGAAGGAATTTAAAAATCAGGTGAACCAAAAATACTTATTAAACCAAATGCTACTAAAATACCAAAGCTTAGATCATTGATGCACATTGATCCTTAACTTCAACTTTCATATCATTCATTTTTGAGATTTACAAAAATGGCATTATAGATGACTAACCAAACTGGCAATCATTTTGTTTTCAAGTTCAGAGATTTTTCTCATTGCATTCCAATTCTACTCTTGACTCTATTACTGATTTTCCTACTTAGGCTGTGTAAGAAAAGGTATAAACTGAAAACTCTTTATCAAGTATTTGAAATCTGATCTGTTCTGCAGAAGTTGGAGGTTAAGATGAAAGACGCAAGACTTAAACATAATTTTGGTGCCATTGAAAAAAATGAAAGGTTTATTGAAAAGATTCTTTGGAGTTCAAAATATCTCTTTTAAGAAATGTGATTAAATACGTAAAACTGAGCCAAAAATAAATTACTAAATTAAAAAGATGGCTTCTAATAAAACATATTAAATTCTCTTACCTGCTGCACTAAACTCTGCAAAAATATCTTTATTTGTTTGAGGCTTCCCATCTGGATCAATGTCCATGATAGTACGCCATAATTCAGAGAATCTGGCTCGTTTTTCTTTGGGCATGTATATTCCATGCCACAGTGCTTTCAGCATGTAGTCAATATTGATCAGAATTTGCCCAATTCTGGTATCATAATAAGCTGGTGGTAATTGACAAGAAGAACTCTGATCATAATTAGCTTCTAAACTGATTGAGGGAATTTGATTAAAGCAATAAATTCCAACAGCCAACTCCCTTAAAATTTGATGAACTTCTCTATAGTCTAAGAGGGCAACAGGGTCCACAGGAGTCAGAAGGATTGCGGTGGAGAAACTGACATTATTCATTTGACTCATAATTCCACATGGGATGTCCAACTGAGAGCGGACATCATCTTTGGCAGACAACCAGCTGACTAAGGCAGTAGTTAGCAACTCTTGTACTTCACTCCGATCATATTTTTCAAAAAAAACAGAAGCATTTCTCTGTATGGATAAGTTTTCCAGGTAGGTTTCTTCATCTTGAATTTGATCAAATCTAGGTAATCCTTTTTTGGGCAATCTTAACATTTCTAATTAATTGTAGGTGTCCTTTCTGAAGTTTCTGCAATGACTAAAAAGAAAAAGGCAATGAAATTTGTCATGGTAATGAAGCTAGATTTCTCGAGAAATAAATCTGCACCTTTATTAGGTTGTTTCATGATCAACCATTACATTTTCAGTCTTGTTTTAATAACATTTTTAACAATTGAGGTAACAGTTGTCATACAATATTATAATAGTTTGAGGTCTACAACACAACGATTCAATATTTGTAGATATTTTGAAATGATCACAATAAGTCTAGCTAACATCAACACCATACATAGTTACAAAATTGTTTTTTGTGATACCTACTTTTAAGATTTGCTATCTCAACAACTTTTCAAATATGCAATGCAGTATTAACTGTAGTTGTCATGCTGTACATTACATCCCCATGACTCATTTATTTTATAACTGGAGGTCTGTACTTTTGACTCCCTTCAAACTTCACCTACCCCCCAACCCTCTCCTCTGGCAACCACCAATCTGTTCCCTGTATTTATGAACTTGTGTGTGTGTGTGTGTGTGTGTGTGTGTGTGTGTGTGTTTTAATTCTACATATAAGTGAGATCATACAGTATTTGTCTTTCTGTCTTATTTCATTTAGCATAATGCCCTAAAAGTCCATCCATGTTGTTGCAAATAGCAATATTTCATTCTTTTTTATGGCTGAATATTGTTGCACACATTACCCACATTTTCTTTATCCATTCATCTACTGATGGACACTTACGTTGTCTCCATATCTGGACTATTGTAAATAATGCTACAGTGAAGATGGGGGTGCATATATCATTTTGAGTTAGTGTTTTAATTTTCTGCAGTTAAATACCCAGAGGTGGAATTGCTGGGTCATATGGTAGTTCTATTACAATCTATTTTCAATCTTAAGCTAATTGCACCATAAGAAAGTTGAAATTTGAGTTAAAATAAAATAATAAAACTTTTAACCTTGAGGCACCTGCGTGGCTCAGTTAAGCATCCTACTCTTGATTTCTGTTCAGGTCATGATCTCATGGTTTGGGAGACTGAGCCCCATGTAGGGCTCTGTGCTATCAGAGCAGAGCCTGCTTGGGATTCTCTCTCCATTATCTCTCTGCCCCTTCCCACGCATTCTCTCTCTCTCTCTCAAAACAAATAAACATTAAAAGAAAATGCCTTTAACATTAATCATGTTCTGCTTTTCAAAAGAAGTCAAAAGACACTAAGAAGTATGTCAAAAAGAAATGTTGATAGAGAAGCTACTGTTGCGTATCTATTCCTTTTTTGTTGGAGAAGGCTTTTTGTAGATTTGTTTTGTTTTCAGTTTTTTTTTAAAGCAAGAAAATAAAGACCTGCTTAAAAGAAAAGGAAAGACAAGAAGAGCCTGCTTAACTTTCTGCTTCTATGTAACTAAATGCCTTTCTGTTCCTGGAAAAATAATGATCATAAGCACTATTTTTTGAGCATCTACTATTTGTCCAGTTCTTTCTACATAGTATTTTATTTATTTCATTTAATTGGCCCTTCTTATATAGTGATTCTCAACATTTAGCCTGTATCGAAACCTCTAGGGCTTGTTAAAACAGGTTGTTGGAACTTGCTGTAGAATTTCTGATTCAGTCGGTTGGAGTGAGCCAGGGAATCTGCATTTCTGAAAGATTAGAAATGATGTCGATACTGCTAATTCGGGCAGGACACTTGGAGAACCCAGCTCTTTGAGATAGGCGTTGGTATCCCCACTAGGTAGACGCAGAAATGGAGACTAGGAAGTTTACAGAATGTGCCTATGGTTTCATACCTTCGAAATCAGAGCCAAGCCAGGTTTGTCCAAGACCTATGCCCACATGGACGAGAGAAAAAGGCAAGGACAAGGGAAGGGAAGGGAAGAAACCTACTTTGAAATGATTGTTTTCTTGTCCAGGAGAGGGAGACTGCATCCACACTGGTCCTTAGAATATTCCTGGAGGCCAGGGACGGTGGCCGTCTCGAATGGCTTCTCCCTGGGCCAGAATCCACCGTCCGGAGCCCCGCGTGGGCGAGAGCAGGGGGGAACCGCTGCGGGTGGGATCTGAAGGCACTCTCCCTGAAGAGACTCCCTGCGGAGGGCTGCTTGCCCAGCGCACTCTGTCGACCCTCCCGGGCGTCCTCTGCTTCTAGCGGGAGATCTGCGTGTGGAAGCCGGTAGTTCTGGCGCGAGGATAGCCCGGCCGCGCCGCAAGGGGGCGCCTGTGTCCGCCCGTGCGTAGGGCCTACCCGCGCGTAGGGCCTTCCCCTGCTGGGCCGTCACACGGCACTGCTGAAATTTCCCGTACAGGTGTCCCGGCCCCTCCCTTCTTTAAAACTCAGTCCCGCTGCGTGTTCTGGGCACCGTGCTTCCCCATTACTTTTCCCTTTCACGATTTGTCTTTATGAAAACACAAAACCAGAGTGGCAGAGATGAAGGCTCCAGGCCCCGAAGGAGTCCTGAGTTGGAATCCTACCTCCATCATCATTCTTTCAGTCAGCAAATATTTATGGAACGTTTATTATGAGCCAGGCACTGTGCCAGGAGTTGGAGACCGCTGGAGGGCAGGACAGACACAAAACCTCAAGGTGCTTCCAGTTACACAGATGATCATACAAGTATTTTGAAACAGGGTGATAATGTGAGATGTAATGATAGCACATGAAGGAAGGCTAACCAAGACCAGGGGCTCGGAAGGGGTGCCCAGAGGAAGTGATATTTTAAGCTGAGCCTGGAAGATGAAAAAGAGCTATCCAAGTGGAGTTGGAGAAATAGCTTTCCAGATACGGGGCACAACAGGTGGTGAAGAATCCAGTTGAGAAGAAAGTTGAACTTTTTGAGAAACCAAACAAAACCTTGGTTAAAGAACTAGAGAGACGTGGGCACAAAACTGGCCATAGAGGCAGATGAGGGCCAGATCACCCGGGTCGCTGAGTTGATGATCCTGAGCTTCATTGTAAAAGTTTAGGCTGGGTTGGTGGCAGTAGATGCTAGGTACAGACCAGCGCGGTGGCAGCGGAGATGCAGCGCTGTGGATGGATTCGAGAAATAATGAAGTGGCAACAGACTGAATGGGGGTTGAGTGTTCAAAAAGAGAGTGGTTGTCCAGGTGGCACCCAAATTTGTCAGGAGAAATGGGAGATCAAGGCAAGATTAAGAGTTCAGCTGTGGACATACTGACCTTGATATATTTGTAAGAGAACCCAAGTAGAGATGCCATATATGCTGTAGATATACAACTCGGGTTAGAATGGCAGCCTGCAGTAGATGCATACATTTGGGCAGTCTTACGGTGACAAAAGCCAAGGGGGTGGCTGAAATTATTGAGGGAAAGAACTGAGAAAAAAAGCTCAGAACCTAGGATGGGAGACCTGAGAAATTTAATATTTAAAGGTTGGGTGGAGAGGATGGAGTTACCAAAGAACACAGAGACAGCTGTCATGAAAACCAAGATTAGTCACAGAAGCCAAGAGAAGTGTTTTGTGAATAGGGGAATGCCCAACTTCATTGGCTGTTGCTGCTACCTCAAGGGGGATAACTCAACTTTTCCACCGAGTTTGCCAACAAGGTGGTTTTATAACATTTGGGGGCAGAATTTCTTAGTCCAACCATGTCATTATTTCAGCTGCTATGGAGGTAGTATTAAAAATTTATGATTGCTGTTCAGGGCAGGGGATGTGAAAAAAATCACTGCTTCTTTAAGAGATTTGCATGTTTGCACTTATGAACAATGTATGTAAATTCTTCTACTTAAAAGTTTTTTTGCTCAGGTACCTAGATGGTTTGTTCCAACTGTTTCAAATCTTGGGAAAAATTGTTTAAGGACTAACACAGATCCTCATCCCAGGCTTATGGAATTTAGTAGTAAGAAGGTTCTAAAAAGAAATCAGGCCCTCTGAGGAATAAACAAAACAAAACACCTACACACAAGTATTCTGCTGGAGATGACCTGGAAATTCCCTACAGATTCAACTGGATCAATACATGTAAAGCTCATAAAGTAGTGCCTGCTTACATAGTCATCACAATATAGATGATAGATCTTTTTAGTGTTGAACTATATTGTTATTATTAAAAATTGTTACTATATTCAAATCTAGGCCGCTAGGCAAACCTCTTAGTTTATCTACTTCTGATAAAGAGCAATGTCAGTTTGGTGCTCAGGACCACATAGATACTGGAAGTTGTCTGCCTTCAGGTAAAGGGATGAAAGCCATTAAAGTAGTATTTAAATATGGTTTAGACATTGCATTTACCAGGGGATAAATTCAGGGCATGTGAAAGTGTCCGACAGACTTCTGTTTGTCAGTATCCTGAAACTGCTTTCCCACTAAGATTAAAAGAATCGAAGTACTCTGAACAGATCCAGAAAGGGTGTCAGCCCTAATTGGGGATAGACGCCAGTGACCTTGGTATGGTGGTCACAACTGACTAATGTGGGTGGATGTAAGGCTGGAATGGAGCTGAAAAGGTGGAGAGGGTGGAGTATGGATAGGAGGCAAGAGATGGTAAGCAGAGGAAAATACAGAACTAGGTATGTGCATTTTACATTGGTTAGACCAGACCCCTTTAAACGTTGATAGGAAGGATCCTATAAAAGAGGGGCTGACGAAACACGCAAGGGTTGGGATACAGAAAGCAGGTGGAGGCACAGCTTTTTGATGGGTGGATGGACACATTTCTTGTCCTGATGACTTTGATCTGTGAAAAGCTCAGGTCATGAGCTGAGAATGGGGCAAAGAGAGGAAGGCACAGATGTGTGGGACAGGAGAATGCTTAAAACAGTCACAAGTTCTGACTGAGAAAATGAGCTGCCTAAAGAGATGTAACAGAAGTACCAAGTATTGCTCAGGAGTGTGAATCTCAAGCAAATTGCTTAGCTTCTGTAAACCTGAGTTCTCTCTTCTGCCAAAGAAGGCCCTGTTTAAGCCAGGCCCCTGACGAAAATGACAAATTGAGTTATTTCTGGGTGTAGCTACCATGACAAGAGTCAGTAAAAGCTGCCTTCTTTTGTTGCTGGTGGGACATTACCATGTAAGAGCTCAAAGCAATGTTGATATCACAGTTTAAAACATCCCAACTATTCTTTCAAGTATTCTCTTTTTCTCGTCAATTTGACCAACTTGGTTATATTAAGCTATATAGTTAAATATAAATTCATGTAATGAACCTTAAAACCATTACATTATATAATAATAAAGCAGCTGAGTGTTTTATTTTTACATAATCATCATTCAGTAAATGTTGTTACATTGTGAAATATTATGTTTTAATCTCCTTTTCAATAGAAAGGTTTTCTAAGGAAATGACCTGGAGCCTTTCACATTTATCAGATGCCTTTTCGTTATTCTTTTCCATTTTTGCAATTCTGGATCCAAACTGCATGGCCCGTTTCGGCAGAAGAGGAGAGGTTGTTAAGCCAAGTTCCACTGCTGCAAGACGCAAAATTAGTTTTTCACCAATTCCACGGGGCAAAGTCAAGTTTGCCTTCTCCCAAACTGGTAGGGAATTTAGAAAGGAGACGACATTTTCATCCAGGAAAGGAAATCTAAAATAAATAAACATAACCACTACATAAAAAAACCCAATTTGTTATGATTATTTCTTTTGCATTTTATTCAATGTTAAAATTTATAGCATCAAATTAATTTTTTATGGCACTATTTTTCTCAATTAAAAATATTCTGGTTATTTACACAATTTCACACCTAAAATTTAATCACACTGACAAATGTTTCATGTGACTAATTTTAATACATATACTACAAAATAAATTTTGCCTGAAAAAATAAATACATTAGGCCTATGGTAAGAAATAATCACAAAATGTTTCACAAGGAATCTTTAGCAGTGCCTTGAAAACAAGTATGGTCTTAGGTCAATTATTCCATCTGTGTTTGTTCTTTATCATAAAAAAAGAGAATGAATATGAGATCAATATAGAAGCACTCTATAATCCTGAAATTGTGAAACGTTTACTTATGGTAAAATCTTACAGTATCAAAATTATTTAATTACATTCAACCCATTTAAATGGTGACAAATCAGTATAACAGAATGAAGTACTAGATTTAAAAAACTAACTTTCGGGGCGCCTGGGTGGCTCAGTCGATTGAGCGTCCGACTTCACCTCAGGTCACGATCTCGCGGTTCGTGAGTTCGAGCCCCGCGTCAGGCTCTGGGCTGATGGCTCAGAGCCTGGAGCCTGCTTCCGATTCTGTGTCTCCCTCTCTCTCTGCCCCTCCCCTGTTCATGCTCTGTCTCTCTCTGTCTCAAAAATAAATAAACATTAAAAAAAAAATTTAAAAAAATAAAAAACTAACTTTCTGCCCTTTGGCTTCCCTGATTTCCTAGAAAATTCTGTGTTGTTTTGTTTTGTTTACTTTTTTTTCTAAAAAAATTTTTTTTAACATTTATTCATTTTTGAAAGACAGAGAAAGATAGACCATGAGTGGAAGAGGGGCACAGAGAGAGGGAGACACAGAATCTGAAGCAGGCCCCAGACTTTGAGCTGTCAGCACAGAGCTGACACGGGGCTCAAACTCACGAACTGAGATCATGACCTGAGCTGAAGTCAGATGGTTAACCTACTGAGCCATCTAGGCGCCCCTAAAATACTTTAATACTCTCCTGCCAATTCCTTAATATGCAATACTGTTACAGTAGTGTTTCTGTTTTATTAAATTTTATCCTAGCTCCAGTAGAGAGACTGGAAAAGGTAAGGCATTCGTCATATGAAATATTTTATAAAAATGAATTAATCGCAAAAGCAAATCTAGATATAGCATAATCTAATCAATTGATCGCTGAATTAACAGCATGCCAAATGCATAATAAATAATAAATAAATAAATAATAAATAAAAGTATAATAATTTAGTAATAAATTATTTATATCCACCCACTATCAGGGTATTTGTTAAATCACAAT
This sequence comes from Leopardus geoffroyi, assembly GCF_018350155.1. Classification (NCBI taxonomy): domain Eukaryota; kingdom Metazoa; phylum Chordata; class Mammalia; order Carnivora; family Felidae; genus Leopardus; species Leopardus geoffroyi. Next base: position 176,937,604 of record NC_059328.1, on the reverse strand, counting down.
TCTCTATTAGCTGCTTAAACATTCCTCATATGCACTTTTACCTGAGAGTATCATATGGGGCCTTTAGAATTAACTGTTCTCTGGGGCGCCTGGGTGGCGCAGTCGGTTAAGCGTCCGACTTCAGCCAGGTCACGATCTCGCGGTCCATGAGTTCGAGCCCCGTGTCTGGCTCTGGGCTGATGGCTCAGAGCCTGGAGCCTGTTTCTGATTCTGTGTCTCCCTCTCTCTCTGCCCCTCCCCCGTTCATGCTCTGTCTCTCTCTGTCCCCAAAAAAATAAACGTTGAAAAAAAAAAAATTTAGAATTAACTGTTCTACTAAATAAAATAAATTCCCTTTTCTCTGACCTACCTGAAATAAAGGACTGAATATTGCTCTCTCTCAAATATACACACCCTTCAAAAGGAAAATATTTTTATAGTTTTTATACTGTGGTATATATTTAAATTACATAATATATATAAGAAACTGAAATAGAGGTAAGAAATGGTGAAGTGTTAGAGTAGGTGTATTATGATGTTCTCACAAAGCTGATTTGGACTCCCTGTTCTTGCATGCTGTACCCTTTTAATAAACTACCACTTAATAAATTAACCCACTTGAATAAACTTCTGCTTTTTATAACTATAACACATTTTTTTTTATCCTTAATAATTTAAAAAGTTATTCTCAAGCACTTGTTCACTACCACCATAAATATACTGTTAGGTAAAAATAAACCCCTGAATTTAAAAAAAAGTATACATATGTAAATGCCTTGATCTCTTGGCAAGTTTTAGGTAACCTGCAACATATGACCAAACTGAGTTCAAAACACACATAGCAGAGGGGAATCCAGTTCTGGAACCAGCATTTACATCAGCATGGATCTAGCATGCATATATGTCCCTAGAGACAAAGCTGGGTTTTCTAACACTGGAGGGCAAAACGTGGGGGTAGGGCCTATGCTCTTGCTGGGAGGAAAGTAAACATTTACAACAAAACCAAACCCATTAAATACTTTCTCTCAGCATTTCACTACCTCGGTTTTATAGTCTTTTTTTGCTGTGGTACTAATAACAGTCATGCCAAGACATTCCTTACAGAATGAGCTCTGGACAACAAGTGCTCTTCTGGCTGCCCCGCCCACCCCACTCTCCCTCTGACTGACGGTGTTTGTAATATAAAGCCAACATATTATTGTTGCTACTGTTACTCATTTGAGTGGTCTCCAAAGAAAAGGAACCTAAAATTCTCCACAGGCTAATGTTTTGTTTGTTTGTTTACAAAATTACCCACAACACTTAATCTGAATTACCTTGCTTCTTTTCCATGATCACCAATAACTCTGTCATCACGACCAAGATTTCTAGAGGAAATTCGACCCAGTTCCATCTCGATTTCCTTATTTAATCCTTCCATTCCATGGGTCTGAAAGCGGACACGGTGACGAGAATAACCTGCAAGTTGCTCATCAGCACCGATTCCAGTAAGAACCACCTGTAACGGTTTACAGAAATCCATATTTATGATATATGATAAAGACAAAAGCAAAGCTTAAAAAATTAAAATCTCAAAAATAACATCTTCAGACAAAAAACACACGGCAAGTCATAAAGTAGTAAAATATGCCCAATTTTTTAAAAAGTCTTCTATGTTGCATTGTAGATTAAATGCAATTAAAATACGCTATGTTCTTGCAATCTAAATGCTAATAGCTTTAAAGGGTAAAAATTAGGTCTTAGAAATTCTTCGAGTAGACATTCTGTGCCATACCTTTGCGCTGCTCTGATATGATTTTGCTTCGTCCTGGGTCACTAACCAACCAATTCCTCTAGAAGCAAACCAGACTGCACAGCCAATGCTATCGTCCAACACTGTATCCAAGGGCTGAACCAAGTGGCATATTCGAGTTCTTCTTAATTCTTGCAGTTCTTCCAGAGAAACATTAATTTCAACAAAATTCCAAGTCCGGGAAGGGTTAGCAGCCTGTAGTTCCTTCAGTCCCACTCTTCCTGAGATACGATCTGGTACACTGAATTGTTTATCAGAACTATCATCATCGTTACCAGCAGCAGCAGCAGCAGCAGCAGCATTTTTAGAGGATTCTTCAGAAGGCATTTCACAATGATTTTTCTGTTTTTTCCTCTTTTTGTTAAAACCAGTTAGTATGGTCTTTTCTTTAGTCATGAATGCCACATTAAGAAGGTCAATGGGTTCATCTAAAGGTACATGATGGTCAGCAAGGGCCGCAATAACCATGGAATCAATACCCCCAGAAAACAGGATTGCAACATTTGCTTTCCTATCACAACTTTTCAAAACCTCACTTTGTGTCAGGTTTTCACCCCTAGGTAAACATAAGACACGTCTCTTCACTGCGATACTCAGCACATCAATGAACTGCTGAACTACTTCCTTCATGTGTCCATCAGTAAGAAAGACCTGAAGCGTTTCCCTGGTAGGTGGGACACTAGCAATGTTACTGCAATGAATCTCAAATGGAGCTTGTGGCAATGTCATATTTAAAGGAACAACAGGTTCTTTAAGATAGAGTTTGGCTTCATTTGCTACCACTGATACAAATGTTGGCAAGTTTGCTGAAATTTGAGTCAGGCTATTAACACATTCTTTGATAACATTCTCCCTAGAAATACATTTCCAAGGGTACAATTTTAAAACCACAGATTCAGAAATGGAAGGAGACTTGAGATCAATTCTAAAAATTCCAGATGCTGGAACTTCTTGCCACTGGTTGGCCACTCCAGATGTTTGGGCACCAACTGAAGAGAGGCAGAAACTCTTGCCCAAATTACTAAAATGCCAAAGCAAGCTACGGCGACCAAAAAAATCCCTACCAAACCATAAATGATGACTAGATGCTTGGTAATATATAAAAGACCAAGGACCCTGGACTTCTGAGAAGAGTGACAAAATATCAGATTCAGTCTTACAAGAGGAAAGATAATTAAACATTACTTGGGTATCATTTTCTTCAGCTTCAACCTTTATGCCACTAAAGACTTCTCCATTCCACAGGAACACATTGCCTCTTTCATCTTCCACAGGCTGGGCAGTCAAAACACCTCTTAAGTGAAGGACATGACCAGAAAATAAACACTGGTAGCTAACATCAGACTTTAACAACTGTTTACTACTGTTGGGTCCCCGTCGGTTAAGATTATACAGTAAATCCCCTTTCAAATCTTTGCTGAAATGCTCAACAGAAAAGCTTACAGAACAGCAAATGCCACACATTGTTATGTGAAATCAAGTTATTTCCTGATAAAATAAAATGTTACTTCTTGATTTTGGTCTTCTCTGAGTTTTCTATTTCTTGGTATTCTTTTTTCAGTTCATCCAATATATCTGTGGGGGGAGGGGAGAAGATACGTCAAGTAAAATAAAAATTCTTGGACCTTCACCTAGTAATTCATAGAGCAACATAGGCTACTTACCAAGATCAAAGCACTTGAGTATATGCACTGTGTTAGTGTGAATAATCATTTACAACAGGCTTCTGATGACAATGTTTAACTTTTAGGAAAATAATTTCCATTTATTAAATGCTTACTTTGGCCTAGGCACTGGACTATGAACTTTATACATCCCTTCCTATTTATTTCTTTAATTAAGAATTTTTTTTAACTTTTATTATTTATTTTTGAGAGACAGGAAGAGAGTGAGGGAGAGGGGCAGAGAGACAGAGAGAGGGAGACAGAATCCAAAGCAGGCTCTAGGCTCCAAGATGTCAGCACAGAGCCCCACGCAGGCTTGAACTCAGGGGCCATGAGATCATGACCTGAGGCAAAGTTGGATGCTTAACCAAAATGAGTCACCCAGGTTCTCTTTTCCCTTTCTTGTTTAAATCCCACAAAGCTTTTAAGTCCCAAAGTAATTCACTCAAAGTCATAAAAGGAGAAAGTTGTAGAAAATTTTCATACCTAGATCTATCTAAAATACTACAGCACACATTAATAATTATGGCTTTCTAACACTCTTCGGCTAACTTGAAGAAAACTAAACCACAACATTAATCTTACTTATATCTATATCACCATCCAATCTTCAGATATAGATTTAAACATTCAGATAGACAATATAATTTAGGCACTACTATTATTTTTTTTTTTTTATTTTTTTTTATTAAAAAAAAAAAATTTTTTTTTAACGTTTATTTATTTTTGAGACAGAGAGAGACAGAGCATGAACGGGGGAGGGGCAGAGAGAGAGGGAGACACAGAATCGGAAACAGGCTCCAGGCTCTGAGCCATCAGCCCAGAGCCCGACGCGGGGCTCGAACTCACGGACCGCGAGATCGTGACCTGGCTGAAGTCGGACGCTTAACCGACTGCGCCACCCAGGCGCCCCAAGGCACTACTATTATTTTCTACAGAAAGCCTAGAAAAGACTTTCCATGCATTTCTATATAATATACCAAATAAACTTACTTTTGCTTTCAGAAAGCATTTCTGTTCGGTCTGCAAGAAAGAATATGTTGCTGTTCTGTTGCTGCCTATATACTTTCTGCAAAACATAATTTAGGCTAATATTATGATTTGATCTAAAAAGTGTTATGTCAAAACTCTGAATCCTTTTAGTATATATTCCTGAACTTCAGTAACGTATATTCAGAACAATACCTTAGCAAATTACAGGTAAACAAAAGTCACCCATTATTCTACCATCTAGAAATTGCTACCATTAACACCGAAGTGAAATGTTTTCTCTGTATATACCATATCAATTTTCTTCAACAAAAAAGGCTCTTATTATAAATACAGATTTATTACTTGCTTTTATCAAGGAACAACATATTGGGAACAGTTTCTGTTATCAATAAACATTCTTTTACAACATTATTGTATGGGTATAACATTACAGTTTATTTGGTTAAGTCTTCATGTTTTACACATTTAAGGTATAACCAACTTTAGAAATCAAAGTTGTAATGAATTTCTTTGTAACTAAATCTTTGTATAATCCCATGATTCATAAGTATCAATTCCTATAAGGGGAACTACTGGGTCAAAATGCTACATAGTTTTAAGGCTTTGATATACTCTGCCAACTTGCCCTCTAGAAAGTTTGTATCAGTTGTGACTTAAGTTCTAAAATTCCTTTAAGTGACAATATCAGAAAGGGCTAACCAACCTGTCAGTATCAAATATTTTAAAGGGCTCAAAATAATTTCTTCCTGAACTTTAAAATGTAATTTTTGACAGTATTACTACACATAAAGCAGTAGCTTGCTTGTTTATAGATACATTAATGGAATTGTCATTAAATAACCATGTTAAATATTTAGCAGATTCGTGTAAAAAATGTGAGGAAGAGAGAAGCAATTTATCCTTTTTGTTTTTCAACAACTATCCACATTCACTTAAAGGCATAGTCTCCTTAGTATATTTTAAGGTTATTTATTTCAAAAGAAAACACCAAATTCAAGTATAAAATAAATACCATTAGTGATTACATTGTATAATTAGTACCTTTTGGTTCAAAGGTTATGTGAATTGTATATGATGGGAATAAAATATTATCAACTATAATTAACATATAAGTATGTATGTGTATAAAATCTTGGACACTTTTCACTTTTGCAATGTAACTAAAAAGAATGCTGACAACTTGCAAATTTTAATGTAAATATAAATCTTAGATATAATTCTTGTAACTTTAGTATATAGTTAATATAATCAAACTCTCCCACATACAATTCAGAATTACTCTAATAACTCACCCTGTTCTTCTTCAGGTTAGAAAGTTCATCCACAACAATTTTTTGTTCTTTAATCTATTGAAATAAAAGAAAAACTTCTTAAATCAGAGGCTATCAAGTATGTTCAATTGAGGGCCCTTTAAAATTGGAGATGGGATATGGGATTATAATTTACTGACTATCCAAATGGGCAGTCTGTGAACATATAGATTCTTTCCAACAGCAGTGTGTGAGGGTGCGCCTGGGGGAAAGTTGAAAAAGGAAACAGTGATTATACTTGATAGGTGTCAGAAAGCCCACTGAACCCAGACAGAGGGTTTAGTGTTGGTAACCAGCATTCATGCAAGGACCAGAGTTACTAAACTAAGTTTACACCTTTTATTTAAAATAGACAATAAGCACCAAGAGTATTTTTAATGACTTCTTTTAAGTTATGTTTTATTTTTATTATTATTATTTTTTACAAATAGCAAATGTCATAAGGAATAGGCTACTTTTCTTCCCTCTCAAATATCAATGGTTTCCATGATTCATGTATAAATAGTGCAGCCACACATGCAGAACAAACAAGTAGTACTAAATGACCTACCTGGGGCTGTTAAGGTGTTATCACTTTCCATCTTGGCTTTATTCCTCTTTACATGTCAAAGACTAGCACAGTGCTGGCACTGCTGAACTAGGCCTCACTTTTTATTAGTAGGCTAGGGCACAACTAAGTGGAAGTGAATTTCTAACTCTTTTCAGCAAGGGCAGTTATACTGTGAACATGACTGATTACATTGTGTTATCAGTGCCTCTAAAAGCAGGTTTTATAAACTCTGTCCTACCTCACACACCTCACAGATCTGTCACACATCAGCATAAATGGCTTGCTATGGTAGTAATTGGAGTAGGTTGTATGTGGTTTGAAAATTCACTCCCTACTATGTGGCAATGAGAAAGAATGAAATATGGCCCTTTGTAGCAACATGGATGGAACTGGAGAGTGTTATGCTAAGTGAAATAAGCCATACAGAGAAAGACAGATACCATATGTTTTCACTCTTATGTGGATCCTGAGAAACTTAACAGGAACCCATGGGGGAGGGGAAGGAAAAAAAAAATAAAGAGAGGTTAGAGTGCGAGAGAGCCAAAGCATAAGAGACTCTTAAAAACTGAGAACAAACTGAGGGTTGATGGGGGGTGGGAGGGAGGGGAGGGTAGGTGATAGGCATTGAAGAGGGCATCTTTTGGGATGAGCACTGGGTGTTGTATGGAAACCAATTTGACAATAAATTTCATATATTTAAAAAAAAAGAAAAGAAAATTCACTCCCTATGGGTGTGTACTCTTCTGTTTCTCCAGTCAGTGTAGTAACTGGCTAGATTTGAGTTGAATTCCAAGACCAAATTTGTATAACCTTCAGATTTACGTTTGAACAGTGCTTCCCCATTCATTTTAGGAATGACAGGTGTACATTATACATTTCACTTTACTTCAAACAAGGAAACGGATACGGAGAGATGAGTGACTTGCCTGAGATGTTACTATTAGTTTAGGACAAAACTAAAGTAAAATCTAGGACATCTAATACCTGAATGGCTATAACCATTCCCATCTCCAGTATATTTTTGTTTATGGCAGTTAAGATTTACATTGCTTAGCCCTCCCCCCACCCCCCCAGCCCCGACCTTTTTGGGTAGAACAGTGACCATCAGATACACGTTTCAGGATCATTGCTCTAGCTACAGTGGAGAACAGATAGGAAGAAGGTAAGGATGGATGCGGAGAGAGTGGTTAGGAAACCTATGGAAGATTCCCGATGGTGGATGAAGATGGCTCGTTTAGGATGGTGAGCGTACACTGTGATGAAGGGATCTATTTGAAATGAACTTCAGAAGTAGAACTGGTAGGTGATGGGAGTCAAGAATGGCTTCCAGGTTATTGGCATGGACAACTGAATGGATAGTGGTGACATTTTCTGAGATGGGAAGTACTGTAGCATCCGGATCTGGGGTGGGCCGTATTTCTAATGGTTTACAAAGAGTAGAGAGAAAAGACCTCAACCAAGCCTCTGTCCCACTGTCAAATGGGTCTACTCTTGGGGCAAATTTCACGATCTCCCTTTAACTGTGGCTGCCAAGTGCTAAGACTCAGGGCAAAGTCGAGGGCGGGCCATGTGGCGCGGTGGATCTTCTCTGGAGTCAAGCAGAGCCCAGTCCGAAGCTTCGCGACTCGTCCTACACTCACCTTGCTGCTAAGATCCTCCTTGTGCGGGGTCGAGTTATCTGCAGAGGACAGCGCAGCGCCGTCCTCGGGTTGAGACCCACGGCTGGGCATCTCCACAGAGCGCGGTGAACTCAGGATACAGCACCCCACTAGCTCCCACTACCCAACAGGCTCCAATTCAGCGCATGCGCGCTCCCAGCGGCCCCTACCCCCTTCCTTTCACTTTCCCATCAGTCTTACCGATAGCGGCTGCGCATTTGCTAGAGCGCCTGCGCAAACCCGCTATCTTGGGAGCAGTTGTGCGCGTGCGCACAGTTGCTTAGGACGTTCGTGAAATGCGAGTGGTATCCGAACCGTTCCCTAGCGGATCTGACGTGGAAAAGCTCCTGTGGTCACCACACGAGCTGGAATCCAGTGGATTGTGAGTTATATGCGCCCCCCAGTGGTAAATATAAAGAATAGAAGAGCGGTAAAAATACCACTTCCTATTTATTATCTAGGCAAAGAAGGATATGAAACTAGGCATAGATTTAATAGATAACATTTTTGGCAACGGAACTCTACAGACTTGGTAAAATTTTTGCTAACTACTTATTAGGGTTAAAAGATAAATATAGGATGCCTAGTTAAATATAAATTTCTGATAAATGAATAAATTTTTAGTATAAGTATGTTGCATGCAATATTTACAGTATCTCCTATGAGAAAAATTATCCAAACGTTGTAAACAGGCAAGAGATTAAGAGGTGTTCTTTAATATCTTTTCTGAACGTTATTTTCTATTGACTGGGCTATTTTACAATTATGCAGGAGCAGAGGTTAACTTGTAAATTTTGTGGCAGAGATGCAAATAATTTCTATCTGGTGGACCAGATAATGCCACAGGTTGTGATTGATTGTTCTGTAAGAAATTAATCAGTTCTACATCTAACTCTGCAGTTAATAATGATTTATTTATTAATATATGCCTAATTTTTAATAAACTGTTGTTTTGACATCTGTTCCTTCATTAATTGGATTGAATAAAATGAATAAAATTGAGTAATATGACATATGTTCATATTATACTTGCATGAGAGACATGATTTTGTATATTTGAAAATTATACTTCAACATAGGAACTCTCAAGCTTCCATGGAGATGCCAACTGATGTGTACTCAACTGAGGGAGTGAAATTGTATGGCTAAGGAAGTGCACCTCAGAGTTATTTAGGCCCAGGCGTATCTTTTATTGGCTCTTAGAGTAAATTCAAAGTGCTTATACAACTAAGTTAACTGTCTACTTTTACTTTTTACTGATTTTTTAAAATTTGTTTTTGTTTCTAATTAATGCATGTCTGATAAGTTATTATACATTGGTAGCAGCAGTGATTGGGAATTTGATTTTTGGTATAAACATTTGAAGATACCTGTTGCATGATGGAGATCTAGTCTCTATTAGAAGAGAGATGAAAGAGAATCCAGTTTTATGGTCTGTTTGTCTTTTGTGAGCTCAAATTAATTAAGAACTTTGTGCCCACTGGGTAATAGAACTGCTTTTTGAGATCTGGGCTGGTGAAGGTTTGTATTTCTGTTTTGCTTTCAACCTGGGATTGAGATGTAAAACTGAAGCTATAAGCTTTCTATGTGTACATGTGTCTATATTTCAGAATAGCCTTTCTATGTTGCTGAGTGTAAAATGTTTTCATACTTCTGGAGAGTATGAATAAATTCCATTATAATGTCTCTTATATTAAAGAAATTCTGGTTCCATACAAATTTTAGGACTGTTTGTTCTAGCTCTATGAAAAATGCTGGTGGTATTTTGATACAGATTGCATTAAATGTGTAGATTGCTTTGAGTAGTATAGACATTTTAACACTATTTGTTCTTCCAATCCATGGGCATGGAATGTTTTTCCATTTTTTTGTGTCTTCAATTTCTTTCCTAAGTGTTCTATAGTTTACAAGGTACAGAACGTTTACCTCTGAAGTTAGGTTTATTCCTAGGTATTTTATAGTTTTTGGTACAATTGTAAATCTTATGGATTTCGGTGTGATTTCTCTTTCTGCTCCTTCATTATTGGTGTATATAGAAATGCAATATATTTCTGTAATTGATTTTGCATCCTGTGACTTTGCTGAATTTGTGTATCAGTTTTAGCAACTTTTTGGTGGAATCTCAGTCAATAGCCAAAGCAATCTTGAAAAAGCAAAGCAAAGCTGGAGACATCAAATTTCAGACTTCAAGCTACATTATAAAGCTATAGTTATCAAGATGGTATGGTACTGGCACAAAAACAGACACATAGATCAATGGAACAGGCTAGAAAACCAAGAAATGGACCCACAACTATATGGTCAACTAATCTTCGACAAAGCAGGAAAGAATATCCAGTGGAAAAAATACAGTCTCTTCAACAAATGGTGTTGGGAAAACTAGACAGCTACATGCAAAAGAATGAAGCTGGATTACTTTCATATACCATACACAAAAATGAATTCAAAATAGGTGAAAGACCTAAATGTGAGACAGGAAACCATCAAAATCCTAGAGGAGAACACAGGCAGCAACCTCTCTGACCTTGGCTGTAGCGACTTCTTATTAGACATGTTTCTGGAGGCAAGGAAAACAAAGCAAAAATGAACTATTAGGACCTTATCAAGATAAAAAGTTTTGCGCAGCAAAGGAAACAGTCAACAAAACTAAAAGGCAGCCTACAGAATGGGAGAAGATACTTGCAAATGATATAGCTGATAAAGGGTTAGTATCCAAAATCTATAAAGAACTTATCAAACTCAACACTCAAAAAACAAATAATCCAGTTAAGAAATGAGTGGAAGACATGAACACTTTTCCAAAGAAGACATCCAAATGGCTAACAGACACATGAAAAGATGGTCAACATAATTCATCATCAGTGAAATACAAATCAAAACCAGGAGGAGACAGCACCTCACACCTGTCAAAATGACTAAAATTAACAACATGGGAAACAACAGATGTTGGTGAGGATGTGGAGAAAGGAGAACCCTCTTGCCTTGTTGGTGGGAACAGAAACTGGTGCAGCCACTCTGGAAAACAGTATGGAGGTTCCTCAAAAAGTGAAAAATAGAACTACCCTATGATTCAGCAATTTCACTACTACGTATTTACCCAAAGGATACAAAAATTTTGACTTGAAGAGGCACATGCACCCTGATATTTATAACAGCATTCTGAACAATGGTCACATTATGGAAAGAGCCTAAATGGCCATTGACTAATGAATTCATAAAGGAGATATGGTACACACACACACACACACACACACACACACACACACACTGGAATATTACTCAGCTATCAAAAAGAATGAAATCTTGCCATTTGCAATGACATGGATGCAGGTAGGGTGTATTATGCTAAGTGAAATAAGTCAGTCAGAGAAATATAAATACCATATGATTTCACTCATATGTGGAATTTAAGAAATGAAACAGATGAACATAGGGGAAGGAGAAAAAAGTTTTGAGGGCATATTCACAAGATAATAGTTTTTAAATTTTTTTAATATTTGCTTGTTTTTGAGAGAGAGAGACAGAGCATGAGCAGGGGAGGATCAGAGAGAGAGGGAGACACAGAATAAGAAGCAAGCTCCAGGTTCTGAGCTGTCAGCACAGAGCCTGATGTGGGGCTCAAACCTATGGACCATAAGATCATGACCTGAGTGAAAGTCAGACACTTAACCAACTGAACCACCCAGGTGCTCCAGATAATAGTTTTTAAAATTTTTATTACCAAATATTATATTAATTAAAAACTGAAATTTGGCATTCTTTTAACTCACCTCCTGGCTGGTTCTCCAACACTTTTAGGGTTTAATACAGCCGAGATGGTGGGAACCTGGGCACACACCTTTCCTGATACATGGGATGTGATTTTAATTTGTGCTTGCAGGAAAAAGTGAAGCTTTTCTATAATGCTAGAAACCAAGTTCTCAGTATATTGGTCTTCTTTGTACTCCACCTTCTATGGCAGTGGCTGGCAGAGTAGAAGTTCTGGTTCGGGTTTGAGTTTACTCTTTGAGTAGTCAAATTATTTGAGTAGTCAAATCTATTCCTGGGGGCCACTTAAGATGACCTACTACTAAACAAAGTGGTGATAATTATATTAGTATGGTTCTAAACTGCTTTCAAAGTTCTTTCATATTTTATCTTATTTTTTCATGTATATCCAGTCATGTCTATTTCCCCCCTCAGCTGCTATAATTACTGCATTGCTTAAAATCACACTTTGGGGTTACCTGGTATCATTTGTCTTGCCTGACTGTTTCAGGACTATCTGTATCTCACCATACAACCAGCAAGGCTGTTCTTCCTTCATTTAAGTCCATTGCTGTCATGTATCTACTTAACAAGATAATTTCATGTTTATTAATGCTATTCTCTTCCTCTGATGCTACATTCTTAATATATTTTATTCCATTTAACAATACATAGTTCACTGTTGACTATTTTATGAAAGTGAGGTGTATTATTACCTTGTCTTCCAAGGTTTTGAATGAATAGTGCCCCCAACCACTGTTTTTCTTTGCTTTCTTGGTATATTATAACACACATTTCTAGAAGTCTCCTTTCTGTCTCTCCCCAATAAGGTGTGGAATAGTGCTGTGGTTCTCAAACACCAGTGTGGGTGCCCTTCTAACTACACAAAGTCACCTCAAAATTTTGTTCATATTGCATACAGATATCTCAGTCCTTTCCCTAGATTTACTGAAACAAATCTTTAGGAATGGGATATGGTTGTCTGCTGCATAACATAGTGTTTACCATTTACCCTATAACCCAAAGGGCTGAGCTTGAATTTAGGCTTATATTTATTCGATGTGTGACTTTGGGTAAATAAGTCATTAACCCTTCAAGCCTCAGTTTCCTAATCTGTAGAATGGGAATAATAATAATGCCTAACTCAAAGGGTTGTTATGAGGATTGAATGAGTTAATGTTTGTCAGGTGTTTAAAATAGTTTAAGACACATAGTAAGCACTATTTAAGTATGTGTTAAAAGGGTAAGTTAGAAGCTCCCCCAGATGAATGCCCGGGTGGATCAGTTGGTTGAGTGTCTGACTCTTGATTTTGGCTCATGATTTTGGTCATGATCCCAGGGCCGGGGGATCAAGATTCTCTCTCTCTCTCCCTCTGCCCCCCTCCACTGCTCACATACACTCTCTCCCCCCCCCCCCCCCCCTCAAAAAATAAAAAACAATAAAAAGAGAAGTTCCCCTAGATGAATTTGACACAAGCAAGATCAAGATTCTCTCTCTCTGGGGCTCCTGGGTGGCTCAGTCAGTTAAGTGGCCGACTTCAGCTCAGGTCATGATCTCATGGTTCATGGGTTCCAGCCCCGCGTCGGGCTCTGTGCTGACAGCTCAGAGCCTAGAGCCTGCTTTGGATTCTGTGTCCCCCCCTCTCTTTGCCCCTCCCCTGCTCGTGCTCTGTCTGTCTCTAAAAAATGAATAAAACTGTTAAAAATTTTTTTAAAAAGATTCTCTCTCTCCCTTTGCCTCTGTCCACTCCTCACATGCACCCTCTCCCAAAAACTAAAAAATAATAAAAAGAGAAGTTCTCCAAAATGAATTTGACACAAGCAAGATTTATGAACCAATGGATTGGAAAGAACCAGGTTCCAAAATGCTTGGCCTGTTTCTTATTGAAAATAGGTCCTAGGGGCGCCTGGGTGGCGCAGTCGGTTAAGCGTCCAACTTCAGCCAGGTCACGATCTCGCGGTCCGGGAGTTCGAGCCCTGCGTCAGGCTCTGGGCTGATGGCTCGGAGCCTGGAGCCTGTTTCCGATTCTGTGTCTCCCTCTCTCTCTGCCCCTCCCCCGTTCATGCTCTGTCTCTCTCTGTCCCAAAAATAAATAAACGTTGAAAAAAAAGAAAATAGGTCCTATCTTCTACTTCCAGTGATTCTCAACAGGGCTGAGGCTGGAGGCATTTTTGGTTGTCAAAATAAATAGATAGTTCTGTTCACTTTGCTGGGGTAGGGCTACTGGATGCCAATTGAAAGGTGACACATCGAGCCACAGACTTATAAGAAGCCTAGATCAGCCACCTAGAGGGTGGTCTCAGCAGCAGACAGAACTGGAAATTGCATGGAGTGGGATTTGGACCAGGCTCTAGAGTCAAATAACAAGGAGGTAAAATCAAAGAAGAGGTTATACTGTAATCTAAGTAGGTGTGTTGCATCAGGAATTCTGTCAGAAGGTGATGAGGCCTGAGATCTTGGACTAGTGTTCATAAGCAGGGCTCTGGTATCTGGAAGGGGGACTCTTGGGTCTTATCATACAGGCACTGGAGCGGGGGGCGGGGGGGGGGGAGGAGGCAGTGCCTTAGCTTAGTTGAAAAGCATACCAGGCTGATCTTGGTCACTTAAGGGAAATGGCTGAGTCTCCCAAGCACTGTGCTGAAGATGAGTAAACCCTTTCTACCAGAGATAAGATTGGTTCTGCAGTTTAGTTTCAGCTATGGAATGTGGAGATCGGGCACCCTTGGTTCCTACAGCCAACATCACTTTGGGGATCTTGTGTAGGGCGGGGACTGGAGTAAGACAAATGAGACACATAGGTGCAGATTTTAAGGATGCACACACTCTCAGTGTGCTGCAATGAGCACCTCTTTAGATTTTCCACTCTAGGTATCTCATACACCTCACTCTGGTCTCGGCCCTGCTCTTGTATTAACTGGATCTGAAGACTTCATTATTGGTGATACTATCTTACAATCTAGGTAGGGGTCAGTGTGGCTTGTGAATGACACCAGTGAAAAATGCTTCTTATACTGCCCATGCATCTTTACTTGTCTGACAGTTAAGAAAAAGGTTGATTAAAATTATCTTAGCTTTTTCCATGACTTCTGTCACATGTTCACATGTTCTCAAAGACTAAGGATATGCTTGGGGCACCTGGGTGGCCCAGTCAGTTGAGCATCTGACTTCAGCTCAGCTCATGATCTCAAAGCTCATGAGTTCAATCCACATGTTGGGCTCTGTGCTGACAGCTCAGAGCCTGGGGTCTGCTTCGGATTCTGTGTTTCCCTCTCTCTCTGCCCCTCCCCTGCTCGTGCTCTCTCTCTTTCTCTCTCTCTCTCTCTCTCTCAGAAATAAGTAAACATTAAAAAATTTTTAGGAAAGACTAAGGATGTGCTTAAAAAGTTCTGTTCCACATTAATGAAGAAGCAAAGTTAAACATAACCATCTCTGTGAGCTAGACTACAGTGAATGGTAGTCAATGAAATAAAGTTATGAAATGCTTAATATCTAAAGAGTCTCAAAGTGATTAGGCATTTATTGTTACCAAATTTGCATTTAGGTGCTTCTAAAACATGCAGAAATGTGTCCATCTGACACATCAACAGGAACAAATAAAATCTAAATGATGTATTAGTGAAGCACATTTGTAGAGAATGCCTTCTTTATAATGCAGAGCTCTTCATAGCTGGGTATTTTTATCCTAGTTCTGACTATTAGCTATAATAAGGTTTTACAAAGCTGTACTAAAAATTTATTTATGGTAACAATGTAACTCTACCTTGGTGTTTTTTTCTTTCTATGTGAAGCAACTACCAGGAAAATTCTATTTGTATTATCATAGTGTAAACAAGCAAACAAGTTAGTTCAAGTTAGTTCAATTTACAAGTTAGCTTGTAGGTTCTGTTGTTTTAGTATTAAAAGCGCTGCTATGCTGTGGTTATTGGCTTGCCCTAGGAAAACAAAACAAAACAACACATGGATATGTGTCCATAGCTCCCAATGGTTTATAGTGGAAGTGGAGTACACAAGGCTGAGATTAAATTCTGGATGACTAAAGCCTTACTGCTGATGCTGCTGTCATCATAGGTATGGCTGCCACTGCAGTCCAGCCTGGTGGTTTAAAAGGCCTCTTGAAAGAAGGGGTAGGGGCACCTGGGTGGCGAAGTTGAGTGTTCGCCTTTGGCTCGGGTCATGATCTTGCGGTTTGTGAGTTCAAGCCCCACGTTAGGCTCACTGCTGTCAGCCTGTCAACGCAGAGCCCACTTCAGATCCTCTGTCCCCCTCTCTCTGCCCCTCTCCCACTTGCGCTTTCCCCAAAATAAGTAATAATAAAAAAAGAACGGGCAGAGGATGGCTTTTGCAGAAGAATATATATAGGGGACAGGGAAAGAGGGAGGAGGTGAAAGAGTATGAAGTCAGGCAGTTAGAACTTGGGAGACTGTGTTGGTCAAATAACTGAAATTATGATCATACAACTGGTACTAATATTTGAACTAATTGTAATTTTACTTAGAGTCATGTAGATGAAGATAAAATATAACTAGGTGGGGTTCTCCATGAATATAAGCCCGTAACTGGGCTTTTTTTCTATAAGGCACATGGTTTAATTAAAATGTTTAGTTCAACTAAAGAAATTTTTATCTCGGCATTTTCTGTTTGTTTGCTTTTTGTTTACTTTCTTTTTTATGTAATTTCAAGTTTTATTTAAATTTCACTTAGTAAACATATAAGGTAATATTAGTTTCAGGAGTAGAATTTAGTGGTTCATCACTTACATGTAACACTCAGTGCTCATCACAACTAGTGCCCTCCTTTATATCTGTCACCCATTTAATCCAACCCCCCCACCCACTCTCCTGTCCAGCAACCCTTAGTTTGTTCTCTATAGTTAAGAGTCTGTTTTATGGTTGCCTTTCTCTTTCTCTGACCGCCCCCCCCCCATATTCACCTGTTTCATTTCTTAAATTCCACATGAGTGAAATCATATGCTCTTTGTCTTTCTCTGACTGACTTGTTTGGCTTAGCATAATACACTCTAGCTCTAGCTCCATCCACTTTGTTACAAATGGCAAGATTTCATTCTTTTTGATAGCTAATATTATATATATATATATGCACACATTATATATATATGCACACATACCACGTCTTCTTTATCCATTCATCAGTCAATGGATACTTGGGCTCTTTGCATAGTTTGGCTGTTGTCGTTAATGCCGCTATAAACATCGGGGTGCATGTACCCCTTTGAATCTGTATTTTTGTATCCCTTGGGTAAATACCTAGTAGTGCAATTGCTGGATTGTAGGTAGTTGTGTTTTTTTTTTTTTTTTTTTTTTTTGAGGAACCTCCACACTGTTTTCCACAGTGGCTGGACCAGTTTACATTCCCACCAACAGTACAAGAGGCTTCCTCTTTCTCTGCATCCTCGCCAACACCTCTTGTTTCTTGTGTTTTTGATTTTAGCCATTCTGACAGATGTGAGGTGATATCTCATTGTAGTTTTGATTTGTATTTCACTGACGATGAGTGATGTTCAGTACCTTTTCATGTGTCTGTTGGCCATCTGAATGTCTTCTTTGGAGAATGTCTGTTCATGTCTTCTACCCATTTTTAATTGGATTATTTGTTTTTTGGGTGTTGAGTTGTAAAAGTTCTTTATATATTTTGGATAGTAACCTTTTATATGATATGTCATTTCCAAATATTTTCTCCCATTCAGTAGGTTGCCTTTTTGTTTTGTTGATGGTTTCCCTTGCAGTGCAGAAGCTTTTTATTTTGATGTAGTCCCAATAGTTCATTTTTGCTTTTAATTCCCTTGCCTCCAGTGACATGTCTAATAAGAAGTTGCTATGGCTGAGGTCAAAGAGATTGCTGACTGTATTCTCCGCTAGGATTTTGATGGTTTCCTGTCTCGTATATAGGTCTTTCACCCATTTTGAATTTGTTTGTGTGTATGGTGTAAGAAAGTGGTCCAGTTTCAGCATGTAGCTGTTTAGTTTCCCAGCATCAGTTTTTGAAGAGACTGTATTTTTTCCATTGGATATTCTTTCCTGCTTTGTCAAAGATTAGTTGACCATGTAGTTGTGGGTCCATTTCTGGGTTTTCTATTCTGTCCATTGATCTATGTGTCGGTTTTTACGCCAGTAACATAGTCTTGATGAATACAGCTTTGTAACATGGCTTAAAGTCTGGAATCATGATGTTTCCACCTTTGCTTTTCTTTTTCCAGATTGTTTGGCTGTCTGGGGTCTTTTGTGGTTCCATACAAATTTTAGGATTGTTTGTTCTAGCTCTGTGAAAAACACGGGTAGTTTTTTGATACAGATTGCATTAAATGTGTAGATTGCTTTGAGCAGTATAGACATTTTAACACTATTTGTTCTTCCAATCCATAAGCATGGAATGTTTTTCCATTTCTTTGTGTCTTCTTCAGTTTCTTTCCGAAGTGTTCTATAGTTTACAAGATATAGAACTTTCACTTCTTAGGTTAGGTTCATTCCTAGGTATCCTATGGTTTTGGGTGCAGTTGTAAATGGGATTGATTTTTTTATTTCTCTTTCTACTGCTTCATTATTGGTGTATAGAAATGCAACAGATTTCTGTATACTGATTTTGTATCCTGTGACTTTACTGAATTTGTTTATCAGTTCCAGCAATTTTTTGGTGGAGTCCTTCAGGTTTTCTATATAGAGTATCATGTCATCTGGAAATAGTGAAAGTTTGACTCTTCCTTGCTATTTGTATGCCTTTTATTTCATTTTGTTGTTTGACTGGTGAGGCTAGTTCTTCCAGTACTAAGTTAAATAACAGTGGTGGTGAGAATGGACATCCTGTTTTGTTCCTGACTGTAGAGGAAAAGCTCTCAGTTCTTCCCCCACTGAGGATGATATTAGTTGTGGGTCTTTAGTATACGTCTTTTATGATATTGAGGTATGTTCCCCTATCCTTATTTTCTTGAGAGCTTTTATCAAGAATGGATGCTGTACTTTCTCTAATGCTTTTTCTGCATCTGTTGGCCTGTTTTTGTTGATTTTGATGAGGTCCTCTGTGCCTCCTGGATTTGGATGTCTGTTTCCTTCCCCAGATTAAGGAAATTTTCAGCTATAATTTTCTCAAATAAACCTGTCCACTTTTTTTCTCTCTTCTCCTGGGACTTCTATGATATAAATATTATTATGCATTTATATAAATGCTGAGTTCCTTAGCAACTCCATATTTGTGATCTAATATTTTTCTTTCCCTCTTCTTTTTAGCTTCATTATTTTCCATAATCTTATCTTTGTTTCACTTATTGGTTCCTATGTTTTTTCCATCCTTTTGGTAATTACATTCAGTCAGTTTCAAATCTCAGTTACTGCATTTTTCATTTTGGCATAATGAGGTTTTAGGTCTTTTATCTTTGTGGTAAGGGACTCCCTGGTATCTTCTATGCCTTTCTCAAGCTCAGCTACCTTACGATTGTTGCTTTAAATTCTGGATCAGTTGGGGCAGCTGAGTGGCTCAGTCAGTTAAGTGACCGACTTCGGCTCAGGTCATTATCTTATGGTCTGTGAGTTTGAGCCATGCATCGGGCTCTGTGCTGATAGCTCGGAGCCTGGGGCCTGCTTTGGATTCTCTGTGTCTCCCTCTCTCTCTCACTGCCCCTACCCTGCTCATGCTGTGTCTCTCTCTCTCTCTCTCAAAAATGAATAAACATTAAAATAAAATTAAAACAACAAATTCTGGATCAGGCATATTACTTATATCTGTCTTGATTAGCTCCCTGGCTGTGACCTTTTTTGTTCTTTCTTTTGGGATGAATTCCTCTGTCTTCGCATTTTGTCTGGGTCTCTGTCTTCTTCTGTGTGTTAGGAAAACCTGTAATGTTTCCTGCTACTGAGAGTAATGGCTATATTAAGAAGAGATAATGTACTGTCCAGGGCCTGGTGCTTCAGGAAATGTCCCTGGTGTGTGCTGTGTGCACTCTGCTGCTGTGTTTTGACTGTTCTTTCCCTCAGGTTAGTCATCTGCAGAGTTTCTCCTTTTCTGCACTGGGGAATGTTTGGACCTTGGCCAGAGTGTGGCAAATTTTAACTAGGTGTTCTCTGGTCTGTTTGTTAAAAGAGACGTGATACTATCTCCACTAGAGCTAAAGCTTTGCAGAACTCTATTGTCAGTAGATGTGATGTGTGCAGGTTGGGAGGTGGAGAAGGGGTTTGTGCTCGTCCTCTAGGGGAGGGCCCCACTTCTCTGGTTCTCAGGCACACTTGTCCTAGCAAAGAAGCAACAGCAGAGTGCGGGGGGGGGGGGCTTCACGTAAGTGGTTTAAGCCACCAGTGCTGCTTGCTGAAGTTAGTTTATGTTGAGGGATGGGGGAGAGAAATGATGCCAGCCCCTTCCCTCATCCCCGGAGAGGGGAGGTCATACCTGCCCCTGTCCGAAAACCCTCTCAAAAGAGTGAACAGTCTTCCCTCCTGTGTTCCAGGTTTCCCTCAGATCCCTGCCTTCACCCTGCATCTGGGCTGTCTGCTCATGTAGCAGTGCAGTGCACTTTGGGCTCTATCCCAGGCAAGCGAGCTGAATTTTAAAACTCCATACTTTAGGAACCTGGTTTTGTGGGGGCCTGTGCTGATCCTTTGAGGGAGGCTCTCCCTGCAGTAGGTTTGTTGTTCCAGAACAACAGGTTTGTTCCAGAAAGGCAGTTGCACCAAAGCTCAAGGGGGTGGATTTGGAGTAAAGCACAGTCAAAGATCAGTGTCCAGGTTAGCCATCCTCAGCAGGTGTCTCTGCACCTGTGCTGAGGGGCGGGGAAGGAAATGGAACCTGCCAGCTCTTTTGTCCTCAGAGAGGCAATGCCACCTCTCCCAGATGCTCTCCAAGAAGAGGGAGCCCTCTCTCCTAGTGCATCCCAGGGAATCCTTAGATCACGTCATCTGCCCCTTGGGCTATTTGCCTTCCTTCTCCACAGGAGCACTGCTCTGCCAGCCTCCACACCTGCTACAGCACGGACTTCTAAAACTCCAGTCTTTGGAGTTTAAGCTGGTTGTAAAAATTCGTGAAAATTAACCCCTTTCATTTTCCTAGTCAGTGGCTTTGGGGAAGTGGTTTCCTTGTGCCATCCCCTGTGGGCTTCTCTCTCTCTCTCTCTCTCTCTCTCTCCCCCCATCTGTGACCAGCACTCCTTCCCCTCCACAGCACCCGTTATCTGTTTCTCCCTCAAACTATATCTCTGCACTTCCTACCTTCCACAATGTTGCCTCTTCTCTCTCTCTAGTTGTGCAGTTTGTTCTGTCAGTCTTCAGCTGGATTTCATAGGTATTGAGAATGATTTGATACCTAGCTGTGTTTCAGGGACAAGGCAAGCCTAGGGTTCTTCTACTGCTTTGCCATCTTAGCTTGGCGTGAAAATTTCTATCATGAGACTAATAAGACCCTGAACCATTCTTTCATTTATTCAATTCAGGAATTCTTTTATTAACAAATTTTGTTTTTTTGAAAAACATAAAATATTTCATAAACTTCCTAAGCATAGTAACTTAAATATTATATCCCTTGTGATATATGAAGAAGGATACATATTAAGGAAAGAACCAGAAAGGAACCAGAAAGGAACTGGTGGGAAAAGGGTGTCCTCACTGAGAACTAAATCCTCCTGAAACCAAATATTTGAAGCTGGGGTAATATTTTATAGCCCTTTATTGGAGTGATAACCCCTGTTTCTGAGCTCTACAGTATCTCTCTCTCTCTCTCTCTCTCTCTCTCTCTCTGTCTCCTTTTTTACTTTTAATGCTTAGTTATTTCTGATCTTAAAATTATAAATTCTGATTAAAGGTCCTCATCATAAAAGTTTATCTGTTTCTGATTGATAAACTAAACAGAATGCAACAGCATTAACAAAAATCCTATGGCATTTCATTGTTTCTTCTTTCATGTAAATAGGAAATATTCAACACCCCAGGATGAGTAAATTCTAGTCTAAAAATGCGGAATCCTATCTTCCAAATCTGAGATAGTTCTGATTTGCTAATTCACTAGATAGTTCTAATTCATTGAGCAAGTTTCAAGAGCTCTGTGCCTCAGTTTCTTCATCTGCAAAATAAGGATAATAATAAGCACTGTCATTGTAAGATTGTTATGAAGCTCCCTAAAAGGATTACTTTAACTATAACTTGGATTAAAAGAAGAAACATAAACTAACATTGAAACTTTCTTGGATGTGGAATACTCAAAGAGAAGTTATTAATAAACTTTCCAGGAATTAGAGTTTTAAAAACTCTTCTGTAATTTAGGGCCTAGTTCATCTAAGTTCATCTTGTGTCTAAGGACACAATCCTACATGCCACCTGGTAAGACAAGTTTTAATATCTCCATCTCTACCTATCTCTCTCTCTCTCTCTCTCACTCTATCTCTATCTCTATCTCTATCTCTATCTCTATCTCTATCTCTGAAGCATCAAGCATCATGGAAGCAAAAAACCCAAAAGTGAACATATACAGTTCCCAAATTAATTCATGACTATAGGGTTTTAACTTAACTTCATTATTCTTATAGTCTCAGAATAAAAGTACCAACACTATTATCAAAAATATGAGTTATATTTGCCTTTGGGGAATATCTCACTAAATGTGTAGAGTTAAATTACTATGCTTTAAAGTAATTTCAAATAGTTTCTCTTGACAGATTTTTAGATAATGCTTTATGCAACTTAAAATTGTTTTAAATCCCCCTTTCCTTCCCCCATGGAGGAAGGCAAACCATAAGAGACTCTTAATACAGAGAACAAACTGAGGGTTCATGGGGGGTGGGGGAGAGAGGAAAGTGGGTGATGGGCATTGAGGAGGGCACTAGTTGGGATGAGCACTGGGTTTGTATGGAAGCCAATTTGACAATAAATTATATTTAAAAAATAATAAAATAAATTTTTTTATTAAAAAAAATTTTAATGTTTATTTCTGAGAGAGAGAGAGACAGAGCATGAGGATGGGAGGGACAGAGAGAGAGAGGAAGACACAGACTCCAAAGCAGGCTCCAAGCTCCGAGCTGTCAGCACAGAGCCTGACATGGAGCTTGAACTCACGAACCATGAGATCATGACCTGAGCCGAAGTCAGAGGCTTAACTGACTGAGCCACTCAGGTGCCCCTAAAAATTTTTTTTATATTTATGTAAAAATTTACATGGTTCCAAAGTAAATACACAAAACAAGTTATATTCAGGGAAGTTTAGCTGCTTCTATTCCTGCTTTTTCCATTTTATTTCCCACCTCACTCTACAGACAATCATTACTTTTTTTATTAAAAAATTAAAGTATAATTTTACAATTTTTAGTGGCCTGTCCTATGAATTTAAACAAATGTGTGTAGTCATATGACCACTTCAATCAAGATACACAAAAGTTCGTTTACTCTAGTGAATTCCCTGCGCTCCATCACCAGCTTGTGGCAACCACTTGTCTATTTTTTGTCCTTCTAGTTTTGCCTTTGTAGAATGTCCCGTAAATGGAGTTGTTCATATAGTCTTTTGAGTCTGCCTTCTTTCACTTAGAAAAGACATTTAAGATTTACTCATGATGTTGTGTGTATCAGTAAAGTGTTTTTTTTTTTATTGATGAGTCATATTTCATTGTATGAATGTAATATAGCATATTTATGTATTCCTAGTTGAGTGAGATTTGGGTTATTTTCAGTTTTAGGTGATTACAAATAAAGCTTCTGTAAATATTCACAAAAAGGTTTTTGTGTGAATATAGATTTCATTTCACTTGAGTAAATATTTCATTGTGGTATTTGCTAGGTTATATGGTAATTGTATCTTTAACCTTATAAGAAACCATTTTCCAAAGTGGCTGTAACATTTTATGTTCCTACCAGCAATGTATGAGAGTCCCAGTTGCTCAGCATCCTTGTCAACAATTGATATTATTTTTTATTTTAGCCATTTATTACTTATTTATAGCCATTTATTGTTTATATTAGCAATTCTAATAAGTATGTGGTAGTATGCCATTGTGGTTTAATTTGCATTTCTTTAATGGATAGTGATGTCCAATATATTTTTCCATATTTTTATAGGTCATCTGTATATCTTTTTTGGTATTGTGCCTATTCTAATCTTTTGTTTATTTTATGTTGGGTTGTATGTGTCTTATTATTGAGTTTTGAGTGTTTTTTTTATATATATTCTGAATACAAGACCTGTGTCAAATATGTGATTTGCAAATACTTTCTCCCAGTTTAAGATTTACTTTTTCATTCTTAAAAATGTCTTTCAAAGAGTTCAAGGTCTTAATTTTAATTAAGTCCAATTTTCAACTTATTTTTTCTAGAAATGTAATAGTTTGAGATTTTACATTTGTCTTATAATTCATTTTGAGTCAGTTTTTTGTAATGGGCATGAAGTATGAATCAAGCTTCTTCTTTTTTTTTTGCTATAGATATCCAAATGTTCCAGTACCATTTGTTGAAAACTATCTGTATTCTGAATTACCTTTAAAATATTGTAAAAAATCAATTGTTCATATACATGTGAATATATTACTGACTCTCAATTTTATTCCATTAATCTAAATATACTTCCTCTGGTACCACCCTGTTCTTTCTTCTTCAGAAACCACTCAGACTGCATCCTCTCACTCTTACTACCCCAAAGGAAGAGAGAAGAACAGTCATCAGTGGCAGAAGACAGTTGCAGAAACTAACACCTAGAGCTGCTCAGGAGTAAACACTACACTTTCTCCTTGTGTCCCACTGTCTTGATTACTGTAGGTCTATAGCAAGACTTGAAGTGGCCTTGCTGTAAGATGAGTTCTCTAATTTTATTCTTCTTTATTAAAATCATCTTGGGGTTGCCTGGGTGGCTCAGTCAGTTAAGCATCTAACTTCGGCTCAGGTCATGATGTCACGGTTTCTGAGTTTGAGCCCCGCTGACAGCTCAGAGCCTGGAGCCTGCTTCAGATTCTGTGTCTCCCTCTCTCTCTGCCCCTCCCATGCTCATGCTCTGTCTCTCAATAGTAAATAAATGTTAAAAATTTTTTTTACATTGTTTTGGCTATTGTAATTTCTTTGCTTTTCCATATATATTTTAAAACCAACTTGTTGATCTTTACCAAAACCTCTACTGGGATTTTGATTAGAATTGCTTTGAATCTATAGATCCTGAACAAGATTAAGAATTGACATATTGCCAATATTGAGTCTTCAATTCCATAATCACAGTGTATATTTCCATTTACTTAGGTCTTTTTTACTTATGTCATCAGTATTTTCTGTTTTTCCATATACATAGCTTGTACCTATTTAGCAATTCATACCTTTGCACCTATTTATGCCTAAATATTTTATGGTTTTTGGTGGCATTGTAAATGGTAGTTTTTGGTTGATATTTTACTTTCCAATTGATCATTGCTAGTATATGGAAATATGGTTGATTTTGTAAATTAATCTTGTGTTTTCTGACCTTACTAAATTCACTTACTAAATTCACTTACTAAACTCACTTACTTTTGTAGCTACTTCAGGATTTTTTACATAGAAAATTATTTTGTCCGTCTGAGAATAAACAGTTTTATTTATTTTTCTTGTCTTTTTGTTTTTTTTTTGAGAGAAAACAGAATGAGCAGGCGAGGGACAGAGAGAGAGAGGGAGAGAATCCAAAGCAATTTGGGGCTCGAACTTATGAATTGTGAGATCATAACCTAAGCCAAAACCAAGAGCCGGACATTTAACCGACTGAGCCACCCAGGTGCCCCATTTCTTTTTCTTGTTTTATGGCACTGGCTAGAACCTCTAGTATGGTGTTGACTAGGAGTGGTGGGAACACACATCTTTGCCTTGTTCCTAATCTTAGTGGGGGAAACAGTCAGCCATTTACCATTAAATGTGATATTAACTGTAAGAATTTTTGTAGATTTTTTTTTATCAGATTGAGAAAGTTGAAAGTTTGTTGAATGGATATTGAATTTTATCAGATTCTTTCTTTGAGGTGATCATATGGTGTTTCTTTAGACTGTTGTTATGATGAATTACATTTCTAAATGTTAAGCCAGTCTTATATCCCTGGGATAAGTTCTACTTGGTTATGATGTATTACCTTTTAATATGCTTTTAATGCAATTTACTAGTATTTTTTTAAGATTAAAAAAAAAACTAGGTTCATGAGTGCTGCTGGCCTGAAGCTATATTTTCTTTGCAATGTATTTTTTTCCTGATTTTAGTATCAAGGTAATGCTGGCCTCATAATATCAGTTGGGAAGTATTCCTTCCTTTCTGTATTTTGGAAGAGTTTGTATAATATTAATATTATTTCTCCTATTAATGCTATGTAGAATTTGCCAGTGATGTTATCTATGCCTGGAGTTTTCTTTGTTAGACAGTTTAAAAAACTATTATTTCAATTTCTTTAATATATATAGGACTGTTCAAATTATATATTTCTTCTTGAGTTTTGTCTTTTCTTTTCAAGGAGTTTCATCCTTTAGGCCTTTGTCTTTCCCCCAGGTCTGCACCATGAGGAATGCTTGCTCAGATCTCTTGCCTTGCATCAAATCTTACTTGTGAGCGCTGGTGGCTGTGAACTTCCCTTGTATTTATGGCTTCCAGAGGTTCTATACTCTCATTCTAGATCACATTTGCCTTTTAGCAATTCATTGACATTTTAGCTGGATTCTTCATCTTGACTTGAATGGTGTCTGGTGCGGTCTCTTCTTGTTCTTCATTGATTTTCACAAGATACTTGTTCTTTATCCTAGCAACCACCAAAACCAACTTTGCAAAAAAATAGCATCATCAAACGAAATATAGTATGACCTAATGTTGAAATGGAATACCTTGAGTGACTAATTCAAGCCATGTTCAACAGATGTCATGTATCACAATTTTCCTCAAAAAAGGAAAATATCCTACAA